>NW_027518714.1:10246250-11592500 GCF_043159265.1 Tasmannia lanceolata | reverse complement strand
TGCAGTTTCAAGTGAGCACTCATCCATAAACCAGTCACTGGCACAAATCAAAGAGATGTAACCAACGGAAATAGAAAGCCCAAATCTTTTAGCCGGGTGAGGTACATGTTTTTTTTTTAAATACTTTGAATCACAAAGGACTAGAGTTGGGGCTCTAATAAATTAGCACTATAAATTTATAATCTCTTATATGTTATTGCTCATACATGAAACCAACATTGTTCCATTACTGGTAATTTACACTCTTATTTATAATACTTAATGCAAAAATCCAGTGAATTAAGATATAAGAGAGTACTTTTGTAGGAAACATTATATTCTAAGTGCATATAAGTGAATAATAATGATGTTCAAAGTACATATTATATGTGAGTACATACTGTATGCAGGTACATAAGAAATGTTCTTCAGTCTCTTTAATGGAATTTGTTATGGTTGTCACAATACCCATGAACTCTAGCTAGTGTGGCAGTGCCATTAATGGTGGAAGCAGATGGCGTAGCAGCACCATACTCCCTCATGCCAATAGCATCAGGAGGTTGCCGGGTATTTTTCTTACTACAAGACTTGGTTCAGCAAGGATGTAGGCAGGGAAACGACAAATAGTTGGATAAAGGGAGTGCCAAGTGGGAAAGAAGGAAATGATATCAAGGCACGCTTGTGAAAAGGCTATCACTGTTTAGTGTTTACGAAAATATGATAATGTGTATCATTTTATAGGGACATTATTGTCAAAAAAAGTATCATTAATATAGGCTATTGATATTCGCACTCTTTTAATCGACTGCTGTGAGCTTTTTTGAAATTAAAACAATCTTCGACTGCTAGTTAAATAATAAATGACAAAGGTCAGTTTGCCTCATTATCAAAACATGTTAGTGTGGAAAGCTCTTCCCATTTACGAGCCAGAATAGAACCCAAGCCTCTTTCATTTGCAAATAATAATCATAATAATTTTAGGCAGTGTTTTGATCAAGGTTTAAAATTTCGGTTTTGGTACCTATTTCGGACCCCACCGAAATCCGAAATTTGGTTTTAAGCTTCGAAATTTGGGTTTGAAATTTTGAAAATTTGAAATTTCGGATCACCTGAAATTAAAAAAATGCCATTGAAATTTCGGATCATGAAATAACAAATTTTTTTATTAAAAAAAATGCCTTTAAAACGACCGAAATTCCAAAATTTCGGCCGAAATTTGGTAATTGGCGAAATTTGGAATTTCGGTGTCGGTCCCCACCGAAATCCGTCGGTCGAAATTTAAAACCATGGTTTTGATATAGGGAAAAATAATGGGAAAAAATTCCCAAGTTCAATAGGTTTGTACTTTTCTTGAAAACAGTAAAAAATTTCAATTTCTGAAAAAAAAAATCCCATGGAAATTGAGTATACAAATGCTGGAAAAATAATTTTCTAATAAATTTTTTTGCATACATCTAGACACTTGGACACTTAGAAATGATATAGCTAATGACTTTTAGAAAGGGAGACATGTTTGTGTCATGGTTCTCCTCTTACCATTGAAATGTGTATCTCCATGGGGTGCATTCGTGATCAAAGATAAAGGGGCTCTATTTGTTATGTTTTTACTGTATCTCCATTTTTACGTGGACAACAAAGAGTGTTATTATCAAAAGCTTCTGATGGTAAATTTACTCACGTGAAAATTAATGCCACCACGGGTTGGACGAGTTATGTACGCCCACTATGGCAAGCCAATTTTTTTTTCTTCCAGGCACAGCCAATGCCAGCAAACTTCAACGGTTAAAACTTAGAGAAAAGTACTGAATGCCAAAAAAATTACAGATTTCGAGCACTTTTTAAAACAAGCATCAAACGGGTGATTCTTTAAAAAAAATGGATGGTAAAAAGACCCGAATACCCTTCTGCATCTTCAGAAACGTCCTTCCGTTTTTATTACTGCCCATTAAATTGGCTCGTTTCACAAGGCTTCTTTTGGTTCGTCTAAATGTTTATACTGCCCATTAAATTGACGTGTTTCACAAGGCTTTTTTTGGTTCGTCTGAATGTATATCTGAACCGACATAAACTTGGGTTCCTTTCTATCTTGGCTGTCGGAAATAACCAAAGATGAATGAATGCTTTACACGTGTTAAAAAATTTTTTTGAACGCTGGCACCTCTGTACACAGTTGGTTTGGTTTGGATTTAAATTTTTTCTTTGAACCCAGAGCCCCGTTTAAATCTTGGTCGTTGCCAATATGCATAAATGGTCGGATCCACGACACGTGGACATCAGTATGGAACAGTGGCATCTTCTAACAATACCGTCATCTCTCTGTATGAGATTCTGAGCGTACCCCTGAATTCCGCCGGCGTACACCCTATTTCCTAGCGGCGTACTCATATGTTTGGAAGACATTGGAACACACGTTTGAACTCAAAAAATCCGGCAGCGTACTCAATATTGCGGTGACGTGCTCTAGAATCTGGCAACGTACTTAATATCTTTGAACGGTGGATGTTCCTTGAATCCGGCGGCGTATATTCAGGCGGCAGAAGTGAGAAATAATAAAATATTAATCACGTCGCCGTTCTAAGCCAAAAGAAGAAATAGTAAAATATTTAATAACGTCGCCGTTCTCAACCAAAAGAGATGTGTAAAATAGAATCCTGGAGGATGTGGGCCACATGGCACCCCTCCTCCAAAAAACGTAAAACTCTCTACAAGGTGATATATTTGGATTGTAGAAAAAATCTCACATATCCCATGGTTTTAGCAAAATTATTTCTATTACTCAATATCACACGTATAATAGCAAAATTATTTCTTGAGAAAAAATCTCCACTATGTCTCATGATTTTAGCAAAATTGTTTCTATCTCTCAATATCTATATTAGCAAAATTTTGGCGAATTAGTTATATTCACGTGTTTCTGTTTTCACTCAAAAAGATAAAATGAGAAATAATAAAATCTTACTTTAATGATAATGATTGACGTATAGATAAGTGAGAAATAATAAAATATTACTTTAAAGATATTGATTGACGTTGTTACGAGGACTCTGTTAGTGTTGGAAGGGCACTGGGGTCTTTTCTCACCCAATTTTGAAGAATAACCCGTGTTTGATGCTTTGTTTTAAAAAGTAGGTAAAATCCATAATTTCTCGTAACCTGTACACACATTCCATACTTTTCTCTAAAACTTAATAAGGAAAAGCCACCGATGGTCAGGAATCATCCATCATATCAACAACACAAATCACCACCACAACGCATGCTGAGCTGCAAAGGTATTGTTCTGGAGAGTGGGCCCTAGAGATCCAATAATGTAAATAATTTATTATGTGGTCCCTACTCCCTCTTTTAATTAGCATGATAACCCACTTGTTTAAAATGAATGGATTTCCAGCTCTTCTTCCACAAAAAGGGGGTGGAAATATCACCTCCCAACCTATTTAAAGCGCACATTTATTAAGGCAAAGGTGTTAGCTTTCGAGAGGTGCGACCCACCCGAATTTAATAACCGAAACCAGCGAAGCCATTCAAAACCCATCAAAATTAAAAAAAATAAAAATAACGGGACCCACATCATGTTCCAGCCATTCAAAAAGGAAATGATATAATTGCCACCCTTTCTTTCCCGGGCTACCCCTTGTAGTGTAATAGAGTAGTCACAGATACACTAGAGGACGGTGCCCCGAGGAAGAAAAAGGGGCGAATATATCACTTCCCCATTCAAAATCTAATAACAAGACTAATCAAGCTTTAATGCCTGCCAAAAAAAGAAGGGCGTTGATTTTTTCCGCCCCCCTATAGGATAATGGCCCCCTTTAAGCCCAAAAATAATAGTATATAAATTTTTTTCATTTTTTAATTATTATTTCAATCCAATAGTCAAATATTTCTACTAAGTCCTACCCTAATCTGACCGGTAAAGTACAAAGAGACACATGAACCCAAAAAAAAAAAAAAAAAACTGGCTGTCATACCTAATCCAACGGCTATGACGTGCCTCCTCCAGATTCTCTGAAACTTCTTCAGTTCTTCTCCTTGGCCATGAACAAAATAAAATAAAATTCATATTTAAAATGAATAAATAGAATTAAATTCATCTAAAATCAACTAAAAATCTTTTCCTTCAGAAAATTTCCTACAATAAACATCTACTACTAAGTACTATCCTCTACTCTATTTTTTTTCATATATCAAAACACATGATATCATTTCCTTTCTCCTTCTTTTTTCTCATCTCTACAACCTTCCGATGAGAGTTTGAATGCAAATCACTTGAAAAACTAGGACTGTTAGCGGGCCGATATTCGGGTAAAAGCCGACCCGATTTGAACCGAACTCCACAAGCGTTACAAAGAGTTTTGGGTCCGAGTGGGCCCGTTCTCCATTGAGGTGTCTTCTCTACCAAACAATGACTACATCTCCTCTTAGTAGCCATGTCTTGAACCAAAACCTTTCTTTTCTTTTTAGCTTCAGCCCACAAACCCAAATCCAAAAACTCTGAAAACCCTTTTCTCTGTCTCCTTCTCTTTGTTCTAGCTCGTACTGGAACCCTAACCCAACAACTCCCTATTTCTAAAACTGAAACAGGGCTATGGTTTTTTGAACCCTGGTTAGGTTTTTTATGATGATGCCATGGAATATCAAATATGTCTGGAAACACGTTCTCTTCTGATAACCATTCGAGTTCTTCTTCCAATATCTGTACCAGAATATAAAAAAACCCATAAAAAATGACTAAGTTAGTGAGGTGGGTTTTATTTTTATGAAATGGGTTTAAGAGAAAATAGGGGAAAAGTAACTTACAGGGAAGGAATCATCATTTGTGTTTAAGAAGCTTTCGAAAGCTTGATGGTTGTCTATCTTTAAGTCTAGGGAGGGTTTTTCTGATATTATTTCTTCATCATCTTCGTATTCTTCTATTTGGTTTTGTTCTCCAACGTCTGAAGGAAAGTTGAGGAGGTCATCGACAAAGCAAGAGGCTTTCTCCAAAGAGTCCATTTTTTCTTCTGTGTGGAAGAAGATGAAGAAAGAGAAAGAGAGATATAGAAAAAAGAAGAAGAGAGAGAGAGATTTCTTTTTTCTATTTTCCGGTTTTGCCCCTTTCACGCGAGGGTTTGGTGGGACGATATTGATAACATTACGAAAAAACCATTCACGTGAAATGATAAAAGTTACTCCGGTGTTGTTTTCCACGTATTTTAATGTGTTTAGAGGCATGGGTTTTTGTCGTAATTCGAGTGAAAAATATGGGGTAATTTCATTTGAAAGACAAAATTCGAAGCGATAAAGCCCGTACCCTAGGCGACGAACTTACCAATGCTCGCTCCAATGAGATTTATTAGAACACGTCATACCACCAATGGAAATTTGACACGTGTATCACGCTTCTTTGAAAGGTCTCCGTTCACCATCCACACCTGTTAAACGCACGTGTAACGCATCTAATTTTGTTTTATCCATCTACACAATGTACTGAAGGAAAGCTTTCTTCTAGGGCTATAGATAGGGTGTGCAACTTGGGTAGGGCTCAACCCTCACCGACAGGTTCAACCCGATTTTGGCTTAGGTTTGGTTGGGAAAAGCCAACTCGATTTCATTTCGGGTTGGGTTAGGGTTGAGGCCTTGACAACCCGAACCCAACCTCTGTCCTCTAGTTTTCTATGTTTTTCTAGGATTATGCTTTTTTTTTCCTTGTATTTTTTATTTGGCCAGAGATGAATCCGACTCAACCCGAACCCAATCCAACCCGATTTAGAGGTGGGTTGGGTTAGGGTTTACCATCCTTAACCCGAGGCTCGGGTTGGGTTGGGTTGGGATTAGGGGGTTGAGAGAATGCTATCTTGGGTTGGGTTAGTGTTGGCCTCAACCCGACAGGAGTTGCACCCCTAGCTACAGAGCTCGAAGTTCCTATCGAGCTTTGTAATCCTCTCTAAAACCTAAGATTAAGAAACTATTATTTGGGCCATTCTGGATGTCACCAAAATTATTACGTATTTGCAAATGAGATTACTTTAATGGAAAATGCTAAGAGGACAGTGGATATTACTATCCTTCCTAATAGAACACTCATCGGACCCTGATTATGCTATATCTATGTGATCAGATCCATTGGTCGTTCAGGATGAATGCTGTGTGGAGAATACCATCATCGGATGAATCTAGGCCCTTGATCCATCAAGCATCTTTTAGAGTTTTTTTTATTATCTTTAACAGTTCTGCCAACAAAAGTTGAACCATTGATATTTTTTCTTTATCTCACACATGGGATGTCCCCAGTCCCACCCACATGGCACTAAGACCGCCTGGGTTGCCTCATGATGTTCTACCATTCAACGGTGTTGATTGCACAAGCATGTCCCCATGAGCAACCCTAAAAATCCACTGGACCATTGATTCTGTTCATTCAGTCCGCGTAATTGGCCTCTATTTTAATTTAATCCTACTAGCAACTGAGAGGATAGAGCCTCTTTTGAAGAATTAAATATGTCATTTCTAAGAGTATTATAATAATCATATCTAACTTCAAAACATTGGCACGTAAGATTATATGAAAATAAAAAATCTTGAGGTAAGCCCTTAGACTTTGAATTTGTACACTATGTATCCCGTCTGATGTTGAGCTATATATTTCCTCTTGTACTTACATATTTGGAACTTGCCTATCTTACACATGGGCACATGTTCAGGTCGATTGATATTTGATACCCTCCAAATTGCAGGCCTCACTGTGTATTAGTCGTGGATTTAAACTCCATTTGTCCAATGATCTTTATCGTTGAATGTGAATTCTTGCCCATTTTAGCTTTTTAATTGCCTGTTTTGAAGTCAATTTTGGAAACTAGGACGAACGACAATAAGCGGGTTTTTTTTATTTTTTATTTTTATTTTTTATTATTGGACGCGGGTTTACTTTCAGAAGAAAACAGCACAGGCTATGCACCAACGTAATTCATGCACAAAAATATGTACCTTTATAACTAATATTTTATAAGGTGAAAATAAATATATAATAAGAGCTGAGAGCTTAGTTTTACGAATAATTGAAAACTTATTTTTAAAAGGTCTTAGATAACATAAGGGAGTTTGGCGACCGAAGTTTTCCTATTCAATAACTAATAAGAAAAGTAATTTTTGTATAGCCATTTTCTTTTCTCTTTGTTCCTTCAGGACCATCTCGGTTCTGATTATTCATCTATATATACATATTCTGTTGCCTTCTTCAAAAAAAAAAAAAAAAAGTAATTTTATACGATAATAAAATGCCATTAAGAAATGTATATTCATAAGGTATTTATTATAATTACATAAACATTTATAAAGTTTTAAATGGGAGAGAAGGGTGATAAAGGGAAATAAGTGGGTGTAATCACTTGCACCTAACTTTGATTGTGAGTGAAGTTGTCAAAAGGATGATGATGTAGTCCACTATTGTTTTGGTTTAGAGTACTGTAATCCTACAGTCCTCTAATCCAACTGAGTGGAATTGGGAAATTAAAGGCTATTTAGAAATGACCAAGCATGGTCATATATGCTTAGATTGGTTCAACTTGTCATTTAAGGTAACTATGCTGATAGACATTACACACAAGGTCTGGCCATATAAGGAGTTGAAACATTTGAAAATTCACAATTTAAGTGCGTTTGGGGTGCAACCATGCAAATCAAAATAATAGATACCCTTTTAACCAAAGGGAGTCAAAATATTCAAGCCACCCACCTTTTGTTAGATGAGAGAGAGAGAGAGAGAGAGAGAGTCTTCAAAAACACCAATATTCAATGCCCATGCCTCACCCAGACTCCTTGTTTTGAGGAGGGTTGAGATGGTTATAGATCAACAGTTGAATGGAGAAACACAATGTGGTAGGTGATGTATACTCCATCAACCATACCTCTAATTATTTCTGGGTTGATAAAAGGCAAAACGCCTAGGCGGCCAAAGTGACGTGGCACCCATGATACCCGTTCAATGAAATAGATAAAAAGTCTTTATCTTTAGTTGGCTGGACGCCTTTACAAGATGTATTCTTGCCTAAAGTCCAAGCAACTTTTCATTCTCATTTCCTTGTCATCTACACGAGCTCCCATTCCCAACCAACATCCTCTCTCTCTCTCTCTCTACACGAGCTCCCATTCCCAACCAACATCCTCTCTCTCTCTCTCTCTCTCTCTCTCTCTCTCTCTCTCTATAGATCAATACTTTTTTAATCTGAGTCATGATCAATTTCCAATCGGACCAACCATCGGAGTCTCTCAGGTCCTACTTACGTTGTACAAGGTTAGGGCTTAGGGCTGGGGAGCAGAAGAAACTCGAGCGAAATTAAGGAGAGCCCTCATCAATCAAAATAAAAAGAAGGGAAATAAAACGATAGTGGCCCACCAGATCAACAGTCCTGGTCAACAATTACATGCCACGTGTATGTGTGAAACAACCAATTACTTCAAAAGCTTAAGCCGTTTGAGATGGTGCATGTTATTTAATCTTTCGCACTTGAACACTCACCCTCAAGTGTGGCTCCTCTTTTTAGGGTTGGCCATTACATCAAGGAGTTTGGTCCGTTTGGAACCCAGGACCTTCGCACTGATACCATATGAAACAACCACTTACTCCAAAAGCTTAAGCCTTCGGAGATGGTGTTATTTAATCTTTTACACTTCAACACTATGGAAAGCCCAGTGAGATTTAGGAAAAGTTTATTAACAATTTCCTTAAAACCAGAGTGCAAGTCTCTTTCTCTATATCTTCTCTGCCATTTTTTAGATATAGAACGAACCTGGAGCATTAGGCTTTTATTATTGATAGATATACAACATATCTGTAATCTTTGTTATTGTTAAAGTGAACAAAAAATATCAGGGGGATTTTTCCATTTTGAAAGTCTTAGAGATCTA
Organism: Tasmannia lanceolata; assembly: GCF_043159265.1. Lineage (NCBI taxonomy): Eukaryota > Viridiplantae > Streptophyta > Magnoliopsida > Canellales > Winteraceae > Tasmannia > Tasmannia lanceolata. The sequence continues at coordinate 11,583,635 of NW_027518714.1, read as the reverse complement.
AGCCAGGCTGTATGTGGCCCAATGTAGCACGATTCTCATCTCTGATATATGAGATATCACTATAATTTAACTAGGGTTGAATAGAATTTCGACTGGTGTAATCGGATTAGATCGTGCTCAAATGATATAAGAAAACCATTACAGAGGTAACAAGGTATTTTGCCTAGTTGGGTTGTCATAATCTTGAATTAAACCATGTTGAGTCCAATAATTGGTTTTGGACTCACAATCGGTTGTCATAACCTTAAAGTAGTTAGTACAGATTATATTATCATTTTCTCTATGCTTATTTTTGTCTTCTCGTTCTTATATTTAAGTTGCTTTATATAGGCACCAGCTAATAGTAATCCTCTTCCTTTACACACACTCTCTAATTCCTAATCTTACTAGCGAACTTTAAAAAACACCTAATGATTGTAAAAAATGTCCAAGACTGTTTCCTAATCCAATTATGAAGCTACAGAATAGTTCAAATGAAAGTGAGAGGGACCTCATCTCTTGAAAGGAATTCTACAAGAAAATTGGGTTTTACCAATACCGCCGGTAAAGATGACAAAAACCGCCTATGCCAGTGGTCATATATCCGCCAACGTCCGTAAAGCTCATGACCAGTGCTCATGACAGCTGATGAAAGTTTTTTATTTTTTAAAATATAAATTTATAATTATTTATAATAGCTTAAAATGGTTTTACCGCCGTTTATAACCACCGGTAAATGGTATGTTGTCAAAAAAAATTGAGCATAAAATAGGTTATTGCAGATGACATAGTATTAATTAACGAAACCAAAGCATGAGTTAACGCTAAGTTAGAGTTATGGAGAACTACTTTCTAATCCAAAGGTTTTAGACTGAGCGGGACTAAGACGGAGTATATAGAATGCAACTTTAGTAATGTAAAAAGGCGGGGCGAGGATGTAGTAAATATGACTAGACATGAGGTACCTAAGAGGAGTATCTTTCGCTGTCTTGGTTCAATCCTACATAAGGAATGAGAGATTGAAGAGGATATTAACCATAGAATAAGAGCAGGTTGGTTGAAGTGGAGGCATGCTTCAGGAGTTTTGTGCGACCGTAAAATCCCTACCAAGCTGAAGGGAAAGTTTTATAAGACAGTTGTGAAGCCAGCCATGTTGTACGGCTCAGAATGTTGGGCCACCAAGAAGCAGCATGTGCATAAGATGAGTGTAGCAGAGATGCGTATGCTTAGATGGATATGTGGCCACACAAGGTTTGATTGAATTAAAAATGAAGACATCCGTAGAAAGGTGGGGGTGGCACTAATTGAGGAGAAGATGAGAGAGCACCGCTTAAAATGGTTTGGACATATCCAACTACGGGTGTCAGTTTGGGCTCGGGCTCGGAAGTTTCTAACTGAAGGGAGCCCTTGCAAAAAAGAGGTGAAAGGGCTCACCCATTGGCTGCAAATCACCATCATGTTTGACTTTTCATCAGTTATTAATGCATGATGGTGATGTGCGGCCTATGGGAGAGCCCTTTCACCTCTTTTTTGCAAGGGCTCCCTTCAGTCTAGAATTCCTCTAATAAATATCCCGAAAAATGACCACTGAAGTGTTGATGTAAAAATCCCGAATGGCCAAAATGGAAAAACCCAATGTAACATGATCAAATACCATCATATACGGCTTTCCAATTGTGTTCTTGGCATCCATGCAATGAATGTGCTAGATAGAAACCTGCATACATACATTCATAGATACAATATATATCTATAAATATTATTGTCATAAAATTGAAATGTGACACTTTCCATAAAAATGACATGCTCATCTAATTGGGAGCCCGGATAGAATGTGGCGTCTCAGATTATTGTCATAGGGGTGATACCAAATAAGCTGCAGTACTCAGAAACTCTTCAGCCTCTCTTGAAATTGCACCGATCCGAAACCAATCTCCACTATACCTGAATAGAGTATGGCAATATTAAACATTTAGATATATGAGATGATAAGAGAAAAGGCAGTTCCTACATGATAAAATATGGCCATGAACTTCAAATGGTCGAATGACTTACTACAACTATTATCATTTCTCAAAGTGCACACTTTTCAGCAATGAATGGAAGAATTAACTCCAGCTATACTTGGAAATCTTGAATAGAGTTTTGCAATGCCCATACAAAGATATGGTGCATGGGAAAGACTACATTGACATGTACAGGACAATTCTATAAAAACAGCGCTTGCTCCATCTTATGTGGCTTCAATTATATAAAAACAGCCCTCCTGGTTGAGAAGGATCATGCAAAGTTGGGCCTTTTCCCTAGTCATTAGGGCTTCAAGTGAGAAATATTGAAGACACAAACTCCATCTCCTCTATCAGAACAAAAAAAATAGACTCAAACCTAGGTGGGACATCACAACACGATGTGGCAACTGAAGCAAAGAGAGGGTAAAATGATCAGTGTTTTCTAGAACTGAAACCTTTCTCAAGACCAAAATAGCTAGCAATGCTTACTATAATAGCTTTGCGGGCAAATGAAAAATAACTTATTCTTTTTTTTTTCTTCAAATGGCCCAGTCTACTGAAGTAAAATCCAACATATGGTGACATCAACATCATACCCTTGCTTAATATCATTAAAGTCAAATGAAAGAAGGAAAAAAAAGAAAACGAATCCCTCCAATTGGATTAGAAGGATTCCTTAAATTCCATCTTAAAGGCCAGTTACAGGTCTCATTCAACCTCTGTAACATGAATAGTATAGTAGCAGACATCCATCCATCCAAATGTTCTCTGTTCTAGTAAAGGAAGATAAGCTCCCAAGAAATAATCCAATTCACACAAGCATTCAAGCAAGCACACATCAGTCAACATGCATTTAGGTAGTGATCGGCCATGTACTCTTAAGACTTGTTTCAAACACAAGTTTAATTTCTTGGGATAATTCACCAATACAACATGTAAACAGAGATTTCAAACTAGATTTCTAACCTAAATCAGAAGCAGAACTCCCAAGCAACAATTCTGAGCAGAGAAAGGCACAAGTCACACTTCATCTATTGTTAATTTTCTAGACATTCAATAAAGAAATTCTTCATGCCATCTAATATGAGAAACTGAGTAGACCTCGGACAAACCATAATAGGTCAGGTCCTTGGAATGTTTGTGTTTCAGAGGAATCATATAAATAATACGCCAGGATCCCTTCCTCTTTGGATGTTTAAAGTCCAAGCAAGTTCATAATAATCTGCATATGCCATTCCCTTGCTCCATCTAAATAAGTGTCATGAAACCTATATTAAAAGTGCATATGTATTTCAAAATGCAAAAATAGCTAACAATGTTATAAAGATAGGAAGAATTCTAGTGTTATGGATTTTACAGAACAATCTAGCATGACATGCAATGGAAATGATATTTCCACAATGTTTCATGTGCACTATCTTTTAGTGTCTTCTCTTGTAAATGACTTCATGAAACATGGTGGAAATATCATTTCCATTGCATGTCAATGCTAGATTGTTCTGTAAAATCCATAACACTAGAATTTTTCATTACGAGGAAGAGAGAAAAAAGGGGTGAGAGTATCATTTCCAATTTGCAATACATGTAGTTTCTCAAAAAGAAGGGAAGAGAAGGAACTCAATAGAAAGGTAAAATGTTTTTTCCATTTTTTTTTTGAAATTGATAGCCAATTTTATTGAAAACAAAGAAGACCGAGATGGTCATTACACAGAAGAGATAGAAGCTAATTTTATTGAAAATGTTTTTTTCCAATATGTAAGCGAACTTATCAAAAGGAAAAAGAGGCAAGAGCTATGCTTGCAAACCAAATAACAGATGTAACTCCAAGTGTAAAATTTAAAAGCATGAATTTAAACAATGAATTTCCAAAATACTGCGTATAGCATGCTTTGCCTATTAAAGTAATCATTAAGCACAAGTGATTCTTCAAAAACGGGAGGGAAAGAGACCCCAATACCCTTACAACATTACAAGAATGAAGATAGTGTCCTCTAATGTTGGTGCTTACGTGATTCTCCTTTTCATTATTTTAGTTTTTTTCTTTGTAGAGGAAATCCCGAAAAGAGTACGGAGTGAGGGCAATAATTACGGGAAATTACATATCACAGGTGCCCCTAAAAGTAATTATTAAACACGGGTGATTCTTTAAAATGGGTGGGAAAGAGACCCCTACAACCTTACGACATTATCAGAACGAAGATAGAGCGCTCCCATGTTGGTGCTTATATGATTCTCCTTTTCATTATTTTAGTACTTTCTTCGTAGAGAAAATCTTGAAAAAAAGTACAGAATTAGGGCATTAGTTACGGGAAATTACGGATGACAGGTACCCGTAAAAGTAATTATTAAACACGGGTAATTCTTTAAAAAGGGGTTGCTCATTAAACAATAAGATACAAGTAATTTGTCTTTGTGTTATCCTAGTTGCTTGATTTCCACATGCCTACTCTTTTTTGTGCACAACCCCTAGGTGCAAGAGTAAATGTGAAATCTACAGGACCCTTTCTTTGCTAACCATGGAGATCTCCAATACCCATTGCATAAAAAAGGGGAAGTGTTTAGTTTTGGTTCAAAAATCTACTCTTTGTAGAAGAGCTAAATTCATTTATAATTATACGACACCCCATGGGAACTAATCTCCAAAGCAATATACTCTATGTAGAGCAGGTAAACTACAAGAAGTATTCAGGCATTCAGAACAAAATGGAATCCAGATTAGAGCCAGAAAAGGGAATTATTAAAAAAAATAATAGATAAAGGCAGCCAATGGGAACACTCATTCGCTTACCCATATACTAATTGAAGTAGCATACCAGTAGAGATGAACCATGGTAAGAAATGAAATTGTCTGTGATTTCAAAGATGCCTGCAAATGCACCCATAACCTACCACAGAAGTTTCGGGCAGTTGTTCAAGCATCTAATCACATTGAGCACATCATCCTTTATTAGCCCACCCGATGGTATACAACCCAATAAACCCAGTCCGTGCCTAAGGTCTCCCGCATCCAAGCAAAGCTCAATGGAACAAGCATCACCAAATTCAAACATAGAGATAAAAATGGATCTAGAATTAATTCAGTAAATGATCCGAACGATATCTCTACCAGAAAAATTAAAGGTCCAAAATGTATAGAGTCTGTTCTTAAAGAAGTGTTTGAGTCTCAAACACTGGCAAACAGTCTGAATGTTCTCCAGCCTCTCATGATAATTGGATATGTTATGCTTCAACAATGATTGGGGTAAGGAAGTATTGTGAAACAAATTCAGCAAGAGCATTATTATAGGATTCGGTTTCTCTAATAAATTTGCAAAGCTCAATCTATTTAAACCTTCAACTGGATAAAACCATTAGAACCATCCAAAATAAAATTCAAAGCCAAATGGCATATAACTAGGTATATGACATGTCAGTACAGAATGGCTATCAATGTGGTGCATGCTCAATTACTTTGAGTAACATCAATTAATCCTCCATTTCCAGTTAGAATTAAAAGCTAATTTGTAGATACTTGGCCATTCATTAATGGGTCCCTACCATGTATTTACACTTGGACAAAACCAATTTATCTTGGCTGAAACAACTTGGCTTGGGATCAACATGATATGAAACAAGCTACAATTATTAAAAGACAACTTGAAAAAAAAGAAGAAGATCAAAATGATACCTTGAGGGTGAAGCAGGCAAGTAAAGTTGCCACTCCCATCCTAATTTCGCAAAAATGACCTGTCCATTGTGAAGAGGAAAAAAAGTGAATAGAATCACAATGAGGCAACTATTATCAAATGAAATGCAAATTGAGGCCACTCCCATCCTAATCTCTCCAAAATGTCTTGTCCATTGTAAAGAGCAAAAAAAGTGAATAGAATCACAATGAGGCAACTATTATCAAATGAAATGCAAATTGAGGCCACTCCCATCCTAATTTCTTCAAAATGTCTTGTCCATTGTAAAGAGCAAAACAAGAGAATAGAGCCACAATGAGGCAACTACTAGCAAATGAAATGCAAAATGAGGCCATTCCCATCCTAATTTCGCCAAAATGACCCAATTGTCCATTGTGAAATACCAAAAAAATGAATCTATTCACATTGTCCATTTTGAAAGCATAAATGGATTGTATAGTTTGCGGATAGGAAAGTAAAAAAAAACTAGGATCCCTTAGAACCCTGTTCATACTCATACCTGAGAATAACACTATCTCAGGTATGAGTGTAACACTATCTCTGAGCTTTATTGAAGTTTGCACTCACAATCACTCCAAAATATCTAGAATAAGAGAGACAGAGTTTTGCAGGATCCTTGTTTCAATTTACGAGGGATCTAGAATATCCTTCATTCTCACTCTAGTATCCATGAAATTAGACATGGAAGAAAGAATCCAACAATAACAACACCTGATTTCAATGAAACCCACAAATTTTGGCATCACGAAATTAAAAAAGAAACACCATTCCTAGAATAAAAAAACAGAATGAAATACAAAAATAGCCAAAGTGTGCTCTAAGATTTCTGGAAATGTGAACTGAACTTTAAGAACCAATTACAACGACATGGTTTGCAATACTACCAACCTCAAGATCAGTCACCATACCAATGACTGAGAAAAACTGGCATGGGTGTTTGCCTATTCTCTCTTTGCTCTATCTATTCCTTAATGTTAGTTTAGCGGGATTAACTTCATACATTGTTTTTTACCAGCAAAACTGCATGCTTCCCCGCTCACAACCTTGTATTCTAAGAATGCCCACCACCATCTCCCAAAAAAAAAATCAAATTGTTCCAAACCTACATGAATTTAGGTGTGTGCTCCTGGGAGCCTCCAAGTTACCTATATGTCTAACATAGTTGCATCAATCTACTGCTTAGGGTGCCTCATGGATTTCTAGATGCTTAAAGTCATGAAATACTAGGGCTTACAACTTCTTCTCTCTCATTCCCATATTTTTCTTCAAAATAAGACCATGGATTTCTCGTGCTTATATCAAAAGCAAATTAAAGGGTATACACAATAAGTTTTCAAAAAACTTAAAACACAAGACCTATACACAAAAGAAACAAGAAATTCATAAAAACATAAATCAAGAAATGAAGAAAAGATGCTTCACAATACAACACAAGGGAACGCTCAAAAATTCCGGCTAAAGAAATATCAGATTAGTACAAGGCATTGATAAAAGAGTACCTGCACGATTATCAGTCCTCTGAATCGAGAATTCTCTTGAGCGGCTTTCGAATACCTAAAATAAAAAACGAATTGAATCAAGAGATCACAGATAAAACCCTGTAAGATATAATCTCTGTTTATTTCAGTGTCTATAAAGAGATCACAGATGAAACCTAGAACCGCATCCTAAGGTTTTGAAGTGCGCGTAGACAAGACTTCTTCGTCGAAAGAATACTCCACCAGTTCTTCTGTTGCCGATCGAAATAGAAATGGAATTCCTCCCTCCGGCATCCAGATTAATTTTTGTATCCACGTAAAATTCAATTTCTGCCCACACCTCGGCTCTTCCCTCTTTTCCCCTTTTTAGGGCTAACTTCCCTTGAAAAAATGGAGCCACTCTCCCTTGTATAACATTTCAGAAAGAAATGCCTTTGATTGTGTTTATTGGAAATCAGATTTGTTCTAGAGATGCAGTAAATGGGGTTTTATGCAAATCGAGATCCCCAATCTAGAAGAAAGCGCAGATATTTTTCCATGGTGAAATAAGGTGGACTATCCTGTTATCATTATTTTTCCATGGGTTCTTATCAGTAGGTGATTCAAATCGGCAAGTAGCTTTTTGACAAGATAGAGAGATGGGAATGGTGAAGAGCTTATGAATAGAAGAGGGTCTAATGAGAATTCCTCATCTGAAGGGAAAAACAACTCTTCATAGGTAGGTAACTAAGGTGAGATCTTTTCTGTTTCAAAGATCTGGCTCTGGTCTAAGAAGGAAGGGGAAATTCCCAACTACATCTGATACCCACATGGGTATTACTATTACTTCTTTAAATGTTTGTTTGCCATCTTGGAATGGAACTCTAATTTTTCTTGGAAGATACCTTCCACATCTCACCATTTTTTTCTGATTTTGATCAGCCCGTAAAAAAAAATGAAGATGTGCAGAGATGGAAGAAACTACAGCCATTGTTATTCCCTTTAGATATCGCAGCGGCAGTCAGTAATGAAGCACCGGTAAAATTAGTGGTGGTTTGGTTTTCGTGAAAGTTTAAATGTACGCGGGAAAATTCAACTTTTTTCTACTATCTTTTTCTTTTACTTCTGTACAGAAAGAACTAGTTTGCAATACTGGAATACCCGCTTCTCAAATACTGAAATGGAGAACAAACACCAACATATGTACTCCAATATATAATAGAAGAATAATGGGATTAGTGTATCTACTCTTATCTACTCCGTCCATCAGAAACAGTGGGCCCATGTTGTTTGGATAATCCAAAGCATTCATTTGATAGGCCCTCACATAGGTATGGTGTGCTCAAAAAATCAGCTCCTTAGGATCATTCCAACCCTTCGAATTATGGAGGAAAAAAATGGATAGATTTGAGAAAGTTTATATCCGTCCATTTTAACCTCCACAAATCGAAGGGTTGGAATGATCCTATGGAGCTGAATGATTTGCATCACCCAAACAAAGTGGGCCCCCACTGTATTTTAAGCCGACAGAGTAGATAAGTTATCTACTCAATCGAGTAGATACACTTTTCTCAAGAATAGTACTACAAAATAGGAACAATTAAAAAAAAAACCTTCAAAACATAGAGAAAATTGGACAAATTAGCACTTTGCTTCAGATCACAAGCTTGCACGCGATGGAATTTTAATGGAGGCCTTACTAGTTGAGAAACTCCACAAAAAAATGTAAGTGGAGACTGCGTTGGTCAATGGAAAGTGGAGAATTAATGACTTAGGAAAGCAGGAGTGGTATGGAAATGTGAAGACTTAGGTGGTGGTGGGTTTAGAGTTTCACGGATGGGTTTGAATTTGAGTTAGGAGGGAAAAGTTGGACCAAACACGTGTGACTTCCAAATGTGCAAGCGAAGCCAACAAAATGACCAAAATGCCCTTGGACATAAAAGTACAATTTCCTCACTTTGTGACAATGGCCTTCTTAAAGGGTTAAAGGGATAAAGAAAGTTGAACTGTCTGTTTTGTGAAGGTATCGAAGAAACAGCCCACTTCTCTATGCCAACAACACCAGCATTTTGAGGGCTTAGCTAGTGCTGAAATTGGCTTTCTCGCTTACCCTTTCCTACATATTTATCCTCCTTAGCGGACCGGGCTCAACAACAAAGCTATAGAATAGACCCTTAGCACATTTGGATTACGTGAGTTTATCCTTAATCTCTTCTCTCATGCACACCTATGTATAATTCAAAATCATAAGTTCTAGCACCTCATACTTATCATTAAACATGGTAGGAAATAATCCTTACTGTGGTTGTGGCCTTAGCAAGATCAACTGCCCTATCCAGTAAGTTGTTAATTACAGTTATACGAAAGGTTATTAACCAAAAGGATGTTATCGTTTAGGAAAGAGATGTGTTTAAATGAATGGAAAACACTTGGAAAATGGGATTCCTTTGGAAAATAAAAAGGGGATAGTCATGACCTTTGATTTGACCATTTTAAAGGTGTATTTATTGCTTTTATGGGGATTTGAACCCCCTTCCTTTGTCTTTTAGCAGACGTGGCTCCATTGAATGATGCCTATCTTTTTTTCCCCAAAACGGATTCCCGTTTTCCAGGCAAATCTCTGAATGAATTGAAGAGTCGGATAAAGGGGGAACGGAAGTGATGAGGAGTCACATTCCTCCCCCTCGAACTTCTATAATATAGGCTAGCTCTATAGTATAATTGCATACAACATTCTCTTATCCGTCTCTTTGCAATTCACGGCAAAAAAAGAGAAGAGGAAGATAGGAAGGGCATAAGAGAGAAATCTGTGAGAAAGGTGGAGTGGAGAGGAGTGTGTGCTTGTCAATTTTTCTTGCGAAATGATATTCCCCCACCCCCAGAAATGGATAAATCCCTCCCTTTAATGGTTTCTGTGAGAATGGTTCACTTCTTGAGGATAAATTCACCCCCTTTAACATTTTTCTTTGGCTTTAAAACTTAACGAATAACATAAAGGGTGGATTTTATCCGTCAGAGGGGGGAAATATCATTCCCCTTTTTCTTTCTTTTGTTTTTGTTTGACTTCTCATTAAGCCCATCTAATCTCTGCATCAAAAATTGGCACCACCTAATAAATATTCCGGTGAGGGTTTTACTCCAAAAGATTTTATAGGCTGTGTTTGCGTGAAGACCTCTACTTTTAAAAAAAAATACTACGATGATCTTAACCCTTCGATCTTTAGTGGAACTGCATATTATAGAATCCTCTATGATCGGAGGGTTAGGATCATCGTGTACAGCTATTTACGTTATGGCCCAACAGATGAATGATTTGGATCATCCTGTGAAGTGGGCTCCACTGTACTTTTTGAAAAATACTAGACCCTTTTTTTTATGAGTAAAATTAATACTAGACTTCACACACAGGCAGCACATAAATCTCTTTAATCAAACTCACTATTACAGTGAAAGCATGTTTGTGGCGAGCTAACAGGATCTAAAAGTGAACTGTTCCTCAAAAAAATTTTCAAATTAAAGTATATTTCCACCATTTCTTTATCTTTAGCCCTTTTACTCTTGCTTTTCTTAATAAATCTTGCTTACCCCACAAATAGGAAAAAATTTCATTACACGGGCCCAATATAAATTAGTTGTATAATGTACGTTTGTTTCACTTATTGTGTTTGCACACCATGCTTCCCTTGTTTAGGGTAGTCTTAGTTAAATGTGTTTTGCTCTTAAAGCAATCAATCTGCTTTAAGACTTCTTCCTTTAGAACTTTTAGTACAGACTGATGCTTTTGCGAAAGTGAACTTTAATTTTCTTTTAGCCCTGATTCATTGGGACCTGCAAACCATTGTGCTACGTGAGGGTTACTCCAAATTGTATCTCACGATGTAGGAGGTGCTTACTGGTTGTGGTACACAACCTGGAAACCACACCAATTGGATAGTCCTGACCGTTTGATCATCAACTTGGAAATAGAACATCAAAACAAAACATAAGGCATTTGTAGGCTGATTCTTCATTTCATCAATTTCAATATTAAACTCGGGTTCATCAGGGGTGGGCCCACCAAGACATTTATCAGGCTTAGGATAATTGTTGTACCCATGTGCTACAAGTACTCCATGATTTATGATTTCCCATTTTACTTATTAAATATTGTGAAGAAAGAAAACAAACAAATAGTAGCAACTTACACACCATCTCCACCTTCTTCACCTCACCACAAATGAGTTGCACCCAAATCCTGGTTTTCTTATGCGATATTAGGTGAAAGCAATCAGCAAACACCCTCAAAAAGTGTAATTCACACGAAGGTTATTAGAATCAAAAGAGAAAATAAGGACAATGATGTCCACGCTCCATTGTTTTGATAATAGCAGTCTCTGCTTTATGGGACAAAGGGTTAGTTGAGTTGAGTAGAGTTTAAGCTGAGATTGAACTTTCAAACTCTTGACTATTGAGCTAGAGGCTCAATCCACAGCCCCTCTTTTGGGTTAGGCAATAATATGAAGGAATTGTTGGGTTCTGAACTTAGTACTTGCAGTGATGGAATAGCCCTGTGATTCCTTGTGAAACAACCAATTACTCCAAAAACTTAATTAAGCTGTTAGAGTTGGTGTTATTCAATCATTTATACTCCAACAATTTTAACAGTTTATTAGAATGTAAAATTTTGATGGACCTAATTCGATCTGATCACATGTAAAAGAGAAAAAGAAAACAAGAGAACATCCACAAATATAACATAAGTGCTTTATGCTGCTTCACAATGATGCTTACGTCTACGGGCGATTGTCTGATCCTTTCATTAAGAAATTAAATAAACGAATATTAATTACAAGTGATGAATCTCAAAACCCACAACCCACAATCATCTCTTCTATCTTTATCCCTGATGCCTACGTCTACAGGCAATGATATGATTCTTTCACCATGGAAAATAAATAAATGAATATTAATTACGAGAGATTAATCTCAAATCCCACTTCCCACAATTATTTCTTCTATCCTAATCAATTGAAAGATCTCAGCTGTTTCACCTCCCGACTAAATGAGATGCCTAAAATCAGCTCATTCAACGGGATTTCCAATGAATGGCTGAGATTAATCTAATTGAAAAATTGTTTTTAAATCAAAGCCATTCACGGGGAAGTGAATGGGCTCACAGAGGTAAAATTCACTCAATCTTAGGTAATTATAAGTTTTCTCCTAAAACTAAAACATATGTTTAAACTAGAAAACAAGTGGAAAGAAACCTCCACAGCTTTAGAAACTCTCTCTCTCTCTCTCTCTCTCTCTCTCTCTCTCTCTCTCAATAACGAAATTACAATAGTCCAACATGTGGAAACAAGACAACAATCCGAAAATAACAACTATATATAATCGGAGAAGTGTAAAATAAGTAGAGAAGAGTGTTATTATTAAAACGAGAGTTTATGGAAATCATTTCTCCAAAAATTATAGAAGGGATACATAGTTGGCAAGAAGATGGTGGGCCCGGTTCCATCATCTTTGTAGAATCATGAAAAGTAGTAGTAGGTATAAAATCATGTGGAAGCACGTATACAAGAGTCGCACGGATTGGGCATTGGTGCTTAGGATAAGAAATTAAAGAAAGGGGATTGGCTTACACAGACCCAATAATGGAGGAAGAAGCCTCCCGAGGAAGGTGCTGATCCCACTCTTTCACATGGCTCTCCCATTTTCATTTTATATATTTTCATAAGAAAAAGAGGACCATGTGAGGCCCATGTGGAAATGGGCAGGAGAGTGGGCATGGAATTGCGGTTGGTAGATTCAGAAAGAAAGCATGCTTGCCCTCCCAAGTAATGCACCTCTTCCCCCTCTATCAATGGCTCTCCATACTTCCCTTTTTTTTCTCTTTTTCTTTTTTGTATTCTGCTCTCTCTCTCTCTCTCTCTCTCTCTCTCTCTTGCTGACAATGGAAGATTCCTTTGCTTCTACTAATTTGTGTAAGTACACTTAGACAAACTCAACTTCTTAATATACTAACATACATGCAAAGGTTTAATTCAATCAGTTGGAATTGGTGGGACTTATCAATGGTCACTCTTAAACTAGCAAGCGGTTCTCATCTTGATTAAGGAAAACAATCACGGCCCCACGTGGCAAGTGTTCTAGGTGATCGGAACCATTGATTTGATCGTAGTAGGGGCGCAACTCGGGTCGAGTTGGGTTGGGTTGGGTTAGAGCCAAAACCTCAACCCTAGCCTCAATTCAATAATAAGGGTCAACCCTAAGCCAGCCCACCTTTAAAAAACAATCACAAGTAAAAGATTTTGAAATGCTGATAAAATCATAAGGTTTGGTTCGGGTCGGGTTATTACCTGTTGCTTTTATGAACCCCAGAACAACCCAACTAACCTAAGGTCATGCCAATCTAATCCCAGCCAAAATCAGGTTGATCCTGTCGGGTTCGGTTTGAGCCCGACCCAATTTGCACCCCTGATCAACGTGATCGACCTAGTGGGTTCAGGTCTTTTGCCAAATAGAGATCTCAATTACAAGATTAAGGCGTTAAAAAATCAACGGCTAAAAAACATCTGTTGGATATCTTTTTCATCATTCTTGATTAAATGTTTATATTCTACCGATGATGGCTGATGGGATCAAGGGCCATACGTAGGCCTACTGATTGTCAACAAGATTGCTATGGCCCTGTTTGTTTTAGATTGTGAAACCGATTGTGGGCCCCAAACCGATTATTGGACTCCCGAATTAAACATAATTTTGTAGTCCACGGTCCCACATGCCTAAATGTTTATTTTCCTTCCCATGCTTGTCATTAAAGATATTTCTTAATATATACTATGGTTTAATATATAGCCAAGTAGAAATAATAAAGATTATGGTGATCAGTTGGCCCACCCCATTACCTACAAAGGAGGTCTGAAATGTACCCGAGTGAGCTCAGAGAAGATGGTAGGACCCACTATCCGAAGGCATATTTTTGGCCATATGCTGAACATGGCCAAGTAGGAAATGAAGGTCTTATAGGTGGCCACCTCAAACATTCTCTAAACATTATTAGAAGTTATATAAGTGAAATACCTAATTAATCTTAAATGTGTTTCACCTTGGTCGCCACAAACTGGGTTGCCAAGAATTCTGCCTTTCACTCTCTTGTGAAGTGCTGAGATTAATCGCACTTAAAACATATTTTTTAATCTCAGCACCTCACAAAAGAATGGAAGGCTGGCTTTGGGGTGACGCAGTTAGTCGCAACCTAGGTAAAACTCTCCCATTTGCAAATAAGCTGGGAGTTAACCTGCAACCTTAGTAAGCGGGCCCCCCAATGACCAATGCCGGCAAAGTGTAAATTACTACGGCCCCGCAGGTGTAAATTCCTGGATCTGTGCTTGATCAAAATCCCCTGTTTAGTTGCCATTACAGAAATGAAATCCCCATAGACCACCAGGCTGTCTCTATTTATCTGGTGGTGCGGCATGCCGGCAAACTCCCAACATTTTCTACGATTTTCAATCCACATACGTTTGAGGGGGCATGTTAGAGTGAAACAGATCTGATGAGATGTAGCCGTTGGATCATTAGATGAGAATTGAATAAGGGTATGTAGTTAGGATAGTTCTTATCTTTACCTTCACAGATCTTATCTTATCTAATCATGTTTATCTATAAGGTGCTTATATAAGCACCGATTCTTGCTAATAACTTCTTTATAGAGACACTGCACATTATGGAAACTTCAATAGATCGGAGGATTGTGATCATCCTATGGAAATGATTTTTTAGGGCACAGCCAATTTATGTTGTGGCCCGATAAATGGACGGTTTGGACCATCCTATGGAGTGGGTCGTACCGTAATTTTTTAAAAATACGGGCTTGTACGGCCACCCATCATATAATATCTCAGGAAGAAGATACCTTTGTGAGAAATTATGCCATAAGGTTTATCATTAATCACCACTCTGAGGAGGATCCTCTCCAGATTTAGCTACGAAGTTCATCTGTTTTTTCACTGTATTTATCATAATTAGCATCATTTGATTGTGATAAGCGAGCGGTTGATAGGATATACACCAACTGTTCAGTGTATCCCACATGTACATGAGAATTCAACATACTATGGGAAACCTTAACAAAACTAATGAAGTTAATTACCATGAAAAGTGTCAAGATGGAACATAAAAGATTCAGAACATTCGGATCATTGGTTCAGACATGAAAGTTACCCACAAAAGAGAAATGAAAGAGACAGATTGAAAATGATGGAAGAATTTGGAGTTCTTATGTTGTCCCTTTCATAAACTAGCATGGTAGGACAGTGAGAAGATGAAGATTTCTTATCATTTTTATCATCCTTGATAAAAATTATCTAACTGGGTCTGTCTGAAAACAAGTTTTTTTTTAATAAAAAACAACGATTGATTATTTAATCAGAGTAAAGATGAAATTTTCATTTGTCTCCATGATTAAGCTTAAACACATTCTATCCATGTTTAATGTCGGGGTCGATTTCCCATACCCAAACGGTTTTCAATATCTGTCCAAAGCTTCCAG
The DNA here is from genome assembly GCF_043159265.1 of Tasmannia lanceolata. Classification (NCBI taxonomy): domain Eukaryota; kingdom Viridiplantae; phylum Streptophyta; class Magnoliopsida; order Canellales; family Winteraceae; genus Tasmannia; species Tasmannia lanceolata. Next base: position 11,567,971 of record NW_027518714.1, on the reverse strand, counting down.
TCATAAAACAGCCTGTTGCAGAACCCGAGACCTCACGAGCTTACAAAAATAAAATAATAATAATAATAATTCTAATTTTTTAAACCAAAACCCATCTTCTCATCACTGTCATATGATCATATCATATAACTCTCTTTCCTCCCTCACTTTGATACCAAAAATGGCTCAAATCTACTAACAGAAAAAGAAAAGGAAGCAAAAATGCATCCTTATTTGCTACTCTTCTTCTTCTACTCCATTGTTTTCTGTCATTTTATCACAGAAGGAGCATCAATTCTCCCTGAGAACGATGAATCGTCTGTTTTACTGTCGATAAAATCGAATCTGATCGACCCACTTGATCGACTTCGAGATTGGAACATACCCATCAATGGTGAGTATCATTCCCATTGTAATTGGACCGGAGTTTCCTGCAATTCCAATGGTTCTGTTCAAAGGCTAGACCTTTCTCATATGAATCTAAGTGGCAGAGTCTCTGAAACCATTCAACAGCTTCAAAACCTCGCCCAACTAAACATCTGTTGCAATGGATTCTCCTCTTCATTGCCAAAATCTCTCTCTAATCTTCAATCTTTGAAAAACCTTGATGTGAGTCTGAATTCTTTTGTGGGTAGTTTTCCATCAGGTCTCGATAGGGCTACTGGGCTGATATGTGTAAATGCCTCCGGTAACAATTTTGCCGGAACTCTGCCGGACGACATCGGAAATGCCACGTCACTAGAGATATTGGATTTTCGAGGAAGCTTTTTTCAAGGTACGATTCCTATTTCATTTAAGAATTTACAGAGACTCAAGTTTCTTGGTCTATCTGGAAATAATCTCACTGGTAGAATTCCGGGAGAGATTGGTCAGCTTTCGTCTCTTGAAACGATTATAATTGGATACAATGAGTTCTCAGGGAATATTCCGGCAGAGTTCGGGAATCTTACTAATCTCAGGTATCTAGATTTGGCTGTTGGGAATCTGAATGGCGAGATTCCGGCCGAGTTAGGGAAGTTGAGATTTCTTACTACAATGTTTTTGTATAAGAACAACTTTGAAGGAAAGGTTCCATCTGAGGTTGGTAACATGACATCGTTGATAGAGTTGGATTTATCAGATAATCTGTTATCAGGAACTGTTCCGGCCGAGTTAACTCAGTTGAAGAATCTTCAGCTTTTGAGCTTGATGAGTAACAAGTTCAGCGGTTCGATTCCATCCGGACTCGGTGAGTTGACTCAGTTATCAGTTCTCGAATTATGGAACAACTCATTTACTGGACCTCTGCCTACAAATCTTGGCCGAAATTCACCACTTCAGTGGTTGGATGTGTCGTCGAATTTCTTCTCCGGCGAGATTCCCGCCGGTTTATGTGACCGGGGCAATCTCACTAAGCTCATTCTCTTCAACAATCAGTTATCCGGCACAATCCCAACTGGCCTATCCACATGTCTTTCATTGGTTAGAGTTCGAGTTCAAGAAAATAAGATTTCGGGTCCGATTCCAGTCGGACTCGGTGGGCTACCAAAACTTCAACGGTTAGAATTAGCCTCTAATAGTTTTTCCGGCCAAATTCCCAACGACATTGCCCTCTCTTCCTCTTTAACTTTCATTGATCTCTCTAGAAATAACCTTCAATCCTCTCTCCCTTACAACATTTTATCAATCCCAAATCTCCAAAGCTTCTCAGCATCCGATAACGAGTTATTCGGGGATATCCCAGATCAATTCCAGGATTGCCCATCCTTAGCCGAGCTCGATCTTTCAAATAACAATCTCACTGGTAACATTCCAACTAGTCTAGCATCATGCCAGAAACTAATCAATCTAAATCTGAGAAAAAACCGGTTCACCGGAGAAATCCCAACCCCCATTACAATGATGCCCGCATTAGCCATTCTAGACCTATCTAACAACATGCTGATCGGTGGCTTACCGGAGAATTTCGGTAACTCCCCGGCTCTTGAAATGCTGAATGTGTCTTATAACAAGTTGTCCGGTCCCATTCCTGGGAATGGAATGCTTAGGACTATAAACCTTGATGATATTACTGGTAACCCCGGTCTATGTGGTGGGGTACTTCCTCCATGTAATTTAAATTCAGGTTCCATACCACAAAGCCAAAAGAGGGTCCACATTAAACACATTATTGCAGGATGGGCGGTTGGGATTTCAATTGTTTTTGTCATTGGGATCTTTATATTTGGAGGACGATGTGTGTATAAAAGATGGCGCGAAGGTCAATTTCCTTCAGAAAGTGGGGAATGGCCTTGGAGATTAACAGCATTCCAGAAGCTTAATTTTACAAGTGAAGAGATACTTAAGTCAATAGAGGAATCGAATGTGATTGGAATGGGTGCGACTGGGACCGTGTACAAGGTGGAATTGAACCGACCTCCAATGTTGGTGGCTGTGAAGAAGCTATGGAGGGCGGCGATTGAAGAGGATACGGGAATCGACGGTGGGGATTTCGCGGGAGAGGTGAATTTGCTAGGGAGGCTTCGGCATCGGAACATTGTGAGGCTTCTTGGGTACCTTAGGAATGATACGAATACGATGATAGTGTACGAGTACATGCCAAATGGTAGTCTTTGGGAGGCTTTGCATGGGAAGATGGAGGGGAGGGTTTTGGTTGATTGGGTTTCGAGGTATAATGTGGCGGTCGGAGTGGCGCAGGGGTTGGTTTATCTGCACCACGATTGCTCGCCTCCGGTGATACATAGGGATGTGAAGTCTAATAATATATTGTTGGATGGGAATTTGGAGGCAAGGATTGCGGATTTTGGGTTGGCGAGGATGATGATGAGGAAGAACGAGACCGTGTCCATGGTGGCAGGATCCTACGGCTACATTGCTCCAGGTAATCTACTTAATTAATTACATTTTTACGATCGATAAGAAAAAAGAAAAGATTTTTTTTTTACAAGTGGAATTCTTCAGAGGTGCCATGTATTCAGCCACCTGGCATGTGTTGCATATTCTAAAGGTTTTGGGTATACCTTAGATTGTTAGAGACTTAGAGAGGAACAATGTAGTTGTAGAACAAATGGAGGGAGAGATTGCTTATGGTCAGTCCGATCTTGATCGGACCATGGCGAAAAAATGGGCCCCAACATTGGCGTATATTCACCCCTATTTTAACTTGGGACAGCCCCATCTAGCGTAAAAGATTAGTAATAAATACACTAGAGGGGGGTGTCTCAAGTAAAAAAAGAGGGTGAATTTATCACTGCCGGTGAAAAAAGGTTAAAGTGGGGCCGTACATTTCTTCCTTGTCCAAACAAGTTACCACGGTGATGGATTCATGCATGGCAAAATTTTGTTTCTACAATGGTGCATTTGGATTGTTAGAATCAGGTGCTAGAATCGGGATATGTTTCCCACCTCAAGAGGTGTTATTCTGATTCCACCACTATCGGAATAGATCACACTCGAAATATGTTGTTGACTCGAATTCCTGATTCAGGATATCCAAATGCAGCCTAAGGGTAAGTTTGGATTGTTGGATCACGCTGGAATCAACTGGTTGGCCATACCCAAAAAATCTCCTGCAGTTCTCAATCCCAACCCTCCAATTTGTAGATATCTTTGTCTTGTTACATTTTGAAACTTCAAATTGGAGAGGTGACCAATAAATGAATGGTTTAGATCGCCCTCTCTATGATAATTTTCTCAGTTACAGATTCTTCTTTCTATGACAGAATATGGGTACACATTGAAAGTAGACCAGAAGAGTGACACATACAGTTTCGGTGTGGTTCTTATGGAGCTTCTTACTGGGAAGAGACCCCTAGAGTCGGAGTTTGGTGAATGCGTGGACATCGTCGAGTGGGTCCGGTTCAAAATAAAGTGCAACGAAGGCATGGAGGCCCTCGATCCAAGCTTAGGCTCCCAATGCAAACACATAGAGGAAGAGATGCTACTAGTACTTCGGATTGCACTTCTTTGTACAGCTAAGTTCCCAAAGGACAGACCGTCCATGAGAGATGTTCTTACCATGTTAGGGGAGGCCAAGCCAAGGAGGAAGAGTAGCAGCACCAATGGCAATGGCTATGATAAAGACAAGCCAGTCTTTAGCACTTCCCCTGTTGCAGGACTCCTTTAGAAACCAAAATTCCACTTCGACTTGCTTTCATTCACTAAATTTTTTCACTTGTATCTAGTTTTCTTTCTTCATTTTGTAACATTGTAAGAGCAATAACTTGGATAAGGAGTGTAGCACATTTGGTCCAGCTAGGTGACTAGGTGAAAGTTACATTTTTTTTTCCAGCTTTTATGGTGTAGGTAGACTATCCTTGGAAGGTTAGTTACAAAATTCTCCCAATAAATGAAAAATGCGTGTAAAAATATGGAATTTTTTAAATTCACAAGTAATTTGAAAATTGGGGTATCGTGGGCAATTTCTTGTAGAAATCCATTTCGTGGCTCCTTTTTTAGTAGACAACAGGCACCTCAGACGAATTAAATGAATGGGTTTATGCGAAATTGCCTAGCAAATCCCATTTATTATTTACGCTACAGATTGCTTTACTTTGCTTCAGAGGGGTTGAAACCTGTAGCTCAATGGTTGAGGCTTTGTATCTCAACCTAGACGTCGAAGTTCAATCCCAACTTATCTACAAAAAAATAAGTGCTTCACCCAAAAATCTGCCTCTCACTTTTCTGCGAAGGGCTGAGATTGATCCGAGCAAAAACTTGTAAGGGCTATTATGTGGCCATTTGCTGAGAAATAGCGAATGGCGCCCATTGGTAGGGGTGTCAATGGATCACTTCGGATCGAAACCACCTATGTCTTAGTTACGATCCGTTCAAATCTCTTATCGGTTGGTTTGGATTCGGAGTGTTCAACAGATCTACTTCATGTGTCTCAATCACGACCCATTTCAAATTAGACCGTCCATCATCGAAGTGTCCTAATATGTCCTACTTACATTTTACACTGTTGAAATTCTCAGAAGAGGGCGAGGGAGAGCATCACTGATAGCTGCAAGGGTGAGCCGATACTTGAGACCAAAAAAGTGGAGCGGCACCTACCATTTCTCAACATTTGACGAGAGCCCGGGACCGTCAAATGCCAGTCCATCTGTACTCTTCTCTGGATCTTCGAACGAAATGGTTGAGCTAGAAGGGAGACTTTGCTCCACAACATCGTGCTCACATTCCTTTTTGTCAAATACCAAAAAAAGTGGAGCGGCACCTACCATTTCTCGCAGAAACCGTTTAAAGAGGGGGATTTTATCTGTTTGGGGGGGGGTTACCATTTCCCAAACTTAAAAAAGGAATCATTTGAAAAATGCCTATATAACTTCCTTTAGTAAAATATTTTTAAAATAATATTTAAAGTTATAAAAAATTTGAGGGAATTTTTGTAAAATAGTATTCCCCACGCCAACACCTCCCCCACCCCCCCCCCCCCCCCCCCCCCCCCCCCCCCCCAAAAAAAAAGGGATAAAATCCCCCCCTTTAACGGTTTCTGTGAGAATGGTTCACTGTTTGAGGATAAATTCACCCCCTTCGAACGTTTTCTCTGCCTTTAGAACTTAACTAATAACATCAAAGGGGGGATTTTTTCCATCAGAGGGGAGGAAAATATCAGTTCCCTAATAAAAGATTTAGGATAGCTCCATAGGCATTTCTTAGTTGTCTGGATGTGATCGGTAATAATTTTGGATCTTATGATAGGGACGTCGCGAAATGTATCCATGGATCCTAGTAATGTGTCTAGATCCATCTGTTTAAGTTCGAATGATTAGGTGACTCTTTAAATTAGAACGTTATTTATCCATCCCTGTTTGGTATGGATTTTTTGTGTTCCTAGATGGTGCATTTCTTGTAGTGACAAAATCACTTCCAAACACAAAAAGGCAATCCCTTCATCAAATTTGAAGACGTGGAACTAAAAGAAACAAGGAGAAGATGGGAAATTGTCTAGTAAGGTACTTCCTTGGCAAACGGCCTCACTTTTAGGCTTTTAAAGAGAATCTCTTAAAGAAGTGGAAACTTCTTGGAGAATTCCAACTTTTCACTCTCAGCAATGGTTTCTTATTGTTCAAATCTACCTACCCAGAAGATTACACGAGAGTCCTCGAAGTCGTGGGCCATTCATATGCTGGCCGGACACTTATTTTAAGAAAATGGATACCGGGAACTCCCATGGAGAAACTGGATTTCTCAACGGATCCCATATGTATCCGTTTCCTAGCTCTCCTTCTCCACTATTGGAGTACAAAAGGCATCAACAAAATTGCTAGCAATCTTGGTAAGCCTATATACACTGACTCACCAACCTCGAATGATAAACATCCACACTCCAAATAGCATCCAATACCAGAAAGTTGAATACGAATGGCGACCGAGATCCTGCAATACCTGCAAAAACTTTAGCGACTCGTCAAATGCCTTCCCAAAAAAATGAGAAACCAAAAGAAGCAAAGCCCTAGGCAAGAATGGAGGCCCATCAACTCGAAAACAAATGTCTCCAAAGAAGAAAAGGTCCATCACCCACACGAATCAACATAAGATCAAGAAAGAGGCCAAGCCCACCAAAGCCCGGTCCTCCTAACAAACACCTTCTCAGCTCTTGATATTGCTCAGGAAGAAATTTTGAATGGTGAAGTTAACGACCACACAGATTCATAATGCTCCTCAGCCAGTGAGGAAGACAGCTGCGAAGAAGAAACCTAGGAAAAAGGAAAACAAACCAGCAGCTATGGAGCATAAGATCACCTCCCTTGAGATGAAGATGGCCACACCCACAACGACCTTAGGATTCCACGGAAAACAGCAACTTGGAGGATGAAGTGTGACAAGAGGTGAGAAGAAAGTACACTCCCACTCTTCAACCAGTATCCCCCCTAATAGTGGGGAGAAAACACTAAGAACAAGCCACCAAAAGTTGACGAAGAGCCAATGAACCATGAAGTTGAGTCAGAAGATGATAGACCTCCTAGAACATCAGTGGTTAATGTACTTCTTGAGATCGTTTGTGTTTTCACTTTTCATTAGATATTGTATCTAACAATAAGTCTTGTCTTTGTTCTCTTGGTTTGTATCGCTATTCTTGTTATAGGGTTAGTGTTCCGTGCGCTTGATTGTATTATTTTCTCATTCTAATAACTGACAGAAGAAGAAGAAGAAGAAGACGAAGAAGAAATCACTTTCAAAAGATAAGACTGGAAAATAAAGACGAAATTGAAAATGACATTTGGTATGATGGATTGGGGCTCTCTTCCTTTTCTTATGCACATATCACGATAGTACATCCTTATCTTTATTTGAATCAGTTTTGCTAACAGTGGTTCTTTTGCCTTAGGATACTGCCACGACTTGTATCATTAACAATATCAGGAACCCGTTGCTATCAACAACGGTCTACTAATGAAAATAATAAAACAGAAAAAAACCAATTACTTCGATTACAATTGGGACATATCAAGAGGGTGCATTTATAAGAAACAAGTAGTGGAAATATCAACCCCATAACTTTCAAGCAACCCACCCAACATCAATCTCTTCCCATCATCTTCCTTTCAGAGAGCGCAACACTGATAAAACTCTCCATTGCTTTCACCGAAGAACCTTTACACTCTCCATCCTCTCTAATAGCTTTCTCCATAATCTCTTTAACTCCAAAAGCCTTCCTTCTCATCTCCTCTCCTTTCCCATTCTCACCCATCACCAACTCAATCACTCTGCCAACACGATCTCTCCCAATCTCCTCACAATTCCCCCTCCCCATCTCAACACAAACCCCAATCTCTTCCTCTAACATCTTCGAATTATAAAATTGCTCTCCATTAATAGGCCACCCAATCAACGGTACTCCTTGACTCAAACTTTCCATCACTGAATTCCAACCACAATGACTCAAAAACACACCCGTTGATTTATGTGACAATATTTCCAACTGTGGGGCCCATTGCCTAACCAAAATCCCTTGTTTTCTTTCATTTATCCTATCTTCAAACCCTTTTGGTAACCATTCCTGCCTAAATTCTCCAGCTATGTCGAATCCTAGCGGAGGACGAATGACCCAAATAAAAGCCTTCTCGCTTAATTCCAAACCCATTGCCAAATCCATCATTTGGGAAACAGAGATTGTATTCATAGACCCAAATGATATATAAAGAACAGAATTTGGACGGTGGAGATTCAGCCATTCCACACACCGATCGATGCTGATTCCGGGTTCCTTTCTAACATTTGGTTCGCTCTTTTTTAACATAGAATTGATGGGCCCAATAGTCCAAGCGGGCCGAGTCATTTTACTACTAAAATACCTTAACCCAATACTCTCCAACTCTTCAACCGTATTCAACAAAAGCCCATCGGATTGTAAACAGAACGAGAGCTGTCTTTGGATGAATCTGGACCAGGAATCGGACCCATCAGCAGCTTTGAGATGGTCAGTGAGTTGGGTCCGGTGGATCCGAACCGGGTCAGGAAAGGCCGGAAGCAAAAACTCGTCCGAGTCGGTCTTGGAGTGAGGGAGGTGAAGATAGAGAGAGAAAAATACGGCCGTGCCATAAGCCCCTTGAGCGATAAAAACGGAATGGAATATTCCAAACTTGTTTGCGATCTCGACCGTCCATCCGAAGAAGAAATCTGAGATTATGCAGATGGGAGGTTGACCTTCCTTTTGGGTGATGTCAGAAATGAGTTGTTCGAAGGCGGGTCGGAGTGACTCGGTGGCTTGAGTGAGTTTGAGGATGAGTGGGTAAGGTAAGGAATCGGTGTTTTCTGTGTTGGGTGGGAGGCCATGGTCTGAGCTATTGAAGGGGAGTTGGGCGAGTTGGATGGGGGAATCTGAGGGTAGAGAGGGTTGGAGTTTTTTTATGTTGAGAGGGGTGTTTACTAGGGTTATGGTTTTGTTGGTTTTGTGGTGGATTAGGTTTGCTAGATCTAGGAATGGGATGAGATGGCCTTGGGCTAAGTAGGGGAATAGAATTATGTGGTCTCTTTCTGCCATTGTAGCTAGAGAAGAAAACTAGAAAAGAGGTTGTGGAGTTTGTGTTATTCGAGCGTGGAGAAAATGGTGTGAGGTATAGTTGCTTTTATCTTTGTTCTGAGATAAGCTCTGCCCCTGAAATAAGGTCTCTATCGAAGAGGCCCTAGTCCTACAATGTTTTGATAATTGTACAAACTCAGCTTCTCTTTTAATATTTAAAAAGCTGTCAAAGGTTGATACAGTTCCCCAATAAAATATCTCAGAACTCAGAAGTCAATTAAAAATGAAAATACAAGTTCTGTTTGTGCACTTATCAAATCAGGGTGGTGCCGACATCAAGCATCCAAAATTTATATTCTTTTGTCTTATTCATTTAATTCTCCTGGCAAGAATTTGTGTTTGATGATTGCATTCATTAAATAATAAAAGACAAGATATATGAATTAGTGTAATTATCAAAAAACATGGTTGGCAGGTATCAGCTCCCTTTATAAGTAAATATTTTTGTGGCTTTTGGACTTTGACCTTAGCCACAATATTGAGCGTGCACGTCTCTAATTCATGGCACTCGCGGAAGCAACAAAAAATAATGAGATGCAAGTGTGCAACTCTCACTTGCTGTCTATGTTTGGAGAATAGTACTCAAGTGGCAACTGGGCCGTGCCGGCACGGCACGATTGCTACAGTGGGCTGTGCCGGGCTGAAGGTTTAGGCATGCAGTACTAAACGGCACGGCACGGCACGAAACGGCCCAGCACTACAAAAAACAGTGTAAAAAAGGCTTTATGTGGCTGTTTTCTCTTGCCGGCACGACACGGGCCGCGACCCGTGCCGTGCCTGGCCCGCGGGCCGTGTGGGCTGCAAAATTTTGGCACGGCCCGTTTGCCACCGTGAGAGAATGCTAATAACTTTCCAAATCCAGAGAACCAATTATTTCAATAGGAATCAAATTAAGAGGAAGGAGAGAAAGTTTCCAAATCAGCCAATAGAAAATAGAAAATAGCTCCTTGAATTGATGAAAGAAAATGCACGTAAGATAGGATGGCTAATTTGTTGGGCAAATTCCCAGAGAAATGATGGAAGATTTAGGAGATTAATAAAGAAGAGTGGCTCACGGATTCAATAAGAGTAGAAATTACCAATTTTGAAAAACTAAGGTGCACATGGAAAGTCCCTAAATTGAACCGAACTTCAAATAAAAGTTTAGCACTGGCTAGTCAAGGGCTTGAACGAATCTGGACTATTAAGATGGTTGATGATGGAAAGACACTAAGACCATTGTTTGGGAAAACAAAATCCTAGGAAACGAATTGGCCAAACACCAAAATACTACACTGATAATAAAACCATTTATTGACCTAAATGCTAGAATTTAGAGAATATTTCTAAGGGCCAAAATTGGAAACTTGTCCAAATTAGGAACTTCCCCAAATGGCAGGTGACACGACTATTTAATTTCAATGGACTGATCATCAATTAGTTGGCGGATCGTAAATCCGAGAAATTTTAACAGCCCAATCGTTGAACAGAAATTTCCGACCGTTGATCGAACGGCCCCAACGAGATGCCCCTGCGTCATAAAGCAAATGTACACGGTCTCTCTCATGGCCCACGAATTTTTATATGATGATTTCAACGTGTATGGTCTTGGTCTCATGCCAGACCAGTTTTTATAAGATGAATTCGTGGACATGAAGAGCAGGGAAAAATTATAGTGGGGTCCAATTATTTGAGTGATCTAAACTACTCATTAATTTGGTCCGAGAGATATTGATAACTTCCACATATTGTCCTGGCCTAACAAAGTACTGGTTTAGGAGAAATTATATGGTGGCCGCTCTTTGCATATAAAGGGCGGAGAGAGGTTGATTTTTTATAAAGGTAAAAGTAAAAAAATGGAGTTTGGCCTGGATCAAAAATCAAAGGAGAGAGTTTTTTCTCTCTCTCTGCCCTTGTTGTTTGACGGTCGGCCACCATATAAAAAGTCCTGGTTTAGATCATCTCAATAATTGGATCCCACTTTATTTTTTTGCTGCACTCCAACGTCTCCGAGTTTGAAGTACAGAAACTTTGCCGCATAGATATCTTCATCTATATATATATATAGCACCAATCACTTTAGTTCTTTTTCTTTTCTTTTTCTTTTCTTTTTCTTTTTAACCTTATGTTAGGGAACTAACTCTATGATAGAGTCGGAATCCAAGCATATTGGCTATTGCATTTGCAACGACATCAAGAGAATCCAAAAACAGCTTCCTAAGTTTAATATAAATGGGAAACTCGGCTAAAAGGTGATTTATTTATACACGAGAAATTATATGATGCCCGACCGTCAAAATGTAAAGGGCGGAAGGAGACAGAACCTGCTGCCTAAGTAAAAAAACGGTGCTTTCCCTTGGATTAAAAATCAAGGGAGAGAGGGTTTGTCTCTCTCCGCCCTTTATTTTGATGGTCGGGCATCATATAATTTCTCTTTGTACACATATGGCACTCTTTAGTTATCATTCCCGATTCCCATATCATTTTTCCAACCATAGGATATACTTAAATCACATTATCCTATTGTTCTTACTAGAGTAGATAACTTAATTATCTACTCCCTCGGCTTAAAAGACAGTGGTGGCCACATTGTTTGGATGATGCAAAGCATTCATTTGATGGGCCCTCACATAGATAGGGTGTGCCCAAAAAATCAGCTCTATAAGATCATCCTAACCCTACGAACTGTGGAGGCAAAAAATAGACAGATATGTGTGGCCATGTGGATATCTCGTATGGTGATTGTTTTAATTAACCAAAACAATGTTTACTTAAAAGATTTTTCTATTTTTTATCGCAAAATAAGGAAAGAGAGGATCCAAACATGATTTAAGCAAGGAGGGCTCCTAGCAAAACGGAATTCGTTTTGGAAAAAAGATAAAATCCCCTTATGTGACACAGGTGCAAGAAGATAAGGAAGTGAGGACGAATCCCCTGCAAAATATACTTTGGAGATGGGGGTGATAGATTGACCCCTCAAAAGGATAACGATGCTTCAAATTTTTACGTTGAAGTTACTACCTTTATAGCCGGTTACAATAAAGTCATTTAACCAGTAAATAAAATGACCCACCGACGCTCTCCTCTCCTTTAACCGCTTAACAAACTCTCTCCCTTCATACCCTTCGTGGGGCTAACATATCTCTCTCTCTCTCCACACCCTTGGTGGGGCCAGAAACATGTGATGCACCCTCCACCTACTGTTTCCCCTGTTCCCATATCGTTTTTCCAGCATTAGGATATAATTAAAATCACATTATCGTAATATCTAGATTTTTTTTATCATTCAAAAAGAAATATGGATTTTATATATTAATTAGGGAAACGATAAATGCGCCCCTTTTCATCACTAGGGACACCTAGCAGCAGTGTATCAATGGCCGTAGAGGGCTGATGTACTTCACATCAGAAGGATTCAACGGATTTGATTGCTATGAACACTGCAGTTGGGTGTCCCATGTGATGAAAAGGGGCGCATTTATCATTTCCCATTAATTATTACGTAAGGTATTTAATTTCTAGTAATCGATTTACATTCATAAGATTTTAGATAACCACTTTTTGTAAACATAAAGTATTTGATATATAAAATGTATGTAACATGGTGGGTTCCCCCCAATATCAAATTATGGTCCTCACCCTCTTACTCTTGCTAGGGGACAAGGAGGAGGTCCCCAGCCGTGGGAAACAAGACAAAACAACAGAAAAGAAAACAAGAGGAATGCCTTGTCTTCTTCGATACTTGTGGTGCGAGGGAGGTCAGCAGCACAAACGTTATTACTGGCCTCCTTTGTTTGCCCCTTTTTGGCTCTTTGCCGTATACTTGAAATGACCAAAACTTAAAACAAATATGAGAGTGATTCATGCAATTGCATCTCTAACTGTGAAAAGCATTAACAACCATGTTATTTTAAGTTGCTCTTCAAGGCGCTGTTTGTTTTGGATTTTGAGAACCGATTGTGAGCCCAAAACTGATTACTAGGCTCTGAATTTATGTTTGATTTTGAGTTCAGTAATCAGTTCTGGACTCACAATCGGTTCCCAAAATCCAAAACAAACAAGGCCCAAAGTGTATCTCATGTTTAATATACTTGTTTCCCATAAGATTGATATAAATTGAACAGTTGGATTTTCTTGTTCTTTCTTTCCTCGTCCATCTTCCTTTTTTTACCTTCTCATCCAAGATTCTTTTTCCTGAGCAACTGTAATACCCGGTAAAAATAACAGTTATTTTTGTTTCAAAATGATGAAATGTGTTTCATTCTGGAAAAATGAAATGAAATGTTGGATTTCATATGCACGAAAAGTTTGAATGAAAATGAGAAATGAAAGAAATGGAAGAGGTAAATGTGCGATAGTCTCTCTCGTGAGACGTGTTTGTACCTCTGAGCCGTCGACTTACCCAAAAGCGGAAGCGAAAGCGGACCAAATCCAAAGCGGACAATACGGGGTAAGGCTGATCGTTACAGAAAACTTCAGAAATAGAAACAGTTGGAAACTATTGGGCTTTAAATGATTTGTTTTACTATCCAGTTAAATTGTTCCTATACAAAAAATCCTATTAGTATTAGTTTTAAATTCACATTATGTTCTATACAAAATACGGCTTATTTTTATAAAATTGTTTCTTATTATTGATTTTAGCTACTTGTCGAAGCTTCTATATACCTGCTCTCCTAACCCACTTTTTCCCACCAGGAATCAAAAATTTGAATGCGGGAGTATTTGTCAATGAGGAACCTTAGTTATGAGAAGTGTGAAATTAACTTGAGGAAATACGAAAATGATGAACCTAGTCAATCTCCTCAAATGTAAAAATATTTTAAATATGTCATACTTGGGATTTTTTGTAAATTCAGGATGTACTCTAACCTTCCGCACTTTAACCTTCCGCTGTGTAATTACAGGAATAAATAAGTTTTGTTGCCCGTAGCGATCCGTGCAGTAAAAATCAGGGTTGTTACAACAACTGATGTCAATGAACCCAAATGATCCAGTAGACCATCTGAATCAGAACTTAAACGGACAAGATCTAGACACATTTACCAAGACCCACGGCACATTACGTATCCTTATCATAGAATCCAAAATTATTTCCGATCAGATCTGCCATCAATCCAATTTTATTATACTATCTTATGAAAGAGAGATGAAAAAATTTGCCCCTGGTTTTCCCCTTTTCACCCCATTTTACTGATAGAGAGTCAGCAACTGATTAAACTTGGCCAAGATGATAGTGAAGGTCCCTCTGAGTAAATATTGAAAGAGGTTACTTCAAGATATCTTCTTCATGTGTAAAAAAAGAAGGAACTTCTATAAATTCTGTTCCTTTCCAAACTTTTCCAGAAAACTCCTGCAATCCAAACAGGGCCCAAGTTGGCTGCTGTTGTTCAATGCTGCAAGTCTCCTAGAGGTTTTTCCAGAGGCAAGAGTGTAGTGTGCAATGACGAAGCCACAAAGGAAAAACAAGAAAAGATATACATACCTGAATGGGTAAAATGTAGAGGTTCTATGAAGCCTAAAAGGGCATCTCCATCCTGATAAGCTAACAAGCCCAAAGAATGCTGGGTCTGGCAAACAGAAAAGCCAGTAGAGTCTCACTAAGAAGACAACAAAGGAAAATCCATTTCTCCTATATCTATAAGTGTATGATATTGACTGTCAAAGAAGTCTGGCATCAATCTCAAACACCTCTAATTGCTACTTGGAAGTGACATCAAACCTCAAACTGAATGGTTACTCAAACTTAACTCAGTTCAAATCAAAATACAAATGCAGCTGTGTCAATATCCACTCCGACTAAGACGCTATGGAGAGAGCATTTTAGAAGTGGTAAAATCAGGAGCAGAAAAATAAATTATTTATGACCCAAGTGACAAGGAATTGGAAAACCTACCACCCTTCACCAGAAATGCACTTCCCCGTGGGAGTAAGTTCAGAAATTCCCAGAAGAATTCATGAGAATATCCTGTCAAAGAGATATATTTACATAGACTAGGCTAATTGAGGACATAAATTCGGGAGGCAATGTCCTGAACGAGCCAATCAAATCCCTCAAGCAACCCTTCCCCAGTGTAAGCACTACAACCCACAATTTCACAGTGCCTGGTTTTGTCCATAGCATCCAAATTCAGAACCTGCACAGTAATAGAACTTCCTCAGGCTGCAAAATCCAGCTTGTGTATAGTGGATAAAATTCAATGAGATGAGAACACCAGTATTTCATGTGCCAATTTACATACCCCCATGAACATGCTTACATAGATAGGGTAATATATTATTGTCAGGAGTTGTGTATATAGAGGAGATTAGCTCCAGTACCCTTGGAAACTAAATAAATCCAAGACAGATTTGGATTGGAGTAGGACTAAAAATTGTAAGCCTGAAAAAGAAATGCATCAACATCTACTGGGATCACATGCCTTATTGTGTCCCCAGTGTAGACAGTGTAAGAAAAATAACCCATAATGCTGGACCTATAAGTAGAAAGTTTGACAATGATCCGGATCATTCTTGTATACTCACAGCTCCTGAAATGATTTGTCATATGGCCGTAAAATGTTGGACTAAACATCCTACAGCCCCCAACAATTCAAGGACAGAGAATTTTATACATATAATCAGTCACAAATATCTCCGACTTTTTCAAAATATCGTGATTTTACCTTGATATTTTGATAAAACAACAAAAACCTGCAGTAATCCCGAGATCTAAAAAAATCGGTCTACATTTTTTTTTCATTTATCGTGAAAATATCATGATGACATTGTGATAATTTTACTACGTTTCTTATTTTTTTTATTTTCTCTTAAATTATATTTTTAAATATTCTATTTCTCCAGTTTTTTCTCGATATAAACCTGAAAGTAACAAGAAAATTTAAAATCTCCCTAAAAAATCTAGTGGCGAATATTTGTCACTATACATGTAATATTGTGGATAACGAATTAAAAAGACATGATATATGTAATGCCCAAATCAGTATGCTCACTATCATTAGGAGCATCAACATAATTGAGTCAGGCTTAATGTAGGTCCAATGAGCACGAACAAAGCTTGATTTCAAAGGCTTAATGCAGGTTTAAAGAGGTGACCCAAATTGGCTCCTGGTTGGCTTGATTTCAAAGGCTTCCATTCTATGAGATTCTAAATCCTGTTAATTACGTATGAACTAAAAACAAGATGTCACTGTTTTATCACCAACAAGATTTTTTGGGTGTAAAATATTTATTAGGTTAATGGATTGTTATAGCAACGACACAATTCAACGCACCTTCGTGATCCAAACTGATTATTGGACTCAAAATTTAAGTTTAATTTTGAGTGCAATCATCAGTTTTGGACTCAAATCAGTTCTCAAAATCCAAAACAAACAGGATCTAAGGAGCAGCAGCAATTACAATCCCATATGTACCCAATAAGCAATAGCTGAAAAATTCTTAGGCAAGCTACTAGTTTAGATGCGTATTATAGGAAAATTATCATGCACTAATAATTTATCCGTATTGCAAAGACAAGAAACTTAAATCGACATTTAAAGCAAAGATACTGGACTAATATTCCGGTCAGTTAAAATTAAGTCAAACTGCATTTCACTATATTCACTGATAACCTTCAACCAAGATCATATTCCACAATCATGTACTAAAGATGGAACCACTCTATACTCTTACCTTAGCTATTTCTGCAGGTTTAAGAGCACCTTGTATGTCTTGCTTATTTGCTAATATCAATAAAGATGCACCTGATAATCTCTGCAAACAGCAACAAACAAGTGAAGATCCGAATACAAGTCAGAAAATAGATTTGTATAACATCAATTGGAAGAACCGAATACGTGTCAGAAAATAGAGTTGTATAACATCAATTGGAAGAACCGAATAATCAAGCTTATAAAATGGGAACTTCAAAGAATTAGCAACAGAAAACAAAACACTGACACTGCAGCTGTCCACTAAACTATCTTAGCATTTCAAGAATAATGCAGTGGTTTTCCTCCAAACTATCTTTCCAATTCTTAGATACCTTTTAAATCATGTTACTTTTCCAAAAAAATTAAAAGTATATGCTTGTCTTTAATGCTACTTTAGAATCCTTTTTCTTGAGGAGGGGCACTTGATTTGGAGGTAGATATGTGGTCTCCCTCCACAGACTGTGGCCAATGGCATTTGCAGTCTCTCTCTCTCTCTAAACCTTCTTTTGCTAGCCCGTCGGCAATGGCATTAGCAGTCCACTTCAAGTGATTGAAATCTGGGCGCACCACCCTGCAAAGATCGTGAATCTCGGCTATAATGTTAGACACCTTGCAAGGTCCAAGAGCCTTATCCGGAGACACCCCAAGGTATTTGATGAGTCTCTTTAGATGATAAATAGCCTGAATCTGTGTTGTGCAACCATTTGAGGCCGCAAAGAAGAGCTTCAGCCTCCACCTTGTTAGAATTGCAAATCCCGGCCGGACCCAAAAAGGATTGGATTGTGTTCCCCAGTTCCCCTTATCTTCCCGGAAGATTCCATTGATTCCTGCCTTCTCGGGTTTACCTAGCGAGCTACCATCAAAGTTCACATTAACCCAACCCAGTGGAGGGGGTAGCCATCTAGAAGCAGCCATGCATCTCATCGCTTTCTCAAGGATGATTGTTTTCTAGTTGCGCAAGATGTCACCCATGCTTTAACATGTTAGTAGATTAAATTGTCATATCCACACTACTGGAGACCCAAATGTGTCATTTTTATATCTGTTTAGATCTTTGCAAGCGCATGAATTGTCCAAATAGTCCATATCTGTTTTGACAGTCCAGTTCAGTAACAGCAGTCCCCTATTTACTCTATTACCCATCCAATTTGTCCTTATTTCCCTACTAAAATTATAAGCTTAACTCCCTACCCTAATATCCATCCAAATCGACCAAAATCCCTTACCCTATTATACTTAATTCCTCACTTGTGATAAAATAAGCATGCCAAGAGTCTTTCCTAGACGTCTTGCATCAGTTTTGTATCAGGATCTTTCCGTACACGTCTTTCGTCACTTAGACTCCCCATGAAGTAGTCAAAGAGAAATCACAAGAAAGGTTTCCAGAAGCCTATCATTTTGGTCAAGAAAGGTAGGAACAGACGGAGGACGACAAAGGACTGTCTTGCAAAGGCGTTTGACGGATGAAAAAATGGGCAGACGAAAGTCGAAAGGCCGGTGAGTTCAATGTGGTGATACAGTGATGTTGAATCTTACACCACAAATCTGGAAAAAGATTAGCCCAAAGACAGCACACGAAGGGCTGATTTAGAGATATGATGGACACTTTGAAATCACAAGGAAGACTGGCATGTTAGTTCATAGGTTGGATCTTCCTAGTCGTATCAAGATCTATCCTGTTTTTCATGTTTATTTTCTGACAAAGTATAATGAAGACTCTACTGGCCCAAGTAGAGGGGCATCTAGGAGAGCATCATCTCCAATGATAAGGAAATAATTCACAGATGCTGCACATGCAGTCCTTGATCAATTTTCCAAAGATCTCTATTAAATCAAAACTCACAAGAGACAATATTTTGTAGTGTTATTTTCTTCTCATCTATATATAACTTATCTTAAATGTTGGCAAGAAGAATCTTGTCTTAAACATGGAAAATTAGTAATTTAAAAAGACCTCACAAACAAATAAATTCATATCCACAGGGTTTGGGCCTACCAAAAAAGAACTTAGCTAAGTAAATGAATTCATATCCCAACTTTGTTCTTCAACCCTGAGGTCGGAGGTTCAATCCCAGCTTACCTACCAAAAAAATATTCATATCTTTGACAGAAGCAAAGCAGCTAACCTTCATACCTGTCAAACTTATAATCTAGAAAAAGAAAGCACTTAGCTAAATAAATGAAGTCCTTGTTCTCTTCTACTTTCTCTTTAATGAAGACGTAGTCTTTCATAGAAAAGAGTGCTTTACCCTTCTTAAACTTCTTGTTTCCACGATGCAAAGAAAAATTTACAAAGAACATCAATAAACATGCTAAAAGCATATAAGCACCCGTAAGAAACAAGGGCAATATAATTTTTTCTTGAGACATATCCTAAAAGCATATGGGTCCCCTTGGCTGGAATTTGAAGGACACAAGTCGGTATAAGGATCGAGTCGTCTTTTATTTTAAGTAAAATACTGAACTTATAGCAGAATTGAAATGTGAGGGCGAGCCTTGGCACAATGGTAAGGTTGCTCCATTGTGACCTGGTGGTCACGGGTTTGAGTCACAGAAACAGCCTCTCTGCAAAGCACGGGTAAGGCTGCGTACATCTAGCCCTCCCCAGACCCCACAATGATGTGAGCCTCGTGCACTGGGCCGCCCATTTTTTACAATAACTGAAATGCGTATACCCTTAACCGATAGGTAAAATCCCAAATGCAAATGAAAACAACCACCGCTCTGCAATTGTAATGTAATGCCCAAAAATTCCATTTTAATGATATATTACTGGCAACACGTAATTAGTCAAACCATACGATAAAAATTGATAGACAAAAATCAATGAATATTCAATACTACAATGCAATTGTGATGTAATGCTCAAACATTCCATTTTAATAGCATTCTGCTGGCAATACGTAATTGCTCAAACCATACCATAAAAATTGATTGACAAAAATAAATGAATATTCAATATTACAATGCAAATAATATTCAAATGAAAATGTCAATTTATAAAATCCATGGTAACTAAATGATAATGACTCAACATTGGATAGTAACACAAACAAAAACAAATGCACATGGAATTTATCATGGCATTGTGCATGTCATTGCAAGAACAGATAAGCTCCTTCATAAGAATAAGTGGACAAAGATTATAAGAGATATGAAAGGAGGTAAAAATAAATGGACCTCTTCCTTTAGAATATTCTCCAATTCCATTTTGCAATCATCTAGTCTTCTAACATCCGAACTATCAACAACCCATACCAATCCATCTGTTTGTTCAAAGTAGTTTCTCCAATAAGATCTGATCGTTTTTTGCCCACCAACATCCCATATATTAAGGGTATACCTGACATATTATTATCAAACTAATATATCAATATCTGATTCATAATGAAATGCATCTAACTCTAAATTGCTGTAAAATAAGCAGTGGAGTTACTAATTTGGTGAGCAAGTCATTGTAGCTGAGAATCAAACTCCCTACAGACCATAAATGTGTACCCACCTATTTTAAGCATAACTCAAAGAAATAGATACTAATTGGTTCTTACCATCAACAAGTATTGAAAATCATACAGTATATAAACTCCCTTACCATATCATAGTAAAATATGCACTAATGATATTGGTTCATAGAAAAATAAAACACAGTATATGAACCCTCTTACACTTGCATAATAAAATATGAACTAATAATATTGGTTCATAGAAAGAAATCATACAGTTTATGAACCCTCTTACCCTAGCATAATAAAATATGCACTAATAATATTTGCTCATAGAACAAGAAGTTGCAACTACAGGTTGGCATAGTCAAATTTAATAATTCAAAACAAATTGCAATCTTGCTAGCCTAACATTGAATACATACTGTAGTATAGGGAACTATCTAATCGTAATAATTCGATTTGATACTGAGTGAAGATAGTACTATTGAGTGGATGTGAATACTCTAATTTGGTAATGCTATTTAATTTGTGAACACTCCTTAAGAAGAATGTTGTTTGGCATATAAGAATGCTTCAGTAGGGTGTAACCTTAACCTCATTGTAATACAATGAGTCACACCCACAATGACACAATGAGTCACACCCACTACGACATAGCAAGTTTCACCTTTGATTGATCTGAACTATCCATTTTGATAGGCCATTCTTTGGATCCTCTATGTCCCAAAAATCACTCCAATCTTCTGATCCTAAAATGCAATAATTTGTATATTTTTTTCTTTGAACATGGATGGTCAAAAAGCACATATAGGCAACAGTCCGCATTCAAAGACAAAAGATACTCATTATTGGATGTTAGGATCCAATGATTTGCGGGATTTTTGGAACATAGAGGATCCAAAGAAGCTTTATTTGGATCCTCTATGTCCCAAAAATCTGTAGAAACCTTTAGGTAAGGGTTTTCGGCGAGACTAAGTGATGTAGGGATAAAGAATAATATGTAGAAATCAAGAACTGAAAATAAAGAAAGACGGGCAAAGAGAAAAGAAAATAATAAGAAAATAAAAGTATAGGAATATAAACTAATATGGAGTCACATTAGAGTTCTCCTAGGTATCACACCTAAGGATATAAAACATGACACTTCAGAAAATGCATCACATCCAATCAACAAAAGAAACCTTTAATTTTATTCATATTCAATTGTTTTCAACGCCCATAGGCCTTTCATATTGATAGGCTATGAAAGCTATACGGAAATTTAAAAAACAACGTTGCAAAACAACTTCTTGTCTAATTAGGACTCCTAATCTCTCTTTACATGGACTCTATCCCATCCTACTACAAATAAAGTACTCTTCTTTTTGAAATAAAACTCCTAATGACTTAAGACTCGCATTATATGGACATTTCCTAATACAAAATAGACTACTGAGAGTTCTTATAAGTTACAAGGTGGGGATTTGAGGTCACTTAACCAACTTATGTGATTAATTACATATGACTTAATTACACTATCACTTAAAAATTTAGTAATAAACTTGTGGAGCCCATTTTAAACAGCTACAACTTAAAGAAACCAAGTGATATTTGAGGGAAAATACTGTGGTAAGACCGTAGGACCACTCCTATAACTTAATGGGCTTAAAAGACACTTAAAATAATAATTTGGACCTTAGGATGGTTTCCATCAAAGAGATTCCCCTCTCCCTACTTCATGACACATTCTTCTCAACAAGGACAAATTTTTCCCTCTTGTGAATTCAGAGTGCATTTGCCTACAAAAAAACTGAATTTAGATAGGAAACACATGTGGCATAAGGCAGAATCAAGTGTTCAAAACTCGGTCAAGTACTAAATGAACTAGCCAATCTGACTCAATTGGATCAAGACACATGCTGAGTTGGAAAAAGTTGGTTGAGTACTAAAAAATCAATAACTTGGATCACTCAATTGAAAAGATCAGAAAAATTATTAGGCAAAAGCTTTTAAGCAAAAAAAACCCAAACATGTATTCAACAAAGTTTCAACTGACTAGGAATCAAACTGCCTTCAACTACAAATCGAGCTTTGAGTTTTTATCAGTACAAGCAATCCATGTTAACATCTTGAGGATAACAAAAGAAAAAATGGGGCTTGCAAGAAAATGGAAGAAATGCAAAAAAAAAAAAAAAAAAAACCAATGATCTGGTGGGCATGCTTTGTGTGAGACTTTTATCCAATATGGAATACACCTACCCCATTTCCTATTTCAAACGAACTTCATGGTTTGTGTGCTGCTTTTTTCCAAATAGGGGTCAAGTGGAGTTTTGAAAATTTTTCTATGTGATTTGAATCAAACCACATGATTTAAGCAACAATGCGCACATTACAAAATAATCTTGACAACTTATGTTACCATTCAAAAAAAAAAAAAATCTTGACAACTTATGTCTGAAAAGCTTTCCTCCGACACAGAAACTGGTTTGAAAATCACCCATGAATTTCTAAAGATGATTTTTGTTTTGCTCCTGTGAGCATTGGGGTCCTCATCCCTGGTTCTATTTCTGTTTTTCAGTTATATAGATTTACCTTTTTATATAAAAAAAAAAAAAAATTGAAGATGAGAATGCCTTCAATTTAGTACAAGGCAAGCTCTCAGGGCGCATTGCGTGTGAAAATAATGCTAGTGAAACCAAACCCAAGAACTGAAAATGATTTTGATTACAATTCAATGAAAAAAAAAAAAATTCTTTCAATAAAGCATTTGTTATAATTCAATGGAGATGGATAGAAAAAAACTAGAAATAACCTTTGATACTTGATGGTCTTGATATTGAATCCCAAGGTTGGACTGATAACACTTGTGTCCTCCCCATTTATTCGCAATACAATTGTGGTTTTTCCAGAATTATCAAGGCCCCTGCAAGGGAGACAAATTACTAAACATATTTATAGAAAAACAGTAATGTAAATAAAGAAAAAGAGAGATTTAAAAGAACATACACCATTAGAATCCGCATCTCTTTCTCTTTTCTTTTGATCTTTCTAATGATACTGAGAAGGCCCATATTATAGAAGATTGAATTTACCTTCCTTAGTCTCACAATAAAAAAAAACTCCCCCTTGAAATCAGAAATCTAAATACACAAGAAGAGACAACGGGACAGCGAAAATCAAAGAAGAGACCAGTGGATCTGATAAGATATTCCCAAGTTAGTTAGATAAAACACTAAGATGCCGAAATCATCCCCAATCGAGACAGATTAAAAACTAAAAGCGTAGTAATAACACCAGAGAGAGCAGGAGACAACTTGTTCAATAATCCTTACCATTCATCTTTCCACCAGCCCATCTCACAAAAGACCTCCCTCTATCGGACACGTTGAAGGTTGGTCTGTCGATACCGAAATTGATATATATTCGCCCCCTTTTCTTCCCTGGGTCAGCCTCCTCTGGTGTATTCATTAGGGCTGCAACTCGGGTCGAGCGGGTCGGGTTTTGGAGAACCCAACCCTACCCGAGAAATATCTCGGGTCGGGTCGGGTCGGGTTTTTTTCCGGAAAACCCACGATTCCCAAACCCGGCCCTACCCATGATAAATCTCGGGTCGAGTCGGGTCGGGTCGGGTTTTTTCACGTTGACGCAATTTTTTAAGGAAAATTCTTGTTTGGCAAGGCAACTCAACTCATAGAAGCAGAAATTACACTCACATTACACTTGAATCAAACAATGATGTAATTACACTCACATTACACTTGAATCAAACAATGCTGTAATCAAACAATGTTGTAATTACAATCAAACAATGTTGAATCAAACGCTGGAATCAACTCAACTCATAGAAGCAGAAATTACACTCACATACAATAACAGTGGGTGCGTAGGTTTTCATTTTTAACTTTTAACTAACAATAGAAAAAAAATGTACATACTATAACTTATGAAATTCGGGTCGGGCCCCTTCAAACCCGGCTCAACCCGAGATTCATGCGGGCTTTTGAATGCTAAACCCGGCTCGACCCGAAACCCATGAAACCTGAACCCAACCCAGGTTATTTTCGGGTCGGGTCGATGCGGGTCGGGTAAAACCCTGCTCGAGTTGCAGCCCTAGTATTCATGACCAAGGTATTAAATTTCGACTTAAATATGAAATTTCGGATTTCAGTCTATACCGAAATTGAAAACGATATTACCCGAAACGTTACATTATTTCGATCGAAATTTCTGTCGAAATTTCACCCAAAAATATGGAATTTATTCATTATTTAATATTTTGCCGAAATTTTGTATGATATAAAATAATACTTTACTTGATTTCATTGGATTTCGGGGCGAATTTTCGGTTTCGATGAGGACCGAAACGCATTCCAAAACCAAAATTTAAAACCTTATTTACGACCATGGTTTTAAATTTCGACCAAAATTTCATTTTTCGCCATTTACCAAATTCCGGACCGAAATTTCAATTAAATACCATTATTTATTTATTTTAAAAGTGTTACAAAATTTCGGAATTTCAGAAAATTCAGTCTCGAATTTCGAACCAAATTACCAAATTTCGGATTTCGCCAAAATTTCAGTTTTCGGTGGGGTCCGAAACAGTTACCGAAACCGAAATTTTAAACCATGTTTATGACTACCCTTTTACACTACAAGCGAGTGGCCCAGGGAAGAAAAAAGAGTGAATACATCATTTACCTGGCTCTATTCACTTGTTTTACCGGGAAAGGAAAAGAAAAGGTTTCCTGAGAATCTGACGTGGCAAAAAGGAAAAGAAATCCCAAGAAATTGTGCAGGAAATCCCGGGAAACTGTGCAGGAAAAGGTTTCCCGAGCTTGTTCACTTGCGCTGAAAATCTCGGGAAATTTATAATTTTCAACTGATGAAATTAAAAAATTAAAAACAATGAAAAAAAAAACCACAACTGATCAATGAGAGGGTTAAATGGTCATTTGCTTCAAAAAGTGGAATTTGTGTCTACAATCTATATTATTGAGAGAGAGATTGACTTACAACTCTTTCAGGCAGATGCAAGAAAGAGGACGAAGTTTCCATGGAAGGATGGAGGAAGAAGACAATGTAGGCCGGCTTTGTTCTAGGGCTTTGTTATGGAAGAAGATGATGTAGGGTTTTTTACTCCCGCACTGACTTTACTCTTTCACCAAACTAGACCTGGCAAAATGGGACTCGTACCCATCGGGTACAGCCGGCCCGCAGGGGTACGGGTACCAACTTCATTACCAGCAGAAAAAAATACCGCACCCAACTCATACCCGTGACCCGCGGGGGGGGTTTGGGTCGGGCGTTGGTTCCCGCGGGTTACCCGCCTTTCGGTTTTCAACTTTTTATTCTTAAAGCCTAAACACTAAACAGTAAAAAATAGACTATGTGGGTGGCCAACAAAACAAGTCAAAGCAATTAGACTATTTGGGTGGCCAGCAGTCTTAATTGCACATACATGTCCCTGTGTGTGGGACCCAAATTTCAATGGTTGGGATCAAACCACTCAAGTCTCAAGGTTTACTATCAAGCTCTGTTTTAGGTGTTGAATCTTATATTTGGAGTTTATGAGTTGAAATCAACGTGCCTTTATTTAATTTCCCTGAAACTGAACTTCCATAGCTGCATATACACTAATTTTCATATATGAGCCAAACAAGCTCAAGAATCACTTGCACTTGTAGAAGTACAAAATTACATTGCGCAACTATAATACTTGTTTCAGTTGCTGGGATACCCGTGCCCGCCCGGGTAAGATATGGGTACATAAAATGGCTACCCGTACCCGTACTCGCGCGGGTTACTCGTTTGCTGGGTCTACACCAAACCCAACCACGCAACTTTATTTTCTCGGGAAACCGATCGCACCAAATTAATGGGATTTGGTTTCCCACAAGAGTGAGAAAAGATCTCTCTCCACGTCATTTTTGAAAATCTATGTCATTTTTTACTTTTTCCACATAGGCACTGTTACTTTCCCAGGAAAGCAAGTGATTGGATATAAATACGGCGGGACCCTTGAATCTCACCACGTGTCGCCCATGCGGCGGAGGAATCTAATCATGATTACAAAAGACATTAATAAGCGGTAAAACCATGTGATCTTGCCACGTGTCACCTCTCCGCCTCCAAAAAACTTCATCATCACGATTATAGGCAAGATTACACAACAAAACCACGTGCGCCGTCTAACCAGGGGGGCAGCCCAACCAACAAAAGAAGGTTTTCTCTATGAAATGATGAAAAAGTCCACGTGGTGCTCCATGAAGAGGATTTACATACGAGATCAAAGTATAAATACACCATCAAGTCCCAAAAGAAAAAGGTTGATCCCATCCACTCCCCCCTCAAATCCGGCAGAAGGGAAGAAGCTACTCTAAAAAATGAGGCCCCATCAAGGAAGTTCTGCGTTTGTTGCTAAGATTTCTGACCCTAAGTAAGAGAGGGAAAAGATGTGCTGGACGCCTTATTCCCTCCCTCTACTCTTTTTTTTTCTTACCCGCCGCCTTCGACCCGCCCACCCAGATATCAGAGAAAGAACCCGCATATTGGTCTCGGTAAACTTGATTATACATCAGCTATTTCTTGTTGTTCATTATATTGTTGGTCCAGAATCCGACTTAGGTGTCGAAGTGGTCGTCCGGTACCCACCCCGGACCTCCCTGACCCTCTGTTTGTGATTGCAGATCCCATCGAAGGCCCTCTACCCACCGCACGATCGCAGACCCGGATTCCGGCGCTATCAGCAAGTGAACACCGCTATTTTAGTTTTCTCGGGAAAAAAAATGGGTGTTTTCCCGGAATTCATTTTCCGGAGAACGCAAGTTAACGGAGCCTTATAATAAAGAGTTTATACACCGAAGGAAAAATTGCAAATGCGGGACGACGAAAGTAGGGCTGCAACTCGGGTCGGGCGGGTCGGGTTTTGGAGAACCCAACCCTACCCGAGAAATATCTCGGGTCGGGTCGGGTCGGGTTTTTTTTCGGAAAACCCACGATTCCCAAACCCGGCCCTACCCATGATAAATCTCGGGTCGGTTCGGGTCGGGTCGGGTTTTTTCACGTTGACGCAAATTTTTAAGGAAAATTCTTGTTTGGCAAGGCAACTCAACTCATAGAAGCAGAAATTACACTCACATTACACTTGAATCAAACAATGATGTAATTACACTCACATCACACTTGAATCAAACAATGCTGTAATCAAACAATGTTGTAATTACAATCAAACAATGTTGAATCAAACACTTGAATCAACTCAACTCATAGAAGCAGAAATTACACTCACATACAGTAACAGTGGGTGCGTGGGTTTTCACTTTTAACTTTGGGATAATTACATTTACACCCCCTCTAGTTTCTGACACATCCACTTCCACCCCTATAGTTTAAAATGTGACAAATACACCCCTGTAGTTTCAATTTGTTTAAGGTTTGCCCCCTCAGCTGAAGGTTCGTCCATAGATTGAAGGGTTAGGATGATCAGATGGAGCTGATTTTTTGGGCACACCATATCTATGTCAGGACCCATCAAATGAACGCTTTGGATCATCCAAATAATGTGGGCCCCTACCCGAATCCAAACACTACCAAAAAATCATCCAAATAATGTGGGCCCACATTGTTTGGATGATCCAAAGCGTTCATTTGATGGGTCCTGACATAGTTAGGGTGTGCCCAAAAAATCAGCTCCATCGGATCATCCTAACCCTTCAATCTATGGACGAACCTTCAGCTAAGGGGGCCTACCTTAAACAAATTGAAACTACAGGGGTGTATTTGTCACGTTTTAAACTATAGGGATGGAAGTGGATGTGTTAGAAACTAGAGGGGGTGTAAATGTAACTATCCCTTTAACTTTTAACTAACAATAGAAAAAAATATACATACTATAACTTATGTAACTCGGGTCGGGTCGGGTCGGGCCCCTTCAAACCCGGCTCGACCCGAGATTCATGCGGGCTTTTGAATGCTGAACCCGGCTCGACCCGAAACCCATGAAACCTCGACCCAGGCTATTTTCGGGTCGGGTCGATGCGGGTCGGGTTTTACCCGGCTCGAGTTGCAGCCCTAGACGAAAGGGTAGAATTGTCGATGGGGTTTTAAACGTTGCCAAGGAGGGTCGAAATACGGAATCTGACAATTTTTTTTACCAAAATACCCCTAAGGCAAAGACTACACGTTAAAGTAAAAAACTTAACTTTCCCTTTTCATCCACCTCTTTTGTACTGCCTTCTCCTGCTTCTTTCACCAATCCCGATTCAGCATATCGCTTGAAACCCCACGAGAAAGGTAAGTTTGTGGTTTCGTTCATTACAGGGTTTTGAGATGAGATTTAGTAGTTGTCTCTCTCTCAGCTATGTTCATTCATTGTAGATGTGGTGTATTAGACAATTAGGTAGGTTATACGGATTTTTTTTCATGGTTTAGGCTTTAGAGAGTTAGTAGGCCCCACTTTAACAATGAACCATTTTTCAGACTTGTTGCATATAGAGGGTTGATAACCCTTATTTTGTACCTGATGGGTCATTTTACCCCCATGTGTAGGGTTGATAAATCAGTTTTTGCATCACCCAAACCATTTTTTAAACTTGATAAGCCCTTATTTGTTCTTGAGAACCCCCGTTTAGCTACCTGATAAAGCCCTATTTGTATTTGATAACCCCTTATTAGATAACCTTGTTTGGAGAGTTGATAACCCCTCTTGTAGAGACTTGAAAACCCCCCATTTAGTTACTTGATAAGCCCTAAATTGGACTTGAGAACCCCTGCTTAGATAATCCGGTGCCTCTCCACCAACCCGAGCTTTATCATGAAGCTCGTGATCGAGGGTTGATACGGTGCCCTCCACCAATTTACAATAAGGCTTTGTTTCTTTTGATGTAAAATTTGTTTTATGCTAATTTTTACAACTCAAAACAAATTTTACGTCCATTTTTAAGTCGAAAGAAATGGAGCCTAAAGAAAAAACATAACAACTTCTCACAAGTTGAGTCTACAATTTGAGCTCACAACAATTCTCTCAAAAAGGATTCCTAAGTCTAATCCCTCAAAGATTGATAAATAATGGCTCTAGGGTGTTAAAAACCACATATATTGGTCGAGGATAGTCTCAAGATGTTCTCCTAGTGTTTAAGCCCTTTATATATAGAGCTTGGAACACAAAACTAGCCGTTATAGGGTGGACAATCCCTCGGTCAGCTCTCTGAGGAGCCGTTAGGAAATAAAAAAACTCCAACGAACCGGTTGGTCGGCTGTCTCATCTGGCTCTCAGGGGTCGGTTCTCTGTGTATTTTCCAGTTTTGCATAGTTAACTTTAAAAATTCATATCTCCCTCATTTCTTATCGGATTTTGACTTATAATTTATGTTAAAAATAATTTAAAAGTGCCCTAGTGCCATTATCCATACATATTGGATTTTGAAGACCTTCATTATTGGTTACTGCTCAGTGTTCACAACTCAAGTGAGAGTGGCCCTCACCTGTCACCCTTAACTTTTTCATCAATTTTTACATTTATCTTCATTGATTTTTAAAGATGGATGGTGCACTTGGACTTTTGAAATCATTCATAGAAAAGACTAATTTGATATCACAATATTATGCAAGGAGTTTGAGGTCAAATGCACAATGATATCTTTCATTGAGAGGAGAAAAACAACATTTTGTAGATTTGGAGTCCATGAAAAACCAACTACTTAAGCTGGTTAAAAAAGATATCCCTCAGAAAGAGCGACCGTTTCTCGCCAGCATTTTCAAAAACTGATCCTCCCTTCCATTTCCATGGCTTCTAATAATTATATAAATTCCATAAGTTACACTTTCTGGACAAGACTGAGATAGATGAAAGGTAGTTTGGACCATGTAAGGTGGAGCCCACGGATTCCATTAAGTGGATGTAACTGCACTGAACATCTTCTTTTGCTTTGTTTCAGAGTTCGAGTACCACAACTGCATGTTCATTCAGAAAGTTAAAGTGAGCCCATCCTATCTCATATCATAACCAAAAGGGACAATGGTTTGCATATGTAGAAACTAAAAGAGATACTTACATTCAGAATCTGTAGTAATCCAATTCCCCATTCTCACGCATTCCTCATCTTTTGGGCTAACACATGTTTCCTTACTGTCAATTTCCAAATTCTGGTTTGTAAATGTCCGATGACTTGTCGTTGAAGATGCCAACGACAAAGGAGATAATGCCGAAGAGTAAGCAGAACAGCTACCCACATCCCATCTGAAGCTGATCTTACTAGAACTGGAGCTTATTTCGTCCGGTGGGGCTTTGAGGTTACCTTTGTTACGGAAGTAGAGGACCTTCAATGACAATTCTACTGTTAGAACTCATATAATAAAGATGAATTATCTTGTTTATTCATTTACGCAGATTTTTTTAGTTCAATCGAACTTCATATGGTGGGCACTTGGAGTACCAACACTAAATTATTATAGTAAGTGCTACAACTGATCGTTTTTAGTTTGTGGTCCCCAAATGTGACCACCTTGTGATAAAAGATAGAATAGTTTTTCTCCATCGTTGTTTGGGAGGGTGGTGGTTCGCCACAGGCATTTGAGTTTCCCTTTAGGGGTTTCCCTCGTGTTGTTCAGAGGCTAGGAGGTCAGTCATCCTCTTGTTCTTTCACTTTCTATAAAATTTTGAGGTCCTCCCTAGGGCCGCACTCTTTTCCGGGTTTAAAAAAAAAAAAGCTTCCCAACAAAGATAGCATGTTAAAAGATCTGCCAATGGCAAGGCAGATAAGTTAGCGGGGTTGGGAGAGGTGAGTTGGAAATTTTTGATATTTTGCCGCCTTGATATTTGTTTTTCTTGTATTTTTATTGTATTTCTCTACATTGTAGCCTAGACCATCTCGGTCGTGGGCCTCCTATTTGGTTTCAATATAATTTTGCGCTTAGCCATTCAAAAAAAAGAGAGAATGGTTTTAGCAATCACTTACACTGATAATTCAGTGTAATACCAGATCATTCCTCTGTTATAAATGGCCTTTACCACACAATATTTCGTAAACTATAAAATGAAATCATGGAGTAAGAATTGTACCTTCCAGCCCTTGTTTCCTCCTTTATCGGACTTGGCAGTGGCAGCCCATCGAATTAGCTCTTTCATTCGAGAGAGCGCTCTTCTTTTCTTGTTCACTGACCCATCACTGCTATAATCAGTGCCTGATACTGATACCGTTGCATCGCAAATTGGTAGAACTTTATTGCCTACATTGGCAGACTCTACCTTGTGACTCATATGCTCTTTTTTTAAAGGGTGCAGGCAATCCCGCCTCTCGCAAAAGTTTTTAAGACTCCTCAAGTTCAGAGTGCTATAAAAACGGGTTCTGCTATTGGCCCTGGTCAGTGAAATGGAAAACAAATCCTTACATTCCAACTCGACTTCATCGGATTCGAATTCGTCACAATCCTTTTCCTTTTCCTTTTCTTCTCCTACTGGAAAACAGATCAGCATAAGTTAGAAGAAATGAAATTATGGCGTAAACTGAGCTTTCAAGAGATAGGCTTTAGTGCTTGTACATGTTAACATTCTCTTGCTACTTGGAGTAGTTTCTATGGCCTGTTCTTGTGACACTTTGAGAAGCCATTGGAGGATCTAATAACATGCAATAGACAAACAAAATGGGTATTAGTCATAAAGCAATAATTGTTTATAAAACATCTAAGAAGGCTTAAATAATTGTTTATAAACCATCTAAGAAGGCTTAATATGACAAGGCTCACCTGCATTCTTGTCAGATGTTATGAGCTGTTTGTAATATAGAATTGCAGTCTATATTGGTCAAAAGATCATGACAGAGTAAGCTCTATTGCTTGGATAGATTTATGTCTCCTTTGACTGGATCATGACAGTGAGGTAGAATTTGATCTTTCAAAGAAAAATGGTGACCAACCAAGCAATGAGTTGTGGTGGGTTGGCTTATGATTTTACCGCTGTAAGGTAGTGAAGTGGTAGATGAGAGTTTGTTGTTTTATATGGGTTTTATGTGCTTAAAGGAAATGGGTCATGTGGGGGATGAGATAGACATTGGACCATTAGAAAATTGTGTTGGTTGTGTTGGCACATTTAGACACCATGTGTGGAGGCCTTGAGCCCACATGGGTGAGAACCCATCTGACCTCATCTATCTCTATTCTAATCATATAGGGCATTTTTTCATGTGTAGGGACTTTCCATGAGCTTTCATTGGCTTCAAAAGGACGTGTCTTTCTATCCTCCACTCCACTAATGGAGGATATTATTATATGATGAGCAATCAGATGTAGATAGGGAATCCATTGTTTAATCTTTCGATCTCTCTCGATCGTTCTCGGCCTCTCGATATATGTAGTACTACGTGTTAATCCTACGAAGAGCCAAATAGTGGAAAATCATGTGCCAAGGAAGTCAAACTATGGGGGGTTGGTTAAAAAATGAGAAGTGGGAGAAACCCCAAAAAAGCCATTGTCTTCCTTAGAAGCAACAACAATGAGACCTTAGATCTCATAGCCATAGATATTTTTGGAATGAAGTGTCAAAGAGAACATAGGAAAACCTGATTAAAAAAGAGAGATATTTCTTAGAGGAAATGCCCAAATAGTAAGGCTGTGGGTCTCTGCCAAAGCATTTCTTTAGAGTTAACTAATTTGGAAAGATGCTCTATTCAGTGAAATTATGGGACCACTTTTCCTACTGGTGCAATTGATGGGACCCACGGGACATAAAACAAATAAGAAACAGACTTAGCATTCACATATTGAACTTCTGATTTTGCCTAATGGCCTTGCACACAAGCATGTGGCAACACAAATAAAAAGTATACCCATATAGTTGTTCCCTTTCTCTGTTTCGAAAGATACAAAGAGAGAAAGAAAACATATATTTGAGCTTGAAAAATGGTATCGTCGTCACTCCCTTGTTCTGATATTTTATTTGGTACCCGTTAGATTGGCCGTTGTAGATACCTTTTTAGGAGTTGTAAGTCGTAACACCTTCTAACATCTAATCAGACAAATCTAAAATGAAGATAAAAACAAGGGAGCATGGTAGGCGTGCAACTTGGGTCAGGCTCAACCCGAACCCGACCTCTGTCCTCTAATTTTCTCATGATTTCTAGAATTATGCTATTTTTTCTTTTTTTTTCTATTTGGCCCTAGATGAACCCGAACCCAGCCCGACTCATCCCGACCCGATTTGGGGGCGGGTTGGGTTAGGGTTGACGATCCTCAACCTGAGGTTTGGGTTGGGTTGGGTTAGGGTTGAGAAAAAGCTATCCCAGGTTGGGCTAGGGTTGGCCTCAACCCGACCCGAGTTGCACCCCTAGAGTATGGATATGATACCCCTATTGACATCCCGACCCGATTTGGGGGCGGGTTGGGTTAGGGTTGACGATCCTCAACCCGAGGTTTGGGTTGGGTTGGGTTAGGGTTGAGAAAAAGCTATCCCAGGTTGGGCTAGGGTTGGCCTCAACCCGACCCGAGTTGCACCCCTAGAGTATGGATATGATACCCCTATTGAGGTTGTTCTCTGTGGGGATAGAAATCCTTTGACAAGCTATTCATGGGATATGACTATGCAGCTTGGACAAATTTATCCCTGGACCGTCTTGCCTGATGTTAGTCATTGTTTTTTTGCTGGTAGTATTTTATCCAAGAATAAAGGTCGACGTAGACATTGAACAGAGGTGCAGATGTTCAAATCTAACAGAGTAACAGGGCCCACTAAATTCTTTCTTGGACTTGGGAGATTTAGTAGATGAACGTGATACATAAAATGCTTGTTTTTTTTTTCTTCGAAAGAAGATACATGAAATTTTTACGTTGAAGAAATCTTTTGGTAGCCAATAGTTTTGAATTCTAAGCCATTATAGAGTAGATAAAACATACTGTTAGAGTAACTTATCTAATATGTCCAATGATGTTTCTTCTGTTTGGGAATCGAAGGAACAGAAATTTAGTGAGAAATTACAGAGAAAGTTACTTTTACGATGACCCACATGGTCTTCGTTCCATCTTGAACGGACATATCATCCGTAAGATAAAAGACTACAAAAATCAACAGTTGAACTTCACTTTGCAGAACCCTAAGCAAGGGTTGATAGATCAAGCGCTAGGATGATCCAATCAAGGTCTTCCCAACGTCATTTTGCCAGCTTTTTGGCTGCCATTTAAGATCAACAGATCTGATCTAGCATAAACAAGGCAGAAATGGAGCCCAAGTAGAATAAAAAATGACTTTCTTAGGATTTTCAATTCAATAATTGAGTGAAGATACATGCAGACAAAAATTACAAAATGCCCAATTCATGATAGTGACAAGGAAGTTTTGTGGGTCTCACACATACATAGATTTGAGCAACTGCCCTAATAATGCAGCTGTGTATCGTATCAAAAGCTTTAGCCTGAATGAAAACCCTTACATCTGAACTAAACTCCCAACACCCTTCCAATCACTTCAAATCACTGGAAAAAAAAAACCCAAAACTAGAACAAAATGTGAGTAGCCAAATCATAAATTGTACATTAAGCTACAAACATACCTACAGCATCACTTGAGAAGAGCCTCTACAGACTCAAAGAAGAGTGGTGCCATTTCAGGGCTTGGGGTTTTGATCGCACATTTGATTCCAGGGATCCCAAGAACAGTTGTAAGTTCTATCAGGAATGGAATACTACGAGGAAGCTTGGCAGACAGATACATAACCTCTTGATCCATGTTTCTTCGTTTTGCAATGAAGAACACATTTGATGCTGCTAGATGCTCAACGGTAGCTTCAATGCTGTTGATGACGAGACTTGGTAGGTCCTTGGTTATCTCATTCGAATCGGGAAGGGACTTCCATGTCTGCATGTAGGATAACAGATACAACTAATCAATCTCCCCATAAGACAATAAAATTGTTCTAGTGAAGGTTAAGAAGAAACCCACATAACCATATGATGTGAGGGTGTAATATAAAGAACCTTCAAAATCGGGCATACCTAAACTCTATGCATTTACGTTCTCTTTTTCCTCTAGACTCAGTTTTTTTCAATGTAAAATGGGCATGAGAACAAATTTTACACCCATTTTTCCACTTGTAAGCGGAAAAATGGGCAAAAAAATAGTTTTATCCCTACTTTATGTCGAAAGAAACAAAGCTTTAGTTATTTTAATAATGTTCAACATAGCCTAATGTTCTGGATACTAATATGCAGTGTTCAAGCATCAATTTGTGGATCACTTTGTTAATGTAATTTAGCTGCAAGGATTGCAATGGTGTACAAGCATATTGCACACAACCTCCAAATGAGAGCAGTTGGACAAGGGGTGTGGCGACAGAAATGACAATATTAGCATATTCCACAACCTCATATTGCAATCATCCAGAGATTGCGTAATGATGACAATATTAGTTCCAATGAAGTGATTACAGTTTTTAATGGGAATCCTCCAAGGGGCCAATAGACTCAAAGCTAATGCATGGTTTCACTTGGCTTATTTTCACTAAAGCTGTTCAACGCTCTTGCCCACACAGTTTCAGGCTAATAAAAGTAATACTGTATTAACTCTAAACAATGCTCAATTACACATGAAACCATCATTCACAGGTAAACAAATTACTACTATGTTCAAATTCTGACGTATTTTAATGAGATTATCCAGAAAATGCATCAGATCAGTAAAACGAAATTGGCATACCTCAAGAAAGCTTGCACGCTCCATTCTCCCATCCTCAGAGAAGAAAACTTGCAGTGAAATTTTATCATTGAAGTACCACACTGGCTGCTGATTATTTTTTACTGCAACCTGCAAAAGTGTGTTTGGCGGTCCAGGGGAGAGATTTTGGAACACCGACATTGGCAAAAGGGTAGTTGCAGAAGTACCAGGTTGCAATTGTGGGACCTAGCAAACAGAAGAATGATCCAAACCAGATCAATTGGGCACAAAGAAAGTCTCAGAAAAATCTGGATTAAGCCAAGATAATCACCTGCAGAGGTCCGGCAGCTGCAAGACCAAATGTATTTTTGTTGAACTGTATCATGAACCCATCAAGAGGAGTCTGGGAGTTATTCTCAAACAACATGCTGTAAAATATTTGACCATTGCGACGTATAATCTGTGCACTGATCTGTAGGCCTTGACCAGTTGATGCTGGTACTAAGATAGGTAAAGGAGGCCTGTAAGAGTACAGACATTGTTAGAAGGCTATCGTAGTGCTATTTACATGCATGACATGCATTAGTACTAATCTAAAATTTCTGATAATGCCATTACCAAAGCTAACTAAAATCAAGGTTTTAAATCTTGGTTTCAGCCACCACCGAAATCGAAATATTTCGGTTTCAGTGGAAATTTCGGCCGAAATCATATGAAATCTGGTTAAAATTTTCGGTAATTTTAAAATTCTGGCAATTTCAGTGGAAATCCTTAAATTTCGGTGGACATCATTAAAATTTCGGTGGAAATCTTGTAAATGAGCCATGAAGACAAAATTTCAGTTTCCGAAATTTCCCATTGATATAGGAACTTCTGTACCAGAAACAATGGTATCTCCAATTATAGCCCCTCTGGATGTAAAATATATCTCTTCTCACCATCCCCATAGTGTATGAGACATTGCAAATTTCGAATTTTGGTCTTGGTGGAAATCCGAAATTTCGGCCGAAATATTTCGGTTTGGGCCGAAATTTAAAACCATGACTAAAATTCTAGAAGATTTGGGAATCCATAATCCTCACCCAGAAGGTGTTGTTGGCTGATCAACAGGGACAAGAGCACCATCCAGGCCTATTAAATCACCAAGTAAGTCTGGCACTGGAGCCGCATGTGCGGGAG
Source organism: Tasmannia lanceolata (assembly GCF_043159265.1). Taxonomy (NCBI): domain Eukaryota; kingdom Viridiplantae; phylum Streptophyta; class Magnoliopsida; order Canellales; family Winteraceae; genus Tasmannia; species Tasmannia lanceolata. The sequence goes on along the minus strand of NW_027518714.1, from coordinate 11,531,068 downwards.
ACATTGGTGCCGCAGCTGCTGCCTGCCTTGTTATAGCTTGTGGAACATTACTAGAACTAGAAGGAGCCGATGTACTGTCAACCGCATGAGCGGGTGATTCAGAATTTCCGGTGTCACTTCCATCAGGGTATTCCTCATCTTCTGGCCGTTGGATTGCCGTCTTGACACGGCTTACAAATGCATCCGGAGGTTTATGATAAACAGACGCAAGGGTCGCAATGTTTGCGAGAAGCTCATCAAGAAGTGAAGGATCAAGTTGATTTGAATCATCACTTATCACTGGCTTCTCAGCCAACACGACATCTTTGGCTGCCTGAGATAAAGTAGGAAATTTGTCACGCATGAGCAAATAGTTGTGTTCTAAAGTGTCAAAAATTAAAAATACTTTCAATATATACCTCAGGGTCGGTTGAAAGAAGGCGCCAGTATATATATGCACGATCTCGCAGATCTGGATTGTCAGTCTCTACAGTAGCATTATTCAGAACAACCTGTACACAAGTGATTGAAGCACAATAGAGATGATGGAAACAGTGAGAAGTACAATAAAAACTGCGCTATAGAATTTTAACATAAAATCTATAAATGTAAAATGGTAACAATACTTTCTGCTTGAATGAGCAAGAGAAAGTGTTGCTTGTAATTTATCTTATCATAATATGGATTTAATCCTTTTGGTAACAACATTAGCATCCGATGCCAGTAAACATTAGCTGACCAAAAACAAAGCTCATGCATGATGAACAGTTCCTGCCTTAGAGACAGTTAGTTAGCTATATCAACAATTAAAGAGCAAAACCAAATAAAAGATGTAGAGTATCTCCTCACTAAGGGCAAGCAAACTTTTGTGGATTAGGAATTTGTCCCCCACCAACTTGTCAATGTGATTAAAGCAGCAACATCAAAAACAAGTAATTGATATTTTGATGGCTTTATCTTTCCAAAAAAAAAATATTTTGATAGGTATGAACAAAATATATCTCTGTTTCGAACATGTGTAGTACGCAAGAAAGTAGATAAACTAAACCTATGCAGACTTCTCTCTTGAAAATATGAATTCTGGTATGAAGACTGAACTAAACAAAAGTATTATGCTTGTAATTTCTTTAAATGAGAAATTAAATGGTGCCCGGCCGTGAAGTCAAGTGTAGGTGGTACGATAAAAGTACCAACCTTGATATTTGATCCAACAGCAGACTCTTAAAAAGTGGTCTGCTGTTGGATCAAATATCAAGGGTGGTACGCCCACACTGGACTTCACAGCCGGGCAGCATATAAAATCTCTCTTTAAATTGGTATTATATATAATAGAGTGAAGTCGTGAGGATTTCACTTCAACCTGCACAAAACTTCTTTTCCCCATTCTCCCTATCTTCTCTGTCAATGCTTCTCCCTAATTTATAGTCAACAAAGCCTTTTTCCCAAACCAGTTGGGGTCGGCTAAATGAATCCTTCAGAAAAATTTCATGAAGAAGGTGAAAGGAATCTACCCGACTCTAATCCTAGCTCTAGTTGGGTTCGTCTACGTGGATCATTTCTTCCATTCTATCCTATCCAAGGTCATGTTCCCTAATTTATAGGGGTAACAAAAATCAAGGGACAGGCAGCTAATGTGTTATGGTTTCACAATGAATAAAACCAACTGGAAATGCATAGGTAAATGGAAGGAAGGATATTATATATATGATCGGCTGCAAAGTTGTAGGAATCAGGATAAACAGAATGCACTATTTGGGAACCCCAAGAAAAAAACAGCACATGTCAGACAAGAAGTTGTAAGCAACGAATACAGCTCATAATCACGAGGACATCATGATGGTAAAAGCAAAGGACCTGTATCATCTGTTGTGGGCCCTCGGTTGGCTTTTTAAGAAACAATTTAACAGTTGCAGTCAGCAATTGCAACTGGACCAGAGCAGGCTCTTCTGGAAAAGTCTCCAAGAAGCTTTCAAGGAGTTCATCAGCATTATCAATCCTTTCTGCATATTCACCAATTATCCATATCATCGATGCCTGCACCAAAGAATCTGGGTAAAAATCTGGTAGTAAACTATAGATGTTACTATTAGAAAACTTGGACTCCTCAGCCATTCTTTAAAATTAAACAATAAAAAGAAAAAGAAAAAAAAATACCTTGGCCTCCGGTTCATCTAAAGTGTCTAAGCTCTCACAGAGGGTTGCAATAATGGACTCATAGCTGCAGACGAAGAAGGGTACACAAATAAGCCTGAAATGAATTAGAACCATCCATGTCTGGTAAAAATGGTGTGGCAGAACCAAAAATTCACAACTCACGTGTTAGGATATCGTCTGAAAATGTCCTTGATGACTATAATAGCCTCCTGCACAACATAGTTTACTTTTATCTTTATCAACTCCAGCAACACACTTATGCATCGTTCAGCTGCTCTCTCTAGCTTGATGGCACAGCGGCCAATAGCACGGACAGCTTTTCTAACAAAATCCACATCTACTTCTGTGGCATACTCTTTGAACTCCAAGAGAACCTACAAAATAATTACCAGTCTTGACTTTCCATAGTAACCTACCAGGGAAAAAAGAAAAACAACTCTACACTGTGTTAAGGCAAGAGAGTCAAAATCCCCCCCAAAAAACTTTATGTGTATGTGCGTGTGCGTGCATAAATATGTATGTATGTATGTAGGCTACTCATATTTACGCTACCATGTTTTAACAATGACACAAACTCACCTTGTCTTTTATTATTTATCCAGCTGTCAAAAGCTATTACAATTCCCCAAAATGTCTCAGCAGCCAATTTAAAAGGAAAAGAAAAGGTGAGTTTGTATCATTCTCAAAACATGGTTGTGCAAATAGCAATAGAGCGCGCACATGTGTGTGTGTGTGTGTGTGTGTGTGTGTGACAAACTTACCTTGTCTTTTATTGTTTAACCAGCTGTCAAAAGCTATTAATTTTCCCAAAAATCATATATATATATATATATCAAAACATGGTTGTGCAAATAGCAATAGCGTGTGTGTGTGACAAACTTACCTTGTCTTTTATTGTTTAACCAGCTGTCAAAAGCTATTAATTTTCCCAAAAATCATATATATGAGAAAAGTGTTCCTGCGCAGCTGCTCAGATAGCTTATCTGAGCAGTTGCTTCAAAAACTCATGTGGCCCCACATTTTTGGCGTGATCCAAAGCATTCATTTGGATGGCCCTTCCATGGATAGGGTCTGTACCAAAAATGAGCCCTTTAGGATCATTCTAACCCTGCCATGTGTGGAGGGAAAAAATGGTCAGAGACAGTGTCTGTCCATTTTCCCCTCCACCTTTGATTGGGTTAGGATGATCCTATAGGGCTGATTTTTGGTACACACCCTATCCATGGAAGGGCCTTTCAAATGAATGCTTTGGATCACCCCAAAAATGTGGGCCACATGAATTTTCGAAGCAGCTGCTCAGATAAGCTATCTGAGCAGCTGCGCAAGAACACTACTCTCTCTCTCTCTCTCTCTCTCTCTCTCTCTCTCTATATATATATATATATATATATATATATATATATATATATATATGTGTGTGTGTGTGTGTGTGTGTGTGTGTGTGTGTGAGAGAGAGAGAGAGAGAGAGAGAGAGAGAGAGAGAAGTGTAGCTACACACTCGTGTAGCTAACTTAGCTACACCGCCGGCTTAAAATACAGTCGGCCCCACATTGTTTGGGTGATGCAAACCATTCATTTGATGGGCCCTCACATAGATAGGGTGTGCCCAAAAAATCAGCTCCATAGGATCATCCCAACCCTACGATTTGTGGAGGCAAAAATGGACATGTAAAAACCTTCACCAATCTGTCCATTTTTGCCTCCATAGTTTGAAGGGTTGGGATGATCCTATGGAGCTGATTTTTTGGGCACACCCTATCAATGTGAGGGCCTATCAAATGAATGGTTTGGATCACCCAAACAATGTGGGCCCACTGTATTTTAAGCCGGCGGTGTAGCTAAGTTAACTACACGAGTGTGTAGCTTCACTTTCCTCGTATATATATGATTTTCAATGGATGCAATAATGAAACTCAACAATATCAGTAAGAGGTGTGCACGAGACTTCATGACATCACAAGAATAACAAGACAAAGAATGCTCAATGGACCAACCAAACAAGCAACTGCAAGAGCCAAAACCAAGATACTTGGCCACTCACAAAGCAACCACATATCTTAACACCATGATAGGGTACATCTGATAACCATGCTCCGTGTCTTTTCGTGAATAAAAGACAACAAAAATACTATCAAATGTACCAACAAATGCAAAATCTCATCAAGCGTAGGGAACCCAATATGTTATTTCCCCTTCAACAAGAACTCAGATCTGTGCATTTCATCCCTTTTTTCTTGTGGAAGGAGCTTCTCATAGTCATTTATGCAAGCATAATACTGTTTTCGGTGTGGCTACTGTCCTTCACAAGAAGTTTGACATATTTCTGGCTTGTCAGTGTACAGCTCATCCTCAAGGAAGCCAGCCGTGTGATGACTGATGAATGGCTTTGTGGGTTAACCAAGGAGTCCCCTGTAAGGTGTTGGGTTTGTAATTTCTCGCCAAATATATGAGTACGGTCATTAACAACTAACAAGCAATCAATAGAACAAATATTTCAGGACAAAAACATCCTGTGACAAGACAGATGTCAAACCTCGCAAGATGGGTTAGAACTAATAGTTCCGAAAAAATCAAGAAAAGAGTTGAATACCTGGTCTATGTTTCGATCGGATGCAAGCTTTATCATGATCTCTAGCTTCTCCATCTTCACATAAATTGGATCATTGTACTTGCAGAAGAAAACCTAAGGACAGCAAGGGCATACAATGATACAATCAAAATTCATGTAAATCCTAGGATTGAAAATTCTACTGGAATTAGATAACAAACAGTTACTTAAAACAACCTTGATTTCATGAGCAAGGATCGTAGGCCGCCTTTGAACGATAAGGTTGATGTTTCGCAAAGCAACATACTGTATCTCAGGTTCCGCAGAAAGTAATGTTACTAGAGGAGGAGCCATTTTCTTGCAAAGATTTCGGACCACATCAGCACTGGTGATGAGTTCCATTTGTTGAAGGATCATCTGCAACAACCAATTCATGACATGATAATATGCACCAGTGACATAAGAATCCGTAAAATAACTGAAATTTTTGGGAGTCAATACACAGATTACCATTGGAAGAGAAAAATACAATGAAAACAAAAGGAGAAATCCCAAATTAAAATACGGCTTATCTTAGCTTATGCTCAGTAGACCCCAACACAATAAAATTCAGCCTTAATACTCTCCTAGACTATGTACGGAATTGCGTAGCTAAATACTAAATAGTTTAATCAGGCAAGTCGTGCCTGAGATATAGAAATGATAACAGAAATAATTCACCACGAGGGTATATATAGACATATGGTTAAATTTATGATTTTCATTCAATATACAGGATAAGTTTAGCGGGCGAGCCTTAGCGCAATGGTAAGGTTGCTCCATTGTGACCTAGAGGTCACGGGTTCGAGTCACGGAAACAGCCTCTCTTTGCAGGGGTAAGGCTGCGTACATCTAGCCCTCCCCAGACCCCGCAATGGCGGGAGCCTCGTGCATTGTCCACCCTTTTTTATACAGGACAAATTTAGCAGCTTTAGTGTCTAATGTTTTAGTTTTTTATCACTTTATTCAAAATGTTTTCTCAAAGATAAAGCATGTTTATGGCACCCTTCATGTATCTTGCCATACTGTTCATATCACTGCCAAGAGCTTGCGTGTCTGCAAAGAGTCATATGGAGAGCATATAGACTAGAACCAACAGTTTTGAATAGAAATTAGTCTTCACAGAGCATATTTTATATTTTTAGACATTAGCTCCTGATGGCACAACTCAAACTGTTGACATCATTATCCCTTGGTAGCACAATTTAAGCTTAAAGTTTAGTTTAATATGTAGGTTTAGCTTAGTTGCACACTTGCACGAAGGGAGGTGAGTGGCGCTTACTCAATAATTTCTGGAAACAGATGCACACACAGTGGCTATACAAAATAATATCAAAGAATTTCAAATAGTTAAACATATTTATAAAATATAGGAATTGACTCATTATTAACTATATTTTTTAAAATATAGAAATTGGCTCATTAATAACTATATTTATACTACCATTCAAAAAAAAAAACTATATTTATAAAAATCTAGAAAAAAAAAAAAAAAACTATTTATAAATATCTAGGCAATACCTCTACAGCTGAAAGTAGGAATTGACTCATTATTAACTATATTTTTGAAAATATAGAAATTGGCTCATTAATAACTATATTTATAATACCATTAAAAAAAATAGCTATATTTATAAAAATCTAGAAAAAAAAACTATTTATAAATATCTAGGCAATACCTTTACAGCTGAAAGTACAACTGCACAATTTGCATGCTGCAGACGTGGAGTAACCCGTTCGACAATATTTTCAGCTTCACGTGCATCAGAAGCCTTGTACTTGGAAAGAGCATCCAATATGAAAACTTGACCCCATCTGCAGAAACATTAGACCGTATTCAGGATTCAAATATAATAATAACCAAATAAAAATTATAAAAAAAAAAGGAAATAAGTGTCTGGAAAAATCTCCCAAGATTCCTTATAAATTCAAGGCAAATACCAACACCGTTCTGCCAGTCTTGTGATGTTCCTTTTCACTGCCATCTAATATATTTAATTTCCAACCACAATTTCAAGAAAATTATTGATACAACTTTGGGTAGAAAATCATATGGCAGTCCTATACATAACAAGAAAAGAGAATTGAATAAAGCATCATATATACAGGTTCCACTGAAATTCTAACCAGGCCAATTGCTATTGTGCCCAAATGACAGAGAAACATGAAGCCTTATGAAAAATATTTTGAATCAAAACTTTCAACCAAAATCTACATGTCTAAGTCTAACTCAAGTTTTTTCCACAAAAGCAACATATCCAAAAAAAAGGGTAATGAGATAACAGGTTTAGCCTTTTAGAGAAATTGGAACATTTTTAGGACAGTATTTGTTCCTAATAATTGTGTGTATGCCCGTAAAAGAAAAGAGAAGCAAAGGGATAAAATGTCAAAATGAACTAGTCTTTTTCCGGACTTACTCAGTGCACTCATTTAGAGCAGTCAAGAGCTTCGAAAGGGTGTTACTGGTGATCTCAAAGATCGGTCGATTACTATTTTCCTGGATCTCTGCAAGTGCTGCAACAGCATTTGCTACGACCATTGGATTATTGTCAGAAATCAAATCCTTGAGAGTCTCTAGAAATCCTCTATCCTCCACTAGCTCAGCATTTATATCATAAAGCTTAGCAACACATATCGATGCTGTTTTTCGAACATAAGGATCATCATCCTGTCAGTGAATGCAGAATAAAAAAAGAAAGTGAATTTTCACAATGGTTCTTTCAAAATGAAGCCAGATCCTGACAATTTGGAAAAAAAAAGAGGATAAAATAACCATGTAAAATATTAACAAGTAACATAAGAGTCCAATAATAACTCAAATGACAAAAGGAAAAACACAAATCAAGATAAAGAAACCTTGAGACATCTCTGAAGTGGATCACAGAGATATTCTGTAATTTTATCAACACGGATGCATCCCATAGTCCTGACAGCTAAAGCACGGATTAAGGGATTTGGATCCTGTGAATCCTGCAAAGGAACAGAACTTAATAGTGCAACAAAACAATGTGATGACAACAGAATTGTTGCAAAAACCACAGGTAGCTAAAACTTCAAAATAATTTAAATAAAATTTCTAAGTTTTGTTAACATAAATGGATAAATGATAATTCTATCATAAAGGTGAACGATTTCAATCAAGACAACATTTTAAAGGGAAAAAGAAAGAAGCAAATCAAATACATAACAAGCGTGAAATTATATGGTGTGCGTGCGTAGTTGCGTATAATGGGGAACCGACATAAGTGCTGCCCTTGATGTTTGATCCAACAAAAGCCTCTTACAAATTCAGCTGTTGTTGGATCAAATATTGAGGGCGGCATGATTACACACGGACACAATATAAAAGCTCCATAAAAAAACTTAGTTTTCATGTTTCATTTCTTTTTAGGGTCTGGCATGCCAAGTTCAAACTCATATTGGAGTATTTCCTGATTCACCGTACTTGCATCAATTAGCCTAAATCTACAGGCATATAACATTTTTAAGCTTGCCATGGAAAACCATTAAAAAAGCATCCTCCGATTGATGCCTAAGCTTCCTAGCATAGAATAATTGTAAGTTTGTCCGTGTGTCAGTGAATGCAGCTACATTAAGCATCAATGTAACTTTCTTTTTTTGACCTAATGAAGTGAAAATAACATAATAAAAAACAAAGATATTTATTAGAGCAGACAAGTTAAAATAAACCAAAAATACAAGGGCATTTAATTCTGCAAATCATGCAAGTTAGGCATGCCAAGATGTAAACAAATACAATTAATAGCAAAAACTACATTGTCTTTAAGGCAAGTAAAAATTTAGTAAATGTAGCAGAATCAATGCCAAGTTGTTAGCAAAGTCCATTCAGCGTCCATGTTAATGGAAATACCCATGAGGGATGACTAATCAGTCTGAAACACAAATATGACGTGTTCACCATTTTACATGTGCTACAAAGATTTCTAACCCAGTTTTCAACTTTTCATGACACAGCAAAACCTATGAAGGTTGACTGTTACTTCATTAAGAAAATGTTTGGTAAAAATCATTTGATTTATAGATTAGAGAAAGACCGGTTTAGAATTCATAGAGGAAGTCCATTTTTTTTCTTGATGGATAAGCTGGGGTTAGGTCGACCCCTACCAGATATATTCCAAAAAAGAAAGAAAGAAAGAATTACACCCGAGTGAAGGGAATTCTCAAAGAATCCCGAGTTACAACTTTCAAAAGGGGAGAAGGGAGGGCTGAGACCGGAATATCTTCCCCTTTGCAGGGACATCCCGCTTTTGAGAGGAAATACGCTGACTCATTTGCCTCTCTCCATGTGTGAGTAATCTTCCACTCTGTTAATTGGTTTATCATTTTCTTGATTGAGTACAGAGTTTGGAATTTCATCCACAGGCAACGGGTCTTCTCAGTAATGATGGAGACAGCAAAGAGTGAGTCCGACTCAATCCAAATATGGGTGAATTTCTTTTGGAGGGCAAGCTGTAAACCATGGTAGATAGCCTCAATTTCAAGATTTCTAATTTGGTCTTTGGTAACATTAGTGGAAAAAGCACCACGAATTTTACTTTCAAAGTCTATAAGGATACCCCCCAATACTGGCTCCTTCTTCATCTAGCGAGGCATCGGTATTAATTTTAATCCAACCCTCCTCAGGTTCAATCCAACAGCAGGTCTTCTGAGTATTAGATCTGGGGAAGAGAGGGAGCTCCCAATGGGATGCTAACAGAGAATTTCTATCATTGATTTCATCGTTCAAATGGAGGTACCTGGTGCAAGTTTGGACGGAGTTGATAATGGTTTGGAGAATCACTTGTTTATGCCGTCTGAGATTAGAGTGAATTCTGTTATTTCGTTCCTCCCAGATGGAAGTCCAAATTAATCTTAAACATGTGTGAAATTTTCCAATTGTGGGGCTAGATTAGGATTTTACACACTTTTGTCCAATTCTGAGAATTCATTTGCTTTTCCGTTGATACCCTTAAAGTGGTTCCCCTCTAGTTCACATGGTTTTAAATTTCGGCCAAAAAGTTTACCGAAATATTTCGGTTTCAGCCGCGACCGAAACGAAATTTACATGAAGTCGTTTCTTTACAAGATTTCGGCGAAATTTCACGGAAATTCCGAAATTTCGCCGAAATGTCACCGAAATTTTCGTTGAAATTTCGTTTTTAGCCTTTTTTACAAAATTCCACGGAAATTTTAAAAAAGTCCACCGAAATGTTATAATTCCCACATAAATTTATGAAATATTCACCGAAATAGCCAAAATTCCCACTGCAATCGCCGAAAATAACACCGAAATTTTAGACATTTCGGTCGAAATAAAAAACAAAAACAAAATCATAATCATATTTTTACATGATTTCAGCCAAATTACGGCCCGAAACCGACACCGAAACCGAAATTTAAAACCTTGCTAGTTCACTTCTCGACAGTACCCTAGCTAGCCCTTCCAACCCTCCAAGCATTCTCTTACCTAGAGAAGTCCTACATCACAACACTATCTCAGGAAACTTTGCACCTAACAGCTAAAGGAAACTTCCAGCACTCAGATTCCCGCAAGGTCGTTGAACGAGTGTAACACCTAAGTATGTGAGAGATGAATTGAGCAGTTAAAAGAACTAAGTAGTTTTATATGCGATCTAAATGGAAATTCATGAACAAACATTGCATAGGCGGTTTATAAGGAATAAATATTTAAGAAGAATGATTCCATTACTATGCATAATCATGCACAAGGCACGGAAAAAATGGATTTTCCATTACAATTTCAAAAGCACTTACCTTCACAAATGTATTCACAGCAAGTATAGCTAGGTCAGGTTGACTTTTAGCATAGTTTATAAGATATAAATAGACAAGTTTCTTCAACTCCAAATTTTCTGTCTGCATGCAGTTTACAACGTCCGTGAACAATGACGAAACATCCTTCCCAACAGTCATTGCAGCAATTACCTTCTTCACAGCATCTTTTTTCTTATCCTACATGGCATAGTAATAAGAGTAAGCTTCACATGTCAATTAACCAGCCTGAAGACAACATATCCAATAAATTGCGATTCAAATAACAGAACAGCAGTCCACTAAATAGTCATCAAGATGAGAATCAACCCCAATAAAAAATAATGAACAGAAATTTTGAAATGAACTCATAAGCATGCAGGAAATAGAACAAATGGTGGCCAGAGTAAAGAACTTCGGTGAAGTTTTTCTTCTATCATCTTTCCAAAAATTGGACATTGCCCGACCTTTTTTCTTCTCCATCACAGGCTATGCTCATGCAGATGAAGATAACAACTGTGACAGTGGATGGTCAAGACAATAAGAAATTACAAACCCAGTCTTGCATGATAGATTTTTAGTTACTAAAGCATGGGAATTATGATGTTAAGGGTTCCTTCACTTTTTGTGGTCCGGAAAAGATATAAAATATAACGTCATCAAATGATTTATTACAAGTTTCGCAGTCAGTTTGTCTTTCCCATTTTGGTCCTCTCAGGTGCAGTCAAGCATATCACCAACAGATATGATCTGGTCGGAACTTCCACAATGCAACAAAAGAACTGCAGCTTCAAATTGTTGAAAATTTTTCACGAACTTGTAAGAATATATTGGAGGAGCATAATTGTTGGTTTGTTGCACTTCCACAAAAACCACCATAATGGGAGTTGAACCACAATGCTTAAAATCCAACCATGGTACTTAATCACTACACCATGAAATCAACTAGTGTTTTGCAAGACCCGTTTTGAGGTTTGGAATAAGATCTAAGAATTTTATTCCTAAAGGCCGAACTAAGAGAGAGGCAAACACGAGACCCGTTTGAACATCATAGATGCGATAACCATAGAACGATTTTATGGGAAACTTTTTCGATTATAATCATCGATAAATTATGATGGAATGTAGGGAAGCAAGCAAAAAAGCAGAGGAAGAGTAGGAGGTAGACGGAGCAGGACCCTAGAAAGGAACCTATATGTAGCAATTTTATCAAGGAGATTTTGAGCTATAATGCTAGGAGGATGGGATCCTTGGAGAAGCTTGCTCACATCAAGGAGATTCTAAAGGTAAATAAGCCTCACATTGTGTGTATTCAAGAAACAAAGATGGAAAGGTCAGAGAGATGGGCTGCAAAAGTAGCTTTAAGCTCTCCTCTCTAGACTCAGAAGGGGCTTCAGGAGAAATCATAGTAGCTTGGGATAGCTCAATTGTTGCCCCGGTCAAAGACTAGATAGGGAGGTACATTATATGGATCAAAAAGGATTGATGTTAAAAATGGATTGAAAACCCTACTGTGCTTACTGCTTTGATACATTATATGCATAGGGCTTCTGCAGTTTACTACTATGTATACGAATTTTCTCCAAATTCAACAAAAAACACTCATTTAAAACAAACATCCTTATGGTAGTAAGATAAATCTCCTCCCAATTTAATGCCAATTTCGCCATGCCTAAGACATAATCATATCCAAATTTAACAGAGAATAAGATATTATATTAAGAAGTTCCCATGAATCCTCTCCATCTTCAATAAGAAATCCAAATTTTGAAGACATAAACAAACTGCCAAGATCAGGCTTTCCTTACGATCGAAATGACGAGATTCGGTTCTGATCAATCCATATCCATCACCGATCTCATCGATTCAGATGAAAATTTGTAAGCAAAAAAAAGAATGAGGAAACAGAAATCGAAATACACAAGAAGAGAAAACCGGAGAGAGAAAATCAAAGAAGAGACCAAGGGATCTGATAAGATGTTCCCCAATTAGTTAGGTAAAAAGCTAAGATCACGAAAAAGTAAGTCCTAATCGAGACAGATTAAAGACTAAAACCTCCAAATGCTTACGATCGAACAACACGGAGAAAGACATGAGAGAGAGAGAGAGAGATGTAACCTTGTACTGGGAATTGAGCTCGTCTTTGAGTTCAGGGATCTCTCCCTTCTTGGTGGTAGAAAAATACTTCGAATCGTGGCCGCTCATCTTTTCCCCACGCTTTTTCTTCCTCCTCCACCTCCTATTTTTTTTCTTCTTCTCCTATTCCTTCTTCTCTCTCGCTCGTTAACAAAAGGTCCCAACACCAAAATGAGTCTGAATTATATAAGTCAGTCCCTCCGTGCAGGCAAAATGGAAACGATATATTTTCGCCCCTTTTATACTTGGGACAGCCCTTCTAGTACCAGTGCAGTGATAAATACAATAGAGGAGGCTGTCCCAGGTAAAAAAAAAGGTAAGAATCATTACCGTTCATCTTTCCACCAGGCCATCCTATACGACACGTCGAACATTAACCAAAAAATGTCCCTGATTTATGAGCTACTGCTACTGGCACTGCCATGTTTTAATGAAGGTTTAAAATTTCGGTTTGGGACAATGAAATTTCGAAATTTCGGTCGAAATCTGGTATAAAACCCAAATTCAATATTAAATTTCAGTCGGAATTTCAGTGAAATATTAAATTAATATTTAAAATAACAGATTTTTTGGGTCAAATTTCGGAAAAACCGAAATTTCGGCCGAAATAAATGACCGTTTCGGTTTTGGGTGATTTCGGTGTCGGTCTCCACCGAAATCCGAACTTTCGGTCGAAATTTAAAACCATGGTTTTAATAATGCACAAACTCAGCTTGTCTATTTTTTAATTGGCTTCTTATAGCTTTTTTGGGAATTGTGATTACCTTTGACAACTGTTTAAATAATAAAAGACTAGATTGAGTTAGTGAGATTATCAAGACATGGTAGCGCAGTTTCAATAGCTAATTCATAATACAGAATTTCTAATAGGGTTGCAACTCGGGTCGGGCAGGTCGGGTTTTACAGGGGCCCACCCTACCGGAGAAATTATCTTAGGTCGGGTCGGGTCGGGTCAGGTTTAGTTTTCTTTGAGAAAACCTCTCAAACCCGGCCCTGCTCAAGATAGTTTCTCGGGTTGGTTTGGGTTAGGTTGGGTTTTTATTATTTAGCTAGGGACAACAATGAATAATTTCAAAAATTGTTGAAAACAACAAATTTTCACGCCAAAAATATCTAAATCTGTATCATCAAGTGCATAATTTTAAGAAGGAACTACTTTTTTCATTTCACAAATATGATCAGCCTAATGAAAACAATTATATTAATATATTAGAAAATAAGTTACCATGTTGTTCAAGACATATTTAAGAAAGTCGTAGTACAACTATAAGAGTGGGGTTGCGTTTCGCCGGGGTGCAACTTGGGTCGGGTTGGGATTTTGCTAAAAAATGAAAAGGAATCAACGCGAACCCTACCCAATTTTAGGGTAAAAGCGCAACCCGAATTCCCAAAATTTGACTTGAGTTACACCCCTAGTTTCAAGTTTCGAATTTTTTTTCTCTAAACCTGAATCGACCCAATATTAGATCGGGTTTTTCAACCTAAGAAGCTACCAAACCCAAGGCCCATGATTTCCAAAACCCGACCCAAGTTGCAACCCTAGTTTCTAAACCTAAATACACGCCCTTATTGTGCTCGTGTGATTCATACGTGCCCTAAAAGGTACCCAGTACTGCTATGACGTACCATACTACAAACTGGTATGCAATATGATACCTCGTCGATACTGTACCTCATCGAGCCTATACATCTCAATAAGGTTTAGTCTCGGCTTCTTAATTCCCATGTGTATTAAGATTTGGGGAGGATTTGATTGGTTTCGTTTAATAAAATTAATGATAGAACTAGAGCAAACGAAAGTTACGGATTGAAAATGCCCACTCGTTACCAACTTGATATGTATAAAAGGTGTAAACAGCAAATCGATAAACAAGGGAACGTGAGTCTAGACATCAGTTGCTTGGTTACTTAATGATATGTATTGTGAACCGGTGCACACATACTAATTTGCAAAGGGAAATGATAAACGCGCCCCTTTTCATCACTTGGGACACCCAGCAGCAGTGTATCAATGACTCCAGAGGGGCTGATGTACTTCACGTAAGAAGGATTCAACGGAGTTGATTGCCACGTACACTGCAGTTGGGTGTCCCATGTGATGAAAAGGGGCGCATTTATCATTTCACATTTGCAATATGTTCAGCGGTAATGCACCAAAATTAAGTAACGAACCAGCATAAAAGGTAAGTGGTTTAGCCTCTGCTCACAACTTTTAACTTTCTTATTTTCAGCTCCTACATGTGTTTTTGGACATTTTACTTTCGAGACCAACTCTCCACTTCCCATTAAGGCTCTGTCTTCTTTGGGTGTAAAACAGATTAACAAATTTCATGCCCATTTTTCAACTATGGCTCTGGGAGTAAAATTTGTTTTACATCGAAAGAAAGAAACGGAGCTTAACCATTTTACAGCGAAAGAAACAGAGCCTAAGTAAAATTAGTGGCACAATTAGACCGCACAAAACTAGCATAGCAAAGAATCCTACTGAGTCCATGTGAAAGATGCAAACTGAGAACCAAATAAGATTCTTCTAGGTTTGCACGTATAACTACAACTCTCTCTCTCTCTCTCTCTCTCTCTCTCTCTCTATAATAAAATTAGACAAGAATTGTATAGAAATATTTAAACAAAAAGGAAATCATGTATCAAAGGAGTTGAGATGGCCGAGTTGGTCTAAGGCGCCAGATTAAGGTTCTGGTCCGAAAGGGCGTGGGTTCAAATCCCACTCTCAACAACAACATGATTTACTTTTATTATTATTTACTTATTTATTTTAATAAAATTACCAAAATACCCCTTTATATAAACTTCACACCGTAAAAAAAACCCTCTAAATTCTGCATACTTACCAAATTCACTTATCACTTGCCTACAATGGGTGCAAGAAAATGGTACTAACAAACATTGTTCATGCAAAATGTTTCATTCATGACAAAATTTTTACGAGAGAAACATTTGAGCCGAAAGTTGAAAATGGAACGTATTAATGGCTATAAAGAAGTTCACACATTTAAGGTATTTATTTAGGGAAATGATATCAGCACAACCATGTTTTTATTTTTATTTTTGCAGTAACCCATCTTGTCGTTTATAGTTCCTTTAGGGATATGTCTGAACTCGAACCTTAAGAATCTGGGAGGGATCTAATGAAAGATGGGTCTAATGTTGTTAGATAGATGAAAGAGGGATCTAGTTAACTGTGGAAATTTGCAAAATCTATTAGAGGGTCATGACATTGAGTTTTGGCATGTGTTGCAATCTGCCAATAGCACTTCATGACTTCATACAAGCTTGGTCGATCCAGAGTAGTCAGAGATATCATATAGGAATTTGAATCCCTCCCACCTTGATTCTGTTGTGTAAAAAAATAAAAATTTACACAACTATGGTTCTCATTGACCTTCTGGAATTAGGCCGTTGTGGCAATCCAATTATCAGATGGGATGAGTGGTTGAAAGAATTGAAAGTCATCATTTCACCTTTTGATATCTAAATTAAATGTTCACACCCTCTTTTAATTGAAATATGTGATTCAAGAGGTTTGGGTTGTAGGTTTAATTATGGTTTATGGTGGGTTTGAGGCAGGCATAATCATAAGTAATTGTAATCTTTTGAATCCACCAGGATCCTTGACTTTGCAAACTATTTTATTCAAGTTTTAACATCTTTTGATTTGTTGAAAAATCTTTTTTTTTTAGTATCTTATGGACATTGTGGTTGAATAGTGGATTCCTGTTGGAATCAACCATGTATATTGCATTTCCATGTTCGAATTCATAAGAGAGAAGAAAGAAACTGAGTGAAATTATTTCTTCTGATTGGAAAAGTAAAAAAGTTACAAACAAGTAAGGTTTCAATATCCATGAAAGCAAAGCTACAAACAAAATGGAACTGAACTATTTTTTACCAATGGTTTAGGTAGTAAAGTCCATAATGATATTCATATGTATGTTCATCGTCTAATCGTCTTCTTCCAAACCAGTTGATGCCCCTAAGCGGCATGGCTGCAACCAAAGGCCTTAATGTGGTCCTTGAGAGATCTCTTTTGCATGGATGCAATGCCATAGATTTCCATAGTTTCTCTCATGGCTCTCCAGTGAACCCTCACTACAGTGGTAAGTTCTAGAAAGGCAATGCTAAAAAATGGTTATCACAATCAGATTAAATCAAGATATTCCTCTGTTAAATAGAAGCATTCAAATTCAAACCTATTCCCAGCTTCAACAACGGCCGCACCCTTTTTCCGTTAGATTTTAAAGACTGCTCATGCTTAGTGTCAAGAACTGAAAGACCAGTGGTATCTTGTTTTAGCTGGTGCCCTTTTTTGACAGCTACTGAACTTTCGGACATGTAAACCGACCCCATTCGTTGATATGGCGAAGTGGAACGAGCTAAAGCAAGACATGAGCCATGATAATAAGCAATTGGCACTAAAAGTTCAGTCCTGAATTGAGGTTCTGCATAATCTCCTCTTTTTATTATGCCTTTTTGCACTTTCTTCTTTCCTGCCTGCTGCTGAAAAATGAAAAGCAAGACAATAAGTATCAGGAAATTTCTCAGTTCACCCTACGATAAGAGAGAAAATAGAGAGAAGGCATCTATAATTAAAACAAAACCCTGTACAGAAACATTGCAACAACCATGAACCAGAACCAAGAGTTACCCTCTGGAAATGCTTAGGTGGATGAGTAGCAGAAAAAATTCCATTGTAAACACAATTGTTTTAGCTTATTAACGGAGTGAGGCTTGGTAGTACAATAAGCATTTTTTAATGGTCAGTAGTAAAATAATGATAAAAGCCAAAAATGAGTGCGATATTACTTCAACAAAAGATAAAAGCTACTGTGTTGGGCTAAACTATTAACATGAGGTGCTTCATATTTTCACTTCCATTATTGAGTAAGCTGGGATCATCAAACCCATGACTGCAATGAAGAAATACTTGGGCTCCTAACTGCTCGAGCATCGATAACATCTATAGCTTATTTAAGTCCAAGAATAACAGTCACTTGGCAGTATATAATCGTTTCTTTGATTCAAAAGAATCTGTAATTAGCTAGGAGAGATGCAAACCTTAGTCTTCAAGTGCCTCAGCAATCACAATCACATGATATATAACAGGAAAAAGGCAGTGGTAAATACAGTATCTGCACTATGAGAATTCAGGAAGGGGTAGGGATCCAATACTGACCCTTTTTGAGTCTGCTTGTTAGGTATTCATGCTTGTTAGGTATTCAGAGACAACACTACGTCGACCCTACTCCATCATCTTTGTTGAAGAAACCTTAGAACCCACATCAGTCGATGACTCCAACTCACAAGAATCAACGAAGACAGATAATAAACAGCAGTGTGAACACCTCAATATCTCAAACATCATTAGAGGAAAAACAACCATCAAAAGATAATTCTAGTCACAACCAAACTAAACAAATGTCAGAATTAAATTCCGATTTCTACTAGAGTTCCAGCCCAACTAGGAAATGGGAACTTCTGTATAAACTCTCCTACTAGAGTTCCAGCCCGGCACACATTAATCTCCACCATGCAGTGGTGACAACAAAAGGTGATTCAAATAAAGATCCGCTCAGTTATAAACTCTTCTTGATCTTTCAAAAATTGACAACTTCAAGTCTTCCTCTACGCTCCATGTATGCCTGTATAGATTAAGATAACTGAGAAACAAGAAAAGGGAAATAATTCCATCAAAATAAAGAGGAAGAGAAGAAATTAGCATTGCTCACAATGGCTACTTACAATAGCTGAACATAAACTGTCCCGGTTTAGTGCATTTATCTTAAATGATTTGCAGAGCTTTCATTTTCCACATTCACTGGCAGGATCTGACATGAATGGATAAAACTATCCCTGTAACATCCATGAAAAACACACCCTTTCAAACACATGTAGATACATAAGTGCGTAAAAGTTTCAAACTTGAAACAAAAGAATTTCAAACCATTTGGTGGAAGCTCTCTTGCATGCTAACTTGGTTGACATGATTTACTTCTTCTGAAACAAATGGTCTCTACAACAAATACAAAAATGATTAATAAGAAAAGTACTAATTATTTAACTGGCTAACACATCACTTGGAAGAAAAGTAGACAAAACCAACATATAGAACAAGATTATATCAAACCAACCTCCTTGCAAGTAGGTTTGGTATGACCAGGCCTTAACCTAGTTGTCGTAGTTGTGATTTTCTCTCTTGTAGAGATGAATCGATTAGCTGCCAAGTTTCCTCTTACAGTCGAAGTGTTAGGACCAAGCACAGGAGAAATGTTAATCATATTATCAGCTTGACTTCCTTCGCCAATATCATGATAACAATTATCTCCTATCATGTTGGCATCTTCGAGTATGCCAAGAGAGTCATCTGCAAGTCGAACCCTATGAATTGCTTCTCGTAGGGCATCTAATGCAACCTTATAGGTATGTGCACTAAATGCCCCATCCTCTGCAAACTGCATATAGCGACGGCAGAGATCATCATAGCGATCCATCCAACTACTCTCATCCACAGGATTGCGATCTTCATCCAAATCATGAGTACGCTTCGCATCCTTTCGCCAACGTGTTAGTATATAATGAGATGGGATCTCATAAATGTTCAAATTTGTGAGAACCAATAAGGCATGTCGACAGAGAATGCCGTTGAACTCAAATGAACAACAAATGCAACAAACTTTTTCCATAGATTCATCAAATGTAACCTCATAGTTCCTGACTACTATCTTCTGATCATGCTCTTCAGGTTCTCCGACTATGTACGTTATGGTAGGCCCCTCTTCCTTTATATATCTTATAGAACAATTATTCATGCTGCAAATCTCATCTTGGAATTTGCAGAAAATTTCTCTCGTATAGAAGGCTGCAGCTTGCTTTTCAAAAAATGAGTTTGTTTTCAAAGTGGGCTTTCCATTCCATGTATCATAATCTGCTTTGCATTCTTTTCCTTGTTGACTTTTTAGAGCTAAGTCATACTTGTCAACAAACTCTTTCAAAGTGGTTTTTGAATTCACAAATCCATCAAAAAACCCATTTATACTCTCGCTTCGTTGAGAAGTTGACATCCCTGCAAAGAATGTGTCCTTCAAATATACGGGGACCCAATGTTGACGCTCTTCATATAGCACTTTAAGCCATTCATTCTCTGAAAGGTTATATTTATTAATCATCACCATCCAATTTTCTTCAAACTCTTCAACTCTCAAAGTGTCATAAATGCAATTATGCAACATATCCATAAATTGGCCATTATCATTTAAAAAACCTAATTTTTCAGGAACCTTTTTCATGATATGCCACAAGCAAAGACGATGCCGGGTTGTTGGGAATACCTCTGCAACTGCTGCTTGTATTGACTTACACTGATCAGTAACTATAGATATGGGAGGATGTCCTGCCATTGCTACTAGCCATGTCCTAAACAGCCATATATACGTTTCTTTCATTTCATTTGAAAGCAATGCACAACCCAACAATACCGATTGGCCATGATGGTTCACCCCTACAAATGGAGCCAATGGAATTTTATATTTGTTTGTTAAGCACGTACTATCGAAAGTGACTACGTCGCCAAAATTACTATAAGCAGCCTTAGAATTGGCGTCAACCCAGAGAACATTTCTCAAATGCCCATCCTCATCTAAATCCATTGCATAAAAGAAAGATGGATTCTTAGCCTGCATTCGAGTGAAATGCATCAACATGGCCTGTGCATCTCCTTCGGTAAGGGACAATCTCCTTTGATCGTTAACAAAATTTCTATGTTCTTTCTCCCCATGTTTTAAGTTTTCATGCCCATCTGCTTGTACAACCATCACATTCATCGCCTTTGAAACTGGTACTCCTTTGTTGGAATTAAGCATTTTACGCTTATAACCAATTGGTGGTATGTTCTTCGGTGATCGGTAATGACGAGCTTCACCGGGACTAAGTGCATGGGTGTGCTCAGTGTTAACTTGGGTTACAACCCACTTCCTAGAGTCTGTTACCTTCTTGATGCTCATCTTTGCCATGCAACCTTCCCTTACCTCAGCTCTTGGAAACTTAACGTCTTCCTTCTTTACTTTATAACCCTCCTTAACACATGAAAATACCACATGGATCAATTCCTTAGTTCTTCTTTTACAAGTTGTGGACCTCCTCTTGATACCAAATCCAACGCACTTAGCATATCTATTGTAGAAATCTTGAGCCGTTTCTGCAGATTCGAACTCCATACCAATAACAGGAACTAGATTTGCATCACCTTCTCTTGTAGTGGAATCTCTTTCTTTCGATTTGTCCTCATCTATGAGGTTCATTGTGCCACAATCTTCATCCAATATGTTCTCATTCATGGACCTTCGCGCCTGCATGTCAACATTTTCTTCAAATTCTGCCACTCTGCCTTCGCTCATGGACACTATCACAGGAGAACATTCTTCCATTTCCTCTTCAACTAAGCAGGGTTCAACAATCATTGCTTTAGATCTTTCCATGTTGACTGTTCTGATAGGAGACTACAAAGCACATTTCAAAGTCAAATTAAAAACAATGAAAAAAAAAACAACTTGAAATGAGAAAATTGAGATTGCAAAGTCAAATATCATAAGTCATACTTTAGAGTTAAGTGCATAAGAAGAATTTTGTATCATGATCATATAAGGTATGAATGTTCCCTATATTGTGCACGTCTTCTACAAACCTCAAAAAATGTTGCATGTGCTCTTTGAGTCCGTGCATATTTCAAAGTCAAATTCAAGCAAACATCACAATGGTTCAAGAAAAAAACTAAAGGGAAGCACTATAATGACACATGAAGCCAATTAAACATATTGAAAGATAACAAGTGAGGATTGACAACAACATTGTCCACTCCTAAACACTTAATGAGATAATCTGTCACGTGTTCTAAAAATAAAAAGCAGGCATTCATTCCAAGTGTTATATCGGCAACAACAAGAAAAGCTGCATGATGAAGGAATACCTTATCAAGTAAACAGCTACAAAATAAACTTAAAGCACTCGTTAATTAGAAGCAAGAACCCCATACCATATTCATTGTCGACAGAAAACTTGAATGTAAGGCTAGGAAAGGGATATATAAACTTGTCCAAGTAAAAAAGGCATCTTCTGTAAGAGTATTAAAATTTCCACAAATTGACACATGGTCCACAGGTGTGACGGGGCTCCTCACAATAAGACTATAAACCACTGCTTGCCGAGTCATGTTGATTAGATTTGGCTTCGTAAAGCATTTAGTTGCTGAAAATAATATATTATACCACATTAACCGTATAATAAAATATAATATTAAGTATGGTTTAGTCCATGATCAAGTGGTGATAAGACAAACCTGAACGGTATTAATTATTAATCATTGACCTTGTGGAGTTTCCCCACAAAGGAGCAATAAAAAAAAAACAATCCTTCAAATGTAGATCAAGTAACCGTTCCATTTAGAAAGGAAGAACTGACAACTATGATCAATTATCCTTCAAATGTAGCTCAAGAAACCTTTCCATGTAAAAATAAGAACTGATAACTACGATAACCAGATACAGATATGGAAATAGATGTGGATAGTAGATGTATTGCTGTCCTATCATGTCAGACACTGTACATTAGACCTATACAAGTATATTCCCAGTATCATAGACTAATAACTTTGTTAGGAGGCATGCAATAAACCAATGATGTTTGGCTCCAGCCCCGGTCCCTTTTACACTAGAAAAGTTGAATATGAAAGATTTCAGCTACTAGAATTTTGCTTCTAAAACATAATTTTAGCTTTTGTCTGATTTCCTTGGGTGATCCATATTCATATAAAGATGAATACCAAAGGCCCAAAGCTAATCTGTTTATCAACCATAGATGTACTTACTGACATAGTGTTCGGCTCTTCATTTAACTTCTTCTTTACTGAAAAAACCCAAACTATAGAAATAATTGACCACCTAATCACTCACCTCCAGCAAGAAAAAGGAATAAACATCAACCCAAGAGAATACCAATAAGGTGGATTCTGCATTTTTCACACATTATCAAGTAAACCAGCCAGAACAAAAGCAGTGTAATACTAATACCCTCCATGAATTAAACATGGTTTTCAGAACCTTTACTAGAATCAACAAGAAAAGCTTTAAACATTGAAACATCCAATCAGGGTAGCATTCGGAAAGGAAAGTGTTCTCCCATCCAATGTAAGAAAATTCTAGTCTAAACTGAATTTTTTTCCACTATTACTAGTACTAGTGAGTTGTAAACCTGTCATCTACACCTTTAAATCCCAAAACCCAGAAAAAAGTTTACAACTTTATAAAGTGGTGATGGGACAAACCTGAATGATGCTGATCCTTTTATGTCCAAGATTTGCCCTTGCTCTTACCTCTGAACATTCTTAATTTTTTGGCACTCTAATTTTCTGCTGTGTATCCAATATGCAACAAAGGGTTAAACATTATCCGGTACAGGCATTTCAACAAACACCTGATATGCATAGGTTAAGCCCATACATGGTCTCACACTATTGTCTATATACTTGCGTGAAATAGACGAGGTGGGATGGGAAAAGAGAACAGATGGGAAAAGAGGGTGGAGAAAAGAAGGATAGGAAGAGAGGAAGGAGAGGCACTTCCGATTTGTCCTTTTCCCCTTTGCAGAAAGTAAAAATGAGAGAAGGGAACAAAAAAGATAGAGAAAAGAAAAGAGATATCATCGGGATCGATGGTGACAATCACTTTTGGGTCCACAAAGAGATAAAATATGCTCGATATCTGGTAGAATATCATGTGGAGAGTAATCTGGTTTCATTCTTTTACTGAATAGATATATAACGAGTAAGATAAAGCAGTAAAAAAACAATCAACGGTTGAGATTCTGTTAACAAAACCCTAAAAGTTTGTTGATGGATCAAGGAACTAGGATCATCGGATCAAGATCGTCCGGACTTGTGGTCGCTGGTCAGCCTGAAATGTCTTTTTGGAACGAGCCTAACAGCATTACCAAAAAGAAAGTCTCCTTCGTAAAAGACACTCGTGGGCCCTACTTCTGTCTCGTTTCCGTAATCAGATTCGCTAATCTGAACAAAGAGAATTTATATGATGGGTGGCCATGAAAACACGTGAAGTCTGAAAAAAGTAGGTACGGCCCACTTTTCTCGATGATCCAAACCGTTCATGAGTTGTGCCCCAAAAATCATTTCCATAGGATGATCCTAACAATCCGATCTGTAGGAGATTTCATAAATGATTTTTGGAAATCTCCATTTTCAGATCAGTTCAGATCCGAGGGTTATGATCATCCTATGGAAATGATTTTTGGGACACACCATATTTACGTTGTGCCCAAACAGATGAACGGTTTGGATCATCCAAAAAGTGGGCCGTACCTACTTTTTTCAGACTTCACGTGTTTTCACGGCCACCCATCATATAAATTCTCCTGAACAAAAGCCATAAAATGCATGGGCACTTTGATCGGGTGATATCAGACTGTTGATCAGTCAAAAATCATTTAACGTTCCTCAGAGAAAAGCTAAACCGTTGATTTTTGCAGATCGGAAGTCCATCCGGGAAATAGCATTGTGGGACCCATCGAGATGAAGGGTTCAGATCATGTATCAGGCTTTTTAACACTCTCTTCTGATTCGTTTTCTCCTCATGATAATTGCTTCTCTCGGTGACGAGGCCCACCACTAATATTGAAAGAACATAAAAAGAAAAGGCAAGTGATATATTCACCCCTTTTGTTTGCTTAGGACAGCCCCATCCAGTGTATTTATGATTTTATCTAGGGGTGCAATTCGGGTCGGCCCGACCTTACACAAGGATCCCTTTTTTTTTTCAACCGGAGGTCCAGAACCCGACCCAATCCGAATTTTTAAGCTTAGAAAAAAATATTCATAAAAAAATGTCGGGTTGAACTTGAGTCGGGTTGCCAAAACCCACAACCCGAACCCGAACCCGACCAGAACTCAACCCAGGTTAGGAAAACTCAACTCGACCCTACTCTTTTTAGGGTTGAACCCGACCCGAGTTGCACTCCTTATTTTATTTTTTGGACCAATTACCAATGGGGGACAAACATTAGGCAGAATTATCAACTGGACCCAAGCTTTTCAGAAATTACCAATGGGGGACAAAATCTGTCTTGTCAATAAAAGCTGGACGAAAATACCCTTTGGCATATAAAACATGTTTGGACTTTGAAAGGGGGTTTTCAAGTCTCTACGATTGGGGTTATTAGGTATCAAAATGGGGTTACCAATTTCAGAATGGGCTTATCAAGTCCCTTGAAAACCCCTTTCCAAAACTCTAGTGCCCTCTGCCAATTGTTAGGGACTTGATATGCCCATTCGAAAATTGGTAACCCCATTTTGATACTTGATAACCCCAATCCTAGAGATTTGAAAACCCCATTCCAAAACTCCAGTACCCCCGGCCAATTTTCAAGGACTTGATAAGCCCATTCAGAAATTGGTAACCCCATTTTTATACTAGATAACCCCAATCACAGAGACTTGAAAACCCCCTTCCAAAACTCTAGTATCCTTGGCCAATTTTCAAGGACTTGATCACCCCATTCGGAAATTAGTAACCCCATTTTTTATACTAGATAACCTCATTCCTAAAGACTTGAAAACCCTCTTCCAAAACTCCAGAACTCTCGGCCAATTTTCAGGGACTTGATAAGCCCATTCTGAAATTGGTAACCCCATTTTGATACCTAATAACCCCAATCGTAGAGACTTGAAAACCCCCTTTCAAAGTCAAAACATGTTTTATATGCCAAAGGGTATTTTCGTCCAGCTTTTACTGACAAGACAGATTTTGTCCCCCCATTGGTAATTTCTGAAAAGCCTGGGTCCAGTTGATAATTCTGCCTAATGTTTGTCCCCCATTGGTAATTGGTCCTTATTTTTTTTCATGGGCAATACCCGAGTTGCACTCCTTATTTTTTATACCTACTCTTTTACACTACAGAGGCTGTCCAAGGTAAAAAAAGCGGGTAAATATATCATTTCCCAAAGAGAAAAAGGGATCTTCTTTAGGAACGCCACAATACTCATTTGTTTCTTAGCTTGTTACAATTCTTCTCTTTCTGCAAGGATTCCTCCGTGCCTGCAACATGAAGAACGTTGAAAATCAACCCTATCCGGTACTTCATATTCCTTCCTAATTGCGTTGATATTGTTCCCTTTTTTGCTTTTCTTGGACTATTGATTGTTTTCTATGGAACTTTAATGCAAAATGCTCTCATGATATCGCGCTTGTCTGAATTTTTTTTAATCTTAATTGATGAAAGAACCCTGTTTGTTGAATAATGCAAATCCCATATTGAAGATTAGGGTCTGAATCCCGAGTAATTGAAGTTTTCAACCTTTTAATTTGAAAGAGAAACTAGTGTTTTACTGATTATAATTGAATATGATTCCATAATTCAATCACTTGTGTTGCTTGGGTGTCCTTTATTTCATGAACTTGAGTTCTGTTTTCAAATATTAGGCGCCTGTCGAACCCACGCATCAGCTTGTTGGGTTTTGGGATGTAAGCATGGCCCAATTCGAGAGGCACGATAGGGTGTTCCTGTTAGCTGTCTATATGAATATCCTTTCTGTTGAGAAAATCTGCCGGGCAAATCCAATCTGATCGTGCACAAATTAAACGGAAAAAATAAAAATAACCACAAGCAACATGATGAACACCAAGATTTTATGTGGTTCGGCCAAGCCTACATCCACGGGCAAGCAACACTATCTTCCATTATGAGAGAAACAACATACAAGGATTATAATGGATTAAACCCAAAACTTGCAACCCTTTCCTTGCTTCTCAACCAAAGACCGTACAAGAGAGTAAACCAAGAGAAAAACCCAAGAGAAAACCCCGAGAAGAAAACCCACAAAGAAGAACCCAAGAAGAACTCCTCTCTCTCTCTCTGAGGCAGCCGACACACCCCAAGAGAAACCCTCTTACTGCGCTCTTGTTTTTTATGCTGTAGCCCATTAGAAGAACCGAGCGTCTTTTATGGGTTTTCCCAAAAAACCCTAAGAAGCACTTTCCGATTTTTCCTTTTGCCTTCCCACCCAAGACATCACCGTGGGTGGGAAATAGGGCAACTTTTCCAACACTTAGAATCACCCTGTTACCACACATAACCTTATTCTTAGTGTTCCTTTGTTTCTTTCAGTTTTGTTTTCCCCAAAAAATCGAGGATGAAACTATAATTGCAAGATTGAAATCGCCTTATTCGGACCCAAATTTTTCTAACCGCTCCTACTTTACTGAGCTCCGAAGTAGGTCTATAACATCTGCTCATAAAAGGGAGGCCCAGTGCATGAGACTCCCACCATTGCGGGGTATGGGGAGGGCTAGAAGTACACAGACTTATATACCCCTGCTTTGCAGAGAGGCTGTTTCCGTGACTCGAACCCGTGACCACCAGTGGTCACAAAAAAAATATGGAGAGTCTTTCTGCACAAGTAATCTGAGTGCAAATCATACTCTATTGCTCAGACCATATTTGCTGGTTCCCAATCCTTTCTAAACTTCCCCTCCTAGTCAAGAGAGGCAAGAAACATATTGGAACAATTACCAAAGGGGGACAAAAATTAGGCAAAATGATCAACTGGACCAGGCTTTTCAGAAATTACCATTGGGGGGACAAAATCTGTACGGATGGAAAAATGTGGTCCAAAATGCCCTTTTATTTTCTTAAAGACCACGTTCCTTTTTAATTTTCTACTTTTCCCTTTTCCCTTTTCCCTCTTCTTTACTGTTTCCATTTTCAACTTTGGTTTTTTAACCTAGTATTGGACGTGGGAAAACTCGACAAACACGTCAGTAGTTTTTTTTTTTTTTTTTCATTTTCTCTATCTAGGTTTTGTTTTTTCATTTTTTTAGGGTTTTGTATTTTGTTCCTCTCTAATGATTTCTGGTAGATAACCCTATTTTGAGAGTTGAAAACCCAATTTTAGGTGGATACCCTATTTTGAGGTTTTGTTTTGAGAGTTGGAAACCCTCTTTAGATATTTTGTAAGCCCCATTTAGATACTTGAAAACCCCTCTTTTATAGACCTTAAAACCTTTGACAACCCCCTTCTAGAGAGTTGAAAACCCCTCTCTTATAGACTTTAGAAGCTTTGAAAACCCCCTCCTAGAGAGTTGAAAACCCGATTTCATACATAATCCAATTTAGATAATGGATAGCTCCCTTCATAGATTTGAAAAGCCCCCTTCTATAGTCTTGAAACCCCTCTAGATACTTGATACCCCCAATTAACTTGATACCCCCAATTAACCACATGATAAGCCTTTTTGTACTTGAAAACCCTCCCTTAGATATCTGTTAACCCCAATTTAGGTACTTGATAATCCCCTTGGGACCTGAGAAGCCCTCTATAGACACTCGAAAACCCCCATTTAGGTACTTGATCAGCCCTATTTGTGAAGCTACCTGATGTATAAAAAGGAAAAGTGTATAATGGAATTGAAGAAGAATTGTGAATTCTACAGGCGTTGAAATTTCCTAGTCATTATACCTCTAGTTGGTGCAGAGCATCGCATCAGCTTCTGTTTGTGGATTGTCCCATCTTTAAGTAAACTGCAAGAGGCACCCAAAAAATTATCAAAACATAAATAAAACATCCAAAATCTTGGCAGCAAACATCTTCAACTTACTATCCACTCAACAACAGTATTTTACTCAACTGGACCCACATCTATGCTTGAAGCTTTGTAAGCCAAATATTCCATCGCAATAACATCAAAATCTCTACGGCCATGTTTGGAAACCATGAGTTTTTTCATGGATAAACTTAATCAATGGACAGAGAGGACGGGAGAGGGATTTAGGAGGGTAAGTGAAGATTTAAAATTCCTGAAACCCAAAAGCACACACATGTGCATAAATTCTTATCCCTTCTTCTAATGAGAATACACCCCCATCAATCACTTTCCTTTTTCTGGAATATTTCGAAAACTTCATGCAGGAAATAATTTCTTGCATGGGGTGTCTTGTTCCAACCGCGTACAAAAGAAAGCAGGAGTTTTTATTGTTCTATCTTTTTCTATTTCTAATAAATCGGTAGGGGTCCCCGTTAAACCCCAGTTTACGCATAAAAAAAGAAAGGAAGCAGGAAGAGACTCGGTGCACAACAAAAAAACCCAAATTACTTAAACCCAGATGGATGTATCCTCGGTGCACATTTCACAATCAAATTATAAGAAAAAGGCAAGCCTTAACAGTGCAAACACTAAAACACGAGTGTGATAATACCATTATTCACAAGAGATAGGACAAAGATTGGGCTGGTGCCATTTCCTATTAACCAAATAACTAAAAAAAACTATACATATAACAAGATTTAAGTGATGGAATCATTTCCCAAAGTAGAAGAAGGATTATATAATTGGCAGAGCACAATTAGGAATAATGTCAACTTTAAGAGACTTAGAAAAGGATGCTAGAAAGAATAAGAAAGCTAGCTGAGATATACACAATAGAAAGAGTATACAGGAAGTTCTTTGAACCTTTTTTTTCTTTGTAAAAAAAACTGACAGCAACTCACATATTCCTCTATAAGTTAGACAATCCTAACACCAAACATCATGAGGAGACAACTAAAGTATTGAACACTAACCAACCTTGAGAGGAAATCTTCATACAAATAAGCAAAATAAAACAGGTAGATCATTCAAATAACTGAAATATCCGAAAATAAACATTACAATTTAGGATCAAAAGTACTCTCACAAAATATGAAAATCAATTTTCACATCAAAGATCATTCAATCACTTTCATAGTCATCATTTTCCAAAATTGCTTCTGAAAGCTAGTGTCCTATTTCAAACCCCCTCTAATACAAACTGGAATTTCTTCTCTTTTTTTTAACATCCATCGTAATCTAGCTTTAGTCTCTATATATATTTTCATTTCACACCTGAATTTTAAATACATTTAAATCATAGTAGGGAAAGGCACACACGCACCTTTTTTTATATCAGTTTTCAAATATTTTTTTACTAGTCTCTTATTTATACGTTTGAGTATGTTCGTTACAGCTCCAACCTATCAGTTCTACACCTTAGAACCAACCTGAATCGATATAAAGGCTCTATTTACTAGCTGACTAAAGAGGGGTTTTCAAGTCTCAAAACAAAACCTCAAAATATAGTTATCCACCTGAAATAGGGTTTCCAAGTCTCTAAATGGGGCTTACCAAATATCCAAAGAGGGGTTTTCAAGTCTCTAAATGGGGCTTACCAAATATTTAAAGAGGGGTTTTCAAGTCTCAAAACAAAACCTCAAAATAGGGTTATCCACCTGAAATCAGGTTTTCAACTCTCTAGGAGGGGGTTTCCAAAGCTTCTAAAGTCTATAAGAGAGGGGTTTTCAACTCTCTAGAAGGGTTTTAAGGTCTATAAAAGAGGGATTTTCAAGTATCTAAATGGGGCTTACAAAATATCTAAAGAGGGTTTCCAACTCTCAAAATAGGGTATCCACCTGAAATCGGGTTTTCAACTCTCAAAATAAGGTTATCCACCAGAAATCATTAGAGAGGAAGAAAATACAAAACCCTAAACAAGATAAAACAGATATTGAGAAAACAAAAACATTGCAGAACCCTAAAAAAAAATGAAAAACAAAACCTAGATAGAGAAAATGGAAGAAAAAAAAAAACCACTCACGTGTTCGTCGAGTTTTTCCACCTCCAATGGTGGCTGCAAGATGAAGGAGATGACTGGTAGGTTAAAAAACCAAGTAGAAAATGGAAACAGTAAAGAAGAGGGAAGAGGGAAGAGTAAAAAAGTAAAAAGGAAAGTCGTCTTTAAGAAAAGGGCATTTTGGACCACATTTTTCCATCCGTACAGATTTTGTCCCCCATTGGTAATTTCTGAAAAGCCTGGGTCCAGTTGATAATTTTGCCTAATTTTTGTCCCCCTTTGGTAATTGATCCAAACATATTCAATCTATGCAGCATAGGAGGATCTAATATTGGCCATATCCTTATTATCCTAGCTACCAAGAGAGGTTGATCCACGAACATGAGTACATGTTTGAAATCTTTGACCGCGGAATTGTAGTCATATGAAAGTGTGAGACCCAACTTCTGTCATACAATATAACTGTGTTGAAATTATCAATGCGACGCCACAGTCTGAACTTTGAGCACCTTAATGCTAGTTAACTCTACCCATAGTTGACCTACCCCCCCCCGGCGCCCCCAAAAAAACAAAAAACAAAAAAAAAACAAAAACAAACAAAAAAAATAATCAGAGCCTTGGAGGCCCATATAGATATCAATCTGAATCCAGCAAAATTCTTTCCTTCCATCTCAACTGAAATTGAGAATTTCTCAATGACTAAAGTTCCACCGTTTATTTTAGTTTGATATCATGTGCTGAACTAGAAGAAGTTAGGATGGCAACCATGCTACCCTTCCAAATGCTATTGTGCTACTTTGCCCATGAAACTGCAAACTCTTCCCCCAAATCCTTTGACAACAAAACACATGTTTTTACACTCTCCAACCTTGAGGAAACTTCCACATTAGTTGATATCCATAAAATCCAGTATATTTCATTCCTTTTTTATGAGAAATTTCATTAATTCTCAATTCTGTGTATTCTAATCTGCAGTTGTTATGAAGAAATTCAATATATTTATAAGTGCGTTCTAGTGCGTTGTAGATTCTTATCCAAGACTTGTATCATTTGATGATGCCATGTGAATCGCTAGAAACATGTGAAGTGTATGGCTGACCCAATCACGAAAGTTTCATAAGGGGACTGGAGCAGGGTATCATGAGACAAAATATCTTCTTTCTAAAGAGATTTGATTCGGAACTATTATATGTCCAAGGTCCAATATTGAAATCATTTCAGAGGTTTTCCCTTACTTTGTCCGCGTCAACAAACAATTCGAAATACCTCGACTTTTTCATAACAGGTCCGAGTCAAACAGCAATGATTCGAAGTACTTCTTTTTACATTATACTATTTCGGAAACCCAAAGACTCGATCGTATGGATATGTAAAATACAGGATTTCCAATCCTAGCAGGAAAAGGAGGAAAAGAACGACTTCCTCTTTGAACAGTAAAGTAAAGAAAGAGGAAAAGAAATGAAAAAAAATGGGGTTGGTTGTTCCTCGTTGTAATATC
This sequence comes from Tasmannia lanceolata, assembly GCF_043159265.1. NCBI lineage: Eukaryota > Viridiplantae > Streptophyta > Magnoliopsida > Canellales > Winteraceae > Tasmannia > Tasmannia lanceolata. The sequence continues at coordinate 11,499,284 of NW_027518714.1, read as the reverse complement.
CATAATTCTGGCAAGAGCTGGTTCATTGAAATAGAATATTTAGGAATAATTAGGTTGGAAAAAATTTCCTATCATGTGAATTACTTTGAGATTCGAAATACGAACATGGGAATCAAATCATTGAAATATTTGTTGGATCAAAAGGTTCTTATTCATATATTACTGGATTCAAGTAGATTTTTCGAAATCGAGTTATTTTTATTTCGCAGAATGATCTAGTAAGCAATTGATACAATTCGATTACTCAACTCAATTAGTAGTATACCTAGAGTCCACTTCTTCCCCATACTACGAGTGAAATGGAGAAATGCACTGACAGCAGTCTTGGGGACTTGGGTCGCCGACTATATGGGAAATTATACTCATTTTTTTATCTTTTGCTCTGAAGTACATCCACTGATGAAATTGGATGATCAAGTTCAATATTGAAAACTTGATAACAACTTCACACCAAAATTTCAAGATGGTGAGATGGACAAAAAAGGACAACAATAATTTATTGTTCAGGTGCTTTTTATGAGTTGTCTAAGAAAAAGCCCCCTTGTGGATGAAGAGCATGTTTTTAGGTGACATGAACCTTTATGGAATGAGTCATTAATCCTTGAATTGAGGTTTCTTTGATGGAAATCACAATTAACACAGAGCTGACTTATAGGTACTTCAATGTTTGTTCCTAAATTCAGTTTTATTATTGTTCAAATACCCCATTGACACGTTCCCTTTTCCCTTGGTGGAAACCATCTTTCTTTTGGCATCAATCTATCCCTCGAATGTTTTTATTGCACAACTGTATGCATCATTAAGTTGAGGCGTAAGTTAAATTAAGTGAGGCCTAATATAAGGAGGGTCAACTCAAGTTATGCAGTTTAGCGTTACAACTTAAAATAGGTGCATGTTAGCATTTCACTTAAAATTAGGCTCATTTTGGGGAAAAAATGGCTCTCTCAACCCAAATATTCTTTATTTCTGCACAACAAAAATCCCAAACCGCTAGCTCCTTCCATCGGTATGCAAGTTCTGTCTCTTCTTTTTCTCCCTCTTTTCTTCCTTTATACCCAGAAATTCATCCTTATTTCCTCACAATAACCAGACGGTTCTCCGTGTAATTTTTGTAATGTCATTATTTGAATAATATGCATTGGGTTTTCAGCTCTAATGGAATGGTGTAAAAGGAAGATGGTGCAAGCAAGGATACGTAAGATGGGGAAAATTGGAACAATCAACACTCCTCAAGCCTGAGATCTCTTCTGAACTCAGAGAAGACTGGTTGTTACATGTGTTTCATCGGCATTGTTGATGTATGTCTCCATCCATTGTTGTAGATGCAAAATCACGCTTAAATATGTATTTCAATGATAATGGTGATACATATTGTTTTTAAAAAAAGTAGTGTTGATTCATATTTGGGTCCATACTGTTATCAAATTTTAGTTCTGAGGTATTGTAACTGTATTTTTTTATGTATTGATGAAAGGTTAAGGTAATCCAATTGGTGCAATTTTTGTGATGTCTAGATCGCCCGGGGTCCATACTATTATCTATTTCATTAATGTATTGCAATACATTTGATGTTTTAAGTACTAAAATATGTCTTTTTGTTAACTTTGGTTGATTTAATGATTTCTTATGTTTTTTTAACAATTTTCCCGCTTTTGAACTTTTAACTATTTTTTTAAATAAATAAATTCTCCAGTCGTAGTGTCTTTTCTGAAAGAGCATGCCGGTTTGTCTCGTCCCACTGACCAAAACTAAACATCAAACGAAATGAAATTCATAAATATACAATTCTTAACTATGCAACCACATTTGCCTTCACTTAGGCTCTTCTCTCTATCTTGACCATCCCATTCTTTTATCAATAAAATGGCTATCATTTAAAAAAAAAAAAAAAAAACTATGCAACCACATCATCCAGCATATTGTCTGTCATGTTTTCAGTATTCCCTGTCCTTCCTGTGGACTTTCTATGTGCAATGATTGAAGCACATTGTATCCACTTTCTGTTACTCTGATCTCCTCCATCTCCAATCCTTTGGTCCTGCCTAACAATTTTTTTTGGTAGGTAAGCTGCGATTGAACCTCCGACCTTCTGGTTAAGGACAAAGCCTTGACCACTGAGCTAGAGGACCCCTGCCAAACACTTCATAAAGAGCATGATACAGGGTTTCCGACAGCTGGGTTTGGAAGACGGTATGTTTTCCAAATCTCCTTGGGAGCTAAACGACATCGACTTACCAGAGTCACTGGGGGGAGGTTGCCAACTCAAAGGACTGCCAGCAGAGAAGGGTGGATCCACTTTATTAGCTGATGAGGTGCACTAAATATATGCTGAATTAGATGTGGTATTTGAATGAAATGCATGAGGGGTTTTGAGTTGGACTCATTAGTTTGATTGGCTGGGGTGGGCTCTAGTATCTGGTTGCTACCAGTTGGACTCATTAATTTGCATTCTCATATTATAACGAGTATAGAACTTTTTTAAATGCTATGAGATGCTATTTGGATTCACTTTATTCTAATGTGTGTTCTCATTTTATTACCAGCGTTCAATCAAACAAGGACAGGGTTAGAAAAACCTAAACCACCACTACCTAGGATTTCGTATGTCAAACTGTCAAGGATTTCCTATGTCAATGCAATGTACTTGTCACTTTGTTCTGTACTGTCGTATTTTGGCTTCTTTTCTTCTTTCAATCTTTTAATAAGTTAAAGAAATCTCATTCAGAAAAAAAGAGTAAATTAGGATCTCTGGAAGTAGCTCAAGCAATGAAAACCATGAGAGAGCCTGACTTGCCAGATGATAAAAAACATCATAGACACCTTGACTTATCAAAAAGTGAACTTTTTGGAATTTTTAAAAATATCAGCTACCTCAACTGTCCTTGGGTGTCCACATTGCCGTAGATAATTTTCTCCATTCAGAAATATTATTGTAGGTCAGAAGCTTGCATCTCGTTCACCCAGTAAAGGCTAAAACCCATCCATTTAGAACTAGAAAAAGATGTATGCACTCCTATGATCCTATCAAATACTGCATGTTACATTTTGGGTCCATCTAGTATAATAAGTGGAGACTGAAGTGGGAAATATGAATACAAACCCATTTATGAGAGAATCATCTTTTCCTTGCACACTATAAAATCACAATTTTCTAACCTCAAATTTTTGTCTATTTTTTGCAGCTTTTCATAGAGACAACTATTCTCTGTGCTGTATGATTATTGGCTCTTAAGGTACGAGAATGAATTGTTCCAACTCAAGGACCTCTTCCAGTTTCATGTTTTGAGTTACGAGCTCCAAATTGTGAAGCCAGACAGCATTAGTTTGGAGTTCTAATATGTGAAGCAAGAGGCAGCAATCAGCATATGGCAATCAAGAAACCCGGAAAGTAGACATTTGGCTTGCCAATCAATGAAAATTAGGGGGTCTACCAAGTATAACATCTTTTACCTCTGTTATCACCATCAATCATCCTGCCTTGGTTCTTTAACTATGGATCATCCCACGCTGGCATGTCCAAGTTGATTTTGTAGTATAATAATTGCATCCCTATATTTCTAAGGGTCTGTTTGATTTAGCTTATGACAACCGATTGTGGAGTCCCCAACCGATTATTGGACAGAAAATTTAGTGCAATTTAGTGCAATTTTCTGTCCAATAATCGGTTGGGGACTCCACAATCGGTTGTCATAAGCTAAAACAAACAGGAATGAACAGGGCCTAAAAGGATGTGGTGCTGCACTAACATGTTATTGTTATATGTCCAACTAATAAGCATGTATTGAACATGTCTTGATTATACCATCGTGAAGTAACAAATTATAAATCCATTTTCTTTTCAATCTGAGGTTCATTGTGGATAATTGTATGTATCAATTGGACTCATCTCCAAGCATAACAGTTTTCACAGTTTTTAAATTCTGGGACGCCGATAATCGGAATAGGCTGATCATGAAACTGCTTTTTCAGATTTTTCTGGCACTTACATAGGAACTCCAGTACAAGTTTGTGGATACAACAACATTGAAGACTACATGGCAGAGCCGATGAAATAATACGCTTGACAGAAGTCGTCTTATCACCATTTTTTGACCAGGTTTTTGACTCCACAAGTTTGAAACAATGACTTTTGAGGTAATCATATCAAATTCCTGTATTGGGTTTAAGATTATATAGACTTGAGATTATTGGATTTTGAGAATAGAAACCAAGTAGTATCACGGTAGCACCTCAAGTTTGGAGGATACAACAGTACTATTTTAATATCCCCGTTCCCTTCTTTTCATAAAAGCGCTCACTTCATTGAACACTTTTTATTGGTCGTTGCCATTGATAGCTTTTTATGAATTGTAACATCTTATGGCAACTAATTAAAAGTTTGAGTTATGATTATAATTTTATGTGCCCTCATAAATGGATATTGACCAATGGGAGAGCCCTTCAACCCTTTTTTTTTTTGCAAGGACTCCTGTGAGTCTAGCATTCCTTAAAACTTTGAGGAATGTGAAACAACCAGTTACTCCAAAAGCTTAAGCTGTTGGAGAAGGCATTATTTATTATCCATTTATGAGTGATATTGACCAATGGGAGAGCCCTTCTACCCCCTTTTTTTTTTTTTTTTTTCTCTGCATGGTCTCCTGTCAGTCTAGAATTCCTCTTAAAGTTTAATGGTAGAGGAGTGCCATTATCAAAACATGGGAGTGAGGGTATCATGTCCCTACATTATAAGTAATAATTAGACCTGGCAAACGGGTAACCCGGGCGGGTACGGGTAGCCTTTCATGAACCCGGAACCCATCCGGGCGGGTATACCCGCGGGTAACCCGGCAAATTTAAAGAAGAAATTATATATATATATATATATATATACGAAAAGAAATTATACGATGAATGGGTGTATGAACACATAAAGGTGGTACGATGGATGTACAAGTCTTGATATTTAATCCAACAGCAGTTTCTTAACAAGTCAGCTGCTGTTGGATCAAATATCAAGGATGGGATGATGAGTACATGTTTATACGCCCATTAATCATACAATTTTTCATCTACTTTAACAAATGTTTGTTTTGGTACAACCAAAGATACCAGTTACATGGTCTGATTGCTTTGACTTGTTTTGTTCGCTCACCCACAGTCTATTTTTTAGTGTTTAGTGTTTAGGCCTTAAGAATAAAAAGTTGAAAACCGAATGGCGGGTAACCAGCGGGCACCAACGCCCGACCCAGACCCACCCACGGGTTACGGGTACAAGTTGGGTGCGGGTGTTTTTTTCTCGCGGGTATTAAAATTGGTACCCGTACCCTTGCGGGTATTAAAATTGGTACCCGTACCCCTGCGGGCCGGGTGTACCCATTTTGCCGGGTCTAGTAATAATACCAAATATAGCAAAGAAAACAGCAACGGTCAAAATGTAAAGTGCCTTTTCTAATCATTTATTTTACAATGTTTTTTGCCTCTCTTCCCGGGTGATGATTTCCACTCCTCTCTTACATTGTGTGTGATTTTAGGATTTTATTAAGGCTGAGATGGACTTTCAGTCCACCCCAAATATAGGAAATTTATTTTAATTTGCCCTTCTAAGTAGTAGAAGGGGACTTCACTTTATATGTAATATTGATGCCTTACAAATGTATGGCTATTAACTATCTTATACATGTAAATTTCTCTACGCATTTTTTTAGCTAACTTTTGGTTCATGCGACAATCTAATGTGTATGTTGTTTTTTGAAAAAAAGCCAGTGGTATCTAACAAGTTAGAGGAGTAAACTTAATCTCCATGAAAGTAAATTTCATGAATTAATTACTCGATAAGAACAGTCTAACATTGGATCTGAAAAGGGCAAATTGAGATCCAAGTCTAGCAGAAAATGTGTACAATGCTTTAGTTGAAAGGAGTTTGGTTACGAGATGTGGGATTGTCTAACCATTCAAAAAAAAAGAGATGTGGGATTGTCTAGGGTATACTGGCAACATTAGTAATACGGCAGTAGCAGTGTAGTGTCGGATGAGCGTAAGAGTTCGCAGGATATCTCTTCATAGTCTCCACATGTAATTGCACATTTTTTAGTGTGGAGTAAATTTTAAGGAAGTGATATATCCGCCCCTTTTGATTACTTGGCACACTCAGCAACAGTTTACGTGGTAGTCAGCCCCATTGAATCCTTCTGACGTGAAGTACATCACCCCCTCTGCAGTGTATCAGTGGCAGTCAGCCCCATTGAATCCTTCTGACGTGAAGTACATCACCCCCTCTGCAGTCATTGATACACTGCTGCATGGTGTCCCAAGTAATCAAAATGGGCGGATATATCACTTCCCAAATTTTATATGAGGTTTTTGCAAAGGAAATCTTCTACTTTGCTTTGTTTGCAAAAACGGTCTTCTAGTTTGAAAATTTGCAAATTAGGTCATGCCATCAATTTGTGACCAGAATACCCACAGTTAATTGTTTTCTACTCATAAAAAGACCAGAATGTCCTTATATGTACGAAGACGTAAATTATCTAGTAAAAAGATTAAAATACCCGTGACGCTCAGTAATATGTTTTGATAGGTTGGGTCCAACAAACTCAACTCAAATCCATGCATCGGGTGGAGCCCACCATTTTTGCTCATGTTTTGATGGCGTAGGTCCCACAATCTCCCATTTGTAGGGTGGGCCCAGCATGCTAGTATATATAGAAATGATATTCCCACGCCCTCGATTCAAAACATATCATCGACCATGGGTATTTTGGCCTTTTTACAAGGTAATTTTTGTCTTTTCACATATAAGAACATTTTGGTTCTTTTATGAGTAAAAAATAAACCATCGTGGGTATTTTGGTCACAAATTGATGGCATGACCTGATTTGCAAAATTCACTGAAATTTGACGACTATTTTGCTTATTGTCAAACTAGAAGACTCTTTTTGGCAAATAAATCAAACTAGAAGATGTTTTTTAGCAAAAATCTCATTTTATATTTTAGTTGTTTTCTTCAATTGTGCTCGAGGAGGAACCATTTTGATATGAAAAGAAAAGAGGGTCGGTGCATTTTGGTCTCTAGTTGTGATAGCATGTGTGTTGATATGGTGAAGGGTTTCAAATTTACAATCAATGAAATGTTTATTAAAGTGATGAGTGTTGATATAATTTCTCATGTCTTTTAATGAATTTTTTAATAGTAAAAAGTATTCGTTGAAAAAGACCGAGATGGTCAAAGATGAAAATACAGAGCAAAATAAAATACAGCGGGAGAGATTTATGATATTTGATAATAAGACTATTTTGATCTTTTTTTTTTTTTTTTTGGTAACAAAGGGTGTCCCCACCCCCTTCGGAGGTCGGACTATTTCCTTCCGGATGCGCGCAATCACCAGGAACCACGCTCATCGGGGGGATTCGAACGCTCGTCACTGGGGACCATACTCATGACTTTACGCCAAAGAGCCACTCCCATGAGCTAAGACTGTTTTTTCTATTTTAGTTAATTTTCATGATATAAGAGTATTTTTGTTATTTTTCCATGAGATTATGGTAATTTGCTCATTTTTATTGAGATGGGAGTATTCTGTTTTTTTAACTAGCAAATTAGGTATGTTAGGGAAATTTTGGGTGCATTCAAACGGTGATAGCTAATGTGAAGGGAGCATAATAAATCAATGAAGGAATCCTAAGGCCCTGTTCGTTTTAGATTATGGCAACCGATTGTGAGCCCAGACCTATTATTGAACTCAAAATAAAATTGGCCAAAGATATGTTAGTGAGATTGGGTTCGATTATTCTGTTTGCACATGTTAGCTTGTATTGAGTCAATTGTGAGATTGGGTTCGATTATTTGTTTTGCACATGTTAGCTAGTATTGAGTCAATTGACCTAACCAACCTTTTTCTCACTAATGGTCTCATTAAAGTCGTCCTAACTTCACAAGTATATATATTAACATGTATTTTAAAAAAGCCTTTTCCATGTGGTCTCATGTGTTTCTCCTTAGGTCAATAGGGTCTTGATGAGAGAGAGAGTATGCTTCCTTATTTGGCCATGTTCTCAAGAAGAAGAAGAACAAAACTTAGACCCTGATTAAACCTACTCAAATGAATATTATTGGCCATTATATGCCTGACCACCTTTGATCGCCCTCTCATCAGATTGTACTTTTGATCAATAATGATGAAAAAAGTCATCGTAAAGATGTCTTTAAGCCGTTGATTTTTGCAGATATCGATCAATGAAATCTCAATTCAACATCAGACTCGGACTCACCATTAGATCAATGGTTTCGATCACCAAGCACATATGCCACATGTGCATTGGACCATGGTTGTTTTTGTTCATCGAGATGAGATCATCTTGCTAGTCTATTTTGCAGGTAGGTCTCACTATCTGTGACTTCTAAGAAGCCATGGTTGGGTTTCAAGTGGCCCACTTTCATTAATCGACTTACGATCATGGGTGGACGGCGGGGATGAGATATTGAACATAGGTTATGAGTGTTTTCACATAGTATCATTTCCTCTTTAGGACATAAACCTCAAAAGAAAAACTACATTATTGTGCACCTTTCCTAAGAAACAGAGAAATATATTCATTTCCTCTGATCTTTGAGTGCTAAAAAATACCTGAAGCTCAACCTCAGATCGACACCAATGCATGAATCTGATGGGTGAGAGAACATATTCATGTATGTAAGATTATTAAAAAAAAGAGAATAGAAATATAGATAAATCCATGAACCCAATTCTTGAATTTCTAGCCAAAGGTATCTAGAGATTCATAACTTGAAAGGGTAAGAAATAAAATAACTAATTCTATATGCTGCGTCTAATACCTCGGGAGACTAAGCTACATAGAGCTTGTGCTCTCTTTGTTTCTTTCTTTTTTTCCCATGTGGGTTAGAAACACGAGGACCCATCCTCTTAAAACACCACATGTCATCTCATTACTTCATTAATCCATTGAGATTGGCCATTTTCAGGTCTCGATAACTTGTATACTTGAAAGACTACCGAAACTCCATCAAATGCCTTGAAAGTTGAAGAAAATAACATGGTTTTGGGCACATGCAAGGATGTGTTTGTGGCACGTGAAAGGCCCTAGAATGGAATATAAATAACTGAGGGCACCTTCTTCAACGTTCAACCGTTTTATAACGACCTCATAAATGGAATCTAGTAGTTGGGAACTGGTCAAAGAGGAATGTGATCGATGGTAGTTAATGAGGTCACCCACATTCAAGTTCAATGATATAATCCCCATCTCCTTAATGTGTTAGTAGCCATTGATTATCCTATTCCTAAACAAGTAGATATTCCTCAATGATATCATTAAGAATTGCCACGTGGAAGATCGAAAAGAAAACACCTGTCAATTTTTCTGACGACGCAATATAATAGTCCTCCTCGGAGATCAGACAAAGTGCATTGTGCTTGATCATAAGATCAGAAGCGTAGGATCAAATCCGTTCGAAGAGCACCCGAATCGCATTGGCCAGGGGGAGTACTAGAGGGTAAAATCACAACATTTCGTCATGTGAAAATGGAAAAGTTGTTGTGTTTGAGTGAAAATGTTCTACTGAGGCTAGGGTTTGGATCTTATATAAGGTCTCCTGTAGACCTATGTTGTAGACCTGTTGGGTGTCTTGTACTTTGTAATACTGTCCTTATAAGTATCACCTTTCTCTATGATAATTGAGATTTTGAGGAGGAGATTTCCTATAATTATCAACAAATATAATTAACAAAGTAATAAAATAATAATCAATGAGAGTATAGGTTAATTATAGTTTTGAGATCAAAGGAGAGAACATTAAACTTTGAAAATCTACCAGAGCGACAAAATTATTCCCATGTAATTTTGCAGCAGGAATCTTGGGTTGTTTTTCTTCTCCACAAGTTTTCAAGGGGCCATGTGACTCAACTGTTCCTTGACCAAGCATTCTCTCTCTCTCTCTCTCTCTCTCTCTCTCTCTCTCTCTCTCTCTCTCACATTAGGTTTTCTTAGCAAGTAGGAGGCCTAACCCTGGCTTTAGATCTCAAAACATCGAAATATCTAAGTTGGGTTGCAGTTATGAGGTTTCCATTACAAGAATATTTTATAGGGCTTTTATAGTGGAGGTGACTCATAGAACTTGTGACAAAGATTTGCTTCAAATCATTCCCACCATTCACCAAAATTTCCTTTCACATGCCTAGGTTATATGCATGTTGCATATAACCTAACCCTAGAACTCTTGAATCCAACGGTTGGTATCTAGATTTCCAATTTCAGATACTTTGAAAGCCCTACATTTGTTGTTTTAATGGTAAACAAACAAGGGTGTCTAAGTAGTTACAGTTATTTGCTTTTTTAATTGCGAGTTCTACAATGAAGGTGGTGAAACATCTAATAACAACATGAAGCCGCCATGGTACTTGTGGAAGCAATGAGTAATGCTATATATAATAAAGAAAGAGAATAGAATAAGAGAAAGTGATTGCCTAAAGGTCTTAAACTAAAAAAACCTAATAATTAGCCCATATTTGAAATCTAATTTGACCCCACCTAATCATGAACTGAGCCAAACAAGTCATTTTTATATGATATAGAACTCCAATTTTAGTTAAATTCCCTTTCGACCAAGAGTTTGAACTGAATAAAGCCAGGGCAAAATTTAAGCAACCATAGATTATGAGAAAATATCTATCAGAGTGGGCAGGTCCCACTATGATCGCACCCCATAGGCGGTGCCAAGGGTGGTGACCAAATCCCTAGAAAGGAACGTACTGATCTAAGTGATCACATAACGATAAAACGACATCCGTCCAAAACTCGTCTACGCATGATCTAGAGGGTGCTCCACAACCCAATAACTTTTGCTTAGTTTAATTCAAATGTTATTAGTAAGAAGCTACTTCTTGGGAGTAAGCAGAACCGAAAGTTTGATGAAAGCCCAATGTTTTTGCTAAAATAAATGGAAAGAAGTGAGGAAAGAATCCACATATGATGCTAAAAGTGGCATGGGAATGAAAGTTCCCAAGTGGGGTTGGCTAATGAAAACTGGGCTGGCCTCAGCTGTACAATGCTGTGGAGAGCTGGGGATGATAATTTCACACATCCCTATCATTATCAACTCGTGAATGGAGATGGATACTAGTATTCTTATATCCCCACTCTTTGTAATTTTGCAGTTGGTGGTTTGCTTTTGAGTTTTGGCTTCATCAAAGTTGGCAAAGAGATGAGTCTCTCTACTCATTCCGGAGCCCTTAAAAATTAAGTATTAGAGAAACGCCAAACACCTTCCACTCACTTTCTACATGAAAAGGAGAGACTCCCATGAAACCAAAGTCTAATGCACATGCCTCCCTCCATCTGATTGCACTCTCACAGAGGAAGTGGGGTACACAGTCATTATCCTTTCTATCCATGGATAAACAAATTCTGATTACAAAGCCTATCCACTAAATTAATGTGTGAAATTTGATTGCCAAAGATCTCGTTAGGATTAGAAGGAGTTGTAGCCGTCCATTAATGATTTCAACGAGATTCAGCCATAATTTCAAAGGTCGAATTAAAGGCTATAAATTTTCCCTTACTGGGGTTTCTTTCTTAGGCTGTATGGATATCTGGCATTAGAATTCTAGATCACCATCTTAATTGTAATGAACTGGAATGAAGATGATTAGAATTGTAATGATCATCATCTTAATTGTAGTTTCAACCATAGTCCAACCCAACCCGATTTTTAGGTGGGTTGGGTTGGACTTCTCAAAATTCGGGTCGCGTTCGGGGGCTGGTAATTATGAACCTGAAGAGAATTCATGTTGGATGTATTGGGCAACCCGACCCGACTAAAATTTGAAAATTCCCAAAAATCAAAGGTTCTTGTGCTGAAAAATCCAAAAATAAATAATTGTTCCTTTTTTTCTTTTTTTTTTCAATCACCACTTCGTGATCACCACACCCGGGTCAACCTGACCCGAATTGGGAAATCAGGTCGGGTTGGGGCTTGGGAGAATAATATTTGGGTTGGGTTGGGCTAGCCACTGTCGGATTGAGAGTCAGGTCGGGTTGGTTGAAGCCAACAATGGGTAGAATCAGAATCCTTGATTCTTGATTCCAGCAAATAGAAGAAAAAATTGCGTTAATAGAGTTAGGACTTAGGAGCATGGTTTCAGCATAACAATATTGTAGCCCAAGCCTTAAAAAAAGTAATATTTTGGCGTGTAAGGCAGGCTGAGAAGGTTTCAATCGGGGACTTTGGAGAGAGGGACGGAGTGTGGGGCCCAACATGTGGCAGCTTGTGGGTGGCAGGAATGGGGTGGGAGCGGGACGAAGAAGTAGACTTCCTGGGTAGGGCCCACTCACAACAGCTGATGCGCAACCTGTGTCGCCTACTCCACGTGGGCACCGTGTCTGTTTCCTAGTCAGCAATTGGTGTGCCACGTGGCTATACTGGAATAGATATTTCTATCTCGTGTAGTTAAAACCTCCAAGGGGAAGTCTCTCTCTCTCTCTCTCTCTCATCATAAATACTTCTCTCCTTTTCCTTTGAATTTATGTTTCTAGGCCGCTTCTGTTGAATGTGATAGCCAAGTAGCCAACTAATATTCTGAATTTAAGGAACTTCTTGTTTTTTTTTTTTGAAATTGGTTCAAATGGACTAGTTGAAAATACAGTATCTTCAGAGTGGATCTAGAACCCCACACAGGCCCACATGGATAAAAATTCCTTTCTAGTGTATTCCTAATGATTCAACATTTATACATAGGAAAATGATATGGTAACAAAGAGTAAGATCAATGGGAGAAACCAGTAATGAGAAAATGTCATGTGTACAACAAAATTTTTTTTAACTTTTGGGTGATTTTCCTTACCCACAGGACTGGTTGTATGTCACTTGTGATGTGGTGGCAATAACCCATTTGTTTAATCTCCTGGTAGGTTGGAAAATCAGTTTCCCTAGCATTACTCTTCTATGTATGTTGGAGGATTTGTTTGAGAAGTAATAAGCCTGCTAAAAATTCATAAGAAGTGATCCAATTTTGTCCTCAGTGTTTGGATTTTTTTTAAATGGTGTTAGTTGGGGTTTGGATAAAACTCAAAGCATGATATTATGTTTTCAAAATAAAAGAAAAGAAAAGTGCAAAAATTCCAATCTTGAAGTGGGAAACAACTAAGCATTATATTGAAATGTAAAGATGAATGAAGTTTTGAGAGTGGATCTAGAATCCCCACATGGAAAAAATCTAGAACAAAAATAAGTTACTAAACAGCATTACATTATCTATGCACGTTAGAAAAATTTACAGGCAGAAAGGTATAGATGTATCAATGTATGTAAGCAATATAACTGAATTCTGTGTGTACAGAAGTTCTACTTGTACCCATTGTTTTCTAGGAACTAAAGAATAGATCAGATAAGTGCTAGGAATGTGGGTCCATAAAGATCTAGATAGGGATTTCTTTTTCCATTTATTGAATCCAATAATAATAGCATTTACTCACAATAATTCCACTGAATTTTGTAGAGGCCCACAAATCTTGTGATAGTGGAATTTTCCAAATAAAATATAGAAAAAAAAGCAGAATTCTCTAATAAAGAAGAAAAAAATCAATTAAAAACAGTTGCACTATAATTAAAGAGGAGGCCCCCAGGCTTATCATTTGAAAGCACAAACTTCCACTCTCACCACATGCAGCTTTCATAGCCAACTCATCTATTTAAACCCCTCCATCCTTCCCACAAACAAACACAACTCCATTTCCAAATCTCTCAACTTTTCATTCCTAAATTTTTCTACAAACTCATTACCCTATTCTCTTCCCTCAATCCCCACTTTTTTCTAAAGAAAAACCCAACTCATTTCAACCATGGATCGCGAAGATCACTCCATGACCCGTCGATGCGTGTGGGTGAGCGGTCCGATCATTGTCGGCGCAGGTCCATCCGGGCTCGCTGTGGGGGCGTGCTTGAAAGAACAGGGGGTGCCTTTTATAATCTTAGAGAAAGCAAATTGCATTGCTTCTCTATGGCAAAACCGAACTTACGATCGGTTAAAACTCCACCTCCCAAAGAAATTCTGTCAACTCCCAAAACTCCCATTCCCTGAAAATTTCCCTGAATACCCAACTAAGAATCAGTTCATAGAGTACTTAGAATCCTACGCGAGGCACTTTGATATTAACCCAATATTCAATGAGTGTGTTTTATCAGCTAAGTATGACGAGACGTGCGGGCTATGGACAGTGAAGAGTGGGAGCACAGAAGGGGGTTGGAAAAGTGGTGGCGAGGTGGAGTACATTTGTCGGTGGCTCGTGGTGGCTACCGGAGAGAATGCGGAGTCCGTGGTGCCGGAGATTGAAGGACTTGGAGAATTTAGGGGCCAAATTAAGCATGCTTGTGATTATAAATCAGGGGAGGATTACAGAGGAAAGAAGGTTTTGGTGGTGGGATGTGGGAATTCTGGTATGGAACTTTGTTTGGACCTATGTAACCACAACGCTATTCCAACAATGGTGGTCCGCAACTCGGTAAGTGGTAGTAGTACTGGTCTTATTAAACGTTTTTGAGTTCAATTATGAAAAGTTGGAGAAATTTTAAGAGACAAAAATCAGAGATTTTATATGTTGTAAGCCGGTATTTTTCAAAAGTGCTGTATGGGACATACCATAGAATGATTGATGGGCCACAACGTAAATAGGTTATGACTCTAAAATTGTTTCCATAAGATGATCCCAACCCTCCCATCTATTGAGGTTTCATAATTTGCAGTTCCTCTGTAGATCAAAGGGCTAGGATCATTCTATGGAAATAATATTTTGGGCACAACCTATTTACGTTGTGGCCCATCAAATGGACGGTTTGGATCATCCTACGGCATGGCCCCTACAGTACTTTTTGAAAAATAATGGACTACACATTACACCACATAAAAACTCTATAAAAAACCCAGAAAGAAAATTTGTAGTTCAACTTTCTTTTTATTAAGGGCTATGGGTTTTGTTGATTTTAGTGATGTTTTTGTATGGATTTTACTAATGGAGGTTTGATTCATGGACAGATTCATGTGTTGCCAAGGGAAATTTTTGGGAAATCGACGTTCGAGACTGCTGTTTTTCTGATGAAATGGCTGCCTCTTTGGCTGGTGGATAAGCTGATGTTGATTCTTGCGCGGTTAGTTCTTGGGAACATAGAGAATTACGGTCTCAAACGCCCTCCAATTGGGCCTTTGGAGCTAAAGAACAACCATGGAAAGACCCCTGTTCTGGACATTGGTGCATTGGAGAAGATCAAATCAGGTGAAATAAAAATAGTTCCAGGAATAAAGAGGTTTTTGCCTGGGAGAGTAGAGCTTGTTGATGGTGAGAAACTCGAGGTTGATTCGGTGGTTTTGGCTACTGGCTATAGAAGCAATGTTCCTTCATGGTTACAGGTGAGCTTAGTTTTCTTGTCACTTATTCAAAAAGGAGTTTTCTTATAAATTGGATTTGACATAAAGTTTAGTGGTGGAGTGTTTTTAACATTATAAAAATTCTTTTGCTCAAATGTTTCAAATAAAAGAACATAAAAAGCAATTAGAGAAGGTAGATATGACTGAAAGAAGGTTAGTGATATATTATAGATACTGTCACATCTTTCCTGAAAGGGTTTAAAAAGTCAGAAACTCAAAGCTAGCTGGCTGGGACTTGTTTGGTGGGTCTTAGTCTTGTTTTTTTAATTTGCTTTAATGAGATGAGTTACCCAATTAAAGAAGAAGAAACCCTTTTTAACAATGAAGTTTGGACTTTATTTTATGGGCTTTGAGTTAACTTTCTTCATTTGTAAATTCAGAAATAGAAACTGTTTGACTAAATGTTTTTTTGGGTTTTATTTTACAGGAGAGTGATTTCTTCTCGAAAAATGGGTTCCCAAAGGAACCATTCCCAAATGGTTGGAAAGGGAAAACTGGACTCTATGCAGTTGGGTTCACAAGGAGAGGGTTGTCTGGTGCATCATTAGATGCCACTAGGATAGCACAAGACATTGGCAGTGTTTGGAAAGAGGAAACCAAACAAGCAAAGCCCTTCATTGCCTGCCACAGAAGATGCAATTCACAGTTCTAATGTGCTGATTTTCTTTCCTTTTTCTTTTCTGGCCAACATAATGGTCACTGTGATTTGAATGAGTGTACCATAGTATGTAAAAAGAAAGAAGCTACATAAACCAGCCCTCTTAAGGAGCCCAAGTTTTGTCAGTAATAGGCATTTGTGTATAAAGATAACAGTCTTTTAATTTTGGAAAATTTTGTAGTTTGTACACTAGCTCCATCATTAGATCAAATGAAAGAGTATTATTCTCCTCTTGTTGTATTGTCCAATTTATTACACAAATTCACCTTTCTTTGTCTAAATAAGCTGAAAAGGCAGCATACTATTCATTTTGTGAATTTAATGCAAATTTCCTTTCTCTTTAATGTGTTGAAAAAGAAGGTATGATTGGATATAGTACAAAAGAGGTTACAACTATAGTGCGGTTTGATAGGCCCACTTCATCTTCCATAACTCATCTCTGAAAATTGACAATGCATGAAAAGCAACTGCAACTTCCATGAATTTATGAAAAAAAAAGAAAGTTTGGGCCTTTATTGTTTCATGAGTTAAAATATGAGTTGTATGTCGCAGAGAAAGAGCCCCACCTCAATTTCAATGAAATATTCCAAATTTTTTTCCCCTTTTCCCCTTTTCTCTTGCTTTCAAAGAAAGCCATGGCTGCTAGGAAACCTTTGAAACCCATTTCCTCCATGTAATTAACACAAGCACCCTCTCTAAGATTCAAGCAAGAAAAATGACATTCATTTTATTAGAAAATAGACCCAGTTCAATTTTAGCTTCTACCACCCATCAAATGAGCAAGCATCCATAAAATTTCAACTTGACCACTCCAAAAGGAGTCATTTTCTACCTTCATTCAAACATTTTTCATCTATCTAAATCAAGCTCCAGTAACAAAAAAAATTGGTAGGAGTTAAATGTATAAAAAAAACAAACAAATTATATAATTAAGTTCCAAATTCCAATATACAATAGAGTTTACACTTCCATTTTCTGCACTTAATTTCTCATATAAAATTGGCCCAAGAGAGAATCTCTCAAAATCTTTTATGTGAGTTGGTCACCATCCCTTGTGGAGATAAAGTCTGTTACTGCTTACCTCAACTTGCTCCAAAAGAACCTTGGTGTATGAGACTATGAACATCAGTACAACTGTACCTTCATTTCTTTCCCCTTCTAATTATGAAACCTGCTTTTTTTTTAATTTAGATCTAAGATCCAATGACTGCTAAGATCCCTCCAAGCTCTTGGATACCCTTCAGCCATCACTGCACCTACAAGAGAAAACCCACATGGGGGGTGACCACACCACCTTTCTTCTTCCACCACAACCGCCCATGCCTAGCTTGTCTTTAGATCGACATTTATGAAGAAATGCATGCATGCATGCATGGACATATCATGCATACATGATATGTATACAGTGATATATACATATCATGCATGTATCACTTCCCTTATTTGAATTATGCAAATATGCTTTTCCTAAGTGATCAACTAGCATGGATACCTTGTCTTGAAGGAGAGGAGGAAAAAGCTATGTCTTAGTGCCCACATAGCATTGTGCTAGGCTTTGGGGCCGTTGATCATATGGGTCATCATGAGCAACCGAGTAGGTCCATGTTCGAAGACGAACGGAGATCACATTCACAAGATTGGGGCGTGTAAAAAATCAACGGCTTAAAAGCATTTCAAATGATGATGATGATTAATGAACTTGATAAACCGCACACGTGGCAGCATGTCCTTGATGTACGGAGATTGAGTCCACTAACACTGCTGGCCGTCACAAGTTTGGCTTATTGTCCTTGATCCCACACCCATCAAATGATCGTCGACACAGCGAAATGATATTTCCAACCCCTTTTCTAGCATTTCTACCTATTTTGTTTGCCTTTTCTTGCAAATCGGGTAGAAATACAATCATTTTTAGGTAAAGGCAAGCACAAGAGGATGAAAATATAATTTCCCAAGTGCAAATCTCTCTCATTTTCAGGTAAAGGCAAGCAAAAGGGGTGAAAATATCATTTCCCAAACTCAAATCTCTCTCTTTCTCTCTCTCTGTGTGGGGGTTGGGAAATGAAAGACAGTGGTCCAACTTCTCCAAACCATTAAATCAACCACGACTATAACTTGATAAAGCCCTATACCTTCTTTTCCATGGAAACCCGTATGTATTTTTTAAACTTGCCGAAAAGGCCCCAGACCTAATTTCCACCATATCCATCTCCATATTATTTAATAACTATAGATGGAAGGTATGATCCCTACCCAAATGGATGTAGGTGGGGGTTCTTATAAGGAAAAAAAATAAAAGCTTGCTCAATGGTCCAAAGTCCAAACCATTTATCAGTTAGGCCTTGCTTTGGATAAGCCATGAAATCCATCAAAATCAACTCCCCATGGATTATTCTAAAACTTCTTTTTGTTGAGGTTTCCTTAATGAATACTTTCCCCTCTACCAATAGGAGGGTTATAATCATCCAATAGGGGTGAATTTTGCTCCATGGTCCATCCATGCCGAGCCCTTCAAAAAAAAAAAAAAAATGTACGTGATCTGACCGTTGAAGATGCTGCGCATTCGAACACTAAAAGGAGAACCCTATCTTCTATAAGTCTATTGCTTTTATACAAATGAAAGCTAATCTTAAAACCTATATTAGATCCGCACTTATCTGTTGCTTCAAAAACATCCAAATCTTCCATAAAACTACCAATGCAAACTAAAATATAGGTTTTAAGAGTACCATGAAAAACCAGCAGAAACCCACAAAATAGAAGGTTAAAAAAAGCAAAATGATGATGGTATAGTAAGCATAAGCTCACCTATTAGAACAGACATTACACATAGGAACTTGGGAAGAGAAAAATACCTATGTAAAACCATCGATTCCAGCAGAGAATGTGAGGCTAATAACATACATCAAATCCAGTAGTTTTCTTACCCAAATCCCGGACTTTTTATAAATTATAGATTTGTGGGGAAAATAGAAGGATTGATGCATCTCTACTATTCATATATCTTGAATGTACTGAGGGAATGAAAATCTACATCTACTATTGCTTTGTCTTACTATAACAATTTTCTTACATGCCCATATATATATAGGCTACTAATATTGGAACTATCATGTCTTGATAATTGTACAAGGCTACTGATGTTGGCACTACCATGTTTTGCTAATTGCACAAGCTCATCTTGTCTTTTATTATTTAAACAGCCATCAAAGGTTAGTGTAATTATCAAAAACATGGTAGTGTTATTCCCAATAGCCTATATATAGATATAGATATATAACTATTTATTACTTGCAGGCCCCAAATTGAATTGTTAGTTTAGTTGGATTGGAATGTTGGAGACTATGGTGTGACAAATCCAAGTTGGGCCCACCGATGAACGGTTCAGATCATGCTGATGTCATGTGGCTTAGTCCAATCTGGTTGCATGTTTTGGGAACTCTCACTGCCTGCACCACATATACTATTCCCCTAAAGCGACTATACGAAGAGAAAAAAAGAGACGTAATTGGAATATCGTTAATACAAAAGCGACTTGTCAATTTTAAGGGTACTATAGTCATTTAATTAAATTTATTGTTCTTCCCATATGAGCGTACGATAGCTCTATAAAGTGATACGGCCATATTAAACAGGCAGTTCTGAGAATGGAAGATTTCTACCGACCGACCTCAAATATCAATAGCATTGTTTACACCTCAAATTACTTAAAATGACCATAATACCCTTCCATGTCTGTTACCCACACCCTCTATGAGACATGATTATATGGGCGTGGGTGTAGACCAATGTTCTCGACCCAATGGCTGTATCCATTAGTATGTAGCTTACCTATATATTTAATAGGTCCTCAATATATATGCTATATAATTTATATGTTTTCTAGTCATTATCTATCTATCCGAAAATGATATTTCCACCCCCTTCTCCAGCATTTTCACCAGTTTTGTTTTGTATTTTGTTGAATACGACTCTACTATCAGGAAAAAAGTCTAAGAAAAGATTTTCTAAATGCACTCATTTTCAAGAAAAGACATATAAAAGGGGGTGAAAATATCGTTTTCTTAAAATCGAAGGATGAAATTAGCTTAGATGTGGAAAATTTTGGAGGTAAGTAAATTTAGGTTAGAGTCTAATACAAAGGGAAGACGTCTCTTATTTTATTTTATTTTATTTTTATTTTTTTATCGGCAGATTAGCGGGGATTTAACCTATTACATTAAGGTTGAAGAAAGGCTTTACCAAGATAGAGGCACAACCCCAAAACAACTATTCTTTACTTCCTCATTCGTGGTATTCCAAGGTAGAGCTAGCCAATATAACTCTTGGCAAAAACAAGATAACTCTTGGCATGAGCAAGATCATATAATAACTGAGGAAGACCTTCAAGAGATCACATATGGTTTAGATGCATATTATTATTTAATAATCCTAGCAGGATGAAACTGACCCAGTTGGACCTATCCTTGTGGGCCCACCTCATCAGAAGCCGTAGAATAATGAAAATCAAAGCTATTAATGGATCTATGATTGTGATCGCGACGAGAGTGACAGCATCCTTCATCCAAGCCGCCATTTGGCAGTTGAGGGACCACCGATGCCAGATGTAAGTCCGCGCATGTGACATTCATGTGTTTTAATGAATCTCCAATGCCGATGGCGCGAGGAGGCTCAAATGGTTAGAGGTTGACATAGAAGGAGGGGACCTCCCTCGTAGCAGCTCAGTTTGTTGTAGACAGTCACTCAATAGGGAATTCGTGGAGGAAGACTAATCAATCTGTAGTCTGTAGAAACTAGATTTTCTAACCATGATCACTCGGGTTGATCGGAGAGGACAATCGGCAATTAATGATGTACGCCGAGTAGAATTTCACTATCAATGAGGTATGGGTGGAACTATAGGGATGGGCTCAACTCGAACCCGATGGGGTCAACCCAATCTCGTCTCGGGTTATGTTCTCATTTCCTCGGGTTGGGTTAGTGTTAGGAAAAGCCAACCCAAGTTAATTTTGTGTTGGGTTAGGGTTGAGGCCTTGAGCAGCCCAAACTCAGCCCTGAATCCCCTATTTCATCAGCATTTTATCAAGATTTCAAAATCTTAGGTTATGATTTTTTTGAATTTTTTTTCTATTTTTGCCTCATGCTAAACGAACCCAATTCGTTCCAACCCAGGACGATTTGGAAGATTGGGTTGAATTAGGGTTGAGAGATTTAAAGGCGGGTCGGGTTGGATTAGGTTTGATCCTCCTTAACCCCAAAGGCATGGGTTGAGTTGGGTTAAGGTTGACGTTTTGGGTTCTCAGGTTGAGCTAGGGTTGGCCTCAACCCAGCCCGAGTTGCACCCCTAGAGGGAGGGAAGGGTTGGATTTGTGCCAAATCTGAAGAGTAAAGGCGGAGTTGGAAGAGCAGAACATGCGGTGCTGATATGAACAGTTGTGAGAGGAGAGTGGTCCAATTGGGGTCCTTGTTACAATTGAAACTGGTCCCAAATTATAAAGGAGGGGTGTTGATTGCACGGAAGTCAGTTGTTGCTGACCTTGTGTCTATGGCCGAGGACTTAGTGCGTCCATGTGATCTCGTCATGGGTAGAGAGCTAAACAAAGTTGCCCTTCTCAATCTGGTTCTTAGCTACTTGTCACTGTTCATTAAAGTCTTCATTGTCAATGTAAATTATTCCTAGAATGCAACGCTTCTCCAACTAAAAGCATGATTGAGATGAATTCCAAAGAAATGGGCCCCTTAGATATTTAGGTACCTTGAAGTGGTTAGTGTCAAGAGGAATTTTTTATTGTCAGCCTTATATACCAAGACCACAATTACCCATTGGACAAACTGCTAAGTTGCCAATCAACTTTGACAAACTACTAGGTCGCCAAGCTTTTTAAGAAACTATAAACTCACCAAATTCTTAGGGTAGAAAGACTAAAATTCCTTCTTTTTTTTTTACTAAACGCAACCTACGTAAAACTCTCTCTCTCTCTCTCAAAGTGTTGTCTCTCGTTCTCTCTCTTTGTCGGATGAAAGAGAGTTGAGTAGTAGGTAATATCCAAACGAGCTTCTTGGTTGAGACATGATGCACGTTTACAATGGTGCAAATGAAGAAATGACAAATTACTCCCTTGAAATTCACTACTTTCATCTCCGGAAGCCCTCCTCAAAAAACCCTAAGCTCGGGCCAACTCAAAGAATACAGCATTGCTCTGAAAACAATAAAAGAGTTTCACATTAAGTATGCACGTCTGCATGACGGATGATGACTGACTTATTCTAGAGTATCCTATGTAATGTACCAAGATAGTCTTTCTTTCTAGGGCAATGGATGGATCATTTAAGGTCATTATGCTACAGTCCCAACACAACTTAAAATGATTGAATGAAAACTCAAAAATGACTGAATTATGAATATATACTTCATGTATTCTACTTTCTAGGATAGTGAGTGTTTCCTTCCAAGATATTGTATGTGTTGTTCGAGGGCACTTAGAGAATTAGAGTCTATATCATTAAGTTGTAGTGTGTCCAGAGGTTGAAAGACAATGGGCTTTCATCGAATGACATGATGATGAGAATTTTCATCCTCAATGACCTTTTTCTTTACGCGGATATGTGTTTTAGAATCTAGGACAGTATAGGTCTATTTTAAAGGTACCCTCTCAGTCTCTCTATCGTTTGAGTGAGGGTATGTTTATACAATTCCAAGGTATTGTACAAGTGGCTGTCCGACAACAAAAACCAACAATCGCAAGACATCTAGACGTTTGCCGTCCAGATCTACCTTTTCTTACACCATTTTCTGAAACCTTCCTTTCTACAAAAGACAAAAATAGGAACACCTACAGGGTAATATTTGGATCCTTTTATTGTAGGGTAGTGCATGGTATTCTTCTATGGCAGTGTGTATCACTAAAGGGTACCTTCTTTGTACCATCCGGACGACGACAACCTGCCCGTTGGGGTTCCACGCAAAAGCAAATAGTCCCACATCGGATAAGTGAAATAGATGGGGATGGGCTATAAGGGAATGGGCACCCTCCCTCTAATGGCTAGCTTTTAGGGATGAGTTCTACCCGGTTAAATGCCCTACACTGCCTTCATCAGACAATATTTATTTCCTTTTTTAGTGTAGTAGCAACCATGGTTTTAAATTTCAACCGAAATTCGAAATTTCGGGTTTCGGTGACCGAATCCCGAAATGGCACATACCCGAAACGTGTCATTATTTCATACGGAATTTTGACCGAAATTACCGAAATTTCAGGGATAACCAA
Organism: Tasmannia lanceolata; assembly: GCF_043159265.1. NCBI lineage: Eukaryota > Viridiplantae > Streptophyta > Magnoliopsida > Canellales > Winteraceae > Tasmannia > Tasmannia lanceolata. The sequence continues at coordinate 11,475,945 of NW_027518714.1, read as the reverse complement.
TAAAATATTCTTTTTATTAGTCCGTCGATTTCGAGCGAAATTTTGAAATTTCGACTGAAAATTCGATTTTAGTGGGGTCCGAAACCGAAATTTAAAACCTTGGTAGCAACCTCTTACCAGGGTTAGTATGTGTGTCGTTTTAGGGTAGTGTACTTATCCTTTAATGGTACCGTATGACTCGCTACTGGAAGACAACGCACTCATATATATATATATATATATATATATATATATATATATATATATTGTCTCTAAGTTTTGATCCAAACCGTCAGATCAAGACGAATTTTATATCAATTTGGGGCTATTCAAGTTAAGACATCCAAGCATGTTGTCATGATGCTATCATCTCATGTCTTTGTGCCTTGATTACCGATCCAACTTTATTTGATAGGAATTTTTTACACTTTTAACTTGAGTATTTTAGTCTTATATTTTTTCATAACTAGTATAATTAAATATTTTATTAAACTTTTATTTCTCTTTTCATTTTCTTTAGTTTCTTGAAACCTTAGGTTGATCATAGAGTGTTTGACGTGATTTGTAGCTGGATTCTTCAAAACTCAACTCTAATCTCGGTTACATCACTATATTTTTACATAAGATAGACTAATATTTGTCAAGGTTTTGTTCTTTGACCTAGAGGTCGGGGTTCAATCCTAGCTTACCTACCAAAAGAAAATAGGCTATATTTACTTCTTAAAACCAGTGAGATATTTTTTATAAAATATTTTCCCCAACTTTAAATTTGGGAGAGAAGTTATAAAATATATGCTCCAACTATTGAGGGAGCATAATTTTTATTTTTTTAAAATAAAATCTTCAACCTTAAATGTAGGAAAGAAATTATAAAATATATTTTTTGAAACCTTCGACGAACCTATAAATTTTTTTTCCCTTTACGTTTCATATTATCCTTCTATTTCTTCAAAGAAGTTTGATCTAGAACATTTGGAGACTCTTCAATTCCAACTTGATTGCCTCTTCTAATTTCTATCTATCAGATAAACCTTCACATAACTCGAAACATAAACAAAAAACATTAACTCATAAATCTAGACAAAAGTCTTTGGTGATGTTAAGGATTTGTCTACGAAAATATTACTTCAATAATTATACAAGGGATTTGCTAGAGTCCATCACAGAAGGCATTTCATGGATGGGCTGTTGCATGTGAGAGCAGCCACACAGGCTCATTCTTCAGCAGATTTTGTCTTCATTCACGAGGTCGCTACTCTCACAGGCTCAGTTAGCAGATTTTGTCTTCATTAACGAGGTGGCTGCTCTCACATGCAACAGCCATCCATAGCAAATCCCATTATACAATGGCCAATGCTTAATATATATTATTCACCAGCATATGAAACATTGGTTATATTGTATCATATGCATAAACAAAAAGTACTCAAAAATCCAAAAATAAAGGTTTTATACAGGAAATTTTGCGGTAGTGGATGTGTTCTTTCAGTTTACTTTGTATATCTTTAATCTAACAAGGGCGGGATCGGCTGCTCTGATGATACCATGATAAAATAAGAAAATTTCTCTTAATCTTGGTGGATTATAATTAGCCCCAAACCAGCGTTTATATAGGACACTCAAAGAAGAGAGTTTATATGATGAAAGGCCTCGTGAACACGTACTCAGCATCTCATCCATGATATTTGATCCAACAGCAGCTTACTTTTTGAGGAGCTGCTGCTGGATCAAATCTCAAGGGTGATACCTATATCGTACCACCTTCACATATTCATTCGGCGTTTCATCATATAGTTTCTCCTCAAAGAAATAATATTAGAAAGATATATGAGGATTGGAAACATCTTAATCTAACTTACCTACCATGATTACTTATACGCCTAATGTAAACAATTACCAAATCTAACACACAATCAAACGGTGAGATCTCTCACTCTCTAATAAGTGCCGCCAAGTTGGTAGTGACCACGTGTAAAAAGGGGTTGGGTATGTGGTATGGTTTTCTTAAAATGAATGGGTTCGGACCAATAAGTTCCATAAAAAACCCAAGAATTTTTTTTTTCACCTTTGAACCAAATGAAACTAAATTCTCAAAGTTGGATAGCCAAAAAATCTGCGGCCGATGCAGTAAGTCATATAGCATCAACATTTTTTTTTGGTTTGTAAGCCGGGATCGAACTTGCGACCTCAAGGTTGATATACAAAAGCCTCAACCATTGAGTTATAAGCCTAACCCTATATAGCATCAACATATTCGACATGGAACTAGGGATTTGTGGACTGTCTCATGATATTCTACAAGATCCACACTGCGGATTGAGCATACTATACAAAAGAGAACTCATGGATTCAACGCCACCTACTCGACGAAAGAACAGAGCTGGGGATGCATCTCAGGTCGATTTTTGGGATTTCATGTTGAACTTTTACCATAAAATGGTGGTGCGAGCGGAAGAAAGAAGAAATCAATCTTCTCTACACAAAACGTGTGGTTTTTTATTCAATAAAAAAAGTCCCCCCACAAAGTAACATAGGGTTCTTTTAATAACCAAAATAAGAGTCCTAATACTACTACTCCTAAAAAATAGAAAACAACTACTTTTGGACTGATAATAAAAGTAAAATTCCTAAAATATTGCCTAAAATCTATTGATGATAATTTTTTTCTAACTAAATAAAGGAAGTAGCAAGATATGTTGCTTCTCTAGAATATTGTTGCCGAATTCAAATGGGGTCAGGTCTGGGTTGATTCTAATCCAATTTTTATAGCATAAGAACCACAACACAACCTGATGGGGTCCGGACTCAGCACTGAGGGAATCCGGACTCAGCACTGAGGGGTCCGAACTCAGCATCCAATTAGCTGCTGGCACGTGGCCCTCACAAGGACCGTTGGAAGGCCAACACCTGTCCCCACTAGGTGTGGCACCTGGACCAATCAGGGACCTCCACCTGCCCTTCTTAGATATGAGACCTGGTCCATACAGAGCCCACCACCTGTCTTGGACAGGTGGCTCAGAATTACCACCTGTCCTAGACAGGTGGCTCAGAATCACTATAAATAGCCTTCACTTGTACTAAGGTGAGGGTCCTGAAAATCTGAGAACCAAAACTCTAAGCTTTTGCTCTGACATTGCTCTGCACTCCTGCTCATACTGACTTGAGTGTCGAAGCGCCCGTCCGGAGTATCACTCCGGGTTGGTCCTCTGACCCTTTTCTTTCTTGTCTGTACCCTTGTGCAGCGCAGGACTCAACCAGCCCCTCAGTCGTGGCTTGTTAGCTCGGACCATCCAGCCCTACCATGACCTGTTACCGATTTTAGGCCTAACAGATTTGGCGCCATCCGTGGGACCACGCAACAAAAAGCTGTTCGAAATCTCACTCAGATAAAAATGGTAGGACAGACCGGCAAGCGAGCACCTCCGACTTCTCGGGCTACTCGGGCTACGGCCCCCCGTGAAGGACGAAGTGAGCGGCTGGCCTCGCAGGTAGAGGTCGGGGCGGCCGTGGAGCGGACTTCGCCCCACTCGGACCGTTCAGACCCTACCCCGACCCCAAGGGAGATGCGGGCCCTTTTTCAAGAAATGACTGATGTAGTTGCGCAGTTCAGGAATGCGGCCCCCGCACTCCAACAACACCCAGTCGAGGTTTCTCGACCCGTTCAGAGGGGAGAAAGCTCCCGCAGAGAACGCGCGTCTCCACCCCGGGACCAAACTCGTCACTCCACAAGAAGAGACCACCGCTCGCGGGACAGGAACGTGCGTCCTGAGCCTCGTCAGCATCACCGGTCACGATCTCCCTCCGTGCAGAAACGTGGCAGCAAGAGAGACCCCATGCACGGAGAGGGATCGCGGCACCGGCGAAGGAGTCCCCTCAGCCAATCCGGATCCGCAAGGAGCCCATCAGCCGTGAGGAGTAGACCTGCCCGTCTGGCCGAGCAGAGGGATGATCCGATGTTACTGAGGATCCAGAAGATCGATAATAGAATCGAAGAGCTGGCTAGAGATCATGGCCCTGCTTCGAGGATCTTCAGTAGCAATCCCCCTTTCACAGACAGGGTACTCGGTGCGGCAGTCCCCATGGGCTTCAAAGATGCCGCAGATCCCGCAGTACGATGGGACCACCGACCCCGTGGATCATCTGCAGACCTTCAGGACCACGATGCTTCTCCACGGGGCGTCGGACGGGTTCCTTTGCAGGGCACTCCCCACCACATTAACTGGAGCCGCGAGAGACTGGTACTCGCGGCTGAAGCCCAAGTCTGTGGACAATTTCGACGACTTCGGGGACGACCTGGCCCGACATTTCATGAGCAGCAGAAGACCTCGAAAGACAACAGCTTCACTGATGGCCCTGAGACAGGAGGACGGTGAGGCCCTAAAAGCGTTCGTTGGCCGGTTCAACAGGGAGGCCCTGCAGGTACCCAACCTGGATCCTTCCGCGGCAACGAATGCTCTTCTGGCTGGAGCCCGGTCCACTGACTTCAGAAGAGCAGTCTCCCGGCGCAATCCGCAGTCCCTGGCAGATCTGATGACCGGGGCGGAAGAGTACATTTCCGTCAAGGAAACTCTCGCTGCCCTGGATTCCGTCAGCAAGAGAAGACCAGAGGAGAAGAACCCCGCCAAGCAACGTAGGGACGATAGACCTCAGAGGAAGGAGAGCAGCCCGTCCCGGAAGGAAAGGAGCTCCCCCCGGCCTTGAAAGGAGAGGAGCCCCCTGACGAGGGAGCGCTACACGCCGCTCACCGCATCCAGGGCTCAAATTTTGGCAGCCATTCGGAAAGAAGACTTCATCCGATGGCCGAAGAAGCAGACACCAGAGGCGGGCACGCAAGATATGTCCAGGTATTGCCGGTTCCATAAGAGTCACGGCCACGACACCAATGCCTGCATTCATCTCAAGGAGGAGATCGAGCAACTGATAAGCAGAGGGTACCTCGGAAGGTACTTAAAAAATAATGACAACAGAAGGGAGCGCCAGGACAACCCGAGGCCCAGAGACAGAAGCCCTCGAGACGCCCAACCTCTGGGCGACCGCATCCAAGCTCCTGCCCCGGCCGTTCTCCCTCCTCAGGTACCTCAACCTCAACCTCAACCTCATGGTGTTATTGGTACCATTTCAGGAGGGCCGACCGCGGGAGGGACCTCTTCATCGGCCCGCAGGACCTATGCCCGGCAGGTCAACGCCGTCCATGCCTGCAGCAAGAAGGCCGAGCTCTTCTTTGATCAGAGCGAAGGTCATATGGTCATCGTCCTCGAGGGCAGGTTTCTTACTAAGGCGGCGAGTGTCCGGCGTTCTCCATTGTAATGAGAACGGCCAGTGCGAGCCCGGCACGGTGTCCTTTACGTAGAAGAACCTGTTCTTCCATGTGTGAATGGAAGAAGGTATCCCAGTGATCATCCTCACTTCAGGCCTCTGGCTAATGTAGATCCAGCCGCCGTCCTTATGCCTCTTCAGGTGCGCACACATCCTGAAGACGGGCACGGTGGGGTTCCTACGGAGCCGGACTTCAAGAAGGTACAAGAAGCCGACCAGCGTTCTCCAAGAGTTTGGGACGACCTGTGTAACTGCCAGCCCGTAATAATTCAGTACGTCCGCAAAAAAGGGGTGGAAGGGGAGCCTAAGCCCGGCCCGTAAGGCCTCTTCATATACGCAGAGGTCTGCACTATCGTTGCTGGCCCGATCCCCTTCAACAGCCGCCCTCAGAATGTACCGGCTAGGAATACAGTATTTGTCCCTGACGGTCTGAAGCCTGCTCGGCCACAGATGATTCGCCTCGTATAGGGCCCCGATGTTATACTGTGGGTTGGCTTCCATCTGTGCCTCCACTATCACCTCGACTGGCATGCGCGACGATCGAGGAACTGCCGCTTCGACGTCCTCTTCATCGTCGCTGGTTTCTACCCGGTCCGGTCCGTCCCCACAGGCCGGGATTGTGTCTAAGTCCACACTCATTTCCTCACCGCTCTCCTCGTCTATTACGATTACTAGCTCTTCGCCCTCAATACCGGCCTCCACTATAGGTGAGGCCGGCACCGCCCTCTCCGACGCCCCGGACCCCGTGGTGGTACTGGTCGAACCGGACTCCTTTGAGCTGGAGTCCGTCTCCGAACTAGTGCTAGACATAAAAAAGGGAAGAAAAGAAAAGCTAAAAGAGATTACCGAACTGAAGTGTTGGACGAGGATCTCCGGGCTCACTGATCCGAAGCGGGCAGAAAACTTGAATAGGCGAACAGAAGAGGAGGAGAGTAAAAGATGAAAAGTAAGAAATGAAGAGTAAACTTCAGTATTTATAGAGAGGCTGGGAAGAGCGGGAAAAATCCCGCCCCTTTCCCGCCAGCCGGAGTGCGCCACGTCGCCTGCCGCATTAAATGCGCCGTTCGCATTAAATGCGCCGTCCGCATTAAATGCGCCGTCCGCATTAAATGCAAGGCACAGGTCCCAAAGCGCTAGGAGACAAAAGACCTGTCCGGCTGTCCGGACAGGATATGGCGCGTTCGCTAGAGAAGATAAAAGACCTGTCCGGCTGTCCGGACAGGATATGGCGCGTTCGCTAGACGACAAAAGCGCTAGAAGACAAAAGACCTGTCCGGCTGTCCGGACAGGATATGGCGCGTTCGCTAGACGACAAAAGCGCTAGAAGACAAAAGACCTGTCCGGCTGTCCGGACAGGATATGGCGCGTTCGCTAGACGACAAAAGCCCTATAAGACAAAAGACCTGTCCGGCTGTCCGGACAGGATATGGCGCGTTCGCTAGACGACAAAAGCGCTAGCAGACAAAAGCGCTAGACGACGAAAAGCGCTACAAGCAAAGACCTGCCCGGCTGGCCGTTCACAGCCTTAGCCGGACAGGACCGCATAACCTCCTGAACCAAGGACGTCCAGGAAGCCTGGCCGCCCAGACCTCTGGTCAAAAATTTAGCCGTACTGGATAGCCGAAAGCCTTCTGCCCGGCCTTGCTTCTTCAGGCCAAACTCCAAGGCCAGGCCAGGGCGCCCGGAGTCTCCTGTCCGGCCACGATTTCTCCTAGCTGAATCTGAGCCCGGCCTAAGCTGCCCGGAGGCCTTAAGGCCGGCCTGACACTGTCTTTACCTTCTCTTTGCTTCTTCTAGCCACTCTCATGGCTTGAAGAACCAGGGGGCAACTGATGGGGTCCGGACTCAGCACTGAGGGAATCCGGACTCAGCACTGAGGGGTCCGAACTCAGCATCCAATTAGCTGCTGGCACGTGGCCCTCACAAGGACCGTTGGAAGGCCAACACCTCTCCCCACTAGGTGTGGCACCTGGACCAATCAGGGACCTCCACCTGCCCTTCTTAGATATGAGACCTGGTCCATACAGAGCCCACCACCTGTCTTGGACAGGTGGCTCAGAATTACCACCTGTCCTAGACAGGTGGCTCAGAATCACTATAAATAGCCTTCACTTGTACTAAGGTGAGGGTCCTGAAAATCTGAGAACCAAAACTCTAAGCTTTTGCTCTGACATTGCTCTGCACTCCTGCTCATACTGACTTGAGTGTCGAAGCGCCCGTCCGGAGTATCACTCCGGGTTGGTCCTCTGACCCTTTTCTTTCTTGTCTGTACCCTTGTGCAGCGCAGGACTCAACCAGCCCCTCAGTCGTGGCTTGTTAGCTCGGACCATCCAGCCCTACCATGACCTGTTACCGATTTTAGGCCTAACACAACCCAACCCAAGTCGCACCCCTAAACACAAAAGAACGGCATGTCATCCCATTTTGATGGGAAAAAAAACTCAAATTCCATCCCTTGTTGAATTTGATCTATCGAGCTGGGCCTGGCTATTTGGCAATCCATTTATTTTTGCCTCAAACTAAACTGTCACGGAAGCAAAGCTGAGAAAGCGAAACCCGGCCTGTATTGAGGGAGACTGACTGGGTGCGGCAACGATTGAGAAAAAGAGAGGCAAGTGATTCAACTGAACAGTGCCCGATAGTGACTGTATTTTCATAGGAAATGATTTTAGCACTCCACTCTTTTGGATATGCAACGAAAGCTTAATGGCTTTTAGGGAAATGTAAATAACCCTTTATTTTTGGGTAAGCAGTAAATAACCTTTTGACAGCCTTTAAATACTAAAAGACAAAGAACCTTTCGCTACATATCAAAAGAGTAGTGCCAAAATCATTTCTCTATTTTCACCCCTTTTGTTTGTCTATTTCCTGAAAGGCCGATGATATTTCCGCCCTCACTCTAGGATAATGCACCCCTCATTTAACGTGATTTGACGTCAAAAAGCGTTATAGTTAGGGCTCCAACAGGGTCGGGTTTTTCAAAACCCTAGCCCAACCTTGGAACCCATTATCTCGGCCCTGACCCAGGGTTAGGGCAAAAAAACCTCAACCCATTGCCCGCCCTACAGGGCTTAGTGCTGGCCTTGGCCCGCCCTGATTGGCCCTGATTGGGCAGGGCCGGCCCTAATTGACCCTAGTGCAAATACCTGTTAAGAGTGCCAAAAATAAAGCAACCACTTATCATATAAAACAAAAATGATCAATAAACAAAGAAAAGGGAATAAAATAAGACAATATGAATTCAACAACATGACGGGCAACAGAGACAATTAATAATAATAATCTAAAGAAACATCAATCCAAGATAAGAGAAAACATTAGCAAAAGAAACATGTACAGATGATTCAATTCTATAATAGAAAACTTAGGGTCGGGCCGGGTCAGGGTACCCGAGGCATTAACCTAGAACCCGACCCGACCTGAGTCAGGGTCTAAAAAAATGAACCCTGACCCGCCCTCAAGGTTGGAACATCCAGCCCTGATCCTGTTTGGGCTCAGGGCGGGTCAGGGCGGCCCACAATTCACGTTACAGGGGACGCATTATCCTCAATTGGGGGCGAAAAAATCATCTCCCTGGAAGGGCGAAAATAAATCTGATGAAGGTGGGTGGAAATATCATTTCCTGGGCAGAAAAACTACTAATCTTCTACCTCCATCTCTTCACGAGTTAGAAAATAGAAACCCTCATTGCCATTTCCGAGGGGTTTCTCTCTTTCTCGTTTTCCATTGTCATTTCTCAAAATTTTCCAATATCAGATAGAATGATTAAGGCATACCGAAAATGCTTATCAAATCAGTCGTTAAAACCCTACTCATCTACATCTCCTCTCTATTCCATTTATTCTCTCTCTGGTAATTCCACTCCATAATCTTCTCTCTCTTCTTCTAGGGTTTTTTTTTTTTTTTTTTTTTAAATTTTAAATTCTTTCATTTTCTCTGATTATTCCTTCTCAATAACTCGATTCTCTGATCTGATTTCATTATTTTCTCTTTAGTTCAGTTTTTTCTCTTTTGCTTCAGTTATTTTCCTTGATTTTATTTCTAGGGTTTGTAGACTTTGGTACTCGTGTTTTTAGGGTTTTATTATTGGATGATCAGTTCTCCATTTTGTAATTTTATTGAGTGTGTATTCTCGTTTGCAAATTCCTGATTAATCACAGTTTTGTCTTTGCAATTACCGCATTTTCTAGGATTTCTATTCGTAATTTGAATTGTTGTGATTTGGATTTGATTACAGATTATGGAATTGATCATCCTCGTCATGGATCGACCCTTGCCACTAAGGGCGTGGGGCATCTTGTGCGCAAAGGTACCGGCGGAAGATCTTCTGTTAGGTAATGCGTTCAACTGCATTTTCATTATATTTTCTACTTTTAAGTTGATTGAAAAGAACTTTAACCGCGTGAAATTGTTTTATAGCTAATATTAAAATGCAGATGGTTTTTATTGTAACTTTTGTTTAGATTGTATAAGGATGTAATTGAAGGTTCATAAAATAGTTTCTTTTTTATAGCTAATATAAAAAGTAAATGGTTTTGATTGGAGCTTATGTTTAGATTGTATAATGATGTAATTGAAGGTTCATAAAAGAGTTTCTTGATGGAAAAGAGATAATGAGAATCGGGTTTCAGTTTATAGGTCCATGTAGTGACGCAGAATATTCTACTCATCTCTCTATTTATAATCTAATCTGGAGTTTGTGTCATTTCGGCAGTGGAATCGTTGCGACTGTGTTTGGAGCTACAGGGTTTCTTGGTCGCTATGTTGTGCAACAGCTGGGTAAGCCGAATAGAAATCTATTGCCATTCCCTCTCTTTTTAATACTGGATTCATATGCTGTGCTCTTCGTCTTGTTTTGTCTCTTTTCTTTTTGTATTCTTGCTGGAAAGTTTAATAACTTTTGAGTTGGGTGTGCTGGCATTGTTAACCTGATAACTCCGAATGCTTCTATTTCTCGATAATATTGTGATACAATGAATCTCAATCTCATTAAAAAAAAATTCCGTAGACTATCATCATAATGCTACATGGTACTGATATTCTTTTTTCACATATCAGCTAAAATGGGATCTCAAGTGCTGGTTCCTTTTCGAGGTTCCGAGGATTCTCCTCGCCATCTCAAATTGATGGGTGATTTGGGCCAGGTATATGATAGGCCATTCATTCTCATTAATTCCAATATTGCATTTGGAAGAGTCTTTTCCAGCTTGGAATTGCTGGTTGTATAAATGGATGTACATGGGACACGGGTTGTACTCTTTTTTCTTCTTCTTTTAATTCATGTTATTTCCTTTAGGTTATCTTTTGATGTTGTGATATCTAATGCATTCAGATAGTACCGATGAAATACAACCCAAGAGATGAAAATTCAATTAAGGCGGTGATGGCAAAGGCAAATGTTGTTCTTAATCTTATTGGTTTGTATTCTTATGTAGGATTTGCTCTTTTTGAGCTTTTTTTTGGGGGATATATCATGCTGATAAACATAAACAATTTGTGCTGGCAGGACGGGAGTATGAGACAAGAAACTATAGTTTTGAGGAAGTGAACCATGCTATGGCAGAACAGCTTGCAATGGTTGGTAAAATCTCAGGTCTCACTTTTATATTCGCATTCATGCCTTTTTATCTATTGAATAATATAAGTGTCAATTTTCATGTATAGAGGTTTCTAAGGCATCCTTTAGCAATTCATGATGTTTATTGATTTATTTATTTTTGAACTGGATGATCTTTGTAGCTTTGACTGTGGAATAGCATATCCATTTATCATCTTCCATAATGGGCATGATCCAATCTGCTGTTTGGTTGCATTTTTTCAATTTAATATATAACTGGACTTTCTTGCTTACACATGCAGATCGCCAAAGAACATGGCGGCATCATGAGATTTATACAAGTTTCTTGCTTAGGTGCATCTTCATCATCTCCATCAAGAATGCTAAGAGCTAAAGCATCTGCAGAGGAAGCTATTTTGAGAGAATTACCTGAGGTCATACTTTTCTTCTATTTGTTTCTCCTTGTAATCAAATACCACAGTTTTAAATTATAAAATAACTGTAGAGAAGATATAATTGCGCAGATACATTTTTGCCTCATGGTAAATTATTCCATCTTCCATGATAAAGCAGTTCGTATTTCTTACAGGGAAGATAGTGGAAAGGATGAAAGTCATGGTGACTCATTGGGCATTGGCTACTAAGGGATTTATGGGAGTGGCTTAGCAAGATTTCTACTGAAACAAAACGAAGTCATATAAGATAATATTTGAAGGGAGTGGGTTTTGTCTAGGTTGGGGTGTTGGACGAATTTATTATTCCGAAATATGAGAAAAAAAAATAGGTAGGAAGAACTTAGGCTAAGAAGGCTCCAGTTAAAATTTTAATGGAAGCTGTTTGTGCAATCCATCCTAGTCGGCTCAGGGGTGTGATTAGGCACCATGCGGGTGAGCGAAGTGGGTGGGTCTTTTGGGCATTAGAGATTTAATTGTGGTGGAGGCCGGAGGTCTCTTAGAAGTTCTATCTCTTTTGATAATCTAAGTGGTGGAAGCGACCTCCAGTAACGTCAATTCTTGGGCGTCGAATATGTGTATGGTTCCTTAGGTTCGGCATTATGGAGGAGATTTAAGATTTATCTTTGAGGATGAAGAATCTTTTATCATGTTCTCCAAGAGGCAAATGGATTGACAAATTCAGTACCTAGGCTAGGTGTTTCTCGTTCTGATTATATAGTGGGAAATCTAAGTGCTTCTATCCTTAGAGGTTGGGCATTCTTGAGGAGATTCAGGATTTATCTGAGGAAGAGATATCCTTTGTTCATTTTCTCCAAGAGGCAAATGTTTTAACAAATTTAGTACCTAGACAACGTGTTTCTCGTTCCGATGATATAGTGGGAAATCTAAACGCTTCTATCCTTAGAGGTTGGGCATTCTTGAGGAGATCCAGGATTTATCTTTGGGTAATTGTTCATTTTCTCGAAGAGGCAAATGGTTTAGCAGATTTAGTACCGGTTAGATGAAGCGATGTAATTTACATACTAGATTAGGGGTATTCTTGACATTTCCCATGTAACCTTAGTAACACACACACACACACACACACACACACACACACACACACACACACACACACACACACACACACATATATATATATATATATATATATATATATATATATATATATATGAGAATAGAGTTACTAAGGTGTCACCTCATATAGCTTATATGAGGTGGCGCTCACAAAACATAAGGGGCCCACATTTTTGGGGCGATCCAAACCACTCATTTGAAAGGCCCTTATATGGATATGGTGCCTACAAAAAATCAGGTCCATAGGATCATCCTAACCCTTCCATTTATGGAGGTTAAAAATGGGCAGATTTATGGAGGTTTATACCCATCCATTTCAACCTCCACAAATGGAAGGGTTAGGATGATCCTATGAAGTTGATTTTTTGAACACACCCTATCTATGTGAGGGCGTATCAAATGAATGCTTTGGATCATCCAAACAAAGTGGGCCCCTTATGTTTTTAAGCGCCACCTCATATAAGCTATATGAGGTGACACCTTAGGAACTCTATTCTCTCTCTCTCTCTCTCTCTCTCTCTCTATATATATATATATATATATATATATATATATATATAATGTTTTTGAGAGAGAGAGAGAGAGCCATTTAACTCTCTCCTCTTTCCTTTCCATCTCTCATTCTCTTCTCTCTTCTCGCATGGGGATTTGAATATCACTAACATGGTATCAAAGCTTTAGGTTCTGATTTTCTCTTCTTTTTTTCCGAATCATCTCCACCTTGCCGCCCCTACCCTAATTGTGCCCCTCTCCACCCTTGGCCGCCATTGGCACCCCTCCTCAAAACCCTAGGCTGCCCCTCTCCACCCTTGGCTGTCCCCTCCCACAACCCCGAAACCTGAAAAGAACCAAAAAAAATAAAACTCCAAATCCCATTGCCGCACCCCCACGCCACCCCCTCCAAACCCTAGACATACCCCACCCCTTCCATACTAGCCAGCACAGCCCACCCCTCCTTCCCACCTTAGCCATACACCCCCCCCCCCCGCGCCCCTTCATACCCTGGCCGTACACCACACCCATCCACAACCCTAACCGCCCCCTCATACCTCCACATAACCACTTTGCATTACCTATTTAGGGTTTTTCGGCATCCGGTTCTTTTTGGGTCCTGATTTCGGCTTCTTTCGATTGACTCCTCCAATGATTTGAAAACTTCCATATACCTCCCATCGTTGTCACTTGTTGGTTGCTTGTGTTCTGAGGTTTCATCAGTTTCAGAGCCGTCTTGTGTTGAGCTGATTGTTTATCGTCCTGTTGATTTCTTTTCTTCTTCGTCGTTGTTGGTGGATCTCCTTTGTGGTTTGTGTTTTTCATGGCTACTTCGTATGGATCTAGTTCGATGGAGCTTCCTATGGTTCAGATGACGTCCATCAAATTGGACGGGACTAATTATCCGTCGTGGCATAGGGCAGTTGAGACATTCTAGTTGGCTCAGGGCAAGGTTGAGTATCTTGAAAAGTACGCTCATCCTATTGACAATAAATCCTATAGCAAGTGGCACTAAGAGGACGCGCTTATTCAGACACTCTTGTGAAATAGCATTGAGCCGAAAGTTGCTGGCCCGATGATCTATCTTCACTCTAAAGATATTTGAGAACTCGCCGAAACTCTTTATTCCAGAGTGAACAACCTCATGTGGATTTGTAATGTTTACTCAGAACTTCACCATTTGATGCGTGGTGATAAGTCTGTTTTCGAATATTACTCTCAGTTTGTTACATTATGTGAGCAGCTTGATATGTACCTGCCCTTCACCACGGTTGCTACGGCAAGGAAGTAGGATTCTTCCCTGGGAGTGGGGAACCTCGATCCCCAGGTTCTCGAATCCGAAACGGGAATCTTCTCGAATCCCAAAAAACTAGGAATCCCGGTTCGGATTCGCCGGTAACCCGATTCTCACTTTTGGGAATCGCGGTTTATGATTCCCCGGAAACTCGATTCCTACTTTTGGGAATCGCGGTTTAATGTTATGGGAAACGTGATTTCCCGGCAATTCCCTGGAGATTCCCCGGCGATGCCGAACTCCCCATCGATTCCCCGACAATTCACCGGCGACTCTCTGGTGACTCTCCGGCGACTTCATGATTCCCGCTTCCGACCATCCCGGGAGCCTTCGATTCCCGCTTTTGATTTCCGTTTCGATTCCCGCTCTGGCAACCTTGTGCTACGGTATTAGCCAAGCGCCGGGAAGATTTGAGGGTGGTGGAGTTCCTGGACTCTTTAGGGCCAGAGTTCCTCCCTAATTGTCAGCAAATTGTGGGACTTGGCTCTCTTCCCTCACTTGATGAGGTTTTCTCTAGGGTCCAACACTCTATGCAGGTTGAGGGACCGCATGATGTCACTCTTGAGCGTTCGGCTCTCGCTGCTCAGTCTGGGGTTGATCTGGGGTTGATAGTAGTACTCGTGGTGGACGTTTTGGACGTGGTCACATTTGTAGAGGTGGCCGTGATTCAGGGGAGAGGTCGTGGTTCTGGAGGCGTGGATCCCGCTTTTGCACTCACTGTGGTCTGAAGGGTCACTATGTTGATTTTTGTTATAATTTGCATCCAGAGTTGCGGCCCTGTCGTTATGCCAATCATGTCTATTCCTGCAGCTAAGAGTTCCACTCCTTTTTTAGCGCAGACCGAGCCTACAGAATCTATGGTTGTTTCGCGATCCGAATATGAGGTCTTCTTGCGTTCCCAAGACAAAGGCAAGCAGCCCACTGGCACTCTCACCCAGCAAGGTAGCACCCCGTCTTGTTTCCTGTCTAGTTCTGGTTCTTGGCTCATTGACTTTGGAGCCTCCAACCTGACCTGCTCAATTGTTTAGAAGTGATTGATTCCAGACCGGCTCAATTGACTGTAACTATCTGTCAGAATAGTTAAATATCTTCAATTTGGATTGAGTCTAAACTCTAAACTCAAATCGCTGTCTAAGACCAGTCCATTCCTTAGGTCCAGTTCTGCAAGATACATAAAACTTCATGCAATTTCTTCAAGTTCCTATTGTTTTCTTGATCTTGTTATCCTTTCCCATAGCCTTTCCTACATCACCCAAAGGTAAACCCAAATTCATAATAGGGAACTAAATCTTACACCTGAGGATTCCAGAAAATTCCTCAATGACACCAGCTTCGACTGCCACTCAACTATTTGGCTAATCTTTAGACGTGAGTCAAATTCAAACCACTGTATGACCCTTTCAAAGTTAATGGCTTATTGAGGAGAATGATGCAAAATTTAATGTGTCATTGGAGAAACTAGAAATGTAAATAGAAGGCATGATATTGCTAACCATGAATTAATATTATTGTTGCAGTTAAAAACCCACATAGTACTCAACACTTTGATATGATTTTGTAAACCATGACTTTTATGATCTGATGAATTTTCATCTCAACTTCAACGTTCAAAAACAGAAAAGAAAAAGATCATGCCAACTTCATGGTTCTCAGAGCTGCAGTGCTCTTTTCCAATCTTCGCACTATTCAATCCACTGCAAATGATTATAAACATGATAATTATGTTCTATCTGTCCCTCTGATGCTCACTCAAGAGGATCTGGAAGATCAGAGGATGCAAAATTCACCATAAAAAAACCATTGGCCTTTAATTTTACAATTTATTATTTTGATTTTTTCAGGATAGAACTAGCGAGGATCCTTCAGCAGTTTTCTTTTTAACTACTACATTTTGTAGCAAAAGATAATTAGAAGTTTTGGGTCGATAATCTAATTCTGCCAAATTGGCGATAAATCTGTTTGAATTGCTGTGGAACTTAAGTGCATTTATCTTTCCTTGAATCTAAAGATCCTTCAGATGAAGACAGTATATCTCTCTTTTATCTCCCCTTATTTCTGATATTAATCGCCATTCACAGGCAACAATTATGAAGCCTGCTGTTATGATTGGTACAGAAGATCGGATCTTAAATACATGGGCACATGTTGCGAAAAAATGGAGCTTTCTTCCACTTATTGGGGATGGATCAACAAAGTATGTCTTGAATTTTTTTCAGAGGGTCTGTTGAGCTTAATTCCTTATGGAAAGATAGTTTTAACTAATTACTGGGTTTGCTGATCCATAGCTCCAGTAGAAACATGATGGAATATTTAAGAACACTTACTTGCAGGATCCAACCAGTATATGTTGTTGATGTTGCTGCTGCAATTATGGCGGCCTTGAGGGATGATGGATCCAGCATGGGGAAGGTTTACGAACTTGGTGGACCAGAGATTTTTACCGTCCATGAACTGGTAATTTTCTCTCAGATAGTTTTTATTTGTTGCAGTTATTTGGCAGTGCTCTCTTACTGATCACTAGGATGCTACAGGCAGAGCTGATGTATGACACTATCCGTGAATGGCCCCGATATGTAAAGGTTCCTTTCCCCATTGCGAAGGTAAGTATATATCCACTATTCTTTAATTAGTTCTTATTTTTATATTGGGTATTTAAAAAGTTCTGCAAATATGGTTGCATTATTGTGAGCATGCTTTCCTGAAATATTTTAGTTATTAAGTTTTTGTTAATGTTATTGGTCGGAACAGTAAATATATTGTTAATGCCTCAAAGAGGTTTTTAGATATGTTCATACTGATTTTGTAGTTCCACTGCAATACTTCATAATTGAGAATTCAGCTATTATCTTCATAGTTACCAAAAGCTCCTAGTTGGATGGGTAGCTCACTTCCACAGAAGCTCAGTTCGGAAGCTAAGTTCTTCTTGCTTCCCAAATTTAGGGGAAGCGGGCTTCCCATATGGTTCCCAAATAAAACTCATCTTAAGTTTCCAATAAAACATGAATCTGTTTTCAAAAAATCAACATTAAATCTACATGAATAGAACACATGAAATTATAGATCTCTAAAACTTGTAATTCTTTTTTTTTTTTGAAATGGCTCTAAAACTTGTAATTCTAATCAGCTATAAAGTCCTCTTTACTAGTAACTCATACCTAAATGCTTTCTAATCCACTAGAACTGTACTCTTTCTATACGCTTTTGTTCGTTTCCAACAAGGCTTATTAGTTATTACATTCTTCATGCCGACTTTCAATGACCCTTCCTATGTATTTCTTCTTAACTTTCTTTAGAACTTTTCACCTGCCGCTTCATCTTTTTTTAGACCCCTCACTTCCTGCTTTCGCTTCCAGTATTTTCTTTTCTTTTTTATTAGACCCTTTGCTTCCCGCATTGCTTCTTTCACTCGCTTCCCGCTTTGGCAACTATAATTATAATGTCTACAATTACAATTTTCTATTCTGTACAAACCTGTGCATGTGAATCTTTTTTCCTTTGGGGGGTTATTACATTAGTCAGGTGTGTATCAGCAGACCCATCTGTATCATCAAAGTTTTATGCATGGAGCTAGTTTTCTATAGCTGTATCTTGCCTTAACCGTTAGGGAAATCATGCTTTTTAAATTATCAGGTTTGGGAATTTGAATTTAGAAGTAATAAAGTTTTGTTCATGTCTTTTCATTTTAATATATTAACATCTGCACCTTCAACTCTTATCTTTAGCCCCATCTCTCTACTGACAGACGTGAATGATTCTGCAGGCTATTGCATCACCTCGAGAGTTCTTTTTAAGAAAAGTTCCCTTTCCCCTTCCAACTCCTGATATATTCAATTTGGATCAGATCAACTCTCTCACTGTAGACACATTAGTGTCAGATAATGGTTTGTTCTGGCATATATCATGCATAAAATTCAACATTTCTCTTATTTTAATTTTGTCACTAGCATTACGAGTTATATTTATGTTACACATGTCCTTGTTTTCCTGTGATGACAGCTCTAACATTTGATAATCTTGGGATAGTACCTCATAAATTAAAGGGTTATCCCATTGAGTATTTGATATCGTACCGAAAGGGTGGGCCTTCGTTTGGCTCTACAATCAGCGAAAAAGTAACCGGTACCGAGTTCTAGTTTGCAGTTTGCTGATATCTATTTATCTCATGTGTGGGGGGCTTCAGTTGTTCCTCAATGGCTACTTAAACGGGAGACTGATTCAAACAGGTATGAGATATTCTTATGATACCATTTGTTCACCATTTTTATTTTTATTTTTGTAATAATCAAAAGTGCATGTCAAATGTTGCATATATGTTGATGTTGTATTAGAGTACCCTTCGGCAGAAGGGAGACTCCTTGCTCTTAGGCGTCTTCCATTTGATCTTTTTATTAGGCTTTTGGAGTGGATCCCTCACTCATGTTCGGATTAGCTATCAATGAATATGATATCGATGTGGTGCCATAATCAGTGAAAACAACTTTGTTTATTTTTTAATAATTTCTTACTGGGCTGAAAGGACTTCCGTCTGCATGTTTGGGGGTTTCGACAGTGCTTTCCAAGAGAACTTTGGTGTTTTTCTTTTGGGTTTATATGTTCATGATTTACTACTTTATTTTTTTGTGACCAGGTGAATTATTTAGATTTCGATTCTTATGGAACATGAATAATTGTGATTCCAACTTTGGTGTTTTACTAGTTAGCCACGAGATGAACATTCAAGAGATTTTGTCTTATTCACTTAATTCCCCTGAGGTGGCTGTTCTCTCCCGCAAAAGTGAGCTGCAAAATGGCTTTTTGCAAAATTGCCTAGACAATCCCTTCCAACTGTACTTGGACTGGGATTGTTTTCTAGCCCTCCAGTCCCAAACATAGTAATCTTCTTTGGAAACCTTACAATATGAAACGACAGATTTTTCTTTTTTATTGAATGGTGCAATATGATGATTTTCTGGCGTTTCAGTAGGGAAGACGAAGTATGACATAGGGTCGATGGATGGATTTTGACCAGTAGAACCCAAAAAAAACAAAAAAACAAAGGAATAGAAGACTGGGTTTTTGCACAAAGCAGAACAACTGCGAAAGCAACAACTAGAACTCTGTTTATTTGCACCGAGAAGTTTTCATGAGATCTATATTTTGTTGCAAATCAATAATCCTCATATAGTATAGTCTTTCAAATAGTATGTTGGATCCATATTTTGTTGCAAATCAAGAATCTGCTTTTAAGGGCACATTTTGCTGCCCTGATTTTTGTTTCCTGGAATACTAGCTTATCCGAAGGTGAGGGAGGGTGGAAAAAGGATAGATATGAGAGGGACTGAGCGACGAGAGGGTAAGGGGCTGTTTGGATACGCGGATTTTAGAATCTAGGTTTTTAGTTTGAAAACAGTGTAAAAGAGGGTTCATGATCAAGCTGTTGTATGCTGTCATGTCAGGGTTTCTTCGATTTTAAGTGAGAAATTCAGGTTTAAAAAATCTCTCCTACATCCTTAGATTTCTAAAACCTGGAAATATGGGAAGATCTGCTACTCTCTTGCTGACGGAAAGAAGAGCGAGAAGTCAAATGACGAATCAAAAAACGACAGTTGGTCCGCTTCTTCTCTCGTCTCTTAGCTACAATTTTGAGGAAATCCCGGATTCTAAAATCTGCATATCCAAACAGCCCCTAAGAAAAGCTTGAAAAACCAGGAAACTAAGGGCACATTCGGTTGCCATGATTTTTATTTTTTATTTTTTCATGATAAATCAGTGTCCAAGTGGTGAGAGAGGGGTAGGAGGGGTGAAGTAGCTAAAAGTCAGGAAACATAAATCTTCTTGATTTTTAGCCACTTCTGTCAAATCTCTCTCATTCTGCCCTGTCCTTCTCTCATCACTTTGGAGACACCGATTTATCATGAAAAAATTTCCAAGATTCAAGTAAAGGTCATTTTCTATTGAAATAAATTACCACCGGCTGCCAGAAATGGCCTGAGAAAAGCTTGAAAAACCGGGAAACAAAATACTGCACTCAAAATATGATCGACGTTTTTTCTTGTTTTTTTAGCCACTCCCCACCTTCAACTCAATCGTGCCTTCTCAAGTCTCTTTTACCCACCTTACCCCCTCTCTCACAACTAGGGGCTTAAAAAAAGAAATTTCCTGGTTGCCAGACATGTTTTTGTCAACTGTCGAACTAATTTTACCCATAGTTTTACTCTGTAAACGTGATGGCGACGCAATGCTGACTCGTTCTCCTTTGTTCACCAAAAAGGGTGTGACCGGGTCAGTTTAACTTTCAAATATCCGCAGCGGAATTCACTTTATAGGTCCAAACTTTTTCCCTCATTTCTCCCCTCAATCTTCTGCCGTTTTTCATTTTGCCAGCCTAGAGATTTAGTACCTAACTGGGTTTAGGATCATCTGATCATGGTTGTCTGGAGGCAATTGGACTCTTGGTGGGCAATGAAAACATTTCCAGTTTGTTTTCAAAGATTTTCCCCTCCAATTAATTCCAACTTTCTAACTATGGTCCCGGAAAGTTTTTCATTGTGCGTCAAATGAGTGTATGATAAAGTTTTCTATAGTACAAAAACAAGGTGTTTCATTTCAAATTTGGTGACCGAAAGCTCTTTGGGTAGCCTTCAGCCACCATATTCACCATCATGTGCATTGCTAGAAAGCAGCTTCTTTAAAACATTGTTGTCATCCTTTTTCGAAACTGACATGGACCACCGATTAGCTTTAACAGCCCTTGTGTTATAGTGACAGGGTTAATCTGGAGCTCATCAGATCAATGACTTGGATAATCATGGACCACCACATGTACTGTGGAGAGCAACTCAACACCCAATCTCTTCTTAACTGCGAATCACAATAGATTTATAAAGACTTCGGCAGTGTTTTGCAACTATGAAGTTTTTCCCATGACCTAAAAGGGCCAGTTTGGATGCCGAGAAGATTTTGATTTGGATTTCTCACATTTGCAGCCCTTTTTTGCATTGTAATTTGGATCGGATCAAATTCTTGGATTTCCAATTCAGCAACTGACAGTTAAAAAAAATCAGATTTCTAAGTTTGCTGTGGATATAAGAAATTGGAAATCCACAGATGTGGAAGTTTCTTTCACCCTCTTTGCTCCTCAACCTCTCCCCTCCGCTAGGAAGAATCCCATTTCCCCTCTGTCTCCCTCTACATGAGCTGCCAGGTCTATTCATTTTTTATTCAAAACTCAATTCCAAATCTAAATACAAAATGTGAGGTATCCAAACGGGCCCTAATAGTTTTACCAAGAGGTGCAAATGGGGAGAGGAGGGAGGGTGAGAGGAAGAGGCTTGAGAGGGCATGCGTGAGAAGAGCGTGAGAAGTGACTAAAAATAACGAAAAATAATACATTTTGAGTATATTATTTTTCCTTATTTTTAGTCACTTCCCAGTTCTCACCCTCTGCTCACTCCCTCGCCCTCTCCCCATAAAGTATTGGGAATAAGTGACGATGAGAATCACATGAAAAGCTTGACCTAACCCCCTACTCACATGATATTAGCATTCTCCAAACTTCTAATCCTTTGTTTGATAGGGCCCACTTGGTGCAAAAAATATTGCCACATCAAATATTTTATCATGGGTTGAAATTCATCCACTAAAATGACGTGGAAAGCTCACTTAATGTGGGCCCCACTCCTTTGCAGAAACGGGGAAAAAGTCTTGCTATAATTCCGGTAACTCGCGCGGGAGTCACACTACCTTTTTTTAAAATAGCACTTTTTTCTTTTCTACACAACGTCAAACGCGTCTCCGTATCTAGGGGAAACCCTAACCCCACTTGACTCCGTCAGTTATGGCGGTGGACTCCAAAGCCCCACCTCATAGATCCAACGCTCACTGACGCACCGAATCGAAATAACTGACAATCTCCAACCGTCAATTATTATACGGAGTTGACGTTGACGGAACGTCGTTAGTATCGCCAAATGCATGGAGTAGAAGACGCGGTTGTGGGAAGATTCTGGCATCTGAAAGTTGCACGATCTTTATTCTCATCTGGGACCCACTTTGCATGTAGAGAGATCTCGGTCGTCGAATCTTAGTGACATGCACGATGGCCTGCTCACGAGGTTTAAAGACCCTACACTTTCTGACGTTGCAGATCAGTTGAGTACTTCCTTGGATTTTTTTTGCTTTTTTCTCAATTATACCCCTGCTTCTTTTAGTAAACAACGAAAATAGTACCCTTTGCAAAAATAACGTGTTAACGACTAAACGGAAATGTTATCAGCACTACTGTATTTTGATGAGGGCACTCCTCATTTTATTAAAAGTACGGTATGGCCCGTACCATAGGATGATCCAAACCGTCCATTAGATGGGCCACCACCTAAATAGGTTGTGACCCAAAAATTATATCCATAGGTTGATCTTAACCCTCCAAAATACACTAGTGTTGATAACATTTCCCTATAGGAAATTGGCATCATATTTTCGATTCTCGTGAAGAGATTCATATGTTTGTCTAGTTTCTCTACAACATAGGCAACATAGGCATGATGAATTGGACCTACTATGCAAAATTTGGGCGCTAAGCCATGATTCACAGACCATTATCATAGAATAATTCAAATATAAACCATCTAATAAGTAGATTATGTTGTCCGTTAGCTTTACCCGGGATAGCAATCCCAGTGCATGAGCTTAGATGGTTTTCATATGACGGGGCCGATTATTTATGAAGGAGGAGGAACTAAGGATGGCAAAGAGAGCATATTGTGATCTCAGCCACTGACTGAGATTTCAATATTTTGGATCTTGTGAAGGGGGGTGTTCCTTTCCTCATGGCCTCTGATAAGCCGTCCTTGTACGACGACTCATTTTTCTTGTGGCGTCCGCTAATCCAATAACGCGATCCGGGGATCTACCTCCATGTTATTTTGTTTAATGATTTGAATAATACTAGATGTGCCGCTGTTTTGTATTTTGATAATCGATTTCCAACACTGATTCTCGGTAAAATGAGGGATTTGGTTTGTTGAGTAGAATTGGTTTTATACTCAAATTGATTCTAAATTCTAGTAGTATGTCTAGAGTTTGGTTCACAGCTATAGAATCGATTCTACAGCTGTGACCCAAACATCCAATTCAGCCAAGAATCAGATTTGGACTCAAAAACAATTCTCAAAATCCAAAGCAAAAGCAAACAGGGTCTTAGATTTCCTGCTCTCATGCTATGTGATATGAAGGCCAACCATCTTCACTTACACGTTATTATCATGTAAGACAGTTATAGTACCTAACTAAAAACGACATGGAAAGCCGGTATCATGTCTTTTTATATCATGATCAAGAAACATCTTCATTCAGAAAAATTGGACAAAATTTCTCTTCTAGACTAATGAATGTGACCCATGGATCCAAACTCTCTAACCTCTACTAGTCCAATCAACTGGCACTGAGCATCTAATCTTAATCGTCAGATCAATATCTAAACTATTCGATGGTTATGATCTCTCCATAGGTTGAATTTTCAAGCGCTTTGGGACTTCATATTATTCCGGCATTATTAGGGGTGGCAATGGTTCGGTTTCGGTTCTGTTCGACCCCCAAACCGAACCTAACCGAAATTTGAATCGGTCTGGTAAAACCAAACCACCAAACCGAAACCGAATTTTCGGTTTGGTTTCGGCTCGGTTCAGGTTCAGTTTGGCCAATTTTGCCACCCCTATGCATAGTGTCGCCTCACATTATTTTAAATTCAGAAATCCCAACAAGCTGTCTCTCTGTCAACAGCTAGTTAATAAAGTTAAAAATAAAGAAAGACTCTGATATTGACACTGTGCCATGTTTTAATAATTGCACAAACTCAGCTTGTCTTTTCTATTTTAATCGGCCAACCAGAGATTTTTGGGAATTGTTGTAATAACCTTTGACAGCTGTTTTAATAATAAGATAGAAGACGAGTTAGTGTAATAATAAAAAAAATTGGGGTGTAAATATAAAAAAAACACGTGGGACTCCTACATAACTCTCCACACATTACTCAAGAAAGTGTATTTAAAATTGATTAATAACGACAGTACAGTTTCACGAGAAAGTGCTGATTTTCTGGACCCCATCAATAGAATTATAGAAGAGCATTTTAGTAATTCCAGAGAAGTTGTAAGGGCATTTGCGTAAACGTACTAATTAAAATTTCTTACGCGTACGGGTTATATGGAGAAGCAAAAGGGTGGAGTTTGGAAAGAAGATTGCAGGGGTTTTTTTCTTCACACAGAGGCGCCGATATTCGGCTATCGGTGAAGGAAGAACACTCTTTAAATTCCAAAAAGGAAACCTTGAAGCGAAAAATAATAACAATATTACAAAGAGAGATAAGGAGCCCTAGCTCTGCCCTAAAAGAGAAGGATTTAGAAGAGCATTTGTTCATTTCTCTCCTCATTTCTTCTCCTTTTTCTTTTTCTAGGGCAAGAAACTGGAATCTAGGGCAAAATATCCCATCTTTTTTATTTTTTAAGTAGCGCATTTTACATTTTTTGATTTTTTGGGGTTATTAGATGCTGCTGCGATTTTCGTGGTCTATTGAGGTTAGATTGTGAAGCTTCTGAGGTTATCATCCGATCGAGCTCCGAAATGGTATGGATTTTCATTTTCCATCTTCTTTTTCTTGATCGGACGGTTGGATTTTGATTCATTTTCGGTGTTTTTTTTTTTTTCTTTTTTTGGGATAATTCTGTGGTTTTTTTGTGGTTTTGTCGCTTTGATCGGTCTAATTGAAACCTAATTTTGTTTGATTTTTTTATTGTGTTCTGTTCTTTTGATTTCTTTTTTTTAGGTTAAAATGTGAATGCCTTTTAGCGATCTCCTTGGTTTCATTGAAATTTGAGCTGAACTCTTTTGGAATATTGAGAAAATGCTTCCTTTTACATTTGTCTCTTGAATGTGTTTGTTTAATTTCAGTTGGTGTTCACAGAATTACTGCTGAGAACTTGTTCCTTTAGACTGATTCATTACTTCTCTTTTGTATCTTTTACCTTGGAGAAGCCATATTTTTCTTTAATTTGAGCTGATTTTTTATTCTGACTGTCTACATTTGTCTTTTATTTATTTATTTTGCTTCTTGTGGTACTTGAATTCAGATGAAAGTAGTCTTGTAATAATGATGTATTACGACTAGTTTAAGTCGGTAGCAAGATATGGTAAAATAACTAGGCAGTCTTGGTTATTAGTTATTCTTTTGTCTTCCATTGTGATCCTACTATGGCGTCCACTTAATCATATTTCTTGAATTCCTTACTGTACGGTATTATTAACACGAGCTATTAGCGCTTTGTTGATTATAATGCTTTCCGGTGGAGTTGTTAAGGATCCAGAGTCATCACATTTTGACATTAGGGTGTAACTGTTAATCAGTTTGGTAATAGACGTTCTGAGCTATGTAACAACTAGCAAGTGCAGTATAAATGAGCTAGTGCATTTTCTTATAAATCAACAAAATATGCTTTCTGTCATTTACTAGAATGATCTCCCTAGGCTTCAAATAAGTAAGATCATTTCCATCATTTTTTTTTTCTACCTGAAGGCTTTGATAAATTCAATCCGGTTAACGGTATTATTTTCAAGTCCAGAGTAACTTTTTCTATCTTTTGTTCTGTGGTATGGTCTACTTGACTCCATTATGGACCTTAAGCTGCTCAAATCATAACTTGAAGTCTTATTTTTTTTCCTATTTTCCTGATTACGACAGTAAATGCTTCATTAACTAGTGAAATTTGCTCAAGAAAGTTATGCCACTAGTTGAAACACTGCTATCAATTATAATGAACCTACATTGTGACTTCATTTTAATTGGCCGATGCAATCCTGTTTTTGATGCCAGTAGTGTATCCTGACTATAGAAGATGTGCGCCAGCACGTGATGGTGATTATCATGATTTGATTTAGGCCCTGTTCTTTTAAGATTGTGACAACCGATTGTGAGCCCCAAACCTATTATTGGACTCAAAATTATGTTTAATTTTGAATCTAATAATCGTTTTGGGGCTGACAATCGGTTGTCACAATCTTAAACGAACAGGGCCCTAGGGAATGATAAGCACAAATTCAGTCTTTTTAATAAAGGTTTAGTCTATTCTAGATTTCTGTAGAAGTTGCTGACTCTGCTGACACTATTGACCATGCAGGCAGCTTCAGTTAATATAGCGGTAGGATCTTTTGTTTGGGTGGAGGATCCCGATGTTTCTTGGATGGATGGGGAAGTCTTGGAGCTCAATGGCGAACAAATTAAAATCATCTGTACTGATGGGAAGACGGTGCGTACTTCTGTCAAGGTTCTTGCATGGCTTTAAGACTTACATCTTGTGCTCGCAATTCTTTTTTGTTTCTTGTCAGAGTACAGATGCTATGCGTACAGCTTGTGCTCGTAATTCTTTCTATTTTTCTCAGGCTTCATGTTTATTGCTTTGAATTCCTCGCGTCATAACTTATGGAATTTGAATGACACCTTTTCGGTTCTCTGTTCATGATTTTGTTTTCATGGAGCCTTTGCTTCGATTGCCTTTTTCTTCCAGAATTATTACATCTTTATATATTCATGGAAATTGTGGTCCTTACTTCTTTGCAGGTCGTAGCTAACACGTCCAATGTCTATGCTAAAGATGCTGAAGCACCACCTTGTGGTGTGGATGACATGACAAAGTTAGCTTATTTACATGAACCAGGAGTTCTGCAGAACTTAAGAGCCCGATATGACATGAATGAAATTTATGTAAGTATTTATTGGAGAATAGACTTGGGTTGGATCTTTTAATTTTGTCCTATGATTTATGCTTACTCTATTTCTTATACCAGACTGAAAGGGTATTTGGTAGTACATGTTGATTGGGTATTAAGATAAATTGTCAGCTCACCCATGCACATGCATAAATTGGTGCTCTTGTGCACATGCAAGTATGGACATGCACTAGTGTTGATTGGGTATTATTATATGCATTATGTGCTTGGTGGGCATACATTACATAATTTATTGGATGCCTTTATTTGTTCATTTCGCTTTGCAAACATTTTTAACAGTCTTGCTAATGGACCTAATGGTGCCTCCAGACTTATACAGGAAATATATTGATTGCTGTCAACCCATTTAGAAGACTCCCTCATTTGTATGACAGCCACATGATGGAACAATACAAAGGTGCTGCCTTTGGTGAGCTAAGCCCTCATCCTTTTGCTGTTGCTGATGCTGCATATAGGTACTCTTTGTTATTGCATTTGCATAATGTAATCCCTGAAGGATTTCCTGTTTATATCTCATGGAAAAGAAATTTATTTATGTGAACACAGACTTATGATTAATGAGGGAATAAGCCAATCAATTCTAGTAAGTGGTGAAAGTGGAGCAGGTAAAACAGAAAGCACCAAAATGCTGATGCGTTATCTTGCTTACATGGGCGGGAGGGTCGTAACCGAGGGGCGGACCGTGGAGCAGCAAGTACTAGAGGTGAGCTGGCGTCATTTTTTTTGTCTGTCTAGGATACGGGAACCAATCATTCTTATGTCAGAGTGTGAGTTTCTGTTGTTCTGTGAGTATAGCTTGCATGTAACTAATCAAGATCTTATTTAAGTTTTATGAGCTTTACATTTATCTTCTATTTTGCAGTCCAATCCTGTCCTAGAAGCATTTGGCAATGCAAAGACTGTTAGAAACAATAACTCAAGGTTGCGACGCTTATTATTTACTAACTTACCAGCATCTGTTGTGCAAGTTTTTAATGGTATTGTCTATTAATTTGGCTTCAATTCCATCTGAATTTATTGTTATACATTTTGCAGCCGTTTTGGTAAGTTTGTTGAGATACAGTTCGACCAAAGGGCGAGGATATCAGGAGCTGCCATCAGAACTTACTTGTTGGAAAGATCACGTGTTTGTCAATTATCTGATCCTGAGAGAAATTACCACTGTTTCTACATGCTTTGTGCTGCACCACCGGAGGTACAGTAGAGCTCTGAGCTGTTGTTTACCAAGTTTTTCTGATTGGAGAAACTAATGGGGGAGGAGGGTGTTGGTGGGATAATAAACAGCACTTTGATAAAAATTGAGGGCATTTTGGCCTTTTGCATCATTTTTATTTTTTTAAAAGTAAAAAAAAAACATCATTCTTATTTTTATTGGGAGATAAAGTTTCGTTTGGTTGTTTTAGTTACTCAAGTTCAATGCACACAGTACAATTGGAGGGGACAGCATGTGCAAAAAACAATAGCATCTCATTGGACCAGAAATACCATGAGCTGGAAAAGTGTTTCCATGGAGTTCATCATCACCCAATTGTCACGTTGTCCTATATTCTGTGTGGCATCCAAAAACTATTTCAAAGAAGTTAGAAAACATGTCTGCCCGTCACCATCTACCTATGTGACATGGCATCTCTTGTATTGTAAATTTGTAACTGCTTATGACTGTTTGAGGAATAAATATGTAAATGAAAAAAAATTACTTGGAGTCTGGTGCATGGTTGCATAGGAGAAGCAATACAAACACCATCTAAAGCAGTGGTCTACTAGCCAGTCTTAGTTCTGTTGTGGCCATTGTGCCGCAACTGCAAAATGCCATACATCTGTCGTCCATTAGTTTCACAAACTGAATTCAGCTATAGTTAAAATGATATAATAATTGCCATTTCCATGTTGTTGGTGGTTAGCTTGAAGCTTCATAAATTTTATAATTATTGCTTATTGTTTATTCATGTTTGCTCTCAGGATGTTGAGAGATTCAAATTGGGAAACCCACGAACATTTCATTATCTAAATCAATCGAACTGCTATGAGCTGGATGGGGTAGATGATTCTAAGGAATACCTGGCAACTAGGAAGGCAATGGATGTTGTTGGAATCAGCCACAATGAGCAGGTACTGTTTTTTGAGAGTTTTTCCACAGAGGACGACGCCGCCATCCAGAATATGAAGATCTCTATTGAATCATATTTTTTTTCTTTTTCTTTTTCTTTTTCCAGGATTCAATTTTTCGAGTTGTGGCTGCTATTCTCCATTTAGGAAACATTGAATTCTCGAAGGGAAAAGAAGTAGACTCCTCAGAGCCCAAAGATGAAAATTCTTGGTTACATCTAAGAACTGCAGCTGAGCTTTTCATGTAAATTACTCCTATGAATCTGTTATATTTATTATTTTGAAGTGTGTGAATGGCAGGTTCTATATTTATTTTTTGAAGAATAATTATTGATATTATTAGGAAAATAGGTGATTCAATTATACAAAAACAAGAAAGGGGCTGAGCTTATGCTCCCCCCCCCACCAAAAAAAAAAGAAAAAAGAAAAGAAAAGAAAAACCACAAGAAAGAAAAAGAATCCAACAATAGTCATCAGAAGTGCACCTTCAATCAAAGAGCACCTCTCTCAATCCCTGCTCTTGCTAAATTATTGTGCATGATTTCTGTACTCTTTACTACAAATATAAATGTGTATTCTTTATCTGCCATTATTTTCAGGTGTGATGTGAAGGCTCTTGAAGATTCATTGTGCAAACGTGTGATTGTAACTCGTGATGAAACCATAACAAAAAGCCTTGATCCTGAATCCGCTACTCTGAGTAGAGATGCATTGGCAAAAATTGTGTATTCACGGCTATTTGATTGGTACGTTATGCTTCCATTTATTGATGAGTTTTTCTTGGAGGGTATTGTGATACTTTTGACCAATGCTTTTTTTTTATAATCTGTGATCCATTGCTCTACTTCTTGCTGCAGGCTTGTGACTAAAATTAATAGTTCAATTGGTCAGGATCCTGATTCAAAGTTCTTAATTGGGGTGCTGGATATTTATGGATTCGAGAGTTTCAAGACAAACAGGTGCTTAATTGGTATGCTTTTTGTGTTCATTTGAACATGCCATGTTATTGCCGCAAACTGTGTGGGAACCCTGCGCATTTGCATGATGGAAGAATACTTGAACCATTATAAGGGGACTTAAGGCTTTTGTATCGGCGTTGATGATTACTGTAATATAAAGCAGTGGATATTGCATTATTTTGGAGAAAGAACCATCCAACATAGCAGAAAAGAATTGTAAGAAGAAAATAGAAATCTAGTAAGAATTTGCAAAACACACAAGCACACAAAAATATCAGGAAAATTGCTTTCCCTGATGCACACAGTTGCATGCATCTTTGAATGTTTGCTTGTGTTCATTTGGATGGCATGGGGTGGTGGTTAGATTTTGGACCAGTGGTGGTCCAATGGATGATTGAATTGACTTTTAGGAAGGGAAAGTTTAGTGATGAAAGTTATGATGCATTTTCTGGCAACAGAGGATGGTTCACCCAAAGTTTGATTGAAGCCATTTCTTGGTGATCTTGCCATTTTTCTTGTAGGGAATTCTAATTGTTTTTACTGCCTTTTGGGAAGAGTCTTGAAGTTTCCAAGCTTGGGACACTTCCTTGGTTTTTTTAGATTGGATTCATGTTAGAGTAGTTTAGCAACTTTTTTTTTGTTGGTTTTAGCGACTTGTATTAAGCTGGGAAAGATATATACAGTATGTTGGATTTGAGTCTTTTAGCTAGGTTTAACGTATACATATGAATTTTGAGAATTTAGAAGGGACTTTGTCGGTTGCATTTCAAAGAACTCTTTGCCATTGCTTACAATTGTATGTGTAGATTTGGTGAGATTCTTCCACTCGTGATCTTTGCTATGCCCACTTTTGGTGTAATTGAATTATACAGGGAAGACTCATTATTCCGAGTGTCATAGCAAATTGTCTGGGAGAGCCTTGTTAGGAGGCTTAATCTTTTGGATGCAGAACATTCTTATGAATCTCCGTAGTGTTTGTTTACCCTGACATCGATGAAATAGTTGTTATTTGTTTGTTGGATTTTATTGTTCGATGTTAGTTGTGCTCATTTTTTATTCTAATAAATTGGTGGGTTCTGTGCAGCTTTGAGCAATTTTGCATCAATTTGACAAATGAGAAACTTCAGCAACATTTCAATCAGGTTTGTTTAGGAGCCCCTTTTCAAGTTCATCGTTGACTTGCATAGCTTAATTCTTGATCGGACATCTACCTCTCTAATCAGAAATCTGATACATTATTTTGTGTTTTTACAGCATGTTTTTAAAATGGAACAAGAAGAGTATACAAAAGAAGAGATTGATTGGAGTTACATTGAATTCATTGACAACCAAGATGTTCTAGACCTGATTGAAAAGGTTACTGTTGTCCAACTCTTTGCTAATTTTTTTTTTCTTTACAGTTTATATTTAATGCTAGCTGGTTTATCAATTATGTTTTTCTTCATCAAAATCTTGAATCAAGTGAATGGTTGATGCAACTATATGAACAACAGTTAAGACTTTTCTCTAACTTCTTTTGCATTTTGAACCTCCATCTTGGTGCACACTCTATCATTGTAGCTTCTTGATTTAATGGTAAAAGTTTTTGATTCAAGAAAGCAATCATGTGAAATTCTTGATACAAAAAGCGTCACCTTTATTATTTTGACCGGTTAAAAATGAATTCAATAATGAATTAGATTTTGATTTTTACCATTCAAAAGAAGAAAAAATCAATAATGGGAGGAAGAAATTCAATAGCATCCC
Source organism: Tasmannia lanceolata (assembly GCF_043159265.1). Classification (NCBI taxonomy): domain Eukaryota; kingdom Viridiplantae; phylum Streptophyta; class Magnoliopsida; order Canellales; family Winteraceae; genus Tasmannia; species Tasmannia lanceolata. The sequence goes on along the minus strand of NW_027518714.1, from coordinate 11,444,205 downwards.
TGTCTGTGATAGCAGCTGACTATGAGACATTGCAAAAGCTAAAGGCTTCCTGTACTCTGTCATATTTCCTAATGGCTGGACTTTCTGCAACTGAGTTTGTTTCCCTATGGCTATGAAAGCTGCCCATGAAAGAGGGAAAATTTCAACTCCCTTGCACTCTGGAGTATACCTTGTTACTGCTGCCTTATCTCAGCAAGAGCATCTCTTCAATGGATAAGTCTCTATCAAACTTTCAATGAGGACAAACATTGCAATCTCAATTAGAGGTCTAGTCTGGGGCATGCTGCTCATCATGCCCTAACTAGTCATGTCTGCTTGCTTGAATCAAACTTGTACTTGATGGCTCCCTACTATGACTATGAATGAGGATTTCAATGAGGACAAACATTGCAATCTCAATTAGAGGTCTAGTCTGGGGCATGCTGCTCATCATGCCCTAACTGGTCATGTCTGCTTGCTTGCATCAAACTTGTAATTGATGGCTCCCTACTATGACTGTGAATGAGGGATTACGGTATTGTCAAAATGATCCAAAGAGTGGTCTTTTGTAGTTTCTTGCTTTTGCCAACTCCAAGGTTATAGTACAATGTCCTTTTCCCTCCCTGATAGGTCGCTGAGATTGATCCCACATCCCATAGGTCCCCATCCTTACAGTTCAATGAGAGTTGGGGGCATTGTCTCACAGTCAAAGTATGACTGGAAGATAACTTTGTCATGCAAATCTGTGAATAAATTCTTGCGTGTTCTTGCCAGTGTCATAAACATTCTGCTGTGTTATTATTCCCCATCAGTCAACCCCACATACTCCAAGAACCAACCTGAAAATCAGTGGAGAGTGCATTAACAAATTATGCCATAGTGAAACATTAAACCTGCCTTGCTCAATTGATTCGATTCATTGTTTTCTGAGTGTTTGCCAGTTCTTTTTGTGTTTAGCCTCTCGCTTCCTTTTAGATCCCCAGTTCTCACTTTTGTTGTGCATAAATTATTTTTACCTTCTTCATGTAAATTTTCTAAAGGATTCATTAGCTGACCCAAACTAGTTTGGGACAAAGGCTTAGTTGAGTTGAGTTGAGTTGTCTTGCATAAATTATTTTTCCATCCTTTTTTTCACAAGCTTGACGTTGACTTGCGTTGTTTGCTCCTGTAGAGACACCATGTACTTTGCAGGGTGATCTTATGATGCCCAGGTATTTTGGGTCTTAAAATTGCTTATGTTCTACTGTTCTTCATTGCTCCTGCCCCACCCCTGCTTCTTGCCACCGGTTGTAACTAACTTGTACTTTGAGTTGCATCATAGGAGCAGGCTAACTCTTGTCATGTAACACTACCAAAATAAAAGAATGGACTGTGAAATTTTCAATTTGTAAATATGATTTTTGTGCCATAAATAATTGTCAAGAGATGCTGGGAATAAATTAACATTGGATGGCTTTTCAGCTTAGGTCAGAAAAGTATGCTTCGATTTATTTTATTTCATTTTCTGACAGTAAGCAATGAATATCTATTCCTTTCTATCATCCAGTGTTTTTTCTCATGAATTTCCTGGGAATATCAGTGGCCATAGATGTTTCCAAATGTTTGATTTGATTCCAGATAAATTGAGGATTTCTATTTTTAACAAAATCTATCATGAATTTCAGAAACCTGGTGGGATTGTTGCTCTTCTTGACGAGGCTTGGTACGTATAGGATTATGAATCATTATCTTGTGTTTTCTGTTTCAATAAAAACTCAACAAATGCAGAATCAATTATTGAATTATTATTATGAAGTTAGATTGAGGTGATGGTGAGATAATCGAGGCTTTTGTTTTGTAGTATGTTTCCAAGGTCGACACATGAAACATTTGCTCAAAAGCTGTACCAGACATTTAGAAATCACAAACGCTTCAGCAAGCCGAAATTGTCACCCACTGACTTCACAATCTGTCACTATGCTGGGGATGTATGTACTCCAGTCAGAGCTGCCCTTTCTTTTGACCTGTACATCAAAATTGTAGAATACAGACTAACAAAGAAAGCCCCATTCATCTTGCAGGTCACTTATCAAACAGAGTTGTTTCTAGACAAGAACAAAGATTATGTTGTTGCTGAGCATCAAGCGCTTTTGAGTGCTTCAAGCTGCCCCTTTGTTTCGGATTTATTTCCTCCCTTATCCGAGGAATCATCAAAATCGTCAAAGTTTTCATCAATAGGCTCACGGTTTAAGGTATGTTTCTTCTATTGTATAGTTAAAACGCATTATGCCCTATTCCATTGTGACAGTGTCCCTTGAGTTATGAAATCATGTCTTATATTTACGCAGCAACAACTACAAGCATTGCTAGAAACTCTCAGTGCCACTGAGCCACACTATATTCGCTGTGTAAAACCCAATAATCTTCTTAAGCCAGCGATTTTTGAGAATACTAATGTTCTACAGCAGCTCCGGTGTGGGGTAAGAAGGTTCTTACTTATTCCTTATTGCTTCTGTGTTCGTTAGTCTTACTAAATTTGTTAGCTGCATTTAGTTGCTGTTGAGATTGATTGTTTGCTTAATATAGGGGGTCATGGAAGCAATTAGGATAAGCTGTGCTGGATATCCCACAAGACGAGCATTCTGTGAATTCATAGACCGCTTTGGAATCCTTGCTCCTGATGTTTTGGATGGGAGGTAGATTCAATAGTTTTCAATATTAAGATAGCTATTTGTTGTCTACTTTGTATCTATGATTTGAACTTATTGACACATTATTTACTAAATTTTAATGGTAGCTATGATGAGGTCACTGCTTGCAAGAGGTTGCTAGAGAAGGTGAATCTTAAAGGGTATCAGGTAGATATGATTGATTCTCTTGAAATGAACTCTATTGACAATTCATTTCCATAAGCATCCTGTTTGCAAACACATTCTTCTCATTTTCTTTTGCAAGCTCCAGATGTTGCAGACATGTTGATTTAGTTCATTTTGAGATAAATGAACTCTATTCACAATTCATTTCCTTAAGCATCCTGTTTGTACGACACATTCTTCTTATTTTCTTTTGCAAGCTCCAGATGTTGCAGACATGTTGATCTAATTCATTTTGAGATGTTCACTTCATCAACTCTTTTAGGATTGTCAGTGATTTTCTTTTCTGGCATGCTAAATAATCCAACAATCTTCCAAGTAACCACTATCTCACATAACTTCTCCCTTCTCGAATTTAAAAGAAGTTATGCATATCAAGGGATCCCCACCAGTAAAAAGAGTGCAATTGCATTATCATTATGCTGCTAATGTGTATACTATTGCCCTTTATCTGTTATAGAATCAAGGATGACAACTATGTAACTAGCTAATTTTTAGTAACTTATGGTTTTCCTTTTAATTCTGTGGAGGACAAAAAGTAAAGAAAAGAGAAACTCACCATATTACTGACACTCCTTAAGTTGGGATGAGTATATTCTTTGTACCCAAGTCATAGTTAGCAAAACGTGAAATGGGAAAAATTAGGGTATAATACAGTATTGGTTCAAAAAACCGACATAAAAAACGGTCAAATAAACGAAAATACAAAAAATAAACGAGAACCATGCTATCAAAACCAAAATATATTTTAAAATTGAAAACCAAGTAGTTTTTTTTAATCCATGCTTACCACATAAAAACCTGTTAAAAGAAAACAAAACAAAAGAAACATAGCTGAAGTCCATGGACAATGACTGAGCTGGTCATAGGAATAGTGTAACACACAGTGACATCTAAAAATAAATCCCACCAAAATTAGAATTAATCCCCAATGACTAGATTTTCTTGCCCCACTGCTATTGCCAAAGAATAAGTCTCCGATCTAGCCTCCCTGATAGCAGGCTGAAATGCAGCCTCCACTGGTGCAAATGTCCAGGATTTCCTCCAAGGATACCATGTCTTCTAACCCATTTAATCACGTTCTGTGACTCACCTTAAACAAAGGGCCTGCAAACTGGCTTTGCAAAATCTTCATTCCTTAATAAAACTATTATTTCTATCTTTTTAGTTTTTCTTTGATCAGCAAGCCTTATATTTTATGATATGAATTGCTGTTGGCAATGCTTAAGGGCATTTGGATTGTGTGACTTGACTTATTAGTTTAAAGCACTTACTCAATGGTGATTTGTAGTGTTTCTTGCATCCTTCTTAGCTAGTGTTGAAGTGCACATGGTATTGCGAAATGTTTATCAAACTTTTTCAGGAAGTGGGGATTCTTCAGATGATTCATACGTGCATTTACAATATAAACTCTTGTCGAACAATCTAACTATTTCATTTTAAACTCACAGATTGGTAAAACAAAGGTGTTTCTTAGGGCTGGTCAGATGGCAGAACTAGATGCTCGCAGGAGTGAAGTTTTAGGAAGATCTGCTTCCATTATCCAAAGAAAAGTTCGTTCATTTTTGGCTCGCAGAACATTTATCTCATTGCGGCGGTCTGCAGTACTGATACAAGCAGTATGCAGAGGTATTGAATTAGGATATAGTTTTTTTAGGGAAGTGATATATCCGCCCTTTTGATAACATGGGACACCCAGCAGCAGTGTATCAATGACTGCAAAGGGGCTGATGTACTTCATGTCAGAAGGATTCAATGGGGCTCATTGTCACGTACACTGGCCATGCCTGTCCCAAGTAATCAAAAGGGGCGGATATATCACTTCCCTTTTTTTAAATGATAGCCAATTGGATATAGTTTTATTATACTAGATACATTTTCCATTTGGATTTTGTTCCTTAATTTATGAAAGATGAGATTCTCTCTCTCTCTCTCTCACCGACACACACACACACACACACACACACACACACACACACACACACACACATATATATATATATATATATATATATATATATATATATATGAGAAAAGGGTTCCTGAGGTGGCGCTAGCGCTACCTTATATGAGGTGACGCTCACAAAACATAGGGGGGCCACTTTGTTTGGATGTTCCAAAGCATTCATTTGATAGGACCTCACATAGATAGGGTGCCCACAAAAATCAGGTCGATAGGATCATCCTAACCCTTCCATTTGTGGAGGTTAAAATGGATGGGTATAAAGCTCCATAAATCTAAACCTCCACAAATGGAAGGGTTAGGATGATCCTATCGACCTGATTTTTTGTGGGCACCCTATCTATGTGAGGGCCTATCAAATGAATGCTTTGGATCATCCAAACAAAGTGGGCGCCCTATGTTTTGTGAGTGCCACCTCATATAAGGTAGCGCTAGCGCCACCTCAGGAACTGTTTATTGTGTGTGTGTGTGTGTGTCTATATATATATATATATATAGGGGTTTTCTAGGGACCATCTCAGAAGGCATTTCGCGGATGGGCTGTTGCATGTGAGAGCTGCCACCTCCGATGAATTAAATGAATAAGACAAAATTTGAGCCTGTGTGGCTGCTCTCACATGCAACAGCCCTTCCGTGAAATGCCTTCTGTGATGGTCCCTAGCAAATCCCATATATATATATATATATATATATATATATATATATATATATATATATATATTATATATCTATATCTATATAGTAGAAGAGAAAATAAGAGAATTTTTTGTAGAATTACACATCACTCTTTTTGACTTTTTTTAACAAAGGCACCTATTCAAATCCTACCCCCTTCTTTATGCTTTTTAACAAAGGCACCCATTAAAGCCAAATAATTTCAATCCTACCCCCTTCCTTTATGCTTTTTTAATAAAAAATCTATAGGGTGATCTTAACCATCCGATTTAAGAGGAACAACATATTATGGAAACCTCTATAGATTGGAGGGCTAGGATCAGCCTATGGAAATGATTTTTGGGGCACAACCTATTTATGTTGTGTTCCATCACATGGACGGTTTGGATCAACCCGTGATGTGGTCCGTACAGTTCTTTGTCGACCCGTGCATCGCACGGGATTTTTTACTAGTATATATATATAGCATAAGAGAAAAGGAGAGAATTATTTGAATTTCTCCCAAAATTCTATGAGAATTACATATCACTTTTTTGACTTTTTTTAACAGAGGCACCCATTCAACCCACATTTTCAATCCTACCCCCTCTGTTATGCTTTTTAACAAAGGCACCCATTAAAGCCACATAATTTCAATCCTACCCCCCTCCTTTATGCTTTGTTAATAAAAAAAGTGGACAAAGTCAACATTGCAAAATTACGGATTGGGTACATATGTTACATAATACTACGGATTTTTGTGAACATATTACATAATACTATGGATTCGGATGCGTTTCAAAATATTGACGAATTCCGAGCCTCCTTAAGTGGAACAACATATGATGGAAACCTCTATAGATTGGAGGGCTAGGATCAGCCTATGGAAATGATTTTACGGGCCCTATTTCTGTTGTGTTCCATCACATGGACGGTTTGGATCTACAGATGATGTGGTCCGTACAGTTCTTTGTCGGCCCGTGCAACGCACGCGGTTTTTTACTAGTGTGTGTGTGTGTGTGTGTATATATATATATACAGTTTGTGTAAGATAAGATGGGCAATCTTGTCCTCTGATGCTGTGGATAGAGGATGGTGGATGCTAGCTTTGAGCTGTATGTAATTCTACTTTATGCTCATTTTAGGGGAACGTGCACGAGAGCTTTATGACACCATGCGAAGAGAAGCAGCCTGTCTGCGGATACAGAAAGATTTGCGGATGCATCTTGCAAAGAAAGCTTACAATAACTTATTTTCTTCGGCTGTTAAGATTCAATCTGGCTTGCGTGGGATGGCTGCCCGTAATGAGCTTAACTTCAGGCGGCATAGAAAAGCTGCAATTGTTATTCAGGTAAAAATGAGAAAACAAAAGATGCAATTGTTATTCTGGTAAAACGGGTTTGTTTGTTAATTTATGAGATGTGGATCTATGATCGGTCTACCATCTATCATAATTTTATGAAGCTTCTAGCACATCTGTTAGAGAAGACATTTGCTAATTTATGAGATGTGTCTCTATGATCGGTCTACCATCTATCAAAATTTTATGACGCTTCTAGCACATATGTTAGAGAAGACACTGTTCCAGTATTTTGCTTGCAATTTTGTAAATTCGTAGTTGGTGGCAGAGTTACCGATTTTTTTTTTCTAATTCATGTGTTGCTGGAGTTTTTTAGTGTGTTTTGTTATGATATTTGATTTTCATCCTGGGTTCTGATGTTTTCATTTCCTTAATCCAGAGTCAATGCCGTCAATACTTGGCTCGCTTACATTATTTGAGGATAAAGAAGGCGGCAATTACTAGTCAATGTGCCTGGAGAGGAAAAGTTGCTAGAAGAGAGCTACGGAAACTTAAGATGGTGAGCCATTCAATTTTAATTTTACAATCATGTAGGTAGATGTTGCAGATTATGGTTCTATTTTACCTCATAATTTATTTGGATTTTGTGATGGTTTTTTAAATAATATATGATAGTTAGCTTCTGCTTAAATTAAAACTTAAGCAAATTATGTAGAATCTGTACTCCTTGTTTTCAGTTTGGGCTTTGACATGACTTGATTACTTTTTATATGATCCTCAATGTGGAAGTTCCTTGGAAAATGGCATGCTAGTACATGGTTTTTAGCTAGACTGTAATTTCAAAAAAAAAAAAAAAAAGTTGTTGCATCAACTTATCCTCAAAACGATAACCCTTTTATGTTGAAAATGCTGACTGCCAGCTTTGTTAGTTCTCACTCTATTTCAACAATTCAGTTCTATAATCTAAACAGCATTAATATTGTCCCAGTCATTTGTCTTGACCCTAAGATAAAATTCAAGGGTTGCTTATGTGTCTGTCTATCTTTGTAGGCGGCAAAGGAAACTGGTGCTCTCCAAGCTGCCAAAAATAAGTTGGAAAAACAAGTTGAAGAACTTACCTGGCGACTACAACTGGAGAAACGCATGAGGGTAAATATTTTAGTGATTTCTTTCTAATGCTCCACATTTTCTTTATATTCGTGAAGTGGCATATGATGGAGCCATTAGTATTCCACTATTGTTCTTTACCAACACAGCAACAAAATCTCTACTTTTCCACTATCTGGGTGATGCTTGGTTTGAACTTCGAACACAAGTTAGCTTGCATTGAGTTGGATTGAAGTTCTACGGTATTAGTTCTTTTCTTTTTTTGTGAAACTAGAGGTTAAACAACAAGCCCAGATGTATTGCCTATAGTTTGTCCTTGGCTTCTAGAATACTTGATCAGCTTCAATCTATCTTGGTCTCAACCTTGAATGAGTTGGATTGGGCGGGAGACTGGAAAAGTTCCATTTTAGTTATAAATAGTCGATGAATAGTAGCTTTCAGTTTGGTTTCCAAATGCATAAAATGGCTTAGTTGGGCACTTTGTCCTACTTTCACCTCTTCTAATTTTATGCTGTCTAGAACATTTTCTGTTGTTTAGTTTATACTTCAGTTGTTAGCTTCAATTGATCCGAAAGAGCTTTTTGCCTATCGATTTTCTTAGTATCCGGAAATGCTTTGCAAGAATTTGGCCACATCATCCATGAAAACTGAAATGCAATCATATTCCTGGTTTGAAAGGGGTCAGCTGAGGGTTGGCGCCGTCCACATTGTATCAGCTGATGGGATGGTTTCGGGACTCATGAGCAAGGATTGAAATTTCAGTTTCGGTTTTGGCCTCAGCCGAAAACAAAATTTTGGTGGAAATTTCAGTTTCAGTTTAAATTTCGGTAAAAATGTTGTATTTTGGGCCGAAATTTTAAATTTTTGTCCCGCCGAAATCTGAAATTTTGGTATTTCAGCTGAAATTTCAAACCATGCTCATGAGTGGCTTGGAGAGCCTGGCTGGGTTGGACAAAGTGCGATTTCTCCCAATAACTTGTCACATTTCGGGTATAATCTTATTGTACTAACTGATGCAACACATTTTCCTTATAGGCGGATATGGAGGAAGCCAAAACACAAGAAAATTCAAAATTGCAATCCGCTTTACATGACATGCAACTTCAATTTAAAGAAACTAAAACGTTGTTGATGAAGGAGCGAGAGACTGCAAAACTGTCTGCAGAGCAAGTTCCTGTCATACAGGTCCCAGTTATCGATAGTACAATGTTGGACAAACTTACTACTGAAAATGAAAAGCTCAAGGTGAATTCCACAACAGTTCTATGTTGTTTGACTGAATTCCACTGGGGAACATATTCTGCATTTCTGATTGTGATGTTTTTCTCATTTGTTCACCTTCAACTTATCACAGGTGATGGTGAGTTCACTGGAAATGAAGATTGATGAAACTGAAAGGAAATTCGAAGAAACAAACAAAATTAGTGAAGAAAGGCTGAAGAAGGCGGTGGAGGCCGAGTCAAAGATAATCCAGTTGAAAAGTGCAATGCAGAGGTTCTTGTAGTTTCTTGACTACTATTAGGGACTATTTTTGTTAAAACCAAATTTCATGATTGATGCATTCTACTATTTTAAGCATGACAAGGAAATGAATGCCTCTTGTTGGCTTGGTTATGTCGTTAAGCTGTGGTAAACCACACATATTCCTTTTATAGTCTCTCTCTCACACATTGGAAGTTACTTGTCTTTCACCAGGCTCGAAGAAAAGCTCTCTACCATGGAATCGGAAGATCAAATTCTCCGGCAGCAAATCTTGTTAAATTCACCCGTAAAACGCATGTCAGAGCATTTATCGATCCCGAAAAGCAAGGTAATCATGCTTTATGGGAAAATTAAAATATTTATTTTATGGGTTCCTTTTCAGGATGTTTCTGTATCTTACAGTTTTTCGTTATTTGCAGAATTTGGAGAATGGTCACTATAAGAGTGAAGAGCTTAAACCCAAAAGTGTAGGTTTAAGTATAATGTTTACTTTTGCTTATTATCTAGTTTGTATTGTGGTGTGCTGTGTACTTTGTTATGTCGTACCTTAAGAAAGAGCTGTTTCTGCAGGAACCACAAAATTTACCATCTGCTAACAAGGATGATGCAGAATCTGACAACAAGTTGAGGAGATTCCACATTGAGAGACAGCATGTATGTGCTTACTAGTATCAGAATGCATGTAGTAAGGAGAATTTAGGCCCTGAACCATACCACTAATGGACCAAAGAAACGCCCCATCATTCGGATCATCTTCCCCTCTAGTAGGAAAGATATCACGAGGAGGGAAGAAGTACACAAATAATGGAGTTATAAACCGAATGGCCCACTCCAGATTTTCTGGTCTAAATGGCTACAACCACTCCCTATTAAATGACTATAATCAGTCATTGACATAAGAGTCTCAATTATTGTTGGCAGTCATGATTTTTCTTCCAAGTCGAGTCTAAAATTGATCCATCTAACATGGAGATCTTTTGGCACAGGAGAGTGTTGATGCTCTTATTAAATGTGTGGTGCAAAATATTGGGTTCAGTCAAGGGAAGCCAGTTGCAGCATTTACCATATTCAAATGTCTTCTGCATTGGAAATCATTCGAAGCAGAAAGGACTAGCGTTTTTGACCGTCTTATTCAGATGATCGGTTCTGCAATTGAGGTATTTTGTTGTCCATCATTAATAGTCATCATGATTTCAGTTCACTATTTGTAGCATTGTCATTGGTAAAGAATATCTCATAAAGTTCTCTCACTAGTGAAAGGATGAGTGCTTGGAAGTAAATGCTCATTATGCAGAAGCAGATTAACGAACAATTGTGACCATGTGAATTTCCTCATACTATTCATTAATTTTATTTGATTGCGTGGATACTTGGAAACTGTATTGCTATAATATAAGAGCCTGATACAATACAGTCATCAACTCAGGCTTCTGAGTTGCTAAAATGCATCTCAGTTCACATTTTCCTAATCTTTTCATGGTTTATTTCCTTCATTTGCATCTACAGTTTAACAAATACTTCTCATGGTTTTGCCATATCTTGTTGTGAATATCCTTCTAGCTGCAGTGCATGGCTTGTAAACATCTTGTCATCCACAAATTCTAAGTTTTTCACTTAAACCGTACGTTTCTCATGAACCTCTATTGCCTTCGCTCTTTCTTGACCCCAAAAGGTCACTGCAAAATTCCAGCAATTGCCAACGAAAATAAGGAATAAAAAATCAAAGTTGAAGGAATAGATATAACAATCATGACTGCTTACTAGAAAGAGAGAAAGAAAAGCATGACAGCATTTTAGCCTTGTAGAATCATTTCATAGGGATCATTCAAAAAAAAGAAAAGAGAATAACTTCATAGGGACTGTAGCATCACACCACTTCCACCCCATTTGTTTGAAAAGTGAAACAAAAGGGGTGGAAATGCATTCATTTTTAGGAAAAGTCGAGCAACTCCATTTAAACTATTAGTTATCCTGTGTATGTCGGAGATCATCCAAACAGTTAAAATATATCTTTTCAACATATATCCACAAATAAATGCCGTTCAGATGCATCACCTTCTTTTGGTATTCTTCTTGCTTTTAATTTACATCTCTTGGGAAAACGTGGGGGATTTACTCTCTCTCTCTCTCTCTCTCATTGCACACAATAGTGATGAACACAACAAACGATTTTGACTCACATCTATCTACTTCATTTCTTAATTTCTTACATAGTTTTTAGGCCTCTTTGGATACCACCATAACTGGTTTTTCTTTTTTGTAAAAATGATGATATTTTGTTAATCTTATTTGCTAATGAGACATTACGGCCACTATGTGAGCCATAAACTTAGATGTAAAACTACTATATCCATTAGTTGCATATAAGCTTATATGAAAATGATTTCTAGGGTTGTCCAAAGGGCCCTTGGTCTTTCGGTATCTTTTATTATTCTTTTAGTTACGGTGTAGGCAGTTGTATGTTGCTCAATTTTATTGTGCGATGTGCATATTCGATGTTACTGATTATTATTATTATTTTGCTAAAAAAGTGGAATTTCTTATTGCATTGTGATATGAGAGCTCCTTGGCATACAGGGAACCCTAACTGTAATTGTTTTGTGCTCCTACTTATCTGCATGGAGGAGCTTTGTATACCCCCCCCCTGCCACTCCATCGTGATTGCCTTTTTTTCCTAATCAACCTTCCTATGGTTCTGACTGAATGATGTTTGCATCCTGACTATTGTCTTGAAACTTTTTCTTTAGTTCTACCTCCAACTCATTCAATAGCTGTTGGATGTTATTAATGTCCTTATGTTAGATAAACTTAATTCTAGTGGTTATTTTTAACTTAATATCTTCTAGCTAGAGCGCCTCTTTGCATTTAACTTTCCTTATCTGCCTCCAAATCTTGGATTATGATTATGACTACAGGCTATTTTTTATCTTTGACCTGCACTGGAATTTACAGCATGTTCCTGTCTTTTTAACCAAAGCTACATTCCTGTTCTACAGAATCAGGAGAACAACGAACATCTGGCTTACTGGCTAGCAAATACATCTAGTTTGTTGTTCTTGTTACAACGAAGTTTAAAAGCATCTAGTCCAGCTGGAACGAGTCCACTCAAGAAGCCTCCCCCTGCGACAACATTATTTGGGCGGATGACTCAAGTGCTTTTTTTTCTTTCTTGTTTTCCTTCTCTTGGGGTTTGATTGCTTTTGGGCTTTCTTCATGGGCGGAAAATACCTGAACGTTGAGCAGCATAATTTATCATTTTCATTATGTTATATGATCCTTTTCTCAGGGGTTCCGCTCTTCTCCTTCCTCTGCGAACCTTGCAGTAGGTGCACTGGATGTTGTGCGCCAAGTTGAGGCGAAGTACCCTGCCTTGCTTTTCAAGCAGCAGCTCACAGCATTCGTGGAGAAGATATATGGAATGGTTCGTGACAACTTGAAGAAAGACTTGCTTCCATTGCTCAATCACTGTATCCAGGTACTCTGAATGTTACTTTACCATTGTTACATCTTTTGCATTCTCATCTCTCTTTAACGTGGGTTCCTTGTACAAGGATGCTGTTTTGGCTGTCCTCGTAGTTTATTGACTTAGAACTTATTATAGGTTCAATTTTGTATGGTTTTTCATTACAAGAACCTTGAATGATTTTATTTATTTATTTATTTTGAATGGAACCTTGAAAGTTTGATTATAGTTTGGCATTTTAGCTGGTACTGTTTGAACTTTGGTCCTTTGCACCACCCAAGATTAGCTGGTACTGTTCTTTGTGTGGAGATGCATTTATGTTCCAAATGTGCCATACATAAGAATGGGGGCTGTAGGAAAGTATAATGAAAATAAAGATTTCTGTCAAAACATATTTTGAATGCTATTTTATATTTATTGACTTGAGATTTTAAAGTGGCTAGTTTTGTGTGTGAAATTTCAGGCACCAAGAACATCAAAGTCAAGTATGTTTAGATCATCTGGACGGTCCTTTGGGCATCACACACCAAGTAGTCACTGGCAGAGCATTATTGAGAGCCTCAACACTCTTCTCAAAATATTGCAGGAAAACTTTGTATGGACTGGTCTTTTTATCTGGTTAAACATTGAATGAATTAATTCAATTATGTGCAGAAAGGCTTACAGTTGTCCTTGTTTCAGGTTCCTCCTATTCTTGTTCGGAAGATCTTTACCCAGATTTTCTCATATATCAATGTACAACTCTTCAACAGGTAATCAAATATCTCACTGGAAGTTCTGTTTGCAATCTCTATTTAAATGGTAACTGCTGATATTGGAAGCCTGTTTAATCCTATTGCAGTCTTCTTCTACGCCGTGAGTGTTGTACTTTCAGCAACGGTGAATTTGTTAAAGCTGGATTAGCTGATTTAGAGTTATGGTGTTGCCAAGCAAAAGAAGAGGTACATTTCTTGCATGTGAATCTTTTCGACCTTCTTTATGAAAGCTTTCTATTATTTTGTTACTCTATTGTTACACTGGTAAAATTTTCTCAGTCTGTATTCCTGAAAATTTCTCACCTTGCAGTATGCAGGCTCGTCTTGGGATGAACTTAAGCACATAAGGCAAGCTGTGGGATTCTTGGTATGTAAAATTTGTTGTTTTTTGAAGCGTCTTTTACGAATAAGTTGGATATGCTTAGTGTAGTTTAATTTTGGACTTCCTGATGTCTGATAAAATATGAACAGTTCACTTTTGATTCAATGCATTGTAACCAGGAATCATACTCATAGAACTAGAATTAATACAGTTAGTATGGGCTTCATCTATCAGTAATTTGTCTGGAGGAAAGTTCTAGTGATTGGAAGGGATGTTTTCGTCGATGAATCTTCACTTCTGCTATTGTTGGAAACCAATCTGTGGAGGCACATGTGGGCACAACCAGCACAACCAAACAAGTTGTCTTTGGTTGTGAAGACCACGGAAGACTCCTCTTATCCAACAATGGAGAGACCAGGAGTTTGATGTCTTTGTTGTTCAGTCTTAATATGTTAGAGAAGACAAACCAGTTACAAAGAACAGTTTTTCCATGATAAAATGGAATGTTTTGCATTTACCATTCAAAAAAATATGGAATGTTTTGCATTCATATTGTTGTTTATAATTAACCATATTAAAACAATTATAGGTTTAAGAAAAGGATTGGTGATCCATGATTTGGCTTATCCCCCCTTCCAATTGGTCCAGCCCTTGGATCCTGCCTGATGTGATTTGACACCCCCACCATTTCTGTCAGTGGTCCGTTCATTGAGCCAAAGAACAGATGAGCAAAATCGGCAAACAATTTCTCCACATATATGTATGATAAACTGAATGGGATAATAGAAATATTGTTTTTTCTCCTCTCATATCCTACAAGCATGCTTAGCAGGAAATCTTTAACCAGTTGTGATCCACTGGACATGTTTACTGAGTTATCATAAGTGTGTTTAAATATTAAACTTTGGCTTGTTTTGGGATGCTACTTGCGCCACCCTACACTATTCTACTTGTAAGAGTCCCATGTCAGAGCTCAAAGCTGTCAACCGGTCAAACAAAACTCCCCCAATTGGTTTATAGAGAACAGCGAGAATGTCAGAGCATCACGTGCAGAGAAGCAAAATATGTTAATCATTGCTCTCTCTCTCTCTCTCTCTCTCTCTCTCTCTATATATATATATATATATATATATATATATATATATATATATATAGCTAGGGAGTAGGAAGTTCTCTCTTTCTCTCTCATTGCTCTCTCTCTCTCTCTCTCTCTCTCTATATATATATATATATATATATATATATATATATATATATATATATATATATTTGTGCGGTCGATCGCACCAAGCTTAGGTGCGGTCGAGGGTCCCAAACTCATGTGGGCCCACTTTGTTAGGATGATCCAAATCATTCATTTGAAAGGCCCTTACATAGATGGGGTATGTACAAAAAAACAACTCCATAGGATCATCCTAACCCATCCATTTGTGGAGGTCAAAATGGACAGATACCGTTTGCCACAAATCTGTCCATTTTTGCCCTCCACTTTTGGAGGGGTTAGGATGATCCAATGGACCTGATTTTTTGTACACAACCTATCTATGATGGGGTCTTGCAGATGAATGGTTTTGATCAGCACAAAAAATGTGGGACCCATGTGTTTGGGCCCTCGACCGCGACCGCACACTCCTTTTCCTCTCTCTCTCTCTCTCTCTCTCTCTCTATATATATATATATATATATATATATATATATATATATAGAGAGAGAGAGAGAGAGAGAGAGAGAGAGAGAGAGAGAGAGAGAGAGAGAGAACTTCCTACTCCCTAGCGTAGATAACTTATCTACTGCCTAGGCTTAAAATACAGTAGGGGCCACATTGTTTGGGTGATGCAAACTATCCATTTGATGAGCCCTCACATAGATAGGGTGTGCCCAAAAAATCAACTCCATATGATCATCCCAACCCTTCGATTTGTGGAGGTAAAAATGGACAGGTATATACCTTCCCAAATCTGTCCATTTTTTGCCTCTACAGTTCCAAGGTTAGGATGATCCTATGGAGCTGATTTTTTGGGTACACCCTATCTATGTAAGACCTATCAAATGAATAGTTTGCATCACCCAAACTGTTGGTATTGGCATCTGAAAACATCAGTAATCCTTAATGGTTTTCTATTGTTTAATGCTTCTTATACACACTTTTTATCTACTAGTTATAGAGACCCAAGCATGAGCTCAAAGTTCCTGCACCACAGACATTCAGTCTGTTTGTATTATATGAGAGTCTTCCTTTTGAAATCTTGGACTTTAATGGTGATCGATTGAAGAGATATTATATATTCAATTTTCTTTCAATATTCTTTGAAACAAATTCCAGTAAGTCCTTGTGTAACTTGCATAATAAATTTAAGAATTTCTTTCAGTCAAAATTAAGTATGGTTGAGCATTGATTAAAAATTGATGGCATCTGAAACGGCAACCATCCATGGAGTTATTCTGTTTATTTGATGCTCGTTGTGCCCTTGTTTTTAATCTACAGGTTATATTTCAGAAATCAAAAATTTCCTTCGATGAAATCACCGGTGACCTTTGCCCTGTAAGTCCCCCTTCTCTCTCTCTCTCTCTGTCTCTCTCTCACACACACACACTCACTCTTTCTTGTCTGCAGATTCTGAGTGTCCAGCAGCTTTATAGAATATGTACAATGTACTGGGACGACAATTACGGCACCCAAACTGTATCTCCAAGTGTATGTCCTAATCGCTGAAGTCTCTCTCTCTCTCTCTCTCTCTCTCTCTCTCACACACACACACACACACACACACACACACACGTTATATGCATATTAGATAAGTATCAGTTTCACAGCCTTCTCATTTTTGCATGTTACATGCATGGATTTACACTGACAGCAGAAAACCTTCAAGTATTTGGACGCTGATGCATTTATTGGGATACCATTTGAGAAACACATACCCATGTGCATATTTCTAGTAACTTATTTACATATGGCATTTCTATCCTTACTTGATGTGGAGATACACACATGTATTTCTGCATGTGTTTATATTTGTATAAATCCATTTTCTTTTGTAGAAAAAGATATGGAAGGTTAATTATTTTTTGTCTAGGGAAAATGGGTTCCCTTAATGAGTGCATTTGTGTTATGTGAGTGGTCGACCACAAATCTTCTGGGAGGTGTATTAATGTAGGTACCTGATCGACCGGACAAGGTCGGTCGACCGGGTACGCACTTCCAAATTTTCTTCAGCTGGATCGGCTGTATCTGTAACATGGAGCACGGGATGCATGGTCACATTAGTAGCAGGAAACTTCTTGGGCTGGTGGAAAACTTGTTTCCCTTAAACCCGTTTCGGACCAAAACACATGGAAAACACATGGGAGACATATGAGAAACTTATGTGAAACATGTGTGAAATCTTGAGAAACGTGTGGAAAACTTGCAGAAAACGTATGTGAAACATGTGTGAAACTTATGGTAATTTAAAATAGCTTCTATATCTTGGAGCCAAGCCAATTTTGGAGCAACTTTGTGATAATGGAACCAACCGGCATAAGGCATTAACCCTACACCAATTCTCTCCTTTGCCGCGATGGTTTGTAATGTTTCTTAAACCTCAAAGGTTGAGGTTTCAAGGATTGGTGCAAGCAGATCAAAAAACATGTGTGAAACTTATGAAAATCGTTTTGTAAAAAACAAACCAAAAAATTATGGAATAGATATTAAAAAGGATAACAGCATATATTGTAATAAAAAATAAAAATAAGAAATATTCAAATAGAAATTTTAAATTAACAAATTAAAAAAACCATATATTTTGTGTTTTCCTTGTATTTCATGTGTTTTCTTTTGTGTTTCTGTATCTTTTCTGAAATGTTTATAATGTGTTTCCTAAGATGTTTCTCATTGTGTTTCTCATGTGATTTTCTATCATTCTCCCATTTCTTGTTTCCCCTATGTTTTTTCTATGCATTTCCAGTTTCTCGTTTCCCCTCTGTTTTTTCTATGCATTCCTCGTTTCTCGTTTCCCCTCTGTTTTTTCTATGCATTTCCCGTTTCTGTTTCACGTTTTGCTTCCCGGATTTATTTACCACCCTGGTAACTATGGTCACATGCACAAACAATTCCCATAAGTTTCTTGATTCAAAAACCCCTTTTGTAGTAATCCTTTGTAAATTACTCCCATATTATATTTCTACAGGTGCTTTCCAGCATGAGGGTACTAATGACAGAGGCTTCGAACAATGCCGTTAGCAACGCCTTTTTACTGGACGACAACTCCAGGTGAGAAAATTGTTCCTTGTACTATAGTTGATAAATATAACATATAAAACACATTATCTGAAGTCTGAACTCCATGCATCTAATTGCCACCCCAATGCAGCATTCCGTTCTCAGTTGATGACATTTCTAATTCTCTGCAAGAGAAGGACTTCACGGATGTCAAACCTGCAGAGGAGCTTCTTGAGAATGCAGCCTTCCAATTTTTACAAGAGTAAGGCTGTAAAACCTGGATATTTTTTTCCTCAATGCAGTAAAAATCTGTCTTTCATGTAAATCCACCCCATTTTTCTCCATATCTTTTTCTAGCATATTCAGGCCCTTAGCTGTAAAATTATTCTTTCCATTTAGATGTGTGCAGAATCTCTTGAGGTGTTCAAGGGGGGCAGGGATGAATTTTACCCTGCCTTTAGTGGTTTGTTATTGTATTTTTTGTTTTAAAAATGCAGTAGCGGGCAGCATTCTTTGTAGGTTAAGATGCAGCATTGTCATTGTAGTGCTGGTGGGAGGAGCCATTCACATCATCCTCCCCTTTTTTCATTGTAAAGCAACAGAATATATGAACACATATATTACAGGAAATTCTTTTGGAATATTTTAATGGATTGAAGCTTGTGGAACTAGACATGATTGCTACTCACTGTTTGTCTTTACATAAGGAAAAATGGTATCTCTAACCTGGTACTTTTTAGCATATAGTTGGAATTGACATGGGTGTCATGTCTAATTTTAAGACTGCCCCCGTAAATCTTGTTTATACATCTCTACTAGCCTCCATTGTACTCCATGATTGCTGTGCTAATTTGTGAAACTCAGGTTCAAGGATTTTTGAGATATTGTTGGCCAGAGATTTAAGATTTTCGTAAGAACCTCCATTACCAACATCCTATTTTTCTCTGCTACATCATATGTTCCAAATGAACTATAAATCTACATCTTCAAGACCCACTTTCATTTTCAACGTTTTCTGATAAATTTTGATTTTCAGTTGAATCTAGCAGTGAAAGTTGGGTTGGGCCAGCCCGAAAGCCTGAATAAGCGAACCATGTTGGGCTCATGTTTGGGCTCATCTCACACTTACTGAGGTTGGGATTGGGCCTACGTCTCAATGCACTTGTTAAAATTTCTTCTAAAACCCCTCTTTATCTTGTGCCTTGTAAGCATTTCTGTCTATCTGTGTTGAATGAAAACCCCTCTTCCTTGATCCTTCTCCCCCACCATCTCTTCCAAACCCGTCTCCAAATACCATCACATCTACACAAAAGGTTCTTTGATACTTATCAGATATATATTAGATATGGGCGGCCGTATTTTGAAAATGAGACGAACTTGCCTTTGTTTTACTTGTTTTAACCAGTTGTCAAAGGCTAGTACAATTCCCCAGAAAGCTCTCAACAGCTTTTGATAACTGGTTAAATCCTATAAAACAAGGTGAGTCTGTCTCGTTATCAAAATTTGGGTTTACCTAAATATTTTACCCATTGCCCTAAATGATCAATAACCCTCACCATTCAGGACAACATTGTTTCGTTATTTCCTACCACAAGGGGCTATTTAACTAATGGAGATTTTACCCTATTACTTGCACTTGATTCTTCTTCTTCCTCTTTATGTGCCTTTTACATGATTTGCTTTTCCAAATATAATCCCACCAACTCCCATAAATAGTGAATCAGAAAATGTATAGAATTAGCCTTTGAGGACTGGATTTTAAAACATGTGTTTTACTGTTTTAGTGAGATTAATCTCAGCTCTTTACAAAAATGTGAATCTGTGGTTGATGCACTTACTCACAGCGGAGGTGAATCAACTGGTTGAAATCAAAACAAATTCAACTTGATTTAATGATCCCTAACCCTTGCTCATGCGTGTTGCCTCATGTGGGTCCACTGATTGACGGTTCAGATCACATAGATGTCCAGACCAAATGTGGATCGTCAGGATTTATCCCAACGGTGACTGTCTGCCCAGTCAGACCCTTGTACTTTTCACGGGGCGATTAATTTCTCGCCCCCTGTGAGATAATGCGCTCCCCTCTAACGTGATTTGACGTGAAAAAAAAAGAAAAAGAAAAGCGTTAAAGTCTCCCCACAATTCAAGTCAAAAGAGAGGAAATGATGGACATCCAACTAAAGTGTATCTACGACTGCAAAGGTGCTGATGTACTTCACATTGGAAGGAATGAAGTGACCTGATTGCTACGTACAATGCAGCTGTGTGTCCCAAGTTATGAAAATGGGCGCATTTATCATTTCCCTAAAAGAGGGGGGCATTATCCTCCAAGGGGGCGAAAAAAATCATTTCCCTTCTTACGTGCATCCCACATTCTTACCATACTGGCCATTGGCCAAATTGTAGGGCTGCAACTCGAGCCGGGTTTTACCCGACCCGCATCGACCCGACCTGAGTTGCATAAGTTATAGTATGTACATTTTTTTCTATTGTTAGTTACAAGTTAAAAGTGAAAACCCACACACCCACTGTTATTGTATGTTAGTGTAATTTCTGCTTCTATGAGTTGAGTTGATTCAAGCGTTTGATTCAGCATTGTTTGATTGTAATTACAACATTGTTTGATTACGGCATTGTTTGATTCAAGTGTAATGTGAGTGTAATTACATCATTGTTTGATTCAAGTGTAATGTGAGTGTAATTTCTACTTCTATGAGTTGAGTTGCCTTGCCAAACAAGAATTTTCCTTAAAAAATTGCGTCAACGTGAAAAAACCCGACCCGACCCGACCCGAGATTTATCATGGGTAGTGCCGGGTTTGGGAATTGTGGGTTTTCCGAAAAAAAAACCCGACCCGACCCGACCCGAGATATTTCTCGGGTAGGGTTGGGTTCTCCAAAACCCGACCCTCCCGACCCGAGTTGCAGCCCTACCAAATTGTGAAGAAATGGGAGTCCACCTGGGAAATAAATTCCAAGAGAGAGAAAGACAAAAAAAAGGTTAAAAAACATGAAGAGAGAGAGAATTTAAAAAATCATAAATTTTAGGTTCTGTTAGGACATTCCTATTTTAATGCCTGCTTCTTCTCAGGAATGTCGCTCTCCCACCCCTGAGATTGAAATTCAAGGCATAAACAAAAACAACAGGTTTCTTTCATCCCACCCATCAATTGATACCCCCACCCCCCCCTCCAAACTCAAAATCCCCCTTTCTGGTATCCTCGGATTCCATCCATAAAATCCAGGTACTTTCCTCTGATTCTTCTCCCTTTTTATATCATTCTCTTTATTTCCCTCTTGTTATTTGCCTGTGTAGAATTTAATTTCCATCGAAATCAATTTCAGAATTCCATTCCTGAAAGAGAATTCTCCGTTTTCTTCTCAACTTATCGCCATATTTTTTTCTTCTTCTCTTTTTAGACCTGTTTTTTCCTTGTGGATTGAAAGAAGTATGGATGAATTTTTGCATAATCCTTTGTTCATCAATTTGTGATAATCTCACCATCTTAACAATTCATTAGATTTCTTCCCTCTATGTGATCTCAATGTTTTGTTAATGCCACCCCTTTCTGAATTGCCAATGATCATGAATAGAAAGATTAGGGTTCAGAAATTTTGTAGATGATTCGCGTAACTAATCCTACTCCATTTAACATTTCTCCCCCTCACCGTGCTATTTGAATGATCTGATGTTGTTAGTCAGCTGGAAAATAGTGTCCGAAGCTGAAACAAGGGTGAACTTACCTGTGGATTTGAAGGTACATTGGGTGAGTTTATCTGAGAATTATGAGAATATTACAGGCATGTTTTAGTATTGCCATTTTGGAGTACTGAGGGATGGATAGAAAAGAAGGGCTTGAGGAGATAAAGAATGTTTATCCACAGCTAAATAGAAACGTTTTCCTTCAAAGTATGACAAGTGAGGTGCCTGGCCCTTCTAGCCAGATGACTCTACACAACGATGTTTCTGTTGTTTCAAACGATGGTTTTCTTTCTGGGAAATATGTGAATAATGTCTCTGTTCAGACAGGTGAGGAATTTTCTATGGAGTTTCTTCAGGATCGTGTTGCGCCAGGGAGAGCATTTGAGAGACCTGATATTCAACAGGGTTATTCAGTAAGAATGGGATTCAATTTCAATCAGAATGTTCACCTAGGCTATGAGAATCCCACGGGGGTTGTTGGGCTTAGGAGAACAGAGTCTGAACGTAGTTTCGATGTTCCAAATTTTGCTTTAGGAACAGGGTATGTTTTTGGGCTTGACGATAAGGATTATTCTAACAAAGCAAGCAATGTTCACAAGGAGGCTAGTAGACATGTACCCAGTAAATCTTTGGAGGAAATTTATTGGGAGCAAGCGGTTCCCAGTCGGGATGCTCATTCTAGTGATTTTCTTTCCGAGTTCTCTCATGGTTACCGAGCATCAGATAGTTCTCAATATGGCAAGATGAAGTTTCTATGCAGCTTTGGGGGACGAATCTTGCCGAGGCCAAGCGATGGGAAACTAAGATATGTGGGTGGTGAAACACGGATTATCAGCATTAGAAAGAACCATTCTTGGCATGAGCTTATGCAGAAAACATTAGGCATCTGCAACCAACCTCATACGATCAAATATCAGCTCCCTGGGGAGGATCTCGATTCCCTCATATCCGTGTCATCAGATGAGGATCTTCAAAATATGATGGAGGAATACGACGGGCTTGAAAAGGTTGATGGTTCCCAAAGACTTCGGATTTTCCTTATCTCATCAAACGAGTCCGAAAACTGTTCTTTTGATGCAAGAGGCAATTCTGAATATCATTATGTTGTTGCTGTTAATGGCATAGTGGATCCCAGTCTCTCGAAAAGCTCAAGTGGGCACAGCTTAGCCAGCCAATTGGGCCATAACTATGATGGTTCTCCAATTCTTCGCAGAGATTCTCCTACATCTTTGCTTCCTTTAGATACAACTAGTTCTGCAAATATGGCTGGAGTGTTCTCTTATCCGTCTGCTGCCCAGTTATTTGTGGCTGCCCAAAATGCTACCAAATCCCCCACCAACTCACCTCCTTTTTCTCCCTTGCCACTTCAGCGAAAAATTTCTAGAAACATTCAGAAGCAATTGTATGAGGATCAGTTCTGCTATGGTGGTAATGAGAACACCGCCTTTCTCACAGACCAAGAACCTGAGAACCCTTTTGCCGTAGATACCAGCTATCATCATCATCATCCCAACAAATACATGGATGCTGACCAACCAATTAAACCCCGAGGGGTGCATTTTCATCATTGCACACCCAACAGAGATTTTGCCGCTCCAACATTTGGCCGTGTTTGGAGTGACTTGGATGGATATTCCTTCTGCGAAAAGCCTCTTCTTAATGAAAGGGCATTTCATTCTGAAAAGTTCTCAAGGCAGCAGGAAGACTCACTAGGTTTGTCGGCATCAAATGATTCGATTGGTTCTCACCATGGCATGCCACATGTGCTTTCTGATTCAATTCTTCAAGAACATGGTGGGAGGTCTGTTTACGGCTTGCAAGAAAGAACCATAGCCCCCTTAGTCTTTACAACAGGACCATCATCTTTGCTAGATAGTCCAAGTTTCCTGCAAGAAATTCAAATGCGATCCCAAGAGCATAGAGACATCATTGATTCAGAATTTAAAACCAAGTTGTCTCATACAATGGGTACCCATGTTATTGGTGAAGAACATCAATCAAAAGAAAATCTCGATGAAGCCAGTTTCAGATCACGGAACTGTTATGCAAAACCCGAATTGAATTGTGAAAAGTTGGCTCAAATGGATAAGAAGGGTGCTCTTTGGAATCAAGATGGGAACCATCATGACAGTAATATTAATAGAGCTCCTGTAACTGCCACATCTCAGAGCGAATTTCCTGGCATTGACAACCACCTCACGGGTATGCTTGGCAGTCATATCTCTCCACAAGAATTAGAAGTGTCTAATATCATTGCTCCTGTAACTGCCACATCTCAGAGTGAATTTCCTGGCATCGACAACCACCTCACGGGTATGCTTGGCATTCATATCTCTCCACAAGAATTAGAAGTGTCCAATATCATTGCTCCTATATCTTCGTCCAATGCTTTGGAAGTTTGTCCAGATATTCGTAAAGAGCACTGTCTAGGATTTCAAAAGGATGAAACCACATCTGAACTTTCTGTCGTGGGTCAAAGAGCTACGAAGGATCAGCAGTGTAGTTTAGCTGAGCCATTAAATGGCAATCTCAGAAGGGTTAATAGCAATGCCATCACATACGTGCCTCCTTTTCCATTGTCCAATAATTCTTCCGAAGTTGTTGGGCTTGATAAAATTCCTGATTTGATTTGTGGCTCGTCCAATGACCTAATTTCGTTTGTATCTCCTGAGTTGCAGTCTGTTGAATCACAGAATACAAAAGCTAGCCAAGAAGCAAAAGTTGTAAGTACTGTAAATTTGTCCTCACTTGCTGCACAGAGTGACACTGGTCTCGGCTTAAACTTGCATACGAATAACCCCACAACTTGGTCCTTATTCCGGAATGGTCCTATGGATGAAACTTACAGGAGAGAAGCTTCTCTGATTTATCAGGACCCTGTGAATTATCCTTCTCCAATGGGCGAAGAGGTGGATATGGGAGAATACCATTATAAGCCCTTGAAGGGGGAAGATGTTATCATAGTCCATGAACAACCCAAGAATAATTCTAGGGAGCAAATTCAGCTGGAATCAGTGGTCATTGTTGAAGATGTAACTGATACTGTGCCTTCGGGCGTCGGATCTTTCCCACCAGTTGTTCCCCATGTTCATCATGAGACAATTGAGGATGTGCAGGTTCAGGACATCCCATCCCCAAACGCGACAGATGCAGAAAGCACTACTCCAGAGTCTACGTCGGAGGTAATTTTTGTAGGTTTTGTTTTTGAATGGTAATTAATGTTGGATTTTTTATTCAGAGCATTTGCTTTTATCAGCCAAGTTTCTTTTGGCCGATTTGAGTTATTGTCCTCCTTTGTTCTAGGACGCTAAAACTGATGACAGGGATGTGGATGAATCTATCAGTGATGCTGCGATAGCTGAAATGGAAGCTGGCATCTATGGTTTGCAGGTTAGAAAGTAATATGGTTATATTAGTCATGCTTTTTTGATATGGGGATACCTTGTTTGATATGGTTTAATTGCAGATATTTCTTTCTGATCCCGCATTCCAAAATGGGCAATTATGTTTAGTTCCTAGTTGTTTCAGAATTTAAACAGTTAGTGCTGACTCGAAACTGTTAAAAATTCAATATTTTATGAACATTGTGAATTTGCTAATTCCTGTTATGTTCACGGGAGACAATATGAAGCTCTAATCTTTAACTAGTTTCATGTTCAACAGTGTTTGAGTGTCGAACATGCAAATAATTTTTAGAGGTATCCAAAGAAGCCACAAGTCTTGGTTTTTGTTTTCGTCTATGACCCACTCGTCTCTTTCTCATGTTAATCCTTCAACTACATGTGATAAAAAGAAAAGATATCTAAATCACTTCCTACATTTTCTTTGTGAGCATCTTTGTTGTGTTACCAGTCAAACTTGATAGAGCCACCATTAATATTTCATTGATTTTGATCAAACCCTTAGGTTAAAGAGTGACATGATTTGCATGTCATATTATGTATATTTTAAAGTATTTTCGAATACTTTAACCAGCATTTGAGATGATATAATTAGTCACCGGAATAGACAACAAGAGAGAAAAGTACTATTAGCTTGGTGATAGTTTTCTTGGGACATCTAATCTCCATTAGGATCACATATCTTGTCTATGCTACCGTTATTTCACAGTTGACATGATAATGGAACAAATTTTTCACTATTTTATTTATTTTATTGCTTTATAAGAATTACACAAAAGAAAACGTAACAAGCAAGAAGAAAGATGGAGTTAACGATATTTAGACCTAAACAATCTGGGGATGTTTTCAGTAATTACAAGAGCTCCATCATCTTGTCCTTTTGGCCCAATAGGCTCCACTGATGCCTCAGAAGAGGAGATTCGTTCCATTCATATGGGCATTTGTATCTTTCTAAACCACTTGGGGGGTTATCTAGTGATAGAAGATGATTCATCATGCTTTGTCGTAGGTATCTGGCAAGGGCTCATGAAGACTAGACCCAGTCATAGACGAGACTCGAGAGTTGTGTAAAAATAGATCCTTTTCTTTCTCCCTTATTTTTGGTAGTGCAAACGATTGGGCCGATCGTCTGGCCAAATTGGGAGAACTTAGTGATAGGGCCGCAACTCAGGCCGGTTTGGGTTTGGTTGAGGACAACCCTAACTCAACCCGAGGTAGCATTACCTCAACCCTAACCCAACCCAACCCAACCTGAACCTCAGGTTGAGGAGTGTCAACCCTAACCCAACCCGCCTCCAAATCTCTCAACCCTAACCCAAGCTGTCTAACCTGATTTTCCAATTTGATTCGGGTTGGCCCGGAGCAAAAACAGAAAACAAATACAAAAAATTGATGTTGGGTTTCGAGTCGGGTTGGATTCTGATCTCAATAAAATCATAATAAAATTAGGGTGACAATGTCGGGTTCAAGTCGGGTTCAAGTCGGGTTGGGTTGCCCATGGCCTCAACCTTAACCCAACCCAGAATTAAATTGGGTTGGCTTCTCCCAATCCTAACCCAACAAAACTCAACCCAACCCTAGGGAATGCCAACCCAACCCACACTGAAATCAGGTTATACCCTACGGGTTCAGGTTGGGCCCAACCCAAGTTGCACCCCTACTTAGGGAGTCTTTGTATATGGGGCCTTCATTACCCCCAAAAGTGCACTTTGTAATCCTTCTTTTTCCTCTAATTTAGTTACCACTTTCAGAATTTAAAAAGAAACAAGGTGGATGTTGAAAATACAATCTACTATGGCATGGTAATTTGTTTCCTCCTTTGTCTCCAAATGGACATGATAGAAGGAAATTTCAAGAAGTGCACACAAATCTTTGTTATATATTAGAATCTTGCCTACAATCTTAATCATGTTTAAGAAGAGGCTAATAATCTCCCTGGACCAAATAATATAGAAAAAATAATCAATGAAGAATATAACATGTCTCATACTAGTACTAATACCTAGGTAACACATCAGTTTTAGATTTGCTACAATAGGAAACTCAGGGCTGACATAGCATGCTTGGAATTTGTTATTCAAAAGATTTTTTTTTTTGGTAATCATGAACAGCTTCTAGCATTAGGACCTCTTTGCAATTTATAAATTTCTAGAAATCTGAACATCTGCACATGTACCACAGTACTTTTGGGAATATTATATTGTCCTATTCCACTGAGAAGGTAACACACACACACACACGCATTTTTAACACCTGAGAGGATCTACAATAGTCATAAACATGGTTTGATAAGCAGTGCATTATATCCCCCACTACTTAATTAGAAATTTTCTAATCTTTTCCTAATTAGAAAAGTTCGCATTTGAGTGAGCTCCAGCTGAGTGTTTCAGATGCTGATGGACAGATCATAAAGAATGCTGATCTTGAAGAACTACGGGAGTTAGGGTCTGGTACATTTGGAACTGTCTATCATGGAAAGTGGCGAGGAACTGATGTTGCTATTAAGCGGATTAAAAAGAGCTGCTTTGCAGGGAGATCGTCTGAGCAAGAGCGGTTGGTATGTCCACAGCATGATTACTACTGAATTATACTTCTTTGTCTTTGATTCTTTGGGTTTTCCATTAGTTATATTTGTGTGCCCTTTGATGTGTTTAGCCCTAGGGGTGTAAACGGATCGAATTCGAATCGGATATGGCTATATCCGAATTCGATTACAGTATACACTATCCGAATTCGGATTTGGATTCGGATTTGACGGATATTTAATATCTACTACCGAATTCGTATCCGTCGGATATTATCCGTATCCGTTTATCAGGTAAATTCGAACATTTTATTGCAGCACTTTATCTTTCTTCTCTTTCTTACTCCTCGAATAAATTTTCCAAACCCTAAAACCCGACCTCTACCTTCTCTTCACAAAATTAACTCTCAAACCCTAAAATATATGAGATCCTCTTCTTCCTTTTAAAACAAAGGCAGAGAGAGAGGCGGTGAGGATGGATGATGGTGTTGGTAGTGGTCTTTGGGTTTTTTTTTTTTTTTTTTATGTATATTATGGAATAGGTTTGGGCTATTTTGAGCAGGGGAAGTGGGAGTGCTGATTGTGGAAAATGAAGAGAAATGAGGATGGAGATGAGGATTGGGTTAGAAATGGAGGTGACTGGCGGTGATGGAGGTGGCTGTGAGAAGGTGGAGAGGCGCGACAGTGGATTTTGGTGGGGTTGGAGGCACCAAGGAATGCCAAAGATGGTGTCTCAGCCTCCTCCTTTCCCCTCTCTTGCTTCTCCTGGCAAACCTTAGAAGTCCCCTCTTTTAATTGCATTTTGGATTTTTATATAACCCTAAGTTGGAAAATTGATCTGAGCCGTCCATTTACCATCAATGACTATGGCCTTTTTGCTCTAGAATTCTCTAGAAACTATGACATCTTCTTTCAATCACCATCATTCATTTGTCTCTTTCATCCTACAGCCCACATTTGTTGCTTCATAAAGAAGCCATGTCAAACTCCAAGAATGCCCTTAAAATGAAAGATTACTTCATTTCCTACCCAAAACACTTTTTGCTTTTGTTTTTTTCTAAAAAGAAAATTCACTTTTCTTTTAGAAACAAGTGTGTCATTACTAAAAATAAATATTAATGATATTATTAATAATAAATAAAAAGGATACTTCTCGGATTCGGATGTTAAACGGATCGGATATACCATTTACCAGATTCGCATCCGCTAAGAGCCGGATATCTCATAAACAGATTCGGATAATATCCGCTTGAAACGGATCCGGATAATATCCGCTTTAAACGGATTCGGATGCGAACGGTAATCGAATTTTCGAATATCCATTTACACCCCTATTTAGCACAATCACAGCATTTGCTTTTATTGCTATGTAATTAGAAAAGCAACGTATCCTGGAATAACCGTCTCTTAGATAAGTGGTGAAAATGGGTTCCAATATATTAATTCTACACTGTAAAAATGAGTGGTTGAGGCCTATCTTGGAAAAATAAACATCTGCCTATGGGTATTGACCTGGAAACGGTACCTTTGGGTATTGATCATATCACAGAGACTGTTTAAAAACTCTATGAGTCAATCTTTGATTCACTGAAGTCGGGCTTTAACTTGTCCGAGTTCTCATTCGATTCCGGGTTTCACACTACCGAGTCGATTAAAAACTCTTTGTAGTCGCCCAAACTAATGAAAACACACAAGCCTGTTTAATCTTGGAAAAATGGAATAGTGGATTAAACTGTGTTGTGTATTGACTGAATTTATGCATGTTTCCCTGTGTGTGCTCTATATATACATATGATTATTCTTTCGCCTCTGCAGACGAAAGACTTTTGGAGGGAGGCGCAGATCCTTTCTAAGCTTCACCATCCGAATGTTGTAGCTTTTTATGGGGTGGTTCCTGATGGGGCTGGGGGAACATTGGCGACCATAACTGAATTTATGGTGAATGGGTCGCTTAGGCATGTCTTAGTACGGAAGGATAAGTAAGTTAGCCTCAATTTCCTCCACTTTCGATCCTCAATTTAACTATTAATCTCTAAGACTTAAGGCTACTTTCTGCAGGGCACTTGATCGCCGTAAAAGGCTTATAATTGCAATGGATGCAGCTTTTGGCATGGAATACTTACACTCAAAGAATATTGTTCATTTCGATCTGAAATGTGACAATTTGCTTGTCAATCTGAGGGATTCACACCGACCAATATGCAAGGTAAGTTGTACACACGACAATCTAGTATTTTTGGCATGGAACTGATATTATGGTTTTTAGAAGGTTGCAGGTTCCTTTCTAAAATATCTAAACTGGAATGCCACTTCCAGTTTAGATATTTTAGTGAATGATTACTTGATGAAAACTTTTGAAGAATGGTATTGGATTTTAGATTTCCAGATAATGTCTTGGTCGGTACCAATTGTACTTCTAAATGGATTGACATTCTAATCCAATAATATCACAACCTTATTGGGTTTACACGTAAGATAATTCCTGTAAGTTCACATCCTGATTAGCTGCGTATCTTATCGATGTGTCACATTATCGTGAGTTGGCCTTCTCAGGTTGGGGATTTTGGATTGTCGAGAATTAAACGTAATACCCTGGTTTCGGGTGGTGTAAGAGGGACCCTTCCTTGGATGGCACCAGAATTATTGAATGGCAGCAGCATCCGGGTTTCCGAGAAGGTAAGCCTATTAATGTTTATGCGTGTTTTAGTTAAATTGCGGAAGAACTTAACAGGTCCTTGGGTTTCAATAGGTTGATGTTTTCTCGTTTGGTATTGCGATGTGGGAGATTCTTACAGGGGAGGAACCCTATGCCAGTATGCATTGTGGTGCAATCATAGGTAAGCTTGTTGCACTGATGATTAACATTTGAATATATTTGTTAATTGGTGATGTATGCAGCCCATGTTGCATATGTTGCAGTTTTGACATGGCCACTTCAGCCTCAAAACCTATGAAGCTAGGACACTCTTTTTTCTCAGAACAATACTTTTGTAGGATACATGTTACACACACTCATGCGACACTTTGACCAGGCAGCCAGGAAAATCATTTATCTATAGTTTTTTCTTCTTTATTATTTTTATATATTTTAAATATGTTTTGATTTATGGGTAAATATATTTATATACTTTTAGTATTTTTATCTTTCTATATAACCGTACAGATGTGTCAGTTTGTGTAGTTTCTCAGGGTGCAAATGTCCAACTATATAACATGTCTCTGATACCAAAAGCCAATTCTGCGCCGAGTTACATCTGTTATAATTTTATAACACATATATGCACACACCTTTTTGTGAATTTCTGTCTATGGAGGGTGAGAGTTAGCACATCGCTATGGGAGCTACGCTCAACCTCAAGGAATTATATAACCTTGCTACATGACAGATAACAGATTTAGAAATATACTGCCAAGTATAGACATACTAGCTGCTATCACTCAAGTGTGTATGATCATAGAAATGTTCATGAGGATCTTTATATTGGATGCAAGACCCTCAATTATCTTTTAAATTACACTAGCTGCTCTACTTAATACTCTCAGCTGCACCATATGTATTTGTTTCTTTACCTTAAAATTTAGGTTTTATGGAGCCATATACCCCATCACTATAACATACTAAAAACTCGGTGATTTACCTGCACTCTTTCAAGTGGTGATCATGTTTTCTGCTAGTAGTGTCTTTCACTTGTTAGAGGGGTAGAGTTAATCGGGGTTGTGAGTCGAACATTTCCCTCTGTTGTCATTCTACAAGATCCATAAGAGGGCTTACTAAACTAGCAAAATGCTTGAAAAAAATCCATTTTTTTTAGAGGAAATGAACTATCTTTAGAATCTCTCCTTGGTGAGGCTCTGTTTTTTTCTTCCTGCTCTTCATTTACTTATGAATCAATGTGTATGCAAGTGTGAGACAACAAATTGTAACATGCCTTGTGAATAATGAAGGGGGGATTGTAAACAACACACTTCGGCCGACAATTCCAGATCGCTGTGATCCTGAGTGGAGAAAGCTAATGGAAGAGTGCTGGTCACCTGATCCCGAAGCTCGCCCATCATTCACCGAGATAACTAGTAGGCTACGGGTTATGTCAATGGCAGTTCATACGAAAGGAAATTCTCCGGCGGCAAACAAATGAAGCTCAATTACTTCTTCCAGTCCAACAAACAGATTCAAAGTAAGGATGGATTTAATGACAGAATATAGAGCTCACATGAGACAGTTGCTTCATCAACCATGGCTTGGCGTAAAGAGAAAGGCTCTTGCTTCTAGAAACTAGTGTGAATAAAACTGGTAATGATCTTGCTTTTGATGGGCAATAAATCTATTTATTTAATTATTTCTTCACAGTCAAGTTATATATATGTAAAGGTTCTGTCTGCAAATCACTCCCTTTTGAGTTGAGTTGTATATTCTTTTGGCCAAATACACCCATTTATTCAATTAATTCATATGGTTATGCATCTGATTGAAGTTTGAGATTTTAATGTCATTAGTCATTCTCTCTGCTTAATTTCTGCCAAACTATTTAAATACCAGCATGTTTGCTGCTTGTCGATAATGGGCGGTGAGGATGAAGTTTGTAAGATGAATCTTGGGCCCCACTTGACTGTTCTGAACCGCCCATCTGATATGCTTTGCCTATCATATAATCCTGACCTCAAGTTACATGTAATCATCTATCTTCAATAAAAATATGCATCATTTGATGTTACAATTGGATTATTGGCCTCATTTTTGGGATGAGGGATCCAAAGCAAGGCCTATCAAATAGACGGTTTAGATCAACCGAAGGTGAGACCCACTGCACCAAAATGGTGGGCACCCACATTATTACTGTGGGGTCACCCCCTGCCAACAGATATCTCCCTTTGTCTTTGCCAATTGTGATTTCTGAACTTTGTAGAGAAATTTTTCAAGAAATTATTTTCCACATTTATGAAAATTCGTTTCTTAAAAGCTACCCGCCAGTGTTATTAATTCTGAATTCCCAAGCAAGAAATTCCAGGGAATTTCTTTTCCTATCCAAATTTATTTATGTGAATTGTTTTGGAGAAAAATCGTTAGTAACTTTAAGCACTTTTAAGTTTTAAGTAGATCTGGATTGTTTTGGAGTCTTATGTCACGTAATTTCTTGTAATATCTGACAAAATCTTGTGCTGGCTCCACCACTCACGTGTAAGGTGACTATTGTCGTTGATTTGTGGGACCCAAAATCCAGGTATTGGGGCTTTACTGCAGCCGTCAGATCATGGCCTTAATAAACACCACACGCCCTTTCAGATCAAGTAGTTTAGGAGCCCAATTGCTACACTTTCTGGGTTGTGGCTTGTAAATAGTGGCCCACCATCAACAGCCCTAATCACCATACACATGCGTCACAGTAAAGGGGACTGATACCCACACTAGCATATTTTGATAATGGCACTAATCTAGTTTTACACTTTTCTGGTTGGATGTTGATAGCAAATCCACCCACACTAGCAAATTTTGATAATGGCACTACTCTAGTTTTACACTTTTTCTGGTTCGATGTTGATAGCAACAAATCCCTCTTGAGTATTGTAATAGCCATACAAAATATTAAAGAAAAAGAATTAACATAAGGCAAAACCATTAAAAAAATGTAAAGCAAAGTGGGCAGCGCAGTTATCAAAATATGGTAGTGCGGATATCAATCCCATAGTAAATTCCAATAAAATAAAAAGGGAAACCAAAGTTACTGTAATCGGATAAGATAAATGGAGCTGATATATTCATTTAATCTTCTACCCCCTCTCACCGATTTACTCCTATACACTATCACACAATACAAAACTGAACAAAACTATATAAATAAATGTAAGAACAGAAGCGGGCTTGACTGATCCCATCCACCACTACACTTTACAAGTTTACATCATAAAAATGGTGATGAGAATATAGAAATAATTCCCACCAATATTACTAATTTAAACAACAGTAAAATGTTTGAAGACTTACATACCTCTGATTGAGGAGAATTTGTATCACTAAATAAGATACTCATGGTAGTACAACATTAGGTTTCTCTTCCTTATCTTTTTTGTTAGCAGCACCTTCCTCATCTCTATTGCTAGCTGCATCTGGGAAGCTCCTCAGAACCTGATTGAGGAAAAGTTGAAAGGAAATATATAAGTGCATATATACATGGAATTGATAATTGCACACCCATGAGTCAATATTTGCATTCCATCACTGGTTGTTTTCTGGGATCTAATGGGTTCCAGCGGCAATAGTTAACCACTTAACCCAACTTGTATTCTTTTTAAATGTTTAAAAAAACTATAAAAAAAAACCCAGTTGGTGGTACTTTTAAACATAAAAAAGAGAGGGATTTAGGATCTTAAATCCTTTTGAGCCCTCTGTCCTGCGATTTCTCATTTGTCATAAGTATTTTGGAGAACAATCTATCAAAAAGATGGTTTTAAACTTCCATTGACATGTTTTGGTTCAGGTCAACATGTGCAAACTTCTGTCAGGACCAAAGTTAAAGTCTGAAGCTAAGTCTGAAGTTTGATTCCTTGAAATGCACTCACATGACCAAAAAAAAAACTCATATATCCAGCAAATATTAATGTCATTCTATTGATAAGATGAGTATGATCCACGTAGAAGAACCCAAATGGAGCCATGATTAGAGCCGGGTAGATTCCTTTCACCTTCTTCATGAAATTTTTCTAAAGGATTCATTTAGCCGACCCCAACTAGTTTGGGACAAAGGCTTTGTTGAGTTGTGTTGAGTTGAGATGAGCAAGTTGAATTTTTTTTTTTTAAAATGGCACATCTCTCAGCTTTCACATGAAATATCTATATGTAGAATGGACTTTATTATTTCAGACATGCGTGACAAAGTATGTCAGTAGATGTTTGAACTTGTTAGCCAAAATGTAATTGTGTTGTTGCTGTCCACCGCCTCACGCATTCCCTTACCTCCCCGGCATCGTCCCAAGTTTGTCCACATGCACCATATAAAAACTAGAGAAATTAAGACATTCACAAAGTATCCACTTCCATGGGGAAGAAGCCTATACCGAATCGACATTTGACACCTTGTTGTTAGAAAAAATCAAATATTTTTGCTATTCATTTACTAAAAGTTCCTCTTTTGTCATGTGTAACCTTCAAATCACCGGTTTTGTGAAACATTTGGATTTGTATGCCTTACAACTACCTAGAGAAGACCAATTTCAGGCTCAACCTTGATCAACGGAAGATTCCTAATTGTCAAAGGTCGGAAAGATGGATTTCTTTCTTTTCCCAAGATCGGTTTTCAATGGAGTCTCCAAAACGATTGTTTTTTGCTTGGCTGACTAGTAGCAAGCATATGTTGGATGGGAGTAGGATTCAGCTGCATTTAGTCGAACCCTTCGATATCAGCCCCACAAACTTGAATAGGAATCAACGAGGAAATTGGTAATACGGCAACCCTAGAGATAGAATTTACAGCAAGAGCCATCACAAGTAGTGCTACATTTGCTCGAGGTAGCCTGCAAGCACATTCATGACAGGGCTCACACCAATGGACAGGTTTAAGAAAAGCATGCTACATGCACTACAAAGCATATTCAAACATGAAGGGTTGGTGGGTCTCTATAAAGAGTTGGGGCAAGCTGCAATCAGTTGCTCCCTGTTGTTGAGATTCATTCATGTGTCATGAGGCTTGCAAAAGGATATTGGTAAGACAAAGAGGATGAGGCAGAGGAGCCATTGATAATGGATTTCAAATAAATAGGTGAAATGAATACATTGACATGGGTTCAATGTTGAATAACTTAGGGTCTGTTCCAGTGAGGGTAAATAGGAGGGGGCAACTTAAGTAAACCATTTCACCGTAATCTGCTTGCCTTATATTAGTTTACCCTTGAATTAATTTCCGTTGTTCCAATGTGCAAGGTAAACTTAGAGGGTATTTTATTTTCGAAGTTCCACTGACCACATATCGTAGGGGGTAAATGTATAACTTTTCTAAACCGTCCATTTTACAGCAATTAAGTCATAGGTCTAGAATCATCATCTCAAGTTTTTTAAACCCCTGTCCACGATCTATTTCATAGTAATATTTATGACCATTTGGATCGTTTCTTTGAAGAATATTAATTTTTTATAGCTTCTCTACAAAACGCGTCATTAACATTGTTGTTCCGATCAAACATTCCACCACAAGAGACCGCTTTAGATTTCCTATCATACATTCCACTAGCCAGACACCCAAAATCTCCATCTTTTTAGAAAACGTTATTCATGCCCTTCTCCCAACGATCATTGATAAGATATGATTTTAATGATCAACCCTTTTTTGAATGAAGATATAATCATTAAACAAAAGCAAGAAGAACAATAAGAACGAGGAGGTCAAAAGCAACAATACAAAAAGAAAGCAATAAATGAACAAGCAGACAAAAAGGGCAAACAAAGAAAATCTCCTCATGGAGGGAGATGATCAAAAAAGTCATAGGCAGATCTCCACTATTTTAAGACCAAACAAGATCGGGCATCACAATTAGCCAAGCACCAAACATGCCTAATCTCAATTGATTGGTCATCTATCACATTGAGAACTTCCTCAATAGCATGCAAGCCCCATCTCTCACCCACCTAACCACACGGAGGGAGTCTCCCTCTGATACGATGATCAAGTTTATTCTTATCTATCAGCCAGACTCTACTATAGAGCACAAGAACCTTTATTTCATCAAAACATATCTCTGATAGGACTAAGAATACCAAACTAACCTCACTCAGATGTCCTAAGAAGACCCCAATACCATTCTGCTCTAGAGTACCAAAGCTCAACCCGTCAAAATTAAGCTTTGAAAACTAAGGAGGGAAAGGGCCTCACCTAGGGGGAGGATGCTCCTTACTACATCACACAAATTCTCTCCCAAGATCCATGAATAGAGGTCTCACAAATCCCGTAGAAACTCAAACGTCAACGCTCAATGGACAACCAAAGAGAATAGTTAGCCTCTAAATGCTTTGCACCATTAAAAAAACCTCTAGAAACCCCTTGAAAAATATGTCTTGCTTTCCTTCCAAACCAGTCAAAGCGTTGCAGCAAGAAATAGGTGGCAAAGAACCTCTAGAACGCTAGGAGCAAAGACCCAAGACTCAAAATGATCAGCAATATATCTAGGAAGAACCCGACTCACTCTGAAGATAAAAAATAAAACATCAAATCTTACACGTGAAACTACACTGAATCTACAGGTGAGCAGACACTGCATCTTCTAAACATAGAGCACAGTGATTTTAATGATCAAGCTTGGGTCCTAAATGGCATACATGGGTGATTAAGATCATTGATATGATGGATCCAATGAGGCAGCCTACATAATCTTGATCTCATGCCACATGGAGGTCTCATTATGATATCTATGCCAACAAAATTCAATGGCTTAGCTTCTTTTGGCCGGCTCTTGAAGGCATTTTATTGATCAAGGTTTTAGAAGTAGCCAATTATGGTGGGACCAGATCCAATGATGGCCATCCACCATTTTAACAAATTTGATTATGTATAAATGGCGTATATGAAACCTAGAGCCACTTTTTTTTTTCTCTTTTTACTTTTTTTTTCCACAAACCATTGATTTAAAATTTTAAATAACTTTATTTTGCACACCTGATACAGGTACCAAGATGTAAAAGCATCGGTGGCAGCATACTGAAGTTGCTCCTTTGATAACACATTGGTCTCCCAGTTTCCCAACCTTATTTTGTTGGGTTTCATCAGCTGCAACAGAAACTAAATGAAATTAGCACATCTGCAACTTTGGAAATCATAGGAAAAAACACAAAATAAAAGAAAAATCTTCAAAAAACGCATTTCATTCTACCCGTTCGGTTCAAGAAAACAAACATAACATGATTAAAGCAAATCAAGAAAGAGGTGTTAACAAAGAAGACCTGTTTGGAAATAAGCGTTTCAGTTAGCGAACCAAGGCTCCACATCCTGGGAGTTCTGCCAAGCTTGAGATTCGCAAGACGCGACAGGTCTTCCAAACCTTTAATATGGACACCATAATCCTTCAAAACCTTTGTTGCATCACCAGCTATACAAACCCCTACCTATGATATATTCAAATCATGCATAATTGTTAAGCATAAGAGAAAATAAACAGCCCTCCATAGCAGAACAAGCTCACCGAAGAAACTGTAAATTTTTGGGTCTCTTTGGAAGCCAGTAACTATATCATTTCTAAAATCATTAAACCACTATTTGTAAATAATTGTTTTTAGCTTCAAAATCATTTCCCCAAGAGATTATTTGCAATAACTTCTAGAGGTATCCAAAAACACAAATAAGCTTTTAAAGAAAATTCAATTGACAGACCTTAACAGATGTACTATCCTCTAAGAGTGATTGCAGAATGAGAGGAATTCCAGAATGAAAGATGTGCATCACATAACAACAATCATTGCCAGCACATATCTGCATAACTGCAGCCTTTCTCATCGTTGCTCCTGCAAATTACAGATTTCCTTTTGTTTAAGTATAAATTATTAAATAACAACAACTCTAAAATCTTAATCTTTTGGAGTAATTGGTTATTTCACATGGTATCATATCTATTTAAGTATAAATTATTAAATAACACTAACTCTTAACAGCTTAAGAAACCAACCTTTTCGAAACGTGGGTCTCCACTCTATGTCCAATCCAAGAGAAATTCGTTCCGTGTCTTGTTTCTTGGATTCAATTATCTCCAAAAGCTCCTTCGTAGATTTCTCCACTTCAGAAAATGTTCGGCTGTATGCAATCCGACCCACAAAATTCATTGCAGGGAATCTCATCTTTGGACTACCTGCAACAGGGAAGATAATGAGCAAATTGAACTATATCGCAACTTCGAGGAAGATATCAAGTAAAACCTAGCAATTTACCGAATCCTATTTACTAGCCATGGTTACGTGCGTAATTGGCCGTAACAGAACTAAACAAAGAATTAAAAAAAGATGAGGGAATGGTTGATTCAAGGTAACCGGACCTCCTAGTGGTTCTGACTCTCCTAAACAAAAAAGTTTCCCTTGTTTGCTGTAATTCTCTCTTCTCCCTCTCATTTCATTAAACTAAATAACTTAAATACAGGCACAAAAGTGTGCCACATCACTAACCCATTTGCCCACTTCCATGACACAGAATAAATAACTAACACCCACAAATCTAAAAAGCATAATCCTACAAATAACTACTTGTAACTGCATCACATACACCATACTTGCATGTATCAAGTGTGCATATGAAAGGAAAAATCTTACTTGACCTAGATGAAAGTTGAAAAGGAAAAGGATAGATTACCTTGGCAAGGAGAAGGGACGAGACTCCAATGTTGGTTTCCAGGGCTAGAAAAAAGATTTCTGGGGGTGGACCAATGGGGTAAACGACGGGTATTGGAATTAGGGCAGGATTTGTGGCGCTTTACTGATTCTAAAGCTGCATCAATGGCATCAAGCTCTTCTTGCTCGATCGGAATTTCCCAATCGAGAATAGAGGAGGAGGAGAGTGATACAGATTCTTCTTCTTCTTCTTCTATATATTTCATGAGTTTTCTTTTCTTTTTACAGAAAACTCATGAAACGTTACTCTTAAATTTGAGAAAGGCGCGCTGGGTGAGTGACTACACGTAAAAATGACTTTTTTACATGGCTGTCCCAAGTAAAAATAGGGGGGTCTATATCACTTCCCAAAATGATATGTACAAAAAGATTGGACGATCATGATCAGGCAATTGCTCCGTTGATCAGGTGGCCATCACTGATCCAATCCACTGTCACAAGTCCCAGTGTGATCGGATGAACTAAACCCTTGATTAAGGAGGTTAAATGAGCTACTTTTAGGATTTGTCAATAGATTAAGTTCAACCAAAAATAGTTTACAGTACTAATATCCCAGATGAGATCTCCGAGTAGGACCCATTGTATATTAACCCATACAATCAATGGCTCAGAATAGATCATCAATCACGTATTGGGCTTATACCTTTTTCCAAATTGATTTGGACAGTGCTCGTCTCACTAATGGAACTCATGCTCGTCTCACTAATTGATTTGGACAGCACTCCTACCATATTTTGATAATCACACTACTCTACACTTTTTTTTAACTAGCTTTCAAAGGCTATTGCAATTCCCATAAAAGAACTCAGCAGCAAATCAGAAAAAAGTGTAAAACCAAGTGATTATTATCATTATCAAAAAGTAGATATCAGCCCCCTAAATATTGTAAATATTGAATGATGGTTTTTATACTCAATACTATAACATGTTTGAAAACTCTTCCCTCACCTCCATAAATAAAGATTAACGAAAAAGCAAACTTATACAACAGCAACAGGATTAAGTTCATTGGAAAATATGAGGAGCCTCTTCTGAACTGCCATCCTAGTTGCCACCAAAACCAGAGAGAAGTTCCTGAATACGAAGGTGATGTTCACTTGTTTTGCTTCATCAGCTGTATGAACTCCCTGAAAGCTGAAACAAGAAAAATGTTCAATTAGTAGTGAGCGCTTGCAGATATGTGAACACACAAATTCTAAATACAGATTGCATGAATTCAGTTTGCATGTCAGCTACATGATTTGGATGACAAGTCATGCCGCATGGGAAGGCAAGGGAGAGGCAAGTCGTCTCCTACTAGTTTGAATCAAAACAATGAAACATGCAACCAAACACCACTAGTAGATTACATGGCACCCCAAAACCAATCAAAACACCTAGTAAACCCTATAAATTGTGAAACCAAACAGATCTTAAGGAGACTCTTCCCACCCCATTACAGTTCTTCCTTCCATTTTTTTTTCTTGTTCTTAGGCCTGCCGCACATGAAAAAAGTGTGGTGAATGGGGCCATTTATATGGCATTGACTGTTCCCACAGTGTGTGGGTAATCTTGGCACAATAATAAAATTTCTCACAAAAATGTTGAGAGTTGGCATTTGCAGACCACGATCAGTAGTCAGGACCATCTAGCATCCATGACCCCAATCACCCAAAATGGGTGCCACCTGCGACACTCTCTGGTTTAATAATGGCACTACTCTATCTCTAATTACATGTTAAAGTACATGGCCATATCAAATTATCAGTAGCCAATCAGAAAAGTGTACAATAAAGTGAGTGGGAGTGCTCACAGGCAAAAAACATAACACCGCAAAGGTGTACATGAAAGGGACAAAGGCACACACCAAGGCTTACACCTTTCACTCCAGGCATCAACATCTGATGAAAGGCGGGAGCCTCACAGTTAAATTACAACAATGCGTCATTTTCGCGACCTGAACCCAATATTTTTTGTTTTTCTGTATTTTTTCCACTATATCATATTTTTTTACATAGGTGGCTCTTCTCTCCAGAAAAGAGGGGCCACAAAATGCGATTTGCGAAATCGTCTAGAGCTATAGTGTGTGTTCTCTGAGTGTGTGCATAACAACATATGGATCCATACTTATTGATGCAAACACACAGACAGGAAGGCATGCATGTGCTTATGCATTTTGTTCTACCAGATATATTTTGGTGAGAAAGTGGAAGAAAGAATATGTTACCCTTACCAGGATCTGAATCATGGGGCCCAGGGGATGCTTCGGGATGGTACTGAAGAGACATGATTTTCATAGCAGGGAAGGCAAGACCAGCGCAGCTTCCATCATTCAGATTGATGTGTGTTACGTCTACACCATTTGGAAGTGATGCTGGATCGACAGCATAGTTATGATTCTGCCACATGAAGCAAACAAGTAACGTTAGGCAAAGAGAAAAAGGGACTAAGTGTTCAATACCTTACTTCTAGAAGCTATACAATAAGGAATATAAAGTATGACGTGGAAAAAGACGAAGAAAGCTAACATGCAAGCCTCAGTTGTCATGACTATGTTTAATAGTAGGGAATAGACGTAACAACAAAGGGAAAAAACATCTGCCACCAGATATTGAGAACAGGTAACATACAAACTAATAGAATTTATAAGTTAGCAATGTCAGAATCAATTTTAAGGATCTGATATTGATTTGTTAAAGATAATATTGAGACCTGAGCACTGATTTCAACACAGCCATTCCGAAGATTGCGGACCGGATGGTTTCCTCCATGATGACCAAACTTCATTTTATAGGTTTTGCCACCCAACGCTTGGCCAAGCAGTTGGTGGCCCATGCAAATTCCGAAAACGGGAACCTTCCCTATTATTTCCTTTACAGTTTCCACAGCATAAGGAACTGCAGATGGGTCTCCAGGACCATTGCTAAAAAGAACCCCATCTGGCCTCATCTTTAGTGTCTCTGATGCTGGCCATGTTGAGGGGACAACTGTAATTTTACATCCATACGATGCCAAGCGCCTCAGAATATTATGCTTGATCCCGAAATCATATGCAACAACCTTTAAGGGAGAAAAATAAAGAAACTCAGAAATTTTGATCAGAAATATGTACAAGTAATGCCATTCAAAAAAATAATGTTCAAGTAAATCCAAATCAAGTTCTACTAACATGAAAATTTTCTGCATGGCTCCCATCTTTGCTGAATTCCCATGCTGTGCCCGTTATGTCTACCCATTCATATGGAGAATTGCATGAGACACCACTTATCAAATCAACACCTGCATAATTGAATCAGGATCAATAACCTTCTTTTCCTAATGGAGTCTCAAGAAAGCAAAATGCTAGGTGCGTGGGTCTGTGTGTGTGCGCGCAGGAACGGAGCTTTGCTGATAAATCTGTAATCCCTACAGCAGTTTAGATTTCTCTTTACCGATTTTTTCATTTTTACTGTCAAAGATAATCACAAAAGTAGCATTTTGAACTTTCTCACAAAGTCCGAAAATTTCACACTGAAATTTCAGGCTTGTTTCAGCTGCAAATTCACAGTCCACAATCTGGAACTATTTCAAGTATAGAGACATAAAAAAAATATGAGATTTCTTGCTCCCTAAAATCCCAGAGCACTATATTTTTTTCAGCAGTGTCCCTAGAATGAAATTCTGGGTGCTGAATTTAGTACCATCTGGAGTTTTAAGAAGACTGAGATCTATGAAATTTGATATTTTCATTCGACCTAGAAAGTTATCAGAACAGATTTCCAGCAAGGTGCTGGGATTCCATGGGCTTTATACAAGGTTGATGAGTGGAAATTTATTTAATTGACCTACTTGCATCAGCATCCACATTATTTTAAGCTGTAAAGCTACTTTTCATGGCACTTTGTCTTCCTTCCTATGCACAAGGTGCATTTATCTGATCATGTACAGTCTTAGTTTTTTGTGACTTACTGAATGAGAAATGATCACTCTCCCAACACTATCTTCTATTTATATCACCCGTGCTTACATTATGCACTGTTATAAAAGGATATATGAGTCTGATGATTCACCGACAAGCTTTGCAACCACAAAACAAAAGGGGTCAGATTATTATCACCCAGACTATGTTTCGTGATATTTGTTTCCTGAGGGACGTGTTGTGGAGATATACGGCCCAGATGCTTCAGGGAAAACACCTCTTGCTCTTTAAGTTTTGATGAAGCACAAAAGTATGGAGGATATTGCATTTTTGTAGATGCTGGAGAGGATGAAATTAACTGCTCCATCTTATATATGGAGAAAACTCACCAAGGAGAAGCCATCTATTTTGTACGCTTTTCAATGATCTTGTTGGTGCATTTGATAACCATTTGAGACTACAGTCATCTAAAATAGGCTTTTCAATGATCTTGTTGGTGCATTTGATAATCATTTGAGGCTACAGTCATCTAAAATAGGCTTTTCAATGATCTTGTTGGTGCATTTTATTGCAAATCGGGAGATCAAGTAATTGCTTGATTGCTTCTATACCGACCATTCTATTGGAATTTACATGTTTGATATAGGCCAGAATAAAAAAATCCTAGTCGACTCGGCACGACACGGTCGAGTACTCGGTTGATGCGATCATAATTCAGGAGAGTCAAAGGACTTTTGTGTAGGGCAAAAATGTGAAACACGGAAGCAAGCCGTGGAACACGGCCAAGGTAAAAGGGAGTCGACTCGGGCGAGTCCACGATGATGGACGGGGGAGTTTTAAAACTATGACGGTGAGTATGGTTTATGATGTTGTGGCATCTGCACTAATGGAAATTAGTAGAAAGCAATTAAATAGTCAATTATTTCCCTAAGCTGAACACTAGGCTTATATAACTGATCTAGATTGGAAGTCAATAAGTACAACCCAATTAAATAGTCAGATATGAGTAGGAAAGATGTAATCTTGAAACATGGATTTGCATGGAGCTGTACCTCAGCAGCACAGGTTGTTCAGTTACAAGGAACAGATTTTCCTGAGACCTAGATCCAAAGGAATCTGCTTTCATCTTTCTTATATCCTTGGCTTTTGTATCATAACATAAAGAATATGATTTTTGCATGAATAACAAATTTTAGGATTCGAACATCCCATTACAGGTTGCTGTGGATATGGAGGTCCACCATTAAACTATGAGTCTATGACAGTTGGGTCGCTTGTGGGCAAACAAAGACTTTGAACAGGGGCTCAGTTAGAGCGAAAGGGTGCGATGATAGTACTTAATACATAAATTGGGATGGAATTCATTAGACAGGCTGCAAATCTTCATACGTCATCACAAATACTCAGCGGAAGATACACCCCCACCCGAAAAGATGCCATTCCTTCTCAAACTTAAATTCGAAGGATGCAGCATGCTTATTATTATTATTCAGTTCTGATATACTAAGTTCTAAAAAATCATTTTGAGAAAGAAGAAAGAACTACATAGTTATGTATAAATGAAATATCATGTGAATGGAAGCTGGAGATTCAATATTGTTCAGTAAATATTCATAGAATATTTATATTGGGATGTCATTCTGTAGTCCTCACTAATTTATTTAACATTGGTTGTAGTTATATAGGACTTGGGTGCTTGCAATTGTCCCAGCCATTGATGTGATGACTGCTTAATTGTTAGGCTTTACAGCACAAATAAATGAAATCTGTCTTCTTCTTCTTCTTCTTCTTCTTTTTGAATGGTTGCAAATTTCATTCAAAAGGAAAGGGAAAGATTGAGATG
Source organism: Tasmannia lanceolata (assembly GCF_043159265.1). Lineage (NCBI taxonomy): Eukaryota > Viridiplantae > Streptophyta > Magnoliopsida > Canellales > Winteraceae > Tasmannia > Tasmannia lanceolata. Next base: position 11,399,427 of record NW_027518714.1, on the reverse strand, counting down.
GTCAACCCACAAGAACAAAGAGAAACGATAAGAACAAGAAAAGCAACAAAATAGAAACAAAGATTAGGGGGGAAGGAAATCAAACATCCCCAGATCCTGCTTCCCTACGCCATCCCTAGCAAGTCTATCTTACACATTGTTAGCAAACTGTCTGGTATGTTTAAATATTATAGACGACCCTTCCACTCGATCATGAATCTCATCAAATAATTGGGCAAATCTCCAAGGAGGGACAGACATTCCCCTAAGCCACCGAACGGCATTCATGGAATCGCCCTCAACAATCACTTGAATCCGCTATCCCGATAGGCCCTGAAAGGCCCAAATCACAATGCCACTAGAATCTCTAAGGACCCCGCATATGCCTGTAAGGCTAGGGTTTCCCATACTTGAGCCATGAAAATTTAGTTTTAGCAACCCATTCGCTAGAGCCTCAATTTGAAGAATCAATGGGCGCCTTTCTAAAGTAGAGCAAACCTCCCTCCATCCCTGCCATAGATCAAAGGCCGAGACAAACCGAAAGGAAGGGAGGACTCTCACCCATACTATTGTCAAAGCAATCACTTTAATAAAAAGCAAATGGGGGGAGATTTAGCAACGCCGTCAAGGACTCTCAAGTTCCTTTCTTTCCATAGGACCCATTGGGTTGCTAAGGGGGAAACATTCCATAGCACTTTTCCTTCTTTTCCTCCATGGAACCGTCGACCAGCCTTCCAGAAGATCCGCTAGTTTTGATGGAAAAAACCCAGAATATAGCAAACCTAGATAGTCTGCCACTCCACACCTCCCTGGCTACTTTACAACGAATAAAAATATGGTAAATCGTCTCCCTACTTTACAATGAAATTTGTCTTATTTTGAATGTTTTGGTTTATCTGTTCTTGGTTACTATCTACTTCTGGATTCTTATACTAAATTTCTCATACCGTAACTGTCAGCTTGTTTTCCTCCCTTCCTCATTTATGTTTTCAGAGGGATCCTCTTCTAACTTCAAAGTAAAATCTTTATATGATATTAAAACATTCCCTAGGGATTATTTTGGGTTCGCACATTCTACATCCTACTGCTTTCTAAAGGAACTCTATTATGTATAGCTATTTGGAGTTTATTGATTTTTTTCCTCTCATTGAGATGGGCTGGAGTTACTGGTGGTGCTATTCGTTAATAAGTCTTTCTGTTCAATATATTCTTTTGGTCAGACTAGGTCAATTGATCATTGAAAAGCCTATTTAAGATTACTGTAACCTGATCTTAATACCAACTTTCCTGCCATAAAGGTCGGAATTGAAATAGCCAAATCAAAGCAACCACATTTTATAATCATTTGAGTTTTAATGGCAACTTTCTTTCCATTAAAAATAGTGTAAGGCTTCTGGTTGTAGAACTTTGGTTTTTAAAGGGATGATGAAAACAGTGGCATGTGCAATGGTGTAAGGCTTCTGGTTGTAGAACTTTGGCTTTTAAAGGGATGATGAAAACAGTGGCACAATAAATTTATAAATATTATCTTTCTATATATATATATATATATATATATATATATATATATATATATATATATATGAGCAATGATAGATACAAGGGAGCCCTTGCATAAAGAGCTACAAAAGGGCTCTTGATTGGATCCACGTCATTTTCAGTTACATTTTAAAATCGTTTGACAAAGTAAAATCAGTAACATTTGATGACATGGATCTAATCAAGAGCCCTTTTTTGGCTCTTTATGCAAGGGCTCCCTTGTATCCATCATTCCTCCATATATATATATATATATATATATAAGAAAACTGTTGGTGAGCTTAACCCCAAATGGTGCGCTTAAGTTGTTATAACGCCTCCCATTGGTGCGCTTAAGCGGGACCCAAACATTTAAACGAATGGGAGGTGTTATAACAACTTAAGCGCACCAAAAAAATGGTGAGCTTAAGCGCGCCAACAGTTCTCTCTCTCTCTCTCTCTCTCTCTCTCTCTCTCTCTCTCTCTCTCTCTCTCTCTCTCTCTCTCTATATATATATATATATATATATATATATTGCTATGAAATGGACTATAGAGTATGACCTACTTATTTTGTTGATCTAACCTTGATTGTCACCACAAGAGATAAGCTGTGGTACCAAAAAAAAAACTTTTTTAGAAGATGAAACTATCCCTCTCATCTGAATGGTGTAAACATGAATGGTTCAAAAAAGTTATACATTTACCCCTACATTGTGTGGTCACTGAAACATGGGAAGATAAATACCCTCCTTAGTTTACCTTAGACGTTGGAAGTTTGGAACAGTGAAAAATTAATTCAAACGTAAACCAATGTAGGCTAAGCAGATTACTTCGAAATAGTTTACTCTGAAACAGGTTACCCCCTAGTATTTACCCTCACTGGAACATACCAAAAATGAAAATCATTAAAGCAATCTTATGCATCTTTTCTTTCATCACTTGATGCATATTTTGGGAGAGTTCTACAAATTGAACATGACCTGATTTCATGTAGGGTTCCAAATCTAATTCAACTAACATTTTTTAGTTGGGTAATCATAAACATTTGAATTCTGAAATTTGATCAAACTATGCATCAATGCTGCCAATTAAATTAAACTACAATGTGAATCTTACCAACAATGTCCCATGTACGAGACATTTCCAACAGTTCATCATCCGTTTTGGATTCTTCAGTGCTCAGTACACCTATAAGGCTTCCATCTTGTCGTAACCTACGTGTGATAGCACGTGTATCCACATCATCTGTTCCGTAACAAGAGAAAGAAATCAACAGATGTCAGCAATAAAGAGTAAAAGCAATATTTAAGCATTTATTGGCTCCACTTAAATATGATGGTAGGGAATTTACAGAAACTAAATATCACTTACGTATACCCATGATGTTCCTTTTAGACAAGTAATCACTGAGTGGTTCCATACATCGCCAGTTTGAAGTACTGAGGACCATGGATTATCAGAAATTAGGACAACCATTTGTGAAAGCAAAGCTTCTTCTTTTTTTTCTCAAAGTAAAATATAGAGCAGATAAGATGGTAGCATACCTGATACTTAAACTTCTAATCACCAGACCAGCAAGGAAGCATTTATTTGATTCTTCATCATCTTTTAGGAAAGACATACCAATGTTTAGTTTATGAACAACTGAAGGACAATTTCCTGAAATTTTCTGAATCTGACATAACTAACATACCAGAATTAACACCAGTATTTCCGATATGAGGATTTGTCATCAAGACAAACTGGCCTGCATAGCTAGGGTCCGTTAGGATTTCCTGATACCTAAAATCACATTTTTATGGATTAGATTCCCACATAATTGACTTAGAAGTATACAGCCTTGCAAAAAGCAACAATGGATTCAGAGTTGCAGCGTACAGAAACAAAAGAGGAGAACAGCTTCACAGAATCACTAATAGATATGTTACATGCCTAATTTGCTATAACACAAATAAAAAGAATAAAAGATAGAAAAAAAAGGAGGGGGAGAGAGAGAGAGAGAGAGAGAGAGAGAGAAGTCGATTCGAGCCATGACTCTCCTGAAAACAAAGCTTCCTTCTTTGTTGTAAAATTCTCTCTTTTTTCATTGAAATACAAACAAAAGGTAGTGCCGCAACACAAGCCCATCTACCCACTTACAAGACACATCACCAATAACTAACACCCACAAGCCTAAAATACATAATCATAACAAAATAATAACTACAATATAGCTATCCTATATATATATACCACAATAACATGCACATATCAAGATAAGAGATATCCCAAGAGATAATTAGAGCAAAGAAAAGGAAATCCTTTACCCAGTCAAAGATGTATTGAAGACCACTTCACCAACTTGTGTTCCCAACGCGCCGAATGACTTAGCTCTCCATATAGAACCATCTTCAAGCACAAGCCTAGCATCTGATGTTTTCCATGGCCTTTCTCCCAACCCTAAATCTTAACATAAGAAATTCATCAATTCCACTTTTATAATAAAATCACATCCCAAAAATGATAATCTTTCTATATCAGAAGTCAGAATATCTTTTATAAATTCAAACAATGCATGTAGCATGGATGAATGTAGACGAAGAATACGGCAAAGATCAGAAATAAGAAAAGGGTCGATCCAAATCAGTTCAAAATCCAAAAAATCAACACCTAGATAGAAAGAAATATACACAAAAAATTTAAAAAAAAAAAGAAGAAAAAAGAATGGAGGAACTCACCAAGAGAAGTATGATCTGAAGAGACAGAAACAGAACATGAGATTCTGAAAACCCTAGTTCCAGTAGAGCCATAAAAAGGGTGTTTCAAGGTGAAATCTAGAGATTTCATCACCATTTTTCTTTATTTCTCTTACAAACGAGGAGCAAAAACGATTTTAACCCCTTACTGAAGCTCTCTCTCTCTCTCTCTCTCTCTCTCCCCTATCGTCGGTACCCTCCAAAATATAAAATATATATAGGGAATGTTAGAACTTAAAAAGGGTAAAGCAAATCTCTTTACACACCAAGAATGTATCTACACTCTTACACATACATTGTATCTGTCTCTCGGAAAGGCCTTTTAGGGTGGTAATAAAAACTTTCTTTCAGACTTAAAATGAGAGAGTTGTGAAGGTTTGAAATATCCTTAATTATCAAACTTTTCTACAAAATTCTTTCAATCCAAATAAGGTAGGCCCCACCTATTCTTTTTCACACAACCAGTAATTTCTCTCTCTCTCTCTCCTCTATTTGAACATGAATCCTTAGTGAGGCCCAACAATGAAGGTTTAGATATTTGAAGAAGGTGAACACCCCATAAGAGTGTTTTTTTTTTTTTTTTTGAAAAAAAAAAGATCAATTCAGCTCACTTTGTTTGAAGATCCAAACCGTTCATTTGTTGCAACCAAATGTACATAGGCCTTGCACCAAAAATCATCTCCCTGAGATGGTCCTAACTCTTCGAACCTTAAAGATTTTTATGAGTTGTTGACGTATTGGATTGGAGGGTTAGATCATCGAGATGAATTTTGGGGCACAACCTACTTACGTTGAGGTTCAGCAAATGAACGGTTTGGATTTTCCAACAAGTGGTCCCAATGAATTTTCTAAAGAATAATATGTGTTATATGATGCACGTAGTGCCATAAAATAGGTGGGCGCAACCTGTCTTAGACCCGTTCGTCAATGAGCATATATTTCGAAAAATACAATGAAGCCCACCTTGTTCAAAGATCCAAACCATTTAATTGTAGGGCGATATGCCCCCAAAATCAGTTCCATCGGATGATCCTAACCCTCTAATTTGACGATAGACTGTGCCATGTAGAAATGTCTATAAATCGAAGAGTTAGGATCATCCTGTGGAGATGATTTTCATGGAACGATGTATTTACACTGAGGCCTACCAAACTAAGCAGTTTCGATCTTTGAACAAGGTGTCCCCACATCGTTTGATGCATATTTTAAAAAATAGAAGAGGTGTAGCTGCTTCTGGTGGATTTTCAGCATGTCTTCTTATTCAGACATCTAGCTCCAACATGGTTTGAAATTTGAGTAGGATGGTGTGGGTGATCTTAATTACTTGATGAGAACTGATAAATTGTGCTTGATGTGCAGGATAACAGAGTAAAGTGACACTTAGTTTCATTTTAAGTGATGTTTTGATAGAGATTTGACAGAAGGGAAAGCTGAAGCTTAATCAATTTAATCCTTCTAGAGTGTGTTAGAGAATTCGAGATGTCCTTTGATTGTATGCCTAACTTACTTCTCTCCCCTTTCCAAGCAGTTCATGTTCCTTCAACTCTCTTGCATTGCATCGAGCCTTCATACTTTTAGGCGACCCAAACCAAACCTTCTCACCACTACTTTTTCTTTTCTTTTCTTTTCTTTTCTTTTCCTCATTTATACACTTTACGCCAATCTAGATAAGTGTTCACAATATATGTTAGATAAATGTCTGATTATAGAAAAAAAATTTTGTGATAGTCCTTTCAATGTTGATTTTCTTGTAGTATGATTAGCCAATTATACTTTACTGTTTGAGGATAAATTCATCCCCTTTAACATTTTTCTTTGCCTTTAAAACTTAATGAATAACGTTAAGGGGGAGGGGGGAGGAGAAATATCATTTCCATTTATTTTTTATTCTCTTTATACACAAATTAAAAAGTACATGTTTATTTTGGAAAATCATCTTCTTTCTACTTTGACTACATTTTTCTTTCTCTTTTCTTTTCTATTTTAACTACACTAGTGACCCATGACAGAATTAGGGCTGAGGAAGCTTGAGAAAGGCTAGCACATTCGAGGAAGCACAAAGGCACAAATTATCCAATCACTACACCAGGCAGTGACTATAAATAACAATATTGCGCTATTTGATTCCACTAATTGGAATGAGTACAATATAAACCCTCAAGGAAGAATTGGAGGGAAAATAGGGTGCCAACAAGTGTGATCGTATAGTATTATTATTATATAGAGTAATGATAGAATGAAGGGCGTCCTTGCAAAAATCAGCTCCAAGGGCGCCCCTATTGGTGGATTTTTGCAAAGTGTAACGCCGAAAAAAAGGGGTGCCCTTGGAAAAATCCCTATTAGGGGCGCGCCCTTGGAGCTGATTTTTGCAAGGGCGGCAGGGCGCCCTTCATTCTATCATTCCGCTTATATACAAGCAGTCAAGTACATCATTTTCTGTTTATTCAAGGCAAATCTATCCCCCCCCCCCAGTGTCTTATGTGTTGGTTCAGCTCTCCCCAACGTAGATTGGCTGTGGATACAAAGTCAAATTGATTGAACAATCCTAACCATTATATCTATCATAGAGATCAAGAAAAATGTATCCCTCACTTGGTCCTTGTTGTCGAATTGAGATTTTAAAAAAGAAAATAATAAAAGGAGAGGTTGGAACCAAGTAGGATCTAACTGACAATTCCATGATTTCTGATTCATAAAATGTAGGATCTAAGTGACAACCTCTAAAATACAGCGTTCAAATCAGAAAGGGGAAAGATTGTGCCAAAAAATACAGTCCACAAATCAGAGAGCAAAAAGATTATGTGCCTACTAATGCTTGAAGCTTCAATTAGGATCAATAGCTTAGCAATTAGCATTCAGGAAGTAAGAGTTTGTCAGAACTAGGTGATAGCTGACGTGCATATTGGACATGAGCTTCTTCTTCTGAGCCACGGATCAATACACTGCCACTCCAAGAGAACATATCACCTATTTAGCAACATTGAATAAAAAGCAAGTTCTAAAATTACAAAGATGAGGGGAGTGTCTACTTCTTTGTGAAATTTATGTAAGCATGGAAGGTGGCGAATGATATCTCCTGTGGATGGGGTCTCAAGGCAGACCACACATGCTTCTTCAAAGTTATCAGTCTGCATGTGAGACTAGAAAAGAAAGCAATCAAAATCTTACTTCTACTTATAACACAGGTTTTTAAATGCTTATTTCTATACATTAGGCACTGCCTTTCAAATGCTTATTTCTACATGATTGTTTGCTGTTTCTTGACCATCACGGTCTTGGGAGTTTTCCCCTTTTATGCATTGCAGTTAAAAAATGCTTATTTACACATTGATCAACAAAAAGCAGGAAACTGTTACCTGGACTGTTGACCAGGGCAAGCTATTGATCTGATTCGAAGATGCACCTACATGTTGATGATTGTCCTCATCAAGAGCCAATAGCATCTCGTAGTCATTCCTACAACCAAAAATGAAGCACAATCACAGTATCCATCCCTTCAATTCAGAAATATTCTGAAACAATGTATCAATTAGCATTTTAGTGGCTCGTCTTAAAACCTTGGACCAGTGCCTCGCCCATTTGCTGAGAAATACAAGATGAAGCAAGAGCAGATAAAAGCAGAATGGGAGAAAATATGACCTGGAAATGAAGATCTATCTTAAACCAGCACCAAAGTGGTTATTAATAAACAAAAGAAAAATAGTGAAGGAAAAAAATGGGAAAGCACCCCAAAACACAGTAGGATTGGCTGGGAAACAAATCATGTCTACAGTGTCCATGGTTGGCCAAAGAATTTGCAACTGACCAAGTTACAAATATGTGGCCCTTCAAAGACTGCATGGGGGAGGAGTGAAGACAAGAGAAGCAGAAAAAATGGACATCTGCATCTAGGAAGAGATAAATTGTTCTTCATCAGTGGACCACATTGGAGAGGGTGCGTCCTCTCAACCAAGTAAAACGGAAGATGGGGTTTCAGAGGTTCTACTTGTACTAATAAAGTGTCAATTAGTTGTCAAAGGCCCAGAGTGTAATGAAAGACCATATTCGTATCAGTATGAAGTGCACGACCAAAATAGTGGGACCAAGAGTATCCTACTCATCACAATTAAGCATCCTAAGGAACTAGTAAGTGACGCATGTTGTCGACGTGCCCATATTAAGTCTGACAGTTCGGCTAAATCATAGTTTACCTCTCAAACTTTTCTTATTTCTCTTTTTAAAATTTTAAAATTATTTCCAGTTCCATTATCTTTTAATATTTTTAAAATTATTTCAGCAGATTCCACAATCCAGTTACATGATTCGATTTTTTACACACACATGCATTTGGGTGAAAAAAGAAAAGTGGAGGCATTTAGTAAATTACCATTTGAGAAAAAAATTTACAATTACAAGAGGTCAACAGATAGAGTTGATAGTGTGACAAATGAAGTTACAAGAAAAGAAAGGGCTACGGGTTTAACTTGGACTGTTGTTCTCAGAGAAGTCACAGATATGTCACCAGAAATTGAGAACACTAGTAACCCTATTGAAAGGTAAGGATCCCTTTGAAGTCCCAAGTTGAAAACATGTTTAGAATTTCCCACACATACCACAGTTGGCAATGAAAGTGCAGATTATTAAATAAGGGAAATGAAATCTTACTCATTAAAATCACGCTGAACTTGCAAGAAGTGAGAAGTTGTTGCCATTGCACCGCTGTTGCCAACTGTAGTTTCCAGTGCTTCCAATAAATGACGTCTCTGCTCAACACAATAAATAAATAAAGCTGCATCTTCATATACAAAAGAAAACAAAGCAAACTGTTTTGAGCTCGTCAAATAAATCATCAAATAAAAAAAGCAATGAACAATTGGTAAGCATTTGAAAGAAAGCCAAGAGGAATAAGCAATTTTGACCTACAATAAACAGAAATATCCCGGAACAAGAGCAGGGAAATCATATTTATTGTGCCTTTTTTCCCAGATCAAATGTCAAATACACAATTTTCTTTTGGCTATCAAGTACGAAGTGTTGCTTTCAGAAAATGTTACAAAAAACATTAAATTCAAACAATCTTAATCTCAAGAAACATAACATGGAAGATATGTATAGAAAGCAGTACCATGTCGAAATCCATATTGGAAGGGAATTGGAAATTCCTTCCTTGGGAAGATACACCAACAGAATGAACACGGAAGATATGTATAGAAAGCAGTACCGTGTCCAAATCCATATTGGAAGGGAATTGGAAATTCCTTCCTCGGGAAGATACACCAACAGAATGAGTAAGGAAATTTCCCCTTAACTGTTGCATTCTTGCAGAGGAAGGCAATCTACCACGGTTGTTGTTGACCGAACTGAAAAACTTTGAAAAGACTGTGATGTGTCATGTCTATTTAAACGGTCATGTGTTAAGTGTCTCCGAGCAGAAGGTAGAAACAAATGAAATTCTTACTCGCCAAAGAATAAGTTCAACAAACTTATTTAATGGTTTATAATGGAGATGCATATAAAATACAAGATATAGAAGAGAAGTAATATTTTCCCCCTTTTGACCAAGTTTGTTTTAATGATTGAAATTACTTGGAAGACTATTTTTCATTGTAGAAATGCTTAGTATATTTGAGATACATATTACTTTTTTTGGAATTTTGATAACACCAATTTAATTGAGAAAGAAAAGAAAACACTTCTAAAAGAAAGATAAAGATGACCCAATACACAGTTCATGTCACAATGCACCTCCTTTTTCAATTGTTTAGGCAACCTTACCAGCCTCACATAAATGTGGGCACAATACTTAATGCTGCTACTGCTAGCCTAGTCAAGAATCCATCAATGACACATGAAGAACTCCATAAACCCATACTACACTTCGGCATACGCCTAATTACATAAATTCACTAATACATCACAATATGGTTCCAAAACAAAAAAGAAAGAAAGAAAAGAAAAAAGGAACCATCGCCTTAATTATCATACTGCCTATATATCAGCGTAATTTCGATGTTCTGTCAAAACAAACCCCCAAGTTCATGTGGAATCTGCTGATCAATAATTACCTATGTATAATGGGAGATGATAAATCTGCCCTCATTTCACCCTTCTTTCACCCCCTTTGACTGGCATCCTCTCTCTCTCTCTCTCTCTCTCTCTCTCTCTCTCTCTCTCTCTCTCTCTCTCTCTCTCTCTCTCTCTCTCTCTCTCTCTCTCTCTCTCTCTCTCTCTCTCTCTCTCTCTCTCTCTGTTGTGTGTAAATGAGGGCATTGTTTGGGATGGGAATGAGGGTCAGAGTCGGGGTTGGTTTCTACGCAAATTCAAACAATCTTCATTTCAAGAAACATAACATGAAAGATAACGGATAGAAAACAATACCATGTCCAAATCCATATTGTTAGGAAATTGGAAATTCCTTCCTTGAGAAGATACACCAAGAGAACGAGTATGATAATTTCTCCTTAACTGTTGCATTCTTGCAGAGGGAGCCAATCTACCATAGTTTGTTGACCGAACTGAAGAACTTTGAAAAGACTGTGATGCATAATGTCTATTTAAACGTTCAATTGTTGAGCCTCTCTGTGCAAAAGGTTCAAACAAATGAAATGCTTACCCGCCAAAGAACAACTTCAACAAACTTATTTAATGGTTTATAACAGAAATGCTTAAGAAATTCAAGATATAGAATTAATATTTCCCCCCATTTGACCGAGTTTATTTTAATGAATGAAATAACTTGGAAGACTATATTCCTTGTAGAAATGCTTAGAATGTTAGAGATACATATTACATTTTTGGGAATTTTGATGACAACAATTTGATTGTGAAAGAAAAGAAAACACTTCTACAAGAAAGGTAAAGATGGCCCAATGCATAGTTCATGTCACAATACGCCTCCCTTTCAAGAGTATAGGCAACCTTACCAGCCTTGAATTAAATGTGGGCACAACACTTAATGCTGCTAGCCCAGTCAAGACTCCATCAATGATACATGCAGAACTCTATAGACCCAAATAACTCTTACCCATACACCTAATTTCCTATATATCATTGATACATCACAATATGGTTCTAAACCAATAAAAAGGAATTCATCTTCTTCAATGCCATATTGCCTATATATCAACGTTATTTCGATGTTTTGTCATAGCAAACCCCCAATTTCATGTGGATTCTACTTTATCAATAATTAGCTATATACTAATGGGAATGAGGGTCAGAATAGGGGTTAGTGTCACGGGCATATCTGATCCTCACAACTTTTCTTTCAGGAGATGATGGGTCAGGAGGATGGATTGATTTCTGGTGTTGATTTTCCAAGAAAGGGAGAATAATTGGAATATGAAATGAGGAGATTGTGATTGAGGTTAGTAGTAGGGTGAGATTGGAGAAGAGGTTGTGGTCGAGTGGTTAGGAAGCTGAATGATGGCGGTTTTGGTTATGTGAAGCAGTAGGGTCAATGAGGACCATGCCCTCAATAAGGAACCAAAATCATCCTCTCCTCATCCTCCTCTTAGGACAAAATTGTCGTCCCTCCATCAACACTCCCAATGGTAAAATCAGAGGCTTGAGGTAGACTAAAAGACTAGTACTAATAATAAGATGAACCTTGTTTGCACTGCAAAGGAAGACATGTAGAGAGAGCGAGCGAGAGAGAGAGAGAGAGAGAGAGAGAGAGAGAGAGAGAGAGAGAGAGAGAGAGATGCTTCTCCGGGTTGTAATTGGTCTAGACGTCGATGCTACAATCCACTTAGATCGTCTTTCGAAACTTTTTAACTTTGATAAAAAAAGACTAGGATTTTGGAAAGCAATTTGAAATATCATATTTGAAAGCTTCAGATTACTTCTGGGAACATTCTCATAGAGGTTTTTCAAAAATTAAAAGGGTTTTAAAGAGTATTTTGAAGTGGTGCAAACTCGTGTTTCAAATATGGTTATACTAAACATCTTTAGGCTCAGATCTCTAGGTTTGCTTTCAAAATGGTTATCCTTTTGGTCTTTAGGCACTATTTAATAGATGCTTTGGCACATTCAAAGAAACAAAACAGATCATCATCCCACACATGACCTGATTGATGTCAGGTCAGGCAAGAGAAAATGAGGTGTCTACACAGTGACAAAAATCTCATGATATTAATCTTATAAAGTGAAGAAAAAAAGACAATATCTAAAGATTTTCAAAAAATAGCTAGATTTAACTCCCTTTTTTCCTCTCTACACTATATTGTCATTGTTTTTTTCTTTTCTTTTTTTGGAAGTGAAAAACCGACCACGATATTTTTGTTGTTACGGTTTTTTATAAATTTTTTCCTCAATTTTACAGTTCTGTAAATGATATGAAGAAAGAGAAATAGCAGGATCTTTGAAGGTAAGTTCTCTTCAATCAAAAATATTATCAGAGAAAATATATGATTAGATGGACTTTAAATTGAGTTCCACATGAGGTAGGTAAGATCTATTCAGTGAGTGGTTAGGAGCTAATTTACAGCCAGCACTAGAAGGAGAGGATGTCAAGATAGATTATTCCACCCACCATGATTATTAAGCTCAAATTAAACCAAGAATAGGGACTTGCTCATATCAAGGATGAGATTTTAGACTTAAATTGAGAAGCTAATATTTCTTTTAAACAGATTTTGAGAGACGCAAATGAGGTGGCTGACTCACCCTCGAAAGTGGGTACAAATGGAGATGTACTAAAGTGGGTCAATTGCCACCCCTTTTGCAATTTTTTTTTCCTTTTTTTTGCAGTACTATTCAAAAAATAGAGTCTCTAGAATACCAAGGACATACTTTTCTATCTTGATAAACAGGAAATTATAAAGTAGAAGCTGACTGCTGTCTTTTCATTAGTGAAAATCGGAATCTAGAAGGGCCCACTTACAAGATTTTGTAGTCCTTGATTCCTAATGGAATCAGCAAGCAGGGCTTCCAGCGTCCATGCAATATTTGCATCAAACTGTTACTTGGTATAGAGGAGAAATCTGTCAGACAATAGCTTTTACCCTTATCCAAGAAAACAACTTTATATATTAGAAAAGGGGAGTCAAATAAAGAGAATCAATAAACAATTAGCTGATATGATCAACATGCACACAAGAAGCCTATATTTAAGAATGTATATAAATATCCAATAAGGAAAATGAGAACAGACCTCAGAACCCCCAACTGCCGGTGATTCATGATAGAGTTCTGCTTGGAGTTGACGAGCCAATATCTCATCTGCCTCAACTTGTCTAGTCCTTGCACTAGAATCATCACTAACTATACAACCTGGACCTTGGGGGTTGTTGCATCTTGTTTCAGGAGAATGCAACTCATCAACTTCTATAACCGGTCCTAAGATGCCACGATGCTGAGAATTGTAACTTCTCGTTGGTTTCACATTTGAGGGTTCCCCTGATGAGCAAAGAGATGAGACTTTTGTATTATCAAAAGTAGAACTAGAGCACCTGCCAAGACGATTGCGTGTTGAAGTAGACTTCTTCATTTGTTTTTTCATCAGCCTTTGTGATCCACGCTGCCTTTCATTTTCAGGGTCAGACTCACTCATAATGTTAGGAGAAGCTTGAAATGGATGTGCATTAGACCCAGCATGCTGAATGGGGCTGGGATCCCCGAATTCTCGTAAATCAATCTCGGGATTGGCATTAAACACAGTCATATGATCTGGACCGTCCGTATTTCTTTCATGTCCCCGATCAAATGAGTTACATACATCATTGTCTTGAGTTGAAAGATACAGAACTCCATGAGATGAGGGCATAGATGTCTTCTTTGAACGATTACGTGTGCTTCTCTCCACAATTATTAACAAATCCCTGCAGAAAGACATCATACTATCAATAAAAAACAACATCATAATATCCTGAAGAAGCAAACATATATACAATTGGTCTATGTAGATCATCAAAACCATAATAACCAATAATAAAGAGTAACAGATTAATAGAAGAGTTGACCAGCCAGGGCGCACTTTGTCAGTATTCCGAGAGTATAAATGATGGTGTCGCAGTACCACATCCAGTTGAAGCAGAATTAATTGGGCAGGACATTACAAATACAATTAATGACTAACAAATAAGATGGCCACATTACTCCGATTCGCATATCAATTTGCATGCGTAGCATGATTAGCATCTCCCCAAGACACATAACCTGCCACTTGAGCTGAGAGAGTCCCAGCCTGAGATGTCTCACTTGTTAGAGACATTTTGGGGAACTTGGACACCCATCAACACAACAACACAACACTCCAACACGAATAAAGGTAAAGGGTCTTATGACTAATGAGATAATATAGAAATGTTATGTGTCGGTAACGCGATATGGTAAAGTGAAATGATTTTTCTTAGTTAAAATCTATCTTGCATTTGACATTTATTTGAATTTTATAATTATTGTACATCCAAAGCAACCAATAAAATTATTGCATTTTATAATGCATATAATTGAGGCTGATGAAGAGTGGATATAGAAAGAGATGTATTTGTGTTGCATATTAAAGATCACAAACAAAACATGTATCAGTGTTGGATTAAGTCCCTTAGCATGGAAAATGGTCATATCAGTTAATGGAAAGAAAAATTATTCATGCATAAGGTCCACGCTATCAATAGAAGAATTGTATGCTTTAAAAGCCCAAGAAAATGCAGAATTTTTTAACTACAAAAAGTAATACTAAATCAGAACCAGCCAATATATTATGAATAAAAAAATAACGTGAGATACCTGCTTGACGAAGATCTAATTCTAGCATTGCACTCATTGGCTAGCACAGTGTTGTCCATTACCCCTTTTCCTTTCCTTCTATCAATTTGACTGCCTTCAGAACGAGGATTATGGATGAGTATCTGACATGTCCTGTCAGAAGAGTTCTTGAATGCCCCTTTTCCATTCCCATCCAATTTACCATTCACGATACTGTTGCAATTATTTTCAGATGTGCTTTTGCCCTTTGCTATGTTATATGGAGAGATACACCCATTACGCACTAGCCGCCTCTGCTCGTTCTTCCTTGGTAAAATAACAGGTTGCAACATTGCTGAAACATTTTGTCCAGTCTTAGGTTGAGAGTTACTGCATGGATTGATCCCTGTCCCATAATCCCTATATTTCAATCCGAAAATAGCATCCACACGATCCACACTCGTACCAGCATCATCATATTTACCATTAAATGCAATTTTCTGGGTTACATCAATAATTTTTCCTCTATTTCCACATCGAGCTTTGACATCAGAGGCAACACTTTCACTGATATCAAGAGAATCACTGCAAAATTTAGCTCTATCAGCAAGGTGACCACCGGACACATGAGAACTAGAAGGAATATCTAACTCGATCCTATCAAGATTAAGCATGGTTCCCCCATGTCGAGTTTGTGCATAATGTTTATTATTCTCAAGCTTCTTGGAAGTCAAGTCAGCAAGCTTCATTTTTCTGAAAAGAGGGTTTTCAGACTTGTTAAAGCCATTGGATGTGGAGGTCATACCCGATCCAGATGCAACGAACAAACTGCTGCGCATAATTCCATCATGATTTCCAGTATCTCTCTGACGATCAGAACACAATTTCTTCTCAATTCCATTACTGGAACTCAGCCTACAACTCCCATTTAGTCCAATTGGAATTGGGTTATCCAATAAGCCCACATCTACAGTATCATCAATCACAGATGAAGTGACTTGTTTCATTATATATCTGCCCCACCAATACGCATAAATGACCCGTTAATCTTACGTGAGACCAATCTATCTGGAACATCAATGACCTGATCAGTGTCCATATAGTCCATATTGACCATTAAAGATCCCAAAGAAGCAACACCTACCAATATCAAAACCCTAAAAACCCACTTGTGATAATACCTTAAAATCTATCACAAGATTCCCTTTGTCTCATCATATTAAAACAGTACAGCAAAGAATCAAACAACAACAAAAGACAGAGATTGCACTCGAGCATTCCTTCAATTCCATTAGCATATATGAAGTAAAATAAAAAAACATAAAGAAATCAATAATCCGATCGTAATTCAACAAATAACGCGCATCTACTTCGCTTGCATGTCAAATCTACCAAAGTAAAGAAAATCTTAAAAAAAAACCAATCGATGGTTTAAAATCATGAACAGATGTGAAATCAAAGAATGTAATAAGAAAAAGGCAGGGATAAATAAAACAGGGACCCTAACCGAACCCTTTGAATTAGGAGCCCTAGATTCAAGATCAAAAGAATGTTAAAAATTCAGATTACGGAAATGCGGGTGGAAAATCTGAGAGAAAGGAATGGTAAAGGAGAAAAGAAAGAGTACCTTAGGGTTTGGGTGGTGGTGGTGGTGGATGAGATGTAAGCTTGCGAAGAGCCTAGAAGTAGAAACGAGGATGGAAAGGTTAATGGAGAGGGAGGCATACACACACTCCTTTACGCGAATACATTCCCAGTCCTGGAGCGTCGAGACGACATTACCGTTGGGCGCACGACACTAACGTGTGTACGAGAGTCACATTTCAGAAACGATTCGTCTTAAATGAAAATTCAAAAAACAAGGCTCCTGAGGGCACTGCCCTGTTTTGATAATTGCACTACCTCAACTTTATAAGCTAAAACCTGGATTTTATAAGCTAAAACTTGGATGGTACATTTTCAGTACTGTAAAATCAGAAAGGAAAGTTAAACCAAACCAAAATTGGCCGAACCGAACCAAAAATTCGGTTTCGGTTCGGTTCGGTCTGGACAATGATAAATGTGCCCCTTTTCATAGGAAAATGATACATGCGCCCCTTTTCATCGGTTCGGTTTGGGGGTTTGGTTCTGTTTCGGTTCGGTTTGGTTAGGTTTGGACCAAGGTTTTAAATTTCGGTTTTGGAATGCGTTTCGGTCCTCACTGAAACCAATCTTGAAATTTCGGACGAAATCTATCGTGACTAAATAAAGTAATATTTTATCTCGTCCCGTAATTTCCACGAAATCCCCGAAATTTCGGGATAATATTAAATAATAACTAAAATCTGGATTTTTTCGTTATACTCCTTAAATTTTGACCGAAATTTTAGGGAAAACGAAATTGGAATTTCGATTGAAATTTTGTAACGTTTCGACTTAACCCAATTTCGGTTTCGGTCTCGACCGAAACCCGAAATTTGAAACTTTGGTTTGGACATATATATATATATGTTCGGTTCGGTTCAGTTCAGTTTCGGTTTGGAGTGTAAGCATGTTCGGTTCGATTTGGGGGTCAAACCAAACCAAAACCGAACCGTTGCCACTCATAAGGGAAGTGATACATGCGCCCCTTTTGATTACTTGGGACATCCAACAGTAGTGTACGTGGCCATCAGCCCCATTGAATCCTTCTGACGTGAAGTACATCAGCCCCTCTGCAGTCATTTACACACTGCTGCTGGGTGTCCTGAGTAATCAAAAGGGGCGGACATATCACTTCCCCATAAAAAGTGTATTTAAAAAAAATCACTTTAGCTCACTTTGTTTGAAGATCTAAACCACTCATTGGCTTTGGCCCATTGTAAATACATGCTACAAAAATCATCTTCTTAGGATGATACTAACTCTTTGGTCATAGACTTAGGGAAATGATTTCAGCGCTCCAATGTTTTGATAAACATGCGCTCACTTGTTTGTCGTGTAGTATTTAAAGGGTTTTAAGAGCTTTTTGAGAACCATAATATCCTCTGACATCCCTTTAAATACTACACGACAAACAAGTGGAGTGCATGTTTATCAAAACACTGGAGCGCAGAAATCATTTCCCTAGACCTATATATGGTATCAGTCACATTTGCCCCGTTTTACCTTTGCCGCTTTTACTGGTTGTGTAAAGGTACATCATAAATAGTATGATTTTTTATACGGTGCTTGGTCAGGCATGTTCTTGAAAAAGGCACCACCCTTGTTATTTGATCCAACAACAACCCCTTTTTCATCTTTTTAAGGGACTGTTGGATCGACTGTCAAGGGCGGCATTCTTTTACCAGAGCATGCCCAATTGGGCACCATATAATTTCTTAATGAGTATAGCGCTCTCTCTCTCTCTCTCTCTCTCTCTCTCTCTCTCTCTCTCATGAACCTTTTGCCGGCCTAACAAGTGAATTGTTTAAATCTTTAAACAAGGTAGGCCCTGCATGTACCCTCTTGCCTCTTTGTGGGCTTGTTACATGTAAAATAATAGAAAATTATATTAATCTTGGATGATTTACATTGAACAGAAAGAGTGGTTTTATAGAACACTCAAATGATAAACATAGTAAGAGAATAAGATAATTATGGAAAGACATTATCCTAATCTAATTCACTTGCCTAATCTAACCCAACCAACCAATATAGCCTAATCAAATCAAATCTTTTAATCTCAGAATATTTGACCTTGATTTGATTTCATTCTCTAATATGCCCCCTCAAACAGTCAAACGTATATGGATTGAAAATCGATATATGTTTGATTACAACAGATATCCCCAAAAAGAAATAGAAAAAATTGTAAATTTTGATGCACACTGTCACGATTGATGTCCGTTTGATGTATGTTGCGGATATTGCCGAAGATGATTGTCGCATGTTGTTGAAAAATGTGCCGCATGACAGATGAGCCGCAAAGAGCTTCAATGAACTGGATTTGACTCAAGCCAGAATGAGCGAGTACATAGTGTGATGTAGTTGTAATTAGTGTGATTGAGTAGTCTTGTAGTGTGTGTAAGTGGTAGTGAAGGTGCTGTAGCGTAGGGGGTGGGATGAAATATACAAATAGTTGCCCATGTGGCTGTTGAAACCATAGTTGCGGGGGTTCGAAGCGAAAGTGGGAAGCGGAAACGGGAAGCAAAGGCTTTCGGGGAGGAAGGAAGCGGGGAGCGTCAAGGGTTGGGGAATAAGTTTAAAAAATAAATAATAAAAATAGAAATAAGTTTCAATAATTTAAAAAAAAATTATAAAATTTAAATGCAAGTGTATTTAAGTTTCCAAGTAAGATAAGCAAATCAAATCTAACTACCATTCACGAATTGAAATTTCAATCGAAATTAAATATTAATTCCAACCAAAATAACTAATTTGCATGCGGATTCAATTCCTGACCATTAATCAAAATATCAAATATCAAAGATGGTACAAAATTTTCTCAAGTATGTAAAAGACAATTACATGATTAATCAACTAAAATGATTAAATGATTACTTGCTTAAATGGAGAAATTAACTAACATCACATATCAATTGAAATCATTGAATAAAACTAAATATGCAAATCAACATTACTTATACACTAAAATGAAGTGGGCAAATGGATAAGTTTTTAGTGAATTGAATCATTAAAGAAAAATGAAGAATATGGAGGAAATAAAAAAAGGAAACTTTAAAGACACATTTTTTTTCTTCCTCTTCTTATAATTAATCAATTAAGAATTACAAATTTTCACAAATGAATATTATTAATTTAATAGAAAAGATTTATATAAAAAAAGTGGAAAAAGAATAAGTAGAAAAATCACTTCTCAAAATTGGGAAACTTTCTTCCCAAGAAATGGGAAACTCGCATCCCAAAATTGGGAAACGCGCTTCCCCAGTTTTGGGGAAGTGCCGAGTTTTCCCACTTCCAAAACGCGATTCGGGGAAGCACGCTTCCCACTTTCGTGGGGGTGGTTTGGTAACCATGGTTGAACCAACTAGCCACATCAGACTTTTCAACAACCAACTTGGGCTAAGATTTCTTCTAACTCAGTAAGGAACAGCTGGACATCACTTGCCCTAACTGCCAATAAAGCTAGAAGGTTCATCTCTAGTCTATAAATAGGAGTAAGAGAGGGGCCATTTCAGGAGTTTTTTTTTAAGATTAAGAATTGGGTCCTGTGGTGTTTCCTTGGGGAAAATTTAGGCGTTCCATGGATAAGAGAAGAACTTCATCTCCTCTCCTATTTCCATATTTTTCCTTGACACAATCCGTCATTTTTTAATATTCTAAGTCCAGGATTATTATGTCTATGTTCATGATAATGAATTTCTGTTAATGGAGCTTTCTAGCTTTTATTATTTTCCTCTCAAACTCAAACTAGTTTTTCTTGCCTATGACCGACTAAAATGACTGCTAAGATGATTAAAATATCCCTCAGATAGGAGCTCAAGATTCTGCTCTGGAGGTAAGTAATGTCAAGAACTGCTGATCTATGATAGCAAGTTCACTAATAACTGAACTTGTTGCCATGGATATATAGTTGCATGTCTTAAATGAAGTTCACGATTCCATTTACATATGAGTTTCACCCAGTTGACATTCGAGGTTTCCTCACTTTGTGACCCACAAGACTTGAAGAAAACTTAAAACTATCATACATTTCCCAAAATCTAGAGCTAGTTTTAACAACTAGCTCTTGAATCCTTGTTCTCAAATTTTTTATCAATCCCCGGATCTTCCTATGCTTTGTCTTGAGATTGATTGCGTGGTGTAATCAAAGCCGATCAGATCTTATTCTTGTGCCTGAGCTCCGCCAATCCAGATCCACATCAAAATTGGTATCAGAGCCAAACTGAGTAGAGATATCCATTTCTCTCCGATCCTTAATAGTATTCATGTGTCTGTGTGGTCGTTTCCTTAAACTCCCCTTCCAATCCATCAAAGACTCTTCTTCAATTCCATTTCCAACCAGTGCTGAAGAAGTTAAAGCCAAGAGTTTTCTGCGGGAATTGAAATTAATGCCAGTGCCTCTGATCTGAGGAGGTTGCTAGGGATATGATGTGTTTTCCAGATCCACCATGCTAGCAACTCTCTATATTCTGAGTGGCCTGCAGTTTGATCTGCTAGAAACAGATTTCGAATTCTGATGTTCTTATATGGTTACAAAATTTTCCTCTAATGGCTGCCTTGTCCAAATCTCTGTTAGTGATTTTGGATTTTCAAAATCATGTGTTTTGCATGTTTTAGTGTTTTGGAAAATGTTTTATCAAAAGCGTTTGGGAAAAGAAAATATTTTCTTGGAAAGAATTGCTTTTACAAAAGGATGTAGAAGTGTAGTTGAAAAGATAGTCCCGTACCGGATGAGAGAAAAGAAAGAAAATGGCTTATAAAGCACTACACTTTTCTATTACTTGTTTGATTGCACATTGGGTTGAACCCATGGTTGGACCCGCGGGACGGTGCAACGCACCGTTCGCACACGCGCACGCACGCGGCGTGGGCAATGGGCTATAGGGCACATAGTGGCGCTTTTTTATGCGCACTTTGCACTTCCCCCAACGGTCAAAGAGTGTGATCAAATGGGTTGTGTCCCTTCCCCCAACGGTCATGTGCCAAGGGGGTGCGATCCACACCATAGATGGTTGATCTAACGATGACTGGGTTGGAGAGAGGTTTTACTCAAACCAACAGTCACATCTAGGATCGATCAGGACCGTTCAATATCAATGGGTGCGATCTAACGGTCAGATTTCAAACATTCTGGAAAGGTGCCCTGTAGAGGTGTTTTTCACACTGAAAAGACACCAGGTGGTCTACAAAATGTGCAGAATTCAGTCATTTCAAGATAGAAAACGAATTAGCAATTATGACAGACTTTACACTCTCTTCTACACTCCTACAAAAATCCGAAGTATTTCTACATACTGTTTTTCTTTTGTTTACTGTTCTAGATATTGTTTTTCTGCAGAAACAGAATCTAGAGATTTCTCTAAGGCTTCAAATTTTGGAAGGGCATTTCGGGTTTGATTCCGCTAGTGCTACGCGTCATCAAACATTAGTAGGGCTTTCCTACTGGGCTTCATTGTATCTTGGAGGCAATTCGCGGATCCCCTTTGCACATTACTAGTGAGGGGCGAATCTTGTCTTAAGGAAAGTGATATCACGCCTTGAAGCAACAAGTTTCTGTTTTCTATCAACAACAGTACCCTCAATTTTATCAACAATCTCTACCTGTGTCTATGCAAATTTACAGTTGATAAATGAAATTCATAAGATGTGATCCTCACTAATAACATGATTTCAGTCAAGCTCCAGGAATGTGTTTTCTAATCCTATACACGATGATTAAATTAGAAAGTCATAAGCCATGAAAACCTTCAGGTCCTTGGGTTTTGATCTCAGCCGTCTTCTTCCTACTCAATGATCACAACCATCTCATTTTCCCTATCTACTTGAGTTCCTAAGGGACATATCCTAAGAAGAGTACCGGCAGAAAATGTGTTGACTCACAGATAACTATGGAAGTCCTAAGTTCCTAACTTCTTGAGATTTCTCTGAGATGAGTTAGCTCCTGACCAAAGTTTAAAACCAGAGAGCTCAAGAACTTTCCCCGCAAAAGAGGTGGAAGAATACAATGCGTGATGAGGATCTGTTGTTCTGAGTAAAAGTTTTAGAAGAAACTATCCTTTTTTGCTCTTAGCAAATACATCTCGGTGAAGGCTTATAGAAGAACAGAGAAAGATTCTCCAAGAAGGACTGAAGGAAAAGATAAATGGACTGACTTGCAATAAAACAAGAGAAACTCTGGATGTTCAAACAGACTTGTTCACCACCAAAACCAGTCACGGGCGTGTTGATGCTGAAAATATGAATCTCTCGAGATTGAAGATCGACTTGTGTTCTGGTTCAGGTAGCAACTCAAAGATCAACAAGAAACTCGACTCAGGATAAAAGAGCTAGTCTACTGCATCTCTATTTGATATCGGTTTCACTATACTTTTGGATACATTTACAAGAAGATGTATGTGTGTTTATATAGAGCACTTACATGAATGGAATTAAGATAATTATAGAAGGAAATAATCCTAATCAAATCTACTTTCCTCTCCTAATCCACTTGCCTCATTTAGACAACTTACCCAATCTACCTCCAAGATGATCCAACGGTGAGATCTTAATCCAGTCGAACCATTGGATCCCACATATTCTAACGAGGAAGATGAGAGAATCTGGAGCCCTGAGAGTGATGGAGAATTTTCTGCAAGGCCGTTCTTCGCACATATGAATAACGGAAGTAGGAAGCCATCTAATCGGGCACAAATCTGGAAGGCAGGTGCCCGGATTGTGGCTCTCGAGTGGACTATTGTCCATAGATGCATAAACACATGCGATCGCCTTAAAAAAGAGAAAATTTCAGCTGGCAAGCAGATGTGTTTTATGTATCAAAGCAGAGGAATCGTTGGATCATTTACCACTGCATTGTCCGTTTGCGTACCATCTTTGGACCACGGCTTTGAGAGCATTCGGCGTGTCTTGGGTGTTTCGTAAGAGGATCACTAGTGTTCTCTTGAATTGGGGTGGTGGAGCCTTTGGTGAAACTGGGCGAGTCATATGGAAGCATCTACCATATGCAATCGTCTGAAACATTTGGAAGGAACTTAATAACCGTATCTTCGAGGATAAGGCTCAGAATTTTGAACGGGTGGGGCTAAGTATGAAAATCGAACTCATTACATGGGTGAGACAAAAATGAGGGCTGGCCTATGGGATTGGTGAAATACTGCGGAATTGGAGGGCAGTGATTCGAGAGAGAAAAATTGAGGCAAATATTCAGCCAAAATGGGCTGCACCATCCGAGGGCTGGATGAAGCTTAATTTTGACGGAAGCTCGATTGGAAACCCAAGTAAAGCATGTACTGGAGGAGTTATTCGGGATGCCGATGGGAACGTTGTCATGTCATTCTCGGGACCGGCGGGGAAGGGCGACACGAACGAGGTGGAAGTTAGGGCTCTACTGTATGGCTTGAAGTGGTATTCAGCTAACAATTTAGAGCCTATTTCGATACCTCCAAAAAAAATATTTGGACAAATGATCGCTCCTCTCTCGACATTTCCAAACCCTCTTTTGTTTTTGTTTTCCTGAGAATGACATTAATTTCAGGAGAAGACAAACAAAAGAGGAAGAAATGCTTAGAAGTGGGAAAGGGGATGGAAATTTATAAGTAATAGCTCCAAATAAAAACTTTTTTTTTTTTGATGGGTGAAATAAAAACTTCTTGAGCGTGATATATGTTAGGTATATAATATAACCCATGTATGTTCTAATATAAGCCCAATAAGATAATGGACCGGTGTAGTGGGCCTATTTGGGCTAGAGCCCACTAACCTATTAAAACCCTAGTGTATCTCTATATATAGGGGCTGGAGGCAACAAACTTGGTATTCCAAATTAGATACCTTGGGTGTAATGCTTCAAGCAACCTCTTGCTTGACCTAATTTCTCTAAAAATCTTGAAGCACTATTCATTAAAAAAAAAATCCTAGCCGTCTCTCTCGTGTTCGGATTCTTGGGCGTCTCTCTTGAAATCAAGATTTGGGTGCCCAAATTGGATTCACGCTTTGAGGAATCTGTTGGCATCAAGGAGGAGGAAAAGCCGCTGAACTTGGGGTTGTGTATTCTTTGAGCTGGATTGCACCATCGTTTTCTTTGGGCCGAACTGCATCAGTTCTTGTAAAATTTGGCACTCATCTTCCTCCCACAGAAATTGATTTTTATCGTGTGTTTCTCTCTTCCCCACCAAGTTCGCCTACCTCAGCCCTCTGTTTCCATAAAAATGAGACATCGAATAGAACCCATGTCTCTCTTTCTAGGGTTTCTGTTTCTGGGTTTCTAAAAAGGAAGGTTTTGGGTATAGGGTTTCTAATCTTGCAGGTCTTCTAACCCTCTCTCATACCCAATTGCAGAATCAAGCAACCTGTTGGAGGAGGAAAACTCTGTAAAATAGAAATTGCAGCCCTCTCAAGTTGGGTTCTTCTTTAAGCTGTTTTTCTTTCTCGTATAAGAACAGAATCTCCGTTTTGGGCATGGGTTTATTCCCACATAGAAACAGATTTGGAGCCCATCTTAGTGAGCCGCCGGATTTTGGATTCGGTTCTTAAACTTGTCGTCGGCCTCCTCTCTTGCCGCCGGTTGCTTGGTGAGCCGTCGTTTCTTGGATTCGGTTCTTGGATCCGATTCTTGCTAGTGGAGTCTGTTTCGGTTCTCGGATTTGGTTTGCGATTCGGTTCTCGGATTTGGTTTGCGATTCGGTTCTCGGATTCGGTTTTTGCGATTCGCCAATCAGGTGCACTCTTTCAAACTTTTTAATTTCATCTGAAATATCAAATGGAAAAGAATTCTATGCCTTTTGAGATGGTCAAACTTCAATCCTTTGGTGGGTCTGAGTTTAACTCTTGGAAGCGAAAGACTCAATTCGGTCTAAAATACATGAACTGTTTTTACACCGTTTTGAGTACCTTTGCTGAGACGGATGAAGAAGTTGATGAATCTCAATGGCTTAGAGATGAGGATTTCTGCAAAGACTACTTGTTGAATTGTCTTTCAGATCGTCTTGCAGAAACCTATAGTAAATATAACACTGCTAAAGCAATATGGGACAACTTAGATGCTCAATTCAAGAAGGAGGAATTGTCCAAGACCCATCTGGTGGACAAATTCATGGATTTCAAGTTTCAAGAAGACAAGGAAATCACTCCTCAAGTCACTGATCTAGAGAATTTGAGATCTAAGTTACATAATGAGAAAATAGTTGTCTGTGATTCGTTTCTTGTGGGTGCCATTATATACAAGTTACCATCTGTATGGCACTCTTTCAAAACCAAGATGTATCGGAAAAAGGTGCAAGTGGGACTGGATGATCTCAAACGATTCATTCGAATCGAAGATGAGAATCAAGCTAGGAATAACTTGGAGATGGTTAGATAGCAACAATCTGCTGCTAACGTGGTAACAAATCCCAACAAATTTCCTTGGAAATCCAAGTCACCTAAAAGTGAACATCCCAAGTTGGAGGCCAAAAAGACTATCTTTCAGAAAAAGAAGGGCAAGTGCCACAACTGTGGGAAATGGGGTCACTTTGCTGCAGAGTGTAAACAACCTAAGAAGGCTAAATCTGACACACCACAAAAGGAAACTCATATGATGGTGGGCAGTGCTGCGCCTAAGAGTTTTATTGCCATGTTAGGCAATGGTAAGGCCAGTACTTCTTCAGACTGGTGGTTAAATACAGGAGCCACCTGCCATGTTTGCAACTCGAAGAAACTACTTACGGCTGTTGTTGGCGTGAAAGAGACCGTTACAGTGGCTAGTGGAGCTGAGGCAAAGGTGACTCACACTGGAACTGCGAACCTGGTCCCTTTATTCAGGTAAAATACTAACTTTAAAAAATGTTAAAGTAGTTCCTGCTATTCAAAAGAATTTAATTTCTATTAGTCTTTTAGACAATGCTGGCATGTGTTCATCTTTTTTGGGTGGTAGAGTAACTTTAACTGTTAACTCTTATTATTTTGGTTGTGCTTTCTTAATCGATGGTATGTATAGATTGAGTTTAGCAAATGAAACTGTTAGTCAGGTTAGTTCCACTTTGATTGATCCTAAGTTGTTACACACTAGATTGGGACATGTGAACTATAGGAAAATGGCCACACTTACTAAAACTCATACTATACCTTTAGATACATCAATTAGATTTGACAGATGTGAAGTGTGTGCACAAACCAAGATCACTAGAAAACCTTTTCGTTCGGTTTCTAGGAGCACACAACTTCTTGAGTTAATACATTCTGACCTCTGTGACTTTAAAAGTTTCACTACTCGAGGTGGTCGGAAGTATTTAATCACTTTTATAGACGATTTTTCTAGATATTGTTATATTTATCTCCTAAAATCGAAAGATGAAGCTTTTGATAAATTTAAAATTTTTAAGAATCGTGTTGAAAATCAATTGAACTTGAAAATTAAGCGATTTAGGAGTGATAGAGGAGGAGAATACACTTTGACAGAGTTCAAGGAATTCTGTGCCTCTCAGGGCATAATACTTGAAACTATTGCTCCTTACTCACCTCAATCTAATGGCATAGCTAAACGTAAGAACCCGACGTTTACTGAAATGTTAAACTCTATATTATTGACAGCTGCCATGCCTACTAGCTATTAGGGAGAAGCAGCTTTAATTGCAAATCACATCCTGAATAGAGTACCACACTCTAAGTTGACCACTACTCCTTATGAGTTATGGCATAAACATCCTTGTAGATATGACACTCTTAAGACTTGGGGCTGTATTGCTTATGTGAGGATACAAGACCCTAGGAGACCTAAGGTAGGACCTAGAACCAACACTTGTGTTTATCTAGGTGGTGCAGAAGATAGTGCTGTTGATCGGTTTTTGGATCTATCTACCAATTTGGTTATAGAATCTCGAGATGTAGTATTCTTTGAGAATAAATTTCTCTGAGATCATGGTTTGAACCTACCTGGCGATACTGAGATGGTTACAGAATCACATGTAGAGTTTGAAAAGAATATTTCTGACACCTGTCCTACACTGATTTCTACATCAGAACCTTTACGAGTTTCTACAAGAGATAGAGTACCCAAGAACTTTGGTGAGGACTTTGTGACCTACCATGTCGAGATTGATCCATCAACCTATAAGGAAGCGATGAGATCTAGGGACTCTTTGTTGTGGGCA
Organism: Tasmannia lanceolata; assembly: GCF_043159265.1. NCBI lineage: Eukaryota > Viridiplantae > Streptophyta > Magnoliopsida > Canellales > Winteraceae > Tasmannia > Tasmannia lanceolata. Next base: position 11,371,778 of record NW_027518714.1, on the reverse strand, counting down.
GAAGCCATTGATGATGAAATGAGCTCTCTGTTACAAAATCAAACTTGGCAGCTAGTTGATTTGCCAAAAGGGGCTAAGATTGTGGGCTGTAAGTGGATTTTGAAGAAGAAACTTAATCCTGACGGATCCATAGCTCGGTATAAAGCACGTTTAGTAGCTAAGGGCTATACTCAAGTCAGTGGGATAAACTACTTTGATGTTTACTCACCGGTCTGTCATTTGGCAACGATAAGAATTCTTCTTGCTTTGGCTTCTATTGAGAAGTATGTTGTGCATCAAATGGATGTAAAAACGGCTTTCCTTAATGGAGACCTCACAGAGGAAATCTACATGAACCAACCTGAAGGATTTGTCATTGAGGGTTTCGAGAACAAAGTTTGTAACTTACACAAATCTTTGTATGGTCTTAAACAAGCACCTAAATTGTGGCATCAAAAATTTGACAAGGTAATAAAGAGCTTTGGTTTTCAGACCAGTTACTCAGATAAATGCCTTTACTTTCGTTCAGTGTCGAATAAGGTTGCGATTATTTGCTTGTATGTAGACGATATGTTGATTCTTGGTTCCGATCTCTCTGTAGTGAGTGACGTGAAAACCACTTTGGCTCAAGAATTCGACATGAAAGATCTTGGTGTGGTTGACACCATTCTTGGTATGAAAGTAAGTTTTGAAAGGCAAGGAATTACTCTTAGCCAAGCCCATTATATTGAAAAACTACTTTCTACATAGGGATACAGTGAGTGTAAACCGATTGAGACACAATTTGATTATACCAAAAAGCTGATCTCTAATGAAGGAGACAGTGTGAACCAGTTAGATTATTCTAAACTGGTTGGTAGTCTCATGTATGCTATGAGTTGCACTAGGCCAGACATAGCCTTTACAGTTGGCATGCTGAGTCGTTTCACTAGTAATCCTGGCCATGAGCACTGGGATGCCCTTATGAGGCTGATGAGATACCTTAAGGGTACTCAAGGATATGCTCTATGTTATAATGGCCATCCTCTTATCCTAGAAGGGTATTCTGATGCCTCATGGGGCTCAGAATTAGGAGACAGTAAATCTACAGTGGTTATGTTTTTACACTGGGTGGAGCCGCTGTTGCATGGAAGTCAAAGAGACAGACTTGTATTGCTCTGTCATCTATGGAATCGGAACTTTATGCTTTAGCTTCTACAGGAGATGAAGCAGAGTGGATAAGAGATCTGATCCTGGACATTCCATTGACCCATTTAAAGATTAACTCTTTAAGTTTGTTCTGTGATAATCAAGCTACAATTACGGTTGTGAAAAACTCACTCTTTAATGGTAAGAGGAGACATGTCAGGCTGAAACATGCCACGCTGAATTATCTTCTAGAACAAGGTATTATCACTTTGGTTGATGTGAGATCGAAGGATAATATGGCCGATGCTCTTACGAAGGGACTGAACAAAGATCGAATATTCAAAACTGTGAGGGAGATTGGGTTAAAGACTGTGTAGACGTGTCTTAACCTACATTCATATTATTTTGAATTTTTCGAATCTCCCTATCTTGGCCAAGATAAGCACTTGATATGTTTCAATGATGTTTACAGTTGTCTTTATGTCATTCCACATTTGATGACATGTCCTTCTTGGGAAATGTTGTTTCATTCCAAACTTGATGATACAGCTTAACTCAATTTGGATATGATGCCTGTAACATTCCAAATGGAAACATGGAATGGTTCTTTGTAAAAGAAACTGTTTAGGTCTTGTTCTTGATTGAAACTTGACATTGAGCTTATTGATATTGATATTTATTTTTTCAGCCATTATGAAATTGTACTAAGTTCTTCTGGTAGAACTAGATACTTTTAGTAAAACACACAAATGATTGGATTCATTTTTAATGAAATTCATATTTGGTAATTTACAGGAATTGGCGAACATGGAGGAGATTTCCTCAATTTGGATCTTGATGAGGATGACTTACTTGATGAGTGAATCCTCATAGAGCAATGGAACTATTATTTTCTTTTCAGTTGATTAAATAGTTCACCTACATATGAAACTGCTTATGTTTGAGTTTAGATTATTTCTAAAAATTTTGGTTATACTTTAAAGTATTCTTGTTTTCAGTTGGATTACAGATCTTTATTGATATGGTGATATGGATGATTCAATAATTTTGTTTGGACATTACATTATCTATCTATTGGATTGTGCTATATGTAGAACATAGGAGGAGATTGTTGGGTATATAATATAATCCATGTATGTTCTAATATAAGCCTAATAAGATAATGGACCAGTGTAGTGGGCCTATTTGGGCTAGAGCCCACTAACCTATTAAAACCCTAGCGTATCTCTATATATAGGGGCTGGAGGAAACAAACTTGGTATTCCAAACTAGATACCTTGGTGTAATGCTTCAAGCAACCTTGCTTGACCTAATGTACTCTAACAAGGAGGACAGGATGAGTTTCAGATGATCGAATTAACAGCTTGGATCTAGAGAGTTTAAAAGAAATTCTAGCTCTTGCATAGGTGGGGAATGTTATTAGTCTTTAATTTGCCCATTAATCAGGGGACAATCATTTCCTAACCTCGGAGTTTAAAAGAAACTTCTAACTGTCATAAGGGACGGAACAAAGGCCTCTGTCAGGCCCTGTTTGTTTTTGGTTTTGGGGACTGATTGGGAGTCCAAAATTGCTTATTGGACTCCAAATTACTTTAATTTTGAGCCTAATAATCAGTTTTGGATTTGCAATTGGTACTCAAATTCCAAAAAAAAATACAGGGTCTTAATTCAAGTAAATCCCATGTTGGATGTTAGAGAAAACAGCACGTTTGTGTGTTATACAGGGCAAACTAAAATTGGTTCATCACATATCACTACTTTAAAGTTCTAAAATAGAAGGGATCGGAGGATCTGAATTGTTGGATCAAGATAATTTTGTGACTTCTGCCTCACGACGGCCGGTGTTGTATAAGGCCGGGCCGACATAGATGAATCCTAGCTAGAAAAACGGGGAGTTGTAGTAGTTATAGGATTTGTGGTTGTTTAATGAGTTGTGGTTGGTTTAGGAGTTAGTATTTGTTTTGGTAAAATTCTAATTAAACTAGAATTTCAGTTTTAGTTAGAATAGGAGTTGGTTACCAAGTTTTTTTGGGTTTAGTTTATTCACAAGCAGTTGATTCTCAAAAACATTCTAATGGTTGTTACAAACAGACTCCAGCATCTCAACCAACATTAATAGTAGTGACAGAGACAAGGCCATTGCTCTTAATCTGGATCTTCCTTTTCTCCCCCAAGAAAAGCCCCTGAAATCTTACAGATATATCCTCCAGATGGAGAGACGGTAAAATTGAATTCTGGACGATGGTAGGGGATATAATCGGAGAGAGCAAAAACTCAATTCTTGCTTCACCTCCTCCGACGCATCAAAAAAAAGAAGTCACCTCCTCTTCCATAAACGAACTTGAATCTTAGATGGTCTTACTACTTGGGTCGAGTTTTACCCGGCCCGCATTGACCCGACCCGACCCGAAAATAGCATGGGTCGGGTTTAGAAATCATGGGTCTTGGGTAGGGTCGGGCTTTAGTTTAAAAATCCGGCTCAATCTTGAGTAGGGTCGGGTTTAAAGGAAAAAAAAACCCGAAACCCAAAAACCGACTTATGTAGGTGTACTATGACATTTTTAATTATCTCTTGAATAAGATAGCAAATTATTTTTCAATATATGGATATTTTGTATTTGGATTTGGAATTGAGTTTTGAATACAAAATGAATAGATCCGGCAACTCATGTGGAGGGAGACATAGAGGGAACGGGGTACTTCCTAGTGGAGGGGAGAGGTTCAGGAGCAAAGAGGGTGAAAGAAACTGCCAGAGGATTTCCAATTTCTTATTTCCACAGCAAATTTAGAAGTCTGATTTTTTTCACTGTTAGCTGCTGAATTAGAAACCAAGAATTTGATCCGATCCAAATTACAATGCAAAAAGGGCTGCGAATGTGAGAAATCCAAATCCAAATCTTCTCGGCATCCAAACGGGCCCTAATTGTTTTCATTGAGGTGATCATCTTTGCAATGTGGAAATATAGTTCCTTCTTCAATTTATACACTTGATTACATAAATGTAGAGATTTTTGGTGTGAAGATTTTTATTTTTTTTACTACAACGCGTCAACGTGAAAAAACCTGACCCGACTCAACCCGACCCGAGAATTATCATGGGTAGGGCCGGGTTTGGGAATCGTGGGTTTTCTGGAAAAAAACCCAACCCGACCTGACCCAAGATATTTCTCGGGTAGGGTAGGGTTCTTCAAAACCCGACCCGCCCGATCCGAGTTGCACCCCTAGTCTTACCCTCGCTGAAGCCCACCATTCCAAGGCTATATGGATTGAATCCGATTCGATGGTAGCAATTAAAGTCATAAAAGCCACAATCAACTGCCCTGGCAGAAGATTCCAACTCTTTCCAAGATAAAGGACATCCTTAAATTTCTCATATCTGGAGAGAAGCAAACAGAGCTGCCGACTTTTTGTCAAAAATCGATGTCTCTACAAGGGCAAAAATATTCCTCACTACCTTCTTCCCTCCTCACTCCTTGATATCATTTGTAACGACTCCTCTGAAGTCTCCTACACCCGATTGTAATTATTTTTTTGTTCTCTATTAATGAGGGTCTGCCTAACCCCAACTTACCAACAAAAAAAAGGTATCCATCTCGCTTGGATGCATGAGTTATATATAATTTTTTTCAATATATAAAAGCATATATTAGTGTAAACATATTATTTTCTACAAAGTTAAAAATAAAAACCGAACAATTACTGTAATATAAGATATCTTCGTTGCACAAAAATCTTCGAGCTCATACTTAAATAAAAAAAAGTGTTTTTGTTAAATATTTTCTTCCTCTATTTTCACTTTTATATATTTTTTGAATATTCTCTGTCATTTATTTACAATCAATGGCATGCTAAATAATGAATATATGAGATTATTAAATTGTATTGTAATAGATAAACTCACAATACCCATATACTTACAGATGTGAATGAAAGTCTGTCTTTGGGTTTTTTCAGTTTCCTCCAATATCTGAAGTTTTTAAGGAACTCTTAGCATGCAAAATTCCTTTAGAGAGAAGTAAAATAGAAGATTAGAAAGCAATTCTGGAAAAGATTACTCATTGAATGATAATTTAGTCTTTTTAAGACGTTGAAGATAATACCTCTTCGTCTTACACTTGCAAATTTTGAGTAGAAAAAATAAATTGGAGTTTATCCTTCCTGAGGTAGAAAATAGGAAGTTTCAATGTCATTCTTATATCTACTCACCTCTATTTTGGCTCCAATGGCATGAATGAACACAAAGATAAATTATTCTCGTGCTTGATCAATCACACAATCAGAGTTAATGGCATCATGCTAAATTGGAGTGCATGCAATTGTTACCCCATCCCCTAATTGGTTGAATACATCATGCTTCAACAGATGTGTGTGTGTGAGAGAGAGAGAGATATGATGGGAACATGCTAACTTTATATTTGCGCGAGTTTGAGTTGCCCCCTGAAATCCCAAAGGCAACCCAAGGGGGGTGAATTGGATTTATAAAACTTTTGCAAATCAAATTAGATTTTCAAATTAAACTAACTCTCGTTAATTGAGAATGAAAATAAGGCAATGCAAGGTAAAGATGTTACCAATCACCAAAGATAGTAGGAGGAATAGGAAGAAGATGAACACCAAGATTTAAAGTGGTTCGGTCCTCCACTAAAGTGTGCTTTGAAAAGACTTTATAGAGAAAAGTGCTTTTGTTTTGTAAAAATGGGTGCTTTTAGAAAAGAGGGAAAAGGTGTTTTGGAAAGATAATCCTACACCGGTTAGGCAAAAAGTTGTAAGTGGGTTTATATAGCTTTTCCCACTTCCTTCTATTGCTTTGATACACAATGGGTTTCAGCTGTTGGGTGGACCAACGGGACGGTGCAACTCACATGCGTTGCGTGGGCAGTGGACTGTAGGGCGCTTTTTTAGGCGCAAGGAGCAATTGGAGCACTAAGTTTTTTCCAGACTAGAGCACTAAATTTTTTCCAGATTAGATCTGGACCATTGGATCTAGATTGAGTTGGATCGGTCAAGTGGATAGACCGACTGGTTCGGTCAAGTTGGAATTTGAGTTCGGGCCGAACGACCGGCCTAGTGACCTCCAACAGCTAGTGTGGCAACGGGTGCAATCGGGTTCGTCAGACTGTGTGGTGATCTGGTGTGATGAGGACAGTTGGATTGTGTCCTATCCTCCCAACGGTCAAGAGCCCAAAGGGTGCGATCCGCATCGTGGATGACAGATCTAACGGTTAAGGGGTTGGAGGGGTTACACACAAGCCAACAGTCACTCTAGGATTGATCTGGACTGTAGAATTGCAAACGAGCGTGATCTCATGGCCAGAATCAAACCCGCATTGAAAAGATAGGTTTTAATGGTGCAAATTAAACAGAAAGGGTGCTAGTTGCTATACAAAAATAGCAGAAACGTTCCATTCTTTACGGGATTCGAAAATTCACTTGTGGGACTTGAATTTCATAATTTCCAAAGCCAAATACTCTCTTGAAAGCCTTTCTAAAGTATTATTTCCAAATTACATTCAGGTATTTTATTTTCTGCAGAAACAGTAACTTGTATCTTAACGGTATAAACTACACCGTTCTTCAATGTATCTTGGAGGCAAATTCATGGTACACCTTGCACTTACTAGTAGGAGCGAATATTATCTTAAGGAAAGCGATATCGTGCCTTGAAGCATCTCTTCTCTTCTCTTCTCTTCTCTTCTCTTTTCACCATTCTACAACCAAATTCTCCAACACTCCACTCTTCCCAAGTTTATCTCCATGGGGGTTTCCACTAACTTGATCCTTCTTCAAATGGCTGGATCCAAGTTGCTTACAATCCGAGTCTTGAAACTCTCAAGGGATTTAACTTAGGTGCCCTTCCACCTCTTTACAATGGTTGAAGATGAAATAGAAGAATAGTACCCTCTTGCCTCTTTGTAGGCTTGTACAACAATAAAAGCTATCTTTAATATCTCTCCAAATGATTACAATAACAGCCTATCGAGATCTTTTTCACAAATGGTAAAGTACAAGTTCAAAGCTCTAAGAAGTAGAAGAAGAAGAAGAAAAACTTGAAAGAACATGAAAGTTTAAGTATGTAAATGATTTGCAGTTTCAAAAAGTTGTAAATGCATATCGATGCTATATTTATTAATAGGTTATAGAAGTAAGAAGTAATAAGAAACTAAAACAAGAGTGTTAGTATCATTTCCCTATTTCATAATAGGTTATAGAAGTAATAAGAAACTAAAACGAAACGAAGAGTTTAATGGTGTGGGGGTGCCATTCAAAACAAGAGTGCGAGTATCATTTCCCTATTTCAAAATATGACTAAGAGAATTTCATTACTGCCAGACCCTGGAATTTCTCTTCCCATTGAATATTTTTCCTTAGGCTCTGTTTGGTTGCAGGCATTTAGATAAAAGACGGGAATATGTCTGGAATTTTGAAATGCCAAACCCCATTTGGTTGCCATTTGCATTTCATTGGCATGCTTGACCACCGGGCTTGTCGGGTGCTTGTCTGCCCACGTGGACACCCAACCAAAGCCAAATGGCAATCCACATATTTGGAATTTTTTTGCTGGAATATCAAGATCCCTAGCATGTAGAAATGACGGAGACGTGCTACGAGAGTGTTTTCTACACATGTTTCGAACAAATTCCGACAACCAAACGTCCAAAGTGGATCATATGCCGCCCAAATGCCTGAGCAGAGCCTTGTAACCAAACAACCCTTGGACGAAGTTCCAAAAATCTCCCCCTTGACTGCCCGGCTTTGGAAATGCCGTTTGACTATGCCGTTTGGAAATGCCGTCTTCTCTCATCACACCCAAGCTCCTGCAACCAAACAGAGCCTTAAGGAATTTCTTTTCCCTAGATCCAGATAGTCCCCAGCATGGGTGGAAAGTACCTATTACTTGGGAGGTAAAGCCACACTTCCACAACCCCATTTATATTATGGGAAGTGATATATTCGCCCTTTTTTACTTGGGACAGGCCCTTTTAGTGTAGCTGTCCCAAATAAAAATAAGGGACGAATGAACATACCATTTCCCTAAATATTATGTACAATATCTGATCGGGTCGGATTGGGACGAGCTTTCAGTGAGCTAAACCCAAACTGGGCATGATTGGGAGCCATAATCAATTATTCCTTGGAATATTTGTGGGTCCAATTATAAAAGAGGAGCTGAGAAGGAGAGGGATGAAACTTGAGAGGGCACGAGTACAGAGCACGGAGAGAGGATGAGAAATCCCCAAAAATAGTGAAAAATAACTCTACTTCAAATTGGGTTTTTTTTCCTGTTTTTCATGGACTTTTCATGCTCCCCTTACTCCCACTCTCAAGTTTCTCCCTCACAGGATAATTTTTCATGGTTGCCAAACATACCCATTGGGACTAGAAAGCTCAACATGATCCGACTTGAGAAACAATAACAGAAAAAGAAAAGATGAAAAGAAGAGAATGAAGAACTGGGGGAAAATATGAGCGCAAACGGAAAAATGGGAAAAAAAACAGAAAGAAGATAGAAGTAAAACAAAAATAAGAAACTAATAAGCCTTGCTTGAGGTATCTTCTCTTACTAAAATTTGAATGTCCTCTTTTCCAAGATCATTCCCATCACATATATCCAAGGTCCCTAATCCAGCACTATAACATCCAGCATTAGAAACATTTTCCATTGGTAACAAACTAGATTCTCCAGAGAATGGCTTGGTAAAATGTATGTGCTGATTATCACCATTTTCTTCTGACTGCAGATTCCTGCATTTTTGGTGCACAGGTTTTCTTCCTTCCAAATCAATGCCATCAATACAACTATTTCCAGCGAGCTCTTCCGTAAATCCAACTGTTCTCATGGATTTGTCATCAAATCCTGCAATGCCAAAAAATAAAGAACTCAAAGAATTTAATTTTTTTTTTTTTTTTTTTTAACAATTTGTAGCAATTCCAAACCCTGGCCTAAGTTTAGGATCAGGTATTCCTTCCCACCAATGTAGGGAACAGATTAGTACATACTAAAAGATAATCAATGCTAGAGAAATAGAGCCAAGGATGAAAAGAACTGCTCACCAGCTTTTTCAGTTTCAATAACCCCATCTCCATATAAGTCCTTTGTCATCAAGGTTGTTCCAGGAAACAACATCAAGTTAATGTTACTTAACTGTTCTTTCTCTTTATCTTCCATTAGTTTAAACCCAAATCCATAAGTCCATGTATCCACTAAAGTTGGAATTGCAGATAGTACCAACTTTTTCACCTTGAAGGATTTCAACATCTGCCACCCACAAAAGGCAAAAAAAAAAATTAAAAAAATAGTAAAAAATGATCAAAAAGTAATTTGTGGGAAAGCACAAGAAAACTTACCAGATGTCTGCAAGTCTAAACGCACAAAATGAAAATACATCGTGCCAGATGCAAACTAGAGAATCAAAAGATATTTGTAATACACAAAAAGCACCAAAACATCCTCATTTGTTGACAATCGTGTCAACAAAACAGGCTAGAATGTGGGAGGTTTCATTGGCTCAGAAGAGATCTATGAAAAACTTGTCTGAGTTTATACACAAGGTGTTTTGTTAAGGGCCAAAATGAGTCAAGTCAGCCTACTTATGAGTTGACCACGAAAGTTTCAGGACACTGGTAAAAACCATTTCTTGTAAGATCCAATAACAGTTGGGAAATGCTTTGTTGAGTTGTTGAGTATGAGCCCAATAAATATGTTGATTGGCATTGGGGATGGCCAAAAGACCACATAACATTTGAGTAAGTTATCACTCTGTCAAAGATACATCCATACCTATTGGTCTGACTAGTGTGTACATGGCTAACCCATTATGGAAAAGAAACCCAAGCACACAATATATATTCCATGTAACTGAGATACCTCTTCAATTGCATTCATGAGACGTCGACACATTCCTTGGCGGCGATGTTCGCTGCAAGTTGCAATAAGAGGCAACTCCGCCACTGTTACTCCATGCACCCTGCACAACAATGAGGGCTTTATTCCAAGTACGCTGAAAAAAACATACCAACATTCGAGTACATCTTTTTCTACTTTTCATACATGAATTAGACAATGAGAACAATGAAAATGGACTCTATTATCTAGGCATATATTAAGTATGACGACTTCCAAAGAAGTGCTTGCGAAAAATGGTAAATCTTTTTTTTTAATGGTAAAAAATGGTAAATCTTCCAAATAAGAAAAGATAAGATACTTCATGGAAACTTCTGTGGCCCAAAATGACTATCATGTTTTAATACATCTCCCTCTCTTCAAACTAACTATGATGCTTTTTGATAGGTAATGTTGAATGCTTGCAATTTATAATTTTCAGTACATACATATTACAGATGGTATTATAAATTTACTATAATTCTGTCTCCAAATGTAAATCTAATCAGGTTATATGGTGTTTTATCTCATTATTTGCACATGTTTTGTGTTTTATCTCATGGTATGGGAGATTTTGGAAAATTACCGTGATGTAACTCTGTTCACATGTCTGGGTAGATAGGTGTCAGCCCCTTAAAGTGTTGGCACACATTGGCTTGTGGTGACACCTTGCACCCTTGCCAATGTGCACTGAGAAAATCAAGGTGGGAAGAAGGCCATGGGACCAAGGCTTTGGCATGGCATAAGGGGCATAGGCATGGGCTATGCTCATCTTGCACTAGACTGGTTGTGGGCACTGGTTAGGCACTGGACTGGTTGTGGACACTGGTTAGGCACTGGACTGGTCGGGCATTGAACTGGTTAGGCACTGGACTGGTCGGGCATTGAACTGGTTAGGCACTGGACTGGTTGTGGGCACTGGACTGGTTGTGGGCGCTGGTTTGGCACCATTCGTAGGCACCAGATTTGGTGTGCACTCATTGGTGGGTGCAAGCAAAACCAAGGCACCAGTGGGCACCGGACATTTGGCAACAAATTGGCTTGGTTGCAAATGGCGGGAACGGTTACAAGACAAACCTGGGCGCTCTTGGGCGTCACTTGGGCAACACTAGGGTGTTTTTGAAAAAGAGTGGCAACGGTTATATTCAAATGAAGGCTGTTGTTTGTGGCTATTATGCTCACATTGTGGGTAGTTGTTTGTGCCACATGGTGGCTTTGTATTGGTTTGTAACTAAGCACATGGATTGTGCAAAGTTTGAATGTAATAGGCACTCATGGGCAAAAACGCCCAAGGCATAGGCAATCTTAGGCAACTGTGAGAGTTTCCTTGTAATTGTACTATTGCAATTGTAAATCCGTGGAGTAGGCAGAGATTTGGCCGAACAACGTTAAAAAGTCTCTTGTGTTGTGTGTGGTTGTGTGTTCTTTGATTGTTGCTTGTTATTTGTGTGTGAAAACTTGTTTGGCTTGACTAGCTTGGTGCTAGGCCATCACGGACAGCCCCTCTATCAAACGAATTTTGTTTTTGAGTGAGTTGAACCGTGACAATAGGTCAGTACGTGCAACATGCTTGACATGCGGGATAGCACTTCTCTTATAAGTAGAGGTAATCAACAGACTAATTGCATACTAAAAACTATCAAACATTAAACCAGATTTATCAATTCATAAAGGGCGGTGATAAATCGACCCCCATGTAGGGCAGTGCTGAGAGAGAGAGAGAGAGAGAGAGATGGGGGTCCATTTATCACTGCCCTTCATATATTAGCAAACAAATATTGAGACGATTTCTCTAAACAATATAACCACATTTCACTAAAAACATGAGAACACTTAATTCTCATGCAGAAAACCATAGAAAAGTTACACACGGCCCTATCCCTAGATCAATATCTAGTGTCAAATAAATGTTCAGTGACACTTTATATTAAAAATCCCTCCTTTTGTGTGAATAAATATTCAAACCCACGAAAATTAAGGATGCAACATGCACAAATATCAAGAATTGAGACTTAAGTGGTATAAAATATTCCCAGGCATTAATTCATAAATCCAAATCTAAAGAAATCCCTGGCACAATAAATTGGTACCTGATAGATGCTACAGAAATAATTTCATCACCTTTCTCCAAGACAACCGTGTAAAAACCTTGAAAATTTAAACGCGGGAAATTTGATCTGAAAATCACATGGACAACAATGAAACAGCATATCAATAGTCACAATTAAAAAAGAGGGAGGCAACAAGGAACAAAACTAAAATCAGAAAACATCTGGTGTACAATTTATTAGAAGTTCCTTAACATTCTTAAGAGATAGTTAGGAACCATGAAGGGTAAAAGAACAGTGGAAAGGCTATTATGTAAAAATTCTATTTTAAACTACATTGAAAGAAGTGGTTCATTTAAGAGAGAACTAAGAGAATATTTTTCTTCCATTTGCAGTGAACAGAGCCCAACTAGTTTGGGACAAAGACTTAGTTTGAGTTGAGTTGTTGAGTTGCAGTGAACACAGCACCTGAGGCAGACTTCTAACCATGCATGGCAGTATATTTCTCAAATCTATATGGCCTTGAAAATACTAAAGGAGATTAAACAAGCTGATTGGGTGGTTTAATAGTGGAAAATTGTATACCATTCAACTTAGGGAATGATATTCCCACGCCTTATCCTCAATAACCACATGACCTCTGTTTTCTTTTTGTGTGGTAGGAGGTTCTGGGCGGTACATTTTCCTTTCTAGATTTTTACTCTCCCATTTCCCTCTTTTTTCTCTGCAACACAGATCTAATTCATTTTTTTTATGTCACGTGTTTGTTTATTGGATAATGATGAAATCAAATGGGATGAGAAGGTAGCATTCTTCAGAATTACAGATTGGTCAGCATGGTGCCAAACCCTAATCTTCTTATTCGGTATGGTGTTGAACCCTAATCTTCTCGGTGTTTTCTCCCGAATGCCCCACAACGTCGAGAGTGATTCCCTGAAGGTCTCACATCCTGACGATGCTAGAACTACCTCCAAATTTGAGCCCATCGACACCAGTAGCGATCTCTAAGACTACAAGCTTCTTGTTAACAGGTGAGATGTCTTTCTTTGAAGATGGATCTGAGGTGTTTGTTAAGATTTTTATGTCATTTTTTGGTTTAGCCAGTCTTGGGAGACAAATCCATTGAAGGAAAGGAGTGATTTTGGATAGGATAAGATAAAGTTAGGGTTTTCATGGTTTAGTGTTTTGGGCTTTTAGTGTTTTTGGATTTTGTAGTTTCAAGATTTGGGTGTGGGAGTGTTAGGGCTTTATGTCTGGTGGGGTTCTTAGGATGTTGTGTTTTGCAGTTTTTGAAATTTTAGAATTTTACGGTTTAATGCATGGCCTTGTCTCTGGGGAAAAACGCCCTTACTCATTAGTTGTTGAGCAAAGAGATCACTTGTATAAGATTATGAATGCAATGGTTTTGAGACTTTTAATTTATAGGTCAGTTCTGCTTTGCTATTCATTGCTTGCTGTGAACAAATATTCCACAACTGGTGTTACCCCAGCTGGTCCTACCACACAAAACAAGAACGAAGGCCATGCGGTTGTTGAGGATCGGGCGTGGGAATATCATCCAACTTTAACTTCCATCAAAGGAAACGTTAATTTTTGAATGAACAGTCTATTCACAAGAGGAATTCTAAACTGAAGGGCACCCTTGAAAAAAAAATGGGGATGAAAGGGAGCCCCCATTGGTTGTAAATCACCAGAGTGCATTTAATGTTCTTGGACTTTTCATCCCATTTAATGCACTTTGGTGATTTACAACCAATGGGGGAGCCCTTTCATCCCTTTTTTGCGAGGGCACCTTCAGTTTAGAACTCCTATTCACAATTCAACCATGATATAAATGATTCAGAGGAAGGTACTCACTCCCAGTTGTATAAGACATGAGGTATCATGTCAATGCATGTTCTTGTATCCACCATGGGGACAAAACATTCCTCCATAATAGTAAGGGCCACAGCTAATTTTGTGTTGCATTCTGCCATTAGTGCAAATTTTTTAGCAGAGTGAACTTTTTGGTTACCATGAATACATTTCAGAAGTGTCCAGGAAAAGCCATCAGAAGTGTGGTTCAAGACTCCAACACGAGAACATAGACCTGCGTAAATCTGCTAACACCAGTGAATCAAATTGTCTCAAGAAAAAGAAGCATAACAAAGTCATAACAGCACAATTCACGCAAAATATTAACACAGACGTCAAGGAAACAACCAAATACACATAAAAAATAATATTTGTCTATGATAAGCGGACACGTATAAGAGGTGTCCGACAACGGCGACCGCTAAAAATCTAGAAACGTGGGCACGCCCTTACACATGTACATATAAAATTATTGATTATCAATCAAAATTTGCAATTGCGAGTGTAAAATGTGTATTCATTTAAAATACTAATAAATCGTAGGATTAAGCAATTGCGAGTGTAAAATAAACAGCAAATAATCAAATTGCAATGCATTCATCAATCTAACCTAGTTCTCTTCATTCTCCAAAAAGCAAATGGGAAAGAGGCACCAATAGGAGCTAAACACAATATTGAAAGGAGAGTATGTTTAGGTTTTAGGTTTCAGAAGAGAGAGGGTGGGAAGATAGAAACAAATAATTATTAAAGAAGAGTTATTAATTAAAAAAAAAGTTACTATAAAAGAGGAGATAAACATAATCTTCAATAATAAAATTGTATTTCAGACGTGACATGGTACAAAAAAAAATGTCGACACGCCCACATCAAGTCTGACACTTAGTAACGAAGGGAGTATCGACGCATGTTGAAACGCGTGTTAGCGTTGAGGCACATGATATCAGTAAATCCAAAATGTTGGCTAAATCATAGATATTTATTAAAAACAAAAGCCACGTCTACAACACAAAGCTAAGGCCTTATGAAGTCATTGTTGTCTTTTTTTTTCTTGTAGGAACTACTCCTTCCATTTTAGTACTTTTGTGTGCCCCTTCCATTTCTTTCAAAATCAGAGGAATGGTATTGTAAAATTAAGAATGCTTCTACACCATGGAAAATAGAAGTTGATACCATTAAGTCAAGCACCACCAATGCTAACATCTGAGAAAAGGTTCTACAAGATTTTAATTAGAGCTTGCAAACCTCTCCACAAAACAATAACACTTATGAATTAAGAAAAAGATGAGTACCATGTCGGAAATGCATTGACAAGCAATTAGGAGTATTAGTAAGTCGAGTGTGAGTTTATCCAATACTCACAAACAGATACTTCATGGAAACTTCTATTGGTCAAAAGAACTGTAATTTTTTACTCTCTTCGAATTGCATACTAGTAAGTATAATTTTGAGTATGTGAGTTTGTAGATGATATTTTCAATTTATTATTGGTTTCATCATTTAAGGTTTGTGCTATATATTATTATATTTATACACGTCTTGTGTCCTATATAGAGTTACCGTTATCCATATCCATGTCCTAGAATTAGGAAATGCTGATATGTATCACTGCTCATGTGTCTGTCTGTATTAGTATTTGTATTAGGTGATGTACGACCGGGAAGAGAAATAGAAGAAAGAGGCTTTATGGGGCCATTGGGGCTGTTTCGGCTGAAGCTTAATCACCTAGAACTAAGGATGAATGGAGAGATTAAAGTGCAGAGAAGTGCCGCTGATATTAGGTTTGGTCTTTTTGCAGTTTGAAGGTCTTGGGTTGGGTTCGGACAAAGAGGGGATGGGAGTATGGAAGAGGGTATGATGGTGTAGGGAAGAAAAGGCTAGGGTTATCAGGGGTTTATATGGGGACTGATTTGGGTATATTTTTTATGGTGTTGTGGGTTCTGTTAGGGTTTAGGGAAAGGGGCTAAAATATGGAATTGCAAAGGGGTGTGGTGGGGCTGAAAATCTGGTTTTGGTTTGGAGATGGTGTTGAATGAAAAATCTGCAAAGGGATCATCGGCGATTTGGATATTTGCTCTAGTGATTTTTTTTCTTAGATCTTAGGCTCTGATACCAAATTTGATGTAGGACTAGGAAGAGAAATAGAAGAAAGGGGAGAAAAGAGAAGAAGAGGAAAATAATAGAAGAATAGGGAAAGAAGAGAAGGAGAGGAGAAGAATAGAAGAAGAATAGGGAAAGAATAGAATAGAAGAAGAAATATGGGGGAGAATAGGAGAAGAAGAGGAGGAATAGAGGAAGGAGAAGAACCTGTAGAGGGGAGAAGCCAATCAATCTTTATTAATCATCCAAACTTAAAATCTCTAATACATGAGGCCTATTTATAGGCAACTAAAATAAAATTCCATGGAGAGTAAATAAAAGCCCTAAATCTAAATAACATGGAAAATAAAATCCTAGAAACTAAATAACATGTAAATAATAATCCTAGAAACTAAATAACAAGGAAATAAATCCTAATGGGCAAATATGCCACTTATTGGCCTACTATCTGAATCATCAAGGTATCATAGGCCACATAATATACGCACGCGTACACACACATGCATATGAATATATATATATATATATATATATATATATATAAGGAAATGATATCTGCGCCAAGGTGTTTCGATAAGCAAGCGCTCAACTTGTTTGTCGTGTAGTATTTAAAGGGATTTCAGAGGATATTACGGTTCTCAAAAAGCTCTTTAAACACTACAAGACAAACAATTGTTTATCGAAACACCTTGGCACAGATATCATTTCCCTATATATATATATATATATATATATATATATATATATGAGGAAAAGGATTGTACGCTCGAGCGTACCAAGCTTATGGTACGCTCGAGTGCCCAATCTTTGTTAGGATGATCTAAAGCATTCATTTGAAAGGCCCTCACATAGATGGGATGTGTACCAAAAATCAGCTCCATTGAATCATCCTAACCCCTCCAAAAGTGGAGGGCAAAAATGGGCAGATTTGTGGACAAACAGTGTGTGTCCATTTTGACCTCCACAAATGGATGTGTTAGGATGATCGTATGGAGCTGATTTTTGATACACATCCCATCTATGTAAGGGCCTTTCAAATGAATGCTTTGGATCATCCTAACAAAGTGGGCCCACATGTGATTGGGCACTCGAGCGTACCATAAGCTTGGAACGTTCGAGCGTAAAATCCTTTTCCTCTTATATATATATATATATATATATATATATATATATAGAGAGAGAGAGAGAGAGAGACTTTTCTACATGTGTTGACATCACTATGCTGTAATTTATACTGTTACGGTATTTTATCCTATGCAGGCCCGAGCGGAGATTGTGATGTTGCGGACACAGAAGTTCGCACAATATCAAATGTCAGACTGATTTTCCTAATCTATGTTCAAAGTTGTGGGTGGAAGGAGATCTGCTCAACACTATTTGGTGCTTCATATGAAGTCTACCCCTTGAAGATTTAGAAATATCGTTAGAGAGATCTACGGCATTTTTTAGGGTGGAAGACTTGGCGTATGATATCTGCTTTATAGTTTTTCTTGTGTTCTTATTTCGGTGAGATTGCGTCACTCCACCCCTTTTTTGCTTCTATGGCATTAATCTCCCTTTGCTTTCTATTAGTTTTACCTATTCGAAAAAAATATATGACTTTTGGGGGTGTTCGAGTCAAAGTTTTCTGATTATTGTGCAAAAAATCCTTGGATTCATACTGAGAAAACTTAAAGTATTAACAAAAGAGGAAGTTACATTTGATGGCTATAAGGTTTTAATAGCTAGGAGAAAATTAAAATTTATAAGGTTTTAAATGAACTAGTGGGTCATCAAACTTTTCTAAATTGTATGGCTGCATAGATAAGGTATTTAATAACTAAGAGAAAAATCAATTGATAAGGATTTAAATGGCATTAGAGGGGGCACCCAAATTTTCCAATTATGTACTATATAGATATAGATATAGGGTATAGATGAGAGGAAATTCAAATTATAAAGTTTTAAATGACTTAGGGGGCACCAAATTTTCCTATTTTACATTGTATAGATGTATGTATTTAATATCCAAAGGAAGCTTTATATTTAATCGTATAAATTAAATCTAAAATTTATGTGAAATGTAGAAGATATTTATTTGTATTAATTAACTTACGTTTAAAAGGTATTTAATAATTAAAGGAACTTTATATCATTAGGCTCGGCCTCAATGGAAAAAAGGAGCACCTAACAACGCATCCTCATAGACCAAGAACTACGAATCACCCCCTTCATTTTGGGGTGACGGAATGATCGTACCATTCGAGCCTTTTCCATGTTTTTCCCTGAGGTCTAGAGAACGCAGAAATCCATTGAACTTCCCTAATACTCCATTCCCGAAAGGAAGAACATGAAATTCTTTTTCCTTTCCATAGGCAGGGACCAAGCCCAGCACCGATCTTTCAATTTGTTTCGGTATTGTTGTTTGGCAAACCGAGCCAACTTCACATCATGCCTTGGTTACACATCAATTGTTTTTTTTTAATGGCAACAAATCAATAAGTTTGTTGCTATAACTGGGGGAAAGTGGTCGAACAAGGGGTCAGCCTGTCTCTGGTTCAATCCCTAGCAAGAGTTCATCGGCTCATCCTAGCCTATTCTATCCTCTTGGCTTTTCCTATCAAAATGGGAAATAAATAGATTTACTTCCTGCCCGAATCGATCTCAGAATCAGGATCTGGATCTTCTTTCATTGGCCTTAGCTTGATATTTAATTGTATAAATTAAGTTACCTATATAAGGTATGTAATAGTTAAAGGAAACTTTATATCTATGAGAAATAAAGAAATTTACATTTATAAAGTATTAAATAGCTATGGAGAAATTCACATAAGATATTTAATTAGACAAATAGATAGATAAAGAAATTTACATATATAATGTAATTAATAGCTACAGAGAAATTTCCATTAGATATTTAATGGTATGAATTAATTTACCTTTAAAAGGTAAGTAATAGTCAAGGGACACTTTATATTTAGAATGTTTTATATGACATAGAAGCACCCAAAATGTCCTAATGGGCCACCGAAAATTTTCAATTATATGTTATATAGATACAAGCTACTTAATAGCTAAGAGGAAATTCAAATTTATAAGGTTTTAAATGACTTCCAAATTTTCCAACTGTATATTTTATACATATAATGTATTTAATAGCTAAGAAGAGATTAGACGTTGAGACTCTAGCTCAATTGGTAAAGACTATGTTCTTCAACCCTGAGGTCGGAGGTTCAATCCCAACTAACCTAACCACAAAAATAGCTAAGAAATTAAAATTTATAAGGTTTTAAATGACTCAGTGGGCCACCAAACTTAATTTGCCAAACTTTTCCCCTTATACGACCACTTAGATAAGGTATTTAATAGTTGAGGAAATTCAATTTATAAGTTTTTAAATGACATTAGGGCACCCAAAATTTCCAAATATACACCATATAGATATAGGGTAGAGATGAGATGAAATTCAAATTATAAAGTTTTACATGACTTAGGAGGCCACCCAAATCTTCCTATCATACATTGAAAAGATATATGTATTTAATAGTTAAAGAAGAAATTACCATTTAAAAAAGAAATAGCTAAAGAAGAAATTTATATATGATGTATAGGATATTTAACGGTGCATTAATTTACTTTATAAGGTTTATAAGGTATCGATTAGTTAAAAGAAACTTTATATTTATAAGGTTTCCACCCTATTTAATAGCTATGGAGAAATTCACATAAGATATTTAATAAGATAGATAAAGAAATATACATCTACAAGGTATTTAATAGCTATGGAGAAATTTAATTAAGATTGTTAATTTATTTAGATAGAAACGTAAAGAAATATACATATATTAATATAAGGTATTTAATAGCTACGGAGAAATTCACACAAGATATTTAATGGTATAGACTAATTTACCATTATAAGCGATGATTTGGCCGACATTTTGAATTTATTGCCAACACACGTGTTGTGTCGTGTCCGGGTCGTGTCCGACACGACACCCTGTCCACACGTGTCCACACTCCTTTAGACACTTTTAAATGTACTGCAAGAAGTGTCAATAACTTTACACGTATGTATGTGTATGAGGGTGCTACTATTTTTAAATTTTTAGGGGTTGCCATGTCAGATACCCCGTATCCGTGTCAAAACTCGAAACATTAATGATGAATATGTGTCAACAAATCATGATTATATGTACTTTCTATTTTAGCCATGTCCCCGTTTCTAAATTTTGGAAGCTTGCCGTGTCCGACACTCCGTGTCAACATGCGACTCTCATATCCGTGTCCACAAATCATCGGTTATAAGGTATTTAATAGTTAAAGGAAATTCATATTTATAAGGTTTTAAATGTTTTTTTTCCGTGTGGAGGGAAGGAGGGGCAGGCGCACCAAAAAATGGCCTACATAGCAATCCCAAATTTTCAATTATATGGTCTCTCTCTCTCTCTCTCTCTCTCTCTCTCTCTCTCTCTCTCTCTCTCTCTCTCTCTCTCTCTCTCTCTCTCTCTCTCTCTGTATATATATATATATATATATATACAGAGAGAGAGAAGTGTTGGTGCGGTGCGCTTAAGCACACCATTTTTCTGATCCGCTAAAGTGGTTATAACGCCTCCCATTGGTTCCTGTATGTGGGACCCAAACATTTAAACGAATGGGAGGCATTATAACCACTTAAGCGCACCAACGTTTTTCTCATATATATATACTCAACTCAACAAAGCCTTTGTCCCAAACTAGTAGGGGTCGGCTAAATGAATCCTTTAGAAAAAATTTCATGAAGAAGATGAAAGGAATCTACCCGGCTCTAATCATGGCTCTAGTTGGGTTCTTCTACGTGGATCATTTTCTTCCATTCTATCCTATCCAAGGTCATGTTCTCTGTTATGTTCCTAGCTATCAAGTCTTTCCTCATTGTTTCTACCCAAGTTGTTTTCGGTCTGCCCCTACCTCTGTGTGTGTGTGTGTGTGTATATATTATATATATAAAGTAATTAATAGCTAGAGGCATATTCAAATTCATAAGGTTATAAATGACCTATTTGGCCACCAAACTTTTCCAATAATCTATATAGATATAAGGTATTTAATAGCTAAGAGGAAATTCAAATGTATAGCAATATATTTAAATAAATATAGATATCATGGGGAATTGGGAGTGCTCATCAACAGTGGGGTACAAGAAATGTATACTGGCCTTTTTTTTAATGGTAAATGTATATTGGCCTTAAGCATGAGATTTCCATTCTAGAAGAGATCAAGAGCAATTGAATCGCCTCATGGTGCTCTACAAACTCCCCGTCGGACCCATATATGAGAAGGAACTACATTGGTCTCACATATAGATTTAAACTTTTTTGTTTAAATATCAAATTTTTGCAATGTTCTTTACGTGATTGGATCTGTTGATCCCAATAGACACAATAAGGCCAGCCAAATGACGTTGATATCACCCTGATCAGATGACCCTAGGCCATTGATCCATCAAGCCAAATTTTGGGTTTTGCCAAGAATGCGGTTCATTGATTTTCTCTATTCTTGATCTTACACATGGGATGTCCGTTTGGAAGAGGTCCAAGACCGAGTCGCCTCGTGATGCTATACAAGATCAACGGTCATGATCTCAGCTACATGCACCCTGTATCCCTTGTAAGGCCAATATATGAGAAGCAACCATATTGATCTCGCACATTCTGAAAACAAAAATTTTGCAGCCTCGCTATGTGATAAAAAAAAAGGATAATCAAAACCCAATTATAGGGTTAGGGTTTTTAGGGTTGTGAAACAACCAGATACTCCAAAAGCTTAAGCAGTTGGAGATGGCATTATTTAATCTTTTATGCTTTAATACTCCCCCTCACGTGTGGCCCCTCTTTTTTTTTAGGTTGGCCTACACGTGGCACATGTGGCCCCACTTTTGGGTTGGCCATTGCATGTGGATCTTTACTAACAGGGAGGTTTGAACTCGGGGCTTTTGCTCTGATACCATGTGAAACTACCAGTTACTCCAAAAGCTTAAGCTGTTGGAGATGGTGTTATGTAATCTTTTATACTTTAACAAGGGTTTTAATATAAAAGCACATGGTTTACGCTTCAAATATATATATATATATATATATATATATATATATATATATATATATATATATATATATATATATAAGCACATGATTTCTTTTTTGAATCGACCTACCTCTTCTTCGTCTCTTCAGCTCCTCGTCGATTTATCATGCAAACAGTGATAGTGGCCCTTCCTCACACGAATGGCAGCAGCAGCAACAGCAACTCATGTCCACACAACCATGGCCGCCAACAATGACCGGCAACCTCGATAACTTGTTTTTCTTTTTCAAATTTACTAAATCATATACATTGACATTTCTGTCATTTTTCACAAAATCTCCTCTGAATATCTGTTTGTCAATTTATAGTTGTCAAAAATGTTTTTTATCTTTCAGTCAAAATGTTGGAATTTTGATCAATTTCTTGAATTATTTGCATGGATTTGCATTGTTTCGGTCAACATGACTGAAACAAAACAAATATGGGTCCAAAATTGTTAAAATTTTGATAAAAAGATGCAATGACACGAATCTGTTGCATTTCGTGCCGGGTACATGTCGGATTCGACCGAAATCTTAAACCATGACAAGAGGGACAGTCTCACACTAGGAAGCGCTCCTCCGCCTCCCCCTCCCCCCCAATGCAGATAGTAGGATTTATTTACATGTTATTTAGTCTCTAGGATTTTGTTTTCCATGTTATTTTTAGGGATTTTATTTCCCATAGAATTTTAGTTCCATTGCCTATATATAGGCCTCATGTATTAGGGATTATTAACTTTTGGATGATTAATTGAATTGAAAGCTTCTCCCCCAGATTTCTTTCTTCCTGTATTCTTCCACTTCTCTTCTACTCTTCTTCCCTCTCTTCTCCTATTCTTCTTCTACTCCCTAAATTCTTCTCTTCTACTTCTAATCTTCTCTTCTTCTTCTTCTTCGTCTTTATCCTCTTTCTCTCCCCTTTCTTCTATTTCCCTTCCCGGTCCTACATCCCTTCCCCTGGCCCCCCCCCCCCCCCCCACATCCAGGCTCCCCCCCCCCCCCACATCCAGGCTCAAATCAACCATCCACTCTTGAAAAATCATCTTTTCTCACTATAATGCAATCAACAAACACATTCATCACCTGGGATAACTCCTTTTGTTTGCCCTCCCCTAATCTTTGTTTGAACTTTCATTTCATGTGGTCTCAAATTCTTCATCAAAAAAGACCAAATTTCCCTTCAAGCCGAGCTGATATTCCACATGTCGAAATATTCCTCACATCCATTGGATCCACAAACAATTTGGACTTCGAAATGTGAGGAGCTCCATTGTAGGATCCTCATGTGCAGACATATTACCATTTTAATTTTCACATGCAATCATTCCAAAGCGTGGGCAAGAAGACTCCACTGAAAAGGCCCAAGTAATGTTGCACGCATACTGCCACATAATTCAGCACTCGTGTCCACACTAGTCATGGGATGTTAGGGATAGTCATGTCAACATCCCTGACCATGATCTCCCTAAAATGACCATCCAGTCTCATCTTGGCAAGATGGAACCTTTATAGATACTCTTCAGTTTCGCGAGCCGTGAAGACCGCAAAACACAACCCCACACAAAATCCACTCATGAGTAAAAAGGGATTTCTCTATAAAATTGAAGCAAGAGGCAAGAATTCTCCTGCCAAATCCGTAAGACAAACTTCCTGTAACATATATTTGTCTGCCTCCTGGTGTAGATAAGGATGGAAAGAAATTGGCAATTCAAATATATATATATATATATAGAGGAAAGTGAAGCTACACCGCCGGTGTAGCTAACTTAGCTACACCGCCGGCTTAAAATACAATGGGCCCACATTGTTTTGGTGATCCAAACCATTCATTTGATTGGCCCTCACATAGATAGGGTGTCCACCAAAAATCAGCTCCATAGGATCATCCCAACCCTTCAAACTGTGGAGGCAAAAATGGACAAATTTTTGAAGGTTTTTACACGTTCATTTTTGCCTCCACAAATCGTAGGGTTGGGATGATCCTATGGAGCTGATTTTTGGTGGACACCCTATCTATGTGAGGGCCAATCAAATGAATTCTTTGGATCACCAAAACAATGTGGGCCCATTGTATTTTAAGCCGGCGGTGTAGCTAAGTTAGCTACACCGGCGGTGAAGCTTCACTTTCCTCATATATATATATATATATATATATATATATATATATATATATATATATATATATATATATATCTGTGTTTGTGTATTAATGGCCTCATTGGGTGAGGCAGATAACCCTCATCGAAGCCTCTCTCATAAAAATGGTTGGTGAAATAGGACGCACAAATTCTCTTAGAAAATCTGCAAAACAAACTATCTACATCATATATCCATTAACCTCATGGTGTGGACACCACTTTGGCCGGCGACACTGAAAAGGATGGAAAGAAATCAGCCATACAAAATAATGGCCAATCTTTGGGTGAGCGGATTTCCTTTAGCGAAGGCTCTCTCACCACGCTAGCAGATTATTTCATGTCCTTATTTGAGATTCCAAGTACCATTGCAGAGAGACTAAAGAAGCATAAACGGGATTCCTCCGGGGAAGGAAGAGAAAAAATTCAGAAGATTTAAGTATCTCAACAATTGGAAGGAAAGAAAACACGAAGAAGTTGAGTGTTTCATGCCTCAACAATCAAATCGAGGAATTGGACCTCACTTGTAAAATGTGGGTGTGAGTGTGTGTGGTGGTGGTGGGGGTGGGATCAATAAATTATGTCTTTAATTCTTTATCCATCAAAAGATGACATTTAATGTATTTTCTTTCATTTTTTATTTCTTTGAAGTCTCATGGGTTTTCTCAGCATTGACTAGGAATATGAGCAATTACAGATGAACAGCGATGAATCCTTATAATTTTTTCAATAGCAAATCCTTATAATAATTCTCCTGCCAGATTGGGATTACGGACTCCAGTGAAGCAAAAGTCTGAGTGTTGCTTGAGGAGGCTTCATATTTTTATGGTGGATTCTACTCGTAATCTTTGTTTGAAGGTTATTTGCCTAATATAATAGCAAGGCCTAAAAAAAGAACTCGGCACATTGGAGATTAGCCAACTTCATCTAGAAAATCTTGTATAGAGAGCTCTCCCCATCTTTTTCTCATATTCTGCATAGTACAAATGACATGGCAAATGGTCTCTCTAGCAAAGACGTTGATAGTAATACTATCCCTTACGTATAGGGCTTCTGTTTTCCTTATCCTATTTTTTCTCTTTTCGTTTCATTTGGGCCATCCTGACCCTCCTGTACCTTTTTGTTTTTGAATAATTTCTCTCATATTCTGCACAGTACAAACGACATGGCAAATGGTCTCTCTAGGAAAGACGTTGATAGTATTACTATCCCTTACGTATAGGGCTTCTGTTTTCCTTATCCTTTTTTTTCTCTTTTTGTTTCATTTGGGCCATCCTGACCCTCTTGTACCTTTTTGTTTTTGAATAATTTCTGTTGCACCTCAAAAATAATACATAATAAATATGGTTTCATTTGAGTCATCCTGACCCTCTTTTCACTGTTGAATAATTTCTGTTACTCAAAAATAATATATGATAAATATGGTGTGGAATGATCACATATCAAGTTCATCTTTAAAATCAAATTTAAACCAAAAGTAAAATGATTTTTTAGTCTAAGCCAGATCCCTCTATTCAATCTAAACTAGCCATAAAACAAAATATTTAAAAGAACCATTAAAAAAAAACAAAGTATTCAACAGCCATTGAAAAAGCATACCCCATGACAGTTTCCTCCACAAAACCACATGTCAGAGACCAGTTCTCCTTTATCCATGCCATCTTCAGTTATGCACGCCTTGTGATCTGTTAATGACAACAAAGTATCAGGAAGCAAATATGGCAGAAATTCAAGACCAAAACATTAAGTTTACCGGGCAACCCATCTTATGTGTCCTCGGGAGTGCCCAAAAATTAGCGAGTCGAGAATGATTCATAGCAGGGAATTTGTGCAACAAAACTTCAGAATAAATTTAGGATAACATTAAAAAAAGGCAATTGACATTGGCATTATCGTGTTTTGATATTGCACAAACTCATCTAGTCTTTTATTATTTAAACGGCTGTCAAAAGTTATTACATTTCCCAAAAAGCTCTCATAAACCAATTCAAAAAAAAAGACTAAGTTGAGTTTGCGCAATTATCAAAACATGGTAGTGCCAACATCAGTAGCTTTTCCTTCATTCTGTCAAGAATAAAGTTTATGTTGTGTATGATTGAAGTGCACAAACATGATGTCAGAAATAAAAGCGAAAACATTCTGGACCACTTCATTTTTTATTTTTTTTGAATGGTGGCGAAATTTTATTAAGGAACAAAAGGACGACAGATAGAGTCAACCCAAAAGAAGCAATACAAGCAAAGAACAACGAGCAAAGAAAAAATACGAAGAAATGGACTAATGAAGGAGGCAAAAATTCAAACCCCACTCCAAGGCCAACCTATCTACTCCCGCCCTAGTCAAATGATCAGCAGTACTATTTGCTGATCTTTTAACATGATTGAAAAAGATGGAGGACCTGACAACATAGTCTGCAATCTCATCAAAAAATTGTGCAAACCTCCAAGGAGGAATCGTAGAACCCCGAAGCCACCGGATGGTATTTAGAGAATCCCCCTCCACAATTACACGATCAAGATCTCCCTTTCTAACCGAAGAATCCCTTGGTGCACGGCTCTTACCTCAGCTTCACTTGAGTCAACAATCCCAATAGGCCCTGAAAAAGCCCAAATGACTTCACCACTTTGATCTCTTAGAACACCTCCTATACCTCCTGGACCTGGATTACCTAAGCTAGATCCATCAAAATTCAATTTCAAAAACCCAACTAGAGGGGGTTGCCAAGCTTGCACAACAGAGGTCCTGCACTCCACACCAAGACATATCTCCCTCCAACCTTCCCATAAATCATAAGACGATAGAAACCGAAAGAGAGGGGTGCTTCTGGCCCAAGCTATTGTCAATGCTATGACTTTGATGAATAGTGAGTAAGACGACTTTGCTACTCCCTCAAAAACCCTAGCATTTCTCTCCTTCCATAGAACCCATAAAGTTGTTAAGCAAAGAGACCAAAGAACTCTCCCCTTTCTCTTCCAAGGGGCGAAGGACCAACCAACAAGCAAATCTGGAAGATTGGAGGGGAAAACCCAAGAGATCCCAAACCTCGTTAAGATTCCACTCCATACCTCCCTGGCCACTCAACAATGAATGAATATGTGGTCCATTGATTCCCCTGACTCAACACACAAAGCGCAATGATCAACTATTACCATTTTATGCCGTCATCATAAACATAAGATCGTTTTAGTAAAAAAATGAATGAATCAGTGTTTACAAACTCGGACCCGGACAAGAACTCGGCCAAGGTAGAAGTGAGTCGGCTCAGGCCTATCAATGGTTGAAACAGTCAATTGGGCGAGTCGAGGTATTCTTGGCAGATTAGATAAGAAAAAGGGAGCTGACAAATCTGCCCCTTTTAATTCTGTGACACCAACTATGAAGGGCAAGAACCGGTTTTTTCTCTTCCTTTATCTTTTCCCTCTCCCATGTGGGCCCCACGTACAATACGGCTCGGCTGGCTCTTCACCTCCTCTTTTCCCGTTTTTTATCAGAGATGCTCATTGAGCTGGCATTTTCGATCGAATGAGCCCAGATAACTACCTCCACATCACCATTACCATCATTGAAATTCCTACCATCTTCTAGGTTTTGGTTACTCATCAGGGCATTTTTAATTCTGTCCTTCCTCTTTCATTACTTCTTCTTCCATGGGTTTGTGCGTGTTCTCATTGGGTTTTTTTGGAAACAAGAAAGAAGGGGGTGGTGGTGGAGAAGGTGAATGCTGCCAAACAGTAAAGTATGCTATTGTATCTGTTATTTTGCATTTCTGCAAAACTTGGGAGAAAATAAATCAATCCTAGATTGATCCAAACTATTCAACCACAGACAAATCAGTGGCTTCCGTGCTCCTTGGAGTGCTGCTGGTACTTGAGGTGGCGACGCTCCTCGAGGAGAGCGACGAGGTATGAGATCATGCTGCCGAAGCAGACATGGAAGAGAAGCTCAATCAAAGCCCCTGTTGATCACTTTCTTTATGTAATTGATTCAGAACATCTGCTTCAGATGAGAGGGAAACTCCTTCACTTTCACCCCTTTGATCTCGTAGTAGAAATTTCTCATCGCCATTGGAGCTGCAGAGAAGAGGGGAAAAGATCTCCAAATCCCAAATAACCTAGCCCTGGTTTTTCATTGATTAGGAAAAAACTAAGAGATGGATGAGAAATTGAACTCAGATCTTGTTGGGTGTGGTTGCATATGACAAGAGAGAACGGTTACCGTTTCCACCAAGTAATAGCGGATATCCCCAGAATATAAAGGGGCAGATTTATCAGCTCCATGAGAAAAAACTCAGGCTCAAATGAGAACCTGTAGTCAACTAGGGCAAGTTGATGGGTCACATGTTTTTTTGGTGTGTGTGTGTGTGTGTGTGTGTGTGTGTGTGTGTGCGCGTGCGTGCGTGCGCGGGGGGGGTGACTGAATGAATGAGATTCAAAATCTGCAGTGATTGATCGACCAGCTTTCACAAATGATATTTGGAGAGGAGGGAGGATCAATCCTCCATATAAGTAGTGACTGTCATTCAAGATATTTGATTTTTTTTAATGGTCATTCAAGATATTTGATAAATTATAAAAGTTGGGACAGTTCAACAAGTGAGAAAAAGCAACCTCACTCGCACCGCCATTAGCACGTACAATGAGATCCATACCGCATCAAATGAAGACCAATGCTAATATATAGGGAATATTTTCACAAATTGAATGCAAGATGGCTTTTCTCACTTGCACAGGTGATACAGGTATCAAGTTGGCAAAATGATCCTGACATTAGGACGTTTCTGCCTTCTCAAAAACTAATAATCACTTCCAGAGCACTTTTTCCTCCTTTTTGGTTAAGGTACTCAAAATGATAGCCTTTATTGTCATGTATAATCTAAGTCCATATCCCGTGTTCATCTAATAAATGGCACTATTTTGTTCTTATATTTTCACCAACAATTCAGATTGCATTGGCTTTCTACCCACACTACCCGACAGTTTATGTTATTTCCAACACTTAAAATTCAGATTATGAAGTGTTCCGCGTGATTCATCACTGACAAACCAGTTTGTGCATTCTTCGTCCATACTCTTTAACAATTTGCTTGAAGCACAACCACACTTCCCAGCCAGGAAATGGACTAGGGCAGCTACAAGGCGCCCAAGGTATATACAGCTCAAATGATAAAATACTAGCAAAAAAAGTTACAAGGGAAAAAAGTTACACTTATGTTCACATTGAGAGCATTTTAATACAGCCATGGAACTTGAAGGATCTTTGTCATTGACCGCATCCTGACAAACTTCACATGTGCAGTTTGAGCAGTACCAACTGCCTTCAGGGAGCTCCTGAAATAAAGAAACAATATTAGGAAAAATCAAGAGATTGTGCATAAACAAGCATGCCATCCCTACAAAATTTGGGACAAAAACTAACTCCCAAGTGTGGGCCGTGGGGAATATCTTGGCCCAATTTGTGAGGTAATTGGATCACCAGATTAAGTAATTTATGATGTATACTGTAATTTGCAAGTGGCTAGTTCATCATCTCCAGCCATACTAACGTTCACAAGTCACCGCTTTCTGGGGTGCAGAACTAAAGATAGCATGAGAAGATGATACCGTCACCATTATCCTCTCATATCCATATATAGCTTGGTGAAAGTAGCAATGTATTATATCTTTTCCTTTTTTTAAAAAGAATTAAAGAATTACAGCATTGCACTCAACTCAAAAGCAGCATGTAACCTATAGGTTTCCAGTTTCAATTTCGGTATGCATTTCGGTAGGGATGGATATGGAAACATGTCGGTTTCGGATGGAAATTTCTGTAGAAATCCCTTAAAATTACATAACCGTATGGAAACATATGCAAAGGATAGAGATTTAAGATGAAACTTCAGGAAATGCTAGAAAAGGCAAAAAATGCACACTCAAAAATCCTCACATGAGCAAAAAACAGCAATGATAGTTTAACACATCAAACACCTAGTGACATGCACTGTCGAGCATGTCTAATATTTCACTACATACTACACTTCACATGTGATTTATATAAACATTTATACATAATACATAGTACATACCCACATTTCACATGCAACACATAGAAATATAATTATGTAACACATATTATTATAGATGCTATAGCATACCACTGATACAGTTACGGTTTTGGTTTCGATACGCATTTCAATTGCGGTATGTGTTTATGGGGGATGGAAATGGAAACATTGTGATCTTTTCGCGTTTCAATGAAATTTAAAATTATGGTCTTAAATTTGGTTTAGGAGACAGATATAAAGCCATTATTTCTAAAGAAATTCAATATGATCGGGAATTAAGTCCCTAAACCAAAACCATCAACTATTAGTGTTATTAGGAATATATTCATGTCATGAAGTCAAATCATGAATTCATCTCTCTCCAATGATCTCAGAGTACGACCTGTATTCAATTGGAAATGTTCAAGTCATACGATCACATTCTTTAATTGAATGCTACGATAAAACCATGATGTGGCAAGATGAAAGAATTTAGCTGGTATATGACCTGCTTAATATCGCGATTTTTTTCATCGACAATCACATAGCATATTTAGATATTTGGAGATATACGACAAGTGGTGGAGTGAAGAACAGTGGTCATTTAAACAGAACTCGAGAGATAAACAATGCATTTAAAGAATACAACTGCATACAATGTACAAGTTTGGCAAAAAGACAAACCTTTGCAGACAAGCACACTTGATGAAAAGTAGATGGGCAGTTATCACAACATATCAACTCACCCCCATCGCCACAAAGTCCACAAGTGTCATCATTTTGATCCACTTCCTCAACTTCTGCTCGTGTGGCACCTTTCCTGGCCTTGTACTCGGCGGACCAAGCTTGAAGCTGGCATAGGGTGAATTGTCTACCAGACTCCAGGAAAAGATTCAAACAGGGCCGGTATAGCTTAAAACCAGCATGAACCCTAAACTCGGAAATAGATAGCATCTTGTTGCAACACTTACAGAGGACTCCACCCTTAGAAACCCAGCCATCTTTTACAATTGCACCACCCTTTGGGCTCCGGTACTGGATTACATCATTCATAGATACAACACCGGTGTCAATCAACCAGGACAGTACCGTCCTAGCTCCAAAGGAAGGCCACTTCCCATCTATGGAGTGGGTCCCACCTTTACCCGGACTTCGTAGAAGCAATTTGCGACTCCCTCTTTGACTCTTGAACTTCCTAACAAATTTCAGTTGAGAATTCCTTGTTGTAAGAGTAGAATGTTTACTGTTGGAATTAACATCTTTGTTCTTTATGATAGCTGCAATCAGAAGATCATCATCATCAATCTGGCATCCATTCAGTCTTTTTCGTCCGTTTTCACTGTGGACTTCAGATTTTTTCACCTTCGCAATTTTTCTGCTAGTTCGAGGGTCCACAGACTCACCATTTGAATGACATAAAGGGGCTTCATCAGTTTTCTCACATTTAGGCTTTGTTGGGCTCTTTCCACTATAAGCTGCCACAAAAATTTCATTCCAATCTCCGGACTTGCGCCGAGACTTCTTAAATTTAAATGGGCATACACGTTGACACTGGGAAGATCCGACAGAAGGGGGTGCTTTGGGACTGTCATTCCTTCTACTACCTTCATAGCGCTTCCGGCTTTTTTTGTAAAGACCACAGGTTACACCTTCTTGGTCTCTCTCCAAATTAATGGAATTCATATTCTGTGGTTCATTCTTCTGAGGCATAGATGATACACCAGCTTTCTGATGCTCAATGTGTGACTTGGTTGCTTTAATTTCCGACAACCTTTTAGACTTCTTATGTATCTTTTTAGACTTGTTATGCACCTCCCTCGTCAAACCAATTCCTGGTGTCACAGCAGATGTACCCTCTATATCAAATTTTGAAGCTCCAGAGAGAGTTCCACTATCCAATTCAAGATCTTCAGAAGGTTGCAAGCCATTAGAACCCATTTCCTTTTCAGAGAAAACGGGCTCTTCTTGGTGGTCTCTGGTAGTACTATCCCAACAAACAGGAGACCGTTGTTCTTGCTGACTGGTGACTCCATTGACAGCATCTAGTTCGTTCTCATCCATTTCATGGTGTAAATTGTCCTCATGTGGACGATATGGCATCTGCTGTTCAGTAGTCAATTGCTCGCACTGTTGATTAAGTCCAGAAGGTAACATAATATCCCGGGCTTGTTCATTTACCTTGTCCTGCATATCCATCTCATTGATTTCCATGTTCAAATCAAAGCGAGGAGGGTTCTCTTCTCTTGTGCATTTAAGGTTTCTTTTAAGCACTTCTCCATCTTGAGAGAGCCTCCCAGTTGATACCTCCAATGTAGACCCAAGTATAGAATCATCATTTGTGCAATTACGCTCATCGAAGAATCTTTCATCGCCATATTTCTTATTACAGACATTTTCAGTCGCCTCAACAATCATCAGTAAAGGTCCAGCAACTAATGGAGTGTCGTGCGGGTAAGTATCTACTTGTGCATATATGCTATCGGACTCGCAAACTGGCACTGAACTCTTATTCAAGCTGCCTATTTGATCCCCAAAGATTCCCACAAGATGATTTTTGTCCAAAACCATCTTTTCAGGTGCCAAAACAACAACATTTTCCATGTTCAACCCAATCGATACACCTTTGACAACTTTCACAGGCATTCCTGATCTCAGCATGCAAATTTTCCTATCAATCCACACCATAGTCACAAATGGATCGAGAAGACTCCATCGATGTCGAAGTGAAACAGAAGATTTCATTTGTTTTATATCATTTTCAATGTACGCAAAGGTATTGGATAGGTCACACAAAAAACCCATATAATCCACCCACAGTCTGCCGTTTTCGTCCTTTGCTGCAAATAATCTCTCACCGCATGACCTCCAAGCTTTAGAGAATGAACCGATCACTCTTCTCTTGGGTGAGGGAGATATATAAACTGTAACTTGATGAGGCCTGGAACTCTTTTTACGCGTCTCAATTCCCCAGCCTGCAGCCATAAAAATCTGATTGATATGCCAACGGAGACGGGGACGGATATCCCTTATACAAGTGTTTGACTGTGCTATATCAATTGTATTCGACTTCAAAGGAGCGGATCCCTGGGATCTTTCATCGCCGTATATAAGGGATCCTGGATTCTCTTCAAGCGGTGTGACAATGACAGCACCTGTCAACAAATGCTCAGCTAACCTCTCCTGAGAAACAGCCAATAAGATAGGTTTAGCTTCAGTAATTTGATTAACAGTTCTTTCAAGTGGACTCGGTATTTTAGTTTTACAAGCTTTTCCATCTTTTTCCTCATGTCTAACGCCCTTAGCATCAGTAACTCTATTAATATTTCTTTCAAGAGGGCTTGCAGTTTTAATTTTAGAAACTTTACCCTCGTCGTCCTTGCGTCTAACCTCCACCTTTCCATGTCGCTTAGGTAGAACACAACTTGATATAATGCCCAGACTGGAAGACTCGACTACGTGGAATGTTATTGTTTCACCAATGGATTGGACCAAATCCTTACTGATATCATAAATTGAGTCTTTATTCTTCTGATTGGGAAACTCTCCGAACGACAGTTTCATTCGCTTAGCATCCCTGTCATGACCAAACGGTCCTACACACGAATAACTTTCCTGAACATATTCTGGCCCACTAACTCCTTCACTTATTCTTTTGGGACACTCCGCCACACATACAATACCCTTGTTTACAGAACACCCATCCTCCCCATACGAATCTTTCAAGGACGACTGACTCGTTATAGTCGAATTTTCACAATTTGAATAGGATAATGCATTTGTGTGTTTTCTATCTTCTGATTCAAAATCAATATCTCCTGTAACAAGGCATCCCTTACTTACATTTCCAGCACTGTTTCCATGGAAAACCTGCATGAAAATGCAACGCTCCTCGATCGATCCTTCGAAATCATCATCACACAAACCACCAATTTCTTCACCAAATAACAGCTTCATTGACTCCCCCTCCGCAAAAGTCCTCTCTGGTTTCATCTTTGTCCGCACAATTTATTCGAACACCTATCGTTGCAAAATTGAACAAACAAAGCCCCTCATGATGTGAGATGAAATCCCAAATGACGCAATTTCATTACACAAAAAAAATGATACCTTTGAACAAAAATTATACCTTCGAATTCAGATACAGATGCACACTCGTTGAAGCCATGTCTAGTGAAATACCCTCAGGTTGTGCCATTCAAGCGTTGATAATAACCCCACAACCAGAAACCCTGAAAGAAAAGGGCAAAAAAAAAAAAAAAAAAAATTGAAAAAAGGATCTAGATAACTACAACACTCACCATAATACAGCAGATGTGAACGAAATACAGATAATTGAGATATCAAAATTTTAATACTGCAGATGTGAACGAAATACAGATAATTGAGATATCAAAATTTTAATCTATGTGCATTCGCAAATTCCTACCCACTATGCCTATTAACCTCAACAGAAGGCATCCAGAAATCTCACATTTCTGCCTAATATTCCCATTTTCCAATCCCCATTCAAGCCCCCAAATTCCCATTAAAAACCCTATATTCCTTCATATAGAACGAGATAGATAAAAAAAAGAGTCGAGCACACAAACAGAGACAGAGAGTAAGATAGGGAAACCCTTCTTCTCAAAGCTCGAAATTACCCAAAACCAGGCATTAAGAAGGATAAACCCTCCCGAAAAAACTCACAAATCAAACCGTAATGCAAGAAACAAGCAAAAATCCCATGAATTTCAACAACAAAATGAAGGAATTCCAAGAGAAGAAAGGAGTAGGATTACGACTCACCTTGGAAATTTAGGGTTAGGGTTTGGTTGCTGGTGCAGCACGTGGCGTTGGTCAACAGTAGAGCTAGGGCAGTAGTACTGGACACAAAAAACAGGTCGCCCCACCCTAAAACGCACCCTCCCAAATACTTAATACAATGTAGGAAAGGAAGGAAGGACAGTTTTGGGTTTATGAAAAGTTTGCAAGGTGATGGTCTCCTTCTTCGTGCCCATAACAAGCCCATTTTAAATTTTTGTAACTCCTCCTTGTGAATGCGACTTGTGACTTTGTGAGGGAGTGGCAATACTCCATAAACCCCTCATCTAGGGTTTTAATTAGTGGTAGTTTTTAATCAGCTGTTTTAATTAAATTATATCCTGTTCTAATTTTTTTTAACAATCTTAATGTAAGCATGTTGGAGGTAAAATATCATGGTTTAAATGCATATTAGATAGGCATTGGCCTGATTAATATCGACATCTTTCATCGTTTCTATGATTACTTCTTAAAGGGTGAGGTCCTCTCTCAAGATAGAGAGGCGTTCAATTGAATGGTCCCTCGGATGCACGGCTGAGAATTGCCGTGCACGGGACCCTCCATACTCTCCTTTCTCTCGGCTCTCTAGGAGAGCTTTGTTATAAGCATCACAAACACAGTGAAATCTCCAGTGCATAAGCAAAATGATGGTTGCCTTCGCAAAAACCAGCTACAAGGGCACCCCCACTGGACCATCTCACCGACTTGCATTTATTATTCCTTTAATTTTTATTTTTTAGTGACATTATAAGTGAGCTTTGGTGCGAAATGGGGGCGCCCTTGTAGCTGGTTTTTTGAAGGGTGCCCTTCAGTTTTAGCATTCGTCATATTATGGAAAAAATTTCCCTGGTTCAAGTTATTTTTCTTTCACGCGTAAACTATAATGGAAAAGAAAAAAAAAAATTATGAAGGATTTCCTTTCCAAAATAAAGCAGCCTTTAATTTGCTCTTTTCCTTTACCTCAACATCAATCTTGAGGTTCAAAACCTTACTCAATTCAGCTTGAAGCTCAACCTCAAGAGTAGCCCTTATTGCAAGCCACAATCTGAATGCACCGTAAGTACAAAAATAAATCAACCTTTTCAGTGAGTTTCCTACCCCAAAGGAAAGGTTGTACGTCATTTTGTGTGATGCGTACAGGATTCCCTAGCATTATTTCTCTTAAAGAGAAATTATATGATGCCCGACCGTCAAACATCAAGGGCAAAGAGAGAGAACTCCTGCCCTTGATTTCCGATCCAGCAAAAAGTCAAAAAAGGGCTTTTGCTGGATCAGAAATCAAGGTGGAGGGGTTCTCTCTCTCCGCCCTTGTTTTTTTTACTACCGGGCACCATAGAAAATCTCTCTCTTAAAAACGGGGTTGTGTTTTTTATAATACAAGTGTTAAAATGACGAAAGTACCCTGATTTAAGGATTAAATTTTCAAACAAAACGCCATCGTCACAAAAGCCATTACTGGTAGCTGTGTGAGATAAGGTTGTCATTAGTCAAGCCTGGCCTACCAGAGATCGATGGTAATTCTTTTGAAAATTCACCATTGAAATAAGGTTGTTTTAGTCATTTAATTATGTCTTCTTTACATAAATGACAATTCTATAGCCGTCATTGCAAGGGAAAAGGGTCCCCATTTTCATAGCAGCTCTCATACTCATACTTTAATACCAAAAGCCCAATAGATATCAGCAACAGATATCCCAGCTACCATGTTTTGATAATCACACAAATTCACCCTGTTTTTTATTATTTAGCCAGTTGTCAAAAGCTATTACAATTCCTAAAAAGCTCTCAACATCTAATTTAAAAAGTGATAAGACAAGGTGACTTTGTCTCATTATCAAAATGTGGTAGTGCAAATAATAGCACCCAAGATATCTGTGAAACAATCAACTACTCCGTAAGCTTAAGCTGTTAGAGTTGGTGTTATTTTTATACTTCAACACTCCTCCTCACTCGTAGCCCCTCTATTTGTGGTTGGCCTTACACCTGGATGTTAATATCTAATATCAAGAACTAGCGAGTTACATGGCTCTGTTACCATGTGAAACAACCAATTCCTCCAAAAGCTTAAGCAGTTAGAGTTGGCGTTATTTAATCATTTATACTTCAATAAATGATTAAATAATCAGCTTGGAACTCACAATCGGTTGCCATAATCTTAAATGAACAAGGCCTTACCCAATTTGTGAGCCCAAATTGTTTAGGCCCGTTTGTCTTGGATTTTGAGCACCGATTGTTAGTCCAAAACTGACTATTGGACTAAAATTTACGTTTATATTCGGGTCCGATAATGAGTCTTGATATAAACGTTAATTTGAGTCCAATAATCAGTTTTAGACTCGCAGTCTGTTATCGAAATCCAAAACAAACAGAGCCTTGGTGTACATCCCCATCGAAAAAACAATGTTATTTTACAATCTTGTGGCAACACATTGGTAAGCCTAAGAAATTTTAATAATTTGAAAAAAATCACCTGAATGGACCCCACTTTACTTTGCAAAGACAACAATTTTCGCCCCTTGAAAGTGGAGATTTCGAGAAACAAAGAGAGCGGGTTAGATTTACACATTGGTTGATGAACAAGACCTAGGTTTCACAATAGGCCCAGCCTGACAATGTAATCAGGCCGAAGTTAGCCTTGAAATCGATCAGATTGGGTCAGGCCAAAACCATCGGGCCTATTCAATTTTTGGCCCATAGATCTTGATGGCCGGGCTCTCTTCTGATGCCATATCGGCTGGGCGGCAAGGCTTTGGTCGGTCCTGCTCACAAGAGATGACGCCCGAAAGTTTGCGATGTTTTTTTAAAAATTAGCCCTTGAATTAGGGGTATTTTTGTTATCTGCTCATTGCCATTTTTATGACATGATTACATTTTCAAATTATTTTCCATATACACATTTATATATAAAGTTTATCGATTTGATAATGGCACCCTATATTTGTGAGACCAAAAAAATTGACCGTTAGGATTGAACCCATGTGATTGTCCTAGTTGGAGTCTGTTTACATGAAATTCACAAGTCCAGGCTTGTTTTAGGAGGGGGTGTACATGTTGGGAAGGATAGGGGAAGAGGACAAATCATGACACGATTTCTAGATACCACGCGATTACTTATAAGGGAGATGTTGTCAGCACTACTGTATTTTGATGAGTGTACTTATTTTATTAAAAGTAGGTATGGCTTGCACCAAAGGATGATCCAAACCATCCATTAGATGAGCCACAGCCTAAATAGGTCGTGCTCCAAAAATCTTTTCCATAGGTTGATCCTAACTCTCAGATCTGAATGTTAGAGGGTTGACGACCCTAACCGTCTATAGATCGGAGGGTTAGGACCAACCTATGGAAATGATTTTTAGGGCACGACCTATTTAGGCCGTGGCCCATCTAATGGACGGTTTGGATCATCCTATGGTGTGGGCCATATCGTATTTTTAATAAAGTGAGTAGTGCCCTCATCATTATACAGTAGAGCTGATAACATTTCCCTACTTTAAACATGTTCCAGTGGCTGTTTTTTTTTTTTTTTTTTTCTATTGTAGCAGTAGCGCATTTATTGATGCCACGTGATTAGTAGGTCACCCATGTGAAAACAATCCAGAACTTTTCTAAGAAAACTTTTTCCCATTACCTTTCAAGAAAACCTAATTAGCTGTTTGGTTCAATATTATGGAAAAAGTATTAATCAAGTTCGGGTGCTTTTGGCATAGAAAAAGAAGAGATTTTATATGATGTGTGCTTCTCTTTGTATGCAAAAAGCATCCCAATTGGATGAATACTTTTTCCATAATATTAAACTAAACGGCTAATTAGGGTTTCTTGCAAGGTAATGAACTCCACCAGTACACTAATAAGTGACCTACTAGTGGGGCTAAAATAAAGGGTGAAATGACTAGAGGCAATAGGGCCCATGGCAGCATTAAGGTGGCCGGAATCCTGTGCTTGGAACTGGCATCCTATTCTGATTCTGACCAATTTCGACAACGAGGGATACTACCGGAATCTGTTTCCAACCCCCAAGAGGTGGTATTCTGATTCCACATTGGTCTGAATGAAATTTGTATCGTAACTTTTGAATAAAAAATTTTATTTTAATTTTTTCCAATTATGGTTACTGGGGAATCGGAATAGGATGCCAATTTAGATTTCCGATCCCAGCAATCTAAACGTAGCCAAGAGTGTTCCTCCAGAGGGAGCGAGCTCTCTGATCATTTTTTTCAAACAATCTCTTCCCATCCTCATAAACAGAAGATCAACAGGCAAATAATATGCATGCATACATGAACATTTTGATAGAGTTCCAAAGGTTATAAGGCGAATGTTGATAAACCTCTAGATTGGGCTGCCAAACCCACCAAATGTTTCCAAAGAGGAAGAGCTCTGAAATGCTATTTCATCTGATTTCCATCTCTTTATAAGCTCTTGATATTCTGCTGTCTCCAATGCCTTTGCCCCTAGTCTGCTCTTCCAAACTTGGGTTTCTTTAACCACCTCCTTTTCTCCTTCCCTTAGCATAGAATCCAAATCCAAGTCCAAGTCCAAACTCAAGTTCAAATTTTCCTCCAAATCCTTCTCCCATGCTACTATTGTATCTGATCTCTCTGCCTCCCCTGTTTTCCCCTGTTTCTCCTCAAGCATTTTGAGGAACTCATCTTCCACTTGGCAAACTTCAGACTCTTCATAAAAACCTGCCAAAATACATGTACTTTCTTTGTCAAATTCTTCACCATTGGTTTCTTCTGAACTTATCGAATTATCCGACGGAGGCCTCCATGATCGAGTGCGTATGATTCCTTTCTCAATTGTTATAAAGTCCTCCTCTTCACTGTTGTTCTCTATAGAGTTCTCAATTGTGATGAAGCCGGGATCATATTCAAGGGACGAGACTCTTCGGGCGGAACTAGATTGTGGCCTGTTTTTGCTACATTTCAAGTCAGGGATGCAGGAAAAGCACTTGCTTTTACTCTTGGCAGGCCCTGCATATTTTCATATGGAAGTTATCTCAATCATGTATTTGGATAGAATTTCAAACATCCAAAATAAATCCTTGCAGACCAATTTTCATGTCACAGACTCACAGATAATGCTAATTCATACAGTCTAGTTATTAAATTGAGATGTTTATAAACTCCTCACAAGATTTTTCTATTTTGTTTTTTTAAGAATAAATTTTTGATAATGAGTTAGAATATCTAAGAACATTGATTGATTAAAATCATAGCCGCGTAAAGGAGACCTGTTTCAGAAATTGCAAAATTAACCCAAACATTCATGAAATTATAGTACAACTAACTACATCTTCCAAAAATGACATTAATGCTCCTAATTTCTCTAAGAAAAAACTAAGCACTAAATATTTTTTGTTTCCAGTGATGATCCTATGTTTATATATGCTAAAGGTCTGCGTTAAGAACCATCTTTATTGTCCAATGTTGCACAGGCCCATCGATCTAGACCATCTAATCCATGGAATTTTCTAACCATTTAGTCTATAACAAGATCATATGAGAGGGAGATTAAGTACATGAATCAGATGCCGAATAATGAGGACTATCCTTCATTGTGATTCTTGGGCTAAGGCCCAACCAAGTTGTAACCCTTTCATTGGATGGTTTGGCACGATGGCATCTGCACCCATTGGATATTAGTAATGATTTAGACAAGAGTTTTAGTTGGGAGTTTTTGCACAACATTGGATCCCCGCTTTACCCTTATAAATGGCAAAAAGATGACACTGGCCTAACAGTTCTGTAAGACCCATATGCAAAAGTGTCCCTTTCTGTTCCATAGGTGTTGTTGTTAAGCGGCATTTAGCTGAGCAAATTCAGGAATGAAAATTCATTCTCTGATTGAAGATTCAGATTTTCTTTTCCTTCCAAAATCTGCACACTTTTCAGCTGTCCACTTGTCCCTCATAATCCCTTGATAAGTACATTTTTATCCAAGTTAAATATCACACAATTATTATGCGAAGGTATGAAAAAAGAAACGAACTTCAACTCCAAATTAACAATGAACTCACCAGTGGAATCACTCCTTGTATAATGCTGCAACTCACCTGATTCAGGAGCTATGACTGTATAACAGAAACTCACTATCAGTTTCCCTCCATTTGCAATTCCACCAAGATTGAAACACTCGGTCTTCCCGCTGAATTTCGAATTTGAATTTCGGAGCGACATTAATTCTCCTAAGTCCATATGGAAAGTGCCTAAATCACACTCACTTGAATCACCTAAAGAAACCCATATGGTGAAACTCTTCAAAGTACAAGGGATTTTTACACTAAAATAATGTAGGAAAATTTCATCAAAACTAGCCATCCCCTCAGAGACATGAACTGGCAATGTTTGCTCTCCTTCCCACCCTTCTGTACGCCAACCCACAGCCATAGCTCTCCCATTCATACAGAGTGGCAAATCCTTTGCCTGATGAACTTGTAAACACACCAAGCATCTCTTTTGGCGTTGCTGGATTTCAGCCGGGACCCGGAATCCTTTCCACTTCCCAAAGCAGAACATTCGACTCCAGTTGCAGGAATCCGGCGGGTTCTTACCCATCTTTCTTGATGAACACTGATAAGCACTCACAGCTTCTTTTTCAAGGCCCTTCTCTATTTTGTCCTCTAAATACAACCCATTGTCACATTTACCTTGTTGACATGGACGAGCTTGATAGAGGAGGT
Source organism: Tasmannia lanceolata (assembly GCF_043159265.1). Taxonomy (NCBI): domain Eukaryota; kingdom Viridiplantae; phylum Streptophyta; class Magnoliopsida; order Canellales; family Winteraceae; genus Tasmannia; species Tasmannia lanceolata. Next base: position 11,330,063 of record NW_027518714.1, on the reverse strand, counting down.
CTAGCTCCTCTAGAATCTTAGCCCCCTCTTGGGTTTTGTTCTTCATCTTTGAATTAGCGAAGAACTGTAGGAAAGTTCTTAATAACATTTAGCTTAGGCAGACATATAGTAGTTGGCATGAACCAACATGATTTGTCTCACTACATGGAGTATAAAGAACTACTAGGTAATGAAAAGTTGGATTAGTTTCTATATAGATATCAAAGAAGGAAAATAAAAAGAACTCATAAAGCATCGAGTAGCGTAAGAAGGCTTATCTGGAAAGTGAGTCATTTAATAAGAAATTTAGAGGAATGGTTGGTTTTGCAGAAAGATGGAGAGTAAATAATAATAATAAAAAGCATGGTTTAAGAACATAATCATGAGAGAGCAGAACTGTTGGTTTCGGGATAGCAAGAGATGGTGATCATGTTGCACCATTCCTTCCCTTTTAATATGGCAAACTCGAAACCAGAAGGTGTTAATCAATTTGTGGCTTTAAATGAATAGTTAAAAAATAAAACAACAACCCACCGCCTTGAGAGAAATGTAAACAACGGTCTATATTCATCAAGAAAACCTCTATAAATAATTCGTTAGGATACTTCATAGAAGATCTATTGCTAGTTTTCACTTTTACTTTTTATCTTGGAAAGAGAAAATTAGTTACCCCAAGGCCATGTTAAAATTATTACATACAATATTTATTGGACCAATTATGATGGGTGGGGTGGGGGGGGGGGGGGGGGGGGGGGGTGCGGGCGTTGATATTTTCAGCCCCCCTGCAGCAGGGCTCATGGGTACTCCAGGCGGGGGTGAAAATATCATCGGGGGGTGCCCTTGTAGCAGGATTTGTGAGGGCGCCATTGAGTTTAGCATTCTTCTAAATATAAAGGGTAATGTAGTGAATTTAAAAAAATGAGATAGAAAAAGGATATTCCTGTTTGGATTCTAGGATTTTTCTGGAAAAGTTTGGAAAGGAAAAAATTTCAAAAATTTCCTACCTTTTTTTAACACATGGAAAGAGATAACTCCCTATTCAATTTTTGACTTGGAGAGACCTTCCATTCATCACAAGATCCCTCCAAATTAACCATACTAAAATAATTTCCCAATAAATCATGGAAAGAAAAAAAAATTCAGCAAAAACTTTTCCATCAGAAAGTTTTTTCTTGCAATCAGGGAAGAGGAATATAAAAAAAAAAAAAAAAGGTGAGAAAGCCATGAGAAAGGAAATCCTCCAATCCATCCACCGAGTAATAACGAGGAAGGTATAAAAATTGGAGTTTGAGGGGAATTTGCTTACGTTACAGCACATCTCTCTCTCTTTCTCCACATCAGAAAACCACCAAAACCCTAGCCTTTTTCGAACAAGAAAAAGGGGCAAATCTGCGGATATAGAAGCAAGAGCGTCTTTTCAAATTTCCAGCTTAATGAATTCAACTCTGCGATATCTCGAATTACTGTAAAACCCGTACCTTTTTTCTTTTTTCTCTCTATATATTTTTTTTCAATTTTTTTTGGGTCGTGTTTTTAGGGCTTAATTAATCAATTATCCTTTTGGATCTGATCCTTCGCTTTCGATGTGTATCTGTTATTGTCTTCACAGGCGCATCGCAAGCAGTCGATTGCCTGAATTTCTGTTCATTCGTTGTATAGGATCATTTCTGAACCTTCTGGTTAGGGTTAGGGTTAGGTTTAGGGTTTGGTTCGGTTTTGGAAGAATCTCGGACATGTCATGGGTGGGTTTGGTTTTCTTGTATTGTTGGAAAGACCAAAGTATCTAATTAGTTTTGGGGAAGAAAATTTGAAGTTAGGGTTTTCAATTATCTTCCCACGATTTAGAGCTATGGACGATTGCGATCCAAAAAATGTTTTTTATCTGGTTTCGTTTCAGATCTTCTCATTGTCGTGTCTAATTTTATTAGTTAAAGTAATCAGGATCTGTAATTGTTTAGGAGGTTCATCGGCAATGTCATAGATGGTTAGATGCCAGCGTCAGTAAGACCCAGGTTTTAGGTTTTTGACCCGGGGATGGGATCTTAAAGAATACTTATTATTTTGTTTGCTGTTCTCTTTAATGTATAATCATGATTAGATTATTTGGGGATTGATTTCTGGTGTTAAACTGTTCGTAAACTCGAAAATTTTGAGTTGCAACCTAAATGTGATGTCCTCACCCTAAATGTGATGTCCTCACACTCCTATGAGTTGGACCATCGATACCCTTCTGGGTTTATCTTTCGGAACTGTAAATTGTGCTTGTCGATGATTTTATATGCTTTTGTATTTTCTGATTGTTGCGATGGTTGGATTATCTGTATATGACAGTCAATGAATCAGTGGTGACTTTTGGAGCTCGAGATAATCATTATTGCTTTAGTCCAAGGCTGTACTTTCTTCAAGATAGTTAGGACACTGGATTATTTGTTACACTCTTTGGAAGATTCAGCATTGGCTTATAGGATTTATTCATCAAAATAAATCAAGATTGCCATCTTTTTCGCGTATAAAAGTTCATTACTCATAACAATTCAGAAGCTACAAGTAAGGGACTAAGTTCAGAGTTCCTTTTTCTGGGTGAGTATTTATGTCTCGATTTTGTTGAAGTGATATTGGTTAGCTTTTAAAGTCCTTTCCTTTTTATCTATATGTTGTTTCTAGATATCCTTATTATGTGATGATCTGGATTCCTTTTCATTTTTTTCCTTTGTCCCAAAGTTCATTTTCAGCTAGTGTTGCCTGCACTAAATTTTGTTCAAGTGCAATCATTTTACTGTAGTATAAATATTAATTGACCATGGAGGGATTTAACTTTGAATTGTTAGTATCTATTTTTTTTGTTGTTGTGTACTATCTATTAGAGGTTACAATTCAAAAGAGTGGAATGCAAATACTGAATGCAAGCTTTGAGGGATATGATTCCAACTCTTAAGAAAAAGCCTCCAAGACTGGCTAAACCATTGGCTATGGAAATTCCCTTGTCTATGCACTTGATTTATTGAATATCCACTTGCAAATTGTTTACAAACCTTTTTGTATACATTTACCACTGCCATGAATAGACTGACTCTGCTTGATCCAATTTATCACATTGAGAAAGTCTCCGTCATCAGCATAAACTTCTTCATGCCTTGTCGTTTAGCCTTGATGCAGTCTACTTGCTCATGCCATGTTATTGTATCTGTAATGGATCCACTCATCCACTATCCATGTGAAAAGCACCATCAAAATGTTGGGCGTGGGTTCTCTCTATTTGTGCTGTCTAACTTAAGCTTAGTTGGGCCTTTAAGAGGAGGTCTAACTTAAACTTAGTTGGGCCTTTAAGAGGAGGTCTAACTTAAACTTAGTTGGGCCTTTAGGAGGAGGCCCTGACTTCCTACAATAGACAAGCCATAAATCCATCAACAGTAGGGATGAAACTAGTTGTGATGGTAGTGGCATTTTTTCATCACAATTAGGATTGGTCCATTATATAAGAATTTTTTCTTTGATATAATCCTGTTGCCGAGGTGTGAATAAATGGCCAAGTAACCTGATATAACAACAAAGAGAAATAAATTGTATACGAAATAGCTTACCTTAGTCCTTGTAGGTTGTTCCCAACTCTTTTTTGTTATGTCTCTTTATATTTTTTATGGAGGAATCACCCAAAAAAAAAAAAAAAACAACAACCAAAATATAGAGATAACAATAGGTAGAGTAAATTCATCACACCACAATGAATATGTAGAATCACTTCATCACACCACAACGAATATGTAGAATCACTTCAGAAGAGCTTCTTGAGCATCACCCCAAGGAAAGAAGAAATATTCTCTCTATTCTTTCACCTAAACTTATAAGATAACCCCCGAAAAGCACTATAAGCAGTTCCAAAACGAATTTGTAGAATCACTTTATAAGTGCATCTTGAGAATCACCCCAAGGAAAGAACAAAAAACTCTTTATTTTTTCACCTAAATTAATAAAATAACGCCCAAAAAACCAATATAAGCAGCTCTGTAAGGTTGTAAGCTTTGCTTAATTCTTAAACCTAGATTTTAACCACTGTACGGTACTAAAAAAACACACACACAAATAGAAGCCCCTAAGTTTTCTAATTTAAAACCAATGAAATTTGTAGAAAATGGACTAAAATGTGTTGATTTTTTCCTCTTTTTAAGTTTCACAACAACAAAACCTTCCAAAACAATTCAAAACACCGTCCTTCTCTATGTTGACTGGGGAAGCGCCAGTTCGAGATCAAGTACTTTTTCTTTTTTAAGAGAAGAGACTCTAACCGCTTAGTTGTAAGTAAGGTAACAAAAGATTCCCTTTTTATGTGGAAAAGACCCGTATCAATAATTATGATCTTACATATCGACAATTCCCCATCAAATAGAGATTTTTTCTTTCGACACGGCCCAGACTCCTACGGGAGGCAGCAGTGGGGAATTTTCCGCAATGGGCGAAAGCCTACTCAAGTTATTTATATGAGACCTATTTTAAAGCATATTAGAGATTGGTTTCCTTCCCAAATTCACATCACAAATCCAAGTTACATGAATTTTCAACCACTTTTTTAGGCAAGTGATAGGGCTCTCTTCCTTTCATTTAAGAGAATTATTAAAAATCCATAAAATACCCCACTTAAGACTTCTAAATTACATATTTCAATTTTTCTTTAAAAACAAAAGAAACCCACTATTTTCTTATCTTTTCTTCAGACATTGAACCTTGTACATGGATAAAATACCCCACTTAGATCTCGAGTTTGTTTCACATCCTCAGTTTTTTGTAAAGTATTATGGGAACCCCTTCTATGTAATGAGTGCTTGGATTTCATCATAACTTTGTCGTAAAGTACTGTTCGGAATTCTATAGATTTTCTATCCATAACTTTATAAATTTATGTCCTTTGAATTTCATCATTAACGTATCCGCTTTCGTACCAAGGGGATTTCTGTTGGTTGAATTTCTATCCATAACTTTCATACCAAGGGTCCTGTTTAAGGCATGACGACAATATGTTAAAAGTTGACCTTTGCAGGGTGTTACTCTAGAGCTTCTAGATCTTTTTTTTTTGAATGGTGGAAAGATTTATTAATAAGAAATAATGACCGAGGTGGTCGAATACATATAAGCATAGAGAAAAGATCAGCCAATAATAGAAGGCATGACTGAGAGATACAAGAAAGCGGAAAAAGGAAGCAAAAAACTTAAGGCGGGAGAAAATCAAACCGCTCCCAAGACTCCAACAGAACCCCGTCCGTAGCAAGCCCCCCAACATCCCCATTAGCGGATCTTCTAACATGCCGAAAGGATAATCTTGAGCTACGCACTAGATCATGAATCTCATCGAAGAAGTGAGCAAATCTCCGAGGGCATACAAACCATCCACTCAGCCAACATATTACATTGAGGGAATCCTCTTCAACTACCACTTTGTCCAAATCTACACCCTCCAAAAGCTTGATACCTTGATGGGCTGGTCGCACCTCCACCTCACTGGAGTCGGCAATCCCAATGGGACGTGCAAATGCCCACCATTAAAAAAAAGAAAAAGAAAAAGACCCCCCCCCCCATTTTTTTCCCTCCTCCATCCCTCTCAAGACTCTCCCAATCCCTGCCAATCCTGGGTTTCCCGCCTCCTTAGACTCCGCAATGGTGGGAGCCTCGTGCACTGGACCGCCCTTTTCATAACCTTGAGGAGGAGGCTCCCATCCTTGCAAAATCGGTGATCTCGACTTCGAGCTATTGCATACCTCCCTCCACTCACTAGATCCCTAGTTCTAGAACTTCTAGACCTTGATTGCTTCTCTTTGTACTTTCTGTCATGTGATGTAATTAATGAGCTATTTCATGAAATTTCTTTTCATCACCTATAGAGAAGTAGACATGATCGCTATTCAATGCACACACAACATTTCTTCATAAGCTTTTTTGAATTCGAGAGGATGTTGCAATCCAAACTCTTGTACTTGTAGCTGCTCCTCTGTGCATGTCTGCACCGTGTTTGCGTATGTGTGTGGGTTTGTATGCGTGTATGCCTATGTTGCATGGATTCTTGGCCCCCCTATGCCGAATCCGTGTCGGCACGTCTCCGCATCCGAATTGGACATGGATTCACGTGGGACACACCTGGATTCTTGTCGTAGCTGTGCCCTGCACAAATCCTGTTTTTTTGGCCGAATCTGATTCATCGTTGTCTCTTTTGAAATGCGAATCCCGTATATATTCCCTTTAAACGTGTTTTCTTCTTATCTTTTTTTTTATTATAAGAAAGCACAACCGGTACTCTTTTAATAAAAACCCTAGCGCCTCGACCTCTAACATCGACCCCCTTCCTCCTTTTAACTTTCTTAATACAAAACTCGCCTCAACCCTCTACCCTCATTTTTTTCATGAACACACACACACACACACACACACACACACACACGTATATATTGAAATTTTTAATTTTGAAAATTTTATTTTATTTAAAAATTACCGAATCCGAATCCTACTTTTGGGGGTTTGTCGAATCCGACACCTCGAATCCATGTCGGATCCCGACACGCGAATCCGAATCCATGCAACACTGGTGTGTGCTTGATTGCTGCTGCATGCCTTCACAGAACTTCCAACTTTCAGTTTAGAGTGCACCATGAACTTAGAACTAGGCAAATGTTATTCCTTGAAAAAGGATATTTCTGGAAATATAACAACCCTTTCTCCACTTAGAGACAAAGATGAAGCATTACCCCTTGGTTCTCTCCTCAATGACCAATTGTCTTAACAAAAACCTTAACAAGAAAAAACCAATATGCTACTCGCATTTGATTTATGGAAACCCTTGATCAAAACTGAACTCTCAGCAGAATACCAAATTGATGTTAATGATATTATCGAAAGCTCTTAAAATCTCTCCAGTTACAACACTCACAGCTTAAATCAGTTTCTTGAAACAAGCTATGTAAGTATAAGAAAAAGTGCAAACAAGATCACAATTCAGTTCTGGCGTGGAAGGAAAGAAACTCAAGAATTTTTTATGGGAGAGCCAAATCGCCCTCCTTTTTATTCATGAGAGTTATAACCTTGAGGATAGCGTCGGTAAAATGTCTTCCCTCTTTTAGATTTGTTTCTGCTTATGATTTATGGGAGGGTTGGAAGGAGGTTTGTTCTGGCGTGGATAGTCGCCCTCATGTTTTGCAGCCATTGCTGCCTCCATCCCCTGGGAATCTCAAATTAAACTTCAATGGCTCTAGCCCGGGCAACCCTAGCCTGACGGGAATTGGTGGAGTCCTCAGAGATTCTAGGGGTGAGGTGATTTGGGCGTTCTCTGGACCGATTGGGCACGCAGATGCTATCGATTTACCTTTCTAACACCCATTTTCCTTTTATCTCACACACCAGAATTAAAATGCTCCTACTTAGGGATTAGTTAATACACTGCCAGACTGCCTCACTAGCAATTGTTTGTGAAGCATTACCCCTTGGTTCTCCCGCAATGACCAATCGTCTTAGTGGAACAAGTTCATATAAAACAAAAACCTTAACAAGAAAAACCAATATGCTACTGGCATTTGATTTATGGAAACCCTTGATCAAAACTGAACTCTCAGCAAAATACCAAATTGATGTAAATGATATTATCGAAAGCTCTTAAAATCTCTCCAGTTACAACATTCGTATAGCTTAAATCAATTTCTTGAAACAAGTTGTGTAAATATAAGAAAAACTGCAAACAAGATCACAATTCAGTTCTGGCGTGGAAGGAAAGAAACTCAAGACTTTTTTTATGTAAGAGCCAAATCGCCCTCCTTTTTATTCATGAGAGCTATAACCTTGACGGTAGCGTGGGTAAAATGTCTACCCTCGTTTAGATTTGTTTCAGCTTATGATTTATGGGAGGGTTGGAAGGAGGTTTGTTCTGGCGTGGATTGTCGCCCTCATGTTTTGCAGCCATGGCTGCCTCCATCCCCTGGGAATCTCAAATTAAACTTCAATGACTCTAGCCCGGGCAACCCTAGCCTGGCGGGAATTGGTGGAGTCCTCATAGATTTTAGGGGCGAGGTGGTTTGGGTGTTCTCTGGACCGATTGGGCAATCGGATGCTAGCGATGCTGAGGTTCGGGCTGCTCATCAGGGGATTAGACGGTTGGATAAAGAATCTTTGGATTGTGTCATTGTAAAGGGAGACTCCCTTAATGTGATTTGATGGTTGAGAGGGTCGTTGTGGAGGTGTAGACGGCATGGTGCCGTAGAAAGAGGATTATGCATCGTCAAAACATCGTTGGATCTCAAGGAGATGAGGAGTTAATTCCTACTTGATAATGTACAATTCTTGGCTTGAAAGAAACCAGTGCGCCTCAAGCACTAGTGATCGATTCATGAGTATGAAGTATTTCATAGCACTCATGCTCGATCTTCCGAGTATGGTGGAGGATAAACTCTTATTCTTTATGAACAGACTACAACCACGGGTCGAGTAAAAACTCCAACAACATGGAGTACAAGACTTGGCTTTGGTCTTGACGACAACAAAGAGAATGGTGTTCACTAGGAGAGAGGAGTCTTCCAAGAAGACTAAGACCCACCACGATAAGAAGGTGGGGGAGACATGAAGTCTAATTATAAGGTAGTGCCAAGTAAGATGCCAATGATATGAGTATGCCCAAAGCCCTATGAAAAGACATCAGGTTGCTTCATATGTTGTGGAGGCCGTCATGCATGGGATCATAGTTGTCAACCATGACTTGACTCGTGACTCGATTTCTTAATTTAATGACTCGTGACTCGATTTCTTAATTTTATGACTTGTGACTCGACTTGTGACTCAATTTCTTAATTTTATGACTCGGCTCTACTCGACTCAACTCGTGACTCGTAAGAGTTTTTGATAAGAACATAGATTTAGTTGAAAAAATATAATTATATATCAAAAGATGAAGCATGTAAATAATATATTCCAATAGCACATAGATAAAGCACTAGGCTAGCAATATAATAACTACATGCTTGTAACTTGCATGCACAAAAATAATTAAGTCATAAGTTTCAACTTCCACGTTTCCAACCATCAAAACTAGAAAGCCCAAGTCCAGCGACTCAACTCGTCTTGGAGTTATTTTTTCGACTCGACTCCTAGCGACTAGTTCGAGTTTTCAACCAACAAAACAAGAAAGCCCAGGCCCAATGACTCAACTCGACTTGTAAGAGTTATTTTTTCGACTCGACTCCTAGCGTCTTGTTCGAGTCTCTAGACGACTTGGACAAGTCTTCAACGGAGGCGAGTCACCCATGCAACTCGCCTTGACTCGGGAGTTGACTCGTAAGAGTTTGACAATATGTGAGTCACCCATGCGACTCGCCTTAAAAGCCCAACCAACTACTCGACTCGACTCAGGAGTTGACTCATATGACTCGTAAGAGTTTGACAACTATGCCTGGAATTGTCGAAAGAAAGAGGCCCTTAGTGCTATCAAGGTCGAAAGGAAGGAGTGTGAGGTGCCTAGTGAAGGCGAAGGAGGAACGATCGGTTGGTGCCTTGCGACTTCTCATCGTGATCAAGGGCCAAGCAATGATCACTAAACCCTTGAAGAGAGAGTTGATGTATTTGGACGTGAGGCTTCAGTGTACATATGCATAACTCGCAACTTCGTGTTGGAGGATGCTATGCCGTTAGGCCTACAATTTGCGAATGACTTTACACCTGTGAAGGTCGTAAACTTGGAGGCCCACCCTAGGGTGGAAAAGGTGTGGAAGTAAAGTTCGTAGAGTTCCATCAACCTCACGACAATGCCCTTGTATGACTACTAGGTGATACAAGGAATGGAGTTCTTATGTGCAGCAAAGGTAGGTAGTTCCCATACATGTTCCCCATCGCCATACGAAGAATGTCAAGGATGGGAGAGTCTCAACCTTACAATTAGTTGAAGGCCCTATGATGGAAAGAGCAATCTGGGCAAGAAGGAATGGGCGCTTGGAGTGTCCCAGTCGGTCGAAGACTCGAATGGAGGATCGAGCTCCTCATCGGAAGAATCGATGGAGGAATCGTTGAAGGAGGTGGTATGCTGAAGGAAAGAGAAGGACGTCAATGAGATTTGGTAGGGGAGGATTGTCGTGCGATGACAATTGGTCTCCCTTGATATCATTTTATAGGCCTAAACGAGGCTCAACCAAGGTTTTAAACTTCAGTTTCGAATTCGGTTTCAGTCGTGAGAGAAACAGAAATGATTCGGTTGGAAATTTTGCTGGAAATCCTGTAAAATCATGAAAACCTATGGAAATGCTGGACATTTAAGATGAGATTTAGGAAATGCTAGAATAAGTACAAATATCTAATTTCTGCTATTACGTCATCTAGCTTCCAAGGTCCTGACGATTTACTACCAGCCCAAGCGATGGCGTTAGAGGAGTCCCCTTTGATGATCAGTGGCTCTAGTCTAGCATTTGAATACCATTTCAGCCCCCATAGTAAGGCACGGGCTTCTCTTGTTTTTCTGTCCTTGTAATCTTTGGAGTTTCGACCACCTTGGTCTTCTTCCTTTTAATGAAAGCTTCGACATTCAAAAAAGAAGAAGGCATGGGCTTCTACTTCATTTGCATCACATATGCCCAGTGGTACAGAAAAAAGATAAGATTTTTTAAGATTTTTTTTTAATGGCATGGGATTGTTTACCCATCGTAGTTACGGAAGATTACCCCAATCCTTACCCAGCCCGGGCTTCCTTTGTAGCTTCTGTCAAAATTGAATTTGATTGATCCAAGGGGTGGGGTGTACCACTTTAGCGAGGCTTTAGGTTTTTCACTTTTCTCCATGATAATCGTTCTCCGACCCCTTAGAATATCACTCACCGTGTTTGTGGCTTTTAGCTTGTTCCCTCTTCCTCATAGTATAAGGTCAATCTTGATATCTAGCAGTATTCTTCCTATTTCTCTCTCGCGCGCCTTGACTATTCAGTTGTTCCTTATTTCCAAAGTTGACATATCAAAACAAATGGGACATTCTTCCATGTGATTCGACCCGCTTCGCCGAATGGGCATATACTCCAATCAAGAATGACTTTCTTGATTGATCCTTGAGATACCCTAGCTATGCCAAAACTCTTGATAACGTGCATCCACAGTTGATAGGAGAATTGGTAAGTCAACAGGAGATGATCTTAGGATTCTTCGCTTTTGTTGCATGCCACATACCTAGTGGTTAGTTGAACATGTCTTCTCTTGAGTCAGGCGCATGTATTAATTATTTTCTTCGCCACCGTCCAACTGGATGCTGTCACACACGGGGGTGGGTGGGTGGCGCGCAGGGATGCTCATATTTCCAGATTTTTGGCACTGTGAAGTACCTCGTTTCATTACTGCTAGGTGTTGGAAGAAGGAACTCATTGAGAAGGCTCCTTGGGAGTCAATTATCAGAGTTAGGGGAACAATAACAAGAATATAATAAGCTAAGGAGAGTTAGGCTCTCAATTTCTTTGTCTTTGAGGTTCCGCACTTCCGCCTAAGCCTAATGGTCCAAATCAAACAACCCCTCCCCCTTCCTCTTTTCCCTTTTCTCCACCCCTTCTCCTGTCCATATAGTCACTAACTCCAGCCTATTTCTCTTTTTCTTTCTGTGTGATTTAAATTTCCCAGTTTCTAAAGATGTCCTGCACGAGGTATTTAGATAATATGTTTGCACCCCTTCCCCATAGAACGAGGTCCATTTCGATGTTGAAAATTATTCTTCCCATGTTCCAAACTTGCCAAATCAAAGCAAAAGGCACCAAACTCCAAATCAACTGACTCGACTCACCGAATGGGTCTCCACTCCAATTAAGGATATGGATCTTTCTAATACCCAAGTCACTCCAAAGCTCTCGATGATAGATCCTACATAACCTCGAAAAAAAAGGGCAATGCACCATAATATGGAAATTTCAACACACTTTGAAAATGGAAATTTCTCAAAAGATATCTGGGTTGCCCATTGTTGATGCAATATAACTACTGCTTTGCTTTAAACATAATAGTTTTGAGCCCTTCCATTAAAATATAATTGCTCTGATCAATTTGTGATTTGTTTGATGATACAGTTGCCATCCTAGTCAGTCTAATGTTTAAACTTAATACAGTGCACTACAGATGACAGATATGAAAGGTAGCACATCCACTGGTGCAGATACCCGTGCAATGCACAAGGAATTGGATGAGGCTTCGTGCCCAATCTGCATGGATCATCCACATAATGCCGTCCTCCTCCTGTGCACCTCTCATGACAAAGGCTGTAGGTCTTATATCTGTGATACAAGTTATAGGCATTCAAATTGCCTCGATCGATTTAAAAAACTGAGGGTTGACATTAGGAGTGGTCCTATTCAACCCAGCCCCTCATTCGATGAAAGCCCAGATAGTGAAAGGCTGGGTCAGAGGTCTCTTCACAGTCTAACATCTGAACCCATCTTTGGGAGTCCGAGAATGAGAAGAAGCTTTGTGGAAACTCGTGAGGACCACACTTCAGAAGAAAATAGTGGTGGAATCTCAGTTGGGCTGTTGGCAGCACTAGAAGAACATAACAGCCAAGACCCAGATTTGTTTATGGAAACTCAGATGATAGAAAGTGGGCCCGATTCGTACGGAACCATTTTTGGGGAGTCTAGTGGGGGAAGCTTATCAGAACCAGGCTTGAACTTGAAGTGCCCTTTGTGCCGAGGAGCCGTGAGGGGTTGGAAGATTGTAAAAGAGGCTAGACTGTATCTCGACTTAAAGCATAGGACCTGTTCTCGGGAGTCTTGCGCATTTTCTGGCAACTACCGGGAGCTGCGTAGGCATGCTCGTAGGGTCCACCCAATGACACGACCTGCTGATGTGGACCCATCAAGGCAACGCGCTTGGCGCCACCTTGAGCACCAGCGGGAATATGGCGACATTGTGAGTGCCATTCGTTCAGCCATGCCGGGTGCCATCGTGCTTGGAGACTACGTTCTCGATAATGGAGATGGGCTTTCAGGTGATGGGGAAATTGTTGGCCCAAGTGAAGGCAGTGGCCCATGGTGGACTACATACTTTTTGTTTCATATGATCAGCCCATTGTCTTCTCTTGATGAACCAAGGGGGGGCCTGTCAAGAGCTTGGAGAAGACATCGCCGGCCATCCGGAGCATCTTCCGGTCGCCGGAATCTGTGGGGCGAGAACCTGTTGGGTCTGCAAGACGAGGACGGAGATGACTGGATCCTGGCGAGCGACATGGGTGATGAGGTTCCAGTACCAAGGAGGCGTCGACGGTTCACACGGTCCAGGCCAGATGAGGATCAGCCCTGAGATCTCATTCTGGTAATTATACAATTTACACTTTACAGCCATATCCTTGGCATTGTTTCTTAGTTGTTTTCAATTGATTTGTATTTCAATGTATCTGCTTTACTGTACACAATTGCAAACCGATAAAACTGCATTTTCCAGTCATTGTGTTGAAATTTCTTAGACTGTTGCAGAGCCATGGATTTGGATATCCCAGGAACCCAGAAGGGATCTGCCTGGAGAAATAGAGGAAAAGTGTTCGAAGATATCTGGAAATGAAATGTGGTGGTATCATGTTAGTTATATTCTGTTAGTAGTATATCTCTTTTGTTCTCACAACTATTATCCATATAGTATGATTTGTTTGTTTTTATGTTATGGATAGAGAGCATAGCTCCCAAAACTTGGTGTCCAAGGATGATGATGATGATGAATTAACCTTGGGCCATGATAATTTAATGCTTTGATACACAACTGTTTAATTTGTGTATCTTGATTGACTTGCCCTTCTTCACATATAACCTACTTCATTATCTAATATTCATATGATTGGTTTTAGTTGCTCAACTGTTGGTGGGTATTGATCGATCTCTCTCTCTCTCTCTCTCTCTCTCTCTCTCTCTCTCTCTCTCTCTCTCTCTCTCTCGTGTATGAGCAAAGCTCCCAAAAGGAGGGGGTATCCAAGGAGGATGATGATGATGAAGAAGAAGAATTAACCTTGGGCACTAATAATTTAATGCTGTGATACACAACTCTTTAATTTGTGTATCTTGATTGACTTGCCCTTCACATATAGCCTACTTCATTATATAATGTTCATATGATTGGTTTTCGTGGGTAAGCTGTTGGTGGGTATGGGTGAGGAGAATACTGGTTTTGCCAAATCTTTTTGTAAGGACTGGTAAATGTAGGTACCTTTTTTTAACTGATAACTAGTGATAAATACTTAATGACTTTACGCAAATGATGTAGGCACAACCATAACCATATTTTGATAACAGGCAGGAACTCAATTTGTTGCATGTCAAAAGCTGCTGACAGTTTTATAAATAACAGATGTCCATGCAAACTGTAGAAAAAACCAATGGGCAAAAATCTATTTAACAATGCGCAAAGCGATACAGGCCAGAGAAGGGCCCTTGAATAGATCCACGTCATTTTTAAAGTCGGTTGAGAAACTGAAGTCAGTTACCGTTAATGCTGTGGTTCTATTCAAGGGCCCTTCTTCAGGCCTTGCATAAAGAGGGCCCTTGCATCTACCATTCCTCTTGAAAAAATAATTAAAATGCAAGCACATACACAAGAAAATGAAATGCATAGGTTGGCAACAATGCCTCCACATGGTAAGATCCGATCTTCCACTATGAGAAAAGAAACAATACAAAGATTACAATGGGATTAACCCAATCCCACAACCCATGAATCTTATCGTCTATCAACCCGAAGGTCGCCCAATCTCTCCCTTTCACACCCCAAGAGAATACCCAAAGGTATGTCTTCCTGGCACATAAAAGCCTCTTTTTTTTCTCAATCAATATAAAAAATCACCCACATCAAGAGAAATGATCCCTCCGGTGTTCTCTCCCTTGTGTATGAGGCATACCACATACCTTATATATCTAGGTTTCTTAAACCGAAACCGAAAGACATACTTCTCCAGGTCTAACTAAAAGACTGGAGAAAAGACCCTGCAAAACTGTGGGAAACAAAAAAACAAACCCAATAAAAACAGTCTCTCACAGAGGCCACGATTTTTTTTCCATGGAGTATTTAGTTTATCAAGTAGTGGGAGAGGGTGAGAAGTGGCTAAAAAACATGGAAGAGAAAAACGATTTTCAATCCAGGTTTTTCTCTTCCATGTTTTTTAGCAACTTCGCACCATATCCTCACTCATGCCCTCTCAGCTCTCCCTACCCCTCTCACTCTCCCTACCCCTCTCAACACGAAAAAGTTGCCAAACATTGTTGGCCTAAAAGACCAAAAAGATGATACACGTATGGGGACATAAGATAAAGAAAAGAGGAGAATAATGAAAAATACATGAATGCTGACGGGTGGAGCCTGCAGCCATACAACCAGAGGAGGCAAGCAGAGCCAAATTACAAACTGAAAAACCAAAGCTAGAGAACGCGAGAGTCATTAATTCTGTGCAAAAAATATTAAATCATAACAGTTTCTAGATCAGATGAGTTTCATTTTTAAGATCCCCAGGCATGTAAAGTTATAAAAGTTCGTTCATTGGACACAAGTTGCTACAAGTCTTTCATTATCAAGCATTCAAGTGCAACATGAAGGCCCTCCTTGTGAAATAAAGTACCACCAAACTAATAGGTCTAAAGTCACAAAGCTTCTCATCACATCACCCACAGGATGTAATGTAAAACAGGTGAAACTAAGGTCGGTCTTATTAGAAGCTGAAGCATACAGTTGATGAAACACTTCCATAAGATCACCTTTAATGATGTCCTAATAAGACTGGAAAGACACCATAGAGGACATGTCAAGGCACCAGGGAACAATCACTGCCTATTTGAAAAACTCTATTTTGGACTCTCTTGTTTGCTTTCCACCATATCTAATCAAATGCTAACCGTCTGGTCTGCTCCTCCACCTAGGTGTGTAAAGATTGCAATAAAATTCAACAGAGTGCTTATCAAATCCCAGACAGGTGGTCAGTTCTATCACAATTTACTAGAAGACTTCCTGCTCTGCTATGAGAGATTTGGTATCTGTCCCCCTCTTTTTAACTATAGATATCATCTATATTCAACATATTTACTCTTCCCTTACCTTGTCTTCGCTTCAAACCACATATTCTCAAATCAAATTGGAGCTCCTAAAGACCTCCACTCAGAATCAAGCATCATCACACTTTTTTTTTGGAAAAGTGACATATTTATTGATACTATGAAAGGTACAAAAGGGACAAGAAGTCCCTAGTAACATCACATAGCATCTGTACAAGCAATTCAGGGCATACCCTGAATTACCAAAGGAGTATTGGGACTATCAGTCCTACACATTCGATGATCATTTTATTCTTCAGATGAGGCACCGTATACTTGGGACCATCAGTCCTACACATTCGATGATCATTTTATTCTTCAGATGAGGCACCGTATACTTTCCAAAAGCACCCATATATCTCTTCCAGTTTTAGGACACCCTCCAGGACTTCCCACCACCGAATGTGTAGTGACTTTCCAAAAGCATCATCCCACTTTAAATCAAGCATCACAGGACCACGACCAGAAATTAGCAAGGACGATGTAAGCCCTTTTAAAGAACTTGAGGGAAGTTGAAGTCACAATCCCCAGAAATGAGACAATAAAAGTGTCATAACAGATGCACCTAATAGTTCGCCGATGTGAAAAAAGCACGCTCCTTTAGAAGATCCAAAAGCTGGTGTCTACCCATAATCTTTGCAAAGCCTATCTACTTAGTAGTTTATAGACTAACTCCCCCCATCAAGGGAAATGCAAATTACATTAAATCACCTCCATACTAAGGGAGATCCCAAGCATTACAACCCCTCTTCTCCCTAGCTTTCTGCCAAAATAATCTCCTGACACCAGATTGCTAGGAACATACACTGCCAACAGCACCAATTGAGACCCATCTGCCACTAGTGTAAATCATACAAAACCCCAGATTCAACATAATCTAATTTCCTTGAGCAGCCCTACGAGCATGTTTGACAATAGTGAAAAGCTTTTCCCTGGAAAACACACTTTCGAAGGTCCAATAGCAGGACAAGTTATTCAACCCCATGTTATCTTCTTCTGCGTACATAAAAATACTCAACTAAGCCTTTGTCCCAACCCCATGTTATCTTCTTCTGTGTACATAAAAATAAATCTGAAAAAAAAATACTGGACAAAGCAAGTATTATTGTTTCCCTGTTGGGCACTTGGGCTACGCTTTTACTGCAAGTTGGAAAAATTCCATGAAATCTTTTCCGTGGTTGCCAAACATGAAGCATTCATATTTACCCATAGTATCCAAGCATTCCAAGGGTTAAAATATTGGTATTGGATGGCGTATCAGTCAGTGGCCAAACCTCTACGAATTAGGCATGTTGGTTGATACATCTGAAATATATCTTTTATTTATCACATGGTTCAGAAGTAGATTGACACATTTTTCCCTATAGATTCTTGTTTAATATCACTTTTAATATCTTTTGGCATATTTTATTTGGAATATTTTTCTGTGTAAGTAATCGTAATATATGTTATAACGTTTCTAGTGCATTAGCGAGTATGTCAGGATTTTCCTATTTACTTGTTTGCGAATTTTTCTCTTTACTGCTAGAACTAGAATTCTAAAAACAAGTGAACAGCTTGAATGAACTATGTATAAGTTGATGAACAAGAATGTAATGTACATGTCTTGAGAAAACACCAAGTACATGAAAATACGGGGAAAAACAAAAATATGATAAAAATTGTGAATGGAAAAAAAGGGAAATGATAAATGCGCCCCTTTTCATCACATGGGACAACCAATTGCAGTGTATGTGGCAATCAAATCCGCTGAATCCTTCTGACATGAAGTACATCAGCCCCTCTGCAGTCATTGATACACTGCTAATGGGTGTCCTAAGTGATGAAATGGGGCGCATTTATCATTTCCCAAAAACATTAAGCATAAATATACACATAATATGCTGTGCAGATGTCTTGTATTCTTGAGTAATGTGCACGGCGCACACGCAGGTCAAGCAGTCGAGCTAGCAAGAAGTTTGGCCACTGGCCGGTATGCCGTAAAGGGTATTTCGGTAATTTTCTTGATGTAGTGGCATTGATATATAAGCCACAAATTAAGGTTTCGGGCGAGTGGTTTTCTTTGTGATTTCTTGGCCAAGGAGAGCTTTGTAACCCCTAAACCGAAATAGTGAAACTCTTCTCCCGTGGATGTATGCACACTGTCAAACCATGTAAATCATGTGTTCCTGTTCTTTGTGTGATTTTGTTTGTTTCTTTCTTTCCTTGTTTTTTTTTTTTTTTTGAATGGTTGCAAATTTCATTAAAAAACAGAGAGACCAAGATGGTCAGTCCAAGCAATACAAGGGAGAAGTTATTTCTTGGTTTTCTACATAATACACACACACACACAGAAAATAAACAAATGAAAATTGCCCAAAAAATTGTAAAAAGGAAAACTAACTAAATGGCATATCGGCCCATAAATACATGGACTAAACTCACAGATAAACATTGAAAGATTGGATAAGAATGGAAAAGAAACACAAAAACATAAAAATAAATAAATAAAAAGAAGAAAATAACAAAATAGATGCGTAACTGCATGGATTTAGTAAAAAATTGTCTAAGAAGCATCAAACAATGAACACAATACTGATCATATATCAATATATGGGAAATATAGAAACAAAAAAGAACGAAAGAGGAATTCATGAACAAACACCAAACAAATGAACTACGAATTTTTATTTTTTTTTGAATGGTTGAACTATGAATGCTTTTGATTATTTAAGTTGCCACTAAGAAAAAAACAAAGCAATATTATATCATTTACTGACGGAGAAAATCCCCAAAGTCACCGATCTGCCTTCAATCTTTGATTCATGTATCGATTCAAGTAAAGATTATTAGAAAATGGCAATATGATCCTTAATCCTTGTGATATAGGCTAAAAGAGTAGAGCATGATCAGAAAAGGTGAAAAGCAGTATCTATTGGCCAGTATTTGAAACTGTGTCTTCCCTACAGACGAAGACCCCAATCAAATCTTATCTAGCAATACCTACTCAACCACCAGCCTTCACACCACCCAAGCCCCTTACATTCAATTTTGGAGTTTTATGGGAGATAACTTTCAGATTTCTCTATTCACCCTTTGCTTCAATCTTTTCTGCCCTGCCATGTTGACGTTATTTATAGATACGTAATTTAAGCAGCTCACGAGAATCTCTAGGCTCCTTCCAGGTTTACTCTCCACTTTGCTTTCTTGCTTCCCCCTTCTTTCATAAACCTAAGAAGCTCCTTATCTTTCTCCTCATATCCTTCAAAGGATGACCCATATAAACTCTCCATTTCCATTTTCAACTCCACCTCATCCCTGAACAATTATCTGTCTCAACGTCCTCAAAGAGCAATATAACCAAGTCTTCTCGCTTCATACAATAGGTCGGCCAATCTCTATTTTTTACTTCCTTAGGGCAATCTGTATAAATGTGGTCTATAAGACTTGCAGAGTAACAAATTCTTTGGAGAAGGCTGCAACCTCTACAGACTAAAACACATGCCTAGTAAGGTTTGATAGCCATTACTGTATCTTTTAGGAACCACTAATAGGCACATGAGATCCTCCATATTGAGATGCAGAAGGTGGCCTCAGCAACACTCAAAAGACACTTTCTTGTGCCCTACTTAAAGTTTGAACTCCTCTGAATTAGACCACCATCCTCAACCTGGATCTCGAAACTTCCCTTTATCATATTCCGGATTTATCTTGTGACATAAGACACCCACAAACTGCCATGCACAAACCAATGGGTAAATTAGGTTTTTTCCCTGGCCTAAGACAAAGTTATCCAACTTGTAGGAGAGAGTTGAGTTTCTATCAGCCCCTTTTTAAGCCTTTTTCCTTTTCTTTTCTTTGTTTTTTTTTTTTTTTTGAATTGCATGTACCAATCCTTGAAACCTCAACCGATAAGTTTTAAGGAACGTTCCAAGCCAACGCGGCAGTGGAGATATACCTACATCTTGATTTTAATTCCAAGATCCAGGCATACAACTATTAACATTCACAGGCATGATATGTAACACATGCAACATATGCCCCCCACAACCTACAGGACTTTTTGTTGAACATATTTTGCCATAGATCGTTCCCATGGTAAAATAAAAAGGTTGACACAAACTTTTTTTTGAACTACATCTACATAACACTCTCGTGTAGAGAAGAAATCAATAGAGGAAAGCTATTGGAAAGAAACACCATTCTGAGAATAAATATACATTTATATTGATATAAATGTACAGGAACAGAACTGAACTGCATACAACTTTTTGAGATGCAAGGTGCTACTTATAAAATTGATCTCACAGGTAACTGAAAAGCTTCTGGTAAGAACTAATGCCTATCACAGGTAACTACAAAGCTTCAGGTAACAATTAAAGCCTACCACTTTGATCATCTGATATTGTTTCCTCAGAAGATGCCTCACTATCAATGACAATCAAGTCATTTGGTCTAAATGGATCTGAAGAAAACTGGCAAAAATCAGCAGTATTATTCTGATACGAGACTCGAAACTCTGATGCAGGTTTTAGAGTGGTAGAAGTTGAACCCAGAGTTGGAATAAGACTGAGTCCACTTTCCATCCAGGAAACATTGGTAAAACCAGCCACAGGATGTGCAATAGATGCCGGTAAGTCAGACACCCTTAGAGTACCAACTTTACTAGTTATCCCGCCTGTCCTCCCTGGCCTTGGTCGGGGATCTTTCGGTGGAACTGGTGGTGGTACACCAAGATCAGAAAAAGGTGGAATAACTGGCTTGTCATTATAAAGCACACCCACTGAGTGTGCAATGGCTGAAATACCAGGAGGTAATTCCGGCTCTGTTGGCCGTGAAGGGGCAGTTAACACTTCTCTGAGCCAATGAGGAAGATTACCCTTTGTCGGCAAACCAGCAGGCAGATCATCAGTAGATACCGATTCATTCGAAGTTGCTTTGTCCTTCCCACAGCCAAACAATTCTCCACTCCATAGTGGATGACTTGGGGATCTATCAATAGGTTTTTGGGGCAAAATTGATAACCCCCTATCATATCTGACCTGCTTGCTGTCTGAATATAAGGGATGCCTTTGGCCTTTAATAGGTTTCTGTTGTTTGGCACCCATTTTCTGTAAAGCTGAACTTCTAAGGTTGCTGTTGATAAGATACAAAGAATCCATGTTTGACATGTCATTTTTTGCCATTGAAGGTGCTGAGCATGGACCCGACAAATGGAATGGGTACCTCTTTCTAGTGTTTTCTTCTTTGTGACCATACACATCTCCCAGGGTAAGCTGAGTTTCAGTTGTCAAGGTCTGAAATCTAGGTGATTCACGATGCTCGGTAATATAACTACTGTGTCGACTTTCAACCATAGGTCCATTCAAAAGTTTTGCTTGCTCCTCATCCCATCGCATAGACAGGTCTTCTGCAACCCTCCATTCTGAGAAGTGCAATTTTGGGTCCCCTAACATAGCATCCCAGTTATCTCTTCCATGTCTTCTCACGCCTATCCAGAGATTATCCAATTCTTCTTCTGACCAAGTATTTGCAAATCCCACTAACTTTTCTGATGAACAGCATTGGCTTCCTTTTAACATCCCCGCATTGTTTACAACGTTATCAAGCAGCTGCTTGTGTCTCAGAAACGATGAGTTTTTATGTGAGGCAGATGGGAGCAGTATATCTTGCCATGCAAGTCGCTGGTCAAGTGATGGTATACTTGGTGGAAGGTCCTTCACAGAACAAATAGTGGGACCAGGCTTCATTGGTAGAGACAGACCTAAAAAATTAGGGCATACGGAGGTTTTGGTTGCTGTTTTGTATTGATTGTTTTCAAAGCTTGAGTGGGGCAGAAAAATTCTTCGCTGAAAATCCAAGCAAGTGGTTGCATCTTGTGATATACACGATACCGGTGGCACCTGATTCAGGATGCCTCCTGAAATACTCTGCATGTGGAGTGCAAACCTCAAATTTCAGCAAAGGAATTTTGTAAAGAAAGAAGGGTTGAAACTATTGAAAATTTTGTCCAGTAAAAAATTATAATAACTCAACATTGAAACACGTAGACTTACGTAGGAAGTCACTCCACCATATGTCTTTTTGTAGCAGATACCATCTTCCTCGACAGATGAGTATCTTTTTTCATCTTTCTGTGTTTGATGGTATGGTGTTTCTCCTGTTGTCTCATCTAGGGTTTCCGAAAATTGCAATCCTTCTCTTTCAATGGTTTCCTCGTGCAACACAATTGCATGTTGTGAGCTTGACGAATTTGGGGAACCCAAAAAATTTTCAGATACAGCATCAATAGATGGTTTGCTTGTAGGCAGTGAGTTCACCTTTTGATCAGATACCAAGTTACTTGGACCTATAGAACCAGGAGGTGCAACAGATAGCTCTAGATGGGCCAGGGAACTCCCATTTTCTGAAATATTATCCAGTCTAGCTGTTCCTTCAGACTTTTCTGCACCAGTTATCGTTGTTTGGGATGCCTCCCCAAAGAAGGGCTTCTTGATTACATCAGTTGAAGGAGAAGTGTCCACACATTTGATAGGGTGATTAGGTCTGGGATGCAAGGAAGAAAGACTATGGCCCGGGTTCAGTTCCGGTACACATTCAACCATAGATGACCCTTCCAATAAGGACTGCCGAGAGTTCTGTTCAGTACGATGGTCAGCGCTGTTTACAATCACCAAAGCTATGTCACTTACATAAGCAAACAGACTGAAAGCACATAAGAGAGAACTAAGTTAATGCACATTTACTTCTTAGTTCCAAGGGCATACTTCTTAGTTTCAAGGGCACATCCAGAAGAAGTGGATTTAAAATTGCCATCCTCTTCTTTGTCGTCAATCTGCTCAACATATTGCATAAATAAATCAGTGAGATAAATTCTTAAGTCAATTTGTAGAGAGTATTTCGGATAGGATAAGATATCAGTTTCACAGTAACCTAAAAATAAAGAACCGGCAGGCCACATCAGCTTTCAAGCCCAGATATACAAGAGAAAGGCCTCCACTAGAGTAGTTTTGAGAAGGATGCAACAAACAACCTAAATGTTTTTTTGCCATTGTTGATGTTAAATCCATGCTATGTAAGTCAAACTATCCATTTGAGATAATGAAATTAACAAGAAAATGAAAACATCACAAACACACACACAAAATCAGAAAAGCAAAGTTCAAATTGGATTCAGCTCTCCGCCCTTGATATGTGGAATATTTTAGGCATGTGGGACCCAAAACAGTAAACAGGGCCTACAATGGATGGTCCCATTGTATAACCATTGGTGATTCCTAGCCTTCCTAGCCATATGAACAATGGTTAACAAATAACAACTGTTAATATGCTTGGGTAGATTTGTGGCACCTCACCAATGGGTGAGATTGTTGAGCCACGGACAATCCACAGAGAGCGCCATCTAGGGCAGGTCACACAAGCCAAGATGTGCCACATGTATTCTGGTGGCGCCAGGTGCAATTTCAGCCATAGTCCTTAGAAGCAAGCATACATCTTTTGTGTTTTCTTTTTATATTTTTCAAGTAGCCATTGATTTATCATATTAAAAGACTGTGTGGAACCTTTCCATGAAACCCTTCTCATTCATTAACAAAAAGAGTGTTAGTTACAAACTAACAAGTTCAAAATGTTTCCATTACGAAAAACAAGTTCAAAATGCTTCGGTATAAAAACCACAAAATATTACATGATCTTCTCTAGTCACAGCTTCTCCATTAAGAAACCAATCCTCGTAATATCATCATTCAAAAACATAAACAAAAGCACCACAATTTTTAAATTAAAAAAGTTTAATATCAAAGGACTTGAAGCAAAAAATAAAACTAAATGCATGCATGAGTGCACTTCAGTAGGCATACAGTCTCCAAGAGGAAGCCTTACACAGGGATCCCTTATCCATAAAGAGCAGAAGGCCGATAATCCAATCTAACGAGAAAATTTTGAAATGCTACCGATGAGATCAGCAGAACATTGACCTGTCATACTTACAGTAACAACTGCTTTTTGTATCAAATTAAAATATGACATACTTATATGGTTTGTATCATTATACTTATATGGTTTGTATCATTTGTAAGTATTTTTTAATTTTTATCATTTGTAAGTATTTATTAATGAAAGATATTACTAACACTTGCAGGTGAGATGGAGTTCCATGCGTTACCATTCTTAGCGTACAAAAAAATGTATGGCGGTCGTAGCCACTAATATGGTGAACTGTCGTCTTGAGGATGGGTCATAGACCACAAGCTATGGTAATTAGATGATTCTATCTGTGAAATATTTGGCTGTAGAATGTTCACAGTATTTATTTTTTTGCTCAAATTTTATCAACGGCCCATTTGCAAGCTATTGATCAGATTGATAAGATAGATAAGGCACCAAGATTTTGGCGCATGGCCCATCCATGTGGTGGGCCTGATGTCCACCAGATTAAGGGTCCAATGATCCAATCACTATATAAGTGTGCTACATGTAAGTGGGGATGAAAAGGACATCATGACATGGAACTATATGCCATGTGTAGTGGCCAAGGCTGCATTTTCATCTTGACAAGACCTGATTCTCTTTCTATGGAAATGTGGTCCACAATTAAGTATGAAAAATAATTCAGTGGATAACTGATTCATATTATTTAAAACAAGCTTGTAAATTTTCCAACACTCAGAGACTCGGGATTGTCTAAGTGTTGGAAAACAAGCCATGTGTAGTGGCCAAGGCTGCATTTTCATCTTGACAAGACCTTGATTCTCTTTCTATGGAAATGTGGTCCACAATTAAGTATGACAAATAATTCAGTGGACAACTGATTCATATTATTTAAAACAAGCTTGTAAATTTTCCTACACTAAGAGACTCGGGATTTGTCTAAACTATCAAATATTATATTCATGAATTGGTTGATACAGCTTTTATGATTCTTCATTATCAATAGATGACTCCCTTGACATGAAGCATCGATCTTGAGGGTTGAAACTTGAAACCAATCACAAGTTTGCACGACGCGACGGAATGCTCCGATACCAAATATGATGCAGGCCAGGGAAGAGAAATTGAGGAAAGAGGAGGAAGAAAAGAAGAAGAGAAGGAAGAAGTCTGGGGGAGAAATATCTGTATTCAATTGATCATCAAAACTACTAATCTCTAACAGAGGAGGCCTATATATAAGCAATGGAAATAAAATTTCATGGAAAACAAAATTCCTAAAAACTAAAACATGGAAACAAAAATTCTAGAAACTAAATAGCATGTAAATAAATATCCTAGAAACTAAATAACAAAGAAATAAATCCCTAAGAGTCCTAAATCCTAATGGGCAAATATGCCTCTTATTGGGCCTACAATCCGCATCACCCACTAATGATACACCACAATTTCATTGATACATCAAAATGATATGGCGAGGCATGTGTGAAACAGCTGGTGAGGAAATATGAATCTGTCAAGACGAGAGCAAAATTTGTTAACATAGAAACACCTTGGAAATCTTCCCTTTGAAAAATTCTCTTAATTTAGAGGTGAGATTGGCCAATTTCTAGCTCCGAGAACACGATTCATGAACCGACATCAGAAGCAAGCTCTTCAGGATAGTTCTCAGAAATATTGCCATGTTTCATATTGTTAGTCAATTTTAAGGGCAACACGGTTAAGAGTTTTTTACATAATTTTTAGCACTGAGAAATGATGCCTACATAAAAGGGGTACTTTAAAGATCCAAATTTCCCCCGGCTTGTTTTCAATCTAGATCTAGTACTCACCTGCACAAATTTGTTCATCTTTTGTTTTAGTCCTAAGTTTCATATCTTAACAGTTTGAGGATATTTTAATATGTTGTGTTTTACATTAAGAGCTCCATAGCAATGTGCATTTAGTGAATATATGTTCGTGCTAGGGCATTTTCCAGATTGGCGGCATATAGATGCCTAATGCAAGCATGTTGACTGAGTATTGGTTAGTCCCTAACTCATCAGTACTATTGAAGATTTTATTTTACTACTAATTACAGAAGTTTCTTATCATCATCCCTTGACTCTCTCTTTTTTTGGAATGTGGCTCTTGTCCAACTCGGGTGAGGGTCTTCTTCTTCTTCTTCTTCTCTCTCTCTCTCTCTCTCTCTCTCTCTATATATATATATATATATATATATATATATATATATATATATATATATATATATAGAGAGAGAGAGAGAGAGAGGAAAGTGAAGCTACACCGCCGGCTTAAAATACAATGGGCCCACATTGTTTTGGTGATCCAAAGAATTCATTTGATTGGCCCTCACATAGATAGGGTGTCCACCAAAAATCAGCTCCATAGGATCATCCCAACCCTACGATTTGTGGAGGCAAAAATGAACGTGTAAAAACCTTCACAAATTTGTCCATTTTTGCCTCCACAGTTTGAAGGGTTGGGATGATCCTATGGAGCTGATTTTTGGTGGACACCCTATCTATGTGAGGGCCAATCAAATGAATGGTTTGGATCACCAAAACAATGTGGGCCCATTGTATTTTAAGCCAGCGGTGTAGCTAAGTTAGCTACACCGGCGGTATAGCTTCACTTTCCTCATATATATATATATATATATATATATATATATATATATATATATAGGGAAAGGTGTGCGTACTCGGTCGAGTAGATAAGCTTATCTACTCGGTCGGGTTAAAAACAGTGGGGGCCCACATTTTTGGGGTGATCCAAACCACTCATTTGAAAGGCACTTACCTAGATAGGGTGTCCACAAAAAATCAGCCTCATAGGATCATCCTAACCCATGCAACAGTGGAGGGAAAAATGGGGAAAAATAGACAAACACAGCTTGTCCACAAATCTGCCCATTTTTCCCTCCACTGTTGGATGGGTTAGGATGATCTTATGTGGCTGATTTTTTGTGGACACCCTATCTAGGTAAGGGCCTTTCAAATGAATGGTTTGGATCACCCCAAAAATGTGGGCCCCCACTGTTTTTAACCCGACCGAGTAGATAAGCTTATCTACTCGACCGAGTACGCACACCTTTTCCTATATATATGAGGAAAGTTTCTCTAGTCGGCCGACTAGAGAACCTTCTCTAGTTCGCCGACCAAAAACACAGTGGTCTCATGTTGTTTGGATGATCCAAAGCATTCATTTGATGGGCCCTGATATGGATGGGGTGTGCCCAAAAAATCAGCTCCATAGGATCATCCTAGCCCTTCGATTTGCGGAGGTTAAAAATGGACAGTGGGGGTTAAAAACACAGTGAGCCCACATTGTTTTGATGATCCAAAACATTCATTTGATGGGCCCTAACATAGATAGGATGTGCCTAAAAAATCATCTCCATAGGATCATCCTAACCCTTCGATTTATGGAGGTTAAAATGGACGCTTATAAACTCCACAAATCTGTCCATTTTTAACCTCCACAAATCAAAGGGTTACGATGATCCTATGCAGTTGATTTTTTGGGCACACCCTATCTATGCGAGGGCCTATCAAATGAATGTTTTGGATTATCCAAATAATGTGGGACCACTGTGTTTTTTAGTCGGCAGACTAGAGAAGCTTCTCTAGTCGGCCGACTAGAAAAACTTTCCTCACACACACACACACACACACACACAGATATATATATATATATATATATATATATATATATATATATATATATATATATATATATATATATATAAAGCTTCATCGTTCAAAATAAGTTAAAAAATTACCCAAGGCCAATTCGGTCAAGGGTCATCTTGTCTCTCTCTATCAATAAAGCTTCATTATTCAAAATAAATAAATAAAAATTAAAGAAGTTTCCATTTGAAAGAAACCATGAAACAAAGAGCCTCATTGTACCCTCTGAGAGAGACCAAAATCATTACACAGGCTTTCCTGTCTGCAGGTAAAAAGCAAAAAGACATAGTTCCTGTTCCATGATTGATCAATCTTCTTCAATCTCATTAATAACTTCTGGATTTACAAAACAATTTCGTAGCTTTTTTTTTTTTTTTTTGTAGCTTGATTATCTTTCAATTTCTATGTTTTTGCTTGAGATACATAATCATTCCAGTGTAACTAAGCTGAAGCTGACTAAATTGTCCCAAATCATTCCAGTGTAACTATGTCATTTACACCAGCTGAATACAGCCAAACCAGTTAATTAGATGATCAGGTCCGATTCAGGTCCGTATCTGTTTCAATGCATTTGTTTGATAGGACGTGTGTGCGTGGGTTTTGTGGGGGGGTATTTCGCGGATGGTCTGTTGCATGTGAGAGTAACCACATCGTGAATGAAGACAGAATCTGCTGAAAAGTGAGCCTGTGTGGGTGCTCTCACATGCAACATACAATAACGAAATGCCTTTTGCGATGGACGCTAGCAAATCCCTTTATATATACATACAGCATTTTCACAAATTTCGAAACAAAAAAAAAAGGATCCACTGCTCATTCCAGTCTAAAACATAATCAGGAGCTGTTTTAGAAAGGATTATGTATTTTTTATTTCAGTATCCCGTTATTGCTGACATTATTAAATTACAAAAATCCATGGAACATTCCACCTATGGGCATATTGAATTCATAATTCCACAAGGTAAAAGTTGGAAAGCAATTAACCCCTATGGTTTCCTTGATCATAGTGCCGATACATTTCCAGATTCTAGTGACAAAAAGAAACCTTATTCTAAAAATTGAGAACGACAAAACCCAGATATTTCTGATACCCAGAAGGGGCAATGAGAGGTTCTAGGATTGAGACTAATAGGATTCCTCTGTTGGCCACAAACATATCATCACCTAGAAGTTTGCCAAAACAATCATGATGAAATTATATATGTGTACCATTTAATATATATATATATATATATATATATATATATATATATATATATATATATATATATACAGAAAAGTGTGTGTGTGTGTGTGTCATAGATATATATCTGTGTGTCCAGTAAAGGAGAGAGTAGGTCCACAGAGTTACTTGCCTTCAGTAGCAAAAGCCTGCTGATTAAGGTAAAAGAAATAAGAAAATACCTTATATTGTCTCTGCATAAGCAGCGGGCTCATCTCTTGACCTTCTATTAGATCTACAGCTGTTGACGGACCTTCTGAATTGTATTTCCGAGAGGCTCCTTCACGTGAGCCGCTTACACCGGTTCCACAGTTGCTCCATTCAATTCCTGAACATTTACTTTCCTCGGTCTTGTTTTCAATAGCTCTCCTGTTCACAAGCTCTTTCTTTTTGGCTCTCCGACTGAATGTAATCAACGGACTATTGAACTTATTGGGAAGCACATCACTGCATGGTACATTAGAATTAACTTGATGGGGTAAATCACTAGTTTCTGAAGGAAACGTCTTTGATAAAGAAGCCTCCTGATATCCAGGACCATGGTTTTTTTCAATAGATGAATCCAAGCATACAGAACTTGATCTGTTCGCGGTGTCCATTTCTATTAATCGAGAAAGTGATCTCCTTTTAATGTCCGCAACCTTGCAAGGGGTGCCAGAACTCAAATGTGAATCTACATCTATCTGAATGGAATTCGAATTCTTTTCAGAAGATGCATCTTTTTTAAGGGATATATCTTTTTCCTTACTGGAAGTATTCTTATCACGATGCACCTTTAGTAACACTTTACGAGAACGAAGTGTGTTTGGTCCCATCTCCGATCCTTCAATGCATTTTTTTGCCCTTGCTGTTCTTGGCTCTCGAACTCTCTGTTGCGAAGACTTTCCAGGACCACTATGCTCACTACAGACAGAGCATAGCCATTTCCCAGGAGGAAAATGCTTCAAACAAATAAAGTATATGACATCAGCCCAAGTGTTGTAAAAAAAAAGGGAAAAATGTTTCTGCTCGATCGAGTAGATACGTTATCTACTCCATTGGCCAAAAAATACAGTGGGGGCCCACATTGTTTGGGTGATGCAAATCATTCATTTGATGGGCCTTGACATAGATAGGATGTGCCCAAAAAAACAGCTCCATAGGATCATCCCAACCCTTCGATTTGTGGAGGTTAAAATGGACGGTTATAAACCTCCACAAATCTGTCCATTTTTTACCACCACAAATCAAAGGGTTAGGATGATCCTATGGAGATGAGTTTTTGGGCACACCCTATCTATGTCAGGGCCCATCGAATGAATGATTTGGATCATCCAAATAATGTGGGTCCACTATGTTTCTGCCGACGGAGTAGATAACGTTATCTACGAGATCGAGTAGAAAATGTGAGCCCAAAAAAAAAAAAAAACCATTCATCTTAATGTAACTTTTTGTGATATGCAAACCTGAAGCGGTGGATCAACACAATGAAGATGATAAGTTCGAGGGCAGCTATCACAGCCCAGCAGGTTACCATCAATATCACAGATAACACATTGAACATAGTGCTGCAATAAAATCAGCAACATATGAGCAAAGAGAAAAAGAACAAGAACCCAGCAACTGCCGATCAGAGACATCATAGCATTTGTGTAAAATTCTGATTAAAAAGCATAGAAACACTAATCTTTAGAACATTTAGATTCCTCCAGAGAATGAAAGAGTCGATCAAACATTTAATCAATGCTTTGAAATTGCAATTCAACATATGCATTTTTGCCACCAGTTCAATCTGAGTTCCTTCTTGTTAATTGATAATAGGGCAAACGATATGCATAGATGGAAAAGGAAAAGATACTAAACAGGACAGAAGAAGAAAATACTAGTTCTGCCACATGCCTTTCAGCTCCTTAATCCAGAGGCTGTGAGCAGTTGGCTTCCTGAGGGACCACACTATTTGGAAGTGCAGAGAGATTACACATTACTCAAAAAAATTTAATCCAGCAGAGGTTGGTGGGGGGTGGGGGGGGGACCTAAGCTCCAATGCCATCATGGGAAACAACCCTTCTTCCTCTAACTTTTTACGAAGTTTCTCATCAGAAGCACTAACCAAAAGAAATAACATATACTAGGAGTACCTGTGTGATGATTGCAACTTACAGAATTTAGTAATGCAATTGTCTCCCATCTCTGGGACACATGTTCATCAATATGACAGAAAGCATAAGAAAATCTGCAATGATTCTAACATATATTGAACACATAAAATCACATTCATCAGTTCAGAAAGTACACTAAACAATCTCTTCCCTTTTTTTTTTTTTTGAAATGGGCTAAACAATCTCATATTAGTAGTTACAGACTTGAAACCTATAGACGTTTATTTACTAAGACATCCTCCAACATAACAATTTCAGCATGCACACCAGTAAACAGAAAATAAACTTACACATACTCATTACCATAATAGACTGGCATTTTATAACAAATATGTTAGCAACAAATTTAGGAGTTTATTGGCCCCACCAAGAACCCAAGATGAACAAAAAGATCAAGGTGCACATCATTCTTATCACCCTAAATATTTCATATACAGTGGGAAGTTTAATATGATCACCTCATCATCGCTTTTCTGCTTTGCTGTCAAATGCCTTGTCTTTGAGTCATCCTTCTGAGTAATTATCGTTGGAGTACTCCTTGGAGAGTCACAAGAAGTGCTAGCGCCTTTGATCCCTTGAGGAATTTCAAACTGAGAAGAGAGTCTCTTTCGCTTGTACGTCAGAACAACCTTGTTGCTTATCATTTCTGCCTCCAGATATGGTTTCTTTTTCTCCCAATCCTGACCCCTCGAACCTTACAGCAGCCCAAGAGAAAAGCAAGCATGAATATCCGTGAATGCCTACAATCTGACCGGATCCAAACAGGCTCAACAAATGCCTACAAAACTGGAAGTTCACTATACACAAGTTAGAAGTGACTCAACAAATTAAGCAATCCAGGCTCTTGCAAGAATACTAAGAGCCTGTTTGGATACGCAGATTTTTTTTTGAAAGATGATATATTTTCATTGATACTAAAGTAATTACATTGGGGACCAGGAGTCCCTCCTGCCATTACGTAATATCAAAGAAGACTGCCCATTACGTAATATCAAAGAAGACTGGCCAAGGCATACCCTGAGCCAAAATCTGAACAAAAACAACGACAGCAAAGTGTGGGCCCTTTTTTTCTTGCATCGATCCATGGTCGTGCCTTATACCACAAATAATACAAGAGAAACTTTACCCGACCATGCCCTGCCAGATTTCATCACTACAATCCTTCCAAGTATATCTATCATCTTCGTCAACAGCCTCCAAAAAAACGCATTACTTCTTTAGCAGCAGCAACACCACATTACTTTCCTAGCACTAGAATCTAACCTTATATGGGACAGATACCATTGCTATATTCCCAATCTACCAATCTAAGATATCACCTTAACACCAACCAACAGAACTATAACCAATTGTCAGGGATTCCACAATACCCGACTTCCCCTCTGAACATCCCTTTTTCCTTCCTCACTCTACTTAAAAGTTAAAACAACAAAGAAAGCCATATCTACTCAGTACTTCATTGGGATAAGCCCTCATTACCCCAACAAAAAGTGAAAGGGCTTACTTTTTTAATATGAACATTTTTCTAACTCCAAGAGAAGCTGCTCAATCTCAACAGACTTCTCATATGAGATCTTTTCCCCTGCTCAATCTCGCTGATTTTAGAATCTTGGATTTCCTCAAAATCCAGGATGGGAGACAAGAAGAAGGAGACTATCCGTTTCGCTTCTCTTTAGAATCTTGGATTTTAAGTAAGAAATCCAGGTTTTAGAAATCTCTCCCCCATCCTGAGATTTCTAAATCCTGGATACATGGGATGATCTCCTACCCTCTTGCCCGGACAGAAGGGCGAGAAATCAGAAAACGACGGCTGGTCTCTTTCTTCTCTCGTCTCCCATCTAAAATTTTGAGGAAATCCAAGATTCAAAAATCCGTGTATCCAAACAGCCCCGATACTCGGATTTTAGAATCCAGGTTTTAGTTTGAAAAACAGTGTAAAAGAGGGTTCATGATCAAGCCGCTGTATGGTGTCCTGACAGTGTTTCTTGGATTTTAAGTAAGAAATCTAGGTTTTAGAAATCTCTCCCCCATCTTGAGATTTCTAAAACCTGGATACATGGGACAATCTCCTGCTCTGTTGCTGACGGAAAAAGGGCGAGAAATCAGAAACAACTACTGGTCTCCTTCTCTCGTCTCCCATCAACAATTTTGAGGAAATCCAAGATTCTAAAATCCACGTATCCAAATGTTAGCCCTCCATCAGTTACTCGAGAACACATGTGTATTCAAGGTTTGTATTATGAAATAATCTCCCAAAAAAAACACAACATCAGGAACTAATCACAACTTCCAATTTCTGGAGAAATAAAAATGAAAAGAACCAACATGAAAAATACATACATTGTAGACAAGATTCACACTTTCATGCCTAGCTTCCTTTTTACATCCCCTCCCCCCATTTTTTCAAGAAAATGCAATTCCACAAAACACACATCAGAGTGTTCCAAAAGGAAAAAAAAAACCAAGTTTTTACAATTCGGATTCTAAACTGCTCGCAAAAAAAACACATAAAAAGAAAACAACAAAAGCAAAAGCAAACCTAGAAATCAAGCATCGAAATAGAAGGTAAAGATACCTGATTTTGCAGGAAAATGCAGGTAGAGATTCTACGGAGGAAAAAAATGAGGGGAATGAGGGAGATTGTATGGGGAGGAACCCTCGGGCTTTTGTTGAGTGAGTGAGGTTTTTGCTTTTTTAGTGTAATGCCAAGTTCCGTGAGGTAACCTTATATTAATAGCGAGGGGTGTTTTAGTAATTTTACGACGCCGTTTATTTCGAGGTGTGAACTACCGAATGAGGGCGCTGTTTTTTCATTTGACGCTGTGGGCCCTGCCCTTTCTACGATCCCACGTTTTGTTTTCCTGTTTTATTCCTTTTTCTCTCTTTATTCCTAAACAGCCCTCTTCTTCCAGGTAAGCACAACGTTTCTGTAATTTTTTTTTAAAGAAATTTAATGGGTGCATGTGGTAGCTTAGCAGAGTAGTGGTGTGGTAAGGAGTGTCATTATCCTGTAGGTAGAGAGAAGAGAAAAGAGTGCTAAAACCCAAGACTTTACTAGCAAAAGAACTTTGCTCAATTAGTTTGGTGGGTGAAAGGCATGCCACGTGGGTTCGACTACCTTAATAAACAAACGATGGTTCTATTAGCGGATATAAAGGTTTGAGTGGGAAAGACTTTGGCAGTATATTTAATAATGCTGCCCTTCCTGGTATCTGGTATGGGGTGATCGACCGCCTTAATCAACTATGGTTCAATTAGAGAACATAATGTTTTGAGTAGTAAAAACATTGGCGGTATATTTAATAATATTGACGTTTCTCATTGCGCGATTGACCGCTTCAATCAACGATGATTCGATAAGTGGATATAACGGTTCGAGTGGAAAAAATGCTGGTGGTATATTTAATAATGTTGCCGTTTCTGACTAGGGCGATCGATTAATTAACAATGGTTCGATCAGAGGATATAACGGTTGGAGTGGGAAAAACATTGGCGGTATATTTAATAACGTTGCCGTTCTTAATTTAGAGTTTTTGTTTGTTAGCAACGACGGGTTGATGAACGTTGCCGGTATGACTAATAACGTTATTGTTATTAATAGTAGGGTTTCCATTCGAGGGCCACGTCATGAAGGGAATCGATGTGTATTAAATGCTAGCCAAAAGAGACAACGAGAACTAATAAAATATACAAAATGGGACTGGAAAGAGAATTATTTAGATTGAGTTTGGGAAGGTTAAAAGGGTCTTTCTACCTCCACCTTTTCAAGATTCATGCTTGTTTTGAAATGAAGTCCAACACTACCCGCACCACACATTAGTTTGCAATCTTTATCCGCGTGCCGTGCTTTTGTCCAAGCAAAAATATGCAACCAAGTACTGCAACGACCTGACCCGCCAAAACCATCCAAAATACACATTAAACGGTGGGAATTGTGCAGCCAGAGAGCAGGCAAAAGCACTAGTAAATATCGGCAATCTAGCTCAGTTAGTCAAGACTTTAGTCTACATCCTCAAAGATTGAAGTTCGGTCCTAGCTTACCTACAAGAAAGGGAAAAGATATTGGAACCAAGAGTATAACTAGCTTGAACAATCAAAGTGTGCCACTAATACAAAAAAAAAATTCACTTTTTACCGAGTTTCCTTGTTTAAGCTAAAGGAAACCATGGTAGGTTGTTCTCTTGAGACGCCGGTGCAATGATTGTTTTGTTCAGTTTTCTACCCTTTCACTGTTCCCATAGCATTACTCGAAAAAAATAAATTCCATGACGTAAATGGTTAATTTGTTTCTCCTGCCATGCACCAAAAATCTTCTCTAAGAGAAGACCCCATCCATGCAAAATCTTCTCGAAGAGCAGATACTACCCATGCATACTGGAATGTAAAATGGACAGCCCAAAAAACCAAAAGGCAACATTACAAAAGAAAAAGAAAAAAAAAAACTTGGGTTAGGATTTATGTGTTTTGGTCACCGAACGATTGTGATGTAGGACATTAACTTAAGGAAATTTATGAGTCTTTTTCCTTTTTTGGATTGATGTAGTTTGCTTATAGAATACTATTCTAATAGGAGCTTGTGTTAGAGTTGGATATGAATTGTAGTTCGATGATTCAGAGAGAAGAAGGGTTGGATTTCTATTAGGGGCAAGTGCTTTTTTTTTGGGGTGGGACGAGTAGTTTGTGTAGATCTATCTTTACATTGAATAAAGTTTGAATTAGGTTTGTTAGAGAATCAGATATGATTGGATTGTGGCAGATTAGGCAGCCCGGTTGGATTAGGATTACGTTTATCTCTTTCCATATTTATATTTTCCCTTTCCATGCTTATATGTAAGTGCTTATTTAAGCACACGTTCGTGTTAATGAAAAACATCCAAGATTAGTAAAATACAGATTTTATCATGGTATTAGAGTAGGTCAATCCGGCCATGCACCGAGCACAACGTTTCCAACACCGATCTTTGGCGGACGGCTAGGTTAGCCGTCCGCCCGGCACCACTTCTATATCTTCTTCTTCCTTTCATCAACTTCGCTTCTATTTCTTCTTTTTCCTTTCAACAACTTCTTTGTCTGGTGCCCTTACTCCCATCGATGGCTCAGACCCTTTTCTTCTCTGTCATGAACGGTAATCAAAGATCCAACCCACTCTTGAAAGTGGATCAGTTTCGACTGCAGAAACCTTCCCTCACAAGCTTCCACCCCGTCAAACTGAACCTCACCAGTACTCCTCCCATCAATATATTTCCTTCAAAAAATTACACGAGGATCTACTCAAGTTCTAAGAAGATATGCGAGAGATTGTAGCTTTGAAGATTGCAACCTTATATAATTAGCTCACACAAGAGAAAGGATGGTGGATAAATGCTCTTAGTAGTAGGTCTAACATTTGATATGAATGGCCCACTTGATAGCCATTGTTTTGAATCTCCCATCTCCCAAAACTCATAAATCATCTAAAGCTAGGCACATCAAATGGAGAGAGAACAGCCACCTCTCATGAATTGAGCAATAAGACAAAATAAGATAAAAAGTGAGCCTATGTGGCTGTTCTCTCCTACAAAAATGAGCCGCAAAATGGCTCTCCCCGAAATTGCCTAGGAAATCTCAACGAACAATTCCTAGTAAATCTTACGCCGTCAAATCAAATATCGGACGGTAACAGATGCGGGCTTTGCTTGTTTAACTAGTCGGGACTTGGGAGTGAAAAAGCACATTTGGTAGTGTAAGTTTCCGGCCAGAACGCAATGGACAAAAAAGCCCTCAACGTAACTACTTTTTTACCCGACAAGCCCCTTTGTTCCTCTTTCAAGGGTTTTTACTTTTTAGGGGTTTAAGCCTCTTCTTCCTGAGCTTCCTCCTTCCCCGCCTGCCAAATACCAACAAGACTCAGATCAAAATCTCAAGTTTTCTTCAAATCTCCCATAAAACAAACCCATTAAAACTCAATCTCAATAACCTATTTAACCCATCCACCCCCTTTTCAATCTATCTCACCCCCAAATGGCTTAGACAAATCTCTCCTCATTTCTCACAATGACAATGTCAACACTCACCAAAACCAAGACCACTTGGACTCGCTTCCTTCTAACCCTAAACCCTAAAAAACCCATTAACAATCCCATCATTTTCTCCCGAACAATTTCAAATTCCCCCCCTTTCTTCCCCCAATTCCATTACATTCAAAAACCTAATTCTAATTTCCAAACCTCTTTTCGATTCGATCGGTTCTTTTCATCTGCAAGAACAATCCAAGAGCTTTTGGCGGAGGTCGAGATGGAGAAGCAAAGAGAGAGAGAGCAGAGGAAAAGGGCAGGCGAAGACGTGGGAGAGGACAATGAGGACGAAGAGGATTATATGGGTGTGGGGAAACTTATAGAGAAGCTTGAGAAGGAGAAGGAGAAGGAAAAGGATACAGGAGACCTTGATAGTCGTGAAGAACCAACGGATTCGGAGAGCGAAGATGATGAAAGGTTCTCCCCAGATGAGCTGAAGAAACGCCGTGATGAGTTTGAGAAGAAGTTCAAGCGCCATGAGGAGCTTCTCAACAACTTCACGGAGGCCGGTAACCCTTTCTTTTCCTCCCTCTGTCTTTTTTTTTTCCAGCACGCTAAACAAATTGGGTAGAAACAGTGAAGAAAGACTTGATAGCTAGGAACATAACAGAGAACATGACCTTGGATAGGATAGCATGGAAAAAAACGATCCCCGTAGAAGAACCCAACTAGAGCCAGGATTAGAGCCGGGTAAATTCCTTTCACCTTCTTCATGAAATTTTTCTAAAGGATTCATTTAGCCGACCCCAACTAGTTTGGGACAAAGGCTTTGTTGAGTTGAGTTGAGTAGGCTAAATGATCTGTTTTGGCATGAAATGGATGTATCTGGATATCTCTCACTCATATTTATGTGATGCTAAAATATGACAAAACCTATGCCAAGAATTGGTTCATGTGGGAATGGGTGTATTAGTTCACATAAGAATGGATATAATAACGAAAGGGTTTATTCATGTTCAAGTGAGTCCCAACAATACCATTGTAACTGTTACGGATGTACGAGGTCGTAGTTTTTCTTTGGTTCCATCAATACATATTGTGAAACAACCAATTACTCCAAAAGCTTAAGCTGTTAGAGTTGGTGTTATTTAATCATTTATACTTCGACAAGTCCCCTAATGTGTGGCCAGTGGATTTTTAATATCAAGGAGTTGTTGGGTTTTGAACCCATGACCTGTCGTGAGGCAATAGCTATTTTACCATGCGAAACAACCAATCGCTGCCTCCAAAAGCTCAACCCGTTGAATTTCCTACTTTACTGTATTTAATAATGAAAAACAGAAGTGTAACTTGTTAGTGATTTTGGATTTTCAAAATCATGTTTTTTGCATGTTTTAGTGTTTTGGAAAATATTTTATCAAAAGCGTTTGGGAAAAAGAAAATGTTTTCTTGGAAAGATTTGCTTTTACAAAAGGATGTAGAGGTGTAGTTGAAAAGATAGTCCCGTGCCGGATGAGAGAAAGGAAAGAGAAGGGCTTATAAAGCACTACGCGCGGCGTGGGTAATGGGCTATAGGGCGCATAGTGGTGCTTTATTGACGCTTTTTTAGGCGCACTTTGCACTTCGCACGTACGCAACGTCGCGAGGAGCGATTGGAGCCTTTAATTTTTCCAGATTTGATCTGCACCATTGGATCAAGATGAAGGTGGACCGGTCGGATGGGTGGGTCAAATGGTTCGTAGGCCCATCAAGCCGAATGGTTCGGTTGGGTTGGGCTTCGGTTCGGGCCTAATGGTCGGCCCAACGGGCCCATAACTCCAACGGTCAAAGAGTGTGATCAAATGGGTTGTGTCCCTTCCCCCAACGGTCAAGTGCCAAGGGGGTGCGATCCACACCATAGATGGTTGATCTAACGATGACTGGGTTGGAGAGAGGTTTTACTCAAACCAACAGTCACCTATAGGATCGATCAGAATCGTTCAATATCAATGGGTGCGATCTAACGGTCAGATTTCAAACATTCTGGAAAGGTGCCCTGTAGAGGTGTTTTTCACACTAAAAAGCAGGTGGTCTACAAAATGTGTAGAATTCAGTCATTTCAAATAGAAAAACGAATTGGCAATTCTGACAGAATTTACACTCTCTTCTACACTCCTACAAAATCCCCAAGTATTTCTACATACTGTTTTTCTTTTGTTTACTGTTCTAGATACTGTTTTTCTGCAGAACCAGTATCTAGAAATTTCTCTAAGGCTTGAAATTTCGGAAGGGCATTTCGGGTTTGATTCCGCTAGTGCTATGCGTCATCAAACATTAGTAGGGCTTCCCTACTAGGCTTCATTGTATCTTGGAGGCAATTTGCGGATCCCCTTTGCACACTTCTAGTGGGGGCGAATCTTGTCTTAAGGAAAGTGATATCACGCCTTGAAGCAACAAGTTTTCTGTTTTCTATCAACAACAGTACCCTCAGTTTTTTTCCAACTATAATTGTATTAACTGAGTGTGTAATGCATCTATAATTGGATCCATCGATGGTATGGTAGTTTTTTAGAACCTGTACTTTGTCATGTTTATTACTGTCTCCTCCACCTGGTATTGCATTCCTTAAAAAGGAAAGTAGAAAATTCTCTAACTGGGTCAGGATTTTTTTGTTTAGATCAATGTGTGTTTGTTGCTTTGGGGTTTTATTTGCCTTGCTTCACGTCATTTCTGTTGATTTTAATTCTGTTTTTTCTTCAGAGGCTGTATGCAAAGTAAGAAAATTGACAAGGGTATAATGTTCTTTTTGATTTCTCTTGGCGTACTGTTTAGAGTTCTACTGGAACTTCTTCATTGTGGTTCATTTGAAGCAGTGGTGTTCATTCGTTCAAAGCAAGATGAATACATTTTTGCTGCAGTCTGCATTTTTTATTTATTCATCCACTTTTAGTTTTTCCCACATGGGATACAGAAGTTTAGATTGTTGTTTTCCTTTAAAAAACCTTGATCAATTTTTATAGGTTTTTTTACCATTAAAAACAATTTTTATTGGTTTAGTTTTCCAAACAATTTTTTTGGTTTAGTTTACCACTTTAGGCGTGTTTGCTTTTCTAGTTCAGATCTATGGAACATGAATCATCCTATGAAAGGATGTATTGTCTTCTCTATTATTGGTTCTTTAATGCACCTTTGTCATTTCTTCTCTCCTGACAGAAACTGTTGATGATGCATACAAATGGATGAATAGGATCGACAAATTCGAGCAAAGACATTTCCGTTTGCCATTGGAATACCGGGTTATCGGTGAGTTGATGAACCGTCTGAAAGAAGCCACCGACAAGGAAAGATTCATGCTTCTTCATAAGTTAAACAGGGCTGTGAGGTTGGTTGAATGGAAGGAGGCCTATGACCCTAACAATCCAGCGAATTATGGAGTTATTCAACATGAACAAGTAGGCCCTTCGGTTGATCTTCTAGAACATGCCGGGTTTGAAAAAGAAAAGCAAATTATTCAAGGGGCTGATCTGGAGGAAGATGATGATGAAGATTTCAGTGACACAAAAGACAAGGATGATATGTTGTTAGAGAAGCTTAATGCCATAGACAAGAAACTTGAGCAGAGATTGGCAGAACTAGATTGTACTTTTGGGAAGAAGGGGAAGCTTCTAGAAGAAGAGATCAGAGACCTTGCAGAGGAGAGAAATTCTTTGACTGAGAAGAGAAGACGGCCTCTTTATAGGAAAGTATGTAAACAAACCTTTCTACTATGTTCCTTTCTTTATATTGTAGGAGCTGCTAATTTAGTTATATTTTACTATATAAGCAGTGGGCCTTCCATTGAAATAGTATCGTGTCACTTCTTTCTCTCTTTGTCTGCCTTGGTTTTAACTGGCCTTGTAGCTTCTAACAGTTTTAGTTATTCTTAGCTGGAAGAAAGTACATGAAAGTTATATGAAAGTGCCTTCCTATTTCTGTTTCATTTGATTAACATTAAATTTACAAATTTAGAACATTTGGATATCTTTCCTGTCCATATATTCTATTCTCGTATCCCAGTTGATGTCATAACATGTTGCTGCATGACTGTGCACCATCTTAGTCTCTTTACCTGGATGACTGATCCCTAAAGCTTATTTTGATGTTTTTCTCCTTTGCTACAGCTGGTTACTTCTATCATGGGGACTTTATTTGAATTACTATCACAGAAATGTGAGGAACCTCTTTTATGTGGATAGTTGGCACCAGTTTTGAATTTCTTATTTTCATCATTTCTTGAGTAACAGAAATAGGTAACAAGCATTCTGTTTAGGGCAAATTAGCTGCTATGTACATACATTTGCTGTTCTTGGTCAGACATCTCCATCTGAGGTACTTGCTGGTACTGTTCCTTTGATGAATTTTGATCCTTGGGGCATTGGCATCCGATTAAGGGAAAGACACCAAAGCTCAAGGAACAACATAGGACATATTCTTCAATGCTGCTCATTCTCCGATCTTTAGAGTGGGTAAAACGGGCAGAACCGAATCGTTTGGACTGACTCTGCCTTGCTCTGATAATGTAGCGCGTATCATAGCCAAATACTGCTCGAGATTCTAAAATCAGAGAAACGGGCTGAATGGGTTGGATTTACCAAACACCATTCTCCATTTTTTTCTTTCTTTGCTACAAAAAAAAAAAGCGCAAAAGCGCTGCTAAGACGGGTTAAAGAATGCTACCATAGTTTACAGACATCACTACTCTATTGACCGCCCCATCTTCCACCCCATATGAATTGCTAAGTTGTTGGAGAAACATCGCGCAACCATTTGAGAATCATAAACATGCACTAACCATTCAACTTCTTAAGTTGGACGAGCTGTTGTCATTTGTGGAGTCTTTGTCTAATTATATGTGGATACAAAGCTATGGCAGAGGAAACCAAAGTGCTTATAGAAATGACACATGGGATATTGTCATATTGTGGTCAGATCATTTTTTTTTTTTTTGACAATGGTGAGAATCTTATTAAAAGCCAAGTAAAGAAACTGCGAGGAAAACAATAATTTTTTTTTTTTGAACGGTAAACAAAAGCAAAAAAAAAAATGGAGGGAGCTCATCAAATATCTCAACCCTTAGTTTAGTAACTCCCGATCGGACAGGGCGATCCGCCTCTCCATTCGTCGTTCTTCGCATGTGCTGAAAACGAACCGGAAATGAAGGGCCTTTAACACCATTCAGAATCCTTACCCATCTC
The DNA here is from genome assembly GCF_043159265.1 of Tasmannia lanceolata. Taxonomy (NCBI): domain Eukaryota; kingdom Viridiplantae; phylum Streptophyta; class Magnoliopsida; order Canellales; family Winteraceae; genus Tasmannia; species Tasmannia lanceolata. Next base: position 11,287,885 of record NW_027518714.1, on the reverse strand, counting down.
ACTATTAGGTAGGAAGAATCCTTACCCATGAAATAATGAGTGAGATGATTTTTATGTAAGAAAATGAAGGGCCTTTAACACCATTCTTAAAGAGATGGGCATTTCTCTCCTTCCAAAGAACCCATATAGTAGCCACAAGCGTCACCTTCCAAAAAATCCTACCTTTCTTCGGCCAAGGCACATATAATACCAACTGTCTAGGATGTCAGAAATGTGGTGAGGGAACACCCAAGAAACTCTGATTCTCCTAATTATGTGACACCACACATCTTTGGCATACATGCAGATAAGTAGATGATCTAATGACTCCCTCATCTCTACATAAAGAGGGCAATGATCGATGATCATCATCTCACGATTGCGGAGGTGATCCACTGTCATGATCTTGTTCTGGAACACACTCCCAAAAAGACAAAACTCTAGGAGGTGTAGATATTCCAAACTCTAACTAAGTGAGAGGAAAGCAGACTAGAAACCATATGGAGATGGAAGGAACAGTGAAAGAACTCGGAGTGTCCCAGATCCAAACCCTTTTGTCCCTGCCATGCGTGCCAATGTATATAGCTTCCAGAATGGTTAGCATTTGTGGCCAGATCATTTGATAGAAATGTATTAGGATAAGTGGGTTTACGAACTAAAGTAGAAATCAGACGACACTAGACATATATAAGGCTAGATTAGTAGCCAGGGGCTGCAACCGGCATCTTGGTTAGACTATGATGAGACATTTTGTTCAATAATCAAGACCCCATCGTGAGGTTCATACTTTAGCTAATGTTTTAGGGTGGAATCTTCATAAGATGGATGTGATTAATGCCTTGCTGCATGGATCTTCAAAAGAATATGTCTCTGCATGGGGCAACTTGAAGGGTTTGAATCAACAAACAAGATTAATTTGTATGCAGACTTAAGAAAGCCACATATGGTCTAAAGCAAACAACTAGTGCATGGTTTGTAAAACAGCTATATGAGGTTCTTAGCAACAGGGGTGACAAAAGAAGCATATTAGGCAAGTCTTGGTTTGGTAATCATACTAGGACAGATATGGTATGGATTTTGGTTTATGTAGATGATATTATTGTCACAGGGAGTGATAGTCCTGAGATACAAAAGTTGAAAAACAGCTTGAGCAAAGGCGAGTTGCATTATTTTCTAGGTGTTGATAAAAAGAACAAAAGAAGGAATGATATTATCACAAAAGATGTATCAAATCTTCTAAGTAGATTTCTCAATCCAGTCAACAGTGAATAGTGTATAACAGGAAGTCAAGTGCAAGGGAAGGTGAAAAGATCAAAGGCCCACACATCAGTCAGAGTATGGTAGACACCCTACAACATCGTACCTTTACTAGACTAGAGATCGTTTATGTTGTAAATCAGGTAAGTAGGTAGTGAAATGGTCTTAGAGATAAGGGCATGTAGGTAGCGAAATGAAACATAAGGTACATTTAGGCACGCTACGCCATGTGATGCGATTTAGATATAGTTTACTTGTTTTTCTTATACATTATCTTTTTTTGATACTTTATCATTTATATATTTTGCTTTGTTGGGCTTAGATGTGGGGGATGTCCAAGTCACTTATTTCATACCCATCTACCCCTCCCCATTGCCCACACGGCTTATCAATTAATTCCCAACCCACATCCTAAATCTTATTTTATTATTTTAACCCATGGCCCACATGAGCCATCATTAATACTGAAACTCACTTTCTAAACTTATGGTCTTCCACTTAAACATCCAAACCCGCTTTACCTACTTATCACCATAGTTTTTAATTTCCACTGAAGCCGACACGAAACAGCCAGAATGTTTTTGTTTTCACCCCTATCGAAACCGAAACGATCAAAATGCATAAACCAAAATCGTAAGTGTAATAGTGGTATACTATATTAGAATGCATAACATAATTATAGTGATATGGATTGCATGCGAAATATGGTGCATGTATTATGTATAAATATTTATATGAATTACATGTGAAATTTCGTTTGTACTAAATTATTAGACATGAATGACAGTGCATCTGTGCATGTCAGTAGGTATTCAATGTTTTAAACCATTTTGGGTGGTTTTCTTGCTTATATGATGATTTCTAGGTGTGTATTTGTGCTCATTCTATTATTTTCTGAAGTTTCATCTTCAAATTCTGTCATTTGCATATGTTTCCTTATGTTTTTGTGATTTAACAGGATTTCCACGGGAATTTCCAATAAAAACCGGAACGGTTTCATTCCGTGGCAACCGATCTGAAATTGAAATATAAAACCTTCTCATTACTTTCCAATAAAAACCGAAACAGTTTCTTACTATTGCGAGCCTTGGCATAACAGTAAGGTTGCTCCATTGTGACTTGGTGGTCACGGGTTTGAGTCACGGAAACAGCCTCTCTACAAAGCAGGGGTAAGGCTGCGTACATCTAGTCTCCTCAGACCCCACAATGGCAGGAGCCTCGTGCACTGGGCCGCCTATTTTTTTATTACTTCCCATGTCCCACCAATTACAACCCTATTTAAGTCCCTTCTTACCACCTCCTTGCCTTCTCTCCCTTTTTTCCCCTATCGTCTCATGTAGGGCTGCATATGAACCGAGCCGGATCACGAACATGTTTGGGTTCGGCTCATTAAAAGCTCGGCTCGGGCTCGTTCGTTTACTAAACGAGCCGAACCCGAGGCCCAAAAATTAGGCTCGTCATATAAACGAGCCGAACTTGAGCTTTGTATAGTTTGGCTTGGACAAGCTCGTGAACTTTTTAGGCTCGGTTCATAAAGCTGAGCCGAGCTTTAAAGCTCGAATTATGTTCATTATATTACTATATATATTATATTACACACACACACACACACACATATATATATATATATATATATATATATATATATATACGTGTAGCTAACTTAGCTACATCGACGGCTTAAAATACAGTGGGCCCACATTGTTTGGGTGATCCAAACCATTCATTTGATAGGCCCTCACATTGATAGGGTGTGCCCAAACAATTAACTCCATTGGATGATACCAACCCTTCAAACTGTGGAGGCAAAAAATGGACAGATTTGTGAAGGTTTTTACACGTCCATTTTTGCCTCCACAAATCGTAGGGTTGGGATGATCCTATGGAGCTGATTTTTTGGGCACACCCTATCTATGTGAGGGCCCATCAAATGAATGGTTTGCATCACCCAAACAATATGGGGCTCACTGTATTTTAAGCCGTCGGTGTAGCTACACTTTTCTCATATATATATATATATATATATGAGAAATATGTGGACACCGTCTCTATGTCAGGGCCCATCAAATGAATGCTTTAGATCACCCAAATATGTGGGACCCATGTGTTTTTGGGTGGCGGACTAGAGAATGATCTCTAGTCGGCCGGACTAGAAACACTTTCCTCTATATATATATATATATATATATATATATATATATATAACTTAGAGTTAAGTGAAGCTACACATACGTGTAGCTAACTTAGCTACACCAACGGCTTAAAATACAGTGGGCCCACATTGTTTGGGTGATCCAAACCATTCATTTGATAGACCCTCACATTGATAGGGTGTGCCAAAAAAATCAGCTCCATAGGATCATCCCCACCCTTCAAACTGTGGAGGCAAAAATGGACAGATTTGTGAAGGTTTTTACGCGTCCATTTTTGCCTCCACAAATCGTAGGGTTGGGATGATCCTATAGAGCTGATTTTTTGGGCACCAACTATCTATATGAGGGCCCATCAAATGAATGGTTTGCATCACCCAAACAATGTGGGGCCCACTGTATTTTAAGCCGTTGGTGTAGCTAAGTTAGCTACACGTATGTGTAGCTACACTTTTCTCTATTACTTAATGGTATTTATTTTATGTGTTTACTAAACGAGCTGAACCCGAACCCAAGCAAGCTCGAGCCTGGCTCGGCTTGGCTCACTAAAAGTTCGGCTCGGGCTCGTTCGTTTACTAAACGAGCCGAGCTCGAGCTTTGTTAAATTTTGGCGAGCCAAACACGAGCCCATAGTAAAAAGCTTGTCACGAACACGAGCCAACGCTCAAACTAAGCGAGCTGAGCACGAACACCCCAAAGTTCGGCTCGTTTGCAGGCCTAGTCTCATCGGTGGTAGGGCAACGTCGCCTCCCTCCTCCATCAAGTACACCATATCCCTTCTTTTTTTTTGAAAAGGGCAGAATAATATATATATATATATATATATATATATATATATATATATATATATATATATATGAAAAACAGAACCGAGGTGGTCCTGAAGAAACAAAGAAAGAAAATTACAATCAATCAGGGAGGTAGATAATCAAAACACTCAAGAGCTGTTCTAAAGACACCTCCTCTGGCTAGAGAATCTGCTTCTGCATTGGCTGATCTCCTGACATGACCGAACTCAATGGAAGATCCCTGAGTTAGATCCTCTATTTCCTCAAAAAAAGGCAAAAATCTCTAGGGAGGAATCGCCTCACCCGAGAGCCAACGAATAACATTTAAGGAATCCCCTTCGACTATAATTTTGTCGAAAGCCTGACAATCCAGTAACTTGATCCCTCTATGAACGGCTCTAACCTCTGCTTCATTCGAGTCTGCGATTCCTATAGGTCCCGAGTAAGCCCAAAGGACTTCCCCTTTGTTATTTCTACATAGACCCCCAATTCCAGCCGCCCCCGGGTTACCGAGAGACGAACCATCGAAATTAAGCTTCATTAGCCCCTGCGAAGGAGGAATCCAGGATTGAATGATTTTCGCTTTGCTAACCCCTTCCATACAGATGACTGCCCATCCTTCCCAGAGGTCAAAAGCTGAGACAAAACGAAACAAAGGAAGACTTCGAGCCCAAGAAATGACCGCATCGATCAGATTTGTATAAATTCTGAAGGGAGGCTTGGCCTCTCCTTCAAAGACTCGCGCATTCCTCTCTTTCCACAAGAACCACCACACGGCTAGAAGGCTCATCTTCCAAAGAATTCTGCCTTTCTTTCTCCAAGGACTCCATTCTCAACTCCTAATGAAATCATTTATAGATTTGGATGGTACCCAGCTGATTCCAAAGCGAGTGAAAATGAAGCCCCAAATATCTCTAGCAACCTTGCAGTGGATGAAAAGGTGATCAACTGATTCGCCAACGGATAAACAGAGAGGGCAATAATCGACCAACCACATTCCTCGCTTCCTCAAAAAATCCATTGTCTGAATACGACCCCAGCAAACTGACCACCCAAAGAAGGCAACTCTTGGTGGGCAAGAAAAATTCCAAGCTGAGGAAGAAAAAGATTCCGCTAAACAAGGGATCAATTGGTGATAATAGGATTTGACTGAGAATAAGCTCGAAGGGTTCCACTTCCAAACTCGTCTATCAGCACCCGATTTCTTGATGTAGCAAGATTCTAGAAGAGACAGGAGTTCTTGGAGATGATTTAACTCTCTGTCAAAAAAGGCTCTTCGAAATTTAGGAGACCAAACCACTTTTGCAAGTACTTTTTCAAAGCAATCCATGACCCAAGCCTCTTTCTGAGCTGACACCATAAATAAGTCAGGAAAACGCTCCTGAAGAGGTTCCTCCGAGCACCAAGGATCCTGCCAAAACCGAATCCTATCCCCCACATAGACCTTGAAACGGACTCCGTCTGCGAAAATGAACTTTAACTTCAAGATGTCTCTCCATACCGTGACACCTTTAGGTTTAAAGTTATCAATAGAGCACCAGTGACCTTTGGAGAACCCGTACTTACTCCCAATAACTCGAACCCACAAAGAGGATTGTTCTTCTCCAAACCTCCAAAGCCACTTGCCCAGAAGAGCATGGTTAAAGCCTTGAACCCTCCGAATACTCAATCCTCCATTTTTAATAGGAAGACAAACCGCACTCCATTTGACAAGAGAAATCCCCTTTGAAGACCCCGATCCTCCCCACAAAAAACGTCTCTGAATTTGCTCAATTCGCTGAGCTACACTTACGGGACATTTAAAAAGAGAGAGGAAATATATCGGCATATTGGATAAAACTGCCTTTATGAGGACCAGCCTACCGCCTTTGGACACCAAGCTGCGCTTCCAGGTGTCCAATCTCCGTTCAATTCTTTGAATAATGGGTATCCATAAGTTTTTGTTTGGTCTTCCCACTCCTAGAGGTAGACCCAGATAAGAAGCTGGAAGAACATCTAAGGCACACCCCAAAATACCTGCAAAAGAGGATGCTTCACAGTCGGGGACGTTGATCGCATAAAGCCTAGATTTCGCAAAATTAGATCTTTGACCTGATACCATCTCATAACACCTTAAGGTGGCTTTAAGATTTAGTATCTGGGATGCTACCGGAGGGCAGAACAGGAGAGTATCATCCGCAAATTGAAGGATCGATACTTCTACCTTATTTTTGCCTATTAGAAACCCTTCGAAGAGACCTAACTCACATCCTTTTTTCATCAATCTGCAAAGGGATTCTGCTACGATCACAAAAAGAAAAGGAGACAAAGGATCCCTCTGCCTCAAACCTCTAGTCGATTTGAAGAAGCCTTTGGTCGAGCCATTGATGAGAACAGAGAACCAAGCAGGCGCTAAGCAGTTTCGAATCCACCTTCTCCACCGGCCACCAAATCCCATTCGACCTAGTAGGTAATCTAAAGCTCCCCAATCCACCCTATCATAGGCCTTCTCCATATCAAGTTTGCAGAGGATTCCTCCTTCCCCATTCCGACGATAATAATCAATAGCTTCATTGGCTATCAAAGAACAATCAAGAATTTGACGGTTATTTATGAAAGCACTTTGACAGTTCGAGATAATTGATGGTAAAACTGCTTTGAGACGATCCGCCAAAACCTTGGCAAGAACTTTGTAGAGGCAACCCACCAGACTAATCGGGCGAAAATCCGAAACTTTTGACGCTCCATCGATTTTTGGAATGAGGGAAATGAAAGTAGCACCTGTCCCTTTGTCAAGGACAGCACCCTCATAAAATTCATGGAAGAATTTTAGTAAGTCCGATTAAACAGCTTCCCAACATGATTAAAAAAAAGCCAGACAGAAGCCATCTGGGCCGGGGGCTTTGTCTTTCGCTAAAGAAAACAGAGCTTTCCTGATTTCCTCCTCAGAGAAGGGAGATTCCAACCAAGCTGATTCCTCCAAGCTTAAACTTTCAAACAGGATCTCTTGAGGAATTGGGCGAAGCGTCTTATCGGCAGCGTACAAGGAACTGTAGAAGTCGATAATTTCTGCAATAATCTTCTCCTTGTCCGATACACAGACCCCCTCGATTACTAGGGATTCGATTCTGTTCCTTCTCTGCGCGCGCTGGCCATTGCATGGAAATAGGCAGTATTTTTATCGCCTTCAGACAACAACTTGACTCGGGATTTTTGACGTCAAGAGATTTCGTCGATCAGTAGCAGCCCTTTATGCTCTTGGCTTAATCTTCCGCGGAGCTCATATTCTTCTTCCGAGGCCAAGCCGCATTCTTCGAGTGCATTTAGCTCCATCATTCGATTCTCAAGCATTCGCTTCCTGCCGATGACAAACTCTTTCTTCTCTTTTGCCCACTCTTTCAATTGTGCCTTAAGGAATCTTAATTTTTTGCCAATGATTACATCTGCCGGACCTTCAAATACGCAATCAGTCCACCATCTTATTAGACGAGGCTCCAGAAGAGAGTCTTCCAACCATGCTAACTCGAATCGGAAAGGGGCCTGACCCCACGACTCCATTTTAGGAGATAAGAGGATAGGGCAGTGATCAGAAACTGAATGAGATAAAGCTTTTTGATAGACCTCTGAAATTATTGCCAACCAGTCTCCCGAAAGCAGAAATCTGTCAATCCTACTCCTTATCGATCCTCTTGCCCAAGTAAAGGAGGCACCACCCAACGGTAAGTCCACTAGCTCATTGGATGCGATGAAATCAGCAAAGTTTCTCATGCCCGCGTTGACTCACTGGCATCCTAAACGATCCCTTATTGCTAAAATTTCGTTGAAGTCTCCCCCAATGCACCAAGGGAAGGAGCAGAGGCTTCTCAGCTTTGCTAATTCTTCCCAGAAAAGGCACTTCTCAGAAGGTGATGAGGGTCCATAGACTCCAGAAAATAACCAGCCAGAATTGTCATTTGATTTTCGGAATGCTGCTGAAAGAGAAAAAACTCCACGCCAGACTTCCTTTATGGTCCAATTGATCGAGTCCCAAGCCACCAGAATACCCCCCGAAGCGCTTTTTGAAGCTAAGAAAACAAAATCCCATTCGTTTTTGAACCCCATGCTTCTCATGTCTATTCTACTAATATGCTCCCTTTTTGTTTCCCGAAGGCACACAACCTCAGGACGTCATAATTTTATTAATTCTTTAATTTGAATTCTTTTCTCCTGAAAGCCCAAACCATTGATATTCCAGGACAATATCTTCATTAACAACCTTGATCAGATGAAATCTTCCCCGCTCTGATACCGACCGCTCTTCCTTTTTTCTTGGATTTAGGGCCTTTACTGTGCGACCCTGAATCATAATTGATATCATATTTTAATCTTACCACCTCTCTTTCCTTTCTTTTCAAATTCACTTCAGAAAAGGTATTTGAAGTGATGGCACCACCAACCTCCCTGAGCTCAGTCTCCTTAATGCTGGATCTGTATTCCTCTTCCGGCCCCGAAAAAACTAAACCCAGGTGGTTGCTAATATGCAGAGTATGATCCACCATCAACTCAACCACATCCTGAGGGGAGCCTGACTCAGAATCGATTCTCGGCAAAACAGGAAAGAGCTCTGGACCAACAGGCGGCAAAAAATTCACCGCCTTGCTGCACCAACTTAGAGAAGAGAGATTAGAGCAACTTCCAAGTGTTACCCTTACAAGGTAACGAAGAGAAAGCCCCCTGGTTCCGCCAGAAAAATTAGGCACCCGCCCTCCAAACCACTAAAATCAAGCAGCACCTTTTTGTAACCCAAAGAGCATTTAAGGATAGAACTGCCAACCAGTAGAAAGTTAGGATGCTTAAGCTGGTGCCTAGTCTCGTTCATACTGCTCTCCATTGGACTACCCTCCTCAATCTCCTTTTTTGTCTCGAAAGGGGGATAAGAACCACCTGGAGAAATATCGATCTCTAAGGAAGCAGAAGAGATAAACTTTCTTCATATGACCTTCCTTTCCTTTCTCCCCCCACTCCCCTCTTTCCTTCCCTTTTCTCCTATCCTTCACCTTTCTTCCTATGACCTTCCTCTCCTTTCTCCCCCCACTCCTTCCACCTCTCCTCCTCTTCATTCCCCATCTCCTTTCTCCTCCTTCCCTCTCACCCCTGGTTTCCCCTTCCCTTTTATTTTGTCTCCTCATCCTGACCAACCTTATATTCTCTTGTTTTCTTCCCTCTTCTATTTTCTTTCCCATCTTTCCCCCTTTTCCACATCCCTCTAACTTCCTCTAAACCCACCACCAGACACCCTTGAATCTTGCCCCATACACCCCCATCAAATCCAGCCTATTCACCATTGCCTGACACCCAAATCAGCCCCTATATTCATATTTTGGAGTCTACTTTAGGCACTGATATGAAAATTTCTGATTTGCTATTTTTTTTTCCTTCTCTCCTTTCTATATTTGCACCTACTTGAAGTGATTTGTCTTTATGATGTGCTTAGGTTATCATGGAACCATCATGTTGAACTTTATTGGATTAGATTAACTGTATATATTGTGGACCTCCTCGGTTCCCTTATTAATTAAATCATTTACAGTTTCAAAAAAAAAGATTAACTTCTTATTACTGCTGTAAAAAAAGGATTAAGTTATTTATATTTGAACTGGACAGTTATACCTTTCATTGAATGTTATATTTGTGAATGACTCATGTTTTCTTAAATTGTTGGAAATCATCCTTGCTTCTCCAATTGAACTACTCTCCGTTAAGTTATTAACGCCTCTAAAATTTCAACGGATTTGATATTTGCACTCTTTAGGAGTTTGATAAAAGTACCTAAAGAGACTCACTTAGTTGTATCCGTAAAGAGACTCACTTAGTTGTATCCGTAAAGAGTTCTTTTTACATCCTCTAGGTGTTCGGTAACAATCCTGAGAGAGTATCAATTAATTGTGTCTTGTCCGTTAGGGATCTTTTGATAAACTTTGGGGTTCGTAGTGCTGTCCCAAGTCTTAGACCATCTTAGAGGGTTTTGTTACCCGTTACCTAGCATAGAGTCCTTCCATTCCAGTTTGTTTAAGTTATTCTAATCTCGTTCTCTGTTTAGGAGTTCTTTTAGCATCACCTCAAATCCATGAGGGTTGTCCTGCACTATGTACATCTATTTTCACTTTTGAAATGATATTTGTTGAAATTTGAAAATTGATTTCCGCTTTGTTATTCGTTGCTTTGCTGTGTAGTCAGCTTCTTAGTTGATTTTCGATGTGCCAAAGAATTTAAATTGCCGGATACCTTCACCTTTTAGTTGCAATGTACTATAGTCAATGTGCAAGAAGTGAGCTTTTAAAAAGCTCATGAGATGCTTATCTATATTGGAAGCAAGTCACATGCCTAACTCATAAATTCACAATTTTATTTTAAATATGATATGTACTCCCATCTTTTGGATTACTACTACTACTTTTGTGAAACCTTATATGTAAACTTTATAGTTATTTTTATTGCAAGTTATCATTTAATTTATTTGTATATTTGTCTCCATTTGCATATGACTTCTTGTTCATCAGGATAATAAATATTTTCTTGAATAATGGCAGGGTTTTGATGTGAAGCTTATCGATATTAACCGAACATGTAAAGTTACAAAGGTAATACTACATTTACATGATTTATTTCTTTGGAGTGAGAGATTCATTTTTTTGATATATTCAATTTTTTCATTTTTGTTTCAGGGAGGACAAGTGATCAAGTACACTGCCATGTTAGCTTGTGGAAACTATCATGGAGTTGTGGGCTTTGCAAAAGCAAAAGGTCCAGCAGTTCCCATTGCCCTTCAAAAGGTATCTACTTAAGGCCTTTGAGGATGTGTTTTAATTTGAAAGTAGAGGGTCATTGGGTTTCTTTGATAAAGTTGTAACCTATTAAAACAAGGAATAAGAAAAAAACTTCTGCATTATGCATGGTTTATCAGCCTAGGAGCATAGATCAGAATGAGGAGCTTGTGAAAGTTTTACCTCTGATATTTGGTATAGATGCAGCCCGGGTGTGATAGAGGGGGTCTTTGGGGTGTCCATGCGAGCTTCTTTTTGTCCATACTTTATGAGTCTTGTAGGTTTGGTTCTTGTTGTTTGGAACTTTTGGTCTTTTCCTGGTTTAGTAGTAGGCTTGTATCTACCATTGTTTAGCATACTAGGTACACTCGATACAAAATATAACATAAATAAACTAAAGTTGAGAAAGAGGAAAACCCTACAATCGAGATGGTCAATACAGGCAAACGCAAAAAGAGCAAAAGAGAAGACCTATATACAATCTGCTCCAACTAAAAGTACAAGGCCAAGGATAAGGGTAATAAAAAAGCTTCAATTGAGTACTGTCTACCCCAGAGCTATCCAGCCGATCATCATAATTGTAAGTTGTTCTTCTCATGTGACAAAACTACACCAAGTATCCTTCCATGCGATCCTGAACTTCTTTAATTGCGTCCACAAACCTCCAAGGTTGAGGGTTCCACCGATCTATCCATCTGATAACATTTAGAGAGGTCTCTTCGACGATCAATCAGTCTGGCTCCGTAGTCTCATCGAACTGAATGCCATGCAACAATGTCCTCACTTCCACCTCGCTGGAATCCTTAATTTAAGTGGGGCCATAAAAGGTCCACGCTGTTGAGCTATTCTCATCCCTATGAAATCCCCTACACCAAGTCCAGAATTTGCCTATCCTCGACCTGTCAAAATTCAGCTTTTGCTTGCCTGGTTCTGGAGGAGACCAACAGGGGGAGGGGGTTTCAATCACTTCAACGGTGGAACATTCTCATCCTATAAAACAAGGCAAAGTCTTCAGTCTTCACCCGCATAATAGTAATGGATATAATATTGGAGGAAATATAGTTATACCCAGGCTTTCTTGATGAGTTTTTGAATATGTGTCCGTTTCTTTTTTCTCATGTAACCAAAATGGCAGCCAATAACCACTTGCCATAAGATCCTCCCTTTCCTTGGACAGGGAGTGAAAATCCAGCCCTCGAAGACCTAGGCAAGCGGATACGGTAACACCCAAGATACCCCAAATTTCCTAAGAATGTGCCCCATACATCTCTGGTGATCTTGCAGTGTAAGAAGATGCCGTCAATTGATCATCCATCCTATAGGCATAGGGCACAATTATCAACAATTAGCTTCTTTTGATTTCAAAGATGATCTACCGTCATAATCTTATCAAGGAGAGTCGTCCATTCAAAGGCGTACACTCTAGGCGGGCAAGAATCTTTCACATTCCAGAGTTCCAGGAGTTAGCGAGGAATGAGATGGTGATAGAACGATTTGAAGCTAAAAACCTCGCAGGAGTTCCACATCCAAACCATTTTGCCCCTTCCATCATTTTTTATGAAAACAACATCCAATACCTCTATGAAAAAATTTCGTTAGAAATTCACCTTACATAATATCTGACTGTCTAGCCTCGTAAAAGAATCTTGGACTCTAGCTTCTTTTTGTAGCCAGGACAAAAAGATCCGAAAACACCTCAATTAAATTATCTCCTTGCACCATCTATCCATACAAAACCTGATTTTGTCCTCCTTATGCACTCTAATTCCGATCCCTTCTAAGAATTGGGTTTTTGTCTTAAAACATCTCTCCACACTGTCATTCCAATACTCCTATGCTTATCGTTGGAAATCCAATTGCCACGGCTTGCTCCATACTTATGCTCGATAACTCGTGACCACATATGCTCTCTCTATCTCTCTCTAGAGCCCAGCTTTAATAGGTTTACAAACATCCTTCCATTTGACCAGATGAGATTTTTTTAATTCATCGGAATGCTCCCTTCCCTCATAAAGTTTTTCTGAAGCTGCTCTATGGGTTATCACTCCAACCGGGCATCTGAACAAAGAGAAATTGTAGAACGGAAGATTAGCCAACACCGCCTTTATAAGGGTGATCCTTTCCTCTAGCGAGATAAGGTTCCGCTTCCAAGAAGATAATCGCTTCTCTACTTTTTCGATGATTGGGTCCCAAACCGCCTTCTTTAGTTTCCCCTCACGTAAAGGGATGCCTAGATATCTGGTGGGGAATTGATCCATCACACCATGGTTGCCTATAAGCTTTGACTTGCAGAAGTTTGACCTTTGCCTAGTGACCACCTCGTAACAACGGGGGATAGCCTTAACTCTGAGGACTTTATCCTCACCGATATTACTGAAAATCAGCATGTCATGATCAAATTGATGATGTTTTATTTCCAACCCTGTATATCTAACGATAAGTCCTTAAATGAGACCAAAAGACCTTCCCTTATCAAGCATTCTACTTAAGAGTCTCGACAATAATCGAAAAAAGAACAGGGGACAAAGTGGCCCCTTGACTTTTGGCTAGTTCCAAATTCTTGTAAAAACAGTTGAAAAGTTGAGGATGTCTTCTTTTGCAACATCCCAACAAGCCTGGAAAAAGTAAAGCAAAAGTCATTCAGACCCAAGGCACAGTCTCCCTTCAGGGAGAAAAGCCCCAATCTGATCTCCTCAAGTCCGAAGTCTTTTTCATGAAAACTCTATCCAAATCTTCCAGCATATTAAAACCAATACCTTTTGGCTTGAGGAGGCACCTTTTTCTGCGAAATATAAGGTCCTGTAGAATTCCACTATCTCCTTAGTAATGACCATTGTTTTAAATTTTCACTGAAACCGATACAAAACGATCGTAATGTTTTCGTTTCCATCTCCACCAAAACACATTGGAACAAAAAATAAGTGCATTATTGGTATGCTCTATCAGTATGTATTACATAATTATATTTATATGAATTGCATGCGAAATGTGGTATATGTATTATGTATGAATATTTATATAAATTACATTTGTAATATGGTATTCACTGAATTATCAGACATGCACAGCAACACATCTCACTAGGTGTTTGATGTTATTAAACCATTATGGACGATTATCTTGATCATGTATTGTTAGTATGTGTTTGTGCTTATTTTAGCATTTTTTGAAGTTCACCTTATAGTTCTATCATTTGCATGTTTCCACACGTTTCCGTGATTTTACAAGATTTCTACCAAAATTTTCAACCGAAACTGAAGCGTTTCCATTTATGAGGTGACCGAAACCGATCTTCTGACATGGCTAAAAGTGATAGAAGAACCTTCTATCCGATCCTGAATCTCGTCAAAGAGACTTGCGAATCTCCAAGGGGGCACAACCGTTCCTTTGAGCCACCGAATTGCATTCAAAGAGTCCCCTTCGACAATCGTATTGTTCATTAAAGCTCGGTCTAGAAACTTTATACCATGAAATGCCGCTCTAATCCACCACTCAACCATCTTATCCTTCATCTCGGGAACATCTAGCCAAGCTAACTCAAATCAGAAAGGCCGCCATGTTAGGGGTCCTCTTACTGCTTCCTGCCCTTCGATATATCCCGTCACATTAAAGTCTCCTCCTATACACCACGGATTTGGCCATTGGCTTCGTATCCCGTCTAAATCCTCCAAAAAGTGTTGTCTTCTGCCACATGATTCGGTTTATACACTATGCGAAAGTCCATCTAGAGTTATTGAAAATCTTTCGAACTACAACCGAGATCGAAAATCTCTTTTTTAACTCGCCGACAAGAGAATTTGACGAGCTATCCCACACAACGAGAATTCCTTCAGCCGATCCTTCAGAATCCAAAGTTATAAACTTGCAACTGGCTCTGCAATCCATCTCCCTTAGCACGGACCCACTAATGCTGTCCATTTTAGTTTCCTGAATACAAACATTGTCAGGTTTAGTCTTTCTTCACAAGCTATTTTCGTGGGCCCTTTTCTCTAAAGTTCATAATCCTCTGATGTTCCAGCTTAGAATATTATTGGTAGAATCACTAATTGTAGATTACCCCAGGGTTTTTGTTTCCCCCGGTTGTATCTCGCCACCATTTCCTAAAGCAATTTCCTTGACACTACCTATCTTCATTCCTCCGTTAATTTCACACTTCCTTTCTTCATTCTTCCGTTGAATTTCGCATCTGTTTGTCCCTAAGTTCTGCTTTTAAAAAGATGCGGGCTTATTGAGAAGCCCGCTTAGATCCGATTCGTCCCCTTGATCTGTTAGATCTTCTGCATATACGGACACCCCAATTTAGGGGCCTGTACTCATCCTCTCCCACAATATAATGGGCCTTGTTGTCCTGTTTTTCGCTGCACAAGCACTGCATGAGTGTGCACCATATGAACACTCAAAAGTTGACACTGTATATCTATTCTATTTGGCTAATGATAGGATGAAGGGCGCCCTTGCATAAAACAAGCTACAAGGGCGCCCCCATTGATTCATCTCCACTAAGTGGGAACCTAAAGTCAACAAAGTGCATTTATTGCTCTGCCATATCATGATTTTCCGTGTCCGTTTAGTGTAGATGGACCAATGGGGGGCGCCCTTGTAGCTTTTTTTTTTGCAAGGGCGCCCTTCATCCATCATTCCTCTTAAATTAATTGCACAAACTCAGCTTGTCTTTTCTTTTTTAATTGGCTTCTGAGAGCCTTTTGGGTATTGTAATAGCCTTTGACGGCTTTTTAAATAATAAAAGACAAGATGGGCTAGCGCAATTATCAAAATGTGGTAGTGCCAACATCAGTAGCCTTCTATTATTACTATTTTGTTTTGAGACGAGGCATTCGGAAAGTGTCATTTCATTACAAATAAGCCATAATTGTTTGAATATTTCCCAATCTATTATTTTTCCGAAAATGGCAGCAAACTTCCCAATCTATATATTATGATAGAATTTTCTAGTCTCTCTCTGAACTTGCTATTCCAAATTAAAAGCCGTGCCTACTTCTGTTAATGATTGATAAAGGATTTTATTTTCTGTTCTATAGGCATATGAGAAATGCTTCCAGAATCTTCATTATGTGGAACGACACGAGGAGCACACGATTGCTCATGCAATACAAACAAAATATAAGCAAACCAAGGTTCATCTGAACATTTTCTTTCTTTTTTTGATACGCGCGATAAATTTTTTAATGTCCGCAGCATCATTTCTGAAACTTTCTATTTTGTTAGGTATACCTATGGCCTGCTTCCACAAGAACGGGAATGAAAGCCAGCAGAACTGTTGAAACTGTGCTACATCTGGCTGGGTTCAAGAATGTGAAGTCAAAGGTAATTGGGCTACCAATTTCTATTGTTATTCTTCCTACAATCTGGGCTTGCTAATCATGGTTCTTTTAAGCAGGTCATTGGCTCAAGGAACCCACATAACACTGTTAAGGCTCTTTTTAAAGCCCTGAATGCAGTAAGTCCTATTTTCTATGTGCATTGCCATGGATATCATTTTAAGTTTATGATGTTATTTAAATTCTGAGTTTCATGTGATTCAAATCTCATCTTTGCCTTGTGCAGATTGAAACACCCAAGGATGTTCAAGAGAAATTTGGCCGAACTGTTGTGGAGTCATACTTACTTTAAGCAGTATTTCTTCTTCCTATGTTACGATCCTCACTGTTTAATTTTCTTTTTTTGTTTCTTCTGAATTGGAAGAGGTTTTTTGCTCTGTTCTGAAATGAAAGAAACAATATCTGGATATTGAAACAAGAAGGAAGAGGAAGGGGGTCCTTCCTGCTTAGCAAAGCAATTATTCTTTTTAACTTACCAGATTAATGCTTTTTTTATTTATTCTATGTACTTTCTCTAATGCAAATTGATTCCTTTTTTGGGGCAATACCTAGTATTATTTACTCTAGTTAGATTTTTTTATGGCCCGTTTGGATACCTCCCATTTTGTATTTGGATTTGGAATTGAGTTTTGAATAGAAAATGAATAGATCCGGCAGCTCATGTAGAGGGAGACAGAGAGGGAAGGGGGTACTTCCTCGTGGAGGGGAGAGGTTGAGGAGCAAAGAGGGTGAAGGAAACTGTCACATATGTGGATTTCCAATTTCTTATTTCCACAGCAAATTTAGAAATCTGATTTTTTTCACTGTCAGCTGCTGAATTAGAAATCCAAGAATTTGATCCGACCCAAATTACAATGCAAAAAGGGCTGCAAATGTAAGAAATCCAAATCTAAATCTTCTCGGTATCCAATTGTATTTGGATTTAGAATTGAGTTTTGAATAGAAAATGAATAGATCCGGCAGCTCATGTAGAGGGAGACAGAGAGGGGAGGGGTAGAAATCCAAGAATTTGATCCGACCCAAATTACAATGCAAAAAGGGCTGCAAATGTGAGAGAAATCCAAATCAAAATCTTCTCGGCATCCAAACGGGCTCTTATGGTATTTGCTCTAGTTAGATTTCCGGTTGGCTTGATCAAAGCTTTACAAGTATCAGTGATCATATTTTTTGAGTGGGACATGCTTAAAAAAGTCGTTCTTTTTCAAAGGCTCAGGTGGGACAGTGCCTGTCCAAATTAATTCGGACACCATGAGTTCAGCCCAAGGGTCCTCACTGCCCCTCCGCGATGAAAAGATCTTAGGCCCTTGTTCCAAACATGTTTATAAAGTTCTGATTTGGGAATAATTCAGGGGGGCAAAAGTTAGGGGAAGAGTTAGGAAAATTTTAGGAAAAATTGAATGTGATTTTCTATTCACTACTGGCATATTTATTATATTATCTGTACTTAATTTTCTAAATAAGACGCGACAAATAACATGAGATTTTGACTCTATACACAGTAGCATTATTGTGAGTGAGCCATGGATTTCTTTGGTATTTCTACACAATGTAGTCTGGGTCTTAAAGCTTGAGATTGATCAACTTCTAACCTACAATTTAAGTAATACATGTTGTATAAATTAATTCTTCATTTTCTAGTTTTGCTTAATCCGTTGGTTGCGCTAAGTTTCTTGTGTATGGTGATGATCTATTAATCAAAGGATTATGATAACTAAGCAAAACAGGTCAAACAGGAATCAAACCATGAAGGTTATTTTATTATGCTTCTCATTGATTATTTATCTTAACAAGCAGGTCTCATATTTGACTCTACCCAACACACTGTTTTTTTGGTTCATCAGAGCAATCATTTTCTCCTTGATGAATATACAATATTGAAATCCAAATCACACCAATGACAAAAAAAATTGAAAAAAAAAAAATACAAGATTAAATTTTATATTGGATTTTCTGTGTGGACGGATGACGATAATCGAATCACAATCTGGGGGAGATCTCAAGCCGTTGATCGGCACTCCGGGCCCGGAGATGCCTCCTAAGAATCTTTCCAGAAGGTGATCTTGGGATGGAATTTATAAACACCACCTTCCTGATCTTCTTATAAGGTGCTACCTGTAAAATTAAATGCCGGTAATAAATCTAACCTGTTAGTGCAAATTTATAATTTTCCAGCTAAACATACGAATAGGGGAGCTGATATTAATGTTCCACACTTATTTTGATATTGCCACCTACCTTATTTAAATCTTATTCTATTGCCTGCTGACAGCTTGCTGTGAAATGTAACTATTAAAGAGGGAAACTTGAAATAAAGAGGGGTGGCAATATCAAAACATGAATTTGGATATCAACTTCCAAAGATTTGGAATGCCTAATCACAAAGAAATTATGGATAATATACATGTGACACAGAAAGCTTTTCTACCTTTGCTGCTGTGAAATTTATGATGTCTTCCTCTGTGATATTGCTTTCTGAAGTTCTCACCACACAAGCCATAGGGATCTCTCCTGCCTCCTCATGTGGGTAGCTGAAAAAAGTAAAAGGAAATAAAAGAAAAGTGCTTAATCCATAGGAATTTGTGCTGGAGGGATTTGCTAAGCTCCGGTGCAAAAGGCTTTTCGAGGCTGGTCCGTCGCAATTCAGACCAGCCACCTCGTGAATGGAGACAGTTAAGACCACCCACCTCGTGAATGGAGACAGTTAGGCTTTTCACGGCTGGTCACTGTCTCTATTCACGAGGTGGCTGGTCTGAATTGCGACAGACCAGCCGCGAAAAGCCTTTTTTGCAATGGACGCTGGCAATTCCCATTCTCTTAAAAGTCCCAATAAAATATATGAAGAAACCCAAATAGAATTTTATCAAATTTTAAAATGACTAAATCAAGGAGGTGATTTCAACTGGCTTAAACAAATTAGCAGTTAAAATGTAATTGAAGTGTATGAAAAGCCATGTGATAAGCAACTTGGAGCTTCAATGCTTTGGGACCCACTTACGGTATTACGGCAGCGTCACTGATCTCTGGGTGTGTGGACAGGATCTCCTCAAGCTCGGCCGGAGCAACCTATGAATCCAAGTGCATTCATCTCATAGTTAGAAAATTCTTCGAATAATCGAAAAATTCTTGAAAAAATCATAATTTTTAAAATAGTGAATAATTAAAAATTCTCACATTTTCAAATTAAATGCGAATTTTCTGAATTAACCTAAGTTTTTTTAACAAAAACTGAACACACATCCTAATCTAACAATAACTATCCTTCTCTGTTTCTTCTCGTGTCTTATTATTTTTAGAATATACATAGGCAAATGATACAGGCACAGCCATGTTTTGATAATAGGCATGAAATCAACTTGTCTATATCTGCTTTAACAAGCGGCTAAAGGCTGCAGCTTTTTGGGACTTGTAACATATGGTTAAAGCATATAGGACAGGGCGAGTTAGTGCACATAATTTCTGAATTTTATGAACATTTGCCTCGCTGAATTATTCCCCATGTTAACTTTGTAGCTAACATGGTTTTAAATTTGGACCGAAATCGATTTCGGTGGGGACCGAAACTGAAATTTTCCAAAATTCTGGATTTCGGTGGGGACCGAAACCGAAAATTTCCAAAATTCAATTTTTCGCCATTTACCAACATGACCGAAATTTCGATTTAATGACATTATTTAATAATTTTAATAATAAAAAAAAAAGTGTTACAAAATTTCGGCCAATCGGAATTTCTGTCCGGAATTTGGAACCAAATTACCAAATTTCGACCGGAAACCTCCGAAACTGGTACCGAAATCGAAATTTTAAACCTTGGTAGCTAAGATAGATAATACACATAAATATGTGTGTATGGTGTGGAAAAAAGAGGTGAGAGAAAACCTGGTAGGCTTTGTATTTGATAAGCTCCTTGATCCGATCTACCACATATACAAGTCCGCGGTTATCGATGAAGCATAGATCACCCGTGTGCAGCCACCCTTCCTTGTCAATGGCCAGGGATGTAGCTTCTTGGTTCTTGAAGTAGCCTAGAATGAGGATGAAGATTTTAGATCACCAAATTCATATGTGAATAGCCAAAGATTATATACCAAATTATTTGTGTATGTATGATAATTGGGAGGAGGATAGGTACCTTGCATAACAGGAGGCCCCCGAATGTAGAGTTCTCCATATTTGCCAGGAGGGAGTGGTTTTTCTGTGTGTATGTCAATGATCTTTGCTTCTATGGATGGGATTAATCTCCCAATTGAAACATGGAACCTTCTTTTAACCCCATCGCAGAGTGTTATTGGCCCATTTGATTCTGTTAATCCATAGCACTACATCATAAAGTAAAGCATATGTGTTTAGATTAAGAGTAATAAAAACTATAGACCGAGACTCGGTGTATAAACCACCCCCACATTAAATTCATTGAACATGGAAATTTATGCAGAGAGTTTAATTGACATGCAACCATTTGGATGGGGGTAGAAGGCTGAAAATAGTAGCCACCGAATAATCCTAACCGTCCAATACGGTCAAGTGAAGGTGGCCACAAAAAGCCCATCAAAAGAAGGTTAGTGTGAAAATTTGTGTGCTGTGGCTAATCCAATTGGACGGTTGGATGAAAACAGCGTGACCCACGTGATCCTAGTTGTGTGAACCCATGCTTCTTTACTGAGGTTTGCTCGAAAACTAATAAGATTCGTACAATTGGAGCAAACCTCAAAAGGGAGGAGGCTCCACAGAAAGATATTTTCAGTATCGGACTGTAATAAAGGGTGTGAAAGGTATCGGTGGGGGACAACCGATTTAATGATCACGACCATTCATTTGCCTGATAAGCCATCCTCACCCTTGGGCTATTTGTGCCATGTTAAAATGAAAAACATGAAAATACCTTCAGAGGAAGTTGGAGTTGGAGATTTTCATTATGCAGCCCGTTCAGTGTCAGGTGTAGTAGATGAATGAATTTAGGGTGGTAATAAATGCCCCCAAAATGGGTTGCAGAGAGGCCTTAATGTCCCATCTGCAAATGGTGTTTTTCTCCATGGGAACAGTAATCCGAGGTTAATTTATTTGTTATTCTCTGTTCCACTGGGTAGGGTATTCAAGATAAAGCCATCCAAGCAGGATAGCCAATCCCTAAGAGAGAATAATATAATTTACAAATAATATTTACTCACCTGAGAGAGAATCACTTGAGGATAACACATGGTAAAACGCTCCAATTCCTTCCTCCCAATCGGAGCCCCTGAACATATCACCTCCTTTAGACTACTCAATTCATACCCCTTTGCCACGTCGGCCGATCTCGCCAATTGTATCACCATAGGTGGCACAGCTGGCAGCCTCGTCACCCTGTACTCCTCTACGGCTAGTAACATATTCTCCATCGAGTACTTACGAGCAATCACGACCGTCGATCCGACCGCCAATGTCCCACACACGAACATCGAGAGCCCAAACATGTGGAATAAGGGTATCACACACATGTATACCTCGTCACGTGCCGTCCCCTCTGCATTCCACACGTGCCTCAACAGGCAACTCATTTTTATTAGATTCCGGTGCGAGCACACGACGGCCTTGCTCTTTCCGGTGGTTCCCGACGAGTACATGAGCGCCGCCGTGTCGCCTTGGGTGACCTGTGGGAGGTCACACGTGTGTGGTTGTGGGGCACCCTTTAGTAAGTTGTCTAGGAAGTGTTCCACTAAAATTGGAGGCCTAGGTAGTAGCCCGTCTAACTTTGGTTGGAGGTCTTTAGTGGTGAGGATTAAGACAGGATTAGAGTCTTGGATTTGTGTTTGTAGCTCTAACCTAGTGTTTAGTGGGTTGGCTGTGCTAAAAATGGCACCAATGGACATAATCCCTAGGACAATTAGAGGGAAGTATAGGGAATTTGGGGAGATTAAGAGGACCACATCCCCTTTGTTAACCCCTAATGTGTGTAGGGCACTCGCTACGCCCGTGATGAGCGTGCGAAGCTCGCCGTAGGTGAGGGTTTCGCCGGAGTTGGCGTCCACATAGGCGGGTTTGGGGAGAATTTGAGGTGTGATTGTGAGGAGGAAAGAAGGGAGGGAGAGAGAAAGGATTTGAGGGAATGAAGGGGAATCCCATTTGCTATAGTAGATAGATGTGGAAGGACAAAAACCACTCTCCTCTAAAAACTCCATATTACTTGATCTCTTCTCCTCCACCTTTTTTTTCTTGGGTTGCGTTGCACTGCAGTTTGCAAGTGATTTAATTAGAAGTCCTTGGCAATAAATAAGATAGGTAGGAGTTCAGCCTCTTTGCAAAGTTTCATTGAACAGTTGGGGATGCGCTGCTACTATTAAAACAAATGGAGTGCCCGTATCAATTCCAGAATAACAATAGCAATTATTATTATTGTTAATATGTTGAGTTGATACTTGATACACAGAACGTCAGAAGGGATAATCCAACTCCTAACACCATATTATGATACGAAGGAAATGGTATTCCCACCAACTTTTGCACCATTTCCTTCTTTTTTGTTTCTTTTTCTAAGAAATGGATGTATTTCTACTCCTTTTCTTGGTCATTTCTTGGAAATAACATTATTTTCAGGAAAAGACAAAACAAAAGGGGATGGAAATACTGGGAAAGGGAGTGGAAATATCATTTCTCTTTCCCTGTAATGTCCACCATCCAATCAAAGTGGCTTGAAAAGTTGAAACCAACCCACGTTAATCCCATGGGAATGTTATCCCAATTGAATAGAGAGTCCAAAAGGTGGTTGGAAAAGAGGATAACGAGTCTTTATAATTTTGTGGGCTGTTAATATATCTATTATATAACTTCTCCGTACCTGATTAGCCTTGTTTAAAATGCAAGAGAGAAGGGTCAGATGGCTGCCAAAACGCCATCTCTTGAGATGACTAATGACACGCTCTGTAGCATGTCTTTTACCATGCATGTAGAGTAAAGAGGAAAAACATATTAAGGGATCCATAGGCATATAGGATGTACCATATATATGTGTGGACATATGTGTGTTTTACTAGGAACTATGTTTTACTAGGAACTATGTTTTATTACGAACTCTTCGGACAAGTACTCTGTTAGCGCATTCATAACTTGAGACAGTCAGAAGAGCTTGTTCGACTTTGTATATTAAAAGCATGGACTCGGCAAAAACGCGGCCGTGGTAAAAGAGAGTCGATTTGAACGAGTCAACAATTAATGAATCCATGAGTTTTGAAACTATTGGTTGAACTTTTATGAAGGGGTGGAGAAGTAACCGTTAACTCCAAAAGCATAGAAGTTAACTCCAGAAGATGTGGGTTCCACTCTCACCATTCACTCATGTACTCATGGTAAAGTGATGCAACATGATAAATGCTTGGATAGTGATATAATACGATAATGTAGTAAATCTAGGCAGTTTGCGCTCAGTAAGTTTGTCATTTAATACTATTAAATCATTGCACAGTAGCACTTTATCTCTTTACTTTGTCTGTGTGCATGTGGTTTTTAGCTTTCCGTGTGCTTGTAATTGTTTTATTTGTTTTTGTTTTCTAAGTTGGATTCAACGAGGGCAAAAGTTTTGAAAACCCAATTCACCCTCCTCTTGGGTTGCCATCTAGGGCTCATAGAATTTCATTTGATATCAAAGCTTTGGTTCTTCAATCAAGAGATTTTTAAAAACTTAATTGGGTTTTTAAAATCTAACAAGGGAAAGATCTTTTGGTAACACATATATTTGTAAAATGACCAGCATTGGAATTCCTTGATGGCCATTTTACAAATAGATGGGTTACTACCTTTGGGAACATGATTTTTACACATGTTTTGATAATAAATTCTCCAAAGACGTGTAAAACTCTCAAAAAATGTGTAAAATCAAGATTCCAAGGGCAATTAAATGCCCCTTAAGAACACTCGTTAGCAGATCCAATTCGAGGACGCAAAAGTTCAAAAATTTTGGGAAATGTTTGTGAAGAGTTCGGAAAAAACTAGAGAATAGGGAGATGTGTTTTTATAATAGTTTTAATAGGAATTCTAGAATGAAGGGAGCATGATGTGCAGCCAATAGGAGAGCCCTTTCACCTCTATTTTGCAAGGGCTCCCTTCAGTCTAGAATTCCTCTCTCTAGTTTTAAATTTCTTGCAAAAAAATATTATATATATATATATATATATATATATATATATATATATGAGAATAGAGTTCCTAAGGTGTCACCTCATATAGCTTATATGAGGTGGCGCTTAAAAACAAAAGGGGCCTACTTTGTTTGGATGATCCAAAGCATTCATTTGATAGGCCCTCACATAGATAGGGTGTGCCCAAAAAATGAACTTCATAGGATCATCCTAACCCTTCCATTTGTGGAGGTTGAAATTGATGGGTATAAACCTCCATAAATTTGCCTATTTTTAACCTCCATAAATGGAAGGGTTACAATGATCCTATAGACTTGATTTTTTGTAGGCACCATATCCATCTAAGGGCCTTTCAAATGAGTGGTTTGGATCACCCAAAAAATGTGGGCCCCTTATGTTTTGTGAGCGCCACCTCATATAAGCTATATGAGGTGACACCTTAGGAACTCTATTCTCTCTCTCTCTCTCTATATATATATATATATATATATATATATATATATATATATATATATAATAATTTTATGAATTATTTGGAAAAATATTGTTTCATTTGGAAAAAAAATCGGGTTTAATTCAAAAAATCACATTTATTATAAAAGTTGAAAGATTTTTTTTTGTTGAAAAATTTGGAAACTACTTACATTTTGATATAAAAAATTAGAGTTAATTTTCAATTATATATTAAAAGAATTTTGTAACTTTTTTTTGATGGGTAAGCTGGGGTTAGGAGGACCCTTACCAGTGTATTAAATAAAAGAGAATTTTTAACTATTCACAAAGGACCAGGATTTACCCAAAACGTTGGATATTTAAAAAAAAAAAAAAAAAAAAAAAACTCACAAGTTCATAAATGCTAAAGAAAAAACTCACTTCCATGCTCCTTCCTAAAAGATACTTATTAGGCCTCATTTATGTGATTGGATCAGCTGATCCATAATGCAATTAAGAATTCCTTGATATGGGTCCTTGATCGAAAGACCAAGGAAAGTTAAAGGGTTGATTTTTGTGCTCGTTTATCATGCATTGGATGTCCGTTCCTGAAGAGACCAAGAGTACATTGATCGTGTGCTCACCGACCGACGGTGTTGTACAATAATAATAGTCTAGATTTCACAAGACATGCTAATCCTAAGTTTTTTCGGCACGTTCTTTTGGTGATATTCTCGCCGTGTCCCGCCTGTTGATGGCTATTCTTTCGTAAATGTCCTTCGTTCCTATCGTTTTTTGGTCATTTCAATGCCCCCTCTTACCCCTACAAATACGACAAAAAAAACTCAACTGTCTCCTTTCCCTTACCGCCACGTGCCCCTGCAAAAATATCCAAAAAAACACTCTTTTTGGCAATGACTCAAGCCTATTGCGTGTCAAGAGAGAGATCCGATAAAGATGTGGGCCCACAATACCTAGATGTTTCTACGCCCACTCACATGTACTTTACGGCTTACCTCATAGGATGATCCAAACCGTCCATTTAATGGGCCACAATGTAAATAGGTTGTGTGCCAAACATCATTTCGACAAGATGATCCCAACCCTTCGATTTATAGAGGTTTCCAAAATATGCCCTTCATCTATAGATTGTAGGACTAGGATCATCATATGGAAATGATTTTTTGGGAACAACCAATTTATATTGTGGCCCATTAAATGGACTGTTTGGACCATCCTATGGTACAGGGCGTACAATACTTTTAAAAGATACTTCACTGTACGGACTTACACCATAGATTGTATGCCAAAAATCATTTCCATAGGATGATCCCAACACAATGATGAGGTTTCCAAAATATGTCATTCCTCTATAGATTGTAGGGATGCATGCTATCATCATTTGGTAATGATCAAATGGACGTTTTGGATCATCCTATGGTGTACGCCGTAAAATATTCGCTACAATGTTTTTCTTTTTTGATAGGTAAGCTGGGGGGAGCCCTACCGGCTTATTGAAAAGTACTTCACTACATGGGCTTACACCATATATATTTTAACAAGAATTTTGTGACAAAGATAGCAAACCAATAAATATTTCTTACACTCCCTATTCAAAAAAAAAAAAAAAAAAAAGGTACTATATAACTTACACCATAGGACGATCCAAACCGTCCATTTGATGGGCCACATCGTAAATAGGAAGTTCCCAAAAAACACATTTCCATGTGATGATCCTAGCCCTGCAGTCTATAGAAGAACGGCATATTTAGGAAACATCTATCGATTGGAGGGTTGTAATTATCCTATGGAAATGGATTTTGGCACACAACCTACTTACATTGTGGCCCATCAAATGGACGGTTTGGATCATCCTGTGATGTAAGCCATACAATACTTTTTGAAAAAATACATTTGCCTAAAAAATTCTTTTCCGTAGGAAATGTTTTTCTTCCAGTCCAATAAAGATTTCTCTTCAGTAAAAGTGTTTAGGACCAAAATGAGATTTATATAATAATTAATGTTTGCTATAGGCACAAGTTAAAGAGTCTTAAACAACACATGGATTTAATTACATGAACTTATTACCGCTTTTACATGTTATGAGTTTTATATTTTTTTGCTATTTTGGTTTTAAATTGAGCTTTAAAATTTTATATTATTGGGTAAATGTTAGGAGGCATATCTATCTATCTATATAAAGCTGAATATGGTACGCTGAGGGTGTGCCACGTGGCACCCCCTCTACATAACGCATTCAGCTACCACCCTCTATCCTGTTTTTATTGCCTTTCGTTTCCTAATAAATCGTTTTTATTGGCTTTCGTTTCATAATAAATCATTTCATATTCCAAACGTCAAAAGCTTCCTTAATGAGGACTCCTTTACAAACGTATCTACTATTTCAGAATGTTTACATCTTGCTTCTATCCCTAAAATCTCCCCCCCCCCCCCCCCCCCTATAAAATCTCTAGAAACGGACAACGATTGAGAGAAGCGGAAGAAATTCAAAAGCGTTAAAAAAAAGTTATGGGGGTAGCAGGTCTCTACGGGCGGATTCTCCCATCTCCACCGGTTATGACCAATTCCAATGGTAGGTTTTTACATTATGAAAAGTTTATAAATCCTAAATCATGAAAAGAAAACAATTCCAAGAAAAGTTTTTACATCTGAAAATTTTAGAATTGTTTTAGAAAATTTTGCAGCTCTACCATTTAAGTTTTTAAATGCAAAATTAACTCGATAAATGTTTTTGAGGTCTTGCCATTAAAAATAAATGTTTTTCAAGGAGGAAAATTTTTAGTCTTCTAAACTTTTTAAGAAAAATATTTTAGGATCATAATTTTTTCGTCGCCCCGTGCATCGCACGGGACTGCAACTAGTTAGTAGTATTTATGCACTAAAACTTCATTGGAAAATCAATACGATTGACACAAGGCCTTGTTTGGATTGCATGGTATCAAACCTTATCTGATTGTTGAGTTCAACACCTGTCAGGCTTACTTCAATTAGATAAGTGTACAAATAAAGTATAAGAATCGTCATAGTATGGGAGTGCACTGCAGTATATCATTTTCCTTTCATTATTCAAGTTTCATAAATAATGTGTAAAAGGATAAAGAGGTTTTCTTTTTCCCTCTTCATGTCTCTTGTTGGACTAGAGCCAAGGTTATATGTCCTCTTCTAACTATTTTTTTCTTATGAATAAAATTAAAGGTACTGCCCCGGGTCCGAGATAAATTCCGGGTTAAAAAATTAGTTTAATTAATAATGAGAGCTAAGGAGTGTCATTATCAAAATATAAGAATGCAACATATCATTTCCCCTCCATTAATCAGGAGTTTCATGAATATTGGGATCTATGGTACCAGTATATGGTAGAGAGCAGCAGGATTTTAATTTTGTTTTATATTGGTAGAGGGCAGCAGGATTTTAATTTTGTTTTTTGGCATAATAGTAGTGACTCCAAAAAATTATAGAAAGCTTGTATTAAAATCACCTTATTGGATATTGGCACCCGTCTGTCTCTATCACCTTATTTTAATTACTTGACAACTTATTTTAATTAATTGAAAAATGGAAAATTTCTATAAAATTCGAAATAACTTTTCTATGCTTATACTAAATTTCATTACAAAATACCTTATTTGCACGCAGGTGCATTGCACGTGTGATTTTACTAGCATCCATAACTTGCCAACTATAACCGTAAATTGCCTCATCACCATTGATCGTAAAAGTGACTTTGTCCATAGTACTTCTCATAACGTAAACATATTTTAGCTACTAAATATAATTTTAATAAGGGATTTGCTAGCCAATTTCTTGGAGAACCATTTGGTGGCGGGCTTTTGAATGTGGGAACAGCCAAACTGCACTTGTCATTTTCATAAGATAACAAGCTTGTCCCTTTCTTTGTTAAATGTGGCAACACAGGGATAGCTGTTTGGCTAGCTCCAGCTTGGGGCATCCGGGGCCGACATGAGTGATACACTACGGGCCTATTCGGGGTCCATAGGGATTGCTGACTCTAATGAGGTGGAAAATAGACCGGTTCACCGAGGAATCAAGTTGATTGATGGAGAGTTTCTAGACAAGGTCATACCTTTGAATGTGATAAGATGGTTGAAAAGAAATGATGCCTATCCATGGTGGTTTGCTCAGTTGATTGATGGGATCTTGGACTGCGTGGTCGGATCCTCCATTGCATTTTATCATGTGAAAAGATCAGTGAATGGTGAGGTTGATTGTCCAGCTAGGGAAGGGGCCATATGGGTGGAGTTGGAAATTTTGTATTCCTCCCTCCTTAGATTGGTTGTTATGTTTTGTATGATTTTTCTTTCCTTCCCAGTAATGTTTCATTATCTCGACCCTTGGGGTTCTCCCGTAGTTCTTTTCATTATTAATTCAAGGGAAATGATATCTGTACCTAGGTGTTTCGATAAATAAGTGCTCTACTTGTTTGTCGTGTAGTATTTAAAGGAATTTCAGAGGGTATTACGGTTCTCAAAAAGCTCTTTAAACCCTTTAAATACTGCACCAAAAACAAGTAGAGCGCATGTTTATTGAAACACTTGGCGCAGATATCTTCAATTCTTTACCATTTCTTTATAAAAAAACATTGGTGAATTCTGAATTCTGATATATAGAGGACTTTTACGAGATTCTATGAACCAAGTGCGTCTTCCTAGCAGCTGTAATATAATAAAGACAGATGCCCCAACCATATTTTAATACATGGTGAGTCACAGAGCTGTTAGTTGTTACATCTATTTCAATGATAGGTCGTATGTTGTATGTTTTTTGGAACTAAAAATCACGTCAATCACCCTCTTTTGCTGCATGTTTGGATATATTTGGATGTAGGGATTTTTTTTCTTCCCTTTGGCCCGTTTGGATTGCAAGAAAAACATTTCTGACTGAAATTTTTATCCCGGGAAAATTTCACCTTTCCACAATTTGTAGGCAAATAATACGAGGGAAATGTTATCAGCACAACCATGTTTTGATATTTACGCTAACCCATGTTGTCTTTTAATTAGTATTTAAAGAACAAGATTTTATATGGTGTAAGCCCTTGTAGTCCCTTATTTTTCAAAAAAGTACTGTACGGACCACATGATAAGATGATCCAAACCGTCCATGTGATGGAACACAGCGTAAATAGGTTGTGCCCAAAAAATCATTTCCATAGGATGAACCTATCCCTCCGATCTATGAGGAACTGCATATTAAGGAAAACTCTATAGATAGGAGGGCTAGGATCATCCTATCGAAATGATTTTTTTGGGCACAACCTATTTATGTTGTGTTCCTCCACATGGACGGTTTGGATCATCATATGATGTGGCCGTATAGTACCTTTTGAAAAATAAGGGACTATAAGGGCTTACACCATATAAAATCTCATAAAGAACTGTTAAAAGGTTATTACAGTTCCCAAAAAGCTCTCAAGTCACTTAAAAAGAAAAAGACATGAGCTAGAGACTGGGAAATAACAAGATGTGGTTCTGCTGATATCATTTCCCAAATATGGGAATTGCTAGCGTCCATTGCAAACGCATTTTGCGGCTCGTCTGTAACATATCAGACTAGCCACCTTGTGAATAAAGACAAAACATGTTGTCTCCATTCACGAGGTGACTGGTATGACATCGACAGACCAGCTGCAAAAAGCCTTTTGCGATGGACCCTAGCAAATCCCCCCAAATATAATTGTGCTTAATGTATAGGGACTAGTTGCAGTCCTGTGCGAATGCGATGCACGGGGCGAAGAAATAATTATGATCTTACGGATTTGTACAAATCAATTAGAAAAGTTCCTATTTTTATAGGATTCTTTATTGGTAAACTTTATTGCGTTAAATATTTATTGGAAAACTTTATTGCGTTAAATGTGTATTTTACAATTTAGATGAAATCAATTTAGAAAAGTTCCTATTTTTTGGGACTCTTTATTGCCATAAATGTTAATTGGAAAAGATACTTTATTAAGATTACGTGGTGATAGAGGAATGCGTGTGAAACGGTGTGCGACATCCCCTTAAAGCGTTTTTAAATTTCGGAATGCAGAGGGGTGCCACATGGCGCCGCCCCAGCTTACCACATTCAGCTTTATATATATATATACACAAACTAAGACTGAAAAAATTTGAAAATTAATTAAAGTAAAAACTAGATAAGAGAAATAATGTTATGAAACAAAGCGTCAATTCGTATATCTTCCCACTCAATTTGCATAGAGCATCAAATGTTCAGTTGCATGTATGTAAGAAATAGTTGGGTGCCCAATCTATTTAGGAGACACATAGGGAGAGTATCAATTGAAGCTTCTTAAGAGATAATAAGGTTATTAACAACATTACCTTCGATTCAACTATAAACAAATATCCATCCCACCCAATTCTTAAAAAAAGGAACGAATGAGCCACACAATTAACCAAAGAAGCACCTGATCCAAGTAATTACAAAAGATTATATGAAAATAAATTTCAAGGGAGCGGCCTCTAGAGCCTCTGTGAGTACATCTAAAAAAATTTAGATATAATCGTATGCAAGAATGGTTTTGAGGTTAAATATGATTATTTGGAAATAACTTCAACAGTTTTAGAAATAATGGCTTCCAAAGATGTCCTAATGTCTCATTTGAAAATAAGATCAAAAGAAAATAATCTTATTTGCAAGGGATTTGCTAGAGACTTTCTGGCTGGCTGTTAGAAACCATTTAAAAAAGAAAATATAAGCCGAGTTTATGCAATTATTAAAACATGGTAGTGCCAATATCATTAGCCTTTAGATTTTCTTTATTCAATACCAAGAAAATATTTTGTATGCACTTTCAAATAACCCTAGATACTATTTGCCCATGTAGATATAATTGTCGATAGGTCATCCTTATTGTGGGCCATATTTAGGATGGACCACATTAGAATACCACACGCAACAAACGATATGAACCGTCTTAGTGGTAGCAGGTATAAGTAGTTAATAGGGAGGAGACAAACATTTGATTTAATTTATCTTGTAGAATACGTACTGATTAATGGTGTTTGGTTGCTTGCCAACCTCGTAGGGCGGTGGGAGGGGGAAGAGAAGGAAGAGAGAGAGATATAAAGAGAAAAAGCAAGAAATTTCAAACCAAATTCCTTCATTTTTTAGTAATTTGGCATGGATAGTATAAGGATGGGCATTGATGCCACATCCCCATACATGCAACTATTACCTCTTAAACTTGTCTAGTAGTGTCCAATGATTCCGACGCTACATTGGAAACCAAGAACCGTAAAGTTACCACAAAGTGTTTTTTTTTTTTTTTTGGCTTGGGAAATCCTTGGGGATGCCAGGGATGTGGCAACCAAACAGAGCCAAAGATTTTATCAAGAATAGGAAGAAAACAGATACCTCTTGAACCCACCAGCAAGAATTAATCTCAAATAAACAAAGAATACTATGAATCAAGGATATAACCATGCAATTTAATGGAAACAGAAAAATGCGAAATAATTTGCCCCCTCTAGTGTATTTATTGACTATTCTTTTGCATTAGATGGGGCTGCCCCAAGTAAAAAAGAAGAAGAAAAAAAGCAGGGCTAATATATCATTTCCCAATTAATAAATATGCATGAAAAATATGATTAAATTTTCATCCTAGGAATTCTTGAGATCACCATAGACCATATGGCTGATAGCTAAAATGGCCACATGAAATAAAATTAGAAGGAAAAGAGAATCAGAAACATAGGTCGAAAGATCGCTCCACTGGATAGTGTAATACAATGGAATAAATTCAATTCAAACTTATAATATAGAGAAGAAGATGAATGAAGAACTATATACCTCACTTGGCACAATAAAAGTAGAGAAGCAAGAAACTACATTTATTTCTCTCTCCTCTCTCTCTCTCTCTCTCTA
Organism: Tasmannia lanceolata; assembly: GCF_043159265.1. Classification (NCBI taxonomy): domain Eukaryota; kingdom Viridiplantae; phylum Streptophyta; class Magnoliopsida; order Canellales; family Winteraceae; genus Tasmannia; species Tasmannia lanceolata. The sequence continues at coordinate 11,255,139 of NW_027518714.1, read as the reverse complement.
TACACTTTCCTACTTATTGATATGGAGTTTTGCTATTGCTCACTGATACTTAGTTATCTCCATCGATTATATCTAAACAATGAGTTACAAAAATGTTTCCCAAACCTGACCTGCTAGTTTGCAGATTTTGTCATTCTGAATCTGTGTTTGAAGCAGGATCGTGTTTCGAAGCAGACATCAAGAAACAAACCTTGGTTCTCCAAAAGAGTCTGTAATTGAGATTGAGTCTTCAATGCTTCCAGGTAAATCCCATCTCCACAATGCTGCAAATGCCTTCATTAGGAACAAATTGAAGCTTTTATTCATAGATGATTTTCTTGAGTAGTTTTTTTTATTAGGAGCTGCTTTTAGGAAGATCTTAAGGGGAATGTCTTTTTACTGAGTAGTTAGGCTGCTAATAAGTCGGTTGCATACATATGTTTTCCCTATTAAGAAGATATTAATAGCAAGATCTCTTTAGAAGATCTTAACTTCAACTGATTTTTATGGAAATACTATTTTTAGAGACCAATATAAAAATCAGCAAGATTTTAGGAAATCAAATCTAATAGAAACCAATAGGGTGTTTTAAGTTTTTCTTCGCGTCTTTTGGAGGAGGGTGCCACGTGGGATGAAAGCCGGATGGGGGGACTGTCCACATCAGCATGAACAGTGAATTGAAGCTCCCTCTGAGTAAAAATTGAATAGGATTGGTTCAACTTATTCTTTTTTGAATGATGAAGCGTTAATTTTCTTCTACTTCTGTTTCAACAAGATGAATGTTATCAGGTATTAAATTGTCTGTAATTAATGGCAATCTTTCATTAGAATAAAAGAAGATTGCACCCTGTAAATGCATATCTCATGTGATACCTTCTTATGAGGCCCATAGTGCCCGTACACATTAAAGCTATCAAATAAATGTGAAAGAGAAGTCAAAGATTGTAGAGATGATCTGCTCCATCTAAAAATCTACTAATTGCAAGTCTGGTGTATGTATCCTAACATGCAATATATGTAATGTAAATTATTAGCCACCCAAATTGCAAAATTTATTAGTGGAAGCTGTTGTTAGCATCTCTTGTTTTGATATTTGCACTTCTCTTATTTATTAAGTTGTAACTTTTTAAACTTCTGTCCACAGCTTGTTCATAACTCTTGGCAAATACTGTCCACAGATTGACATATTTTTCTTTAAAATTTAATGATTCAAACCTTCAAACTGGGAGTGTAACATGAAGAAATCAGAATCTTCAGACAAATATAAGAAAAATAATGGTTAAAAAATACTCACAAACTGGAAGACTTTGAATAGTTGGGTCTATGGCCTGTCTATTGGAGTTATGGATGAATAATTTGGTTCAACAAGGCTATAGACTAAACAATTAGTTTGCCACCTATACTTTATTACACCCGTCCTACCATGTTGACCTACAAGACTTTGAATAGTTGGGTCCCTATACATTGCAGTCATGGATGAGTAATTTGGGTCACCAAGGCTATAGACCCAACTATTGCTTTGTCACCAATACTTTATTACACCCGTCCTACCAGGGCCAACCGTCTAGTGTATTTATGAGTTATGAGTTATGACTAATCTATCTACACTCGAAAAAAAAAGGGGAGAATTTATCATTTCCCTTTTTGTTTTTCACATTTTGATAACGGCATTTTTCTTTACAACACCAGCATGAGAGGAGAGTTATGAAGGTGGATAGGAACACCCACATGGGGGGGGCACTATTGAAACCCTTGTTATCATACCTACCCAAAATAGATTGACACGTCTGACAAAGCCAAGGGTTGCTGTAGGGATCGATCCCAACCGTCAATTTTTTAGGATAGTGTATGTGGAATTGAGATAGTTGATTTTGTGGACCTCCATACGGAGGCCCAAAAAATTGTGAACCTTTTTTTTTTTTTTTTGTTCTTTCCATAATTTAGAGGAACTGATATGATTAGGGTTAATTTAGAGGGATATAAACATAAATAAGTAAAAATTGAATACATTTGGTTCAAATTATCTTTTTCTTGGATAAAAAAGTTAGAAAATTTTAGAAATATTTTTCCTTTCATACTTTGCAAATAATTCCTGCATTCCAAAGAGGGCCTTAAATAGCATATACATTTTCTCTTGAGGTGCTGACATGGTTTCGTGGAATTGGAGGGGCATGAGAGGGTGACCCAGTGGGTTCAAACTTCAAATCCCATGCTGAATGGAGATTCTAGTCGCAGGGTGACATGTTTGGCAACCATGGAAATTTTTTCCTTGAAAATCAATTTTTTTCAAGCATTTTAACGCAGATTTTAGGTATAAAACTATTTCAGCTAAAACTACTGAGCAAAAAGGCTTAAGAAAGTTTTACCTGAATTATTAATACACGGGCATGTTTGGAAACCATAAAAAAAATAAAAATTACGTAGAACAATTGTCTACATAATTTAAGAAGGAGAAGAGGAACAAAGAGTTTTGACGGGTGTGGTGAGTGAGAAGAGCATGGGAAAAAAAAATCCTATTTTTAAATAGGAAATATTTTTCACTGTTTTCCAACCCAACCACGCTCTCCTCACTCACCACCATCTCAAACCCCCTCTCTGGCCCAATTGTATATACTGTTTTTAGGAATGCATATTCTATTTCCTAAACAGCACGAAGTTATAAACTTATAGTACACGATAGAAAGCCTTTTCTCCACAAATAAGGGAAGAAACAAAGGCGTTGTAGCGGGTGGAGCGGACGGCTGTGTGGAAGAAGAAAAGAATCAAGTTGTTATAAAGCTCGTATAACCAATGCCCGTTTGTGATTTTATTGTGTAGAATTTACAGTCCCTACAAAATACAAACTTAAATATATGAACAGATACGTCCTCATCTGGGTTTCCCATCCCTGTTTTCCCAGCTGATTTCGAGTGCGCATTCTCCACAGATGGTGCTGCACCCTGGTTTGGTCCTCTGGCTTCTCAGTGTTAACACATGTGCAAGATTCGTGCACTTACGCTGAACCGAGCGATTCCTCAAACTGTTCTTGGTTAGTCTCAAGCTGTTCTCCATTATGGGTGCTACCGTTGTTACAGGTTTTCGTTCAGATGTGGATTCGTCCAAAGAAACTCTTTGTACTTCTTCCCACTCTAATGATCGCTGGAATACTTCCCAGGCCAAGTCTTGTTCCTCTTTCGATAGCCGCTCTTCTTCATTCTCTTGTAGAAGAGTCTCGTGTTCGTGGTAATTTGCAATCCAACTGCGTACAGCATAAGAGAACAATGGTTTACAATTGAATCTTCTCACATCATATGCAAAGTTGTACTCGAATCATTCAGAACATATAACAAGCTCTATCAACAACAGAATGTCTTGTAGACAATCCAAAAAAAAATGCAGTATGAGATCAAAACAGTTCATTAAAATTGGTATGAAATCTGTATAGATGTCACGTGTTTCATTTAGGAAACTGCATATGGATTTGTTGAATAAAAAAGAAGATGATGCCATGTGTTTCATTTGGGAAACTGAATAGGGATTTGAGTGAGAAGACCTTGTGATCAATGGTAAAAGGCATTTTTGCATCGTAAAGAGAGCATAGGGAGGCATGTGTGTGAAATCAAGACCATTGATCTTGTAGAACATCATGAGGCGACCACATGGTATTGGTTGAATGGGACATGTTTCTTGTTGGACAAAGGGCCTAGGAAAATGAGTCCAAGATTAATTGCTGGAACCTGTGTTGTGCGGATTCTTGGTGGGACGGTGTCAAATCACATGTCAACATGTTCCAATATAGATTTGCATGGGACATGGCGGGGTTCATCCCATAGCCATGGTCTCGATGAATCCCCTTTTTACATAGAAACCTGACACACCCTTAAGTGAATTTTAGGAGTTGGATTCGTATGTATGCTTGCAGCATATAAAACTCACGTTTTAGGGTTTAAGAATATGGTATATCTTTTATGTGAAAGTATTTTACAGCGCACACCCCCCCGGCACCGCTCTTAGATTTTCATCTGTATTTGAGCGTGAGGGTCACCAGAATCCTGTTGGAAATCAGTCGAATGCTGTGGCCTTTTTTTAATTTTTTCTTTGGGAGAAATCTTCTAGCAGCCTTCCTACAGTATTTATGATTGGATCCAGCGGCACTATAAAAATAATAAAATAAAAAAACTGATGCACACTAGTCTTCGTTAACAGGAGGGTCTTCATTATAGAGTTGAATTTGTTTCCCTAATTCGCTTGTAACTTATTTGTAGATATTTTTGTAGCCTCAAGTAGTGGCAATTGTAGTTAACAGGGAGGGTCCATGTTCTTGGATGCTTTTTTTTTCTGAATGGTAAAAATTTTATTAAAGAAAAAGGCGAAGCCCAATGACCAAGATGGTCAAGACTCAAGTCCATTGTTGTTCTTGGATGGTTTGGGCTAACTGCAACTTACAACCAGAGCTTTGATACCACTTGTTGAGAAAATTCGCCACCCAAAATCTGATCCGCAAATAAACGGGTAAGTAGAAATAAACACAAACCACAAAATGCACACTGAGATTTTACATGGCACAGCCAAATGCTACATCCATGGGCAAGAACATGATCTTCCACTATCAGAAAACAAAATTACAAGGATTACAAAGGGATTTACTTGCAAACCCGCAAACTGCAACCTTTCTCACCATCCTCTCAACCAAGACCGTACACAAGAGAAACACGAGAAACAACCCATTAGAAACCCCAAGAGGAATCCGAGAAAAAACCCCAAAAAGACTCTCTCTCTCTCTATGAAGCCCACTAAGAGAATAGCCTTTTCTCTCACGCATAGCCACCACATTGGTCATGTGAGGGAGTCCTTTATAGCTAGGTTTTCCAGATAAACCTAAAAGAGACCCACTTTCCTATTTTGGGTTTCCCACCACAACTCAAATATGTAGGAAACAAGGCAACATTCCCACCAGATATCAACCTTCATATCAAAATCCCCAGGCCCCTCTTTATGAATTGGGAAACTCTAGGGTTCCCCTCCCTCACATCCAACTCAACATGTGGAGGGTGATCAAAGGGTTCAACACCTGATCTTTTTATGTGTGATTACTATCACCACAGTTTTAAATCTTGTAGCAATCCATATGGAATTTAAAAACACCGCAAGAAGAGTTTGGGTTAGAGGAGGATTTTGACAACCCCCTCTAACCCGAACTCTTGTTGCGGCCATATGGAATTTATTCTTAAAAAATTTCAGCCCAAACTAGGCTCTCATCACAATTGATGCAATACGGGGAAGGTTTTTACATGCTAAATCAGTCCAAGAAGTTGTTGTAATGCATTAGAAGTGTATATGTGCCAAAGGGCACTTTGGTGTTTGTACTCTCTCTTTATCTATAAATACATAAGTGAGGGGGAGCTATTCCCTAACTCACTCTTCTCTCATTCTCCTTTCCTTTCTTATCTTCTAACATGGTATCAGAGCCCTAGGATTTTGATCCCCTAGGGACCACCATTGCAACCCCCTCCGTACTTCTTCTTCCTTGACCCCCCACACCACCCAAACCCTAACATCTCCTAAACCCATCATTAGCCCCTAAACCCCTACTTCCTCTCTCTTTTCTACCTCGAAACCCTTTTTTCTCACCCTATCGTGCTTCCCCACTTGAAACTCTAATCTAAGAGGTTTTCCACTTCTTCTTTTTCCATCTTTCTCTCCTTCATGGCTTAAATCCTCTTTTTGATGTACTTTTCCTTCGTTTCCGCAGCTCCGATTTTGTCTCCTAGCCTCCATTCTCATTTTTGCTAGTGCTCGTATATCTCTTTCTGTTATGTCTCTCCATCAGAGCCACGGTATCATGGCCGTGCCAGTAGTGTGATCTTTGTTTGTCGCCCCTCTCTTGTTTATCATCCACCATTGTGGTTGAGAGTCTTCTTCTCTCTTGGTCTTTATGGATCCTCCTGTTAGCTCGACTCCTCCACTTGTGGCTCCTTCGAGTTACTCTCCTTCTGCGGAGCATTCTTACCCACAGATGACCTCGTAAAAACTCGACGGGTCCAATTACCTCTTGGAGACCTACATTCTGGCTCGAGGTAAGGTCGATTTCATTGAGCGTGATCCTCCATCTTCCACGGATCCTTCCTTTGCTCGATGGCGGCACGATGATGCCTTGATCCACACTCTTCTCTGGCAGTGCATGGCCCTTCTTATCGTTGGCACGGTGATGTGCCTGAAGATATCCAAGGAAATCCGGGAGCATACGGCTGTCCTTTATTCTAGGGTTGATAATTTCACTCGCATTTGTGCCACTTGCTCGATGTGGATGCGTCTCCAGCGTGGCGATACTCCTCTAGCTGCATTCTACAGTCGGTTTGTTTCCCTATGTCAGCAACCAGAGGTCTTCATGCCCCTCACAGCTGATCTGACCGTTCTCGCTCAGCAACGGGAGCAACGCCGCATTGTCCACTTCCTTAACACCTTAGGCCCTGACTTTCTGCACCTTTGACAGCAAGTCATTGTCTTTGGCTCCATTCCCGCCCTCACGGAGGTTTAATCTCGTGCCCAGCAGTGTCCACTGGGTGATTCCTCTCATGCCGTCTCTGTTGATGGTTTTGCGCTCGCCGCATATGATAGTGGTGACCGTTCTGGTCGTGGTGGTGGTCCCTTTGGCCGTGGTAGGGGTCGTCGACGCCGCGGAGGTGGCCGCGATTTTGGTGGTGGTCGTGTTACTGGTGGGTGTGGCCACCCTTAATTGTACTCAATGCCAGGTGGCTGAACATCATGTGGATACTTGCTATGCCTTGCATCCCGAGATCCGTCCCCACCGTTCTACTCATATCACTACCGCCAGTATTCATGATGCACCAACATCATCATCTGCTGCCAGCACAGCAACAGCACCCGGTGATACTTTCAATGTCTCCAGGGCCAACTCTGTGGAGGTTCAGCACATGCGTGCCAGCAGCTGACCATCTACTGAAGGTTTTGCTTAGCAAGGTAGTTCACCTGCCTCTCTTCTCACTACCTCCAGCGCCTGGATCATTGATTCTGGGGCATCCAATCACATAACATGTATTTCTTCTTTTCTTAGTTCCTCTAAGCCTTTTCACTCTGCAACCCAGTCTATCACTCTTGATGATGGGACCACCTCTCCCATCTCCCATATTGGTGTTATTTCTTCACGTTCTGGCATTTACTTCGTCCTCGGTTCTTTGTCCCTAAGTCTCCTTTCAATTTAATTTTTGTTAGCCATATCACTAAGAATCTTCACTGCTCTGTCCCATTTTTTCATTCTTATTGTGTATTTCGGGATCTCTCAACTGGGAGGATGATTAGTTTGGCCCATGAGGTGGATGGACTCTATCGTCTCGACTGTTATCCCTCCTCGCACTATTTTGCATAGCTCAGTTGATCCGTATTTGTGGCATTGCCGTCTCGGCCACCCCTTCATCCAGAAGCTTCGACAATCATTTGCTATTTCTTCTCCGGTTCAGTCTTTTAACTACGAGTCTTGTGAACCAAGAAAGCATCGCCGTGTGTCTTTTCCCTCTAGAGTTGTTACTAGAGTCTCGCGTCCTTTTCATTTCGTGCATTCTGATGTATGGGGTCCCTTACGGACTATATCACTTTCTAGATATAGATATTTTATCATTTTTGTAGATGATTTCTCTCGTATGACTTGGTTATTTTTACTTAAAGACCACTCAGAGGTCTTTCATGCTTTTCGCGCATTTCATGCTGAGATTACTACCCAATATGATTGTACTTTTAAAATGTTTGCGGACTGATAATGCTAGGGAGTATTTCTCTTCTGACTTTCACGATTTCTTATCCACCCATGGCATCCTTCATCAGTCCTCTTGTGCCTACACCTCACAGAAAAATGGTGCAGCTGAGAAGAAACTGTGATACTTTCGTAATATGGCCCGTACTCTTCTCTTTCAAATGCAGGTCATTAAACCCTATTGGAGTGATGCCATCCTTACAGGTTGTTTCCAGGCTAATCGGCTCTCATCTTCAGTTTTAGATGGTTCCTCCCCTTTCTCGATCTTACATCCTCAGAGAGATCCATTTCCCATCATTCCACGGGTCTCTGGTTGTGTTTGTTTTGTTCACAACCTCTAACCAAGCCCGGATAAATTAGATCCTCGGGCGGAGCGACATGCCTTTCTGGGATACTCTCGCACCCAGAAGGGTTAATGATGTTATAACCCTTGCCTGCGACGCCTATATGTTTCCGCCGATGTCACATTCTTTGAGTTTGTCTCCTCCTTTACTGCTCCCGCCGAGAGCAGTAACATTATGCCCGACTCTCAGGTCCCTCTCCCTCTTCATGTTTTACCTGATACCGTAGAGTCCCCTTATGCTCCATTGCACGTGACTTCAGCTCCTTTGTAGGTCTATCAGCGGCGTCCAAGACAAGATATCCATCACCCTACGGCCGAGGGAGCGTCTTCTCAACCGGAGATCCCGGCCTCTTTATCTCAGGTACCTCTTCTTCCCTCTTGTGATGTCTCCTGATGGTACTGTAGATTCTCTTATAACATCACATACTTGCTCCCGTACGACTGCACATCCTATTTCCTCTGTTATTTCTTATGATCTCACCCCTTTGTTTCATAGCTATGTGTCTTCCTTGTCTTCTGTTTCGTTGCCACAATATGTGCGCGAGGCTCTTGCCTACCCAGCTTGACGCGCTGCTATGGACGTTGAGATGGCCGCCCATCATGCCACTCATACTTGGGATTTGGTTCCTCTACCTCATGGTGCTCAGCCCGTGGTCTGTCGTTGGGCCTTTGCCATCAAATACTTGACGAATGGGACAGTTGAGTGCCTTAAGGCACACTTGGTTGCCAAGGGCTATACACAGACATTTGGGGTTGACTACACAGAGATCTTCTCCCCAGTTGCCAAAATCCCCTCTATGCGAGTGTTGATCTCTCTTGCCGTCAACCGAAGCTGGCCCTTATTTCAGCTTGATGTCAAGAATGCCTTTCTCCATGGAGACTTGACTGAGGCGGTGTGTATGGAGCAACCTCTTGGGTATGTTGCTCAAGGGGAGATGTCCTCTTCAGTGTGCGGGCTTCACAAATCATTATATAGGTTTAAACAATCTCCTAAAGCATAGTCTGGGAGATTCAATGAAACTATTATGCGATTTGGCATGAATCAATGTGCGGTTGACCACTCACTATTTAATCATCGATCTAATGGTGGGCATGTACTTCTCACAATCTATGTAGATGACATTATCATAACAAGGAGTGACACACAGCTGGCATACAGAGGTTGAAGGCCTTCCTACAAAAAGAATTTTCCACGAAAGACCTTGGGCGTTTAAGATATTTTTTGGAGATTGAGATAGCTTACTCTGGTAGTAGTGTCTCCCTTTCACAGAGGAAGTATGTACTAGATCTGTTGAATGAGACAGGTTGTTTGGATATGAAACCAGCTGCTTTTCCCATGGACCCAAATACAAAGCTGCTTCGAGAGAAGGCTACTTGTTAGATAACCCTGACAGGTACAGACGGCTACCTAGAAAGCTTATATATATATATATATATATATATATATATATATATATATATATATATATATATATATATATATATATCATAGTCACTCGCCCATATATCTCATATGCCATGGGGGTAGTTAGCCAGTTCATAAGCGCACCACGTACCTCCCACCAGACAACCGTGATTCAGATTCTTCGCTACTTGAAAAGCACACCAGGGAAAGGCCAGCTGTTCAAGAAGCATGGGCATGAAAAGTTGGAAGGATTTGTGATGCAGACTGGGTAGGGTCACCAGCAGATAGGAAGTCCACCACTTGGAGGTAACTTAGTGTCGTGGAGAAGTAAGAGGCAAGACGTGGTAGCCAAGTCAAGTGCAGAAGCAGAATATTCATGTCACCTACAAGTGGAGAACTTGTCTGGTTGCGCTCTCTCCTATTTGAGATTGGTTTCTTTCCCTCATCCCCAGCTCAGCTATATTGCGCCAATAAGGAGGTTATCCACATTGCTAACAACCCTATTTTTCATGAGAGAACCAAGCACATAGAGGTGGATTGTCATTTCATACATCAATTAATCCAAAAGGGGGAGATATGCACTACTTTCACTCGATCAGTGGATCAGTGGATTAGCTAGCTGATGTATTTACTAAGTCCTTGAGTAAAGCAAAGCTAAATGATATTTGTACCAAGCTAGAAATGAATGATATATACATTCCAGCTTGAGGGGAGTGTTAGAAGTGTATATGTGCCTAAGGGCACTTTGGTCTTTGTAATTTTTCTCTTTCTCTGTTTTTTTTAATAGCACTCTTTCTCTTTATCTATATATACATAAGTGAGGGGGGGCTATTCCCTTACTCACTCTCATCTTCTCTCATTCTCCTTTACCTTCTTCAGTTCTAACAGAATGGATCCAAACAATTAAAAATTTAAATGATCTATCACATAAACAATTCTAGCATTAAACAATCCCTAAAACTATCTGAAGAATAGCACTAGGGTAGAAAATAAGAGAACCTAGAGAAGTCTTTATATCTCTCAACAAAGAAAAAAAAAAGGCCCAAAACTCTAAAATTCATGGGTTTTGTTGTCTCCTCTTTACATAATGTTAGGTAAAAAGACACAATTACGCGTCACTTAAGCCCCTTTAATATAAACCAATACCCTTTAATGCCTAACTAAAATATAAAAAAATTCTAATGGTACTCAAGGGTCACAGACCATTTGGTGGGCCATGGCTCATGATGCATCTTTAAAAAAATGTATTGATAAAATTTTTGCACTGCACCACCGAACCTTATCATGGGCTTATCCACAAATCCCCGAAATACTTTTAACATTGGGCATATTACTCTGGTCCTCAAGTTAAATTTCTAAGTGAATCAAGATTTGACCCTCGCACTAACCTCGGGCATATCACTCTGGTCCCAGGTTAAATTTCTATGTAATTCAAGATTTGGCCCATGCATTTCAACCAGTGTTAAGAAGGAAAGGTGAAACTTTCTCAAGTTCATCAGACATCTAAACATTTAGGGCATGTAAATGCACCTTGGTCCAACCCTATGAGTATGTAAAGCACACAAAAAGACCTATTTATTATTATTTGACAGTTACATTCTTGAATTGAACTCCTGCCCCTGAAAGTTGCAACAAAAAGACAAAATTACACCAAGCCAAAGTACGTAATAGTTTATAGCATAGTTGAAGAAGTGGGAAAAATTGCAAGAAGAGATGCGGGAAGCAGAAGTGGGAAGCGAGGGTTTTTTTTTTTTTTGAATGATAGCAATTTCATTAAAAAAAAGGCAGACCGAGATAGTCAAGCCCAAAGGACAATAGGCACGGAATAGAGAAAGAAAAAAGGAAACAACACAAAACAATCACGGGGAAGCGAGGGGTTTAGAACATAGAAAATGCGAGAAGCGAAAAGCTCTAAAAAATAAAGAGGAAACGTGTCGGAAGCATCATCGGAAGTCAACATGAAGAATGTAAGAAGCCTCAATGGAAGCGAACAAGAAGTGTATAGGAAGAGTAGGGCTATAACAGGTTACGGAGGAGGGGTTAATGCTGGTAAGGATTACAAGTAATAAAGAAGACTTCGTGACTGATTAGAATTATAAGTTATAGGGATTTATACTTCCATATGTATTATTAATGTAGATTTTTTTTTTTTTTGAAAATGTCTATTAATTTAGATTTAATGTTAAGTTTCTGAAAAAATATTCATATACATTTCATTTGAAACTTAAGATGAATTTTTAAGTTTTAAATACACAATTTTTTTAAATACGCTCATTCGACATTATCAAAAGGAGAAAACACTCTTTTAAGAAAAAATATTCACCTGAATAGGAAGCGTACACTTAATTAAAAGGAAATGCATAGGAAGCGTGTGGAAAGCATGCTTCCCCTAAATTTGGAAAGCGAGAAGAATTTAGCTTCCGAATCGAGCTTCCCGTCCAACTAGGAAGTTTCGGGTAAGTATGGTTAATAATACCCATGGAACCCAGGGTGCCTAAAGAGTACCACGCAGTCACAAGGAGACACACACATATATGCATAAACTCGCACATATACATGATAACACAATACAAGGGAAAGCATGTCTAAGTAATTACAAATTTTGACAGCTTGACACGACTCAGATGAGAGATTCATACCCATGACTGCAGCATAACAGCAAGACAACCTCCCACTGTGTGATAGTGTTTTTCTAGAAATAATTCTTAATAAAACAAGAACAGTTTGACTTTTAGCTTGAGTTAGGAAAATAAGTAAGGGAATTCTAGCCAGAGTAAAAAAGTCCTGACTCGGTTCAACTCACAAGGGGGAGTTGGCCATTTGTCTAGATAGCACTCATCCCCATTCAGGTAGCTTATAAGGCATTATTTGTTCATGATAGAAAATGTTTAAATAACTACCACAAAGGTATAGTCAAAACACAAAAGCATAAATAAATGTGAGCAAGCATGTAATTTCCCAAAATGATACAGAATACAAAAAGTTATCCAAAATAAGCAAGGATTCATGAAATACGGCAAAATACACTACACAAAAGACGTATAAAAAGATAACATATTTACTTATGCAAATAGCAGAAAAATAGTATAAAATGGATAAGAAGTTCAGTAATTATACCGCGGATAATGTCTGCTAAGTAAATTCTCCATGAACTTGTCAGAAGAGCAGCTCCCCTGAGATAGAGGCAAGAGTTTTTGCTTGGAACAACCTACAACTTCATCAATCATATCTTGACTGGATGGCAATGGGCTCTCTTGGTCCTTCTCAGGCACAGCATCCGCATTCTCATCGTCACCAAAGTCAAAGAGATGCAGTACCTCTTCTTTAGACATAGTTCTGTGTACTTGTTGTCTATCGACCACCCTTGCGGCAAGGCCCTCCTTTGTCACCTGTTCAGAAAACTCTTAGTAACATTCTGTTCAGAACTCAGTCACAGCAATCACTTTCTTCCCTTTCATTTTTTATTGATGAAGAAAAGGTTTTGAAAGAAGACGGATGTAAATGACTATAACATGTAGCTCCCTCAAGAAGAGATTAAATACTTCATGCATCTTTATTTGTGCATTGTCTTTACCTGTCGTTTATATATTTTTTCTTCCATGGTTCCATGTGCCATCAAACGATATGCATAAACTGGCTTATTTTGACCATATCTACAAGAATGAGAAAAAAAAAATTAAAGACATTTAACAAAAATTAAATGTGTTTCTGTAAGAAAATACAAAGCATTGTTGGGGTCACAATACCTCCAAACCCGATATATAGCCTGAAGATCGTGAGTAGGATTCCATGATCCGTCCACAAGAATTACACGGTTAGCAGCGTGAAGGTTGATACCCAGCGATCCGGCACGAGTTGATATCAAAACACATTTTACCCTCTTATTTGCGGGCTCATTAAATCTTTCAACAAGCCTTTGCCTTTCAGACCCCTCTGTACTTCCATCTAGCCTGTTATGTAAATAGCCATTACCTTTTGAGATATGGGGCCCAAAAAAGGCGCCTCAAGTTGATAAAAAATTCCTTTTTTTCTTCAAACAGTAGTCCTATTCAGTGTTTAAAAATTCGGATTTGGACGAGAAAAAGGCCAAGGTAAAACAAAGTTGACTCAAAGGAGTTAATAATTGTTCGAATTGGTAGGACCAAGCTCCCACGAAACACGGCCAAGGTAAGACAGAGTGAACTTGAAGGAGTTCATGATTGATTCGGGGAGTTTTTAAACAGTGGTCTTATTTAAAAGTAATGCATAAATGGTAGTTTGCTCCCAAATATTGCACACCAGAGGTCAAAGCTCACCTAACAATATCATTTCCTAGTGAATTGGCCTGCTAACCTGCCAAGATGTGCCTGATCTACATGATCTACCAAAACTAATTGATTGACAACATGGCTAAAGCATGCAAAAGTTTCGGTCAATTATTAATCTGACCTAAGACTACAAATAATAATATCTATTTTGCTCCAAATGGATTTGACTTGAGTTCATGAAAACCAAAAATCCAAGTGTTATAGAAAGATCAAGCTTTTAGTCCAACAAATTATGGAAAATTACAATGTTTAGCATTTCAGGTTAATAACTCAATAACAAAATAATATACAATAAGACTACAAACAGAGAATGAGAAACACAACTAGCACATCAAAAGATTGTCAGAAAAATTTCTTAGAAAAAGAGGTAAAATATCTCGATAGAGAAAATGATGGATGGGGGAATCTAATAGCTCTAAAATTCAGACCTTAGCTATCAAGCTTTTAGTCCAACAAATTATGGAAAATTACAATGTTTAGCATTTCAGGTTAATAACTCAATAACAAAATAACATACAATAAGACTACAAACAGAGAATGAGAAACACAACTAGCACATCAAAAGATTGTCAGAAAAATTTCCTAGAAAAAGAGGTAAACTATCTCGATAGAGAAAATGATGGATGGGGGAATCTAATAGCTCTAAAATTCAGACCTTAGCTATCAATTCCATAGATTCACATTAAAGCACATCAAAAAACCCTCTTTTGCATACATATGAGATTTTCTAAGTTTTCTAAACCTATGCAGTTTTCATATTACGACAATACCCCTAGGATATACCGGGCATGCATTAAAGATGAAGGCCCTTTGGGCTCATATTGTAAAATTAGGGAGCATAAAAACTTACAGGGGATAGAATTCAAGGCCTAAATATGACATCGATTGCATTCTACACCTGGGGGGAGGGGGGGAACCTATTTGCCTGCATAAAAATTGTAATTCTAAGGAGGAACCTTATTTTTGGTCCTTTTTAACATATTTTTAACTGAATTGTGATATTAAGTAGACTCATCAAGAGCTAATTCCTGCCTGCATACGTTTCGTATATGTTTTAAGTAGTAAATTGTGTGTTTATTTGTTGAATTTGATAGACGAAATGGTTTCTTATGGCTCTGTTTGGTTGCAAAATTTTTGGGATTTACTATGTGTTTTGAATGGTTTTGGGGTGCCATGTTATCTATTAGTGGTGTTTGGTTGCATGATTTGATTCAAACTACTAGGAGGTTACTTGCCTCGTCTCTCCCTTGTCTGCCCATGTGGCATGCCTTGTCTCCCATAAAAAAGGGTGGCCCAGTGCACGAAGCTCCCGCCATTGCGGGGTCCGGGGAGGGCTAGTTGTATGTTGCCTTTAGTCCCCCATCAACTTAAAAAAATACGGTTTTTTGCCAGTAGAATCTTGGGATTTAGCACTTTCTCTCTTTCTCTTTCTTCTATCTATCTATATTGGTAATGGTACCCGTACCGCCCCCTTATTTAGGTAATGGCACTTCGCACTAGGAAACTAGTTCGGTTGGCAATTAAACACTATTTACCACTACTCCACGAGGAGACTACTTCACCACTATTACACCTATTGACTACCTTAGTTCTAATTCATCACTACTCTAGAAGCCAACTACGTGCATCCAAACATAGACTATTTTTCTAAATCATTTCTGTTTTTAAAAAATTTCAAGTCTTGTAACGTCTTTTTTGAAATAGAATACTAGAACAGTCGGAACAACGAAACATTTCAATCCATGACTAAAACAAAATGGTGACTGAAATATTTTATCCATTATGTAATTGTTCACTTGAGATGAGAAGGATTGGTTGCTTGATCATAACAAGAAATCTACACTTTGATAAGACCGACACTTTGAATTTATCGCTGACATGCGTGTCGTGTTGTGTTCGACACGACACCCGTGTCCACAAGTGTCGACACTCCTTTCGACACTTGTAAATGTACTGCTAGAAGTGTCGTACATAATATAGCCATGTTGACGCAATTTTGTACCGTGTCAAGTGTGAGATTCTGTTTTATTATTGAATATTGTGTTTACCTCTTTTATCATTCTGTTTTATTATTGAATATTGTGTTTACCTCTTTTATCATTAACTCTTCTATATTATAAACTCTTAATTTAGGTTTTCTTTAACTAATATTTGCTGTTATATCCCCTCCTAAACCTAAAACCCTAAACAAACTCTAATTCCAATATTATATTCATTGTATCCTATTGGTTTTTCTGTGTCCCCGTTTCTAGTTTGGCCGTGTCTCTGTTTCTAACTTTTGGGGGTTTGCCGTGTCCGACACTCCGTGTCCCTGTCGACACGCAACACTCGTGTATGTGTCCACAAATCATAGCAATCAAGGAATTTCCATGTCGTTCCTAAACTATCCTTACAACACAAATGTAAAGATCAAAATTGGGAGGACTTCTTTGAGAGAGAGAGAGAGAGACACAGAGACAGAGACAGAGTTTTAGACAAGGGAACTTAAATTCGTTCTTCCTAAGAACTTCAATGAATTTTATAATAGTGCCATTAAGGAGGTGGCTCTCAAGATATTTTAAATCCAGGATATGTATTTTGACTCTGGGATCCAAGTGCCACTAAGAAATGATAGTCTAAGAATCGAAGAAGGAACAATTTCTTCCCTTGAAGGGGTCATGGTCACCACAAGAGTTGACTTGAGGGATATATGGTCGTGGGCATCATTTGACATCCAAATCAATCTTTTGCACTTAGCCCACTCCTTGGATGCATGGAGATTGATGATGACAAGAAACGGAGGAGAGAGAGAGGGAAGAGATGGAAAAGAAGAATTTGACATCTAAATCAGTCTTTTGCACTTAGCCCACTCCTTGGATGCATGTAGATTGATGATGACAAGAAACGAAGGAGAGAGAGAGGGAAAAGATGGAAAAGAAGAGAAGTGAGAAATGCTAAAGGAGATGGGACCTCCTTTGCCTTATATTAACATAGACAACATATTACAATGACCATAATACCCTTAACAAGGGTCAAAGTGTCAAACAAATAAAGAACATAGATGACACTAACATACATTACTGGAGACAATAAATCCAACATGCACAACTTGACACAAGTATCTTGAAGAAGTGTAGGCCCTACATCCTTCATAAAAATTGTAACGAGAGAACCTAAGGAATCACTAGACACCCATCACGGAACTTCTTCTCAACAAATTGCACATCAAGATTCGCCCCTATGAAGGCACAATATCCAGGAGTAGAGCGATGACTTGTACAAAATCTATGCATCACTGTAGTCTGCATCACTATAACCACTGATATCCAGATAACCAGATCAACAATTCACGAGTCCACTGCCAGGGTTGGACTTGATGTAGCGGAAGGACGTGATAAATGACAACTAGAAGTGGATAACGAGAAGCATGCATAAACTGGCTAACCATGCTGACAACAGGACATGCCCAACTTGACACAAGAAGTGAGGTCCTACGTCCTTCATAAAAATTGTGACAAGAGAACACAAAGAATCACTAGAGGCCCATCCTTGAGCTTCTCCTTAACAAGGTGCACATCAACTTAAATAAGTTGCATTGCTCAAGAATGATCAGAGGCAATGCGGGTATCTATTTTATTGCCGCATGTCGCAACAAAGCGGCATGGGTCCACCAGTAAAGAATCTTAACTCAAGAACCAGGGAACGAAGACACAAATGCTCACATGCCCTCAGAGATGAAACCCTATATTCCACTTCAGCACAAAAGTGAGCAAATCAAGAAAAAAAACATGTTGTTTATTGCTCTTTTATGAAACAAGATTCTCCCCTACAAAGGCACAATATCCAGGAGTAGAGCGATACCTGTAGAAGATCTGGCCCGAGATCACTGTAACCACTGATATCCAAATAACTATATTGATGATACACAAGTCCATTGCTAGGGTCGGACTTGATGTAGTGAAGGATGTGGTAAATGACAATTAGATGTGGAGAATGAGAAGCATGCATAAACTGGCTAGCCACGCTAACAGCAATGATTATATCCGGTCGAGTAATTGTCAGGTTGATCAGATAGCTCACGATACGTTGGTACTCAGCCCAAGGACCAGAAAGATCACCCTCACTAGCATGGAGGGAGTGCTTTAGATCCATGGGGGAATGAGAGGGTTTGCACCCCCAGCACTCCAGTGTTGTTCAAGAGCTCAAGAAAGAAAGATTCCCTATCTAGATAAAGCAACCTTGAGATCAAGAAAGAACTTCATGTTGCCCAAATCCTTAACCTCAAAAATACAACCAAGCTATCCTTTCACAAAGGTAATGAAAGAAGTAGCCAGAAGAATAGCCCAGCCAGAGAGGTGCCCGAGTGAATGAAAACAATATGAGCTAAGTGACATTGATGAAAGCCCGTGTCATGTATCACTCTGTTGAAACTGTGGAAACATACTTGCGGCGACTACTTAAGACCATATATAGACTTACAAAGGCAATACATGTTCCCTTCCCCAAAAGCATAAATCCTTGCAAGAAGACATTCTTCACATCAATTTAGTGAAGAAGCCAATTCTGATTGCCAATGATCGAAAGTTAGAACCCTAATCAATGCCAAATAAGCCACAGGGGAAAAGTAGCAATGTACTCAAGACCATATTTCTGAGTGAAACCCTGAGCAATGAGGCGTGCCTTGTACCTCTCACATTACCACTAGAGCAATGCTTGACAGCAAAGACTCATCTATATCCAACAGATTTCTTTCCAGGAGGGAGAAGAACAAAATCCCATTTGTTGTCATGTTGAAGAGTTTTCATCTCCTCATTAATGGTCACCTTCCAGGTAGGATGACTAAAGGTGGCATGAATAGTGCGAGGAGCAGATTGAAACGCTTAAGGAGATGAGAAGTGATAATGTGAGCTAGGAGTATTCAATTGAGAAGCTGATTGCAAATCTTTGTAGGGGAAAATAAAATTATTAAGGAAGAAAAACCCTTGCAAAAAGCCACAAAATAAGGGTTGACAACAGACATCAACTGTGATCAGTGTAGGGTGAAGCATGAAAAAGAAAAGCAATCAAGGAACTTGGCTCTGGGGATACCATGCTGCTTGGATAGAGCATTGATGATGGGAAGAAGTGAAGGAAACTAGGAGAGACATGTAAAATGCTTAAGGAGTCAAGAGACCTCTTTTGCCTTATATTAACATCGACAACATTCTACAATGATGATAATACCCTTAATGAGGGCGAAACAAATAAAGATCATAAATAAAACTAACATAAATCGGTACTCTTTATATACACCTAACAACATATCACTACACTCCAATGTGTTCTCTTTTCCTTTGGAGGTTCTCCCTTCCCCCATCAATAACTGCCACTACGGCTATCATGTGTAATGGTGACCAAACGGTTTGTACTATAGTTTAGGTGGCATTCGTAACGGCGTCTATCATGTGCAACAGCTATCATGTGTAATGGTGACCAAATGGTTTGTACTATAGTTTAGGTGGGCATTCGTAACGGCGTCTATCATGTGCAACGGCTATCATGTGAAATAGTGTCCAAATGGTTTGGACCATTTGTGACTATTTTAGCGAAATAAGTTTGATATTCATATTAATATGAAAAATCCAAAATAGCATATAGAACATCAAGACTCATTATTATTATTGTAGTTGTTTTAACATGAAAATATATGCTAACAATGAGTTTCTCATTTAGTCATAGAATGTTAATTTGCAACTGTTAGAGATGTTAAAGGGTATTTTTGGTCTTTTACTTGTAACCCTAGTTCTTATAGTTATATAATATTATATTGGAGCTCCCTTCAGCGAGACTCCACCTTCTCCCTCACTCTTCTTCTTCCTTCTCTTCTCACAATAGCATGGTATCAGAGCAAATCTGATCCAACAATAACAACAAAAAAAGAAAAAAGGAAAAAGGAGGAAAGAAAGGAAGAGACACCCTCTCTCGCAAATCTCTCCCTCTCATCTCTCTCTCTCTCTCTCTCTCTCTCTCTCTCTCTCTCTAACCCTAATACATTCCCACCCTCCACGCTGTTGTGACTCCACACTTCAACCCGCCGTAACACCCCTGTCCAAATCCCACACCCAATAACCCTAGATCCTTTTCCAAATCCCACACCCCCAATAGCCCTACTCCCAAAAGCCTCCATTCTTTGGACTATCCACCCAAACCCTAATCCCTTATCCCACACCCACAACCCTTTTGTAAATTCCCAAATTCCCATATCCCCTTCGTCAATCCATCCCACCCTTTCCCCAAAATCCAAATCCTTTCTTGTTTTTCTACATTCATAAATCCCTAAACTTAGGACCCTTGTTGGGTTCTTTCCCGTTCCCCATAACCCCTTTCTTTATGGTTTGAGCACTCCCTTCCCTCCACTCCATCCTATTCTTTGTCATCTCCTTCTCTGTAATAGTTGCCTTTTATGGAGATCGTGTTGATATGAAAATTGCCCGCCAACTGTTTGATGAAATGTCTGAGAGGCGTGTGGTGCCTTGAAATTATTCTTTCAGCTGCAAGTTGAAGGCATTAAGCCAGTTCCAAGGATGGAATATTGTGTTGTTGGTGACTCCGGGCTGATGTAGTTGTGCCCTCTTTGTTAATGGTTCGCTTTGTTGGTTGGTCCTTACATGCTCTGTGTTGTTGGTAGACTCACTTTGCGAGTCGTATGTGTTGCTGTTGCGGAGCCGCATGATGTTGTTGGTGCTTCTACATGGTGTGTAGTTGCTTTACGTAGATCTGCGCATTCGTTGTGGTTGTAGTAGTTTGTGTTACTATACGCCTTGTTGTTGTGGCTTGCTATACTTGTTGTCATGGATACCTCTTCATGTTTTATTTGAGCCGTGTGATGTTGTGTGGCACTGTGGTTGTTTGCCTTGTTGTTGTATGATCATGTTGTGGTTGTCGATTTGTCGTTGCTGAAGCTATCTCTCCTGCTGGATGATTGGTTGGTGTGCGCCCCTTTGTTGTGCGCCCTGTTGGTTGATTGATCAGCGTCGTTGTGATCCCCGCCCTGTTGATCGTTGTTGTGGTGGGCTAGTTTTATATCGCCCCGTTGGTTCGGTTGTTGGTTTCTTTCCTTTTCAGGTTGTTGTGATTCTTGTTCTATTGGGGACGTGTTTTACGGTTGCTTTCTCCAAGTGGTACTTCGTCGCCATTGGTTGTGCACCCCTTTAGTGTGCTTCTTTGTTGGTGGTTAGTTATTGTTCTCCAGCTGAGGCACCTCCGTTGTGGCTCTTTCCTCGCGTTCAACTCCTACGGGTGTTCATTCTCAGTCTGGCCAAACTCATCGTTCCTTTGGTGGTCACTCTAGCGATAATTCTGGTTCCGGGGGGGACTGCTACTCTGGTAGCTGTGGCTTTCACCATTGCACTCATTGTGCCAAGGATGGCCACTCCGGCCAAACTCATCGTTCCTTTGGTGGTCACTCTAGCGGTAATTCAAGTTCCGGGGGGGACTGCTACTCTGGTAGCTGTGGCTTTCACCATTGTACTCATTGTGCCAAGGATGGCCACTCCGTTGACTTTTGTTATGATCTTCATCCTAAGTTGTGCCCCCCTCGAACAGCGGGGGTGGCTTCTGTTGCGACATCCGTTGCCTGTATTCCACATGCTTGTAGTGCCACCTTCGCTCAGCCGGGTAGTGATGATCCCTCTTGTTCGGTCTGTTCCTCTCGGCTGTGGCTTATTAATTCAAGTGCCTCCCATCATATGAATTGTCTCTGGTATTCTTTCTGCCTTTCGTTCGTGTTCATCTGTTACTTTTGTTACCTTAGCTGATGGGAGCGCTTCTCCTGTCTCTAAAGTTGGGGTCGCCTCTCTTTCCCCTGGCCTTTCTTTATCGTATGTCTTATGTGTTCCTTGTTTCCCTATTAACGTACTTTTTGTTAGTCAATTGACTAAGGATCTTCATTGTTCTGTCACGTTCTCTTCTCCGTGTGGTTTTCAGGATCTGACGATTGGGAGGGTCGTGGGGTAAACGACCTATATTATTTGGATGGTCCAAAGCATTCATTTGATAGGCCCTATATAGATAGGGTGTGCCCAAAAATTCATCTCCATAGGATCATCCCAACCCTACGATTTGTGGAGGTAAAAATGGACATGTATAAAACCTTCACAAATTTATCCATATTTTGCCTCCACAGTTTGAAGGGTTAGGATGATCCCAGGGAGCTGATTCTTTGGGCACACCCTATCTATATGAGGGCCTATCAAATGAATGCTTCGGATCACTCAAACAATGTAGCCCAACCCCCCCTCGTTTTCCAGCTCTAGCTCATACAAGCTTATATGCGCTCTAGCTCAAACACTTTTCCCATGTATGAGGAAAGTGTTGGTGAGCTTAAGCTCACCAAACTTATGGTGAGCTTAAGCCCCCAATCACATTGGGGCCTACCTTGTTAGGATGATCCAAAGCATTCATTTGAAAGGCCCTTACATAGATGGGGTGTGTACCAAAAATCAGCTCCATAGGATCATCCTAACCCATCCATTTGTGGAGGTCAAAATGGACATACATTATTTGTCAACAAACAATTCGTATTACAATATTGAATGCTAATCATGGTAGTTTGTTTCTATTTGAATTAATTAATTTGGATGAAAAATGAATAATCAGCTATCTTTATTCTTTAATTTGTTTATAATTTTTATTTTACATATATATATATGAGGAAAAGGATTGTGAGCTTGAGCTTTGGAACCTTACGGTGAGCTTGAGCTCTCAAACCAATGAGGCCCACATTGTTAGGATGATCCAAACCATTCACTAGAAAGGGCCTTACATAGCTAGGGTGTGTACAAAAAATCAGCTCCATAGGATCATCCTAACCCATCCATTTGTGGAGGTCAAAATGGACAGACCACAAATCTGCCCATTTTTGCCCTCCACTTTTGGAGGGGTTAGGATGATTCAATGGAGCTGATTTTTGGTACACACCCTATCTATGATAGGGCCTTGCAAATGAATGGTTTGGATCCTCACAGAAATTGTGGGACCCATGTGAATGGTGCACTCAAGCGCACCATTTGGTTCCAACGCTCAAGCGCACAAACATATTCCTCTCTCTCTCTCTCTCTCTCTCTCTCTCTCTCTCTCTATATATATATATATATATATATATATATATATATATATATATATATATATATATATATATATATATATATGAATGCTTTGGATCATCCTAACAAAGTAGGCCCCAATGTGATTGGGCGCTTAAGCTCACCATAAGTTTGGTGAGCTTAAGCTCACCAACACTTTCCTCATATATATATATATATATATATATATATATATATATATATATATATATATATATAAACAAATTAAAGAATAAAGATAGCCAATTATTCATTTTTCATCCAAATTAATTAATTCAAATCGAAACAAACTACCATGATTAGCATCCAATATTGTAATACGAATTGTTTGTTGACAAACTTGACACATACTAATCATCTAATTCTCATCCAAACCCATGCGTCTTGGATAATCATCTTTAAAAATGACACAAGATCACATCAACTCTCAAAGTCCCAAACATCAAATGACAAATATCAATCATAAAAGACGGGAGTCAATGTTGTCCTCATTATGGTAGTCTCCCACCTCGATGAGAGTAATGTTCTCAAGCAAATGCTTTGTGCTTGACTGGTTCAATTTGTTTGAACTCCTCCCCCTCCTTTGTCTTCTTCCTTCTAATGAGAGGAATTTCAAACACTTCTTGTAATGTCGAAAAGAAATGAGGTCTTTTGAAAGAAAATTATATTTTCTTTTACACAAAACTTAATTTGGATAAATCGAATGAAT
Organism: Tasmannia lanceolata; assembly: GCF_043159265.1. Taxonomy (NCBI): domain Eukaryota; kingdom Viridiplantae; phylum Streptophyta; class Magnoliopsida; order Canellales; family Winteraceae; genus Tasmannia; species Tasmannia lanceolata. The sequence continues at coordinate 11,231,548 of NW_027518714.1, read as the reverse complement.
CATATGAATCGTACGATTTATGATCGAATCATAGGATTCAATTAAAAATCATAAGATCCATACAAATTAAGATTCAATCATGGGATTCAAATCGTTTTGCCTAAGAATCATAAATCAAATCGTAAATAGTAAGATTTTCAAAACAATGTGTGTGTGTGTGTGTGTGTGTATATATATATATATATATATTAATATCATATTGGAGCTCCCTTCAAGGAGACTCCACCTTCTCCCTCACTCTTCTTCCTTCCTCTCTTCTCACAATAACAGCAACTGTGAGTTTGATACCTCAATGTTGCTAGTTTAAATATCGGTATCGTTTTAAGCTTCAGGGTAGAGCTTTCAAATGAACTCAAATTTCTGGTGAATGGAGACTTTAATGTCGAATAAATTGGTTGTTATCTTTCTGTTTTTCTACTTACTAGGACATTTTTCTGTCTCAATCAATAAAAGAAAGGGGGAAATTGCCATTAAAATCATCTCATGAAGTGCTTTTTTTAGAAGCCTCTTGATTAGGCCGATCATTATGGTTCTCCTTCTGCATCACATTCAATCAAGATTATATTCAATGGCATGGACATCATGTTTCATTTTTCACAAAACTAGAAACAAACATAACAAATACTAATGCAACAGAAATCTTGAAATTCTAGGAATGCATAATGCTTACGGCATATGCTGAATGGTAAGCAAAAAGTGAACTGAAAAGAGAACATGAACTGCCAGAGACTAACGAGGAAACATCACATCAGCAAAGCTTTTTAGAGCCCCACATTTGATTGTTAATTTAAGGCATTCTACATCCATTATCCTTGCTTAAATGAAAGTAAAAAAATTATTTTGTGCCATAAGCAGAAAGATGATTTATACGCACCTATACCAATCCTTTCCTTGTTTCCAACATTTGCCTTCTCTACCTTGTCGTGGTAATTTTGATAGAAAAAACTCAATGAGATCCAGAGTTGTCAAGCTTTGGCTAAAAACCAGTGCCTTATCGCCCACATCAGAACTCATAGACAGAATATCAAGCAACAAAACCATTTTACCACTATAATTGACTTCTTTATAAATTTTTTCATGAAGAAGATCCTTCCACCAGCCAATTTCCTGGGAAAAGATGACGTGAAGGGCCATTAGACGGTCTGTTTAACAATTGATGATCTCAAGCAAAATAACTATCATGTTAAACATATTTTTTGAAAATATGCCTCAAGTGAAGAACTATCGACAAAATTCCTCTACCTTCAGGGACAGTTAAAGAAATATGTAAAACTTATCACTATTACGAATGATAGTCTAGACCACTAGTAAGTACAATAAGTTGGCTATACCTCATTTAAGAATCCATTATCAGCTCTCTTATGTGCTAAACCATTCCTGCTCTTGGTCTTCTCTGTTCAAAGCAAGGAAAATATTAATATGCCATGCCATATTATAAAATAACTAAAATCATGGATGTACAAGAAACATTACAAGCATTATCTGAGTGATAAAGGTGGAATCATAGATATAGAAGAAACATGACAAGCATTGTCTGAGAAAATTGCTAATAACAACTACATTCTCTCGGGTAACCTTTATCCTTTCTTGCGATTCGAGGAAAAAATGCAGTTGGAGTCAAAGTTTCTTACAATAAAATAAAGCAACAAAATGAAATAAACAGGAATAGACGGTTGCTGATGAGTAGTTGCCCAAAGTCTTGAAGCATTCACGCGAAACAAGGTAAAAGGTGGTGGTAATACTGGAAAATGGAGGTGGAAATATCATTTCCCATATATTTTTCTCTTCACTATATTACCTCTGATTAGTTAACTAATCAGGGTATTTTATGTGATTCCATCATTAGCTCCCCTTAGTCAGAGAGAGAACTGGCTCTCATGATTCATTCCCTAGAAGTTTATTTTAGTTGTTAGCTTTTAACATATAATAAGTTATGCTTCACTTCATCAATGTTGATTTACTCTTCTAGCTTTCTTTTTAAAAGTCGTTAAGAAAAAACTAGAAAACTCGATTGAATTTAGACACTCCTGTAATTAACCTTGCTGAAGAAGCGAGGTTAAGATTAGCTTTAAACTCCTCCATCAAAAACAAATAACCGACACAAGAATAGGACAAGATATGCTTCATGGCACAAAATATTCATGCATAAAATTATGAGATATAAAAAGCAAAGCAGACGCCCATCAGAAACAATGTCAATACCTCCATTCATTATCTCACGGTCCATGTTATCATCACTGGAACTGTCATCAAGAAGAAAATTGTCAACATTGTCCTCACGTCTTTGGGTGTCCCTGTGTTCTTTGGCCATTTGCAGGATACCGGGATGGTTCCATATCTAGTAGAGAAGGGAAAATTCGATTAAATGATCAAACAGTGCATCACACCAGACTCCATCAAACATCTACAACTTCCATGACATGATAATGACCTAATCAAGGATTATACCTGAGCCAATGCCTGATATCCAGCAAAAAAGCAACTCCTCCTCATAGCTTTCTCACTAGAAAGCTTGTCATTTGTGAATCCATGCACATCTAAGAATTTTTTGTATAGCTTCCTTTGCAATGGTGAAAGTTTTACAGTAATTACGAAGACGATTTTAGGAGGTAAGTCCTTTTTCACCACATTCATGTCCATTCTTTGAACAAATCCTTTTAATTGTTCATAAAGGATATGTGACCTTTGGTTCATAATTTTTACATCAACTGAAGTTGCATTAGCATGCTGTCCATTCTCTATAGGATTTTGAAACCTGCATTACGACAACACAGTCAGAAGGAAACAAAACATGCAAAAAAATCTAAAATCAACCTAGAAAACCGTGCTTGAACAAAAAAAAGTGGAGAACCCATGCCTGTTCCTAAATTCATGGCTGCTTCCAAGAAACCCTTCTCTTACAAAATCAACCATCTGGCCCATACAAAGAATACACAAGAGTAATCATTATGTTCAAATAGAAATTTGATATAGCAATCTAAATAATAGGATCAGTTCACAGGACACGAGATTCTCACACAATAATATTCCATAAGGTTGTTTTGTAAAGGTGATCCCGTCAATGCGATTCTTCTTTGGCACTTTATTTGTTTCAAGGCCTGAGTGGTGTCTGCCCTTGTGTTCTTGATCATATGAGCCTCATCACAAACTAGTACATCAGGTCCATTCTGACAAAAGAAGTCTAATCTATATCAAATAAGTGCAACCTTTAAGCCATGAACACATAAACATGGTGTCGAATTTCCCAAAACAATAACAACTACTAACCAGATCCACAAACTCAGCTTTTGTAGATTTTAAAGAAGACTGAAAACATATCATTAACGCACAACATGTAATTAAAAAGAGGATGAAAGTTCCAAAGTTAATCCCTATGCTTCATTTATGGGCATTAATATTATCTTATTGGAGTTTGTTGAGGACGCAGACATCACCCACCAGCTACCAGCAACTAGGTCTGGTAATTTCGATGACATAACGGTTATGGCCGTGTTTTCAGCTCTATTGAAAGAACCTTAAACAACAGGGTAAGAATGGGGTTGACTTGTTGGACAAGTGTCCATTTAGATCGACTTGCAGATGAATGACAGAACCCTTTGGGGTTTGCTATGTTCGATTATTTCTAGCAAAAGAAACATAAGGAACAACAACAAAGTCTAGCATAATATAAGGTAATATAATTGATTCCCATAAGGGAAAGTGTTATATGTAAAAACTTGAGATGGAAAAGTAGAAAATGTATATAGCCAGAACCCATTTAAGTAGGAGAAATAATTGTCTGAGTTACATTTTGGTGTAAAAGATGTTTATAACCAAATACTATGAATACTTCTAAAATGCTTAGCCCTCTAATTGGGTGTGTAAGCATATACCTTACCACACCAAATGGGGCACATGCATTTACATATAGTGTCTCCATCCCTTACATTGAAAACAGATGGGTCCTCCACTATTTTGAGAATCCCTGGAAACAACACCCTTACCTTTATAATCTCGGTTCATATGTATTAACTAACCAACTTCTCCAAAAGCTTAAGCTGTTGGAGAAAGGCGTTATTTATCTTTTATACTTTAACACTCCCCCGTACGTGTGGCCCACTTGGCAAACACATGGCACATGTGGTCCCACTTTGGGCCGACCATCGCATGTGGATTTTTGCTAAAGAAGAAGACAGTGAGGAAGAAGCCTTTTCTCCAAGAAACTCTCAACATCAAAGGGCAAATCAATATGGTGTTTCCTCTTCCAAACATAACATAAAGTATTTATATCAAACAAATAAAAATCCCAAAGAAATTTACTTGCTCCCACTTAAATTTTCGTAATACATAAGTGAGGCCTGTTTAAAACAGTCATAATTCAAAGAACTTAAGCTATTTTGATGGAAAAAGACCATGTTACCCCCTATAATTTAAAAACACATAAAAGACTCATTTAAAACTCTATAATTAAAAGAAAAACTCTAAAGAACATATGAAATCCAAACGGCACTTCATGAAATCTGAATCATCTCTAAAAATATATGTGGGCCCATCAGGCATCTATAATATGTCTGCAACATATGTTGATCATCTGTGTCGTCGGATTGTCGATCTGGAACATGTGTCGTAGGATTGTCAATCTGGAACATCCGAATCAAAGAATCTGGCCATCCATTCAGATCAAAGTCATCTGCCTGTCTCTATGTCCCCTCAGCCATTGGTACACTATGGCGCCTAAGTCAGGATCCCCATCACTGACTAACCCCATCTTGCCAACAAAAGAAATCTTAAATTCTTTTGTTGGTCCTTGAATTTCAATTTAATTTATTCTTAAGTTATTATTTTTCTTGATAGTATGTCACCCTCATTCCAATTTCTAGATAACCTTCAGCTCATGTTATTTTTTTCTTGCTGATTTTTCCTCTTCAGTCCGTGTGTTGTTGCTTCCTTTTTATTTCTTCTTTGTTTGAGGCTGATTTGAAGATACCAAGAATCATGTTTGAAGATACCAAGAATCGTGATATCCCATGGGATCAGATTTATTTGCAGTAAGCTTTCCAGGATCTGAAATTTCCACCAAAAAACTTTCAGCAATTAAAACTTTCTGCCCTGCTTCTGTCTGGACTTTCCAGAGCATGATCTGAGGTATAAGATGATTGAGACTCTAATTATTGCCCTGATTTCAATGTTCTGAACATTCTCATAAACTCCATAAATTTCAGAGTTCTTTCCTTTGAAGTCTTCAGCATACAGTAGAAGTTTTTCAATTTTGAATTTCCTATAAATCAGAGATTAACCTCACTTGTGAGCTTTTCGGAAGGTTGTACTCTTCAGAGTTTCTCCCAATAAAGAAAAGTCTAGGTCCTGAAGTTGTATGTTCTGAATTTTTGGTAAGCAGTTAATCTGCTGATATCTGAAATTTAAAAATAAAATATTCCAGCAAGACCCTATAAAGTTTCTGGGCGTTCTTAAGAGGTTTGTGACTGTAAATTCAGTTTACAGCCCTTGCTTGCATGAAGTGGCATCGGCTATTTGAATTAGCAAAGTTGTTGCATCAGGTTGCAACCACATAACTGAACCAAATTGAAAATTGGATATAGAAATGCATGACGGGAAAAGAAAATAAATAAAAATGGAAGACCTTTTATACAAAGATTAAACGAATACCTGAAAAAATGGGAAAGAAAAACTAATCTAGGTAAGAACAAAAGGAAATTTCGAAACGCAAGCCATCTCATTTTATAAATTAAAAAAAAGATGGAAATTCCTGCTGAGTCAAACATAGCACCTGCAGGGCATGGGAGATCTCTACAGCCATATTCTTGTCCTTTACATTCTTTCCGAGGGATAAGTTTCGGAAAGCAGCATACCCGATCAACAGTACACCACCCTTACGTCTCCATTTTGCAAGCAATTCAGCCCTTCTGTCCCTGAGAAAAAATCATGTCAGCACATTTTTGCAACATACAATGGTTAATAACTAAAATTATAATAAAAACAACTGAATATACAACCACCTTGAAGCAAGATAAAGAGAAATATTGTAGTTATTTACAAGACTAGCAAAACAGACCAAATACTTATATTCATCAGAGTTGCATCTTGACAGGCATCTACTTGTGCAAATGTGCTAGTGCTTTGAGAGCACCAACTCAATTTTGAATAGTTCAGTTGAGTTGTATGATTAGCTCGGTTTCAAATCAGGTTCAATGATGCAGTTCATTCCAAGGTTATTTGGTTGTATTGTTGGCCCACCTTGTTGATTCGACCTGTTAGTTTAAATTTCAATTCTGGCCAATTGGCTGACTATAGTGACCAATTTTTAAATTTGAAGCATTTGTTTAATAACATAAGCCACTAAAATAGTCTTTTGAAAGGTAGTAGCCACTTCCCTGGCTCAATGATCCAGTTCATCAAAAAAGGGTGCACAAGATTAAAAGTCATATTTGAAATTTATTATGGCTACTCATATCCGCTACTCCTCCATCCTCCGCTTGCTGCAACCCAACACATTGCAGCTCCCTTGGGGTCGCCAACACTTCCTTCGTTTGCTGGTGGCTCTTTACTCCCTCAGGACTTGCTCCTGATTTTTCATTCACCCCACCCCCACCCAGCCTGACAAGTGTAGAAAACCTTCATACACTACTTCTGAGAAACTGTGATAAGACCGAACGGATGAGCTGTCGTCAAGACACGAGAAAAATCTACTCTGCCTCCCTTCTTCTGGTAGATTGATCCTTTATTAGCCAAAGGTTGTATAATACCAACAGGCTCAACCAAGTAATCATTGCTGCTTATCCCGCCGAGTATCCAACTGGAACAAGGCGAAAGAGGTAGAGGTTCTAAAGAAGGAACATACCAATTCCCAAAAAGCTCTCAGCAGCCAATTAAAATGTGTAAAACAAGGTGAATTGGCCCCATTATCAAGGCATGGTCGTGACCATGTCAGGATATCAGTAGCCTAAATTAAACACTTTTTTTTGTTATATGCAAAGATGAAGTTTGAACTCACGACCTTAACACTACACGGTTGAGAGCATCACCACTAGGGCAACGGCTCAGCTCCTTGAATGAATATCATTGAAAAGCAAAGCACATTAATAATAAGATAAAAGTTTCCATCCGTGTGTCTCAAGTAAGATTTCTTGGTGGAATAACCGTATTTGCGGCTATATAACTCAACATAATGATCCTTTCATGCTAAATCTATTTCAAGCTCAATGAGAAACATATGACTATGTCAGACTCTTATCACCATTTCGATTCTAATTAACAGGCTCTGAGTAAAAGCCAATCTGGCCCATAAAAAAAATCCTAAACGTAATCATTAATGCTAAAGTCAAGTGAAATCCATTGTTAGCACGACCATGGACTCAGTGGAAAAAACATATAAATATAAAAAGATTTGAGGAGTGAATGCTGTTCCTGCTTAAATTGAATCGCTCTCGAGACCATGAAACCAATGAGAATATGATGATCAGGAAAGAAATATAATTATATAAATACCAAACCAACAATCTCAAGAGGATATTGGAAGACACCATATGGAGAAACAAGAATCTAAGTTGGAAAAGTATGCAAACCTGGAAACATCTTCCAGCATAAAGACACGGAGAGGCCTTAACTCCAGAGGTCTCCACTTCATAAATTCTTGCCTCCAGTTGTGCAGTACATTTACAGGTGTAACTATAAGTGCTGTTCTTAATCCTAAGTCAACAATCCTCATAGCTGCGTACAAAAATGCTATAACCTGCATGCACAATTTGAAGTCAAGCCAAACAGCATTTAACAGCTACCTTAGAGAGTAATGGACATACAAAATTGTATTAAAATTGTCGCACAAATTATAGAGATAGCAATTCGAATAAATAAAATATCCCATCCTTCGACGACTATAGATAATGGTACAAGAACTCAAGCTCATTACAAAATTGTATTAAAATTACTGCACCTAAAAACTTGTACAAGAACTCAAGCTCATTACATATTCAAAAAGATTAAATACATACAGATAAGACATACAAATTGCGTTATTGTAGGCCAAATAAACAAATGCTCCACAGAATTAGACTAAATAACAATATGAAAATATGTGCATCACAAGAAGAAATGATATAAGCAAGTACAGCAAAATATGCGACTAACTAATCTTGCGAACAACTCCAAGAAACATTCACTGGCATAAATGAAAACAGCAAACTCAGGTCTCCATCAAAATTGAAAAAATGTAGATCCTTGGACAGAATGTGGAGCAGTGGAGCGCCTAAAAACTTCATAGGACAGTGGAGTCAATAAATTAAATGTATCCATCAGCCTCCACCTATAAGTTCAACGTATTTGGAAGATGCTTCATGAGCCATCTATGTATATAAGGAACATCAAAACCCTCAACTTAGAAGGTTGAAGCATACATACAAGATGTTCCTTCAAACAAATGCAAGAAAACATCCAACAAACTTCACCTAGGACACCAACACGAGTATGAAATCATTTTGCAATTGTCCAATACATAATACAATCAGCAGCTGCAAAGTAAGGACTTGATGAATATTTTAACTCCTGTTTGGTGAAGGGCTAGACTATGGGTGAGTCTTGAGAAGGAACTTAAAAGACTAACACGTTTATATGGCATTTAGAATTAGAGTTATTTCCCTTATTAGAGGCATACTTAATTTTCCATCGAAACCGACATAACGACTGAAATGCTTCTATATTCATCCCTACCAAAACACATTCCGAAACCAAAATGCACAACTAAATCAAAACTGTTAAGTGTATTAGTAGTATACTAGTATGTGTTACATAATTATATTTATATGAATTGCATGTGAAATGTGGTCCATGTATTATGGATAAATATTTATATAAATTACATGTGAAATGTTGTATGTAGTATGTGCCGAATTATCAGACATGCGCGACATCACATGTCACTAGGTGTTCGATGTTGTTAAACCATAATGAGTGGTTTTTTTTTTTTTTTGCATATGTGATGATTATTGATTGTATATTTGTACTTATTCTATCACTTCATGAAGTTTCATCTTATATGTCCATCATTTGCATATGTTTCCATACGTTTCCAAAATTTTACAGGGTTTCCACCCAATTTCCCCTCTGAAACCGACATATTTCCATTTTCATCAAGACTGAAACGCATACTGAAACCTGAAACCTACATTAGAGGAAGTTTATGTTTATCTAGTTTTGTCAAATAACAGAATTTGGAGATTTCCAAGGGCAATTACCATTTCAGTCATTTCTTCAATTATTATTATTTTTTTCTTTAATGTTGAAACATAAGCATTCATTAGAAAAAAAGGCGAACATAATTGGTCATATACCAAGAGCCCACTAAAATAGTCATATATACTCACAGCCCACCTTTCTCTATAAGTATTGACGAGTATATCACTATATCTTGTCGAATTACCCTCCCTTTTTACGTGAACGAATGAAATTTGCAACCTATGCACAATTATTGCACCTCCATATCAGTAATCCTCCAAAGGATTTTCCCTCTGCTTGGTTGGATCCACTTGTCTACATCTAGGGAGTCTCCTTCCAATATTTCCTCTCCCACTGTGTTCCTCACTCCAATAGGTCCTAAATACACTAACCTCACCACTCCCTTGTGGTACGTAATAATTTCTCCTATGAATGTAGGACCTAGGCCACCAAAGCTCAACCCGTCGAAGTTCATCTTTAAGGACTCCATTGGAGGAGAAGCGCCAATGTTCTTGAGACAACTAATGCATCTTTGCTTGCACTCATGTCACTTTGTATAGCTCCTCCTTAATAGCTAAGCAAGTAAGCAGTGCCCTAACTTCCATTCTATACTGAGTCTAGCATCCCTACAAGGTTGGAGAAGGATTTTCAACTTCCCTTCTTTAATTCCTAGATGACCTACTAGCATTAGCTGCCCTCAATTTTCATAGGAGCTCCCATCTTGGGTCAATCCTTATAATCGGAGGACCATTCAAACACACTATTCACTAATTCAGAAATATATCACCTGTTGATATGATCAGAATTCTCATTTCATACACAGCCAAGGAAAAATGGAATTTCTATCTCCATTACGATTAAACCAATTGGGTATCTCTCATCAATAAACGTTCCCATACTTCTCCACCCAAACAGACCGACCATCGCATATGGAACAACTTCCCACTATTCTTCCCATATTCCCAAAATGCACACAAATATAGCCATCATTGAATTTGAGTAGATACAATAAAAACTGGAGAGTGAGATAATCACAACCAAATGTTACGAATGACATTGCAATAAATAAAGATATGCTCGTCATTACAAAGGAAGCACATATTAGCAACGCAAATTCTTTTTCTTAAGAATCACAAAAGCATTGAGCTTCGACCCCACTGTCATCCAAAAAAATGCTTCCATCCATGGTGGTACGGAACATGCCATATCCTTGCAAGCTATGAAACTCTAATACTTGTGTAGGCCCAAGTTACAGTGTCAGACAGGATTAATTTTCAAAAAAAAAAAAAAAGTGTCAGACAGGCAACATTATAGAAACTCGTACTAAGATACTTAATGGATATTTCTGTTGGACAAAATAACAATGATGTTTGATACATCATGCATGTCACCTTTTTTCGAATGGTATCATACGTGTCACCCTCTTCAAATTAACTATAATGTTTTTTTGCTTATCAGTGTCACATATTTGAAATCATAATCTTGAACATATGAATAATATCAGAGATTATATTATAAATTTACTATTATAATACAGTTCCATCTCCCAAGTAAAATGCAGTTCAATTTTATGATATTATATAACCTTGAACATATGAATAATACCATAGATTACATTATAAATTTACTATTAGTTCGCCGATTTGTATCTCCATTACCATATGTGCTAGTATCTGTCTCATCATAGCTTGCAAGTGGGGAACGATGATCATACCTAACCATAATTGATGCAAAGGACTTCACTACCAAATACCCCTTGGGAGTTGATACAATTAACATAGGTGTTTGATTTAAAATAGGAATTAGCGTTCAATATTTAGAAGCTCGTGTTAAACATTCACTTACTCAATCAAATCAACTCAGTTTTGGGCCTCTGCCGAGTCAATAAAAAAACTCATTCAACCAACACTCAAGTCAATAAAAACATATTGTCAATCATTGACTCGTTGGAGTCAATCCAGGTCTGTCTTGGACGAGTTCTTGACCGATAAATTTGAGCAGGTACATGCATTGCAACAAATGTAAAACCAATCAATCTATCATCTAGTTTTAATTAGAGAGGTTTCAGGCTGTTAAATGTGGAAGATACAACAACAAGCGTAAAATTGAACTGGGAATCATACGTTGAAAGAAAATCCAAAGCTGCATAAATTTAATGCATTCAGCAAACAATTTTTTAGCAGAAAGAACGATCTATAACATTAAAAGATGAAAAGGAAACATGAATGAAAGCTCAAAAACAGCAAACCTGAAAAGTTTTCCCAAGCCCCATAGTGTGAGCTAGAATGCATCCAAGACCTCTATCCCCGGACTTCACCTTTCTGACAGATTGTATGATGTTTTCCCACATAAATCGTATCCCTGCAATCTGCAGTGACCACACAGAAACCATTAAGCTATTGAAAATAATACCAATATGATCCATTTCTGTTCAAAGAATCCATATTAAAACATAAATCAGAAGCAAATTCAAATTTAGATGAATAAATGGCATGGAATTATTGGAAAAACAACATAATGAAGAAGGATTTAATTATCACCGACACAGATGCAATATTGCCTGAAACACATTGGTTTTTCAGCAAGGTGTAACAAAACAAATAGAATGAGTCGCAATCACCAAATAGATACATCGGATCGTGATTTTTTTGGTATTTAAAGCATCACAAGATTAGAAAAAAAGATACCTGATGTGGTTTCAATTTGGCAGAGATACTAGGAGGAATCCTCACTGGTTCTTCATCTTCCTCCCTGACAACATTCACTATATAACCTTTTACCACATCTCCCAGCACTTCAAGACTGGCACCTTCTGTTGCATTTCCATTATAACTTGCAGTTTTGTTACCCCATGATTTTCCAGCAAACTGTACTTGCAACGACTTGAGATGTGCTTGACGTGCCTATCAGAAACAGAATCATAATCAATAATGTGTCCAAAATAGACCTTTTCAAGGATGTATTCCTACAAAAGGGAAACCTTTTCGATAGCAATTTTCCGCTTTGTCTCTTCTCCAAGTTCAGCATCATCGAGAATTCTTCTAATTCTCCTTTTCCGTCTTTTCTTATTGCTGGAATCAGAAAGCATAGTTCAGCTGAACATGTTCAAAAACCTTGGAATAAATTCTTGCAAAATTAAATAAAATCAAGTTGTTTGCTTCAAATGAAAATACAAAGCCCAGATCAGTTTCTATTCATTTTAGAAAATTAGTGCCATAGATTTTGCAATATCCATGTAAATGAGAATTATATTTCAGTATCAACAAATAGAAAAAAGAAAACGCGTGCGCTCGCGCACGTGCGTAGGAAATTTATTGCCACCAAGTTCCCACACCTGCATCAACCATGTTTATGGGATTACCTGATTCGAACATCAACGTCAGCATCAGAAAACTCTGAATCACTATCGGAGCTTAAAGCCACCTTGTCTCCGACTTGGAGAGCTTTATTATATTCCTGAATAAAGTTTTGCAATAGATTTGGTGAACAGCAACAACAGTGCCAACCAGAGCCTTGAATTTCTGACAAGAGTTCTTCACCAAAGTTCTTCTTTATGCATATGGCACAGAACAACTTCTTACATGATTTACAACTTATTAGGTCATTGCACTGTCCACACCATCCACAGTAACATTCCGAGCAATCAGGATCCTGCAGTGCCAGATATAATAAATGGTATCACATGAAACATTAAAGAGGGAAATGCAATTTAAATTTGTACCATAGAAGCTCAATGCATCCGTTACTTGACTAATTGCCAAATAATACTGCATTTAAGGCCGTTCAAATTTTTTTTCCATGTCACCAATTCAGAAAACAAAAGACAAATTGTAAAAAGCAATTTGTCCTAGAATAGGCGGGTACCATACACTCATGATGCATGATACAATTAATAAAGGTCACATGCTAGAGATAAGAAACAATGTAGGATTAAGTATTCAATATTACATCAACCCCATATGTCCTAAATGAGTGAGTACAATACGTTCTCTAAACAAAATAACCATAACTTTATGAAATGTAGAAGTTTCAATGCCTAATTCATGTAAAAAAGTTCTCATTGTCCTATAATATTCCCTTGTACCATCTATGTTTGTAAACGGCTGGTAGAGGGTTAATCTGATTGTTTTTGTCAATGTCTAAAAAAACTGTCTCGTCAAGAAATCGCCAAGGCAAAAACAGGCCAAATTGGGTGAGTCAATTATTGTCCCTATGAGTCAAACGAGCTTATGATTGACTCAGTAGGCAAAGAAGTCAACTCAGGGAGGTCAATAAGCAACTAAATATTACTTTCTGTTGAGATATAGGGAGATGCTATTTAACAGTCCACACTCCCTTGGTTTAATAGTGGCACTACTCTTTTTGTTTTACAATATTTAATTGGCTGTTAGAGGAGATTATGATTCCTGAAAAGCTATCACCAGCCAATCAGATATGTTTTCAATAAAAAAAAGGAGTGCAACTATCAAAATAGATATCAATTGCCTAAATATATGAACATGAAATGATCAAGTGATGCACATATAATTTCTAAATGATTATAAAGGCCTGCTAAGAAATTGACGAGGCATCAAAAAACTACAGTGATCCATACCTTTTGTTGCATCTTTTCTTCCATCAGGCACTTGCAATTTTCACAGATGATGACTTCAAAAAGTGGATGCCGGTGCACTTCAGAAGCTCTCAATACTTCAGAACAAACAGAACAATGAAAATCTTTGGAATCTGCACTCACACGTAGACAAGAACTGGCTGGACTTGATGCAACAATCTCAATAACTTCAGAAGCAGAATTTTCCTCCACCACATGCAGCTCATCATCACTATCTATAATAACAGTCCGACTCCTTTTATTTTCGTTTTGTAGATCCTCATCATCATGCGAACGTTTGGACCCACTAAGCTCAGAGGATTCAGTAGAAGCACAAGTATCATTGAGCATTTTCTTCTCTTTATTGAGCACATCAGAAGTCTCAATGCTGCCATTTGTATCAGCCATCAAATGTTGAACAGAAATATTGTTATTCTCAACAAGTGCACCTTCTCCCATTTCAGAACAACTTTTCTCGCCAAAAACAGACTGGGAACTCTCATTCAAAGGCATGGAATCACATACTCCACTTTCCCGAATCCGATCGACTGAGGAAACCTCTTTTTGATTAGTCTCCTGATTCATGAAGCATCAGATGGACATCACATGATTCAGATGGTATCTTTTACACAACATGAGAAACTAGAAAACATAAATGACATCCAAACATACCTTCATTTTTATAGCAAACACTTATCTTAGATTTCACACTGCTAACTATATTTGTAGTGTTATATCAACTCACTTTCACTTTCTTCAAAACAATAATGAAAAGTAATATGATGGAAAATACCATTGGCCAATACATATGAGCTTAAGTGCACAACAGATTCTTAGATGGCCAAAAATAGAAAAAACAAATATATAGGACCCCAGAAAAAACAAATATATAGTACCCCACCTGAGATTTTCTCTTTCTTCGTCTTCGCCTCTTCAATTGAAGTTGCAGCTTCTCTGCAATATTTGCATCATCCTCTTCTTTGACCTTCGAACAGAAAGATAATATAAAAGTTCTAGAAATCAATAAAAAAACATCAACAGAACACTTGACATGCTTACTAGCACTGCTTTACAGACAAAGTTCAAAGCCTGATAACTCAAGTGCAGAACACAAACATCTCTACTCTCTGCAACCCGGGATCTGAAAATGGACTCTACTTGATTCTGTTTATCGGATAGTAAACAAAAAACATACAAAGAATGTACATATTTTTACTGAGTGTCACAATACTTGAACTCATGAGCTCTTCCTGCAGTACATAGGTAAGTCACACATCCAGATACATATTATAGCCTATGAGTTTATCTTATTAACAATCTAAAGCCCAAGTTGAGAAACAGATCAACATATCCAGAGGGACACTAGCTATTTTGCAGGTCATATGGTTAAACATAGACCATTGCTCTACCATGTTGTAGGCCTGTCATAGCTAAGCCTGGCTGCTTCCATAAATTTGGGGCAGTTTCGCTCTATTGTAATCCCGATCTCCACAAAAGTTTCACTTTTTTTATCTTTCCTTACAATAATACCAGCTTAGAATCAAAGAATTAAATAGCTCCATATTCTTATGATTAGAGTTCCACTCATTTTGCTTTTCCAATACATTTCAAGTACTCATGTCATCTGTCCTCTCATAAATAATTGATATTATATCTTAGTTTTTAAGCAATGGAAGGGAGAGCCTTGCGGTTGGGTAGAATCTTGTGATAAATATAGGATATTTTTCCCCGTCAAACATTTGCAGCCTAAAGTCCCCAAACCAGTGTCAGATATGAGAGTCGCATCATTTAGGTTATGCATGTATTTGTGTGTGCGCATAAGAAAAATGAAGAAGTCTTTTATCTCTAAAGTAAATATTAACTGAAGTAGATCCCAGAAATTGACTGTAACTTCCATCATTCCTTGTTTTCTCAGGAAGTTGGAATGGAAAATCTTGTGTTCATAAACTTTATGACAAATACAATAGAGTGATATTCTGGCATTTCAACCACATACCAACAAAAGTCTTCAGCCAGACCATGCTAGAACCAAAAGTCACATTGTTTA
The DNA here is from genome assembly GCF_043159265.1 of Tasmannia lanceolata. NCBI lineage: Eukaryota > Viridiplantae > Streptophyta > Magnoliopsida > Canellales > Winteraceae > Tasmannia > Tasmannia lanceolata. The sequence goes on along the minus strand of NW_027518714.1, from coordinate 11,215,703 downwards.
AAATTATGCATGACACTAAATTAAATTATCAGAAGCCCTTCTTCAAGCTAACTCACATGAGAGCTCTTTGACCATGATACACTCATCAGTTATGAAAACAAGACGTCCATTACTTCTCTATGTCCTATACGTCCATTACTTCTCTATGTTGTAAGAAAAATTTAAGAAGTAATGAGAATTACTAAACCATTGGGTTTAATGCAACTAGCCATTGAAATACCTTCCTGAAGTTTTTCTTTTGCTCTTCGGAGAGATCAATTTCTTTTTCATTTGCAATTGCATCTGCATAAAATGGATCTCCATAGTTGCTCTCGGTGTCATTTATCTCCTCAACCTGACAAAAAATGTCTCATACTGTGAACTTCCACTAGCAGTAAAATCAAATTAATGGCCAACCCAAATTGATACAAGCTATATATATGTAAGAAATACCAGCCAGGCCTAACAACAAAGCAACTGATACAAGTGGCCGGAAATTTGTAGAGGAGAAAAGAGAAAAGATTATACTTTTAGGAATATAATCAAAACCGCGAAGCGAAAAGAAAACCAGCAGACAAATGACTACAAGCATACCCAAAATCAGAAATATTGTCTTTTAAACAAACAATAAGCCCCAAATAGAGAGTTGGGGCTACAATCACCAAAAAAATGTAGCCATTCTAGAACCAAAAAAAAATCTGAAATAGAATTTGGAAAGGTAATAAAATATCATTTTAAATGAGTTTTGCTACCTCGTCTACTCCAGGCAACTTAAGCCCCAGGTTTGCAGCTTGTTGCGGCGTACTGGCCAAATAGACAGAAGCCCAATGCTTGCTGCCAAATGAAGCATTATCCTCAGATGCTCTATTAGATTGAATAAGCTCATTGAATGAGTTCCAATCCTTCTCTGAATTTTCTGCAAGGGTCTCTTTATTTTCCTCAATGGAAAGTTTTCTTCCAAGAAACCCACTAGCGCCTTCTTCCAACAACCTACCATGTTGTCTGGTCCCATAACAAATAAACATATCAACAAGGATGACACACTAATAAGAAATTTCTAGAAGATACATAATGAAATAACTCATCTATACCTCCTCACAGGCCGACAAGATTGCAGAAACTTTTCTGCATTTGTAATTGATTCAGTAACTTCAGTAGTGATCTGAGACCCTACCCAGTGAGCCCTTTTTCTCCATGCGTCCGTGCAGCAACCGTTAGGTGCCTGACTTTCAATCCATTTGTAGAGACTTGGGAGCTCAATACCAGCCCCATCAAGTTGTTCCTGTATGCAGAAGCATGTTAGATATGCACACTATCATTTCAAACATGTGAACTTGATTTCTAAATTCTCAACATTCATAAACTAAATAGCAATCCTGCGATATTTCAATCAAGTGAAAGAATAATTTTTTACTGAACAGTAAAGACAAAATTTATCGAGAGTAAGAAGAATACAACTCAACGCCAAGATGGTCATGCGAGAGGGAAAATCAAACACCAGAACAATTGGAAAATCATTGCTAACCAACAAGGAACCTCTAATCAACCCCTCCTAAACAATGAATATGCTTCTGGATTGGGATCTCTTCCTATTGGGTAGACTAGAATTGACTGTGTGCAAAGAGATCAATGGCATTATCAATCGCGTGCACCGGCCCTCCACGGAAAGTCAAACCTCAAGAGAAAAATAGGTCAGCAGCTTAGTATGCTTAAATAATGGGCTAGCCTATCGAAATCAAAGTTGTCAATATCGTTTTATTTTATGCTTCCTTCTGGTAAATGAAAAGGGGCGTTTAGTGTTTCGGTCATTTCAGTGTTTCATTTCGGAAAAGACACTAGAAGCAGAGAATTTTTTTAAATTTTTCAAAATTAAAAAAAAAAAAAACTCAAAAAATGGAAGATTATTAGAAAAATATAAGAAGACATTATACCAACCAAACTTAACAAAAAGACATATTTTATTACTTAGAATATTGAATTTATTGCAATAGATCAATGATTGTAAGAAAAATTAATCATACAAAATGCTAAGAATGTTACAAATTACATCTCATCGCTCAAATCATTTTCTTCTAGGCATTGTCATAAACCAGTTCATCAGACTCAGTGGGGCGGTACCTCTCATCATTGCTACCAAGGTATACAAGGTACCTCTTTCAAATATGTATGTATGAATTATATATTGTTTTGAAGAGAAGGAGAGGCCTTCACTTCCAAGCCTCCCTTCGTAAAGTTGTGTAGAATCAGAATTACAAGCTTTTGGATATTGAAAATTATTATTTGGAAGTAGAACAAATACAAAAATATCGCTAATATACCGACTGTATACAAGGTACCACTTTCAAATATGTATGTATGTATATATATATTGTTTTGAAGAGAAGGAGAGGCCTCCACTTCCAAGCCTCCCTTCGTCAAGTTGTGTAGAATCAGAATTAGTACCTTTTGGATATTGAGAATCATTATTTGGAAGTGGAACAAATACAAAAATATCGCTAATATACCAACTACAATGACAATAGAAATGAGATAAGGAATTGAAAAGGATAGAGTGCAGAAGTGTAGAAAATGGGAATTAGATGGGTTTACAAACATTTTTTTTTTGTTTAGGAGGCAAAATGACGAAAAATACCCTTCAAATGGCAATAAAATAATAAAACTAGCATGGGTGTACTTTGAAAAAAAAAGTCATTTTCAGATGAAACAACAGGGTGTTTCGCTTTGTTTTGGCCAAAATAGGGTGAAACGGGCGACAATGACATCAATGCACCGGGTTGGAACGAAATTCTGACACTGCTTCGGTTAGTGTTTTGTTTCACTTTCTTACTGGAACGAATCGTTTCGTCTGAATCTGACGAAGAACGGAATTTACAACTTATATTGAAATATATGAATTGTTCCATAATGCACCTTCCTTGATATCAATCTATGTCACAAATATCGTTCTCAGGAATTTCTCAGCAAGGGAAAATATCGGGATATTTTAAATTTTATTTTATTTTTTAAGGTTTATATGGGGAAAAAGAGTAAAAATAAAATTATTTAAAGACATAATCAAAAGCCCAAAAGGGCGATAAAAAAAGGCGAGGCGAAAAAAAGGGCGAAAAAAAAAAAAGCTCCCTCCCTAGGGCGTCGACCTAGGGAGAGAGGCGGTTTCTCCTCTCGTCGTCCTCTCTCTCATCCCCTCTCTCTCCCACATCTTCCTCTTTCTCATCTCCCTCTCTCCCTTCCTCTCTCGCTCGTTCTCCCTCTCTCTCTTCCTCTATCTCGTTCGTTTCCCTCTCTTTCCCTATTGCTGACCATCTTTTTACCGTCTCTCACATTGTTGGCAAAAGATGAGCGGCGGAGGCCGAATCGAGATCCGTGGAGGCCAGATCTGGAACATGGCTTTTCCGCGGTGGCTAGATCTAGGGCTGTGGAGGCAGGATCTGGAGCCGTGGAGACTGGATTGGGAGCCGTGGAGGCCGGATCTGAAGCAATGGAGGCCGTGTCTGGATCTGGAGCCGAGGAAAACCGTGAAAGTTGTCGGTGGCCGTGAAAGGCTGTAGGGTGCCAGACCTGGAGCCAATGATGGCTGGAGGGGCGGAATGGCCGGAGTTGGGCTCGAGAAGGCCGGATTTAATGGTGAAAGGACCGGATCTAGTTAAGGATGATGGAGAAAGTGAGTGGAGGAGTCGTCGGAGGCTGTGAAAGGGGCCGGATGTAAGGAAAAGGGTGTTCGGATTCAGGGGAAAAGGAGGAGGTGAGGGAGGTTGTGGACAGGAGCAATGAACCTTGTAGGGTTAAGGTTTGAAGGAGGAGGAGGAGGGGAGTTTTAGGGTTGTTAGGGCCAGCCGGTCAAGGTTGATTAGGGAAGGAGGTGGGGAGTATTATAGTCTTTAGGGTTACGGATTAAGGTTTGGGCTTGGAGTATACTTTTGGATGGGATGATTTTTGGGTTAGTGGAAGTAGGTTTTGGAACGGATGGTGGAAGGATTTGATAAATTTTTAATAGGGAACCGTCGGGGTTGGGTGGTGGTTCGAGGCGGAGGCCGCCGGAGATTGGATGATGATGTTGAGTGGTTGGTTATCATGCACGGTTAGGAGCGCACAATAGCTCTGGGCCTTCGAGCAGGATTTTTGAAAATCGAATTTACCAGCGAATTGTAGTGGAGAAATCGGTGTGACGTCGCAGGTCACGATCTTGACATGGGGGTCCCACAAATATGGCACTTTTTGCTGGATTCGATTCATTTGAGGCTATTGGGTAGTGTAAATGTAAGGGGTAATGGGTTTTTCTTTTGGGCCAAGGAGAATGCTCCTGGGCAATTCATACTATGTAAATCTAGTAGGACTACTGGTCCCCTTGTAATATATTTGTCAATTTAAAAAAAAAAAAAATATATATATATATATATATATATATATAATATGTTGAGTCTTGGATGATACACTATCTACAATAAAATATAAAATATGTACACTTTTTTAACCCAAAATTAGGGTTAGGTAGAAGGTTTTAGGATTTTCGATAGATTTTAGAGAGAATGAGAAGATCGAGATATTTTTTTCTAAAGTCAAGTCCTCAATTTATCATGATAATCCGTGAGAAAATTGCGAGAGAAGTCAATTTCTCATGGGAAATTTAAAATCTCGAGAAACCGTATTTTTATCGTTTAATCAAAACCTCATGATGATTTTCAATTTCAAGCCGATATTTGTGACATAGATACCAATAGTTAATATTTTAAAGAAGGACGTGACTCCTCAGCCATATAATTACTTTATACTTGAAATAATTAGACTTTCGGAAAATGACAGAATATTTATCCTGTTCAATATTTTAGTACTTTCGCAATTTTCACAGTAAGAAATGAACTAATGTCATCATATCAACAGCGAAAAACAATACAACTTGTTGACAAGGCCAAGTCGTGATCAAGTTTTTTTAATGACGCAAAAACAAAGAAAAACAACAAAACAAGCAACATAATCATGAATCCTTAATCCTTTTGAAACAAGGCCACAACTGAGATTGTCATAGGCTAACAACAAAGAAAACAACAAAACAAGCAATGTAATCCTGAATCCTTCACCTCAATCGGCCTTGAGAATACCTATCTGACCTCCCAATCGTGCCCCTTAGGACACCAACACCATGATGCATGACGGGTATGGAGAGATCATTATGCATGCAGTTCCAATACCATGTTGATGCAAGACGACCACGGAAGTAGTGCTCTGGAAAGTATGAGATGAATAGGGAACAGGTTTGTTATATTAAGGTTTAGGTGCTGGCTTGGGTGGTAAAAAACGTTCACGACCGGTCTAGGACATTGAGAGACTGTTAGGACTGGTTTAGAGAGACTAAAGAGTAGAGGAGTGAGTTAAGGGTGCTGGGGTAGGGGAAAACCCAGGTTTGAAATGGCTTGTGGGGTGATGACAATCGGGTGGAGCTTTATGGCAGTTTAGAGACCGCAGTTCAGGGAAAGAACGGTTGAAGGAAACTGAGGTGATGAGGAAGGTTAAGAGTGGGGGTGGGTATTGTCGTGGTGGGGGGGAGGGAGGGGGTGGGGCTAGAAAGAGGGGAAGGGTGGAAGGGGTTTTGCTAAGGGAACGAGTGGGAGAGGGCCGGCGTGGTGCAGTTGAGAGAGGAGCGTAAAGGTGCTAGTGGAGAGGTGGATGAGAAGCTGGGTTTGCGATGGGAGAAGGGGTAGAAGAGGTTTGCGGCAAAGGGAAAGGGGAGATTGGTTTGCAGCTAAAGCCAGGAGGGGTAGGGCTTGCGGCAAAGAGGTTTAAGAGAAGGGGTAGGTGACCAGAAGTTAGGAGAGGGTAAGGGATTTGCGGGGGGGGGATAAAAATGTGAGGGGAGAGAGAGAGAGAGAGAGAATAGTAGCAAAAGGGGGCAGCTATGAACCCAACCGTGGGGAGGTTAAAGGAGAGGAGTAGAAGGGGGCAGCTTATGAACACGACCGTACGAGGGGAAGGGGTGAGAGGAGTAGAAGGGGGTGGCTTATGAACCCAACTTTGGGGTGCGGGGTAAAAAGAGGCAGCTTATGAACCCAACAATGGGAGAGAGGGTGGGATCAGAGAGGAGAGGAGAAGTGAAGAGGATGTGAAAAGAGAGAAGGATGGGGACAGACGTGAGGAAATTGAAGGGTGAAAAGAGAGGAGAGAGAGAAGTGTGCCTTGCAACAAGAAGGGGGCTTCCCTTTTTGATTTCATGAAAACTTCTTGGTTTGGGGAGGTGTTAAAGTTTTATAAGGGGATTCATTTAGGTTATGTGGTGGGCTCAAAGGCTCGCCAATAGGGTAAAAGAAAGGGTATTTAAGAGAGGTAAATGAAAATAAACAGTGGGTCGTGATGAATAGGATATAATAAAGTGTAAAGGGATAAGTGATGGGTAATAGGCTTGGGTAATGTGTCATAGGAAATGGGCCATAAATTGATGTGGACATCCCTACATCTAGAATACCAAAATGTGAATAATTATTACAATAAAACTTCAATAAAAAAAGCCATGTCCATCGTAACAATGACATAAAAGCCTAGTCATTGGTTCCTAAATAACATCATTTCACCACTCATAAAATAAATGTAAGGAAGCCTTAGCTACAGAACCTTTGGGTACTTGTCTAGAAATATAATCATCAACTTGTATAAGAAACATTCGGAACACAGAAATGCCCAAAAGATACATCAGCTACATCCATATCCAAATATAAAACAAAATGATGTCAAAAAGTTACAGCAAGTGATATATATAATTCAAATAAAACAAAAAAAAATCTCGAAACATGAGAAACAAACGCACCAACAAGAGGGCACTCTCAGCCTCTAAATCATCAAGTGTTGTTTCCCATTCTTCTACGAATGTTTTCATTTCAGTTGAAACTGCCATTTCCAGCTGTACAAAAAATTTTAAAAAAAAAAACATAAGTAACATGGCTTTTATATAGGCATAAATCAGAACCACCAGCATGAGGAATAAGAGGTACACAGAAACTGACATCATCTCCATGAAGGGTTTGTGCCAACTCTGCTCTGACTTCACTCTCCACTTGGGCAAGTGACTCCTTTTCGAGTGTTTCTTGAGCCTCTGCTGCCTAAAAATTAGAATGAGGCAGTAGAAAAAGGAAAGACACAAAAACTCACTGCTCAACAGATCAAAGGAATAACTACAAAAGGGAAAGGGAGAATAATACCTTACTCTCGACTTCAAAAAACTCAGCAATTATTTCTTCAATTTCTGCATCAGTCAAAGGAGCCTGCACAAAGAAAGCCCACCCATAAATTAAATTCCAACAAAATGCTAGCAGGAAATGATCAAGCATTATCCAAATGTGAGTATGCTTGAAAGTACTCTGACCAGAAACACTCATACATGGACTACGTTTGCACAAAGAACAACAAAATCGTAAACCAGACTTGTGTAGCCAGTGCATATGTTCATCGAACAATTTCCTTAGGATGAGGAAGTATTGCATAGTTTAGAAGGGTCATTCAAATGTCTATAGTATGCGACTGTTGCAGGATTTCGTGATCATTGATACCAATTTAACAAATCATTTTCAAAATGTACTGTCAATTCGTACTTTTATGTAATCCAATTCAACTCCCCAACAAATAGTAAGAAAAAGAAAAGAAGAATAAAAGAAAAAAGAAAAGCATGTGAAGAGGGAGAAATTTCAGTCGTGCAGCCACATTCGAAATAATATGTTGAAGGCCCTGTTTAAAATAAGTCGTAAGTGGGACAACACGAGAAGACAGATATACCTTTAGTGGCTCATAAACATAAATAACCAAAGCTCTAACCATGAATCCTCAAACTAATATATATTCTTGAAACATAGATATATTGTCAATTAAAACTTTGTTTTGTAAAATGACAGCAACCTGATCTTTAGTAGGATGTAATCCAAAGTCCCAAGTCCCCATCTTCAACTTTTTCACAAATAAAATGATAAAAAAATGATGGATCAACGTCAATATAATTCAACAGAGGAAGTAAAAACTGGATTTTGGGATAGTTTGATTCCATGTTGGCCATCACAACGAAGAATATATGATCTTGATTATAACCCCGGCACTCGCATCAAGTGTCACAGCCATGAAAGTCATATAATTCTAGAATCCATTAATCTATATTCTGCTTCTGCAGTTGATCTAGCCACCATTAATCTATATTCTGCTTCTGCAGTTGATCTAGCCACCGTTTTTGCTTACTGCTCCACGAGACTAGTGTCACGGACCTTTGGTTTGGGATTGAGGTCCGTGCGGCACTTTCATTGCCTCACAACAAGCAAGTAAGCCTAGCAAGGTTATGAGAATCAAACCTACAAAACAAACACAAATGGAGTGCTAAGTTTCCAAACACACACAAAGCAATAGGGCACACGAGTAGGCAAATGTTAAGCTTTATTGATGATTCCAAAACAAGTTACAATAGGATCATGCCAAAAGGTCTACAACTCCTAAGGGTCCCCGATCACCCGTTGACTAGAATGGAATCCCTGCTAGGATATGCACTAGCAATGCACCACTCGATGGCCAACCAAGATCTCAGGGTAAAGAGCTTTAGCTACCAACCCCCTTAACCACCAGTGGCGACCAAAGGTGCTATAAACAACGACTTTTGAAGACGCAACGAGACGAGACGAGATGGATTTTAATACCAACTACGTCCTCACTACAACATGTACATAGGCATGAGTCTTACATATTACATTGATAGACCAAGTCACGGGCCATAGGCCATGCGAACAGCGCTGGACGAAATGGCCACGTGACACTCCCCCACCTAATCATGTCGACGCCCTCGTCGGCATTGCGTCCGTGTAGGTACGTATTTCATCTTCAGTGAGGTGGAGCTTTTCCCTTGGTTCCCAGCGAGCTTCTGAGTCTGGTAGGCCTTTCCACTTGATGAGGTATTCTAGTGTCGGTCTTCGAGAAGTTCCTCGCGGCTTGGTGCGTTCAGCCATGATACCCTCAACTTCAGGTGTGAAGGAAGTTGCGTGCGGTTCCTCTCGAACTGATGTGTTTCTGGTGTTGTCTTCCTTATCGGCTCGATAGGGCTTCAAACAACTGGCATGAAAGACAGGATGGATTCTGAGCCATGAAGGGAGTTGGACCCGGAAGGAGACGTTACCAACACGCTCAAGGATGGGAAGGGGTCCTTCATATTTTCGAACCAAGCCTTTATGCACTTTGCGGGTAAACTTGAGCTGGCTTGAGTTCAATTTGACTAACACCAAGTCACCAACTTTGAAGTCATCTGGTCTTATATCCTGATCCGCCCACTTCTTCATCCTCCTTGAAGCTTTCTCCAAATACGCTCTGGCGATGTCTACATTTGTGTGCCACTCTTTTGTCATATGATAAGCAGGGGGGCTATTGCCGATATAACCAGCAGCGATGGAATGGGAGGTGGAAGGTTGCCGGCCAGTCGCTAGCTCGAAGGGGCTTTGATTAGATGCAGAGCTCTTTTGTAAGTTGTAGCAAAACTGCGCTACATCGAGCAGGTGAACCCAATTTCGTTGGTTGGCGCTGACAAAGTGCCTCAAGTATTCTTCAAGTAGGGCATTGACCCTTTCTGTCTGTCCGTCGGCTTGGGGGTGTAGGCTGGAGGAGAAGTTTAACTTTGTGCCCAACAACTTAAACACTTCGGTCCACAGGCGGCCTGTGAATCTTGGGTCCCTGTCACTGACAATATTCTGAGGAACGCCCCAATACTTCACAACATGGCGGAAGAATAGTCTAGCTGCCTCCTCTGCACTGCAATATAATGGCGCTGGTATGAAGGTTGCATACTTTGAAAACTTGTCCACGACCACTATGATGGAGCCAAACTCCCCAACTTTGGGTAAGCTCACAATAAAGTCTAGGGAGATACTCTCCCAAGGTCCTTTCGGCACTGCTAACGGGTCTAAGAGTCCCAAGGGCTTGTCCCTTTCCACCTTATCTTGTTGGCAAGTGAGGCACGTCCGAACATACTCTTCCACATCATCGCTCATTCGAGGCCAGTAGTAATTACGTTCGACCAGGGCGAGAGTGCGATGAATCCCAGGGTGCCCTGCCCACAGAGTATCATGGCATTCTCTCAAAAGTTCCTTCCTTAGGTCACCTGATCGCGGAATGTATATTCGACTCCGCTTGGTCAATAGGAGACCGTTTTGGGCCCAAAAACGCCGTGATTTCCCCGCCTTCACAAGCTGCATGATAGTTTGGGCAAATGGATCTTTCTCAAGCCCTTCACGGATACGGTCTTGTAGGTTGCTCTTTATTTGACACATGGAGGCATGTTCATCCAATTTCAAGGTGGCCAACTCAGCCTTTCGACTAAGTGCATCGGCTACATGGTTCGATCGGCCCGGCTTGTATTCTAGAACCATGTCAAATTCTGCAAGGAAATCTTGCCATAGAGCTTGTTTTGGTGACAACTTCCTCTGGGTTTGGAAATAGCTTGTGGCTACATTATCGGTCTTGACAACAAACCTGGAGCCAAGAAGGTAATGTCTCCAAACTCGCAAGCAGTGTACTATTGCGGTCATCTCCTTTTCTTGCACGGTGTACTTTCGTTCACTGTCATTGAGTTTGCGGCTCTCATAAGCAATCGGGTGGCCTTCTTGCATAAGCACACCACCAATAGCATAGTCTGAGACATCAGTCTGAACTTTAAATGGCAGTGAATGGTTTGGCAGCTGTAGCACTGGCTCCACCATAACAACATCCTTGAGATTCTGAAAGGCAGTATTACATTTTTCGGACCATGACCACGGGCGATCTTTCTTCAACAAGTCTGTCAAGGGAGCCGCTCGATTTGAGTATCCTGATATGAACCGCCGATAGTAGTTAACAAGCCCGAGGAATGACTGAAGTTCTCCCACCTTGGTTGGAATTTGCCACTCTTGGATGGCACGGACCTTCTCATTGTCCATGCGAATTTCTCCTCCACCCACTTCGTGACCCAAGAACATAATACGCTCCTGAGCAAAAGAGCACTTCTCTAGCTTCACATAGAGTTGGTTGTTTCTGAGTACCCCAAGGACCTTCTTTAAATGATCGCCGTGTTCTTCGAGAGTGTTGCTATATACTACAATGTCATCGAGGTAGACCACTACAAACTTATCTAGAAACTCATGAAACAACCCATTCATCAAAGTACAAAAGGTTGCAGGGGCATTAGTAAGGCCAAATGGCATCACCAAGAATTCAAAGGCACCATACCTTGTTACACAGGTTGTCTTGACCTCATCTCCTTCTGCAATTCGCACTTGGTAATAGCCTGATCGCAAATCCAGCTTGGAGAAGTATCTGGCTCCTCCCAGTTGGTCAAACAAGTCAGCAATTAGGGGGATAGGATACTTATTCTTCACAGTCAGCTTGTTGAGGGCCCTGTAGTCAATACACAATCGTAGGCTCCCATCATGCTTCTTTTGGAATAGAACTGGGGCACCAAAGGGGGCCTTTGAAGGCCTAAGAAACCCTGCTTCTAGTAGCTCGTTGAGTTGTCTCCTAAGCTCTGCTAACTCCGGAGGGGCCATTCTGTAGGGGGCACGGGCTAGGGGTATGCTGCCAGGCTCTAGCTCAATTTTATGGTCCACTGCCCTCCTTGGCGGCAGCTTCTTGGGTAGCTTCTCAGGCATGACATCTTTAAATTCTTCTATAACATCTTTGATGCTCGGGGGAATGAGGATCTCCCCCAACAGTGCCTCTCCCATTTTTAAGGTTGCCACGAAGGTGGGTTCCCCTTTCTTTAAACCCTTCTTCAGCTGAAAGGGCCGTTAAGTGTTCGACGTCTTTCCTCTCTTGTCTAGTGGCAGGAATCATACAAGGTGCTTTTTCTCCAAACATACATAAGGAGTTTAAGTAGGGCATTGGGACTGCTTTGGCCTGGTTCAAGAATTCTATCCCCAAGATGATATGAAAATCATCTAAGGGTACTGCCATGAGATTGGTTGTTCCAGACCATGCCCCAATCTTGATTGGTACACTCCTTGCTTTCCCAGTGACGGGGCGGGCCTCTGAGTTTACTGCCTTCATTTTCCAGTCATCTTTTTCGAGCTTCAACGCCAAACGTTTTGCCTCTTGTTCTGAGACAAAGTTGTGTGTAGCACCTGTATCGATCATAGCCCGAGTCATCTTTCCATTGATGCATGCTTCAATGTACATCAAGCCTTTGGATGGGACTCCTTTAGAAAGAATTTTCTTGGCACCTTGTCCCTTGATAGCACTGCACAGGCTTAGAGCTGTCATCTTTGGTTCCTCCTCATCTTCTTCCTCTTCGCTCTGAGCGTGGGGTGAGGAAGCTGAACCTAGCAAAGCATTGACAGTCCCCTTTTTCGGGCAAAACCGAGTATAATGTGGACCGGTGCATATGAAGCACGGCCCCTGTGACGCAGAAGTTGGCGCCTCATTGTATTGTCTGGACCCCTCTCTGTGATAGGTTCTCCTATCGCCCCCTGAACCCTGGATTCTTCCTCTTGTGCTACTAAAAGACCGACTAGAGGTATTCATGTTGCTGGGAGGCCTGTTGAAGCTGCTAGATGGCTTGTTGTTGAAGTCTTTCTTCCTGTTTGTTGCGTCATCCCCCACATGATCAAATAACTTTTCTGCTTCGATCATTGCCGTGGCAAGGTTCTGAACTCCTCTTCTTCGGAGCTCTGTCTGAGACCAAGGCTTTAGTCCCTCCATAAATTGAAATAGCTTGTCCTCCTCTGACATGCTCTTTAAATCAAGCATGAGAGTCGAAAATTTCTTTACATATTCTCGAATCGACCCGGTTTGTTGAAGGCGTCGTAAGTTCTTTCGAGCAATAAACTCCACATTCTCAGGCATGAATTGTGCCTTAAGTTCTCGCTTCATGTCTTCCCAACTGTCAATAATACATCGTCCCGCTTCAATCTCTTCATAACGGGTTCGCCACCACAATTTGGCATCATCACTGAGGTACATGCTGGCCGTAGTGACTTTGGCCTCCTCATCAAGATGTGTTGCACGGAAAAATTGTTCTATATCGAACAAGAAGTTTTGTAACTCCTTAGCATCACGGGCACCGGCGTAGCATCGTGGTTCAGGCACTCGAACCCTGCTACCCTGTCCATCTCCGTGACCACCTATGCCATTACCGATGGTCCTCATGAGTGAATTCACCTGGCCAGTGAGGGTCTCAACTTGCTTTCGAAGATCCTCCATCGCGGCCTGATTCAATAACTCAGCAAGAGCATGGACTCGCTCTTCTACCTCTTCTATCATGCCCTTGGTCTCCACACCAAGGCCTTCTGTCAATTCGGCAAGATTGAACTGTTGTTGCTCTACCGCTGTCACCCTTTCCTCAACACCAGCAATCCGTTCTCTTGTACTTCGCACCGGTATTGGGTCTTGCTCATCATGGACCTAACTAGACTCCGGAGGAAGTGTTTGGGTAGCATTCTTCTTCGCCATTTCTGAATGTAGGTAGGAACTTCTGCTCTGATACCAACTGTCACGGACCTTTGGTTTGGGATTGAGGTCCGTGCGGCACTTGCGTTGCCTCACAACAAGCAAGTAAGCCTAGCAAGGTTATGAGAATCAAACCTACAAAACAAACACAAATTGAGTGCTAAGTTTCCAAACACACACAAAGCAATAGGGCACACGAGCAGCAGGCAAATGTTAAGCTTTATTGATGATTCCAAAACAAGTTACAATAGGATCATGCCAAAAGGTCTACAACTCCTAAGGGTCCCCGATCACCCGTTGACTAGAATGGAATCCCTGCTAGGATATGCACTAGCAATGCACCACTCGATGGCCAACCAAGATCTTAGGGTAAAGAGCTTTAGCTACCAACCCCCTTAACCACCAGTGGCGACCAAAGGTGCTATAAACAACAACTTTTGAAGACGCAACGAGACGAGACGAGATGGATTTTAATACCAACTACGTCCTCACTACAACATGTACATAGGCATGAGTCTTACATATTACATTGATAGACCAAGTCACGGGCCATAGGCCATGCGAACAGCGCTAGACGAAATGGCCACGTGACACTAGGCATGCAATCATAAGAAGGCATTATACCATCAGCATTGCATACCCAATCAGCATCGAAACCTGAAATTTCTTCGATAATGCATAGAAAACGCTTAACCTAGGAGAAAGAATGGTGATTCTGGGTCAAGGTGGACTTGGTAGAAGAAATGCAGAAGAAACCAATAATTTATAAAATTCTGATAATATCTTATTGTAATTAGTACAGGTAATTCCAACAAACTGTAGCTTACCTCAAAGCCGGGTTCTTCATCATTTTCGGATATCGATGGTTCATCTTCTGAATCATCAATAAATGAATGGCTAGAATCACTGTCTGCTTCTTGCGTGTCTTTGGGGTCTCCCTCCATGTCATTCATATTTGAAGCCTCATATACATCATTTGAAGCCTCGTGTACATCATTAATTCCTACAAAAGGATACAACCAAGGAATAAAAGCAACTACATCAGCTAAAAATGAAGCCCTAAAACTATGTTGTTTGATATAATTCATCGACATGAAAATGTTGAAGATCAGAGAACGAGGAAAGGAAAGTATCATAATTACACAATAGAAGATGAACAAAAAACTTATGAAACACAGTGGACTATAAAACTGCAAATAACATACCAGACAAATATTTATTGTTCTGTTGCACAAGGAGGATGCCACAAGTTACTGGAAGTCTAACCCCCACATTGAAATCAATGGAAAGAACAGTGGGGACTAGGCAATTGGGCAGACAATGAAAGAAGAGGACGTGGGTGGGTGGTGCAAACAAAACTACCAAGCGTGTGTGGTGTGGAAGAAATCCTTATTCTTCAACTTCTATTCTCGTCATCTTATTTATAGCCTAATTTTTTTTGTACCACTAGAAAAGTTTTTTGACCGAGCCCAAGATCACACAATTTGGACGTGATCTAATGAAGTTAATGGAAGATTTATGAATGCAGTACATATGAATTACGAGAAGTTTATGCTAGGATCATTTTTGTCTAGTTTCTAACTTTTTTCCTACTGCAAGAGGCTTTTCAATAACCTACCTACCGAGCCCAAGATCACATGATTTGGACGTGATCTGACAAAGTTATGGAAGATTTACGAATGCACTACATATCTATTACAAGGACTTTATGCTAGGGTCATTTTTGTCTAGCTTCTAACTTTTTTTCCCTACTGCAAGAGTTTTTTCAATTACCTACCTACCGAGCCCAAGATCACGCGATTTGGACGTGATCTGACGAAGTTATGGAAGATTGACGGATGTAGTACATATCTATTACAGGAATTTTATGCTAGGGTCATTTTTGTCTAGCTTCTAACTTTTTTTTCCTACTGCAAGAATTTTATTATAGCTTTTAGGGTTTCCTTTTTTTGGGGTTTTGGTCATCTCTCTCTCTCTCTCTCTCTCTCTCTCTCTCTCTCTATATATATATATATATATATATATAGAGAGAGAGAGAGAGAGAGAGAGAAAAAACGGTTTCTACACACATGTGTAGACAAGGGGAGATTGAAGTGACCAAAACCTACATAAAGAAGGGTACCTAAGAGGGATATCTTTCACTATCTTGGTTCAATCCTACATAAAGAAGGGGAGATTGAAGTGGATGTTAACAGTGAGGAAAGACTTGAAGGCTAGGAACATAACAGAGAACATGACCTTGGATAGGAGAGAATTGAAGAAAATGATCCATGTAGACGAACCCAACTACCCAACTAGTGTCAGGATTAGACTTAGTCAATTTGAGCCGGGTAGATACTTTCATCTTCTTCATGAAAAATTTCTAAAGGATTCATTAGCCGACCCCAACTAGTTTGGGACAAAGGCTTAGTTGAGTTCAGGTCATCTATATATGGTAATGACACGAGGAAGGAAAAAAATAGACTTGAATAAAGTAAATTTTTGGAACATCCCTTGTGAAGAGAGCCTTTGACTCTTTCATGTGGTTGAAGGAGCTTGGCTCCTTCACGTGTCATATTAGCATTTTTCTCCAAAACCGTGGTATGGGTTGTTCAAACCCCAAGGAATTCATTTAGTTGCTCCTTGTGTGATTTCCAATTTGCATTGTTGCTCAAATGCATCAGTTGGTATCAAAGCTAAGCTTGCAAAGTTTGGTCAAATGCAGATCCTTCTACGGAGGATTTCATCAGTAGTATTGCAACCTGAGTGATTAGTTTTTTGTCAACCAAAATTAGCCATAGTTCCCAACTATTTCTGTTGTAAAATCAACATGAAGTGTTTGTTGGCTATTCCCATGGGAAATCAATGAGAAGAACTAGTTGTATTGGGTCTTGCACCGAAAATCGCTCATCCTAATCTAGCCGTGGGGAACGAGCACCTCCAACAACAAGGGAAGACTTTCACACACAATTAGCACTACACGAAGCCCGCATCCATGAGGAAGATACCTATGGATCTGAGGGGGCCTTCGAGAGCTCTTTTCATGGCTAAACGTCATGTAATGGATCACAAAAAGATGAGAAACAGAAGGAAGAAGAGAAGGTTTACACAACGGCATTGTTATGATGTCTTCTTTGATAAACGATTAGATTTGGAAGACAATGGCTAAACTCGAGGTCGAGTTTTCTTCAGGACATGCCATCCTATTTAGCCTCCTTTTAAGCATCAAATCTAGTTCGTTTGGCTTTTTTTGATACCATTAGAAAGGTTTTTCGATTACCTGTCTAACGAGCCCAAGATCACGCGATTTCAATGATTTGACAAAGCTATGGACGATTTACAGACATGGTGTATATCTATTACGGGAATTTTATGCTAGGGTTATTTTTGTCAAGCTTTTTAACATTTCTTGCCTATTACAAGAAATTTATTTTAGCTTTTAGGGTTTTTTTTTTTTTTTTTTGGATTTTGATCATCTATATAATGTAATGGCACGAAGAACGAAAAAGATTTGAATAAAGAAAATTTTTGGAACATCCTTGGCTCTTCACATGTCATATTGGAGTATCTTCTCCAAAATTATGTTATGGGTTTTTCAAACCTCCACAAGTTGATTTAGTTGCTCCTTGTGTGATTTCCATTTTGTGTTATTGCTCAACGGCCCAGCATCAGTTGCCCTGCATCAGAGGGTGTCTTCAAGAATCCACTTCACGGTTAAGTGCTGCGAAGAATACTACAGACACAAGAAGGAGACGAGTGCATAGATGATCAACAATGGGACATGGGCTTCAAGATTGAATTGCCTGAATTCTATAGCGGCGTTCAACCTGAAGATTTCATCAATTGGTTGAAAACCGTGGAGAGGATCTTTGCTTTCAATGATGTTCCCGACTATCAGAAGGTGAAATTAGTTGCAATCAGATTATGAGGCCAAGCATCTTCCTAGTGGGAACAACTCAAAGTGAACTGTGAACAAGGGGGAAACCCAAAATTGTCAAAAGGGAGAAGATAAAAAAAAAAATGCTGGAGACTTTCCTCCTTTCAAACTACATGCAAACGATCTACCATGGCCTCTAAAATTTGAAACAAGGTAATCATTTTGTGGTGGATTACACTAACAAATTTTATCAACTCATTACAATGGGCTGATTTGATGCAGACCAATAAACAACAGCTTGCACGCTACATTGACGGGTTGCGACAATATCCAAGACATGCTTGCCCTGCATTCAATGTGGACGGTGGCAGAAGCCTATCCACAAGCCATTGCAGCTGAATAACAACTATCCAGGAGAGGAACAAGAGTTTGAGGATCGTGGAACGGTAGGCTGCGACCATCCCCGAGAGGTGATCTCGTTCGGTCTACAAGACTACAACCCGGCCAACGAACAATGAGAGGGGACAACAAACTCTACGCCCTTCCCAAGGTACTATGACTAATTCTATAGGCAAGTTTAACAATTATTGACCCGAAAAATTGAGATCAAACAGTAAGAACAGGTCTTTGTTGTTTTCAATGTAATGAACAGGGTCATCGCTCATCAGAATCTCATGCCATCTGACATTCAGAGAAAGGCAGACAATTGATGAACGAGGACATAAGAGATGCCAATTCCGACGACGTTGGTGATGCAACTTATGATGAGGAAGAAGATGAGCCCAATAGGGATCAGCTTGTCTATGGGGATAAAGGAGAGGCCTCGATGATTTGAAAGACCCTCTCAGTGCCCAAACAAGATGTTGATGAAGATTGGCTACATAACAACATATTTCACACAACTTCTACTATCAACAGAAAGATGTTCAAGTTTATCATCAATAGAAGCAGTGAGAATATGATCTCAAGCGCAGTGGTGACAAAGTTAGAGTTTAAGCCAGAACAACCCATGCCGTACAAGCTTTCTTGGTTTAATAAAGGTAAAGAGGTAGCCATATCAACTTGTTGCTTGGTTTCTTTTTAAATTGAAAAATGGTATTCCGAAAACATTTGGTGTGATGTGGTTGCCGTGGATGCTTGTCATCTTTTATTGGGTAAACCATGGCAATTTGATCGTAGTATTACCTATGATGGGACGAAAAATACATATACCTTTGTTAAAGATAATGCGCAAATCACTTTAGTTCCCATTAGAGAGCAACTCAACCAGACCCACAATGGGGGACATAAGCAACTTGCTCTCCACTAATAACTTCATGGAGGAAATAGAGGAGAGAGGAGTGGTGTGTGCATTGATTGGTAGGGAGGAGCCCTTGCCTCAGCCACCTCCTGATGCGGTGAAGCTGCTATTAGCTCTTTAATATTATGCCAGAAGAGCTTCCATCATGCCTGCCTCCTATGCGTGATATACAACACCAAAATGACCATACGACGAGTGCGAGTTTGCCGAACAAACCTGCATACTGCAAGAACCCACAAAACACTATGAGTCCTTGTGTCATGTTGGCATTGCTCACGCCCAAAAAAAGACGGCCCATGCCATTAATAAGATAGTGGTGAAATATCGGTACCCGATTCCTCGACCTGATGAGAGCTATGCTATGATTTTTCACGTAGAAATGTGAAAAGATTATTATCCTTGATTGTTCTGGACGCGATAAGAGCTATGTTATGATTTTCTCACATTTCTTTTGGTCGATGCTGCTTCGGGATGTCACCGGATACATTGAATGGTGTTATATTTGCCAAAAGTTAAAAGGTTGAACCACAAATGCAGTTTTGTACACTCCTCTCCCACTGCCTACTGCTCCATGGTTAAACGTGATCATGGATTTCGTTCTTGGACTTCCTCATACACAAAGGGAGTTGATTCTGTCATGGTCGTGGTTGATAGATTCCCTAAGATGGCACATTTCATTGGGTGCCACAAGGCTGTGGATGCATCCAACATGACGAATTTATGTTTCAAAGAGGTGGTTCATCTCCATGTTGTACCCAAATCTATCACTTCAGATCGAGATCCCAAGTTTATGACACTTTTGGAGGACCCTTTGTAAACTCATGGGTACCAAGGTGTGTTTCAGTAGTGCATATCACCCCCAAACAAATGAATAAACCGAGATAGTCAATCAAAGTCTAAGTAACTTGCTACGTTGCTTAGTAGGAGACAAGCCAAAACATTGGGATTTAGTGCTTTCTTAGGCAGAGTTTGCATATAATAGCCCGCTTAATCGCACGAGTCACCGTACCCCAGTCGAGGTAGTGTATAGAATCAATCTGACTATTGCGCTTGATCTTGCTCCTATCCCTAATCCGCGGAAGATATGCTAAAGCGGAGAAAATGGCTAACCATATCAAATCAATACGCGAGCAGGAACAACTTCAGATCGAAAAGAGCAATGCAAAATATAAAAGTTCAGCTGATTTACATCGACAAGAGATGGTATTTGATGTCAGTGATTACGTCGGCACACTTCTTTCCCAAGAAGCACTACCCGGCAAAAGAACATAGCAAGTTTAGCCCCAGAAAGATGGGTCCTTGCGAGATTATTGAAAAAAAATCAATGACAAAGCCTATTGCCTGAGATTGCCAGGTCACTTGAATACTTCAAATGTTTTCAATATCAAGGATCTTAACGCATAGAAAGGCGATTCATCAAACGAAGAGAAGGAAAACTGGAGGTCGAGTTTCCTTCAGGAGGGGACGAATGATGTTGGAGCATATGGTCATTTGATCGACCATTATATGTAGTGGATAGATCACCCAAAGAGGACCCTCAAGTAATTCCAATTTAATGGCTCCCACATGTTCACATGGCCTTCCATCTTCATTAGTCTTTTTTCATTATTAGTATGTCGCATGGATGACAGTGTGCTTGCTAATACTAGAACCAAGATTTGGCAACAAGTAGTTGAAATCCCTCTTATGTTGGAAAAGCTGCTGTTATGGAAGTGCACATGAAGAGGCATGTTGCTGTTATGTAAAAGATGGCAAAGGCAACTACACGAAACGATTTTGAGCTTTAGTTTTATAGGCTAGCTAGTTTCTGTATTGTTTTTGTCTTTCCTTATTGTGAAGGATTCTTTCTTGTTTTGATGTTTTGCTAGAATAGAATCCTATTACCATCATGCATTGTAAGGAGGGGGATGGAAGACTGAATTTTTTGAGTTTACAAAATTGAAAAGTGTGTTTTCACGAAGAGTGTTTTGCGTCCAAACATTGGAGTTTCCTCCAAAGCCGTGTAGAGTGTTTGTCAACCTCCACAAACATCCTAGCTTTTCTTTGTGCGAATTTCGCTATCATTAGTGTAGTTGGTCAGTGTTCTACGTCATCGGGGGCGTGGCGGGCGTACAAATGCAAAAGTTACATGATATAAAATGAATCGGAAAAGCCCAAGAAAGAGAGGTAAACAGAGAGATAATGCAAAATAAGTGCTTCCTAAAGAATCACTAACATTCAGAACATAAATGCACTTAACAAACAATATAGAGGAAAAAAAATAGGCTCAGGAGAGAAATAAAGATGGGTTATCCAATTTGAAAAAAAAAAAAAACCTAGGTCAGTTTCGTCAAGGACTGAAACTGTGAAAGAAAACCACAAGTGAAAAAATAACACCAATCCTCAGAAAATCCAAAGGTGTTACTACAACAGATGCAAGGGGGCAGCGCAAACATAGAAACTCAAAACAGTGGCCCCACCAAATTTTCTAATTTTAAATTGAAAGTCCAAATCTTAAAAGAAAAAAATATATATAATTACTGGAGCCATAAGGTAGAAACATCGTCTCCACCAAAAATTCATATTTTAAATTGAGAATCCCTTCAGAAACCTCAAGAGGGGAAAAATAATCACTAGAATGCAAAAAAATAGCATAAAATATAACCTCACAATATCATCTCTGTGATTCCAAAAGAGCTTACAAACACAAGGGGATAAAAATAGCAACCAAAAAATCATTAAACCGAGAGACCAGATGCATGCAGGGATCGAAACCAAAAGGCATAAATAGATTTTGAAATTCATCAAATGTTACACAGAGACCAATCAACCTACCCTAGAAAATCAAATCAAGGGAAGCTTTCTCACTAGGACTGAAAAAGGCAAAAAAATAAGAATAGAACGTAGATTATTGAATGAATTGCAGATAAAATAATGAAATCCGAAGAAGAACGAGAAGAAAAAATAGTACAACTATCTGAAATTGAGGATCGAGCATGGAACGTACCGTTGAGATTTTTCTAGGGTTTGAAATGAGGGACGAGACGAGGCAAAACGAGAGACTTCGAAACAGATCGCCTCTCGTAAAGAGAGCCCTTCTAGAAAGAGTAAAAAGAAGGAAAAAGAGATTCGTTGGTATTTATAGAGAGTGGGATTCGTTAGGATCTTATCGGTATTTAAATATTTCACTGGGCATTTTAGGAATCTTAAAAGTTTTAGTAAAATAAAATGTGGCTGTAGGTCGGTTTTAGGTGATTAGGAAGTAGTTTTCAGTTAGGATATCGGTTGTGGGTGTGGGAAATCATAGTGAAATATCTTTCGTATTATTCTAGTAAATTACTGTGAAGGCCTTGGAACTTTGCTAATATGCAGAACATGTCCCGAGATCCTGGTTTTGAATAATTTGGTAAACAGTGGATAAATGGGATCCAAGAATAACTATCGTGGATTTTCTGTAAACCTAGCAGCACGTAGACCTGGCAAAAAGTGACCCGGACTCGCGGGTCCACCCGGCCCGCCCGTAAATTTACGGGTCCGGGTCACCTATTGGTGATCCGTTAGAAATTGACCCGCGGGTCCACCCGGCCTGTCAAAAGTGGGCCGGGTCGGGTGGACCCGCGGGTGCCCGTAGAAAAGTGCAAAAGACGGTTTTTTTCTTATAATTGTCATATTGTCATACTTTTTTCCGTAGTTTTCTCGGTAATTGTCATATTTTATATGTAATTTTTTTACTTTTGACCTTTTTGCGGTAACTTTTCATTTCAAACTTACAAATTCTGAGAATCTTTCAAAAATCCCTAATGATTACTTCTCTTTATTCTCTTTATTGCTAGCCACCTTTGCCCCAGACCGTACTTCACCCAATCTTTGCAGCAAAGGAGGGGCTACAAGCCGAAAAATAGCCCAGGAGAAGGTGGCTAGCAAATCCCTAAATAAAAAAAAACTCTTAAAAAATACGTCAAAAATCCGGGTGACCCGCGAGTCGACCCGGCCCGTACGGGCCGGGTGCGGGTCCAATGTCAATGACCCGTAGAATTTTCCGGGTCACTTTGACCCGGACCCGTACGGGCCGGGTCAAATCCGGCCCGGCCCGCCCGTTTGCCAGGTCTAGCAGCACGGTATGAGGTGCACTTGTATAAGACGGGTCCCATGTTTGATTGATATGGAGTGTGTGGGGGTGGTGGGCCCATGTTGATGCTGAAATTCGGACTCGAGCCCCAAGAAAACACGGTGGATGAGCTTCGCTACTTAGAATGACCTGTGAGCACGGAGAGCTCATTAGAGGGCCTGCAGTTTGGACTCCGGTGGGATCCTCCGACACTCAAGCCAGAATGGAGCACCAAATAGGATGAACTAAGAACTTAGATCGGAAAGAGCTTAAGGAGGGATTTGATGTAATGCCCCGGATTTTTTGGAAATACCAACTCAGTGCGTAGAAGAATATTACATCATCTTTCTCAAAAACTTTCATTATTCCCAAGATCTCAAATACAACAACTACGTTTAGAGGGTTTACAGAAATTAGGTCTAACTTATTACATCTTAATTCAAGACATAGTTGATACATATTTAAAACATATTTGTCCTTTAGAACAGTTCTGGATTCAACACTAGCATTCCTCATCTTTCATCTATACTTCACCTGGGGGTTGGAACAATAAAACAAGGAAAAAAAAAGGGATGAGCTCAAATAGCCCAGTAGGGTATAAACAACAAGTGATGTAGAATTGTCAAGCTCATAAGAACATGATATTTTGTAGATAGGACATCTCACATTATAAACATGGAAAGAAAGAATAAGCACAACATATTTTCCAAACGTATAGAGAAAACTTACAGAACTTGATATCAAGAATTATATATAGAATTATATATATAGACTTCATTAAGCATAGATGCTTTCATTCATAGCCATATCTCGGCCCATTCATAGCCATACCTCGGCTCATAATCCTCTAGATTTACACTCTCTAGAGTCGTCTTTACCCACGTGCACATAGAGGACTATAACGCGTCCACCCGTCATCATATCATAACTCAGTCCATATTCAGAATTAGGGTATCACAAGATAAACTCTAAACATAAACATATCTCACGGAAACAAGTTTCGAGGATACAAAATAGAATTATAGCTTTATCAGTAAAATCATTTATCTGAAATGAATGGGGTCAGAAAGAAAGGATCCCCCTTAGATTCTCATCAGTTGTGGATCTTAGAAGGATAGAAACTCTTATAGCAATTGCGTATAAAGAGAATCAAAGAATATGAAATATTCACATCCAGTATATCAAAAGAGAATCAATGGAGAAAACTCTTACATATAGCAAAAGAGAATCAATGGAAGAAAACCCTTACATATAGCAAAAGAGAATCAATGGAAGAAAACACTTACATATAGCAAAAAAAGAATCAATGGAAGAAAACCCTTACATATAGCAAAAGAGAATCAATGGAAGAAAACCCTTACATATAGCAAAAGAGAATTAATGGAAGAAAATCCTTACATATAGTAAAAGAGAATCAATGGAAGAAAACCCTTACATATAGCAAAAGAGAATCAATGGAAGAAAACCCTTACATATAGTAAAAGAGAATCAATGGAAGAAAACCCTTACATATAATTTTCCGGTCACAGGTTTGTTTGAGCTTACACCTTGGAGTGGATAACCTGTAAATATATTCTAATTTTATCAAATTCATGTTTTAAGGCAGTGTCATTTCTGTCCAGGTAATGTCCATCTATGTCCAAAATAATGTTTCCTGTGTTCAGTGTTCTTTCTATTAAATTTTTAAGATCATGGGGCCCAGCATGCACTATTCATATGGACCCCACATGTTACTATTCATGTGGACCCCACAGGTTACTATGCTCAGCAGTTCATCATTCTTTGATTTAGTTTATTTCTTGGCTACTATGCTCAGCAGTTCGCCTTTCTTTGATTAAAGTTTACTTTACGGTTACTATGCTAGCATTTCACCGTTCAAATAAGATGGGCTACTATGCTCAGCAGTTCGCCTTTCTTTGATTAAAGTTTACTTTACGGTTACTATGCTAGCATTTCACCGTTCAAATAAGATTATAAAACTTGCATAATCTATAGCGAGTTATCGTCTCTTATGCATGCTTTATCCTAATATTTGCATAGGTGGTAGAACCAACCATATTACCCATAATAAATACTTTAACTATCTATATGAAAGACTTACCTTGGTAGTGATGAAGTGAATTTCCTTTTCCTTCTCCTCTCTCTCTTTTTCCCTCTCTCTCTTACTCTTTCTTCTCTCTCGTTCTCTTTTCTCTCTCGTTCTCTTTTCTCTTCTTCTTCTCTTCCTCTATTTATAGGTATTTTTTTTCAACTACAGTCTTAAATTCACAACTACTCTCTTAAATGCTTTTACAAAAATATAGGAATAGTAAAGGTATAAATAAATAAATAGTAAAGGTTGCTTGAATAGTAAAAGAATGATTAATATTATTTTCGTCGGTGAAGTGCAACTACTCATTAATGATAGTAGTTGTGGAGTGACCTGCTTAACCAATGAGTTAATGAAAGTGGTTGCGGTGTGTCCTTTTGCTAGCGTTGGGTCCCGCTATTTGTGGGTCCTGCTTGTTGTGGGTCCCACTGGTGGTAGGACCAGCTTGTGTGGCGCCCGCTGATGTGGGACCCGCTTGTGAATAGTACTCGGTGGGTCCTACTGTGAATAGTAATTTTGAATAGTTTATCTCAACAGTGAACTTGCATAGTATTTCTGCATAGTAATCTTACGTAGTATTTCTGCATAGTAATCTTGCATAGTGACTATTGTGAATAGTAATTATGAATAGTGACTATTGGTAATTTTTAATATGTATAAGTATCTACTCATTTTTAGTTGACATCTGGGGCGGTGGTTTAGTGGTAGGAAGCCGTTCAATCCTTGCTCAGCGTTGGGTTCGAATAGTGTACGTCCCATTATGCCAGATGTCCTCATGCCCGATTAACTCGGGGAAAAATGAGTAATGGCCGATGATTACCCACCTATGAGGCCATTTTTATTTATTTGTATATATATATATATATATATATATTTTACTGGTTATTACATTTAAGATGTAGAGCATCTACTTGCCAAAGACTATGAGCAATTTTGCATACAGGTGGAGACCTTTATTTTTATTTTTATTTTTATTTTTGGCTACTCTTGTGTAATAAAGCATGTGCTAGAGTATGTAATAGTCTACTGGGAGTATTTTTGTCCTTGTATTAGCTAGGATCAGTGTAAAAAGGGGGATGTATTTTCATTTTTGGAGGACTTTTCGAAATTGAAAATATTATGGAATTGTCTTTGACCTTCTTACCTGAAATTGTCTGTAGATCATTGTTGGATGCAAGGATTTAGAAAATTACTAGAATTTGGTAAGCCCTTTGCCCCCACAACTGGAGTATAATGCCAAATTTCATCTCTATCTCGCTTGTTGTTGAGATTCAATTTTGCATCCATCAATTACTTTCAATATGATTGAAGTTCAGAGAATTCTACTTGTTCTTACATTCTCCTAATTGAATAAAGGGCAATGTGATTCTGTTTTGAATGCACAAAGAAGTGTATGGGCATCTGAATGTAGCTAGAACCATAGGTTTGAGCTGAATTGGACGGAGCACGGTCCATGACCGAGGAAGAGATACCCCTCAGCTGTCATTTTAATGTTCCCGTGTTGAATTGATTCTATTTTTTTTATTTTTATTTTTGCAATGGTGAAATTTTATTAATAATAATAGCCTCAATCAAGGTAATTGAGGAGCCAACATAGAACATACAAAAGAAGGGAAAGAAAACAAACAAATACAAAGTCACCTCAAGGGGGTAGGAAGTCGAAAACCTCTAATGCCCTTCTAGCCACACTTTCACGGGCTAGATGATACACATCTCCATTCGCCAACCTCCTAACATGATTAAAAATTTAAAACGAACCCAGTGTCCCTCTACCCAGTCCATAATCTCATCCATAAGCTCTGAAAATCTCCAAGGGTGAGAAGATCAGTCTTCCATCAATCTAACAACATTGAGAGTCACCCTTAACTATTAGGTTGTCCATCTCTCTGTCTAACACCAATTTTATCCCTAGGTGAATTGCTCTGACTTCCATTTCAATTGAATCCTTGAAACCAATTAGACCTAAGAAGGTCCACTTTATGGTGTTGTTTTCATCTCTTCGATCACCTCCGTTTTCATCTCTTCGATCACCTCCAATTCCCGAAGGCCTCGGATTCCCCAAATTGGGACCATCGAAATTTAACTTTAACAAGCCCAGATCAGGAAGAGACCATGTAGGAGCTATAATTTCCTCGTGATTAATTTTAACCAACCTGTGTTGAATCAATTGAACTTGGTTAATATTCCTCTCCATCACTATTTAAAATAGCAGTTAATTTGCCTTGTCAATTTGAAGACATCTAGCAATCATCACCGTTTCATTATTTTCAAAAGCTTTCATTTGGAGTTGTGAGTAAGTTGGGCTTGGTCCTCCCTCTCATAGACTTATAGGCCCCAACAATTTAGGAAACTTGCCTTCTATGAAGTCCTTGCGATTGGCCAACTTGCCTAAGGAGTCGGTTTTCATATCTTTCCTCACCAACGTTGTCTACTAAGGAACGATTTCTAGGATTAGGGCTCCTGGAAGAGGTGCAAAATGACTCCTGTGCCCTTGATTGCCGCTTTGGTCGTCTAGAGCCTCCGAACACCCACCCAGTGCCATGTGGCAGCCACGTATAGGAGGGCAGATTTTTACCCAACAGGCCGCACCTTGGAAGGCATGTAATTTTGAAAAACAAGCCAATGGTCAAAGCCTTTAAACGGTTTAACCCTGGTTGAATTCAAGGCAGAGAATATGAAGAATGAAGAGTGGGAGGACATTATTTGGCAGACCGTCAACAACATTGCACTCTATATAGAAGATAACAATAACGTCATGAAAAGAGATTCTGGCTAGAATTATTTGAGAGGTCGATATCGTTAAGTGATTGTTGGGATTTGCCTCCTTTCATAGGCATTAAACAACCTCACGTGTGGGGGCTTAACACCGTTTCCTAGCTGACTAGGAAGGTGGTAACCCTTTTCACTATGACAGTATATGATACGCTAAATATTAGAGAATAACAGATCCATCAGATCCATTCAAAATTTCAAATATGACCGTTGGATTGGGTAGGTGGTAGATTAGGCAGTTTGGATAGATTATCAACTAAGCAATATTTAAGCTCTGTTCGTTTGAGATTGTGATACGCTTAGCCGACTATTGGACCGAAATTAAATGTAATTATTGCCAATAATCGGTTTGGATCCTCACCACATGTCGTGACAATCTCAAACGGCCTGGCCTTAGTAGTTAGGATCTCTATCTTTATTACTTTCCTCGATTATGTTTATCTCTTGCTATTTTAATCTCCTTGAGTATTCTATATAAACACTCATTAGAAATTGATTGTATATCATCCAAGATTGATAGAAATCTTCTATTTTATCACTAGATTCGTAACCTCTCTTGAGCAAGAGAAAGGAATATCAAATAATTCATGGATAGCCACGATATGTTCCCTATGGCGATTGGGTTCATGAACAGTACGAGCTTCAAGGTATGAGATACCATTTTGGAGAGACAAGAGTTGGAAGAACCAACTTCTGTATTATTGGAGATTTTTTATGGTGTTTGCGCGTGATGTCCATTAGTTTTTAAAAGTACTGTGGGCTGACTTCATAGGATGATCTAAGCTGTTTATTTGTTGGGCCACCGTAAATTGGTTGTACCCCGAAGCTCATTTCGATAGGATGATCCTAGCCCTCTGATCTGTAGAGGGACTGCACGTTATAGAAACCCCTACAGATCGGAGGGTTAGGATTATCACGCTTTGACCCAAACAAATGAACGGTTTGGATAATCCTGTAAAGTGGGCTATCTGTACATTTTGTTAAAATATTGGACTTCAGCTGCACATGCACCATATAAAATCTCGATATTCTCTAATGTGTTGTGTAGTCTCATGTTTTCTCATTTTGTTATGGCAATCATGGATTTTTTCATGATAAATTAGTTTCCAAGTGGTGAAAAAGGGTAGGGCGAGTGGGAGGAGACTTGAGAGCGCACTAACGGGTAGAGAGGGAGGGTGAGAATTGGCTTAAAAAATCAATCATATTCTGGGTTGAGCTTTTGTTTTTAAGGCTTTTCTCACCCTCTCCTCACTCAATCTCTCTCTTGCGTGTCCCTCTCACACCCAATCTCACCATTGGGTAAGCTAATAATTCAGGGGGGGGGGGGGGGGGGGGGGAATTCATGGTAGCCAGATATGCCCCAAGTGCGTATGCATTTCATCATAAAAGCACAGTACTGTAGCTGTGCGACATGTGTGTGGGCCAGACCGCATAGGTGGTAGGGCCCACATGCATATCATGCAACCAGAGCCCATCCCGGTATGTGTCCCACCATAACACCCTCAAATCATTTCCTGATCCTAAAACCCTTCTTTTGTTTCAAGATAAAAAAAGAGAGAGAAGAAAAATTCTTGAATGCATCAGTTTTGGAGAAAGATACAATCATGGAAGAGCTGACACACCTAAAACAAAGGTCAAGACCAGCGTTCCTTCAATAGACTTAGTCTGTCTACTTGGTTCGCTCAGGCCCCTTTCTTCTTATACTGTAACAACGGATTGCGAGCCCTAAACCAATTGCTAAGTCAAAATTTTGACTTAGGAGAGGATAAGAAGAGCCTAAAAACAAGGAAACAAAACCACCTGATTATGAACCAACTTAAAAAAATGTGGTTTCATGACTAATTTCAACTTCTCTTCATATTTCTAATAGACAGAGATTTTTGACCTTCCATTTGTGAGTATCTACTTCTCACCACCTATGTATTTAGGGATTTGAGAAGGATTTGAATGGTTTTCCAAAATAGAAACCAAGACGGCGCATGATAATGGATTGTGATCGAACATTGTTGTATAGACATTTTTTTTTTTTGATGGGCAAGCTGGGGTTAGGCAGACCCCGACCAGATATATAGATGAAATAGAGAGATTACAAAGGAGGCCCACAGGGGCAACAAAGGCACAAAGCTAAAATGAAAATCAGGGAGGGGCATTGACAGATGCCTCTAGAAGGCTTACAAGGAGCCCAAACATGAAAATAAAATAGAACCATATAAGCAACATTGATGGCCCAATGGGGGACACCTGACAATGATAGAATAATAGAAGATAAAATAGGGGGATGTCATGCAAGGGAATGCGGGGGCCTTTGGACGCGCAGTCTACTTTAGATAGAAAATCTGCCGCCCTATTTGCCTCCTTCCAAACATGGAAATTTGCCAACAAGAGAAGGACGAGAGGGATAAGGAAATCCCTTCCATCACTTGGATCATTTTCCAGGGGCAATCAGATTCCCCTTTGATGATCTTTTCAGCATTAGAAGAATCAGTCTCAACCCAGATATGCTGGAAATTCAGAGCTTCAGCAGTAGATAGGCCAAATGCTATAGCTTCCATCTCAAGACCGTTGATGGAAACAGGCGGACTTTGAACCGAAAATAAAGCACAAGGGAAACCATCATGGTCACGGATAATGCCACCGATAGCAGCCATGTCATCCAAGAGAGAAGCGTCTGAGTTCAGTTTATAGGGATTGACTGGGGGAGGTAACCAGCTACAAGTTCTGATCTGAGGGGGGGCGAGGAACCAATGTGAATCCCAGGTTCGCCGAGATTTCTTTGTTTTGTATCAGATTCAAAGTCAAAAAGCTGAAGGTGAGAAATTCTATTCTTGATGATCGACAGAATATTCCGAAGGGAAAGTTGCTTGTGGGTTATCTTTTGGTTAAAAATCAAAATTGTTCCTCTCAACCTAGATGCAGTAGAATGAGGCTGAAAAGGCAACTTTCATGGCAGTGGTAATTTGAGTTTTCCGTTTAAATTTCGCTAGAATCCATTCTTCTTCAGCAAGAAGGGAGGAAGCAGGCTTCCTTCTATGCCCAAATCGCCAGTGAATAGACCGCCAGATCCAGGAAGAGTAGGAACACTTGAAAAGAAGATCATGAGTTTCCTGCTCTTGGTGACATAACACACATCTAGTATCTCTGCTGTTTCCCAGGAAGTTGAGACGGTCAGTAGTACTAGCTTTCCTTGAAGAGCTTGCCAGGAGATTTGACAATGTCGGGGTATACGCCCAGAGAACCAGAGAGTACCATACCAGCAAGGCCTGCTATACTTACTTCGACAATAGTCTCAGGCACTACTGTAAGCCCAATGGTTTTCTCCCTTGGCACTTCCTTGTTATTTTGATGATTCCAAACACAAGTGATTTTGAGTCACTAGTGTGTTTGATTGTCTTTAGTTGTAGATCCCATTAGTGTGAATTCAAGGAAGCTTGGATCGAGGCCTAGAAGCTTAATTGGAGAGCATTTAGAGTGCCAAAGAATCTTTAGATCCAAGAAGTGAAGGTGACTTGAAGCCAAAATTTAAGAGAAGATTGAACTGCTTTTCAAGTCAATTTAGATTGTACTCCTCTCCTTTGTTTTTAGAGATGTTAAAGGCACTTAACATAGTTTTAAAACAAACTTAGAAAAATGTATTTGAAAATTTAGGACAAAAGCCCAAAGACCAAAGCCCAATACACCAATGTTTTTTTGTATAAAAACAAGTTTTTAAAACCGGACCGGTCGACCGAGGTATCCCGAGCGATCGCGGGATGGTTGCTGGAACTCCACCATCTTCTCGCCAAAAGTGGGCCGGTCGACCGAGGCAAGTCCGGTCGACCGCGGATAGGCTCTTGGAAATCAATGAGCCATCCAGAAAGGTCTTGGCGGTCGACCGCCTTAGGCTCGGCCGACTGCGGATAGGTTTTGGACAAAATTTGGAAATGTCCAGGAGGCTCTCGGCGGGCGACCGCGACTACCTCGGTCGATCACGACGGTTTGAGATTCAAAAATAAAAAAGGAGAGCCGATAAGGACTGGCGACTGCTACACATCGGTCGACCGCCCCCGTCTGGCAATATAGCCGTTGGAGCCTGTGGAACTTGGTTTTTCTTAGCCAGTTATTTACCCTTTTGCCATCAAAAGGTAATATTATTTCTTGGGCTATATATACCTTATCCAAGACCTTCTAAAATATCTTTTTGCATCATTTTGAACATCCAAAAGAGAAAATCAAAGTTGTTTTAGTGCCTCTCTCATCTCTAAGCAAAGAAGTGGATTAGGCTTATATTTGTACATCTTTTATCCATCTCTTATAACCCTCTTGAAGGGATTTTAGTTTTCTTTCTTTAAAGATCATTGTAATTTAGCGAGTGTGCGTGGAGTCGCAGAGCCATCTACACAAGAGCGAGTGTTGGAGACGCGGAGCTTTCTCCGGATTGGCAAGTCTTGCGAGGCGAAGCCACCATCTTTGTAGTTCTATTAATTTTACTCCGTTAAGGGAATCCGTAGTGAAATCACCAAGAAGTCTTGGTGGAGTGGAGTAGGTCCTTGGTAGTGATTGAATCACTATAAATCTCGGGTGCACTCTTTCTATCTCTTTGTGCATTTGTGGTTTGTTTTCATTTATGTTCTTAAGGTTTTAATTTGTCATTTAGTTTTAATTCCGCAATATCTTTGGCAAAGTTTTTGAACCCAATTCACCCCCTCCCCCCTCTTAGGTTGCCATCACCACCGGAATTTCAACTACAGATGGAGAACTGGCTGTTAGAAGTAGGTTTTTAAATGACAGTGTTTTCTGACTTCGAGATGTGAAAAATGCCAGAGTTCAGAATGTTTCCAAGACTATAGGGCGGGGAGAAAAGAAAAGGGGCCCAGCTCCCATTACATCTCAGATCAGCAACAAAAGGATTGTGGGGAATGACTGTGGAAAGCCTCCCATCAGAGGATTGGGAATCAATGGTTCCATTGGGGTGCCAAGGATCTGCCAAAAAGTTGATGTTTTCACCTGATCCAACAACATAGCAAATAAGGTCTTAGGCCGTCTCCCTAGCTTTGAATATACTTCTGGCTACCCAAGAGGCTCTAGATGGCATGGGTATTTGCCAGAAGTTCCTTCCTCTAACATATTTCTTATAGAACCAGTGAATCGAGGGGGTGTTTCTTTTCTGCACCACATGCCAAACAAGCTTAAGCTTGAGCTGAGATGCATTTAGACCTGGCAAACGGGTACCCATGCCAAACGGGCATGGGTCAAAATGACCCGAAAAAATTTACGGGTCACGAATCTTAGACCCACACCCGGCCCGTACCGACCCGCAGGTCACCCGGTTTTCTGACATATTTTTTGTTATTTTTCCCTGTTTTTATGCCCACACAGCCACACTATAATAAGATGATCCAAACCATTCATGTGATGGGCAATAACATAAATATAGAAATTCATCCCAATGAGAACACAGAGGAGAAATCACCACAAAGAAAAATAGGGTTACAAAAGCAATGAAAACCCCAATTGAATTCTTCAACAAATGCCTAATACTTGAAGGAAAAATAAAAAAAAAACCAAAACCTAATTCTTGAAAATCCATAAACAATCAAGAACTCATGGGAAGAAATAAAAATGGAAACTCAGAAGCAGCAATATAAGAAAACAAAAACCTAATTCTTGAAAATCACCAAACAATCAAGAACACATAAGCGCAAATAAAATTGGAGACTCAGAATCAGAAACATTTAAAAAAGAAAACATAATTCTTGAAAATCCCCAAACAATCAATGTAACATATCAACCATGAAAGCATCAATCAAGAACGTATCAAGAACACATGCGAGCAAATAAAAATAGAAACGCATAATCAGACAGATAAAAAAAAACCTAATAAGATTTCAGAAAAAAATAAAACCCTAATCAGAGAAACCCCAAATAAAAACCCTAATCAAAGAAACCCCAATTAGAGAAACCCCAAATAAATAAACAAAACCCTAATCAGATTTTAAAAAAATAAAAATAAAAAGAAACCCTAATCAGAGAAGAAGAATGAGATGAGAGAGGAAGAAGAACGAAAAAGAGAGATAGAGGGCGGCGTCGGCGATGTGGGTGGCGTCGGCGAGAGGCGGCAACCAGAAAACGGTGCCGGAGGGGGTGGCATTGTTAGATTGTGATTGCAATGTGATTATTAATTCTAATATATACATGCATATGTTTTACCTTCTGCTCTATTAATATTATGCATATGTGAACGCTTTGAAAGAGGCAGAATGTCGGTAAACGACATGTGGGAGAATCACCCTCACCCTCACTTCTCTATCTCCTTCAACAGGCCACAAAATACTCAAATCTGCCTCCACTATCAATGCCCACATCTAAGTCCTCTGCCTCATAGTGGTCACGGCCATGCACTTTGCTAAAGAGAGTATGACCCAAGGGCTTAATCTGCAGATCTACCATAAGAAAAGCATGACATGCCCTATGGCACTTCGGCATGCCATGGGTGATGCCGAAAGGGTACAACTAATCTTTCATAGGGAAATAAAAAAAATTAAAATTAAACCGGTCGATGTTATGCTAAACCGTGATTAAAAAAATAAGCCAAGGGGGGTTTAAAAGCCGAAATCCAACATGTTGTCACCTTGGTCTAATGATAATATTTTATCTTGTATAAGACCTAATTGATGGACGGTGGAATGGGATGTAATATAAGCCAATGCTTTTTTGATAAACCCAGTTGGGTTTTCAAGCCAATGCACATGTGGAAGCCTCTTCATGAATTAAAGAAGTTAGATTAGTGCTAGTTTTTCACGGAAGCATCATAAAGCTATGGGGGTTATTCATGACCTAATTTAGCATGGAAGAAAGCATGAATTGCAATGTGTTTTTCCTTTTTTTTTATTTATAAGAAGAAAACAAAGGAGAAAAGGAGATGGGAATATCATAATAGGTGATAAGCTGGTTGTTGCTGCCTTCAAAAGGCAAGGGAGGCAAGGGGAATCAGTTGGGTGGATGTTTGATAATGGGGTTCCCAGGTTCTTCCATTACCATGTCTCTAATGGTCCTTCCTCCTCGGGCATCCGTTTCCAAGGGGGCTTATATACGAAGGGTAACGTTTGGCGCTAACTAATGATAGCAACTCAATGACAAAATATGCCAGAATTCAGCATCAACTTGCAAGAAATATGATGTCATAATATGATGCACCCGTCATAAGCACACATCATATGGGGAAGCAACCTCACACACACACACACACGGCAACCTCACACACACTCGCGCACAACTAAATAGAAAAATTAAGCATCTCCAAAAAAAAATGACAAGCAATACGCATTTGGATTTGTGAGAATTGCGAGTTGGAATCGACATCCTATTCCGATTTCAGCATTTATTTCAAAAAATATGAATGGAATCAGGGGAGCAAAATGATACCAGGGCCGACTTAAATGGGGAAATGCCATTAATATGTTTCCCCAAGAGGTGGTATTATGATTCAGCCATGGTCAGAACATAACTGTTATTTGAATTATTTTTGCCATTATAATTCCAAGTGAATGAAAATAAGAATAAGATTAGGATGCTGATTCCAATTCATAATTCCGATAATCCAAACGCAGCCTGAGCACAGATCGTTCTGGATTCTTAGAATTGATTTTGGTCCAAAACTAATTATTGGACTCAGAATTGCATTTAGTTTTTGTTGGAAAATTTTTGTTGAGGGTACTGTTGATGATAGAAAACAGAAACTTGTTGCTTCAAGGCGTGATATCACTTTCCTTAAGACAAGATTCGCCCCCACTAGTAGTGTGCAAAGGGGATCCGCGAATTGCCTCCAAGATACAATGAAGCCTAGTAGGAAGCCCTACTAATGTTTGATGACGCGTAGCACTAGCGGAATCAAACCCGAAATGCCCTTCCGAAATTTCAAGCCTTAGAGAAATCTCTAGATTCTGTTTCTGCAGAAAAACAGTATCTAGAACAGTAAACAAAAGAAAAACAGTATGTAGAAATACTTGGGGATTTTTGTAGGAGTGTAGAAGAGAGTGTATAATCAGTCAGAATTGCCAATTCGATTTCTATATTGAATGACTGAAGTTTGCACATATTTTATAGACCATCTGGTGACTTTTCAGTGTGAAAAACACCTCTACAGGGCACCTTTCCAGAATGTTTGAAATCTGACCGTTAGATCGCACCCATTGATTTTGAATGGTCCTGATCGATTCTAGAGGTGACTGTTGGTTTGAGTAAAACCTCTCTCCAACCCAGTCATCGTTAGATCAACCATCTATGGTGTGGATCGCACCCCCTTGGCACATGACCGTTGGGGGAAGGGACACAACCCATTTGATCACACCCTTTGACCGTTGGAGTCATGGGCCCGTTGGGCCCGAACTGAAGCCCAACTCAACTGAACCATTCGGCTTGATGGGCCTGCGAACCATTTGACCCACCCATCCGACCGGTCCACCTTCATCTTGATCCAACGGTGCAGATCAAATCTGGAAAAATTAAAGGCTCCAATCGCTCCTCGCGACGTTGCGTACGTGCGAAGTGCAAAGTGCGCCAATAAAGCGCCACTATGCGCCCTATAGCCCATTGCCCACGCCGCGCGCGCGCGTGCGCGTGCGCGTGTGCGAACGGTGCGTTGCACCGTCCCGCGGGTCCAACCATGGATTCAACCCAATGTGCAATCAACAAGAGTTAGAAAAGGTAGTGCTTTATAAGCCCTTCTTTTTCTTTTCTCTCATCCGATGTGGAACTATCTTTTTCAACTACACTTCTACATCCTTTTGTAAAAGCAAATATTTCCAAGAAAACATTTTCTTTTTCCCAAACGCTTTTGATAAAACATTTTCCAAAACACTAAAACATGTAATATACATGATTTTGAAAATGCAAAATCACTAACAATCCCCCACCATTTTCAAAATCAAAGAAAATTTTCTCATCAGGCTTGAAAATCTTATGCATAGATGAAGGTATCTCTCGATTTGAACCTTCACTTAGTGAGGACATATCAAAGTTAACCAGAATTGCATAGTAGACGTATCTTTGAACTAGCTATTCTATATGATTAACCGGATATGTCTCACACACAAGATTTCACCTCTTTGGGCAATTTCTAAAACCGACACATGAACTGGCCTTGTGTCTATATCTTGGTTTCATGAGCGCTCTAGAGACTAGCCAGGTCTCATAGGAAGCGGCACCACTCCCACACTCACATAGGTAGGCTTATCAAGAGTGCCCCTGTAACTAAGACACTCCAACATTATGTTATGAGCCTATTAAGAGTTTAAATACTCAGCCTTCTCCTTTTAAACATTACAGGTACCAAGCACTTTACCTTGGGATGGCAAATAATACAGATTATAGTGCTTGCAATCACTCCATATGATGTACTTGGACTCATTGAACTCAAGACTTGATGTTTATTCAAGTGTTGAGTTGATGTTCCATCATTGGTGACTATTGGTTAATGGCTTTAACCCCATCCCTAATGATGTTTTACACACCAGATCTCTTGCAAGAGCTTTAGTGAATGGATCGGCCAAGTTTTGGCTCGATCTCACAAAATCAATAGTTACTACTCCATTAGTAAGTAACTCTCTTATAGCACTATGTCTAAGTCCTATATGTCTGGACTTACCATTATAAACATGATTATATGCCCTTGATAGTGTGGCCTGACTATCACAATGGACATAAATCGATGGCATTGGTTTAGACCATAACGGAATTTCCAATAACAAATTTCGAAGCCATTCCGCCTCTTTACAGCATGCTGCAAGAGCTATAAACTCTGCTTCCATAGTTGAAGTTGTTATGCATGTCTGTTTCTTAGAGGCCCAGGAGACTGCTCCCCCACCAAGGGTGAAAATCCACCCACTGGTTGATAAATGGTCTATACGCTCAGTTATCCAACTAGCATCAGAGTATCCTTCTATTACAGTTGGATACCCACTATAACATAAACCATAGTCTATAGTTTTCTTTAAATATTTTAAAACTCTATAGACTGCATTCCAATGAGAAAAACTAGGATTACTGGTAAACCTACTAAGTTTACCTACAGCATATGCTATGTCTGGCCTAGTACAAGTCATAGCATACATAAGACTACCAATTACACTAGCATACCCTAGTTGAGAGATAGTCCTGCCAGTATTAAGATACAACTTTAAATTTGGGTCAAAAGGTGTTGAAATGGGTGAACATTCAAAATGGTTAAACTTTTTGAGAACTTTATCAATATAATGTGATTGTGTTAGAATAAGACCATTGTCCTGTCTTATGATTCTAATACCCAAAATCACATCAGCTTCACCCATATCTTTCATATCAAAGTTTTGAGAAAGATATGATTTAGTACTTTGAATGCTTGCAATATCAGTACCAAAAATTAACATGTCATCAACATATAAACAAATAACAACACCTTTACCACCCTTGAATTTACTGTATATACATTTATCTGATTCATGTATCTTATAACCATTTGACACTAAGACTTTATCAAATCTTTCATGCCATTGTTTAGGGGCTTGCTTAAGCCCATACAAAGATTTGATAAGCTTACATACTTTATGCTCTTGGCCTGGCAGAATAAATCCCTCATGTTGTTCCATATACACTTCTTCATCAAGTTCACCATTTAAGAATGCGGTTTTAACATCCATCTGGTGAATGTGAAGTTTGTATATGGAAGCAAGGGCAATCAACACTCTAATGGTAGAAATCCTAGCAACAGGTGCATATGTGTCAAAGTAATCAATACCGGGTTTTTGAGTAAACCCTTTGGCAACTAACCTTGCCTTAAACTTTTCTATGGTCCCATCTACATTGATCTTCTTCTTGAAGATCCATTTACATCCTATAGGTTTAGACCCAGGTGGTAGATCAACCAAAATCCAAGTTTTATTACCCATGATAGAATCCATTTCGTCATTAATTGCTTCTTTCCAAAAAGCAACATCTTGTGACTTTATGGCTTCTCCATA
This sequence comes from Tasmannia lanceolata, assembly GCF_043159265.1. Lineage (NCBI taxonomy): Eukaryota > Viridiplantae > Streptophyta > Magnoliopsida > Canellales > Winteraceae > Tasmannia > Tasmannia lanceolata. Next base: position 11,177,228 of record NW_027518714.1, on the reverse strand, counting down.
GGTTTGAGGGTCACTTTCTATGCTTAAGTTTAACAAGACAGAACCTTGGAGTTTTTCCCTTGTCCCTTCTACTAGGTAGGTTACAAAGTCAGGGCCAAAACTCCTATCCCTTCTATCTCTTGAACTTCTTCTTATTTTACTAGGTTGTACACTAGGTTCACCAACTTCTGTTTGTGATTCTAAAGGATGATCTACAGAAGTTGTAGGTTCAATTTCTTTAGGAATTGTAGTGAACCTATTTTCATAGAAAAAGGCATCTCTAGATTCAATTATGGTATTGACATCTATGAAATCATTAGGTTCTATAACTAAGAACCTATAGGCCTTACTGTGACTAGCATATCCCAAAAAGATACACTCAATACCCCTTTCACCTAATTTTCTTAACTTAGGTTTAGGGACTTTAACTATAGATCTACAACCCCAAACTTTAAGGTAACTTAAGTTTGGTTTCCTTTTCTTCCACAATTCATAAGGGGTTATATCAGATTTCTTACTTGGTACCCTATTCAAAATGTGACAAGCTGTAAGTAAGGCTTCACCCCAAAAACTTTTATTTTAAACCAGAATTAACAAGCATAGCATTAATCATTTCAGTAAGTGTCCTATTCTTCCTTTCTGCTACACCATTTTGTTGTGGTGTATAAGGGGCAGAAGTTTCATGGACTATGCCTACTGATTCACAGAAATGAGGAAAGTGATATTCACCACCTCTATCTGATCTGAGACATTTAATGCTTGTTATACATTGGTTTTCTACTTCAGTTTTATAAATCTTAAATTTTTCTAAAACCACATCTTTATGACTAAGTAGATAAACATAACAGTACTTAGAATAATCATCAATAAATGTAACAAAGTACTTTTTACCTCCCTTTGTGGGAACACTATGTATGTCACATACATCACTACGAATTAAATCTAACAAGTTAGAAGTTCTATCTACTTTAGGAAATGACTTAGTGATTATCTTGGTTTGCATGCATGTTTTACATCTATCTACTAAGTCATTTTCATATTTAGGAATTAAGGTTAACTTAACCATATCATTCATTTTCCTAGTATTTACATGTCCTAAACGATTATACCATAAAGATAAAGAAGAATCCAAAACATAAGCAAAGACATTCACTTTATTGATATTAAGTTTGAACATCCCTTCATACATATATCCCTTCCCAACAAAAGTACCCCCCTTAGAAAGAATGAACTTGTCAGATTCAAATACAAGTTTGAAGCCATTCTTGTTGAGAATGCTTCCAGACACTAAGTTCTTTCTAACTTCTGGTACATGGTAGACACCGGTTAGAGTGAGTCGCTTGCCGGATGTGAACTCAAGTTCCACCTTGCCCTTCCCTTTGACTTCTGCTGTCGACGAATTTTCCATGTATAACACGCTTCCATCTTCAACTGTTTCATAAGTTGAAAACAGGTTCCTGTCTTTACAGACATGCATCGTCGCACCAGAGTCAATCCACCAATCATTGCCATCTTCAAGCATATTTGCCTCTGAAATCATGGCGACAAACTTTTCTTTGTCTGTTGGTGCACCCGACTTCTTATCCTTAAGAAGTCGGCACTCACTCTTGTAATGGCCTGGTTTGCCACAGTTGAAACAAGCACCCTTTCTTTTCTTATTCTTATTAGTATTCTTTTCAGGGTGTTTGTTTCTCTTCCAATTGCCTTTTCTTTGTTGGTTCGAATTCTTGACATTTTCCACCAAATGGATCTTAGAGGATACAGTTTCATTTTCTTTCTTGTCTCTGATTCTTGACTCTTCCTCAATCCTGAGGCATTGAGCCAAGTCTTCAATAGACATTTCCTCTTTCTTGTGTTTTAGACTTTTTCTAAAGTCTTTCCAATTTGGTGGAAGTTTGTCAATAATTGACGGGACAATGAAGGAATCATCAAGAAGGATGCCTTGCAAATGAATTTGATTAATTACATGTTGTATTTCATGTAATTGATCAATAACAGACTTATCATCTACCATTTTAAAATTTAAAAATTGACTCACAGTGAATTTCTTGCTACTGGCATCTTCCGCCAAGTATTTGGCTTCAAGTGCATTCCAGATTTCACTTGCTGATCCCATGCCTTGATATATGTCAAATAGTGTATCTGACATAGCATTTAGGATGTGCCCTTTGCAAATGTAGTCATCCTGTTCCCACTTCATCCTTGCACGAGCCTCCGCCAAAGTTTCATTTTCATTTGCTGACGGCTTTAGAGTAGTGAGAACATGGACCACTTTGAGTGATGTCAAAATGAAGTGCAACTTCTTCTGCCAGCGCTTGAAATTTCCTTTGTCGAAACGTTCGAGTTTGACAAAGTCTTGGGTCATTTGACGAACTGAATAAAGTGCCATTGAAACAACAGTAGAAAAATCTTGTCTTAAGATTGTTGGAAAATTTTTGTTGAGGGTACTGTTGATGATAGAAAACAGAAACTTGTTGCTTCAAGGCGTGATATCACTTTCCTTAAGACAAGATTCGCCCCCACTAGTAGTGTGCAAAGGGGATCCGCGAATTGCCTCCAAGATACAATGAAGCCTAGTAGGGAAGCCCTACTAATGTTTGATGACGCGTAGCACTAGCGGAATCAAACCCGAAATGCCCTTCCGAAATTTCAAGCCTTAGAGAAATCTCTAGATTCTGTTTCTGCAGAAAAACAGTATCTAGAACAGTAAACAAAAGAAAAATAGTATGTAGAAATACTTGGGGATTTTTGTAGGAGTGTAGAAGAGAGTGTATAATCAGTCAGAATTGCCAATTCGATTTCTATATTGAATGACTGAAGTTTGCACATATTTTATAGACCATCTGGTGACTTTTCAGTGTGAAAAACACCTCTACAGGGCACCTTTCCAGAATGTGAAGTGCAAAGTGCGCCAATAAAGCGCCACTATGCGCCCTATAGCCCATTGCCCATTGCCCACGCCGCGCGTGCGCGTGTGCGTGTGCGAACGGTGCGTTGCACCGTCCCGCGGGTCCAACCATGGATTCAACCCAATGTGCAATCAACAAGAGTTAGAAAAGGTAGTGCTTTATAAGCCCTTCTTTTTCTTTTCTCTCATCCGATGTGGAACTATCTTTTTCAACTACACTTCTACATCCTTTTGTAAAAGCAAATATTTCCAAGAAAACATTTTCTTTTTCCCAAACGCTTTTGATAAAACATTTTCCAAAACACTAAAACATGTAATATACATGATTTTGAAAATGCAAAATCACTAACAATCCCCCACCATTTTCAAAATCAAAGAAAATTTTCTCATCAGGCTTGAAAATCTTATGCATAGATGAAGGTATCTCTCGATTTGAACCTTCACTTAGTGAGGACATATCAAAGTTAACCAGAATTGCATAGTAGACGTATCTTTGAACTAGCTATTCTATATGATTAACCGGATATGTCTCACACACAAGATTTCACCTCTTTGGGCAATTTCTAAAACCGACACATGAACTGGCCTTGTGTCTATATCTTGGTTTCATGAGCGCTCTAGAGACTAGCCAGGTCTCATAGGAAGCGGCACCACTCCCACACTCACATAGGTAGGCTTATCAAGAGTGCCCCTGTAACTAAGACACTCCAACATTATGTTATAAGCCTATTAAGAGTTTAAATACTCAGCCTTCTCCTTTTAAACATTACAGGTACCAAGCACTTTACCTTGGGATGGCAAATAATACAGATTATAGTGCTTGCAATCACTCCATATGATGTACTTGGACTCATTGAACTCAAGACTTGATGTTTATTCAAGTGTTGAGTTGATGTTCCATCATTGGTGACTATTGGTTAATGGCTTTAGCCCAATAATCAGTTTTTGGAATCAAAATCCAAGAACGAACAGGGCCTAAAGGAACTTAAAATGGATAATGCCGCTTGACTTCCATTGCAACTTTTTTAAATATCTAATTAATGATCAACAATTAGAAAATGTCAATTGCTTGGTAAACTGATAAATCATGTAACTGCGGAGGGTGGATGTTGGGATGACCCACAAAAATTGCACCCCAAAAAAAAATGCACTCATATATTGAAGGGAATTGATAAATTCACTCCTAAGAGGGACAGTTCAAAGTTAGAAAAAGGGGCAAACATACCATTACCCGGAATTGTGTAAAAATGTCCATCGGTTCACAATTTCAAATTCAACAAGCAAATGTAAAATGGGCCAAGCTACTAATCTTTTTATGAACAAAGAATAGAAAATGTAAGTAAGGGGTGAAATATGTAAGCTTTGTTGTATTGAGGCAGAAAAATAATCTTGTTCTTGAACTTGGAATTGGTCTCGAATTCATTACCTTGATAGGAGCCTATTGATACTCTGGTTAACAATAGGTCTCAAACCACTTTAAAACACCACATATAAACATTTCATTATGCTGTTCCCTGGTTGAGTAGCTCTAGACAGTGGATGACAGATCTTATTTTAATGCAAAGAAAGTTGGAGATTCTCCACAACTAATTTCATGATAGAAAACATAGATTGATTAATCCAAGTCCTCTAGATGTGGGTTTGAGTGTCAATGTGGTGACCACCACTTTCATTACAAAGTTGATTCCTTCTTCCTAAGACGTTGTCTCCTCTACTGTTTTTGCCCCATTGCCCATTTGGGTAGCTACCTAATGTTCCCAGGGTCGAGTCAAGGACGCCTACGTGGCATTTGGGTAGAGAGAGAGGGTTGCAGGTTGAGGGAAACCCTAGCCCAAAGTGGGATAGCATTCCCTCAAACCTAGCATGACCCAACCTGAGCCTTGGGTCGAGAATGGTCAACACCAACCCAACCCAATCCGCCTTTAAATCTCTCAACCTTGACCCGACCTGTCTACTCTATCCTGTTTTTTTCCAAATTGGGTCGGGTTGAGTCAAGTTGGGTTTAGATTAACCTAGGGCAAAAACAAACAAAAAAATAAAAAAAATACATAACCCGAAGATTTTTAAAATCACGATGAAATTAGAGTGAGGAGGTCTGGTTTCGAGTGGGTCGGGTTGCCCAAGGCCTCAACCCTATATTAACCCAACCCAGCCCAGTGGGTTGTGCATGACCCAAGTTGCCCGAGAGAGAGAGAGAGAGAGAGAGAGAGAGAGAGAGAGAGAGGTTTCTCCAACTAAAGCCAATGTCTCCTGTCTCCTGGCTGGCAACTTGACATGACATTGTGAAAGAGGAAGCTATTGAGAAACATGACAAGCAACAATAAAAAGAAACTAAGGTGGACTGCTTTTGGATGCTCCATGGGAGTTTCAACTCAATTACTTCACGGCATGTTGGCATCCCATTGGTATAAATACTTGGGCCCACTTTGTTTCTTTCCTTCATATCATAAAATCTTTAAATATTGTCCTGCTTGGTAATCCTGCCATTATCATTAACTTATCTGGATTATCTCTTACTTTCTCTGCATTTTCATAGTTTCACTTCATTACAAAGAAAAGAAGAGTGGTGGCCGGTGGGAAGGGACAAGAACATCAATAGGTAGATGACAGGTTGAAAGCAAAATTTCTTATAATTATTTTAAGTAGATTCAAAGCTAATTTTGGTTCTCTCTACTCCCATAATCCCAACAATGGCATCTTTAATCAGACCACCTTTGTTAAAATTTGCTTTTCTAGTTTACTTGGTTTTGTGTGTTCCCCTTGCACAACACCAGCATTGTTAGCTGTAAACTCAGCACTGGTTTTGCTTTAAAGCAGGTAATGTTTATCTCTTGGTGTGAAGCTGCCATAGGGTAGGAGCTTTAAACCCCTTTTAAGATTTTTTTAAGCATGATTTACTCGGCTAGATTAAGCACCTTTAATTAAGATGCCCTCCCCACTACATTAGTTTAATAATGAACATTAATTTAAGAGACCCACTAGTGAAACTGAACCCCTTTTTTGTAACAAAAAAAAGGAGGTTTGGGCCAGGTTAGTTTGAGCTTTTACAAAATAATAAAGGGGAGTGATAAACTGGCCCCCATATATCTTAAATCTACCCCTATGTGTCTTTCTCTCTCCTCTTTCTCTCTCTAACCCAGAAAGAGATTTGATTTAAGATATTTAGGGGTTGATTTATCAGAGGAGAGAGAAAGACAAATAGGGGGTAGATTTAAGATATTTGGGGGTCGATTTATCTGTGCCCAATTATCAATTGGAATGAACCATTACAGACCCGGACTATATGATAAAAGATCAACCCCTAAATCCTAATCCCAAAAATCAACACTAATCTCACCCCAATTGTAGGGCGTGGATGATGTTTTAAAGTGAAATGACTAAAATACCCCTATTATGCAGTTAAATTTTCAAGATATTACTGCGCACCATGGTGGCCAGATGCAACCAACAACAATTGGAGTTTTTCCACATGGCCAATACGATGTCAGAGGAAAGTATGGCTAGGGAAAAGTGGTCCACCAAATGCCGGAAAACTGATCCAAATTCTAACAAGGGAAATATAACACTTTAATAAATAAGTGAAATTTATCCCTTTGATAGGGTAAATTTTATCATGTTTGCTTTCGTTCCTTATTTTCAAAAGGGTGCTCTGATTCTTAGATTGCTGAAGTATAGAAGGATTAAATAACACTAAATTTAACAGCTTAAGCTTTTAGAGGAATTGGTTGTTTCACATGGTTTCAAAGCTATTGCCTCAGTGCAGGTCTTGGGTTCTAAACGTAACAACTCCTTCATATTAAAATTCCACATGTATGGCCAACCCAAAGGAGTGACCACGTACTTGTTGCACAATATATGCACGCTCGCACACTTGCTCTTGTCGGCATGGATACATGAATGTGAAAAACCAATGAACGTGCCCCATTCAAAATGAGAGCTTTTCCTAGTAATTAATAACCTTTTAAGTAGTTAATAAAGATTATTTCAAAGCCAACGCTCACGTGTTGCTCCCGTGTATGCTCAAGTGAGCTCCGTGTGTGTGTGTATGCGTATGCGTAATTACGTGTATACAACGCGAGGTTTGAAGATAAATATATTAGATTAGGGTTATGATAAAGTCAACAACGACTTAAATGGGTACTTAATGAATTATACCCTAGAAAGGTAATGCTAATGCATAGCATGTGGGGGGACCTCTAACTTATGGAGTTGCATTTTTGGGAATGATATATTCGCCTAATTTTCTTCCCTGGGCTACCCCTTACTCTTTTTATAAAACAAGGGAGTGGCCCGCGGAAGAAATGGGGGCCAGTATATCAGTTCACTGCATTTTTTATTGTTTTGGTTCCGCTACATATGAATTTCTTGAATCCACATAACAGAAATTCTCCCTCAAATGAGAAACAATGGAATAATCAATATGGTGTTCTAGAACGGTGTTGATATTTGCACCCCACTGTTTTGGTTTTGGCACAGCTCTCCTGATTTTAGACTCTTTGATTAGACTAAACAAGAAGTGGGTAATGGGTCTTGTTGAAAGAATTGCTCGGGACCACGGCGTAAGGCATTTTGCGGAGCAGCTGTTGCATGAGAGAGCATCCACATGGGCTCACTTTTCAACAGATTTTGTCCTTATTAATGAGGTGGCAGGGCTCTCATGCAACAGCCGTTCCGCGAAATGCCTTCTGTGATGGTGTTCGACGATATGAATTGAAGATTTTGAAAAAGGAAGAAGAAAAGAGCAGGCCTAAAAAAGAAAATGTTACATGGTAATGTTTTCCTTCCCCTTGGATATGTAGGTCTCTCTGGTTTTCTTTTCAAATTCAGTTTGGTTCAACCACAAGGCAATTCATAAATTAATTTTAATTTATAATATTAGAAAACTAAAAAGTTAAGATAAATGACAACTATTAAGTTTTTTTTTTTTTTTTTAAGGCCCGCATGTCAGTTGGAAAGTGCTTTGTGTTGTAACCATTAGATTATAGAATGAAGCAAGCTTATCTACCCAAAAGAGTTAATAAATTTTTACTTTTTTTGTGGTTAGAGATAATGGAATATTAAAAAGGGAAGTGACACATTGCCCTTTTTTAAAAATTGTGACAGCCTCCTCTACTGTATTTATGACTATTCTTTTACATTGGGTCTGTCCCAAGTTAAAAAAAAAAAGGGGGCAAATTGTTGGGACTCGAGTAGAACTCACCCTTAAAAGCTAGCGGTCAAGGGGAGGGTGCCAAAGCGCTTATAAAGCCCATCCACACCTCTTTTGCTTCTCTAAAATCTATGCGTCTTCGGACGATTTATGTGGCCCACCCTTAATTAATTGTTGAGACCAGTTAGCCGTTAAGGTGTATATGTCTAACAAGAGATTGATGTGCATCGTCGAGTTCTACTTTTACATCTACATGAGCAAGAATATTAAAGAGCTTCCACTATGCGAAGATTACATACATTAATGGTCTACAATCAAAACCTTTTATAATATCTTAACCCTAATCCTAGCAAAATGGATTCCACTATGTTTAAAGAAAAATGGGAACATATGATAGGTTCATGTGTACAAAAAAGACAAGAAAGAGCCCTAGTTCAGTCGGGGTACAATCTTGCTTTGATTAAAATGAAAAAATACACCTAGTACAGGGTTGAATTTTTTATTGTTATTATCTATGGGTTTTCGGAAATCAAGAGCGAAAAATTCCAGCTGAAAACTCTTCGCCAGAGAAAGGTGGTCTTCCAATAGTTGGGTAATCAATCCAAAATCTCTTTTTTTTAAATGGTGTAAACTATATCAAAAGAAGGGGAAACTCGAAGAGTGAGGAGGTCAAGAGTACGAAGGGGAAAGACAAATACAAAAAAGGAAACAAAAAGAATCTCACCAGAGAAGAAAATCAAAGATCTCCAAAGACGCCTGATTCGTCTGTCTTCAGCTAACCAGCCTGCCTTACTATTAGTCCTTCGACGACCGTGTTGAAATCGGACTAAATGCCCCTCCATACAGTCTCAAATCTGAACAATCAACTCCTTAAATCTTTGAAACAATCAATTACTCCAAAAGCTTAAGCTGTTAGAGTTTGCATTATTTAATCATTTATACTTCAACACTCCCCTTCACGTGTCGCCCTTCTTTTCTTGGGTTGGCCATACACGTGGATTTCTAATGTAAACGAGTTGTTGCGTTTCGAACCAAAGACCTGCCGTGAGGAAATAGTATAGTTGAGGGAGTTTTATCGTAATATCAAATGTATGTCGATTTTCCAATCCATATAAGCTAGAGGGGGCATGTTAGAGTAGGTCAAATCTTGACCATCGACTGTAAGGAAAACGTAACCGTTGGATTTGTGTGTGGTAGATTAGGCAGTTTGAATATATTAGCAACTAAGCTAGATTTAGTAAATAGGATTTCTATTCTTATCACTTTCCTTGATTAGGTTTATCTCTTGCTGTCTTAATCCTCTCGAGTGACACTAATTAGGGCTCTTGTAATTAATCCAAGAAATCAAGATTAATAGAGATGTTGTCAATAATTATCATAGTATCAGAGCAATTGCCCTAAGTTCAAAACTTCTTGATATTTAAAAAAGGGAAGTGGTAAACTGACTCCCATATATCATAAATCGACCCCCTATGTCTTTCTCTCTCTCCTCTGTCAAACCCCAATGTCTTTTTCTCTCTCATCTATTTAGAGGAGAGAGAAAAAGACAGTGATTTCCTCGTTATCTCTAAGCGTACCTCCTCCCACTTAGGCTGGTCCCGGATTACAAATACTTGATCCATTAAATTTTAACTTAAGCCACCCTAGATTAGGTGGGTTCCATCTAAGATGAGTTTCTTTGGTAGTGTGAACTGTTGTTCTTGGACTGACTCTCCTCGGACATAATATCGGCTCGTAAGAGAGCTTCTGGAAGCATTTGTGGCGACTGAAGAGCAGTAACGGCATGAGTACTGATTGTGTTTGTATGAAATTTTGACCCTTGGGAAAGGGTATCATGACAGCATAGAATAACAGTTCACGCGGTGCTTGGTTTTTTCTACTTTGCCTTTTGAATTATGAAATTCAAAACCTATGTGCGTGTAAAATTTATTTGGCGATAATGTGCTTTCTTGTAGACAACACTGGGGACACGGTTTTGGTGCATGTTTCATTCCTACCAACAGCTTAACTGATTTCACAAGAAAGAAAGGGAGATGAATTCGAGACCCCACCTAATGCTTGAGGACAAATTCACCCCCTTCTAACATTTTTCAAATGCAAGAAAACTTATTTTCCATCATTTTTTATAAGACAGGTAAGGGCTGATGGACCATCCAAAGCATTTATTTTTTGGGCCACGCTTTGGATGAGCCATGACCAGAGCAGATGAATGGTTCAGATCCTTGAGTAAGCGGGGTCTACCTTTTCGCCATTAATGTATATATCTAAGCATCTATACTGCAATCGTAGCTGCAAAGTTTATTTGAGAATAATCTTATCAATGCCACATGAGAGGAAAGGGGGGCAATTGCCCCCCTTAATTTTTTGGAAAAAAAAAATATACCTTCATGTTTTAATATTTTTTTTATCTTTACCCCTTTTTTAAAAAAATATGCCCCCCTTTCCAATCATCCCTAACATAGAAAATAAGTTTAAAATTTTAATTTTACCATTTTTATCTCCCTTTTTTTGCAAAATTTACTATAATTTTTGCCCCCTTGTGCAAAATTTCAGATAGAAATTTTTTCTATCTTAATTTTAAGATACATAAAAAAATTACTATAATTTTTGCCCCCCCCTTGTGCAAAATTTCTGGCATCGCCCCTGATCTTATGAGGCAAATGTTCCCCACAAAAAAAATGGAAATGTTGGGACAAAGTTAAATAAAAAAAATCATGTATTTTTTTTTTCTTTTTTCCCTGTAAAGTCAACCCATCTTTCTGAATAAAACACAAGAAGCAAGAGAAAAGCACGGAATGTGGGCACAAGTTTTGAGAAATTATGAATTTCGGTTACCTTTTAAAACTAGCATCAAACACGGGTGATTCTTCAAAAATGGGTGGTAAAAAGACCCCAGTACCCTTCTGACATCAAAAGAGTCCTCGGTTGTTGCCCTTCCTGACAAATTCATAACCTAACGTCAATCATTATCTTTAAAGTTATTTCTCACTTATCTTTTGGGCGAAAACGGCTACTTTATTGGTTATTGAATACTAGTGGACAACCTGTGCGATGCACGGGGCAAAATATAACTAATTCGTCAAAATTTTGCTAATATTGAGAGATTACACAGGATATTGAGAGATAGAAACAATTTTGCTAAAATCATAGGGCATGGTGGAGATTTTCTCTCCAATAAATAGAAACAATTTTGGTATTAATAGTATTTTGCTAAAAACGTGGGATATGATGAGATTTTTTCTACAATCCAAATATATCACTTTATAAAGAGAGTTTAGGGTGTGTTTGGCGTACCGTTTGAAATAGCGTTTAAAATGCCGTTTTGCAAAACGGTGTCTTGCCAAACGGCGTTTTTATGTTTGGTTGGCCAGATCAAAACGGTGTTTTAAACGGCAAACAGAGGTATTGTGTGTTTGGTTGCAAATGCCCCAAAACGGAGTTTTAGTGGTAAAATGACCAAAAGGGGCATTGTTTGGTTGGCTTCAATGTAACTCAACTACTCTCTCATTAGGCCAAATATTAAAAGGTCATTAGGATCTCATTCAAACACTACTAAAGTTAAACATCATTGCCAAAAATAAAATAAAAAATAGCTATACCTTTGGGGTTCTTCTCCTTCTTCTTCTTAACGGCCGGATTTGACGAACGAGTGGAGGCGTTGAGGCAGTGAGGCGGACGAGTGGGTTTGCAACTTTGCAAAGTAGATGAAGAAAGTAAGGTTTCTTTTAATTCTTTTGTCTTTAAAAAATCAAAATTAAAAGATCATATAATGATATCAGCAGCCCCTTGTTTTGAATTAAATATTAACAATTTAACAAATTTGTGTCCTCAAGAATGATATTAACACCCCCACTTTTTTGGTATTTGACGTAGCGCATAAAGTCGCACGCATATATGTAAAAATGGATTTTGGTGAGGGCAAACACGTAAAAACCCACAGCCCAAAAACTCCGTTCAAAACGGCGTTTTGCAACCAGACCTCTCCCCCTCCGTTTGCAAAACGCCGTTTTGAGGGTTCAAAACGGTGTTTCAAACGGTGGCTGCACACCCAAACACTCCCAAACGGCCGTTTGGCCCCAAAACGGTGTTTTAAACGGTACGCCAAACATGCACTTAATGGTTTTTGAGGAGGGGTGCCACGTGGCGCACCCACATCCTCTTGGATTCTGTTTTACATATCTCTTTTGGTTGAGAACGGCGACGTTAATCTCTCTTGGCTAATAACGTTGCTGGATTCTAAAGTATGCCGCCGGAATATCAAGTATGCCGCCAGATTCAAGGAACACCCGTCGTTCAAAGATATCAAGTACGCCGCTGAAATATCGAGTACGCTGTCGAATTTTCTGAATTCAAACATGTGTTTCAGATTGTGAGAACTGATGGTGAGGGCTCCTGCCCCAAACTGATTAATGGCCCAAAATTAAACTTGATAAAAAAATTAAATATATGAAACGACACGGCCATAAATGATAAATTAAAGTAATTAATATATTCATATTTTTTGAGAAAAAAAACGTTGATTGAAAAGCTTGAAAAATGTCAGAATTTTTACAATATTTCAGATTATTATAAAGACATGTTAATTATTCTAAGAATTTTGTATTTATGAATTATGATCACGCTTAACACATGTACTGCCCAAAAAATATATTCAGAAAAAAACGTTGATTGAAAAGTTTGAAAAATGTCAGAATTTTTAAAGAGGGTAGGCGTGGAAATAACAACAATAATTTGGCGTATCAAATATTTCAGCAGCGTAATTATGAGGAATATCGTATTCTCCACTGGGCTCAAGGGGCGGTGGAGCTGTCCCCATGGCCCCAGACACATTCCGGACCTCAACAACATTTATAAACCACGGACTTCAAACCTGTCCTACAAACCTAATCTCGCCGAGCGGTCCCCGACAAATGAACCTGCGGGCCCTACCTTTCCCGCCCTCCGCGCGGATCCTGTCTGCCTGCGTGGATGTTCAAATCCACGTGTTGGGACACGTGACATAGGGCCCCACAATGTTTGCCTGTCTGATACGGGGTCCTTGCCCACTCCCGACTAGGGAAAATAAATTCATTCTCGCGAGATTCTTATGTTTTTTTATCGCGAGATGAAGTTAAAGTTCTCGCCCATCGTACCGTACATCTAACTAGATTTTTAATGATCTAGGCTGTCCATTGGGTGGGCCATGGGCCATGCCTGTGTCCGTGTAAGTGATGGGATCCGTTCATTAGGCCGTATGCAATTGAGATCATCTTGATCCGATGATCTTAGTCCGTTGATTTTTATATTCTCATATATTCAGCAAGGGATGCCCATTGGGATGCAAACAAGAGCATGTGGGGTTGCCTATGGTTTTGATTTTACGTACAGGTCTACTTGTGGGACCCAAAAACTGCCTAGTCGTTCTATCTTTTAACCACAACCTTAGATCAAACAATACTAATTGTTATGTCAAAGTGAACAACTCGAGTCACACAATCTTCAGCGTCGATGGAGTAGTATTACGTGGACCCGCTATCAAATAAAATAAAATCTTTGAAATTAGTCACTATCCTGCACTAAATATTAACCGACCTAACTTGACTTGACCTGACCCAACCCAATAAATTATCTCTCATTTTCTCTTATAAAAATTCAACCCAATTCATACTCTGGATAATTTCTTGGACAGGGAAGGGTTTTGGCGAAACCCGATCCACGTGACCCGAGTTGCAATTCTAGCTAGAACGGGCAAACGGGTGGGCCGGGCCTGGTCAGAAATGACCCGGAATCTTACGGGTCACTATTTTCTGAACCCAGACCCCACCCAAATGGGGAAGGTGGACCTGAGGGTCACACAGTTTTTAAAATGTTAAAATCATAGACACAAGCCTATTATATTAAAGGAAATGATTTATGCGCTCCAATGTTTTGATAAACATGCTCTCCAACTTTTGTCGTGTAGTATTTAAAGGGTTGTCAGAGGAATATTATTATTATTATTTTTAGATGGAGTCAGAGGAATATTATTGATCTCAAAAAGCTCTAAAAGCCCTTAAATACCACACGACAAACACGTGAAGCGCATGTTTATCAAGATATTGGAGTGCTGAAATCATTTCCCAATGTTAAAATCATAGATTCTATTTGTGCAATCAGTATTCTAGTTATTCATAATATATATATATATATATATATATATATATATATATATATATATATATATATATATATATATATATATATATAGTGTTGATGAGCTTAAGCTCACCAAACTTATGGTGAGCTTAAGCGCCCAATCACATTGGGGCCTACATTGTTAGGATGATCCAAAGCATTCATTTGAAAGGCCCTTACATAGATGGGGTGTGTACCAAAAATCAGCTCCATAGGATCATCCTAACCCATCCATTTGTGGAGGTCAAAATGGACAGATATTATTTGTCCACAAATCTGCCCATTTTTGTCCTCCACAAATGGAGGGGTAGGATGATCCTATGAAGCTGATTTTTGATACAAACCCTATCTATGATATGGCCTTGCAAATGAATGGTTTGGATCACCACAGAAAATGTGGGACCCATGTGATTGGGGCGCTTAAGCTCACCAACACTTTCCTCTCTCTCTCTCTCTCTCTCTCTCTCTCTATATATATATATATATATATATATATATATATATATATATATATATATATATATATATATATATATACAGGGAAAAAGGTTTCTGAGGTATCGCTCACCGTGAGCAGCCCTCTAGATACCCCATTTCCCATAGTTGGTTGACTCATCCAACCCATTGGTTATGTAGGTTATAGGTAGGATTAGAGTTAGGGTTATGGGTTATGGTTATGATTAGTGGAGGTTTCCAAATGGATGACTGCAAATTAAACTCCTATAAATCGAATGGTTAGGATTATGGTATGAAGGTGGTTTCTTAGGGACACCCTATCTATGTGAGGTCCTATAGAATGAATGGGTAGGATGAGTCAAACAACATGCAGGTGTTGTTTTATAGAGGGCTGCTTACGTTGTGGTATCGCGCAGAAAATGTTAACATATATATATATATATATATATATATGCCATTGATTAATCTCTCCAATTTATAGCATATTTTATTTTTTCGAAATTTAATGAAGCATAATATATAGTTTGAAATGTAGAGGGCACACTAAAACATCACAGGAAAATGAATTCATTCACAGAAATTTGGGTTTTTAAAGGCACCCGTGGGGTATAGCCAGCCCGGCCCAGTTTTGATGGTTTGGTCCGGGCGGGGTCAAATTATAAGGAGTCACTAGCCAGACCCGTAAATTACGGGCGGGCTGGGTTGGACCTGGGTCCGGGTCACTTTTTGGCAGGTCTAATTCTAGCCAAATCCCGTCCGTTAACGTTTGGATCCATTTGAATCCGGATCCATCGGACCATCCGGGAACATTGACCCCCTAGCTACTCCTGGCTACATTGTTCCACACTTCTTCCTGCCATGGTATTCCCGACAAAACTCCCGAGAAAAGCAATAAAAAAATATATCCGGGAAAATAAAAACAAGGCGATATATTGCAAGAGAGGCAGAGAGCAGACATATGGGCCCACAATCCACCACCATTACCACCACCACACCCACCTTCCTAATCCCCGCTGTTTACATTCCCCCTTTCCTCTTACCCCTCCATCATCTCATCTCTTCTTTTCTTCCTGTAAAAGATAGATAGAAAAAGGGCAAGAAAAAAGAGATTTCTATTAAGAAATGAAACGCTGTGGTGGTGGTGGTGTTTCTTCAGGGAGTTCTAACAACGGGTCCATGTCAACTGTTTCTAAAGCAGAGGTGATCGAGCAGGACTACGTGGGTCTCTCTGAGGTTTCTTCTTACGCTAACAGAAAACCTTTGGAGGAGGAAGAAGAGTCAGGTCTTGAGCTTGGGCTAGGGCTCGGGCTTGGGCCTAGCCTTGGTGCTAAGGCTAAGAAGTTCGAGTGGGGTGAGTATTGTAGGATCCTCACTGCTAAAGACTTCCCTTCCATTCTCTCTACTCCTCCTGCAAAGCAATCTGTTTCCGGGACCAAGCGGAATGCTGATTCTGTTGCTCAGGAGGTCGGATCGATTGCTCCCAGGTCTGTGTTTTTATATTTTCTTTCTGGGTTTTTTTTTTTTTTTTTTATTGTTAAGGGTTTTGGTTCATGAAAGGCTCGTTTTGTTTTCCTATGTTAGTAGTCTTTGTTTTGTTTTGATTTTCTACCTCTATTTTTTGTTATTTGGTAGGCGTTTCTAGTTTTTCTTTTGGCCATTTTTAACCCTTTTGAAACTCTATCCTATGTCTTATTGGCTGAAATTTGTTAATATACGAAAAAGTGGGCTTGTTCTTCGCTGAATTCGCCCCCCTCTTTGGAGTAGTTACACCCATATGCTCATCTTTATTCTCATCAGTTCTGAGACTAATTATGTTATTTTTCACTGATTTTTGCATCTGACGTTTGGGTTATTTCCTGTTTTAGTTTAGGTTTTCTTTGGGCATGTGGTTCTTTAGGTTTGTTGTCTGATTTTTTTATTTTCTCTCTCTCTCTCTCTATATATTTTTTTTTCAGCAATCAGGTTGTGGGATGGCCACCAATAAGGACTTACAGGATGAACAGCTTGGTCAAGGCTCCTACTGAAGATAACATTGAGAACAACAATAACAAGAATTCTATGAAGACTAATAATAATCACAAGAGCAATATTCAGGAAAAAGGGCATCCAAAATCACTGTTTGTGAAGGTGAATATGGATGGAATTCCCATTGGGAGGAAGGTGGATCTGAATGCCCATCTCTGCTATGAAACCCTAGCTCAGGCACTTGAGGACATGTTCCACAGCCCCACCACCATCAATACCATCCGTATGCCTTCTGTTTTTACTTTTTTTCCCTTCACACATAAAGTATGTTCATATAACTCATATATGAACATAGCCATAAAGGAAGATTCATGTGTTGTTATTGATAATTTTGATTTGGGTTTATGTCAGTAGGTCCAAATGGAGCACAAGAACATGAAGTGAAAGTAGAAGCAACAAAGGTCTCAAAGCTATTGGATGGATCTTCTGAGTTTGTTCTTACATACGAAGATAAAGAGGGAGACTGGATGCTTGTAGGAGATGTTCCATGGAGGTGAGAACCACATTTTCATTAGTGAAGACTTTATTGCTATAACACAAGACCAAATCCAAAACTTCATAAATAAAAAATGTTTAAGCCCAAAACTCATTTTGATTGAAAAATCTTGGCTGTCTAGTCAATTGTCTGCAAAAGGGGGCTAAGGTCTTATTGAGCAAAATAATTAGTAATAATCCACACTTATTGGGCTAAAGTCATGCTGATCAGAGGGTTACAATGGTTCTATTGTCTCAGTTTCCTCAAAAATGGTTTATCCACATAATGGGCCCTATGAATCAACTGTCCCAGTTAACTTACTCGTATTTTCTGGTCATCTATCTCCATGGTCTGTCTCCTCTTATGGCGAATATCTATTGGGTGTTGAATGCTTTGAGGTAGAGAAAGAGAATCCATCTAACTCTTTTTGGGTGCCACCCGATCCTGGATGATTCAAATTAAATTTTGAAGGCTCTAGTTTGGGAAATCCTGGACCGTCTGTAATGGGAGGTTTACTTAGAGATGAGGCGGGGGGAACCATATGGGCATTCTCTTCGCCCCTCGGCCCTCGGGGATGCCAATGAGGCCGAGGTAACAGCGGTGCTTCAGGGGATGAAGATAGTCGATGAGAGATTTATGGATAGATTGATAGTTGAGGGTGATTCTCTAAACACCATCAGATGGATGGATGGCACTACATAGTATCTGTGGAGATTCACGGACTTGATAGACGAGATCCGTCATCAAATAGGGGATCACCATGTCTGCTTTCAGCATGTTCGTCGTTCAGCTAATAGTGAGGCTGATCGTTTAGCCAGGGAGGGGGTGACCGGGCATCTTTGGACATTTTTGACTTTTTTCCGCCGTGATCTTGATGTGTTTTGCTCTTTTGTTATCCCCTTTGCTTTGTATTTCCCCCAGATCATCTTGATCTTGGCTCTTTTCTTTCAATAAAGATCTTGCCATTAAAAAAAAAATTCTATTTGGTGTTGAACCCTGTGAAATCGAAGAGTTTCATAAAACACTGTTGGTGGAAAAAATGTGAGTTATTGATCCTACTGAATCAACTTTTGGCCCATGAATCTAAGGCTTTGTTTGTTTAAGATTTTGACAACCAATTGTGAGCCCAATAATCGGTTTGGCACTCATAATCGGTTGTCATAATCTCAATCGATCAGGGATTTAAGATTATGACAACAGATTGTGAGTGCTAAACCGATTATTGGACTCAAATTTAAACATCAGTTTGAGTCCAATAATCAATTTGGCACTCCATCGGTTGTCAGAATCTTAAACGAACAGGGCCTAAGAAACAATGAGAATTCTCGATCTCTCTCTATTCGAAGATCCATGATATGAATGAGTGTTTCATTATTTCTTCATTAAGATTTCATCGTCTATGTTTCATGTGCAAACCTTACTTGATTATATATAAATTAGCAATGGTGTCTATTAATTCTAAACCCTTTCTCTTTTGTTTCATGTCTGTAGAATGTTCTTGAACACTGTGAAGAGGCTAAGAATTATAAGGACATCCGAGGCTAATGGACTTGGTAACTACTTCTTTTAGTCCCGTAACAAAAAAATTCTCTTTGATCTGTTTTCCTAACCTCCATAGTTTATATCGTTTGATATTCTTCTTTTACAGCTCCAAGGTTTCAAGACAACGGTGAAAGACAAAGAAGCAAGCCTGTCTAGCATTGTTTTGTCCATCAAAACAAGAGCAAGTGAAAAGCATACTAGAAATTGAGGGGATGAAAAAAGACAAAGAAAAAAGAAAAGGTTTGGATTGAGTGCAAAGAGTTTTGCCAAGTAAAGATCCGTCGCTACAACCCATTTGTTTCCTTTTATCTGTTTTTTTTTCCTTTAATCTTTTCCTTCTTCTTCTTCATGTTTTTTTTTTTGGGAAATTCCAGCTTTTTGAGTTGCTCGCTTCCTTTTCTCCATTTCTTTGTGTAATATTTGGTATAAAAATGACTAGCAGAATGGGTTGTTGCACTTAGTGTAAATAAATGTGGAGTCCTTTGTTTTGAGGATGCAACAGAGTAAACTCAATTTTCAACTGGGTGATGTAAGGGTGGTTGGGATAATTCTAAAACAACTTTGGATTCGTTAAGCAACTTGCCCAGAACGTTTTACAATGGTGTTGTCTTCTAGAAAATCTCCTCGTTGAGGTGACCAAAAGCAGTTTAATTAGGTTTCCAATCTCACAAAGCATAAGTTCCAAGTATGGGTATGAATGGACCCAAATAGGATCTAATGGATACAATGGGTCTGAACTTAACCAGGCATGGCCACTATATTCATCTTATCATTATAGATCCGAGTGGACGTTGCTAATGAAGTCTCAACTTGATTATCTCTCTCTCTCTCTCTCTCTCTCTCTCTCTCTCTCTCTCGTCTTCTCCTAACCTTAAGCTCTAACCAATTAGGCATTTAACCTAATTGTAGACTTTAGATGTTTGAACGTAAGTCTGTTCCTTTGTTTTTTCTCAGTTCTTCTACTTATTTAAAAGTTTAGATTAGACATGGAGACTGATTTGATTGATTATATTGACCAGATATACACAAAAAGTTGACATAAGTCATAACATTGTAAAATGTTCTAAAATTCTAATTGTGCATTACATAAGTAGGACCCAGTACAGTCCGATGGAAGGTCCAAATTGAAATAGATTGTTACCCAGTCATAGGTGGATAAGAGATTCGATCCCTGTCATAGGTGGACAGAGAGGGAGAGAAAAACTTAACAAGAAACTTTGGATATAATTAAGGGAAATGTTATCAGCACTACTGTATTTTGAAGAGGGCACTCCTCATTTTATTAAAAGTACGGTATGGACCATACCATAGGATGATCCAAACCGTCCATTAGATGGGCCACAGCCTAAATAGGTTGTGCCCCAAAAATCATTTACATAGGTTGATCCTAACCTTCCGATCTATAGAGGGTTATGATCAACCCTCTAACATTCAGATCGGAGGGTTAGGATCAACCTATGGAAATAATTTTTGGGGCAGAACCTATTTAGGTCGTGGCCCATCTAATGGACGGTTTGGATCATCTTATGGTGCGGGCCATACTGTACTTTTAATAAAGTGAGGAGTGCCCTCATTAATATAGAGTAGTGCTGATAACATTTCCCAAAAGTAATTATCATAAAATTAATAATAACAATAATAATATTAATGAGTAATGATTAGAAAAGGCTTGTAAATATATTGAGGCATGTTGGAACTTGTGCACTCCTTCTTGAATACGTCCCTGTTTGCATTTGGTTGATCAGCGTTTATCTCCTAAGATACAGTGATTCTGATTATTTCTGTGAAGAGGAACTAAGGGTGTGACTCGAGGTCGATTTTTGGCAATTTGGGTGGAGCTTTTAACATATAATCAGGCTGGGTTTGGGTTGATTCCTATTCATTTTTTCGCAAAAACTCAATCTGTCCCGACCCAAATTCCTCTCCACGAACTGGCCAAAAAAGAGAGTAAAATATGAAAAAACAATAACAGTAGAGGTTGAGGCTTTTCCAGGGAAGAAAATGTTTGTTTTAAGGGAGAGATCTTTAGATGAAGATGAACGAAACTTAGAGAAGTGATTGCTGTGTGGAGAGATAAAGCAGACCATGATACAAATCTCTTTATATATCTAATCTAATACAATAAGCTGTGATGAAAAGAGGAGAGTTTTTTCAATTTTTTTGAAAATCACATGAGAATTACACGTCACATTTTTTGACTTTTTTAAACAAATGCATCCATTCAACTCATATAATTTCAATCTTACCTCACCTTTATGCTTTTAACAAAGGCACCCATTAGATCTTATAATTTCAATCCTACCCCCTCCTTTATGCTTTTAACAAAGGCACCCATTAAAGCCGTATAATTTCGATCTTAGCCCCCTCCTTTATGGTTTTTTAATTAAAAAGCTATAGGGTGATCTTGACCATCCGATTTAAGATAAGAGGAATTATGGAAACATCTATCGATTGGAGGGCTAAGATCGGCCTATGGAAATAATTTTTGGGGCACAACCTATTTATGTTGTGTTCCATCACATGGACGGTTTGGATCAACCTATGACGTGGTCCGTACAGTTCTTTGTCGGCCCGTGCATCGCTGTAGACACCCCATTTTGACCGGACCCAAGTTCGCTATGCTTGGGAGAAACCCCATCCGATCATTTCCGCCATGTTTCGCATTTTTCCGTGAGAGGTTGAGAGAGATTATTCATAAGAATCCAAGCGAGGGAGAATTTGGACCCGTTTGGTGGGCCCGCATTGAACATTTGTTTAAAATTCGAATCAACCGAGGGCCCACATTGTGGGGCCCACGTTGTGGGGCCCGCGTTGTGGGGCCCACATTGTGGGGCCTCAGTAGGGCCTCTTGTGAGGCCTCTTATGAAGAACAATAATGATGGATTCTCCACTAAAGAAACATGATGGGCCCTCCACTAAGAAGAATGATGATGGATTCTCCACTAAGAAACATGATGGGCCCTCCACTAAGAAGAATGATGATGGATTCTCCACTAAGAAACATGATGGGCCCTCCACTAAGAAGAATGATGATGGATTCTCCACTAAGAAACATGATGGGCCCTCCACTAAGAAGAATGATGTTGGATTCTCCACTAAGAAACATGATGGGCCCTCAACTAAGAAGAATGATGATGGATTCTCCACTAAGAGGGACAACATGATGAGCTCTCCACCAACACATCTCTCTCTCTCTCTTTCTCTCCCTATATATATCTTCCTTCCCATCCATAAGAAAAGGGGAGAAAAAGGAGAGATTTATCTTCCATTATCTTTTTTTCTTCCATTATCTCTCCCAATCACCTCCCAATCCTTCCCTCTAAGAGAAAGTGAAAGACGGCGGAACGGATCGGCGGCAACATTTTTTTTTTTGGGGTTTTCTTTGCTAATTGAAAGGGTAAGACAAAGCGTATATCCGAGGATTACTTACCCTAGAGACAAGGAGAGCTAGCAAGGTTGGTATTCCAAAACCCTCTTTCATATATCTTAAACTAGAAGCATGCTAGGATAGAATTTGTGATTTATTTTTATTTTTTCTTATTGTTATTCAAAATATGTTTTTTTCAATCTCTGAGTGTTTTGCACATTAAGAAGTGTAGAAATCTGGAATTTCGAAGAATTTTGACTTCGTTTTGACCGTAATTTGACCTTTTGAACTTTACCCTCAAAGGGGTAAAATTCTAAAGATTGAATTTAAGAAGATGTCAACATAGATCCAAAATCAATGAAAATTTAAACATAATATAATTGTAAGATTTTGAATTAGTACGAATTTCTTTATGAATTCTTGATTTGATTTAAAGGGTTTAAAAATTCATTTAACTCTAGGGGTATTTTTGGAAAAAACCAATTTTCAAAAACTCTATAATGTTTTCAAAAGTGAAATTTGGATGAGATGCAAATTAAATCTAATCTAATCTCCCGTGAATTTTTCAAGATTTTTGGTTTCTGTTGGATATTTGTTTATGATTTTTTACGTAAACTCATGCATGCTGTATTAAATCTGATAAAAATAGTAAATTGCAATGAAAACTTCTGAAAATATTTGTTTGATAATTACTACTGGAATTACATGTTTTCATAAAGTTTAAACTGATTTGGATTTGATTTACTATGTGTTTCTTTGTTAATTCATAATCTGGATGGATATTTGTAAAATCGTAAATTAATAGTAAATCATTTTTAAAATTTATGAAACTTTTACAGTAATCCTTTCTTATTGTAATAAACATACTATAGAAATTTCATATTGTTTTGAATTGATTTGCTATACGTTACTGTGTTAATTCACAATCTGGACAGAAACTTTCAACATTGAAACACTAATAGCAAACCACATTTAAAATCTATGAAATTTTTATTATAATCTTATATAATTAAGGAGAAGTTACTGTAAAAATTTCATCTTGTTCTGAAAAGATTTGTTATATGTTGATGTGTAAATCTACAATCTGAATTGAAACCTTTTAAAATCCTTGAGTAAATTGAATTAAAATCAAATTGTTTTAAAAATTTCCAGATCATAATATTCCATCACATATTCAATCATTAAATTATCAAAATAGAAACCTTAGGAATCACTGATTTCCTTTGTAAAATCCTGATGCTGTGATTAGTTTGTATGTTTTATTTTCTCATCACATTTACTCAAACTTAATCTAACAAAACCTGAAGGCATCATAGATTGCGCGAACTTATTGCACACACTTACATCACTTGCATCTAAACCCCTGCATCTCACATGCACACACGTCCTATTTTAGGAACCCGGAGTGTTATCTAGCATGGTTGACTGGGATTTCATCACCTGGTGCCTCTGTGCTAGAGAAGCATTTCACCCTTAGCCTAGTACCTTTATGGTACGTAAACGGATCTCTTGTTCACGTACTGATACGCCGGACACTGGTACAGTATATCGAACATGGATTCGCGCTAAGGGAACTCTTGGCCTTACCCCTAGATTAACCCACACATGCATGTAGTATACGAACACATGTGCATCACGTGTGTGAGCCTAGTTTAGGATATCCTACCCATTTGTGTCTAGATTAGGCCGTAGTCCATCTTCCAATGGCTACGATCGGTCCTAGGTACACAAACAAAGTCATGAGTCGAGATCCTTTCTCCACTCCGCTAGATTAGGGTTAGGGTTGATGCCTTCAGGTAACACTGATAAAATGTGTGAAGATTAAAAAACTTTTCCTTTGGGGTTAGGATGTAAATCCCATTCATTTCCAAAGATCTCATAGGATTAGTCATTCATGATCCATCCGTTGAAAGCAATCTTATGCTATCTCATCTCATCTTGATCACAGATTTTCAATCTTATATTATCTGATTTGACTCGTGTTTTCATCTCTTTTAGAGAGTCTTTGACTCATTTATCCTTTAGTTGGTGTTAGTAGAGTCTTTGACTCGTGTTTCTTTTCCTTTAGAGAGTCTTTGACTCATATATCCTTTAGTTGGTGTTAGTAGAGTCTTTGACTCGTGTTTTCATCTCTTTTAGAGAGTCTTTGACTCATTTATCCTTTAGTTGGTGTTAGTAGAGTCTTTGACTCATGTTTCTTTTCCTTTAGAGAGTCTTTGACTCATTTAGCCTTTAGTTGGTGTTAGTAGAGTCTTTGACTCGTGTTTCTTTTCCTTTAGAGAGTCTTTGACTCATATATCCTTTAGTTAGTGTTAGTGGAGTCTTTGACTCGTATTTTCATCTCTTTTAGAGAGTCTTTGACTCATTTATCCTTTAGTTGGTATTAGTGGAGTCTTTGACTCGTATTTCTTTTCCTTTAGAGAGTCTTTGACTCATATATCCTTTAGTTGGTGTTAGTGGAGTCTTTGACTCGTATTTTCATCTCTTTTAGAGAGTCTTTGACTCATTTATCCTTTAGTTGGTGTTAGTGGAGTCTTTGACTCGTATTTCTTTTCCTTTAGAGAGTCTTTGACTCATATATCCTTTAGTTGGTGTTAGTGGAGTCTTTGACTCGTGTTTTTCATCTCTTTTAGAGAGTCTTTACTCATTAATCCTTTAGTTAATGTTAGTGGAGTCTTTGACTCGTGTTTCTTTTCCTTTAGAGAGTCTTTGACTCATTTATCTTTTAGTTGGTGTCATTGGAGTCTTTGACTCGTGTTTCCGTTTTTAGAGAGTCTTTGACTCATCTGTTTCATTTGCAGTATTATTAGAGAGTCTTTGACTTCGTTATCTCATTTCAGTGTTATCAGTTGCTCTTATTAGAGAGTCTTTGACTCGTTTATCCTTTAGTCGCTTTTATTAGAGAGTCTTTGACTCATTTATTCTCCAGTTACTGTCATTAGAGAGTCTTTGACTCATTTGCTCTTATAATAGTATTATTAGAGCATAGTTGATTTGCCGTAAGTGTTTGATAGGTAGAGAGTTCGTTTCGAACTACGTTGGCTTGATCCTCTTCCACGAGGTACGTAGTGCAGCTTGGGATCCACATCCCAAGTCCAGCCAAACCTTTAAAAATAAAAATTTTAAATCTTCCAAAGTTACAAAAATATTCAAACCATTTTCAAAAAGATCTTCCTCTAGAGTTAGGAGTATGTCCTAGCTGTTTAGGTTGTGTTCTAGAGTTAGGAGTTTGTCTTGATTTGTATTGATATGGTATGTCCTGTCGTGTGAGTGTCCCTAGAGTTAGGAGGCCTCGAGTCGATCGGTTAGACATTTAGTCGAACCGATGGCTAGACTAGGCATATAGTCATCCCGTGGTTTTCATTAGGATGCACGACCTAGTTATACCTAGAATGTAGGACCCACCTGCATTATCTTAAGACTAATCAATCTGCATTTAGTTAGGGCATATAGGATGTCCTAAAATCCACCATTCATTGGAATTTAAATAATAGTTCAAGAAGCTTTAATAACTAGTCCGGTCTTTTAGATCGAGTCTAGGATAGAGGTCTAGGTGTCTTAGGCATCATAATTTTGAATAAGGCATCGAACTACGTGGGCTCCGATTCTTCCCGAGGCCGGGATACGTAGCGCAGCTAGGATGGATGGCCATTCTGGTCCGAGTCCAGTCCTGCATTAGAGTTAGGACTTGTCTTGTCCAGTCATACATAGCATAGATTTGTGTCTCATGTTTTGATATGTTTTCTTACTTTCTTGTACTGATACTATACCTTTGGTTGTAGCTTGCATGTGCGTGTCCACCAGAAACTTAGACACCCATTAGGCATGTCACCCATAACCTAGCTTTGCTTAGGTGACACATTTTTCATTTCATTTTACGTGTTTATTTCTCCATTCTCAGGAAATGCATGCTTAGGTAGACGATTCCTGAGGATTGTTCCCATTTCACATGATTTTTACTCAAACTTCTTTGGAATTAATGAAAATGGCATAAGAGACCAAGTGCTTGCACTCGGGCGAATTGGGGGTGCTCTCAGACCTTCCCCATTCGTAACCAGGCACGAACCCATATATATTTCTGGTTATCCATTGCACAGAGGATTTGATTTTAGGGTTCCATGGCCTATCCATGGATGGCGACTCTGAGTTCTTTTTAGGTACATCTCGGTTTCGAGCCCTGGCTCCTGATCAGGATGTATCTCATTCGTTTTGTATCGCCACTCGTGCTATGCTGTGAGGGTGGCATCCGTTTCGAGAGTTCCTTGGCAGAGCTCTCCTTCACATTGTGGAGATCTTAGAGGATTGCTGTGGGGACCTCGCGTCCCTCGCCGCACTCGTCCTCTCCGGATCGGGGTCCACAATCGCATGGGTTTTTTACTAGTATATATATAGTAGAAGAGAAAATAAGAGAATTTTTTGTAGAATTACACCTCACTCTTTTTGACTTTTTTTAACAAAGGCACCCATTCAACACACATATTTTCAATCCTACGCCCTCCTTTATGCTTTTTAAGAAAGGCACCCATTAAAGCCAAATAATTTCAATCCTACCTCGCTCCCTTATGCTTTTTTAATAAAAAATCTATAGGGTGATCTTAACCATCCGATTTAAGAGGAACAACATATTATGGAAACCTCTATAGATTGGAGGGCTAGGATCAGCCTATGGAAATGATTTTTGGGGCACAACCTATTTATGTTGTGTTCCATCACATGGACGGTTTGGATCAACCCGTGATGTGGTCCGTACAGTTCTTTGTCGGCCTGTGCATCGCACGGGTATATATATATATATATATATATATATATATATATATATATATATATATATATATATATATATATAATGAAGGGTTGTATCCTTCCCTTTTATAAAAAAGGGTTGTGCCCTTTTGAAAAAGGGCATTGATAAATCGACTCCCAAATATCTTAAATCGACCCCCACGTGTCTATCTCTCTCCTCTTTCTCTCTCTAACCCAGAGGAGAGAGAAAGACACATGGGTTGATTTAAGATATTTGGGAGTCGCTTTATCACTCCCCATTGAAAAAAATAGGAAAAGTGAAGATAATAATTAAAGATTAAAAAATTTAAATAAATAAAAATCCAAGAGAGAGAGAGAGAGAGATTAGTCAGGAAAAACTCGAGAGAGCCTCGGCATGCTACATGCTACATGATGACGGATTATAACATGTTTATGTAAATTACCAAAATATGGCTAAAACATGTACTAATTAACTATAAAGGCATTTTATATTTTACTAGTAAAAATGCACGTGCTATCCATTTAAATTATCCATTTAAAATTGTACAGGCCACATCATAGGTTGATCTAAATCGTCCATGTGATGGAACACAACATCAATAGGTTGTGCGTGTAAAATCATTTCCATAAGTTGATCCTAGCCCTCCAATCTATAGAGGTTTCCATGATTGTTGTTCCTCTTAAGGTGCCCAGAATTCGTCAATATTTTTACAGGTGTCCTGCATTTGTAATATCAACATTTCTGTAATTTGACCCGCACTTAGTGAAAAAGGAAAAGTAGTTTTTTCGTCATCGTTAGAGGTGCAACTTGAGTGTCAACCGACCCAATTCGGGTTGGGTTGGGTCAGGCTGACCCGATTTGATATCGTACCAATTGTTGACCACCTCAATTCAAGCCGGGTTGTTTTGGATTTGAGAACCAATAGCGAGTCATCAATAATCAGTTTTTTAACTCACAATCGGTTCTCAAAATCCAAACCAAACAGGGACTAACAATTAACAAAGGAAAATATTATCCGCACTACTATATTTTGATGATCACACTCCTCACTTTATTCAAGTACGGTATGGCCCGCACCATAGGATTATCCAAACCGTCCATTGTGGATTGTGGAGACTATTTCAATGTTGAAAAAGAAAAACACAAATATACAGAACTTCTTCAGATAGAACCCAAATTCGGGTTTCGGGTCGGGTCGGGTTGCCCGACAGGCTAACCCGACCCAACCTGATTTCCAATTGGCGTTGATTTTTCCCAACCCAACCCAACCCGATCTACGAAAAAGCTTAACCCGACCAAACCCAAATTCGGGTTGAACCCGACCTGCGTGGGAACATCCAAGTAACAACGATGGTTTGAAATTATATATAGTGTTAATGTTCTCACTACCAACGGTTTGAAATTATATATAGTGCTAATGTCCTCACTACCATATTTTATAATGGCACAACTCACTGTATTTTGATGATCGCACTCCTCACTCTATTAAAATGTACGGTATGACCCGTACCTTATGTCGGTAATTTTCGTATGTAGATTACGATTTTACCCTGAAATAATTTCTCATAGAGATAGATGTTAGATATCAGCAAATGAGTTAATGGTAAAAGAGTAATGCTGACGTGTAAATCCCAGATAAAAAGAAAATAAATTTCTTTTGGATGAGTCACTTCCTACATAGGTTGTGCCCCAAACATAATTTTCATAGGTTGATTTCGAACCCTCCGATCTATAGAGAGGTTATAGGTTGATCTAAATCGTCCATGTGATGGAACACAACATCAATCGGTTGTGCCCGTAAAACCATTTCCATAGGTTGATCCTAGCCCTCCTATCGATATAGGCTGATCCTACCCCTCAAATCGATAGGAGTTTCCATAATTGTTGTTCCTCTTCAGGTGCCTGGAATCCATCAATATTTTGCAAGTGTCCTGCATGAGTAATATAAAATAGTTCTTTCGTCATTGTCATATGTCTTTACCTCTTCTTAGTAGTTTTTTGCCATAATTGTCATAGACAGATACCCTGCGTCCGTACTTTTCGTATGTAGATTATAATTTTACCCTTAAATAATTTCTCATAGAGACGGATGTTAGTGGTAAAAGAGTAATGCTGACGACGAGTGTGGATAAAAAAGGTGGGACAAAAGCAGAAATAATGGCAAATGACACAAATGCCCTTATATGTGGGACACAATTGGAATTATGGCAGTGGGACACAAGCGGAAATAACGGCAAAGGCAGGAAGAACATAACCCACGATTCCGCCTTTATATATATAAATAAATATAGTAGTTAGATTAGATATATAGTAGTTAGATTAGATTAGATAGATTGCATCCCGGCAGGATTTGACACCTTGAGGATCCGATCTAGTGCTTTTTTAAAACCTTTTTTGCAAACCACAAAACAAATAGATAAAACAATAAAAACCTATAAAGTACATCAACGTTTCAATTTTTCTCAAACAAGTTGAAAATGAAGTTTGGTCTGTTTCGAGTTTTGATCGTCAACTTTGATGTATTATGTCGTCTTGGAAAATACTGAAAATATCAGCCATGGTAGCAATTATCAAATGGTAGTGTTAATATCAGTATCCTTATTTTATTGGGACATTTGTTGGAAATGTTTTTCCATAAGGATGCCCACATTGACTTTGCCTATTTAATTAGGGAAGTCTTCGAAGTTTTTAGGCTAACTAAAGACACCTCTCTAAAGAGTCTTAAATTAGAAAAAGTTTTAGTGAAAGTGGGAAACTAACCCATTTTCTAAAAGGCTTATGGTTTTCTCTTAGTGGTCCCGGATTTACCAAGAACAGCCCTGGATTTCATTGATCTATGTATAAGGATTAGATAGATCTAAAGGGTACGTTAGAACTGAGTTCGTTTTGCTCGTCGAGGATCGTCTTCAACGGTAGGATCGCGTGCATCGTCATCAGGTTCAATATGATCATCATGGTTAGAGGTGCAACTCGGGTTGGGTTCAACCCAAAAAAAAGGTCGGGTCGGGTTGGGTTGGGTGTCTTTTAGGTCGGGGTCGGTTTTCCTAACCCAGTTGAGTTTGGGTTCGGGTTGAGGGATTGGGCAACCCAACCCCGAGTGAAACCCGACATTTTTTTATCGTTATTTTTTTGTTTAGTTTTTAGTAAGCTTAAAAAATCGGGTCAGGTTGGGTTGGGTCGGTTTCAGGTTGAATAAATGGTTCCTCGGGTCGGGTTCGGGTTGGCCTCAGCCTGACCCAACCCAACCCGAGTTGCACCCCTAATCATGGTCTTAGGTAACGATCTTTCCACTTAAGGTTAATAAAATTTCTAACAACATTACCTTAGGTTGCTTCTATATAATATTTTTAAGTTGATGGTCTAAATATACCTATAATGGAGAAATCACATGAGATATTAGGTGGGCTGAGATGGCAATTAACAGTATATTTTTCTTGCCATGATGTATCGAAGTAGTTGATGTGATGACAAATCAATCTTATTTGGATGGTTCCAGTGTATTCAAATAGCTAAATTGGTGCAATAACACTCTCCCATTAGTTGGAGAATGGTTTCTATTTTTTTTATTAGGTGTGTTAGGAATTAACAACGCAGCAGAATAACGATGCAAAGATAAAAAGAAAGATCACACACAGATTTACGTGGTTCACCCAACCAGTTTGGTATGGGCTACGTCCACGGCAGAGTGACAAGCCAATGATTCCATTATTCTGAAGAAAAGATTACAAACCCTCACACCTCTCTATGGCGTCTCTTGATATCAGATCCTTTTTATATGGCGTATGGCGTTCAGAAACGCGTTACAATAAAGAAAAATCCTAATTCATGAAAGTACAAAACTACCCCTAGTATAAAAATACCTTAAAAATTCGGGTCGGGGGCTACCGCCCCCGAACCCTCGCCCCCTGCAACCCCCTGGCTCGCTCAGCGGCGAGCGGGACCACCGCAATCAAGGTAAAGTGTAAAGTACTTCCCAGATTAGACTGAGATCAGGCTTCACCAATAACAAAGGTGGACACAATCTGCAAGATGTGTAAGGGGATACGTCATCTGACCGTTGAAATTTTTGGTCGCAGCAATGGACGGACAGATCTCGTGTAGCATACAAGTTCTAAATACAAAATCTACCTATACATGAACTTAACTAAGGATCTAATTGAAGGATCATCAAAGTGGTTATGACCCAGTTAACTTCAGAGTTAATTGGATGAGGATTGCCGTCACTTTTACAATCAGTGGTGAAAGGCAAATTTTAGCGCCGGAAGGAGGGCATGTATGATTGATAAAGATCATGGATCATATAGATCATGAGATGACTCACATGGTCTTGGCCCCATCTCGAATGGCGTTCAAATGCGTGATATAAAGCACTACAAAATAATCACTTTAGATTTTCGTGGTAAAACCTGCGAGGCTAGATGGTGTTGCTACCCTGGAAATTCAATTCGATTTAGTAAGTATAATATATCTCTTCGGATTGGGTTTCAGGCAGGGGCGGAGCCAGGAATTTAGACTTGGGGGCAGGGGCAGGGGCAGAGCCAGGAGTTTACACTTGCGGGGAGACTAATTTACATTTGCCTTGATTGGTCATTGGGGGGGGGGGGGGGGGGGGGGGGGGGGCACTAAACTTAGTAACATGCATGTACAGCCATGTAGCATAAAAGGGATTTTGCAAGTCTTTGGCCCCCTCATGCTATACGTGCCTCCGCCCCTGCTTGGGGTGGCTGGACTAACTCACACTTGGGGCTCCGAGAGCCTTCAATTACCGCAAATTGAATCAGAATTAATCATATTAAATAGTGACTTTTAGCACTATCGCGTCCACCATTAAATATACTTAAAGTGGTCCAATTTTCATTGATGGATTGTCCCACCAGTTTTTTCAGGCCTACAGCCCTTCAATTAGGCTCCCAAAATACACGAGGGGCTATCTCTGAAATCCCTCAAAATACACGAGGGACTAAACTGAGTAACATGCATGTACAGCCATGTAGCATAAAAGGGATTTTGCAAGTCTTTGGCCCCCTCATGCTATACGTGCCTCCACCCCTGCTTGGGGTGGCTGGACTAACTCACACTTGGGGCTCCGAGAACCTTCAATTACCGCAAATTGAATCAGAATTAATCATATTAAATAGTGACTTTTAGCACTATCGGGTCCACCATTAAATATACTTAAAGTGGTCCAATTTTCATTGATGGATTGTCCCACCAGTTTTTCAGGCCTACAGCCCTTCAATTAGGCTCCCAAAATACACGAGGGGCTATCTCTGAAATCCCTCAAAAAACGGATTTCAAATGGGCCTTAGAAATTTATAAGTTATTAAATAACTAGTGAAAGCTTTCAATCTATTATTAAAATAACTGTCAGTGCTAAACATCTCAAGGGATCCACACAGTCCGGAGGAGGCAAGGACACACATAGATTCTGACAAAAATCAAATCTCAAAAACCCTTTGAAAAGAAGTTATTTAATAAAGCTATTAAATATATAAGGGGAAATCACGATATCTCAGATATGTTATCAGAGCAAGAGCTCAAAAAAACATATGGGCCAACATTGTTTGGATGATCCAAGCATTCATTTGGATAGTCCAAAGATAGATAGAGTGTGCACAAAAAATCTGGTCCACAGGATTATCCTAACCCTTCGATTTGTGGAGGTTAAAGTGGATGGATATAAACCTCAACAAATCTGTCCATTTTTACCTTAAAAAATCGAAGGGCTAAGATGATCCTATGGAGCTAATTTTTTGGGCACACCCTATCTATGTAAGGGCCTATCAAATGAATGCTTTGGATCATCCAAACAATGTGGGCCCACATGAATTTTTGAGATCTTGGTCAGATAACTTATCTGAGGTATCGCTCAGAAAACGTTTCCCCTAAATATAATTAATATTTAATTTTAATGATCGGTCCCGACACTTCACTCCGGGACTCTCAACATTTTACTAAAAATCGATTTAAAGAAGTCCTTGAAAATATATATATCTATGAGGTATGAGTGTCCTTGAAAAAATTATTTGGCAAACGGAACACAGTTCAACGGAGAATAAGAAACTAAAAGGGATTCCATTGCATTTCTAGCATCCGTATCCAAAGATTAAACTACAGTCTAAACAACTACTAACTAAATGAATAAGGATATTTTTGTGATGGTCAAGGATCACTTCTCGGGATGGTCTGCCCTGCCCTTTTATGAGACCTTCCTTCACATAACTGTCTTCAACAGTTAACTCGATTTGAGGAACCTGTCATAACTACCGTTAATTTCCCTTTTGAATTTTAAATTTTATCCCTTCTAAAGAATCAACATTCGTAGACCGACCTCATTTTGAAGAGGGATGTAAACAGATGGATCAACAGCTTAGGGTCATCCCATCAATGCATTGTCAACTGCATTTTATCTAATCACCTAAACCAGACAGAAGTGGGGTAAAATATTTGTCTTTTACTCAGGATCGTAAAAGTTCCTCCCTTTTTGAGCATTTTCCTTTTGTTTGCAGTACGTACTTTTAAAATCCATAGTTGGGCCCCACTTTAAAGTGCATTTGTCTGTTTCAATGCCGGCGTAAAATAGCAAATGGCAACCAAACAATTCTAGTTTGTAGAAAGTGTGTCCTTTTACTTTGTTTTAATTTTGGGAAAAATACAGATACACCCCCTCTAGTTTCTGACACATTCAATTCTAATCCTAACTTTCAAAACGTGACAAGTAAACCTTTGAAGTTTTTTTTAATGTGAAGGAGTAGACGGCGAGGCGGAAATGACCAAAATGCCTTCGACTTCCCCAACTGAATATTAGGGTTTGATTCAAACCCTTGTTTATTTATCAACATAAACCCTCGATTTAGGAGTTTTATTTGTCTTCATTCACACCATTATCATGATTTGCACATAAACCCTAATATTTTAGGGCTTTCTTTTTTGTTTTTATCAATGTTTTTTTTTTTTTTTTTGAAATGTGGATTTGATGTAGCCATGGGGTAAGGCTTCATTGTCTGTGGTGGAGGTGGCGGCTGTGGCCGGAGGTGCGACGGCGGCGGTAGAAAATGGCGTAACTCTAATCCCTCTGCAAATGAGGGTATTTTTGTCCTCAAAATTTTAACCATGGTTAGTTTCAATCTTTCCATCAGGTTATACTAACGGACCGTTGATGGAGGGTGTGTACTTGTCACGTTTTGAAAGTCAGGGTTAGAGTTGAACATGTCAGAAGGGGTGTAAATGTAATTTTTCCTTTAATTTTCCTACTTGTTGGTGCATCCAAATGGACGTAGTTAGTGTTAACCTTTGACAGCTGTTTAAAAGTGAAAAGCTGTTTAAAAGTGAAAAGACAAACCGCGTTTGTGGAATTATTAAAACACGGTACAAGCGACCATTCACATTAAACCATCTGAGACAATGTTGGGATTCATGGCATTTTCTGTGGCCTTGCAAGACCATTTCATTGTCAATATTTTATTTTGCTCCCCTTACACTCTAATGCTCTGTTCTCTCGTCGGGAAAGGGAAGTGAAGGGAAGCAAACTGATGTGGCAGAAAGGAAAGTGAAGGAAAAGAAACCTGACAGAAACCTGTCAGATGAGCGTTTCGTTGCATAGAAACCTGACAGAAACCTCACAGAAACTACAGAAATATGCGTTTCGTTACAGGGAAACTCAATAGAAACCTGTTAAATAGAAACTGTGACAAACTGATATGCAGAATGATGCCAACATAGAATCTAGTTTAAAATAAGTGGGTCCAACCCTCTGAAGTCAATCAAAATAAGAAAACCATGACAAACAGAAGTTGAACAATAACGATGCCAATCAAATTGTCACAAATATAGAGTTGCCAAGATATAAATCAGGCAACCAACATAGACTTGACATAAAATTGTCACAAATATAGAGTTACCAAGATAGAGTTGAACAATAACAATGCCAATCAAATTGTCAAAAATATAGAGTTGCTAAGATAGAATTGCCAAGATATAAATCAGCCAACCAACATAGACTTGACATAAAAACTACATATGTAACCAGCGGATAGTGCTCAACAACAAGAGGAAGAAGCCCAAAAAAAATGACTAAGAAAGATGATAGTGCAACAATAGAATGACAAATCCAAGTAAACAAAAAAGTGTAAACAAAAAGAGCAAAACAAGGCCGAGCTTCTCAATAGACATTCAAATCCCAAATATAACAAAGATCTCAAAGACGGGCAAGTAAATCAAGCTACCGCAAGGGGTGAAAGAAATTTGTTCACTTTTGTTGCATGTGAAGAAATTTATTTTGAATAACTAGGGAAAAAATAGAATAAAATAACAGAGAAAAACAGAGGTTTCAATCACAAAAATCTATATAACACAAAAACACCACCAAGATAAAGGAATCAAACATACCCACCACCAAGATCCAAAAAAAAAATCTCAGTGCCTTTTGATTTCGAAAAACCCTATTTCAAGGAAATGAAATAAGGTTAAACTCACAAAGCTCAGTACAACAAAATCACAAAAATAAACACCAGCAAAATGCATTGTACAGAAACCCCCAAGCAAAGACATACCAACAAACCCCTTTTATGCCTATTTTTAGCATAAAAAGTAAAAAAAAGCAACCAAAGCCCGCAATAAAAAAATCCTTAAATCTAAAAAAAACCCAACAAACCTAGAGCTTGGATTATCGGTTCTTAGACTCGGAAAAGAGGGAGAATGAAACTTTATTTCAATTTTATGAAACCCGAAATAGGGTTTCTGTAAATATTCTCAAATAGGGTTTCTCAAAAACATGAAATAGGATTTCTCAAATCAATTTTACAGAGCTATTTATAGAAACCCTATTTCAGATTTACTAAATCAGGTTTATAGAAACCCTATTTCAGATTGGAGAAGATGAGCACAAGGGTTTCAAAAAAAAATGAAAGAATGGGGAAGAGAGACAAGAAACAGAGAAGAGAGAGTGAGAGGATATACCGTGAGCGAGGTCGGAGATGAGGCTTTTTCGCCACAATGGGAGGATGGAGATGACAAAAGTTGTTTGTCTTTTTTTTTCTCCACACAGCTACGATCGGGGAAACTTGAGAGAAAGTAGGGTTTTTCGATAGTTTGTAATGGAAATGGGATGGGAGAAAAGTCGCGGAAAAGTCTTTTCCACGTAATTTATTTCATTTTCCACGTTTGATAAAATAGTTTCCTCGGAAACTAAAAGAACACCACAAATATCAGTTTCCGCGGAAAAATACAGGGGTTTCCCCGGAAACCCAACGGGAAAGGAAGCAAGAGAACACAGCATAATGTACATCACAATTGGGCCACCATTGCAACCTTAAAACTTTATAAGAGAATTTCCAACCGTATCACGTCAAAGCCATTAGGGAAATTTCTCACAATTGGGCCGCCACCAATCCAACGAGTCTAGCTGTTCAATTAGCGTTCTTGCAATTAAAACAAAAATGGGAAATCAGGATTTGGCTATTGAAAATCCAAGGTGGGGCCCACTAGATCTAAGGTCCAGATTGATTCTCAGATCGTTCACTAGTCAAATAGAGCCAGTTGCACTAGATCGTGAACCTCGGATCGACCGGGTCAACTCGCTCGATTCTGAGTCAATGCTCCGAACGAGTTAAAGCCACCCGATCCCACAAAGCCGCTCCAAGCCACTTTTGACTTGTGTCAAACTTCTATTGTTCTTGACTCTTTATGGTGTCTCTCTTATATTTTCAAGGATCTCTTCCTTATCTTTTCTTCCTATTTCTGGCTTTCTGACTTTGGTGAGCTTAACACATGTAACAGTATGATGACCAATTGGCATATCTCAAAATTCACCATCGGAAAGGAAACACAAGCTTTAATTATGGAGTTCAAACCAAAGTTCTTCTCACTCTCTCACTACCGACACCCATCTTATTTACTCTGACAAAATCAATAACTTTCCTTGTTTAGAAACAGCTTTTTAAGAAAGAACAACTAGTGTATATTTTTTTGGAAGTGTTTATACGTATGTATGGTATGTTTGAGAAGTGTCCTTTTTAAGGTTTGAGGATATATATGAGATGTTTACTTTTTTGAAGCGTGGAGTTCAGTGCATGCTAAAAAGAAGCAGAATTACACAGATGGATGGTAGAGGACTGAGCAAAGCCACATAACTCAACCCTGGCTGCATGGATGTGTAAGCAATCCTTTCTAATCCAAGTGGAGTTTTTCTTCTTTCCACGCTCCATTCCATAAATATCACTATGACCTCATCTCTTGCACCCAGAGAGAAAGATTGTTATGATACAGAGAACCCAAAATGATATTTCCACCCTCTTCCTTTATATAGGGAAATGATATGAGCACAACCATGTTTTGATAATTGCACCAACTCATCTTGTCTTTTATTATTTAAAGAGCAGTCAAAAAGGTTATAATTACAGTTCGAAAAAAGCTCTCACAAGCCAACTAAAAAGGGAAAGAGAAGCTGACTTTGTGCAATTATTAAAACATGGTAGTGCCAACATCAATAGCTTTTATATATTGTAAAAAATAAGATAACTGATAATGGCACTACTATGGTTTTTTTTATAGTAGCACTAAATCACCTATTCTTTTAGTAGTTAACTAGCTGTCAAAGTTTATTACAATTCCCAAAAAGCTGCCAGTAGCAAAATAAAAAAGAAAAGACAAGTCGAATTAGTGCAATTATCAAAGCATTGTAGTGCCAATATTAGTTGCCTAAAATATATAACTGTTAGAAGGTAATAAATTTAAAGGGAAAGAAACGCCTGCAAAGGAAACAAGTGCCCACAAAACCGATAAATGTAAGAGGGTTGTATTTCTACTGAGTTTTTATCTCCAATCACTCCCTCATTGCATGCAAAGGAGGTTCCAGGATAAGAAGGATCCTCATCTCATCCTTTTGTTAACTGTATAAAAGAGATGCTTCGAATCCTCCAGTGTAGAAAAAAAAAACCCTGATGAAAGATTTGCTCTTTCTTAGTTTTCTGTTTTAACAGAAGAAGATAAAAGGCAAATCACATAGATTTTGCCCTTTCTACGCTCCCATTTTTGTCTTCTCACACCCCCCCTCCCCTTTCTAACCCCAATACTTTGGTTTTGGCTTTATACGTAACCTGTGATATTTAAGCCGCACCCACATCTCCCTCTTCTTCTCATTCTCACAACACTTCAAGAAACAGGTACGGATATTTTGTTATTTTCTCAAATGGTTTGGGCTCCGTACTGTCCAATAAAAAAATAATATTTTTAAGTTTCTTATGAGGTTTTCTCTCATGGGTTTTCTCGCTAGTGCTCTCTAATCATTTAGAAATGACAACTTCGTAGATTTTTACCAACTTTCCTCAATTGGGTTTTCTTCTGTGATATTAAGAATCTCATTTTTCTTATCTCTTTTCATGATAGGAATTTCATGGCGGATAAAGAGAAAGGTGATGTTCCCATGTCCAATGGAGAGACACAGGCACAGGCAAGGGTTTTCCCTTGCTTATTTTGTTCGAGAAAATTTTATACTTCACAAGCATTAGGAGGTCATCAAAACGCACACAAAAAAGAGAGGTCTGCAGTAAAAAGAGCCCAAAGGGCTTCTGAATACAGGCTCTATAACTTGGCCTCTGCTCCCCCACCCCCTTTTTTTCCCCCAAA
Source organism: Tasmannia lanceolata (assembly GCF_043159265.1). Lineage (NCBI taxonomy): Eukaryota > Viridiplantae > Streptophyta > Magnoliopsida > Canellales > Winteraceae > Tasmannia > Tasmannia lanceolata. Next base: position 11,138,784 of record NW_027518714.1, on the reverse strand, counting down.
CCATCCTTGTTTTATCCACAATCCATTCTATGTACATTCCCACCCCTCAAACTATGGCCATTTTGTTCCCCATTACCCACCTTATTATGGTCAGTCCGGATCAAACTATGGGCCCATGTTGGATCCAAGGTGTTCTTCCTCGTCCGTGAATAACACTTCGAACTTTAAGCCAGAGGATGATGATAAAGAACCGAAGCTCGATCTGTCTCTTCATTTATAGTAAATGAAAAAAAAAAAAAAGGCTCACATTTGAAGAGGAAGATATATAGAGATATAGGTATCTTGTTTTTTTGTTGGGAAGTGATATACGCTCCCCTTTTTTTTTACTTGGGACAGCCTCCTCTAGTGTAGAGATGGGGCTGTCCCAAGTCAAAAAAAGAGGAGAATATGTAATTTCCCTTTTTCCTTTTACAGTAGTAAGTCTTACCTTTTCTGTTCTCTTTTTATGTTTCATATACATGCATGTGTAATAAAGCTGAGAGAGAGTGACCTCTGCCCTAGAATAGTGTTACTATTTTGTAAAAAGCAACTAGAGGATGTAATACTTGTTTTTTTTTTTTTTTTCTATTTGTAGTTTCTTCTTGTTTTCTGTATTTCTTTTTAGGTTGTGATGGTTCTTGCAGTAAAAAGGGTTTAATACTTTCCAAAAAAAGTTACATACAATACCCTTTTTGACTTCCTTGGAGAAGAGGAAGAGGAAGCAACAAGATAAACTAGTCACTGGAAATATTAATGGTAGCAGATTCGTGGGATTTTATTGCAGGAAGTTAAAAGATTCTTACTTTAAAATTTGAAAACAACCCAATAAGGAATTTAATTGCATGTCCTCTCATTTAGTATTTCTAAAGCCAAGAGAACTTAAACAGTCTCTTTTTCTCTTTTCATTGCAAAAAAATCTCAAATGATAAGAAATAGATACGATTTGTCTTTGCAAGTTACCGATTTAGAAGTGAAAACAAAAATAGCTTAATGGATGCAATTCTTTTCATTGGATTTTTTGGTGTAGTATGAATCTTATATTTGAATTTTTTGTAAGGAGAAATGATATTTCCTAGCACTTATTTTGATACTTTCTCTTTTGTTTGGAATTCTTTAATCGCTTATCAGATGGTCTGAAGTAGTAAAGCATGTGTGTGGCAATTCAGGCTCCCTATTTAGATGATAATACACGTAGGGCACATTTAATAGGCAATCGTTTAATGCTAGAGCGTCTGCCCGTAGAAAAAAACGTATTCACGATAAGACTTCCAGAGTCTTTCTTGGAAAGTTTGGATATAATATTTATGAAGAAAATCTTTTTCTTTTTTCTATACATGAGAAATTTCTCCATATATGTAAATTGGATACTCTAAAGAAAAATTAGAAAAAGGTATGAGTATTTCGGTAAATCCTTCAAAAAAAGGTATGAATATTTCGGCAAATCCTTCCATACGTCTTCCATACAAATAATTGTCTTCTGAATTTTCTCGAAACAAATTCGAGAAGCACATGTTTTGATCCTTGCATTAAAATTCAGCCATGCATGTCTTTTAAGGGGGTATAAGGGAGATGTAATTATGGAGACTTTAGTTTAAAGGTAATGGATGTTTTATGGAATAGTAGTAGTCTAAGGGGGTTGTTTGGGTATGTGGGTTTTAGAATCTAGGTTATAGTTTGGAAGAGGTGTAAAATTCTGGATTTTACAGTCGATTAGCCTGAATTTTAAGTAAGAAATTCAGGTTTTAGAAATCTCTCCCCCATCTTAAGATTTCTAAAACCTGGTAACAAGGGACGATCTCCTGCTCTCTCGCGCGATGAAAGATGGGCTAGAAATCAGAAAACAACATAGGGTCTCCTTCGTCTCTCATCTCCCATTCTCGATTTTGAGGAAACCTAAGATTTTAAAATATTGATATCCAAACGGCCCCGAAAGTTATGAACAATTAAATACTCATTTTATCTATCCATCTATTTATCTATTTATAGTCGTAAGGCCAAAAATATTCTGCTAAGCCTATTTTTTTATAACAAAATTATCTAGAAAATAGGGCAGCACCTGAATTTTACTACTGAAAATAAAAGAAGAAGAAGAGGACATGCCACTTAGCCTCTAAAACCCGACCAAATAATAAAGAATCCACAACGAATCACATTATAATATAAAATAATTATCTAACCTGAATATTAGGAATACTAAGCTGATACCAGCTAGCAGCCCCTCTCGTTTCTTTTGGGAGATCCAACTAATTTCAAAAGTTTCATTAAGTCTAGTAGAATAAGCATGATTGACAAACAAATCCGCAACAGAGTTCTCTTCTCTATACTGATGAGATACGAAGTAATTCATACTAGAAATGATGGGTAATATATTAATGTTCTACCAAGCCCTTTTTTCATTTTCATAAAAAAAAATAGGGAAGTGATATATCCATCCCTTTTGATCACCAGGAACACCCCCTGTCAGTGTATCAATGACTAAAGAGGGGCTGTTGTACTTATGTCAGAAAAATTCAATGCCCCTGATTGCCACAAACACTGACAGGGGGTGTTCTACTTCTCGGTGATCAAAAGGGGTGGATATATTACTTCCCAAAAAAATCCTTTATTAGATTATGATTTTGCAACCTAATTGTACTCTTTATTCCCAAAATGACTACTATTAAATAGGAAATTTGCAATATTATTAAGGCCATGTTTGGTTATAGTGAAAGAATGTAAAAAAATTTCCCTTGAAAAGTTTTTGGTAAACTTTTTCCCATAAGAAAAAAAGGAAAATCTCTCTCTCTCTCTCTCTCTCTCTCTCTCATACACGCGCACATGCACCCATACAACAATAGCCTCTAGCGTGGGTTATTCTGATGAAGAAGTTTACATAAAAGGCATTTTTACAAAAAAAGGGTTACCAAACCAATAAATATTTGATTTCACATAAAAAATGATTTCGAGATATTTTTTATTATAAACAAGGGCAAATGATTAAAAAAATGCAAAGTTTTATGAAAATTGTTAAAAAAGGATAGTGATTTGAAAATTATAAAATAAGGGGTGTGAGGTGAGAGAAAATGTGTTTGAAGACAAATATACCCCTCCTACCTCTTTTTTCCCTCCACTATTTCACATATCCCTATACACTATTACCTTCTCACCTACCGCCTTCTTCCTCAAGGCATTTCTAACGTGGAAAACTCCATGAGAGGGTTTTGAAGGTTGCCATTTACCTACTACCTTCTTCTTCCTCAAGGCTTCATGGAAAGTTTTTGAAGCTTGCCATTGCCATTGTAGTTTTGGAAAAAAACTCCATTGCCAACGTTTCCAAGCTCCATTGCGAATGTTTCCAAGCTCTATTACCATTGTAGTGTTGAAAAAAAAACTCCATTTGCAACGTGATAAAGGTCCATTGCCATTGTACTTTTGGAAAAAAGCCCATTGCTAACGTGATATAGCCTTCATTGCCATTGTAGTTTGGAAAAAAAAATCTCCATTGCTTATTTGGGTGCTAAACATAGCTTCGGTTAGGTTTAACATCTTCTCTTCATGTTTTCATGTTTTTTGTGCTTTGGTTTTTTCACCCTATTTATGAGACTCTTTGTTTGGTTGCAATGTTTATCTTGACCTATCTCTATCTCTCTCTATGCATACAATCATGTTTGGTTACATGTTAGAATCTAGTGGTTCCGGGGTATAAAATGTGGTTCCCTAGTGGTTTCAGGGTATAAAATGTGGTTCCCTAACGGTTCTGAGGTATAAAATGTGGTTCCATAGTGGTTCAGGGGTATAAAATGTGGTTCCGTAGTGGTTCCGAGGTATAAAATGTGGTTCCCTAGTGGTTTCGGGGTATAAAATGTGGTTCCCTAGTGGTTCCGGGGTAGAAAATATGGTTCCCTAGTAGTTCCGGGGTATAAAATGTGGTTCCCTAGTAGTTCCGGGGTATGAAATGTGGTTCCGTAGTGGTTCCGGGGTATAGAATGTGTTTCCGTAGTGGTTCCGAGGTATAAAATGTGGTTCCCTAGTGGTTCTGAGGTATAAAATGTGGTTCCTAGTGGTTCCAGAGTAGAAAATGTGGTTCCTTAGTGGTTCCAGAGTAGAAAATGTGGTTCCCTAATGGTTTTGGGGTATAAAATGTGGTTCCCTAGTGGTTCTGATGTATAAAATATGGTTCCGTAGTGGTTCCGGGGTATAAAATGTGGTTCCATAGTGGTTCCGGGGTAGAAAATGTGGTTCCCTAGTGTTTCCGACGTATAAAATGTGGTTCCGTAATGGTTCCGGGGTATAAAATGTGGTTGCCTAGTGGTTCCGGGGTATAAAATGTGGTTCCCTAGTGGTTTCGGGGTAGAAAATGTGGTTCCCTAGTGGTTCCGGAGTAGAAAATGTGGTTCTGAGGTATAAAATGTGTTTCCCTAGTGGTTCCTGTGGGAGCCAGATCCCGCGAGAGGGGCGTGGGGCGCGAGCCGCCGCGCGCTCTCTCTTGGTCTCTCGTTCCCACGCGATTGGCGTGTGCATTTTATTTGTGATTTGAATTCGTCTTTCCTGTGGACTTGGGATCACTAAGGCAATCCGAATTCCACACGAAAGAGACTGACAGAGTCGCCACCTAGATGTGGGATCTAGGACCCGTATTTAACCAGAAATCTAGACTCGCTACCTGGTTACGAGAATGGAAGGTATGGGGAGTTATCCGCCACATGCACCATTCCTGCCCGATAATCGGTCTTCGATTCCAAAAGTTAACTCTTTTAAATTTATTTTAAATGGCTCATTCAACTCTATGTTAATGTGTGAACTAAGTGACATGCATCCTAGCATCTAATTTCAATATGAATCCTAGATGTGTATCTTGATTTATTAATTTGTCTGGATTCATTCTAAGTGAAAGTTCTCCTAGAATTCTAATTTCATGGAAAGCCCTAACTGATTTGATTAAGTATTTACAAGAAAATTAATATACAAAACACCACAATTTGTTGTGGTGCCGACTCGCGGGTGGTATGCCATCAGACATCCAAGCTGCCTACGTACCCAAGCCTCACTGGGATCAGAGTCGACGTAGTTCGGTGCACCTAAGCTAAGCTACATATGCCTAACTCAACTAGGACACCGACTTAGACGGAGTTGACTGTTTCAACAGTTTTAAGAGGAATTATTTAATTCAAGTTGAGGATTTTATTATCTTAGGATTTCATCTAAGATGCTATATGATTCTTATCTGAATGCAAGTTGTCCCTTAGACTAATGCAGGTTTTGCCTACATCCTAGTTTACTAGGCTTGTCCTAGGGAAAGATCGGGTGACTAGTGTAACTAGACCTATGGTACGGTTGCTATTCATAGCAAGCGTCCGTGATGAGGCTGGACTCCTAACTCTAGGACTCCCTAAAATCTAGGACACGGCACGACACCAGTGTTCCTAAATTGGGCTCTAATGGTTCTTAGATTGGAAACCATAATCCAATGGTTCCGAAAGACACAAGATAAAATCGATTTAAGTTCTCGAGGTTAATGAGTTTCAGATTTCGAAGATTTTCAGTTTCTAGACATTTAAGGATTACCAATGGTTCTAGGGTTCACCAATTTCGGCCTTGAATGGCATCCAAAGGAGGGAATCGTGCGCTCTTTCCTTGTGCAATTTAATACTTAGGTTATAGCATCTTATTGCCTGGCAGAATCTCAGGATTTCCGTGGACACTAACCTCGGAGCCAACAACATGCTATAACTTAAATATTCAAATTGTCAAAGATCAAGTTGCAATTGGGATACGATTATGGATGCACGGGCCATTTTTCCAGGAAAATCTAAAGATCCTAAAATTTCTGTTTCAATGGATTAAGGAGTGAATATGTGACAGAATTTTAAAGTTCTTTAGGAATTTTTATATGATTTTCAATTAATTTCGAATTTTCCATGGATTTTATCAATTTTAAGCATATGAGCGGTTTTACAAGTGAAATTGTTGCAAATAAATTCGAAATGATTTGAAATTTCTAAAGCAGCAAGATGAAAATGTATGTAGCTTACAGGATGAGTTTTGCATATTTTTACATTAAATTCACATTTAATCTTGATTAAACCATTAAATGTCCAGATTGCACAATTAACACATAAACTAGTAGAAATATAACTCTAAATTCTATGAAATTTCTACATAAATACTATATGAATCAAAATAGCATGCAGTGAGATTTTCATGAATTTTAGAAATTATTTACTACCAATTTCGGATTTTACAATTTCCAGACCAGATTATAAATTAACACTACATCCCATATTAAAACAGATCCAAATCACACGAAAATTTTACAGTAACAAGTAATATGGAAGATAAGACTACTGTAAAATTTTAGGAATTTTAATGATGATCTGATGTTAGTAAAAATTCTCCTAAAATCTGATAAGTTTCAAAGAAAATATTAAATAATATACCAAATAAACTCCAAAAATCTTTACAAATTCATGGTAAAATGAATCCGTAATATATTATTTTCCCACGAAATTTCATTAATTTTAGAATCTGTTTGGTATATAATTTAATTTTTCTTCGTCAAAAGATGTTTTTTGAAGAGTTTTCCATTTTTAAAACACAATTTGCGGAAAAAATCAGAAAAATTCGGAAAAATACAGAAATATTTTGAGAACAATGCACCTACCTGTGGTGAAGATCTCCGCCCAATCCAAAAAATATAAAAAAATCCTGCCGCCGCCGATCCGCTCCGCCGTCTTTCGCTTTCTCTGGAGTGTTTAGAGGGAGTGATTGAGGGAGTGAAGAGATAATGGAAGAAGAATATTAGGGAGAGGGAAGGAAGAATATATTGAGGAAAGGGATTGGAGGGAGTGATTAGAAGAGATAATGGAAGAGAAAGAGATAATGGAAGATAAATTTCTTTTTTTTTTTCCTCTCTTATGGATGGGAAGGGAGATATATATAGGGAGAGAAAGAGAGAGAGAGAGATATGTTGGTGGAGAGCTCATCATGTTGTCCCTCTTAGTGGAGAATCCATCATTATTGTTCTTAGTGGAGGGCCCATCATGTTTCTTAGTGGAGAGTCCATCATTATTGCTCTTAGTGGAGGGCCCATCATGTTTCTTAGTGGAGAGTCCATCATTATTGCTCTTAGTGGAGGGCCCATCATGTTTCTTAGTGGAGAGTCCATCATTATTGCTCTTAGTGGAGGGCCCATCATGTTGTCTTAGTGGAGAGCTACCATCATTGCTCTTCATAAGAGGCCTCACAAGAGGCCCCACTGAGGCCCCACAACGCGGGCCCCACAATGTGGGCCCTCGGTTGATTCGATTTTAAACAAATGTTCAATGCGGGCCCACTAAACGAGTCCAAATTTAATCAAAATGCATCATGCGGCCCCACCAAATGGGTCCAACTTTCTCGATCCAAATTTAATCGAAGCACCCAATGCGGGCCCACCAAACGGGTCCCAATTCTCTCTGGTTTAGATTTTTCTGAATAATCCTTCTCAACATTTAGCGGGAAAATACGAAACACGACGGAAACGACCAAAAATATTTAGAAATGTAACAAACGGATGCGGGAAAGAAAGACATTGGAAAACCGACGGAAAACAAACCCTAATTTCTTTATCGATTAAGGTAGAGCAAAATGGGGTGTCTACAGTTCCGGGGTAGAAAATGTGGTTCCTTAGTGGTTCCGAGGCATAAAATGTGGTTCGGTAGTGGTTCGAGGGTATAAAATGTGGTTCCCTAGTGGTTCCGAAGTATAAAATGTGGTTCCATAGTGGTTCCGAGGTATAAAATGTGGTTCCGTAATGGTTCTGGGGTATAAAATGTGGTTCCGTAGTGGTTCCGAGGTATAAAATGTGGTTCCGTAGTGGTTCCGAGGTATAAAATGTGGTTCCCTAGTGGTTCCGGCGTATAAAATGTGGTTCGCTAGTGGTTCCGGGGTAGAAAATGTGGTTCCTTAGTGGTTCCGGGGTATAAAATGTGGTTCCCTAGTGGTTCCGAGGTATAAAATTTGGTTCCCTAGTGGTTCCGGGGTAGAAAATGTGGTTCTCACGCCGAGCCCGTACGGGCTGGGTCGACCCGCGTGTCACCCGGATTTTTGCCGTATGTTTTAAGATGTTTTTGGGAAATGTTATCCGCACTACCGTATTTTGATGAGGACATTCCTCACTTTATTAAAAGTACGGTATGGCCCGCACCATAGGATGATTCAAACCGTCCATTAGATGGGTCACAGCCTAAATAGGTTGTGCCCCAAAAAGCATTTCCGTAGGTTTATCCTAACCCTCTGATTAGAATGTTAGAGGGTTGGTCCTAACCCTCTATAGATCGGAGGGTTAGGATCAACCTATGGAAATGATTTTTGGGACACAACCAATTTAGGCTGTGGCCCATCTAATTGACGCTTTGGATCATCCTATGGGGGTCCATACCGTACGTTTAATTAAATGAGGAGTGCCCTCATCAAAATACATTAGTGTGGATAACATTTCCCTTTTTTTGTATGGGAATTTGCTAGCCACCTTTGCCGAGGCAACTTCTCGGCTTATGGCCCATCCTTTGATGCAAAGATTGGCAGAAGTAATATGGGTGCAAAGGTGGCTAGCAAAAGCATAATTGCAAAAAATAGTAATCATTACTTGCAAAAAAATAGTAATCATTACGGATTTGTCGCTGAAGTGCTAAGTTTTAAATGAAAAATTACGAAAAAATGGAAACAAAGTATTAAAATTACGAAAAAAATACTAAAATGATGCACTAACATATGACAATTACCGAGCTACAAAGTTTGACTGTCTTCCGTCGAAAGTCCGAACAAACCTTCGGACTTCCGAATAGAACCAATATTTTGGTTATGTATATTGGCTTCCATTCGGAAGTCCGAAGTTTTGTTCGGACTTCCGACGGAAGCCAGTAGAATAGGGATAATTTCAAAGATTTTTATTTTCAAATTGAGTAAAAATTCGAAGGATAATAGGGATATACATTGTGATCTTAGTGTCATGCAGGCAACCATAAATTGAAGCTTGATTTTGATGTTTTAGAATAAAAAAATGCAAAGAAAATGGATTTATCTTGAAAATGGGGAAAACAACAAAATTCAGTTTTAAGCTCAAAATTCATTTTCTTTGCATTTTGTAACACTCATTCGATAAGTTTATCATGAATAAACCCCCATGATTACCAAACCCTGTTGTAAAAGACAACCTTCAAAACCCTTATATGGAGTTTTCCACGTTAGAAAAGTCTTGAAGAAGAAGAAGGTAGTAGGTGAGAAGGTAATAAGTGCATAGGGACAAGTGCAAAAAGGTGGAGAGGAAAAAGAGGTAGGAAGGGTATATTTGTCCTAAAAGCCTTCTTCTCTCACTTGACAACACCTTTTTTTTATAAATTTCAAATCACTACTCTTTATTCACAATTTAGCATAAACTTTGCATTTTTTTAATCATTTGCCCTATAAACAATTATGCCCTTATTTGAGAATTTTTTTCTAATTTTATTCCCAAAACTCTCTCATTTCTTAATATGTCGTTAGTAACAAAGTCCTTAATAACCGCACGAGTACACTTCCACTCAAAACAAGATTTGTCATGAAAAGTACATTTTTTGTCGCTTATGTGAGAAATAATCAAGCACGTGCGACATGGAAGTTGATTCATCTTAACCGCTTCATAACGACCTATCTAACTTTTCGCATAATTCAGCGAGCCTCGCAGGGGGATTTTGTTCTCACTTGTCAAAAGATGAACGTGCCACAAATCTGTCCATTTTTGCCCTCCGCTTTTGGAGGGGCTAGGATGATCCAATGGAGCTGATTTTTGGTACACCAACCTATCTATGTAAGGGTCTTGCAAATGAATGGTTTGGATCATCCTAACAATGTCAGCCCACATGTGTTTGGGCCCTCAAGGTCATAAAAGCTATATGAGCCTCAGAATCATTTTCCTCGGCAAGTCTTTGTATTCTCTCTCGACGGATTGATGAGAATCCAAGGAAGCGACTCTGTGTCACTCCCTAAAATCTCATCATTTACTCACTAAAAAAAATAGGAAATGATAGAAACAGGCTTGGAAGGGCCGTGTTTGCCGAATGAGTTTTTAGTCCTTTTGTTTACTTTCTCATACCCCGCACCTACAAAACAGGCAGAAACCAGTTTAATAATGGTTGGCAAACACGTCCTGAATTTTTATTTGGAAGTATTGATTTGTGCCCCTTCGACGATGATGACAATTTTTTGTCTTTCCTTCCATATACACAAATTTTTTTGTCTTTAATTCATTAGAAGAAATGATGAAATCATAATTGAAAGAAATAAATATTATGGAATATAATGAGACAGTCTCTTGATTAATGATTTTTTTTTTCAATTAGATTTTTGGTACTTTCAACTCTTATATTTGTAATAACAATATCGTTGTACCATATTTATTCGAGAAAAAAAAAAAAACATTATCAGATTATGATGTCCTGTAATATCAGAGATTTGCAACATTATCTCACTTATTAGCAGATTCCGTTATGGAAGAATTGCCTAAATTTTTTTCTAGGGAATTGGCCATGATATTTCCTATCCACGCATAATATCATAAAAATGGACATAAAATTTTGGCTGCTACAAAATTTCGGGAACTACTCTAAAAAAAAATCTAAATGTGGTGAAATTTAGATATTTGCACCTTGTGGAAGTAAGGAACCGTGGCATATATGTTTGGAAAATGTTCCATTTTGAGAGATTTGAAAAAAGACCATCCTTTTGAAAATGTTCAGTACATCTCCCATTTCTCAACGCATTACGTTAGATAAAAGACTCTGTTTTTTTATCTTCCCATACGGTAAATATTTCTCATAACATGGAGTATTTCTCATAACATGGAGTGTGAATCAAACCCATGTTTGAATTCCTAAGTAGATACAGTTATATCTAGAAGCTAACAATAAGTGTTTTTCAAAATTGAGGCCATATTTTTTTATCGATGAATTTGAAATGGGTGTATAACAAATTGTACCCTCATTTTAAAGAAAAAATGGGCGTCGAATTTGTCTTGCGCCCATTTCATGTTTAAAGAAACAAAGCTTAACGTTCCTTCCCAACCAACGTAAAAGAGTAGTACAATAATCTTTTACTCTATCTGTTTGGACCTAGGATGAATATAATCAAAGCAAATTTGGCTTATATTTAGAGAAAATGAGAGTAAAATAAAACTTACTCCCCTTCCATACTCGAGAGAGAAAACGACTAGAATGATCATCGTTGGTATCTTCTCCTAGGAATCAGTCTGTGTTACATGTACATTATTATGAACACAAGTGTCGCATGTCACATAATCATGAAGCCAAGTTGATGGACCAATGACCAGGATTGGATCACATAAAAGTAGCACAAACGAGGCCCAGAGAGTGTCTATTATTGAGAGGGCGAGACTAACAACTACCTTTTTTAACATTTTCCAACATTACAATATCCGGCATAAACTCGTTCCTTGTTTATGCCGTTTGAAATCGGTTGAATGCGTAAAAAAGAGGCTGAATGCGGTTTGCAGAGCTTTACATGTATAGAGAGTATAGATTTCTATTTGTGGTACCACAAATGAACGGTTTGGATGGAGCCGCCCGTACAGTACTTATGGAAACATACCGGACTCAACGGCCACCCACCCTATAAAATCTCCTCTCCATAATCCATATAATCCCCCAGCCAGGTGACAAACACTTCCCATTTCCAACGATTCAAGAAGAAAAATCAAAGAAGAAGAAGAAAAAAAATGCAGTACAAAAACCTAGGGCGATCTGGTCTGAAAGTGAGCCAACTTTCGTACGGAGCGTGGGTGAGTTTTGGCAATCAACTGGATGTAAAAGAGGCAAAATCCCTCCTCCAATGCTGCCGTGACCACGGTGTAAATTTCTTCGACAATGCTGAGGTTTATGCCAATGGGCGGGCCGAAGAGATCATGGGCCAATCGATCCGAGAACTCGGATGGAAACGGTCCGATCTCGTTATCTCCACCAAAATCTTCTGGGGCGGATCCGGACCCAACGACAAGGGTCTTTCCCGTAAACACATAATCGAGGGCACAAAGGCCTCTCTCAAAAGGCTCGATATGGATTATGTTGATATTATTTATTGTCATCGTCCTGATATTGCCACTCCTATTGAGGAGACTGTAAGAGCTATGAATTATGTGATTGATCAGGGTTGGGCTTTTTATTGGGGAACTAGTGAGTGGACCGCTCAGCAGATTACTGAGGCTTGGGGGTTTGCCAATAGGCTAGATCTTGTGGGGCCTATTGTAGAACAGCCTGAGTATAATCTCCTCTCTCGACATAAGGTTTGTTTTTGTCACACTATGTCAATTGTGAATTTAATTCATTTTTGATCTGTTCTGAGTGTTTGTTGTTGCTTCTGTTTTTTTCTCTTTTAATGGACACTGACAACATAGTAATGGCTCTGATGAAAAATTGTTGTTATTTATTTATTTGGATTTTTATTATTATGTATGTTTTAATGACAATTTGTCTTGTATTTTCTGAGATCTTGCGCCTGGATCGATTTATCTTCTTAATCTCTTTTTATTAGTAAAGTAGTTGTTTAAATCTCTGATTGCACGGGGATTTTCTTGTAGGAAGGCAAATTCTTGATTGATATCTTATTTTTATCCTGCGTGTTGGTTCGATTAGTTTAGAAGGTAGAATGGGCATTCTCTGTGACAATTGTTTTTAAAAAAAAAAGCTTAGGTTCATGTAGATTGCAACTTCATTGATTGTGCTGTGATGTTGATGTGATAAGTGGAGATGTTGGATATGGGATTGCATATCAAAGTCTCTCCCTGTTCTTGTTTGATGGAAACTCGATGAGTTACTCCCATAGTTCATAGGGGACTATGTTATGTACATTTCTTATGATGTATGTTGGGTGGATTATGATTTAGTTTTTATTTAGTTATTGCTGTAATTTTTATTTAGTTATGGTTTATGGGTTTTAGGGTAGTGGGTGTTGGTTGTTGCTTATGTGTCTTTTAAGTGGGAAAATGGGTAGTTCATGTGTTACTACCTTTGTGTTTGTATTTAATTAGTTATATTTCAATGAAATGGAGGAAGAAGAAATTTACAGCACAAAGGAGACTTTGTTCTAGGAGAGTGATGGTTCCTCTCGAATCGAGCCATTAGGAGGTCTGGTTGCCTTGAATCAACCTCTCTCCCTCTTTTCTCTATTTTTATTTTGTTTATTTGCGTTACGGCCGATTAGGCACGTAAAAGACTAGGGGTAAGGTGATCCTTTATTTCCTCTTTTTCAATGTCTAACTTATTCCTAATTGGAGGTAGGCTCTCTTCTTAATTAAAGGCTACAAAGTTGGAAGTTCTATTTTGTGCCTATACCTCTAATTCATAGAGGCCTTATTATTATTATTTTTGGCAATGAGTCTGGAGCATTCAATGATCCCTAGTCTGTGATTTAAGACTGTCTTTGGTTTAAGGGTGACGCTCACTTTGGGGATTGATGGAGAGGATGATGTAGTGCAACCTCATCTTGAAGTTAAAGATGAAGTGGATCAGCATATGCGGAGCATCCAAAGGTTGTTAAAACTTATGCAAAGAGAGCCAAGATGGGGATGGCTCATGACTTGGAGTGCTAATGCATAAAAAGCTGTTGTCGGTTGCTTTGAAACTTAGAGACTATGCTGTACCATGATGGCCATCAGTAAATATTCAAAGAGCTCAATCGTTCTAATCGATAACTACTGCTTGGGATGAGTTGAAAAGATGATGGAGGGTAATTCCTACCCTTCAATTATTGATAAACACTGTACAAAAGACTCCATCAACTTACTGAAGGTACGAGGATGGTTGCTCAATACACGAAGGAGTACTTCTATGAGTTGCTTGTTAGAAATCAGTTAGGAGACACCCAACAGCAGCTGATCGCTAGATACTTAGGCGGGTTGAAACCATTCATCCATGCTGCCACTAAAGTAAAGGCTCTATCAAAGAAATCCAAAAGAGTGATATTTATGTCTTCTCCATTTTCGGGCAGCAATATAACATCTTTCTCTCCGACCTCAAATGTGAGCCAACAGGTTTCGAATCAAGGTAATATTCAGTCCTCTAAACCTTACACTAATACTTCCATGGTTCAACAAGCGACTTTATCCAAAACACTCCCTAATAGAGTTAATGTGATGTGTTTTCGATGTAAACAAGGGACGCTTTTCATTCGAATGTCCTCAAGGTCGACAAGAACTCCTAATACAAGAAGAAACGCGAGAAGACATGGGAAAACATGACTATGGGGATTTTTTTTTAATAAAGGCAACAGAAGTATTGCAATAGAGGCTAATATTCTCTATAAAGACTTTTATGGCCCTTGCCTAGTGAGTAAGAGACTTTTCCTTTTCTGTACAACTAATGTGGAAGGATATTGGTTAAAATATAATATATACTCTACCATGTGTTCTAGTTGAGGACATAGAGCCATACTCATCATTGATTCAGTTAGTTGAGAGAATATGATTTTCAAGGAGTGGTGAATAAGCTCAACTTGAAGACGGAAGCACAATTTCAATCATACAAGTTAGTGTGGTCGAATTACTCTAGTATAGTCAGAGTCTCTTAACGGTTCATGGTTTCAATTTTTATAGGAAACAATTGCAAAGATAGATTGTGGTGTGATAATATATTTATAATATGTATGGATACATGTCACATTTTGACAATTTGACAATTTGATAGGGGTGCTATACAATACGTTAGAAAGAATGCCAACACTTTTTACATTAATTGTGAGAGGTTCACCTTGATGCCTTCCAAAGGTGATTCAACTTTTGAAAAGGGAAAGAGTACAATATGCCTTTTTAAACATGAGTTTGAAAATGAGCTGATAGAAGATGTCATGGTTATTCATGAACTAGTGAGAGCTAATATTGAGGCAGTTATGCAAAGTACAAGGAGAATGTCGATTGTCATACTTGAGAGCTTACTTTTAAAGTTGGTGACGAAATATGGGTGTATCTTTCGAAAGAAAGGTATCTTAGCGGTGAGTATCATAAACTCAAGCTTAATAAGATTGGTCCTTGTGATGTTTTGAAGAAGATTAATGACAAAAAAGAAAAAAAAGAAAAAGAAAAAGAAGTTACCTTTGGATTTGCATGTTAGTGACAACTTCAACATCAAACATCTTTCTCCTTACTATGGGTAGCATGAAAGCGAGAACTCGAGTGCGAGTTCTTTTTAAGAAGAGGGTGACTGATGTAATTCAACCTCATGTTGAGATTGAAAATGAAATGGATCAATATGTCTGCATCCAAAGGTTGTTAAAACCTATGGAAGGTGGGCCAAGATGGGGGGTTGTTTGTGAGCTACAATTGGTTAGGAAAATGGCCTTTTATAGGCATCCCTTACAAGTAAAATGATCTAAGTATTGATAAAAGACAAAAAGGACATGAAAGATATCAAAATGACTAAGCTAGCCCTACATCATTAACACTAACGAAAACACAAAGCCTGTGCGAATGAGCAAGTCGGGAGCTGATGTAAAGTGTCCAGTTGATGCTCCTGCATCACATCCTTCAATCAAACTTTGATGATAGCTCCATTAACATTCATATCGTGTGCTGTTAAGGGATTTGGCGGGGTGGAGTTGGCTGATTATGGACCTAATGGGAGGCCGAGAAAAGTGTTTAGTTTGGTGAGGAAAAGAGGTAAGGGAGTTTAAAGAGAAAAAATATTTGGGGAGGATACAATTAGGTAACGGAGTATGGAGATGGGATTGATGTGAGAAGAGAGTGGGTAGTGACTGGGTTGGTTGGGATACGGCAATGTAATGGGCCTATGTGAAAAGAGGGTTGGCTGGCCTAAGATGATCAATCACTAGATGAAAGTGGAGGGTTTTCTAATGGGGGTAAGAAGGTGTCTGGTGTTGTTGAGTTGAGTAGGATCTAAACTGACAAAAAATAGAGGCGATGATAGAAGACGGTTTTGTTTGCAAGATAGAAAAAAAAAAATTGCAGAGACTGCACTTTGGGTTGAAATTTTGAATCCCCTTCTAGATCATAGCATCTGGGCTATTGAAGGTTGAATGCAACCATGGTTTGAAATTTCGGTTTCGGCATATATTTCGGACCTAGCCGAAACCGAAATTTCGGGATTTCTCCGAAATTTCGGTCGAAATTGGGTAAAGCCGCTTGAAATGTCGGTTTTTTGGGCCGAAATTTCGGCTGAAATTTTGTAAAGGAATAAAAAATCAATATTTTATCCAAAATTTCGCCGACATTACTGAAATTTTGGTCGAAATTTTGTATGTTTCGGCCATTTTGGTGTCGGTGTTGACCGAAATCTGAAATTTTGGATTTCGGTCGAAATTTCAAACCATGAATGCAACAACAGCTACTGTTTTGTTACAGGTCTTCAGTGCATGTAACAAGAGAATAAGAAGGGGAAGAGTGGAAACCGAAAACTGGTTTCGGTTGCAATCTTCAATCCAAAGATAAAAGAAAATATCAAATTCCATGATAACCAAGATTAATTTTCTGTCCAACAGCAGCTGCCCCTTTTCTTCATTTTCATTCATGTATTTATACGAGAATTCTCCCATTAAGGTGATTGCAAATTGGAAAAAAAAAAGACGGAATAAGCAAGAGTTCGTCCTCCATTTGCTTCTCCATAGAAATATTAATCAAGGAGAAAGTAACTTTCTAAACTGACTAAATAAAAGAAAGGAACTTATTAAATTCTCCATTAAAAAAAGGAACTTATTAAATTCTCCAAGCAAAGAAAGGAAATTGCTAAACTAATAAAACTCAACAAAGAAACTTCCTAAACTTCCTTCTTGCTATTCTTGAAATGCCAAAAATGTATTAATGAAACTTTTGTTGGCAACTCTTGGTAAGTTATAAATAGAAATAGCTAAGTTGGGTGTTGGCTGCTTGATTATTGAAATTCCTAGATGGCATAACTTGTGAAATAAGAAATTACTACCTTTGAAATCTTGGACTTAGAAAGTGTTTCTAAATCTTGAATGGTTAAACTAGGAAAGTTGCCCATGAGTGATTTTCAAAACTGTTAAGAACACCATGATGTCATCTTGTGGTGTAGTGTAATGATGTCATGCATGTGTCTTTGATTTTCTCTCTCCTCTTCGTTTGGTGGGATCGAATTGAGCCATCAATCTTAGATGCACTCGGATCTCATGAGAACCTTTAGATGATCCACCTTTTGATGATATCTTTTGGCTATTCATAGCCACAAATATTCGCCTCGGGTAATTACTAGGAAGTGTATATCTCAGTAGATTTTAATTATTATTATTTTTTGGTATTTTCGGGTTGATTATTATTTTTTGATAGGTCAGCTGAGATTCAACCTCTGACTTCAAGGCTGAAAACCAAAGCCTTAACCAATTATTTTTGTTACTTTCGGGTTTATATTGGGAAAAAGGAATATTTTAAAATATATGACAGTGTATAATTTAAGAAAAAAAAATTGATAAAAATGAAAGGGAGATGATTTTTTTTCACTCCTCTGTAGGATTATGCGCCCCCCTTTTAACATGAATTGTGGGCAGACTTTTACGCTTTCTGACGTCAAAGGAGGGGGCACATAATCTGAGCGCCGGGGGGGGCGGGGGGGGAGCAAATGAAAATATTGCAACATTTTCTAAAATATCTGGATTATTTCGGGATGTCGTTTTATCATTATGTCACGATATAATCATGATATTTTGAAAAAAGTCGAAGATATTTGTGACTGTGGCTAGTTCGTTGGCCCAATTGTTGATCTTAACCATCCAATCTTCGATCATAGTGATCTTGCCCGCCCGATCATTAATCTGAGCAATCTGATCGGGTGCTTCTGCATATGGACCACATTGGATTTTGCAATATCTGCAAAGCAGATCTTTTTCAGGCCGATGGAAATAAGAGGATTCAGTGGGGTCCTAAATTTTTTGGAATTCTGCTTGCCCTGTACTGAAGGTGACTACCTTAATATTTTTAGGTGGTCTTTTTGCGGGGGATTAACTTGGTGAAGAGTTAGTGTATTAGAATAGGTCCATAACTTCTACGGCTTCCAGTGTGTTTCCTTCAACACGCTCATAGAGAGGGAAACAAGATGGTTGGTTGTTTTCCTTGGATGACATGTGTATAACAATAGATGATTCCAACCCTATAATGTATATTTTTTTGAGCTGGTGCCTTTGCATTTTCTCAACATACAATTCCTTTGATCAGTATCGTCCTTTGAAGTTTTTAAATGATCAGTTTAATGTTCCTAGTGTTGAGGATAAAAAGAATTCCTCTAGTGTTGAGGATACTTATATGATGAGCTTTTCTGGACATTTTTTTTTCACATGTATGTTCCTTCTATGATCATTGATTATGTCAATTGTTAAAAATGTTACCAGGAAAAATCTTATTAAAGAAGATCGTATCTATGTTTCGTAATTTGGATTATGCTGTCTTCTTCTAAACTCTAATGCAGGTTTCTTTGACGTTCAGTGGGTTGCCTATATGGCTGTACCTTTGACATGTTCTTCCCCTAATCACTAGATTGTCTTAAAATGGTTTTTTTTCTCTCTTGATGCAAGGTTTGAATGCACATATTTTCTTAGGATGTGCAAAATTATGTTTTAAAGCTTTTTGTGAATTGGTGTAGGTTGAAGTTGAGTTCCTACCTCTTTACAGCAGCTATGGTATAGGTCTTACAACGTGGAGTCCACTCGCATCAGGGGTGCTGACTGGAAAATACACCAAAGGCAACATTCCTCCTGATAGTCGGTTTGCCCTAGAAAATTACAAGGTAAACATCTTTTTTCTCAAGACTTATCTTACATTGTATTATTTGTTTTATTTCTAGCTATTCCAG
Organism: Tasmannia lanceolata; assembly: GCF_043159265.1. Lineage (NCBI taxonomy): Eukaryota > Viridiplantae > Streptophyta > Magnoliopsida > Canellales > Winteraceae > Tasmannia > Tasmannia lanceolata. The sequence continues at coordinate 11,119,987 of NW_027518714.1, read as the reverse complement.
GTTGTGGAATTTCCTTGTATTAATGTTTTCGTACACCATCCTATGCTATTCCTTAACCTGTTTGGTTCTAGAGTGTCCCAATAGAAGTTGAAGTATACTCTGTACTTCCATTCCTGTATTGGCAGATAGCTGCCCTGCACTTAACTAACATCAAACTAGCCGTGTTAGTTTCCCAGAAACCATTGTTTGGTTGGTCTCTATAGTGAGTTCACTTTTATTCCCCAGGGAAATTGCTCAATCATAATGTGACTCAAAATGATTTCTGTTGGACTCTTTACTAGTTACATTAAATAGCTGTGGAAATCTAGGACCGGCTAGTTATCTACTTAGGTTAGATTTAGTTGTAGATTGGAGTCTGGACTTTAGGAGGAATTCTTTGACTGGGAAATCGATCAAGTTGCATCCCTCTTATCCAAAATCATATCCACTTATATCAAGAGGGCGGGAAGGGATAAGAGAATCTGGAGATGGACTCCGGAAGGTTCATTCATTCTCAGATCTTTTTTCAACCAGTTTGACCCTCTTTACCTCCTCTCCTCTGTATAGAAAATTTGGTGCACCTCTTTCTCCTCCTTGTGTCATCGCTTTCTGCTGGATCGTCTTCCTCAAAAGGATTCTGACAGTGAATCATCTTCGCAGATTATTATCAACCATTGTGCTTTATGCCATGTCGACACCGAGACAGTTGCCCATCTGTTGGTTCAATGTCAGTTCACTCACGAGATCTGATGCTACATTTTCGATTTGTTTGCAGTCTGTTGGGTTCTCCCTAGGCACATATTACGAACCTAGTTGAGCCGTGGGCATATGCCAGTGGCCTTCAAGAGGCAAGATCCTATGTAACCGTTTCTTTGTTTCCATCCTATGGAAAGAAAAAAATTTAAAGGTGCCTCGAAGGGCGCTCGCTTGTTACAGAGGTTAATTTTTCGAAGGTAATCCAGTGGGCATTGATCCTTCTGACCTTCAAAGGCACCTACCTTTTTGTCTTCATTCTATTGGTCTTGGGAGGCAATCTGGCTGAGTAGATTCTCCAAGGAGGGACCACATCCTAGATGGCAGCTCCCTTCTCCAGGGAAGCTGAAGCTGAGCTTCGATGGCTCTAAGTCTTGGGGATCTCGACCCAGTAGGTTTAGGGCATCCTTATATCAAAGCAATACGGTTTGCTCTTTTTCAGGTCCAATCGGGATGAAAGACGTTGTGGACCCCGATCCGAGAGAGGCGGGGGGACGTGCCCCCAGACGATCTCTCAGGATCATCCACGTGAAGGAGAGCTCCACCAAGGAACTCTCGAAAGAGTGCCTCTCACAGCATGAGCGGCGATGTAAAGTGAGATACTTCTCGATTCGGGGACTAGCCCGGATTCGAGACGCACCTTAAACAAAGAAAGAGTCGTCATCCAAGGAAGTAGGCCCTGGATCCCATGCTGTGATCTGTCGCAACAGATAACCAGAGATACAAAAGGTCCGTGCCTGATGACGAATGGGGAAGGGGTTAGGCGCCCCCAATTTGCCCAAGTGCAAGCACCTAGTCTCTTATGCCATTTATTATTAACTTTGAAGAGTTTTGGGCGAAAATCATGCGAAATGGGAACGAATATCCCCGAGATAGCGTCTAGCTAATCATGCATGTCGGAGATGAATAAGATGCACACAAAAAAAAGAAATGAAAGACATGCCACCTAAGAATAGCTAGGTTATGAGTGTCATGCCTAATTGGTGTCTATGTTCTGGTGGACAAACACATGCATGCTACAGCTAAAGGTATAGGATCTGTACATGAAAGTAAGAAAACACAGCAAAACATACAATATGACAAACCCTAGACTCTAATGCGATAGTTGACTCGAACCAGGATGACCATCCATCCTGGCTGCACTACGTATCCCGGCCTCGGTAAGAATCAGAGTCAACGTAGTTCGGCGACCTATGCTAAACTACAATGCCTAACCTTCTAGGACCGCTATCCTAGACTTGATCAACTAGACTTGACCAGTTTTTAAAGCTTCTTGCGCCATTACTTAAGTTCAAGTGAATGGTAATTTTTAAGACTCCCTATATGCCCTAACTAATGCAAGTGGACCCTACACCCTATGTGTGACTAGGCTGTGTGTCCTAAGGAAAACCATGGGCTCTCTAAGCGCGTCTTAGTCTAGCCATCGGCTCGACTAAGTGTCTAACCGACCACGACTCGAGGCCTCTTAACTCTGAGGACACTCACACGACAAGACTCAGCATATCAACACAAACATGACAGACTCCTAACTCTAAGACACCCCAAACGCCTAGGACAGACTTCTAACTCTATGGGAAGATCTTTTGAAAATTGTTGGTAAGGTTATTTTGAAGAATTTTTGTAGTTTTGGATAAGTTTGAAAGGTTTCGAAGCTTATAGAAGTTTTTTTGATGTTGTGAAGTTGTGAAAGTTGTGACTGAACTCAGGATGCCAGCTGCACGCCTGAGCTGCCTACATACCCCTCAGCTAGGGATTAAGCCATCCGTAGTTCGGACCAGATTTTCCTAGCTACTCCTAATGACTCGAGATTTTTTAGATTTTTGGTTTTTTCAGATGTTTTTAATGTTTTTGACTTAAGAGGATAGAATCCTATCATCATAAGGGTAGGATAGACTCCAGATATCCCGCAAAGGTTGGACAACATCCTATACTCTGCAGGGGAAATGAACAGAATCACAACTCTGCAAGGGTTGGACAGCATCTTATACCTGGCAGGAGTGGATAAAATCACATGACTTGATGAGGGGATGGACATAATCCTAACCCCTATGATGATAGGACAGACTCCTGAAAGACTAAAGGACTGACTCCTATGCTGAAGACTGACTCTGAAAAATGGAAGGACAGAATCCTAAACTTTAGGAAGGGATAGGACATAATCCGAAACTCTACAAGGGTAGGACAGACTCCCAAACCCTAGGATGGTAGGACAGACTCTTAGACTCTCTATGACTGACTCTAAAGAGGAAGAAATCCCTTAACCTGCGAAGACTTTAAGGCAGGAAGGGAAGGGGTTGGCTCAGGATACGTTCCGTCATAGCCTGAACCTGGTAAAGGCGCTTCCAAAATCGATGGAATCTTAAAACACACGAAGGGTTCTATGGAACGGTGAAGAGAATAAACCTGATAAAGGGAGGAACTCTAAACACTATAGAAAATGATAACCTTGAAAAGAAAGGGTCACCTAGCCCCGTATGTAACGACGATCCACAAAAGGGAAAGGACATGACAGACCAAAGGTTTTATAATTATGAAATCTTGGTCAAGTTAAGGGTACTGCCTATGGAATCCAAAAGAAAGCTCTTTAAGAGAACAAATTTTATGATAGATGAGTCAAGCCACCTAAAACTTTGGACAAAATCCTTTAAAACATTCTAGGAAGTATCACTCGCTCTCTACCTGACATATTACGCTTGCATAACAGATCTCATGCACACAACATCAGATTCTCCTGTCATTCTTTTTTATTCACCTCTTCTCTGCTTTTCCTTTTTTATATAACACATCCAACTTAGGCAGTCAAAGTTTGCAACGTATTTAAAGAAATCCACACAAAGAAACTGCGATAAAGAAACCAAATCATTCCAAAATCGAGACAATGAACTCATATTTTTCAAGAGAAACAATGAAGACTGATGAGTAACCTCCAAAGAAGATAATCAATAGATACATGGAAACACCAATTTTGAGAAAACTACAGGTACTTTGAAAATATTCAAAGGAAATGAGATCAAGCAATTCACACGATCAAACCCTCGTCATGGGGTCTCCTGTGAAATCAGATGATACTCGTGCCCACGACATGGAGCAGAGTAATCATCTGATTTCCTACATCAGTTAAACATATACAACTCCACCATCCATTCGTCACAGAAAATTCGATCGCCACCTTGCACTCGAGGATCGAATTAAAATCCAAAGCCCATGAATCAATTCTATAATCAGAAAGCTAGGCAAATAACCATATGAATTTCAGCAAGATAAGAGGGGTTAGAGATGTTACCCAGGTGAAGAGCAAATGGTGGAGATGGGGTGTCAACGGAATGGGGGAGATGGGGCCTCGGTGGATGAAACGGGGTTGATCGGAGAGCGCCCGGAAAGTGGAGCTCGAGCTCCCCTTTCTGATTTTTTTCTATATAAAAACAAATGAGAAACCCCTCATCTGCTCACAGAAATGGGGCTCCTCCTCTCTCTCTCTCTGTTTTTTCTAATAAAAAGAGAAGTCCCAAATCTGAGATGTAACAGAGATGGAGGCTCGGATTTGTGCCCAGATTGAGGAAAAATGGATTAGAAGTGGAAACGACAGAGAGGGGAGAGATGATCGAGCAGTGGTGGCTGTTAATGGTGGAGGTGGTCGGGAATGGTAGTGACGATGGCCGATGGAGATGAGGGAGGAGATGCAGAGGTCGTGGTCGGAGAGGATGGCCGTTGGGGGTTGGTGGAGCCGGCTGCTGATGGAAGAGGGTTTGGTCTTGAAAAATGGGTTTTGGGGTGGGTTACGAAATGGGTTTTGGGTGGAGATGGGTAGAGATGATAACAGTGGTGCTACTGGATGGTGATGGTGGCCGTGGATGGTGGCTGGTGGAGGCAAAGGGGGAGGCACGGCCGGAGCTTCCTCTTCTTTTTTTTTTTTTCTTTTCTCTCCTCTGCTCTCTCGATCTTTCTTTTTTTTGAAATGGTGGTAGTGGCTTGATTAATTGAGGTTGTGGATGGGGGTTTGGAGAAGATGAAGAGGTGTGGATGGGAAGAGGCTTGCCGGAGAAGATGGAGGAGGAGGCGAAATGGTGACCGAAATGGAGGTGGTTACGGTGGTGTTAGAATGGGTTTGGCCGGCCGGATTTGCAGAGGTGGCTGGTCAAAATAGAAAGGGTTTTGATGTGGGATTGGGTGAAGATGGGTTTGAGATAATGGGGTTTAGGGAGATGAAGTGGGAGAGGTATGAGGGTGGCTGGGAAGTGGCCGGAGTTGGTCGGAGATGGGTGGAGGAGAAAATCTGCAGAGGTGGCGGTGGCTTAGGGAAGAAGGTGGCTTGCCGGTGGGAAGGTGGGTTTTGAAATGGGTTTTGGGTGGAGATGGGTAGAGATGCTGGATGGTTGATGAAAGGTTTAATGGAGGTTTGGGGGTTGGAGAAGAAGAAGGTGGTGTGGATGTGGGTTTTCGAAAATGGGTTTGGGTAGAATGGGTGCCGGATTCCGGCGGGGTGCCCGGAGAAGACGAAGGCTTGGGTGTGGGTTTTCAAGGTATTGAGAAGAGGGGAAGAAGAAGAAAGTGGGGGTGGGAAGAGGCTAGCCGGAGGCAGGAGAAATGGCCGGAGATGGTAGGTGGCTGGTCTCCTCTCTCTCCCTCTGTTTTTCTCTTTTTTTTTTCTTTTCCAAAGATGAGGCTTCTCCTCTGTTTTTTTTTTCTTTTTTTCTCTTTTGCAAAGATCGAGCCCCCTTCTTCGAGAAACCCTAGCTCGATATATAGAGGGAAATGGTAAATTTTTCCTCCCCCCCCCCGTCTTCCATGGACAGCCGCCACCTAGTGTATTTGTGATGAATTTTTTAACCTAGGGGGGGGGGGGGGGGGCAAGTAGAAAACAGGGTGAGGATTCTCCTCTCTCTAAATGATCCTCACCCCTTGATCTGATCCAAGGGTCACTAAGGATTGCTTACACCTTAAGGAATATTAGAATTCCAAAATCACCCTTCTAAATGTGGCAAATCACCATTTTACCAAACAAAATATCTTGCCTTTTATAAAAAAAGGAGGGCGATATCTACACAACCAAGCTTTGATAATTCACCCTATCACAACCCAACTTTGATTATTGCACACACTTCGCCTGTCTTATTCTACACTTCTCGCCCGATTGCCATGAAATTTTGCAGGAGTATCCTTGAGAATGCTAACAACCTCCTAGGGAATTTGTACCCAGGAACACGCACAATAAGATGCTCAAACCTCAAGCCTTCTTCTCATTTTGGGCCCAGTCCTTCAGGAATTCTCGGGACATGTTGGGACCCGGAATTTGAGAATTTTATTCGATCTTTGAAGTTCTTATTCGATTTTGGGGATTTTAGGGTCCGGTCAAAATGGGGTGTCTACAGATGTGTTCGAGGCTGAGGTTTGGACAATGCCATGGGGTCAGGTTGCTTTACTCATCACATCTGGATTAGATCATTATTGAGGGGAGCGTACTTTTTTTTTTTGAGGATTAATATTGGGGGGGGGGGGGGGGAGGCTGACTGGCTTACTAGTGCGATGGCTGAGGGGCGTGGCTGCCTGCCGGTGGAGACTCACTGATGCCATTGAGGAGATCCAAGATAGTCTGGAGGGTTATAGTACTGTGATATCTCATGAGTGGGGGTCGGCCAACTCAGAGGCAGATGCTCTAGCTCGATCTAGGGAGTCGATTATCTTGATAGATTACCCCGTTGAGGTGGTGCAACCCTAACTGAAGCGAGGATCAGATTTGTAGTGCTTACCCTCCTCTTCTTTTTTGTTTTTGTACTAGTGCTTCCGAGAGAGCTTCTAGTTGTATTCTCCGTTCTCCTCATTCCTTTCTTTTAACTTGTTGTTGACCTCCTCGGTCATTGGGCTTTGCTTGACAATTTCCCAGTATTTTTTTCTGAACAGTAACAATTTCCCAGTATCCAAAAAATAAAAATAAAAATCTGGGATCAGCTGGTGTAGTTGGATAGTTAGAAATGAACTAGGGGAAGTTGTAAAAAAGCCATTCTCAAGAGCTATTTAGTGCTTCTATATGGCTTACGTATATTGAAGGAAGAGCAATCCGAAAAATAGCGGATGGATGGACATCTGCTGAACGTCTTCTCGTGAGACTAAGAGGTTATCCCTGAACCATGGAGATCCGCAAACTTTATCATTGAACTGCTTCATATTTGCAGGACTATATCTCCATTCTTCTTTCATGTACATAGGAGTTTTAATGAGATGCTTGATAGTTTAGCGAGGTCTGCAGAATAGACTGTTTCTTGAAATTGGATGAGTGCTGGCATTATGGCGGGACTATTTTATGCTTGTTCCATCTTTTTATTTTCGAATGGCAGAAGGTTGTTTGTCCCTTCGTATGTTGTACACTTTTTTGTGTTATTAATAAAACTTTATGTGTTAGGTTATAAAAAAAATTAAAACTTTATGTGTTCTTGCTCAAGAAAAAAAGAATCAAACACGGATTGGCTGCAGGAGGTATATACAGGAGGGGAAAATAGCATGAAGAAGAACAAACTCAGCTCAGCAATTTGAGCCACTAGAAAGGAAACCTGAATAAAAAATCTATAGGCTGGCTTTCCCATGGAGTAACACACATAGATTTAAGTGTTTGTCCTTTAAAAAAGTAGAAATTCCTTCCTTTAGTACAGTTACCTATTCATTTTGAAAAAAAGAGAGAGTTACCTATTGCATATATTTCTATACCTACTTCGTTCTACAATTCTAATTTCTAACTACTATTGCTTAAAAAGCAAAATTAATCTGGTTGTTGGACTGCACGTCGATTTGTAATAAAATCAACTAGAAGCTTTTCAAAATACCAAATATGCCCCCCTATTTCAACCCAATAAGTCTGCAACTCAGTTTGGAATAAAATCTACTGGAAGCTTCTCAAAATACCAAATATGTCTCCCTAATTCAAAGTTCAAACCTCGACCATGACTATAATTTGGCAACTTAAAATTTTTAGATATCCCACTTTTTTAGTTGATGTAGTCTACCGCTGGAACTATTCCAATTCTTTTCCACCTTGGGTCCTATGAGTTCTAGAGACTTGAGCGTTTTCAGAAACCCGATCAGAACTCAAAAAATTTCCAGAAAACTCTCCACAAAACTCCTACCTTTTCAACTGTTCTCAATCATGGTGGGCCACCTGCTGATGTCATCATGGTGCCATCATGATGACATGCAGACATCATCATGTTCCCCATTTTCCATTTCCTTATATTTTATTCGTTTGAGCAATAAATTCTTATGATTCACGAGGCTTTTGGAGACTCAATGTTGGCATCAATACATTTATAGCAGCTTGCCAACTGAAAATAAATGAAATTACCTATGTAGGAAAAAGAAGAAAAGAATATATATGTATGATTGTAGGAAGAAGCAATGAAATATGAATAGCTCAAATTAAAATAAATCACTGATGGAGCATAAAGAATAGTAAAATGTTTGAATGAATTAAAAGATTTCAGGTTATCTAACTATTTATATTTTTTCCTAGAAATTAGATGCCCTTAAGGGCCTATTTAGGTGAAAAGCCATCTCTTATCAAATGGTTTTATTATTATTTTTGAAAAAGTAAATTGTTTTAATAAATCAAAGCAATACAAACGGGATCGCCTTGTTATCCCCACAAGGACATGCATAGGCAAAAACATCTGCCATTAGCATAAAAAATGGCACCCCAAAGCTTGCCTTGCGAATATCACTATTTTATTTGAAAGATAACAAATTTTATTCCATTAATAAAGAGGGGTACATAGAGGGGAGAAGTTGTCCCCAGAACTAGGATTACATCCAGGACTTAATTCCCCCCATTGGGTAGAATCACACGAGCTGTTAGTAACTCAACGCCTTCCTTTGCAAGCTGATCCGCGATAACATTCGCCGAGCGCCTTTTGTGATTGATTAGGGGATGCATAATACGGATTAAATAGCGGATCCTGATTACTCCGCCAATGCCGGCCCGCCCCGGGTTACCGAAGGAACTGCCATCAAAGTTAAGTTTGAACCAGCCGTCTGGTGGAGGTATCCAATTAGGCATTATCTAAAGGCGAGACTTTTTTTCGCCAATCACAATATTCCAATAGCATAGTGCTTCCCCCACCGAGTAAGGTAGTCCTTTCTTGAATCGATTTCACGCAATAATCGACATTTTAACCTCCAAAAGGATATGATGCCAAGTTCTACACTTGTTTTGAAATATATGACAATTTCGCTCTAGCCATATATGCCATATTATCGCATAGGGAATGGCAGTCCACATTGATTCCCCAAGGCATCCTGTAAAAACTCCACTCCAATGTAATATGATTTCCGATATGCTACTCTGCATTACCCAGTGCATCCCAAAGGATTTAAAATTCGCCATCCAAATCCGGAAAGTGAAGGGGCAGACAGCTAGCAAGTGGTCCAACGATTCCTCGGCATTCCTGCACAGGACACACCAATTAGCTAAATGAAACCCATGTTTTTGCAGATGTTCTCATGTGTTAATACATCTGTGGACCACGGTCCATGTGAAATCCGTGACCCTCGGTGGTGCGATATTTTTCCAAACTTTTGCTCGCCGGGAGGCCGAGCCATACCCGCCCGATATTTTTCGGAAAAAAGGTCTCGCAGAAAATTCTCCTCGAGGATCCGGTTTCCAGACCCATTCATCTTCTGTGTTTGGTGATAGGTAGCATTCATATAATTCCTTAAGCAATGAGGTGAATGTGGGAATTCCATCATCCTTATGATTGCGACGAAGCCTGATATCCCACACCTAATTTCTGAGTCCAGAACCCCGGGAAAGATAATCCGATATTCGAGCTTCCGGGTTTACTGCAATCCGATATAGAGTTGGGTAGGCTTCCTTAAGTGAACTTTCCCCCAGCCATAAGTCCACCCAAAATCTGACCATATCCCCCTTTCCAGCTTTAAATCTCAGATTGGGAGAGAGTAATAACCGTGCACTTGTGACCGATTTCAAGACACCAGATCCTTTACCCCTTGCCGGGGATCCACTCTCCCATTCGCCCCAACCGCACCCATATTTGTCGCGTATTAGCTGGTGCCAGAGAGCATTTTTCTCAACCCCGAACCGCCATAACCACTTTCCCAATAGCGACACGTTCTGAAGCCGAATCCTCCCAATACCCAACCCACCCCCCCCCTTTCGAGCTTTACATCCTTTTTCCAATTTAGTAGATGGCTACTTCTTTTTCCATGCTCCCTAACTTCCCATAAGAAATCCCGCTGTAGTTTCTCGATTCTTTTGGCCACCTTCGCTGGGATTTTGAACATGGACATATAATAGACACGCTATTTGCCAAGGCTGCTTTGATGAGCGTGATTCTTACACAGAAGGATACATAATGTCTTTTCCATGTGGCTAATTTCCGTTCCACACGTTCGACAACCGTATCCCCCTGCGCAGCTTTCGGGACTCCAAAACCGAGTGGCAATTTAGAGAAGAAACTTTGCTGCATTCATTATAATTTAATTTATTCCACCTCCAGTTGGGGGCAGCCCAGATGTCCAGTTGGGGGCAGCCCACGTTCGACAACCTGATGCAAACATAATCCTTACTAATCTCAAACAAATCATAGTATCCTAAAGAGGGATATTGTCAAAGAAATGAGTTTTTGAAGCCCTTTTTGCCACGCCCACAATGATTTTATTGATAACCGTCCCGAGGCAGTTGAGCTTAAGCTTGCCTTCAAATATTTGGTCGTTACTTTCAGCCAAGTCCTCTAAGCCATGGATGGGAAAAGAATCTTCTAGATGCACAGGTCTTTTATTAGTAAACTTTTGACTTCATCATTTTCTGAGATCGACCAAATTGGAAACTTTTGTAGGAATGCTTGGACACAAAAAAAAACTTAGCGGAAGACTTCAAGATTTCTGAAGACTTAACATAGATAAAGAAAATTTGCCCTGTATTTTCTCTATCAAAACCAGAGAAGGTGCAGTTTTTCTGGTCAATAATCTTTCTCTTTGCCAGCTGATCCCCTGTAAGAATCTTACCAGTCATTGCACACCCCCAAAAACAATTTCTCTGGGAGAAGCTGGATTGCTCCTTATGTTTGCAAAAATTTCTTTCCTGTCCCTCCATGAATAGAGCGTGGAAAGTTTTGACCGGAATTAGGCTTCCAAATGATATCATCCTTAGTGGCATGTCTTTTTGAAAGATTAAAAGGGACCTCAGTAACCTCTTCAGAAGCGCCGAAGGACGGTCCCTCACGGAGAATCAAAGTGATAGTCCACATTCTGCCCTCAAAATAAATCTAGTCAGCCACCATAGCTCTTGGGTTCACCGCTCTCCTGAATAAATTAGGACATGTTTCTGCAAGGATTGCATCATCACACACCATCTGTCGAGCTAGAAGAAAGTATCCTTCCAATTACCGATACGATATATGATGTTATCTTTAACCTTTTTGAACTCCTTTGTCCATGCTTTCACATATGGGACCCCGACTGACCCCATTCCCCTAGTCTCATCTCCATCCTAGGACCTTGATATTTCACTTTTATTACATCTAACCCAGAGGTCCTTATCATTGTTGAAAAGTCCCCACCACCACTTGGCAGAAGAGCACAATTATACCCTCTAATGTTCAGCACTCCAATGCCTCCTGCACCTTAGGACAACAGTCTTGTTTCCATCGATTAAGTGAACTTTCTTAATGAGATATGTTTCAATCCATAATAAGTTCTTCGATCCATTCAATGTGATCTGAACTTGAGGTGGAATTCTAAAGATTGGTAGAGAGACAATGGGAATGTTGGCTAGGGAGGCTTTTAATAATGTAATTCTTTTAGGGAGAGTGATGCTTCCCATGCCAACTTTCCAATTTAAACTCAATCCTTTCTACCATTGGATCCTAGCCATGGTAAGGGCACTATCTTTTAAAAGAAAACCAATGTACTTAATAGGCGATCAGAGGTCTTGAACCAAAGAATCCCGCCAATGAAAAAGCTAGATCTTCCTCCATATTGATTCCACTAACCTAGGATTTATCAGTATTAATCCTCCACCCCATTGTCTCTTCAATGAAAGTAATTAGGATATAAATCTTAACAGCCTGGTCTTTAGAAGCCGAAAATTGAATTAGAGTATTATCAATATATTGGAGGTGAGAGATAACAAGTTCCCTGGGATAGCCCAGACACGATACCCCTCTCATTAGCTTTCGATAGAATGTAGCCCATAGATTCCACTGAATTAGTGAAGAGAAAGGGAGACAATAAATCTTCCTGTCGCAACCCCCTTTTAGGGGAGAAATGGTTCTGCTAGCTTCATCAATAACAAAAACCTCTCTTTAAATGGATTATATCTATAGTACTTGCATTATGTTGATTTTAGATAGATGTTAACATGATATTAATCAATGGTAGGTCTAATAAAATATGCAGTTATATTTTGCTTTTGTTTTTGCTATGGTTCTTCTTATCTATTTCTATTGTTGTTCCAATTTCTTAACTTCCTAAAAATTATTTTCTCTTTCCTGAAACGGGTGGAACAATGAATGTTCCATTCCAGTAAGAAAAACATTACGCCCATCCCAGCAGAATTGCCAACTAAGATATTCGCCATGCAAAGTCACTAGCACAAGGTCATAGATGTGTACAAAGTTGCATCGGAAAATTTAGATACCAGACTCTTGTTATGAAATGTAGCCTGTTGGCGTTCTGCAGGATTTTGCACTGATATTTCTGATCAGTTTAAGTTCTGCATGCTTTTGTTTCATTAATTTAGCCCTTCATGGAATTTTGGGTTGATCAAATTGACTCCAGGAAACGACAGGGACTTAAAGTATTGGATTGTGTTGTACACATCTATTATCTCAAACATGGATGGCTGGGTTTCTTATGTTTCTGGATTCTTTCGGCATCTATCTTACATCTCTCACTACATTTTGCTGCCATGTAGAATCTTGCAAGCAGATCACTGGTTGATGACGTGCTGAGAAAAGTAAATGGACTCAAACCCATTGCAGATGAGCTGGATGTGCCTTTATCTCAACTTGCAATTGCATGGTGTGCTTCAAATCCCAATGTCTCATCAGTTATTACTGGTGCTACAAAGGAGAACCAGGTAAATGTTCCTAATTGGTGGCCTGAAGTGTAATGTTGGATCACTGGCTTTGTGATGCCATGGGCATGGAATCAAATCATTGTGCATCTGTTTTTTTTTTTTTTTGGGTCTCCATTTATTTCTTTATTGCCAGAAAAGAAAGATGCTCGCTACCTTATATATTCTACTTGGAGTTATGTCATCATGCTGGCTGGTTGTATGATAGCTGCTGTCTTGATACAAAATAGTAATGTGGCAGAACTTGGGTCTTCTTCTCATTTCGTATGCCCATGATTATTTCCATAGCGTCATAACCCTCGACTCGGCTCTGCCTTTGTCATGCCTTTTTTCCTCCTGGGCTTACCTCAGGCGCAATCTAGGTTTAGGGGCTTAATGTGTCTGTCTGTGTCTTCCTAATAAGTTACAATCTTGTTGTCCACCGGCAGAAGCATTGTGCTGCTACTTTGACTTACTAGATCATTTGCATTGCGGACTGCAGATAGTCACAGCATTTGTTCGTCTTCTGTTGTATGACTAGTTTGTTAATGATTGCAAATTGGGGCAGATTTGTCCTTTTCCTTTAAATAACTTATGGTGAGTTAATGGGTGCCGTAGTGTTTTTAGCTTTATCATTGGTGCATGCTAATATATTGTATAATATGGTATTTCAGTAAAATCCCAAGTACATGTAAACTCAGTATATTTTTTTCTGTTATTACTTCTTTTCTTTGGATTGGAGTATGGGCGCCAATAGAGTGGACCAAAAGATAGCTTTGGCCCCAAAACACAATTAACCCAATCCAGATTGGCCCAATTACGATGTATATTTTGGGTTGAATAAGGCTACGGACCTTGTCTGTTGACACTCGTTGATGACTGATTCGGTATCATATAAGATTTTAGAGGTCGAAAATTTTTGCTCAAGAATTTCTTGCTTACATTTGAAATTTTGAACTTAGTAACTTAGTTGACAGTTATGGGAAATCAAGAATTTCTGGCTTTTACATTATTGACAGGAGTATCATGGAAAATCCTCGTACCTTGATTTCGATCATTAGCTGTGTGTCGTGTTTTTGGTTCGAGATTTGGCTTAATTTGAGCTCCTCTGAGCTTGTTTCTTGCTTCACCCTTAAGTATGAGATGTAGATCCTACTAGGCCAGAGCTTAGTTGGTTTCTCTATATAGGTGTTTTGCTGAACTGATAGAAGTTAAACCTGTAATGCAGATTCAAGAGAATATGAAGGCTATTGATGTCATTCCATTGTTGACACCTGAAGTGCTTGAAAAGATAGAAGCAGTTGTTCAAAGCAAGCCTAAGCGTGGCGATTCCTACAGGTAAGTTGGTGCACCGAATTATGGTCTTTCTCGTGTTTTGCTTGCATGTGATTGCCAATTATCGAAAAATCAGACAATAAAATTAGAAAGTTGCAGTTGCCGCCAATTGTGTTGGATGGGAATCATGGATTATTTCTGTTTCAAAGTTTATGATCTTTTTTTTTAAAACTTTTTTTGGGCCAATCTTGGATATCCATTACAAACCAGTTATTGGATTCATGTTTTGGGATTTGGTTGTTGATGATTGATGTGGTGATTAAAGATCCATGTCCAACTTATTATGTGTTATGGGTTGTATGCTTATGACCTAGATGTGCTTACAGTTCCAGATTATGATGATCATGTTTACTGTTATTGAGAAAGTATGTTATTGAGAATGATACCATGCTATGTACCTAATTTGACACCAGTGAGACACCATGGTTAGGCCCACCAACATTTTGGCCCTGTTCATTTTAACCTATGACAACCGATTGTGAGTCCAAAACCCCTCAAACCCCTCAAACCCCTCAAATCCCTCACCACCCTATTTATACCTCTCCCCACTCCATACCATCTCCAAAAACCACCTCCTTCCCCTTTCGCGCTAAACCGCCACCATTGTCAGAAAACCACCAACGTCAGTTCCAATGGGAGACCTCCAAACTGACTTTCTTGACAATAACACAGCCCTCTTACTCAACCCCCTAAACCCAGAAGAATTCAGAGAACTAGGGCGCATGATTATCGATTTCTTTGCCGAGTACTACCGTGACATCCAAAAATACCCAGTTCAAAGCCGGGTAGAACCCGGTTACTTACGCAAACTCCCAAGGGAAATCGGCCCTTACAGCCCCAAACCCCTCGAAACCATCCTCCAATATGTTCAAACCGACATAATTCCCAGCATTACCCACTAGATGAGCCTCAACTACTTTGATTACTTCCCCTCTCGCAGGAGCACCGCCAGCTTCCTTGGCAAGATGCTCAGCACCAGACGCATTGCGTGCTCCAGAAAGCCTCTCAGATTACCAGAATCCACCCCGACAACTTCTGTGCAGTTCGGACTAGGGGTGGACATGGTTCGGTTATGGGGTAGACCCATGACTGGACCATATGCAACCGGTTCCCAGAATTTGGAACCAGAACCGAACCACTTATTGTTGGAACCTAACCAGAACCGAACTTGATCGGTTCGGTTCTGGGTTTACCCAACCTTTATTTTATAAAATTTTCCCCATTTATTGGATGAATGGATGGAATGCATGGGCTCATTTATCATACTATGGAAATAAATTTTTTCCCATTTATTTGAGGAAGCATGTTTCTATTTCTATGCAAGGTGCTTAAGGGTTTGATATATCTTCATCGAGCATAAGTAAACCATTCTCACGGAACCATTATGGGGAGGGGGGTGATTTTATCTGTTAGGGGTTTCATCACTCTCGGTTCTAGGAACCCAAACCCAGAACCAAACCAAGTGCAATCGGTTCCCAAACATCTGAACCGGAACCGAACCATTTAAATTTGGAACCAAACCGAACTAGATAGGCCGGTTCGGTTCGGTTGAACCGGAACCATGTCCACCCCTAGTTTGGAACAAACTCGGATGGTTTCACTTTCTCACCTGGATCCTTCTGTAAAGCAATTGTAAACGATGTGAAGGCCAGACTTACCTCACTTTTTCTAACTGCCACGGTGGGGACAACGGCGTCAACTTCCGTTGACCCGCAAGGCCCATTGTTTCACGTTGCGATAGAGTATGGGATGTGGATCCATGTCTCTGTGAGTACACCGGCAGCGCGCATCTGTTAGGAGTTCAGGCACTATATAGATGGTGTGGAGAAAGCTGACTCGATTAGTCTAAATGCACAAAAGTGGTTCTTTACAAACTTGGAATGTTGTTGATTTTGGGGTGAAGGACCCCTAGTTCGCTTGTGAAGGCTCTTTCAACTGAGGCTGAGTCCTTGAAGAACAAAGCAACTGAATCTAGACAAGTTATTGACTACAAAGACTGGCAAATTGGATTTAGTGGACGTTTTGGAGTCATGAAGCTGTGGCTCGTTCTACGTTCCTATGGTGTGGTCAACCTATGTAGATTCTTAAGGGCCCATGTCAAGATGGCTAAGCACTTTGAAGTGTTTGAGATAGTGGCCCCTAGGACCTTTGCCATGGTGTGCTTACGGAGGAATACCGTATGAATTTGTTATGGAAAGTCATTTATGCTTCGTTTGGTTACACAAAAGCTCGACAGCCGCTTACGCTTGTGACCAGAAAAGTTTTCCGCGAGTGAGTGATACCGTTTTCTTCCTCTCCAACCGACGAGTGACCCCCTAAAGTTTCAAATTGATCTGACATCAAGAGAGGGAGACCGGAGCTTTCAAAGTTGAGTGGCAGTTCTGTAAATTTGTTGAACCAGTAAATTTACAGAAAGGGCGACTCAACTTTGAAAGCTCCGGTCTCCTTCTCCGGCCGTCCGTGATCAACTTGAAACTTTAGGGGGGTGACTCATCGGTCGGAGAGAAACAAAACGGTACCACCCACTCGCCAGAAAACTTTTCCGGTTGCTGGCGGTAAGTAGTTTTCCGGGAGTTTGCATAGGTAAGCTCCCTATGCAAACTGTTCCCTTTTCCGTTAAAATTTAATGGTTTTTTCTTTCACTTTTATACGTCTACTTCAAACACTTTAATAGTTTTTATTTTTCTCTTTTCTACCAATCTCATCAAACATGTGCCATCTGCTATTACTTACGGTCTATTAGCTTAAGGGGTTGTTTGGATTCACAGATTTTAGAATCCAGGTTTTAGTTTGAAAACAGTGTAAAAGAGGGTTCATGATGAAGCTGCTGTATGCTGAGAAATCCAGGTTTTAGAAATCTTTCCCCCATCCTGAGATTTCTAAAACCTCGTATCCAAACGCCCCAAATAATAATCTATAAACCATCTATAGAGAGTAATGAAAAAAATGTACTATTACTTAAGAGATGTGACAATCCATCCTTGCAATACCAATCAGTGTTTCATTTTGATTATCTAAGGGAATGTATGGAAGCATGTCCTTTAATCTCGGCTACATCCTCTATTGTCTTTTTCCTGGTTTCTTAATCGAGATGGGTTTTGGATGTTGTCTGGGATTCATCTGCCTTGAATTCAAACCTCAAGCGAATCGGAGGGAATGGTTCTGGCAACGGTCCATGATGATCTCAAAACCCATGCAAATTGGAAACCAAACAGGGCCTTATGGAAAAGGAGGAGCAGGGGATTGAACTTAATTATACGAGCGAAAATCTTGGTATCGAGGGACATGAGCTGTATAAACTAATGTGACGGAATATTGTTAGTTACGTTGATTTGGTCGAATTACTAGCATAAAATAGTCATATGTTGGCCTCAGTTTATAGATGGTTTAAAAACTTCGACTGACTTCATAACAAAGAGATCATCCATTATTCAGTATTGGAATATGGACAAAGAGAGTGTTATACCTAGAGAATTTTGGTTCTCTAATTTGCCTTGCTATATTCTGGGTGTTACTGTTGAGGCAATTACCCATTGAGTGGAGGCGGGAAGCCGCGTTTTTATTTTATTTTTACACAACAACAAAAGCTCTCCCATCCGATTTGTAGTTGCTGAATGGGGAATATTCTGCATTTTGTTGGGTCGATCTTATTTTTATGAATGGTCTGGTCATCATCAAATAAGTGTGGCCTCTATTTGTTAGGGTGTCATCGATCCATACCGTCCGGCCCGAGGAAACCTTTGCACGCCTCCCTTGCCTTTTTGGGAGGCCTATGCCCCATAGAAACTGTCTACCTGAGGCTGCCCTTTGGCCCGTAGGTCCTGACACAAAGTTAAAATTCTAGCTCTTCCAGAGTGATATCTCACTGATGGCTCGGCCCCCCGCAAGGAGTCCTTCTTTGTCCATCCTTCAAAGATGCGCAGGAAAGGCCCAAAGCCAAGCCCAGAGAACAGTGAAGCTTCATAGGGTCTTTCTGTCCAGGTGCAGGTAGTCCGCATCTTCAATGACATGTCTATTTCACCGAGATCAACTGGCTAATCGGATCCTAATTTTCTCTTACAATCGGATCCGATTGTGTGTCAATGGTCCATTGATGCCCCTACTATTTCTCTTTTTGCTCCGCCTAAGGAAAAATGTTTCCATGCACTTGTCATGTGTTGGCAAGCTGGGTGTAGAAATCAGTCGTTGTCTATAATCTATATATGTTCTTACATTATTTAATGGTTTAGAATTTAGAAGAGTCTCTCTCTCTCTCTCTAAATGTGGGCGTATAGAGAAAAGAAATAGAAAGGTGAGTAAACTTTAACGTTAAACCTTTTGTAATGGTGTTTCTCTTTCACACAACACAGGGATTGCTTTAGGCACAGACAAGGAGGGTTGGTGCAACAAAGCGAGTGAGAAATTTCAAGGGTTGGCTGAAACAGTTTTTCCTTTTATCTTACACCTATCGGTGACAGATCACGTCCAAGTGATATGAAGAACGTGTAGATTAGTAATGGATGCTGACCCAATGGCATACGGCCTGGAGATTAATTCTAGAAGCTCTATGATTGATGGCTATGATTGTCCAATCACAATGAACGTGGTGATTGGTCCAACGAAATGGTTGGTCTACATCATTTTGGTTATGTGTGCCAGATTCGACCACCACTGATAGGGAGGATAGAGAAGCCTTTTACAGCTTATATTCTACAAAAGACTTCACTTTAAGCCTGTTGGAGCTTATATTCTACAAAAGACTTCACTTTGAGTCTGTTGGGACCTGGGCAGAACTCACCCTTTAAAGCTAGCCGTTATGGGGAGGGTGTCCAAGTCCTTAATTATAAGCCCATCTATATCTCTTTCACTTTTCAAATGTGGGATCTTTACTTTTGCGTGGAACTCCGAACAATCTGCCTCTCCATGCTGAAACAACATGGGAACTATGAGATATTCTCAGAGGAATTTTCTCCATCCTCAACGGCACACAGGGGTTACCACATCCTCGCTCTGATACCACTTGTTAGGATTTGGGTAGAATTCATCCTTAAAATCTAGCTGCTAAGGGGAGGATGCCCAAGTCCTTATAAGGCCATCCACATGTCTTTCACTTTTCTGATGTGGGATCTTTACTTTCGTGTGGAACCCCAGAGTCTAATAATTAGTTTTGGACTTGCAATCCGTTTTCGAAATCCAAAACAAAGAGGGCCTTGGTCGTCTGTAACGGTCTATAATGGTCCAGACGGGGTATGCATATCTTACTTTTATGAAAGCTCGCTTTGATATCTGTCTTTATGAAAGAAAACAAAACATGTGAATGGTGGTTTAGAAGGATGATTTTAACCTTGTAATTGGTGGCCTATAATGAAATATCAGAGAAGTATCAATTTGCAACTTGTAATTACCTTTCATGGTTAGAAGGACCACACACAGCCATTATTGGTCCAGAAGCTCGCTTTCTCAACCCTTTCTTTGTGAAAGAACACAAAACAAGTGATGGGTGGTCTATTAATGAATGATCACAAAGCGATTATCAATCTGTAATGTTCTTTAATGGGCCATGCATCTCTTACGTTTATGAAAGTTCCTTTTATCGCTTCTAATTTTGTGAAAGAAAACAAAGCATGTGGTTGATGGCTTACAAGGGTGATCTTAACCATGTGATTGGCGGCCTTTTAATAAAAGATCAGAGCTAGCAATTTGTAATGGTCAAGACGAACAATGCATTTCTTACCATAAGAAAGCTCGATTGCTTTGCTGTCTCTTCGTGAGAGAAAACAAAACATGTGCTTGGTGGCTTACAATACAATGATGGTCCTAGCCATGTGATTGAGGGCATGTTAATGAAATATCAAAGTGTGATCAATTAACTATCTGTAATGGCTCTTAATGGTCCAGACGTATGGTCACATTGCAGTTGAGAACAATATTCAATAATGGTCCAACCATAAGAGATTGGGCGAGGCTTAAGCAAATCATTGTCAACTCGGCACGGCATTGTTGAGTACTCAGTTGACATAGTCATAACTCTTACTCTTAACTCAGGATCCTAGCTTACCTACCAAAAATACGAAAAAAAAACTCTTAACTCAGGAGTGTTAGAGGAGTTTTGATTGACTTGGTAGGACAAAATTCAGACTCGAATAAGAGCTCGGTCACAGGTAAAAGGGAATTGAATCAACTAGGGTGAGTCAATATTGACTCACTCATGAACTTTTGAAACTCTATAAGACAGTGGCATTGCCTATTATTGCAAATGATGAAGGAGAGAAGCATGTGGAACGTCCTCTTTGCAACATATAACTCAAAGCAACAAGAGAAATGCTTTTGTCCCTCCACCATTTGTTGTCTGTCTATCCAGGCACACAATTCATTACATCATTGCATGTTAGTATTTTTAAATCAAAATTAGAGTTGAAAAGTCAAAGATACTTTTCCTTTGTATTTAAAATTTAGAGGGAAGATTCAAATTAAAGTTTCCCTCTCTTATTTAGAAGGCAAAAGTTTTTTGCTTGAATGAGGACTTGAACCCAAGACCTCGATGTGTGTGTGAACATTGTGCTCTCTAAACCAAGTCAAAATAAATAGTCCCACATGGGAGCTTGAGAGAAATTTTCTCATCCATATAAGATGGAGATTTGGAGAAAGGCTTGAGCCTTCAAGGGGCTTTAGAATTTGTTGGGTCTTGGACTTTTAGAAGAGCAAACATGTAGTACAAGTTCCAGTCACTATAGCCTTCTCGTCAGATGTCAATTCCTATGAGCATGCTGCTAATCTTTGGAATGCCATAGTAACTAAATATGAATTAGAGGATGCTGGAAATAGGAAATATGTGATAGGAAACCTATTTCTGCCCAAATAGATGAGTATCAGTTCATTATTGGTGAATTGGCTAAGGAAGGTATGAAATTACCTGATACATTCATGGCTGGTTCTCTCATTGAGAAATTGCCTTTGTCTTGGAAAGATTTTAAAATCGGAATGAAACACAAGACAAAAGAATGGACCTTAGACCAAGTGGTTGTTCGGGTTAAAATTGAAGAGAAAAACAGACTTAAGGATAAACAACTAAAGGCCAAAGAGTACACCTCTAAGGCAAACATTGTTGAAACCAAGAATGATGGATCTAAGAATCTGAAACCGAAGAAGGATAAAAACTTCAAGAAATCTGGACCTAAGAAGAAAGGAGTCTGTTTTGAATGTGGGAAACCCGGACACTACAAGAAGGATTGTCGACACCGAAAGACTGGTTCATCCAGTGCTAAGGTTAATCTAACCGAGGTAGATATGATTACAGCAGTTGTGACTGAGGTGAACTTGGTGGAAAATCCAAAAGAGTGGGTGCTGGATACAGGTGCTACCAAGCACATATGTGGAGACCGAAGTTCCTTCTACAACTTTACTACAGTTGATGGAGGAGATCAGGTTTATATGGGCAACTCACAGACCTCGAAAGTCATGGGCAAAGGCAAGGTCCTTCTGAAGTTAACTTCAGGAAAGATACTTGCATTGCAAGAAGTGCTGTATGTGCCGGATATACGGCGGAACCTGATGTCTGGCGTGCTCCTCAACAAAAATGGACTGAAGCTCACTTTTGAAGCAGACAAGGCGATCCTTAGTAAAAGTAATGTATTTGTAGAAAATGGCTATAATGCCAATGGTTTGTTTGTACTGAATGTACTTGAAATTATGAATGAAAAACCATCTTCTTCTGCTTACATATTTGAATCTTTTGATATATGGCATGGTAGACTAGGTCATAGAAGTACACCTTATATTAAAAGACTTTGCAACTTAGGTTTAATAAATGAAAAGATTGAACCTAGTAAAGAAAAATGTGAAATTTGTGTTGAAGCAAAATTCACTAAGAAACCTCACTTTAGTGTTGAAAGAAAAACCGAATTATTAGAGCTAATTCATAGTGATCTAGCTGATTTTAGAAATCTTGAATCTAGAGGAGGTAAAAGGTACTATGTAACCTTTATAGATGACTACTCTAGGTATACTAAAGTATACCTTCTTAGATCTAAAAATGAGGCTGAAGAAGCTTTTATCAAATATAAAAATGAAGTGAAAAATCAGTTAGATAAAAGAATTAAAAGACTTAGAACAGATAGAGGAACATAATACTCTATAACTAAGTTCTGTGATGATAATGGTATTATCCATGAAACCACAGCCCCATACCAACCTGAATCAAATGGTATAGCAGAACGGATGAACAAAACCTTAAAGGATATGTTCAATGCTATGTTAATAAGTTCTGGTTTACCCTTAAACTTGTGGGGGAAAGCACTTTTGGCGGCGTGTTATATATATAACAGAATACCTCCAAAGAAGAAGGGTAAAATACTATATGATTTATGGCATAACAAGATGCCTAGTTTATCTCACTTAAGAGTTTGGGGTTGCTTGGCTAAAGTTGGAATACCTGAACCTAAGAAAAGAAAATTAGGACATAAAATTTGTGACTGTGTATTCATAGGATATGCTCAAAATAGTACTGCCTATAGATTTCTGGTTTTGAAATCAGTTGAAAATATCCTAGAATATAACACTATAATTGAATCTAGGGATGTTGAGTTCTTTGAACATCACTTCCCTATGAAGAAAGAAATTCCTAAAGAACCTAGTAATGTTTCAAGAAATCAAACTGAAACTGAAAAGGAATTAGACCCTGAGTTTCAAGAACTCAGAAGAAGTAAAAGACAAAGGAAATAAACAAATCTAGGAGATGTGATGTTCACATATCTAATAGATAAAGATCCTGTAACTTATACTGAAGCTGTAACTTCTCCAGATACTGTATTCTGGAAAGAAGCTATAAAAAGTGAACTAGACTCCATTATAGAAAATCACACTTGGGAACTAGTGGACCTTCCTCCTGGAACTAAAGCACTAGATAGCAAGTGGATATTTAAAAAGAAGCTAAGACCTGATAGGACAATTGATAAGTTTAAAGCAAGGCTAGTAGCTAAAGGCTTTAGACAGAAGAAGGATATAGACTACTTTGATACTTATTCTCCTGTTGCTAGGTTGTCCACCATTAGGATATTATTAGCTATAGTTTCTATTCATAAATTGGTAATACATCAAATGGATGTAAAAACAGCTTTCTTAAATGGAGATTTAGATGAAGAAATCTACATTAAACAACCTGAAGGATTCATTGTAACTGGACATGAAAACAAAGTTTGTAAATTAATTAAGTCACTGTATGGCTTAAAACAAGCACCTAAACAGTGGAATGACAAATTTGATAGTGTCTTAATTACAAATGGCTATAAGATAAATGAATCTGATAAATGTGTTTATAGTAAGTTTAATGGTGATGAAGGTGTAATTTTGTGTGTATATGTAGATGATATACTGATTATGGGTACTAGTTTGGACATAGTTAAATCTACTAAGAGATTTTTAATGTCAAATTTTGAAACCAAAGATATGGGTGAAGCTGATATAATTCTAGGAATGAAAATCATTAGAAAAGAAAATGAAATAATATTGTCTCAGTCTCACTATGTGGAAAACATTCTTAGGAAGTTTGGACAATATGATAGTTCACCTGCAAAGACACCTTTAGATTGTCAGGTTCACCTAAAGAAAAATAAAGGTGAGTTGGTATCCCA
The DNA here is from genome assembly GCF_043159265.1 of Tasmannia lanceolata. Taxonomy (NCBI): domain Eukaryota; kingdom Viridiplantae; phylum Streptophyta; class Magnoliopsida; order Canellales; family Winteraceae; genus Tasmannia; species Tasmannia lanceolata. Next base: position 11,096,254 of record NW_027518714.1, on the reverse strand, counting down.
AAAGGAATACTCAAGTATTTTAGGTTCAGTGTCATATTTAATGAACTGTACTAGACCTGACATTGCACTAGCAGTTGAAAAACTTAGTCAACACACACATAGACCAGGACATGAACACTGGCGGGCTTTGACTAGGTTGTTGAGGTACTTAAAAGGTACAATGAACTTTGGCCTGCATTTTAGGGGGTTTCCTGTTGTCTTAGAAGGCTATAGTGATGCGAATTGGATCTCTGATTCAAGAGATTCAGTGTCTACCAGTGGATATGTATTCACCCTTGGTGGTGGTGCGATTTCTTGAAAATCGGTTAAACAAACATGTAGTACAAGTTCCACTATGGAAGCAGAATTTATAGCCTTAGCCCTAGCAGGAGCTGAAGCCGAATGGCTCAGGAATTTTATGGCAGATGTGCCTTTATGGCCAAGGCCAGTTCCCTCGGTGTTTCTACACTGTGACTGCCAAGCTGCTTTAGCCAAGGCAAAAAATAAGACCTATAATGGCAAAAGAAGGCACATTCGCCTGAGGCATAATTTGGTAAAGCAATACTTGAGTGAGGGAACAATAGCACTCGACTTTGTAAGGTCGGAGAGGAATCTGGCAGATCCTCTGACAAAGCCACAGATAAACAAGGTGGTTTATGAGGCATCGCAAGGAATGGGGTTAAAGCTCGTAGCATGAACCATTAGTGGTGGACACCCAACCAATGTGAAAGGAGATGCCTGGAGTTTGGTTTAATGGATACTAACAAGTCACCGGATGGTTTGTTAACACTATCACCCCCTACTCCTAGATGCAAAATGTTGGAAGATAGTGTTCACTGCAAATGAGAAAGGATGAGATATAGGCTCTTAATCAGTTCATAACCTATATTGGGTAGTATGTTACTTGCAGTGCATACAGGATGACTGACCTAAGTGAATGTGGAAGTAAGGCCGCCTCCTATGAGAATTTGACGAGTAATTCTCTAGAACATTCATGAGAACCAAGAGGAGAACAAGGCCAAAATGTTCCAAAACTGTGATTGAATCACCAAGGAATCGATGGTAGGGTATGGGTGACAGGTTAGTCGGTTACACCTACGAGGAAAGGTTGAAGGAGTCTAACTCTACCCGTACTCGGTAACGTAATCTGTTTATCCTAAATATCGGTTGAAGTCCAAAAGACACCGGTATGAATCCGCTCTATTATTCTAATGTGCTCAGAAACTTCCGTTTTCAAAACTGTAACTATATTTTAAATCTTGTGGGGGATTGTTAGTATTTTTAAATCAAAATTAGAGTTGAAAAGTCAAAGATACTTTTCCTTTGTATTTAAAATTTAGAGGGAAGATTCAAATTAAAATTTTCCTCTCTTATTTAGAAGGCAAAAGTTTTTTGCTTGAATGGGGACTTGAACCCAAGACCTCGATGTGTGTGTGAACATTGTGCCCTCTAAACCAAGGCAAAATAAATAGTCCCACATGGGAGCTTGAGAGAAATTTTCTCATCCATATAAGATGGAGATTTGGAGAAAGGCTTGAGACTTCAAGGGGCTTTAGAATTTGTTGGGTCTTGGGCTTTTAGAAGAGCACAAGCCCATGAGTAAAAAACACACACACGCGCGCGCGCGCTCTCCCCAACAGACACTTTCAGGTCTATAAAAGGGGATGAGATAGATTGTTTTAGACAGAAAAATACACAGACGTTTTTGCACTCAAGGTTTTCTGTTCTGCTTCCTCCTTGGTTCCGTTCTTTCCGAGCACAGTTCTATTGGTGATTCTGGGTGGACCAGTCAGCGAGTGCACGTGGACTAGGGCCAATTTCGGCTGTTTTATCTTGGAGCGTCAGTTCGCAAATCCCGGTTGCACTGGTAGGAGGCGGATACGATTCTTAAGGAGAGTGACCAGTGGCACGACTCAGCCTTATTCTTTTCAATCGGATTTCCAAAGGGTTTTAAACCAAACAGATAAGTTCTATTTTATTTCTGATTTCCAAACAGAAAGAGTTTTTCATTTCAAGTTGCAGATTTTTTGAGTTCGAATAAACCATAGATCAGATCCATTCTCTATACAAATTTCCAACACTGTATGATTGAAAATCCAAACCTATTTCCATTCCTTTTCTTCAATAAGCATTTTTTTTTTTTCATGATTTGATAGCCTCATTTTTAGTTAAAACTTTCTGAGTTTTTTTTTGTTGGAAAAGTTTTTTCCTAAACAATGTTTTTATATATGAAAAAAACATTTACAGACCTCAAAAACTATTTTCTATGGAAAAAAATTCCATGGTTGCCCAATACGCTGTTCGTTGAGCAGTTTTATATTTCATACAATCTTGGCAATTATTCTTCGACGCTGATTTAGACCCTTTAGGTTGATAGGTGCAGCCGTCTCTATATCTTTAAAGGTTCGGTTTAGAAAGGGCCATTTTGTGGAATCTAATGTTATATTATATCATATTATGGAAATGGAAATAGTTGATTTGAGGGTGCTAAGAAAACAATAACAAAGCTGATATTTATGTGTCCTTTTTACACCCCTCTTAATCTTAAAAACATTTTCATTGTGCAGACCATATCGTCATCTTCATGAACTTGTTTTCAAATATTCAGCACTTCCTTTTCCATGAAGTTTCAAATGTGAGTTAGCTATAAGAGCCAGGCAGTGAACGCTTTATATGAGCGCGAAGAAGAATTTGAACATAGATGGGGTGGGTGTGTCTATGAAAAAAAAAAAACGGATCTAAAATTTTCAGCTTCCTGAAATACTATGGGCACTGATGTAAGTATTGCCATGTTTTGATAATCGCACTAACTGTTCTTGTCTGTTATTTTTTGAAAAGCCGTCAAAGTTTATTACAGTTTGCAAGAAAAAGCTCTTACAAGCCTGTAAAAAAAACGAAAGGAAAGCAATACTAAACGGGATCCCGTGCTGAAAATAAAGAAGGGGGTAACAATAGCCGATTTGCTTAGTTTAATGTGCACATGTCCCTCTCTTTTTCGTTTTATGTGCACATGTCCTGAAAGCACAGGATCCCATTGATAAAACATGCTTGGACTATTTCCCCCATATAAAGACACCAGAAATCTGTGGGATTTCATTCTACACACACTCCCTCTCCGAGTCATGTCTCAGCACCTGCTTCGTTTCACTAATTATAACAACCCTCCATGCAGAATCCCTGCCAAATGCCAAATCATCAACAACTCGTCCGAGCACATTATCGCAAGAGAAACAACCAAGCAATTACCACTGCTTAAATCGAAACCTCGGTCCTCTGTTGATACGAAGCCCTCCATTCCAACACCTACAATCCATCCCAACTAAACCCATTGCAGAGACTGCTCGCATCTGCCTTAGATGCCGTCGAATATGGTGTCATCTCTAAGTTAGAAAAGAATCAAACACTACCCAAAACTATAGACCCATCTATACAAATTGCCGGTAACTTTGCTCCGGTACCCGAATCACCAGTCAAGCATAATCTCGACCTCGTGGGTCAGATCCCTACCAGTCTCCGTGGGGTCTACGTCCGGAACGGCGCCAACCCCATGTTTATACCCTCTGGCGGGCACCACTTATTTGACGGTGACGGCATGGTTCATGCCGTCTCTCTAAACGGAAGTGATAGCCCCAGTTACAGCTGCCGTTTCACCCACACAAATAGACTCTCCCATGAAGAGATGTACGGTCGACCACTCTTTCCGAAACCAGTCGGAGAACTACATGGCCACCTCGGAATCGCACGCTTGGCACTCTTCTTCACACGTGCTTTAGCTGGGATCATCGACTTCAGCCGTGGCACCGGCCTCGCTAACGCTGGCCTCATCTACTTTAATGGCCGGTTCCTCGCCATGTCGGAGGACGACTTACCATACCACATTGGCATCACCCGTGACGGCAATATAAAGACCGTCGGCCGGTATGATTTCTCCGGCCAGCTCCGGTCGTCCATGATCGCCCACCCTAAGGTGGACCCTACCACAGGCGAGCTCATTGCTCTAAGCTATGACATAAATAAGAGGCCTTACCTCAAGTACTTCAAATTCGATAAATATGGGAGAAAATCTGCTGACGTAGCTATCTCCCTCCATCAACCCACCATGATTCACGATTTTGCCATCACGGAAAACTCGGTCGTTATACCGGATCAGCAGGTCGTGTTCAAGATCTCAGAAATGGTACATGACGGGTCACCTGTTCTCTACGATCGTAACAAAACCCCTCGTTTCGGAGGCCTCCCGAAATGCGACTCGGATGAGTCGAGAATCCGGTGGGTCGACGTTCCAGACTGCTTTTGTTTCCATTTATGGAATACCTGGGAGGAAAATACCGGCTCCGGCGAGGAAGTGGTGGTGGTGATTGGGTCCTGCATGTCGCCTCCCGATTCGGTCTTCAATGACTCGGACGAGCCGCTACGAAGTATACTATCAGAAATCCGTCTGAATCTTACGACCGGCGAGTCGACTCGGAAAGAAATCGTTCCGGGATTGAATCTGGAACCCGGGCAGGCCGGTGAACAAAATGCTGCTGGGTAGGAAGACCCGGTTCGCTTATCTTGCGATAGCCGAGCCATGGCCAAGGTGCTGTGGGGTGGCTAAGGTTGATTTGGAAACGGGCGTTGTTACGAAATTTTTGTATGGTGAGGAGCGTTTCGGAGGCGAGCCTACTTTTGTGCCGGTCTCCGGGTTAACGGCAAAGGAGGACGAGGGTTATGTATTGAGTTTCGTTCATGATGAGAAATCGAATGAGTCGGAGCTGGTGATAGCGAACGCAAACAATATGCGGCAAGAAGCCGCCGTTAAGCTGCCATCTAGAGTGCCGTACGGTATTCATGGAACTTTTGTTACTGCTGAAAATCTCGAAACACAGGAGCTTTGGCATTAGTCATGAAAAATCCATTAGAGCTTAGGAAAATAAAGAACGAAAAAGCTCCGAACATATGTGAGAATGGAAATTGCCTAGATGCCATATATATAGTATATTTATAGCTAGAAATAGTTTACAAGGGAGTGGACTTCTTTGTAATGTAAATGATATTTCCGAGCTCTTTTGTTTGTCTTTACTTAAAATGGCTGATACTTCGGCTTTCTTTGTTTGTCTTTCTTGAAAATAAAGTTATTTTCAAGAACAGCAAACATGAAAATGCTAGAGAAAGGGGGTTGAAAGATATTATTCACCGATTTTTGTAACCAGCAATTATCTTTCGGACGTGGAAGTTTAGGGTGGGGTGCCTTCGGCTGATTTTGTTTATTGATTTCGACTTTCTTCTATTTTTTTTTTATTTGGGATTTGCTAGGGTCCATCGCAAAAGGTATTTCGCAGCTGGTCTCTCGCATGTCAGACCAGCCACCTCGTGAATGAAGACAACAAGCGACAGACCAGCTACGAAATGCCTTTTGCAGTGGATGCTAGCAATTCACTTTTTATTTTTAAAAATAGGAAAAATGTTTCTTTAAACACAACCCTAGATACAATCTTTAGATGATCTTTTTCTATTTTTTAGTGGGCTTAGTCAAACAATTATATTTGATGCACCCTACTAATCCAGTATTCTCTTAAGAATAAGGAACCATTTAGACACACATTGGATTTCGATTTGAAAATATTTAGGATTAGAAATCTAGAATTTTAAAATTTACAAATTTATAAATAGTGTCATTCGGATGACAGACATAAAGATTTCAATTTCAAATCTAAATTTAAAAAATCTCTCGTTTGGATGACTGCCAGTGAAAACGTATTTTGTTGTAGTAGTCATTAATTTCTCATGTTCTTGAAGGTTATCACGTCAACATATGAAGTACAAATAGGGGCATTGAAGACATTAAGGGTGTGTTTGGCGTACCGTTTGAAATAGCGTTTGAAACGCCGTTTTGGTGTTTGGTTGGCCAGATCAAAACGGCGTTTTAAACGGCAAACGGAGGTATTGTGTGTTTGGTTGCAAATGCCCCAAATCGGAGTTTTAGTGGTTAAATGACCAAAAAGGGCATTGTATGGTTAGCCTCAATGTAACTCAATTATTCTCTCATTAGGCTCAATATTAGAAGGTCATTAGGATCTCATTCAACACAATTAAAATTAAACATCATTGCCATAAATAGTTATACTATTGTTCAAAAAACAAAATTTAAAAAGTGGCACAATGAGTAATTTATATAGAACATAATTCATCACGAATGCGATCCCGAACTGAACCCATGAAAGCATCATCATGTGCATAGTCAAATGTATCGTTATGATCCATAGCATGATCATAACCCAAACCAACATTAACAGTAGGCATATATGTATCATCATGGTCAGCTCTATCGAACTCCTCATCACGACTTGCATGCTTTCTGATGTAGTTGTGTAGTGACATTGATGCTACAATTAGTTGTATCTGGGTTTTTAAATCGAATTTAGGCATTCTGGATAGCAAGGCCCATCTATTTTTCCATACACCAAATGTGCGCTCTATAATGTTCCTAAGAGAGGCGTGTGCTTGATTAAATTGCTCATTTGAACCACTTATTGGTTGAGTACCATGTCGAAAAGCTGGAACATGTGACCTTTCTCCCTTGTACGGGGCCAAGTATCCCTTCATATTGGGGTAGCCGGCATCAACCACATAATATTTATCTACATCAAAATTTGAAAAGAAAGTTATGTAAGATATTATATATTATATTATATTAAATTTATAGTATTATTTGTGTACTTACCTCCCCTTGGGTGAGGAAAATTAAGATCCGGCGTACACAGTGCCTCTGAAAAAATCCTTGTGTCATGAGCAGCACCTTCCCATCCTGCCCATGTAAAGGTGAAGCACATGTCAAAGTCACAGCATGCCATGACATTTGTTGAGGTGTAACCTTTCCTTCCTCGATATGGAATTTGCTCTGCTTGAGGCACAATCACTTGAATGTGGGTGCCATCAATAGCTCCAATACAATCTTTGAAGTATGGAAAAAATTTTGCCCTATTTTGGATGTATGCAGGAATAATATCATTGTAATTAGGCTCTGGCTTAATCATATCAGACGAAAATCGCATTGCACAAGTTAAGATTTTATGAAATTGCCGGCTAATTGTCTCTCCAGAATGTTGGAACCGCTCCTGCATATACCTATTAGAAACGCCATGTCCTAATGTCATCAGAAACATTGCCATTATCTCCTCAATAGACATTGCTTTCGTTGGTGTTAACCCATATCTTGTTTTGAATAAATTACACAAGTTCCTAAATACATATTTCTCCATACGAAGTTGCTCATAGCATCGGTTTGGTGCACCATCTAATAGGTCCATGATAAATTTATGCCCAGTGTATTTACTTGTTCGGCAAGGTGTCTTGCAAAAATACATAGAATAATACCTAATTGCATCTTGCACACCTTCAACAACCATGGCCATCAAATCTTCATCATCATAATCTTCGTCACTGTCAATTGATTCAATTGATGCATCTGACCCATCTCCTGAATCCATATTCCCTGCAAATAAAAAACCAACAACTAGCATATTCAAATCCCGTATGGCACACCAAGGGAAGATGTTACTGGTATGCTCCAGGCCTCTGTAGTGTAAAAACAGTTCAAAATAAATTGTATACGAATGAAAAAGTTATACATTGTCTTGAGCTTGTTCAACTAACATATAAAAACCAACCAGTTCGAAATAAAAGTAACAACCAACAAGTTGCAATACCCAAAAAACTATCAGAAGTTCACAACCATCGATCACAAGATAAAAAATAACGTGACTTGTCAACATCCAAGTAACACAAGTTCACAACCAACAGATAGAAAACTAATCAATGGGCTGGGGATAGTAAACATCGTCATCATCGAATGACGGTTGCAATGGGACTCCCAACTCATAATGTAGCCAACCAATCGTTGTTTTGTCATCTCCCATAGCCACCCACAATGCACGATTCTCTTTCACCTTAAACAATTTGCAAGCGGCATAAAAATTTAGTGACCCCCTCTCATAACCTGGCAATAAGGCTAATTGCCTCACGATTTTAGTCATGTCAGCATCAAACTTCTCCATACGGATAGATGTAGTCGTGCTCCTGCTTTCCACTGCAGTCGCGAGACGCTCTAAGTTTTTGGAAATATGATTTGCAACCGATCTTCTTTTTGCAACCCTTTGTTTTACATTAGGCTCTTTCTTCCTTGCTACTACATCTGGTTCCATCTCATCTTCACCATAAAAAGGCTCATTCGAAGATACTGGTGTGCCTACATCTTCATCTCCCTCTTCCTCTATATCAAATGGGGTAGATGGTTTGCTATTTTGTGTCTCAACTTGGCTTGCAGAAGGAGAAAATGCAAGTCTTCCAGTTGCAGAAACATCTAAGAACAACTCCTCAAAATCCCAACACCTTTCCAAGGCTCGACTCCTAAAGCACGCATACTTTTTATTTCTCTACACAAAACAAAAAAAGAAACATTATCCTTTTACTGAAATGGAAAAAAAACTTATAATAAAAATAAATTAAGTTTAAGTTTATTGATTACCTTAATTTGAGTATCCCACCAATCGTCTGATGCATCTATGCAATGCTTCGCATGATCAAAACCCAAACCAGTTGCACTGGTCAACAAAGAATGCCACAACTGCCACTCCTTTTTAGTCGAGTCTCAAGAATGCCACAACTGCCACTCCTTGCCCGTCTTCTCATTAAAACCATCAGTTGCTAGCGCCCACCCTTCCTTACTCAAGTGTGAACCGGGTCTAAATCCCCTCCTAACTAAGTCCTTACATATGTCAATCCAAGCATAATGGCTATCAGTGTCCCATTGAGCTTTCTTAATAATCTCTTTTCCATTTGCCTTCCCTTTTGTAGTCTGGGAAGATTTTTTTGCTTGATCACTTTCCATCTAAAAAATTCAAAGTAGGATTTTCCTATGGCTTTCTGAATGCTCAGATTTTGGGTATGGCTATGAAATCAAAGAAGAAGAGTAAAAAATTGAGTCACAGATAGAAGTGATATAAAAAGGGGATTTAACAATGGATTTCTAAAGCTTTCTGTTCTAAAAGAGAGCTTAAAAGTTTATTGAGAAAGCTAAGATTTTGTAAAGGAATTGCTAACGTAAAAAGGAGAAAGGAACAGAAGGAAAACCACTACCAAAAGATTAGAAGTTTTTAAGGTTTGTGCTTATCAAGGAGATCTGAGTTTCCCAACAATTCTAAGTAGAATAACAGACAATGCAAAACCAAAAGCGTTACAAACCAGAGAAAATGAGAAACACCACTTAAATCAATAAAAAAATCGGATTTTGGACGTGGGTTTTTAAAATCAAACTGGGCTTTTGCTATCAAGATTCTAATAAATGAATGGAGAAAAAACCATTGAATCTAACCCAGAAAATAGGCATTTAAACAGAACCCACCATGAGAATTAACAAGAGAAAGACAAAAAGAAGATAGAAAAAAGAGTCCCAATGCCTTTTGATTAGCTTTCTCTACCCACCATGAGAATTAACAAGAGAAAGATAAAAAGAAGAAAGAAAAAGGAGTCCCAATGCCACTGCAATGAGATGTGGCTAAAAAAATCCCACTGCAATGAGATGTGGCTAAAAATCCCACAACAGGGTTTTGAATTGCTGCAAAAGGAGGTTGAAATATCATATCCTTCAAAATTTTCTTCAGAATAGATTTCTACAAGGCCATGTTCGTTTTGGATTTTGAGTCCAAAACTGATCATTGGGCTCAAAATTACGTTTATTCCCTATTCATCTTGGATTATGAAAAAACTGGTTACGAGTCCAAAACTGATTATTGTTGGGGACTCAAAAATTATATGCAATTTTGAGGTCAATAATCTGTTTTGGAATCATTCAATTCTCAAACAACCTATTGACAAGAGCCGGTCAATGCCATTCAATGTCCAGCTAATTTTGAGTCAATAATCAGTTTAGGAATCAAAATCAATTCTGAAAATCCAAAACCAGCAGCCCTTAATTTTGAGGCCAATAATCAGTTTTTGACTCGAAATCAATTCTCATACTCCAAAACAAACTGGCCTTAATTCTGAGTCGAGTAATCAGTTTTGGACTCAAAATTACTTCTCAGTACAAAACAAAAAACAAAAGAGGCACCTAGTGTAGGCTCCACTTTAGCTGCAATACTTAGAAAATCGATTTGTGGGTTGACAACCTGCTTCCCCTAAAATATGGTGTTCAGACCATTGCATGGTGTCAAAACCAGAATTTTTACCAGAAGTCATGCTTTCTAAAAGAAGATTATGAAAATTCATGCCACAAAGTTGATCCATAAGAGACCAGAGGGTGTTTTACCATCCCTGAACATGAAACTCACTCTCTGTCATCATTATAATAGGTTAATTGGCCAAGCTGTTTAAAGCACCATTCATCTTAAATAGAGTCAAACTTACTCAGCTCAGTAACCATTAAAAAAAATTATTACTCAGTTCAGTACATATGACTTTAGATGGCGAGCATATTTGCAGATTTAGCAATAGAGCAGCACGGAAGGAAATCAATGAATCTCAGTTCACATAGAAATTGAACAAAATCCCATATAAACATATCAAAGCTTCCTCCCCAACCTTCCAATGGCAGGGAAGGAAATTGGGCAGAAAGAAATCTTAGTTTTTGGAACCACCATGAAACCAATGTAGAATAAGTATGATTAATACCAATTCCAAAGTTTTCACTACTTTCTCAGTTTCTCATGTTGTCCAGTTGACAAAAATCTCATATATCTACTTTTCTGAGCGTTTTCGGATGATGTATCTAATAGGAATCACAAGCACCTGAAGGTCAATCCGAGTATGAGTAGTCTTTTGTTTCCGGATTTTTAGCCACATCTCATTGCAGTGGGATTTAAAAAAATCCCACTGCACAAAAAATATCACAAGAGAAAACAGATACAGGAACCTTCACTTGTTTCTCTCACCCCCTCACCAAGATGAGAAAAAACTCACGTTTTTCTCCTCTGTTTTATAAGGTATCCTCAAACAGAGAACCACAACAAACAGAGAGAACCACAAAACCCTATTTTGGGTTTTTCACCAAGATAACAGATACAGGAACAATAAAAAAACATGAAACCCCAACAAACAGAGAACCACAAAACCCTATTTTGGGTTTTTAGAAACCCTATTTTATGAGATTTAACAAGATAAAAAAAAGGAAAAATAAACGGAAAGAAGAGAGAGATCTCCGTACCTGCTATGAAGCTTGGAGAGTCTGAGGTTGCAAGGAGACGTCTGGAGGTGGAAGACAAGTCTCGTGTCTTCTTTCTTTGGAGCACAGCGAGAGTCGGGGAAAATTTTGTTTTTAACTTGTGCCAAAAAAACGAAGGTGTAAAAATGGGTTTGGTGAGGGTAAACATGTAAAAACCCAAGCCCCAAAAACTCCGTTCAAAACGGCGTTTTGCAAACGGACCTCCCTCCCTCCGTTTGCAAAACGCCGTTTTGAGGGTTCAAAACGGTGTTTCAAACGGAGTTTCAAACGGTGGCTGCGCACCCAAACACTCCCAAACGGCCGTTTGGCCCCAAAACGGTGTTTCAAACTCCAAACGGCGTTTTAAACGGTACGCCAAACACGCACTAAATATGCAAGAAAAATAAGTTTAAAAGCATGAGTGTTCTTAGTGTTGATTAAGGCTTGTAGTAAAAATAAGTAATATATAAAAACTGAGGAATTCTAGACTGAAAAGAGGTGAAAGGGCTCCCCCATTGGTTGCACATCACCATCATGTTTGACTTTTCAGCCGTTATTAATGCATGATGGTGATGTGTAGCCAATAGGAGAGCTCCCTTCAGTTTAGACTTCCTCATAAAAACTTCCATGAAAACTGCAGAACATATATTTCAGTAGTGACGGATGAGAATAATGGAATAGTAGAGAATTCTAACTAGTTATGCTTTAAGAGCTGTGGTGCCATTCTTATTCTGCAGCTGCAATCAATTCTGAGATGAAAAATGTTTCTACAGTTTCATAAGACAAGAAGATGAATGGAGAGAAAGGAGGAGATGGAAGAGAATGGTTTTTTCACGATGCTTTTCATAATTTATTTAATCATAAAACGATATGTAGAATACTGCCCTTACAAAGCTGTTTATATATGCAAGTCAAAAAACACTAGTCTAACCTTCACAACACTCACACTCGAGTCGGTTTATAGATATCTGGCACGCCCAATTTTGCTAAAATCTCAAAGAACTGAGCCTAAAAACTCCCCTAAAACATCTCCTAATGGTTTTCCGGTACAAAGGGAGCACAGATCTACAAACAAAGGGAGCACAAATATAAAACATCTTCACTAATAAAGCGATGGTCCAGTCCACTTCAATATGCCTTGGTTTGGTCATGTTGGATTGGAATATGAGCAATAATAATAGCACCATTATTGTCACAACAGAAACATATAGAGCCTTGTATGTTGAATCCAACGCAATGAAAGAGTATCTTGAGGCAAAGTAACCTATACCATCCGCCAAAGATCGATAATTCAAAACTGATCTAGCAACTGTTATACCCCAAAATACCCGTAACTCCGTAAGGCCCTAAAAACAAAAATTCGTTTAAATAGGGACATATTTGTCCAAAACATTCCAATTGAATTAGGACTCTCTAAACCGAGGTTATAAACACTAACGAGGAGCCATATTTCTTTAGAAACCAACCCTAGAGTTGAACGAGTGAAGCTTTGGGGAAATCGAGAACCGCAGAGGATTTTGAGGGTGGATTAAAAGTTTTCCAAATGTATGTGGCGGGATTTTTGGGCTTGATTCTTCTTTTAGTCATTGATTCCACCATGGATTCTCATCTTGTTCATGAGAAATAGAGTTATTGAGGATTGATCTTGGGTTTGTGGATCATTTATTTATCGATCTTCATCCAACAAGTTTCTAATTGAAACTTTGATGATTGGATGGGGGCTTTAAAGTGAAAATCACAAACTTAGAGCAAATCTTGATAATCTTGTGTTCTTCCATTAAATAAAACAAATCTTGGGTAGAAGAAATTGTTGGTTATGATCAGGACGAAATTTTGGTAATTTCGTCTGAAAAAAAAGGTGTTTCGAGAGCTAATACCAAATTTCGCCTGGGATTTCAGCTGAAATTTCGATTTCGGATAAGTCCGAAATTTTAGCCGAAACCAAAATTTAAAACCTTGCCATGGGCCCAACCCCAAGTACAACAAATTTACGTTGTGGTCTGTACATTTCGTTTGATTGCCAAATACTTACGTGCAAGGACGTTGGGAGATGTGAGTGAATAATCTGCTGACCTGGACACTGCCATCCAATTGCAGGAAGACAGGTCACTTTAACCCATGTGGCTAATGCCCCCAGTCGGAAAAAAGGCCGAAAAAGCGTTACTATGGAGCTAAATAGCTACCCAATCAGAGAAGATAACACGTGGAAGACAGCCAATAAAAACATTCTGAAATTTAGTGCCACGTAGGAAACAGAATTTTCCCATCTGTCTAAGGCCAGCATCATCATAAATTCGGACACTTTTTTCTGTGGCGGCTCTTCTACTATGTCCGTCGATGGGGCCCACGAAAAGCGCCTACGGCCGCCCACACTCTTACTCCCCTTCACCAATAAAAAAGAAACAAAATTTCTAAAAAGCGAAGACCTTTTTGCATAGTTTAAGATATCAGATACTACGGCTAAACTTATTCTAGAACGTTTCCACTATCTCTTCAAGGGAAGTGATAAATTCGCCCATGTCTTCTTCCCTGGGACAGCTCCCTAGAGTAGGGGTGGACATGGTTCCGGTTCGAACCGAGGAACCGAACCGAACTGAACCGGCACATATGGTTCGGTTCGGTTCGGTTCCATATTTATATGGTTCGGTTCCGGTTCTGATATCCTGGAACCGATAGAAATTCGGTTCGGTTCTGGGTTTGGGATCCCGGAACCGAGAACCGAACCGAGAACCGACTCTCACCTTAAAACCCAATGCCTCGTCGCTTTATAAAATCACCCCACCCCCTTTTAATTCACCCCTCTTTAACGTGTTGCTTTGCCTTTAAAATTTTAATTCACCCCCCAAATTTGTGCTTGATTATTCCAATTTGTGCATGTTTGTAGGTCATATATAATTTTTGCATTGTCCAAATTTGTACAAATTTGTGCCTGATTATTCCAAATTTGTGCATGTTAGTCTTTGTAGTTCATATATAAACAGGACCGAACCGATTATAAATACGATTAGGAAAAATATCTACATTTGGTGAAGGTTGGGTAAACCCAGAACCGAACCGAACCGAACCGATTATATATGGTTCTGGTTCGGTTCGGTTCCAAACATATATGGTTCGGTTCTGGTTCCAATTTCAAGGAACCGATTATATATGGTTCGGTTCTGGGTATACCCCAAAACCGAACCGAACCGAACCATGTCCACCCCTACCCTAGAGTGTTTTTATGAGTATCCTTTTACATTACAAGGGGCTGTTCCAAGGTAAGAATAGAAGTCTAAGTTTTGATTATTCTTGAATCACCGAGACAAAACTTTTTGGCTCTATTTCTCTCCCCACCAAACTTCAAATTTATTAAGGGCCCAAACCAAACGAGAAGATTTTGATTTGGATTTCTCATATATGAAGCCCATTTTGCGTTGTGATTTGGATTCGGATCAAATCCTTGGATTTCCAAATCAGCTACTGACAGTGAAAAAAATTGGATTTCCAAATATGTTGTGGAAATAATTAATTGGAAATCCACATATGTGGCAGTTTCCTTCACCCTCTTTGCTCCTCAACCTCTCCCCTCCAGTAGTAATTGGCCCCTTCCCTCTCTGTCTCCCTCCACATGAGCTGGCGGTTCTATTCATTTTGTATTCAGAACTCAATTCCAAATCCAAATACAAAATATGAGCTATCCAAAATAAAGGTTCTCGATGAATTGTGGGGATTTTCGTACTTATAGCTGGTGATTACAGAAACCAAGATACACGAAGAGATTGACTGATTACAAAAATGGGAGAATAATATTTCAACCCCATATCCCTACCATTTCCATGTCTGTTCTTGAAAATAACTTCATTTTCAGGAAAAGACGAGCAATGGAAGAGGAAATGAAGTCATTTTAAGGAAAACACAAACAAAAGAGGATGGAAATATCATTTACAAAAAAAATG
The DNA here is from genome assembly GCF_043159265.1 of Tasmannia lanceolata. NCBI lineage: Eukaryota > Viridiplantae > Streptophyta > Magnoliopsida > Canellales > Winteraceae > Tasmannia > Tasmannia lanceolata. The sequence goes on along the minus strand of NW_027518714.1, from coordinate 11,081,161 downwards.
TACGAACAAAAACTCCACTCCCTAGTAAACCATTTTCTAGCTGTAAAAGGGGAGATTAAAGGGGAGATCTAAAGGGGAGATCTAAAGGGGATCAGTCAACAGGGAGATTAAGGGTGGAAGAAAGAAACATTGTTTGGTTTGTCTTGCAAATATTGGGGGGGTTTGGGATAAGGGCAAAAAGATCTCCCCAAGATCTTCTCCACAAATTTCTTTGATTTGAAGAAATTTGGAGAGTAGATCTCGAGCGCGCCACATCACCCGACCATACAGTGCTAGTGGTCAAAGACCTTAAAAGGCAACCAAACAATCTCAAGAAGATCTCAAGAAGATGTTCTCCCCTCAATCTCCTTAAAAATAGCCAACAAAATAGAGCATATAGGACATCTTTACAATTTCCATTCATAGCTTTATCCTTCTTTATTTTTCTAAGCTCTAATGGAATTTACATTACTAAAACCCGAGCTCCTGCTTTTCGAGATTTTCAGCACTCACAAAGGTCCCATGAATACCGTACGGCACTCTAGACGGCAACTTAACCGAGGCTTCTTTCTGCATATTGATTGCGTTCACGATAAAAAACTCCGACTCATTCGATTTCTCATCATGAACGAAACTCAATAGATAACCCTCATCTTCCTCTCTCGTTTCGGAGGCCGGCACAAAAGTCGGCTCGCCTCCGAAACGCCCCTCACCATACAAAAATTTCGTAACAGCTCCGGTTTCCAAATCAACCTTAGCCAAGCCACAACATCTCGGCCACGGCTCGGCTATTGCAAGATAAGCAAACCGAGTCTTTCTACCCAGTAGCATCTTGTTCACCTGCCCAACTTCCAAATTCAAACCCGGAACGATTTCTCTCCGAGTCGACTCACCGGTTTTAAGATTTAAACGTATTTCTGATAATATACTCTGTAACGGCTCGTCAGATTCGTTGAATACCGAGTCAGGAGGCGACATGCAGGACCCAATCACGACCACAATTTCCTCACCGGACCTGGAATATTCCTCCCACGCATTCCATAAATGGAAACAGAAACAGTTTGGAACGTCAACCCACCGAATTCTCGACTCGTCCGAGTCGCATTTCGGCAAGACTCCGAAACGTGGGGTTTTGTTACGATCGTAGAGAACTGGTGAGCCGCCACGAGCCATTTCGGAGATCTTGAACACAACCTGGTGATCAGGTATAACAACCGAGTTCTCCGTGATGGCAAAATCGTGAATCATGGTAGGTTGTTGGAGGGTGATTGCCACGTCAACAGATTTTCTCCCATATTTATCGAATTTGAAGTATTTCAAGTAAGGCCTTTTGATAACGTCATAGCTCAGTGCCATGAGCTCGCCTGTGGTAGGGTCCACCTTAGGGTGGGCTATCATGGTCGACCGGAGCTGGCCGGAAAAATCATACCTTCCGACAGTCTTTAGATCTCCGTCACCGGTGATGCTAACGTGGTACGGCAGGTCATCCTCCGACATGGCGAGGAGTCGGCCGTTGAAGTAGACGAGACCGGCATTAGCTACGCCGGTGCCGAGACTGGCGTTAACTACTCCGGCTAAGGCACGTGCGAAGAAGAGTGCCAAGCGTGCGAGTCCTATGTGGCCATGTAGTTCTCCGATGGGTTTCGGAAAGAGAGGCTTACCATATATCTCTTCATGGGAGAGTCTATTTGTGCGGGTGAAACGGCAGCTGTAACTGGGGTTATCACTTCCGTTTAGTGTAACGGCGTGGACCATTCCGTCACCGTCAAATAGGTGGTGCCGACCTGAGGGTGAAAACATGGGGTTGGCTCCATTTCTGACGTAGACCCCATGGAGAATGGATGGGATCTGACCCACCACGTCGAGATTATACCTGACTGGTGATTCGGGCACCGGAGCAAAGTTACCGGCAAGTTGTATAGATGGGTCTACGGTTTTGGGTAGAGTTTGATTCTTCTGTAATTTAGCTATAACTCCATATTCGAGGGAATCTAAGGCTGATGCCAATAGTCTCTGTAATGGGTTTAGTTGGGATGGATTTTTAGGTGTTGGAATGGAGGGCTTTGGAGATTTTGATTTACGCCGTGGGTTTAATTGCTTGGTTGTTTCTCTGGGGAAGATTTGCGCTGATGGGTTGACAATGATTTGGCATTTGGCCGGAATTCTGCATGTATCCGGAGAAGAATTGGCCGGAATTTTGCATGGGGGGTTGTTGGAGAGACGAAGCAGGTGCTGAGGCATGACTCAGTGAGAGAGAGACTGTAGAATGGAATCCCTTACATATGTTGTCTTTATATGGGGGAAATAGTGTTAGAATATGTGGGATCCAACGGTTGGATTGTGTTTAGATCTCATCGTTGGATCATCTTGGAGGTAGATTTGGTATGTTGGCTAAATGAGGAGACTATATATATTAGGCAAGTGGATATGAATAGGCAAGCGAGAAATAATAGGAAAGTAGATTTAATTAGGTAGATTTGATTAGGATTCTTCCTTCCATAGTTATCTTGATTTCCCTTCTATCCTTATCATGTAAGTGCTCTATATAGTACGTGTTTGGCGTACCGTTTAAAACACCGTTTGGCGTTTAAAACACCGTTTTGCGGCCAAACGGCCGTTTGGGAGTGTTTGGGTGCGCAGCCACCGTTTGAAACGCCGTTTGAAACACCGTTTTGAACCCTCAAAATGGCATTTTGAACGGAGTTTTTGGGTTGTTGGTTTTTACGTGTTTGCCCTCACCAAAACCCATTTTTACATATATGCGTGCGACTTTATGCGTTACCTCAAATACCAAAAAAGTGGGGGTATTAATATCAGTCTTGAGGACACAAATTTGTTAAATTGTTAATATTTAATTCAAAACAATGGGGCTGTTGATATCATTATATGATCTTTTAATTTTGATTTTTTAAAGACAAAAGAATTAAAAGAAACCCTAGTTTCTTACTTTCTTCATCTACTTTGCAAAGTTGCAAACCCACTCGTCTGCCTCACTGCCTCAGTGCCTCCACTCATCCGTCAAATCCGGCCGTTAAGAAGAAGAAGGAGAAGAACCCCAAAGGTATAGCCTTTTTTTTTTTTTTTGGCAATGATGTTTAATTTTAATAGTGTTTGAATGGGATCCTAATGACCTTTTAATATTGGGCCTAATGAGAGAGTAGTTGAGTTACATTGAGGCCAACCAAACAATGCCCTTTTTGGTCATTTTAAAACTAAAACTCCGTTTTGGGGCATTTGCAACCAAACACACAATACATCCGTTTGCCGTTTAAAATGTCGTTTTGATCTGGCGAACCAAACATGAAAACGCCGTTTGGCAAAATGCCGTTTTGAACCAAAACACCGTTTTGCAAAACGGCGTTTTAAACGCTATTTCAAACGGTACGCCAAACACACCCATAAGCACTAACCTACTCTTTGTAATTTATTCAAGAATAATAGAAATTCTCTAAAATTCTTCATGGTATCAGAGCGGGTCGATTGGACCTAGTCCTAAGCACAACACAAGAAGCTTCCGTCTCCGGCGGACTGCCGATCTAGCCGTCCGCCCGGTCTCTCTCCACTAATACCAACAATTGCAATCCTTGCATCTCTTCTGTACCTCTCTCATACTCTTGTCATATGGCTTCTTTACCCCATGCCCAAAATCCTCACTGTTGTCGTCACCATCCATTTCAGAATGTCTTTAGTACCCCGATCTTCATTGTGTCTCTCCACTGCCCACTCAAGCTAGAGATGAATGTCTTTTAGGAAGATGAAATTCTCGATCATCCCAAGCCATTTCATTTGACCGAGTGACTCTTTACTGTTTATTTTTCTTTTCATCATGACAGTCCATTAGGGCTTATTTTATTCATCATAAGAACCCTCTGTCACACTCCTTTCTTTGTGTCAAACAAACCCCAATCCTTGTCATAAGAGCAAACTTTCACCCCCTTCGATTGATAGTCACAGCCCCATTTGATTCATGTGGGTGAAAGGGTTTCTGTTTACATAAGCGATGATAAGGTGCTGTGTTGAGAAAATCAAATACATAAAAGGGGTAAGAGTCTTGCCAATGGGCTTCTTAGATAAGACAGAAGAGGGTGAAAATCATCCAACAGTGTTGAGACATTTCCCCAAGATTGATATAGACACCCCTTTTCATCCTAATTTTAATTGAACCCTTTTCTTGCAAAACCTTCCCTATGTGAAATCCCCAAATTGATATCAGCATTCATCACACACATACACATAAAAAAAAGAAGTCTTACACTCCCAAAATTTTCAGAATTTTCTTTTCCAGTTACCCTATCATTGCCGCCCAACTCTTTGTTTTTTTTCTTCTTTCTCTTCTTTGTCGCCTATTCCGGCATTGGTCCATTGTGACCCTTTTCTTGCCGATTTTGGCAATTGGTCCATAGTGACCCAATTCTTGCTCATTCAGGCATTGGTCCATAGTGACCCATCTCTACTCGCCCATCAAGGGCTTGAGTATCATCTAGTCCCAGCGAGGCTATGGTCTATTCGCTTTTAAGCCCTCTTCGTGACAAAATGTCAAGTGGCATCTTCTTTGGCAACCATCATCAATGATCATTGGCAGCAACAACAGTCTTCAGCAAAGGATCATCGTCATTGACTTCCGGAAGTGTGCATCAAATAAGTTGATTTTGATTACATTTGTAATTTGGGGAATTCTATTATATTGGAATTTTTTTTATTATTGTCAAACGTATATTGATTTTCAATCCATATGCGTTTGAGGGGGCATGTTAGAATATGTGGAATCCAACGGTTAGATTGTGTTTAGATCTCAACGTTGGATCATCTTGGAGGTAGATTGGGTATGTTGGCTAAATGAGGAGACTATATAAATTAGGCAAGTGGATATGAAGAGGCAAGCGAGAAATATTAGGAAAGTAGATTTAATTAGGTAGATTTGATTAGGATTCTTCCTTCCATAGTTATCTTGATTTCCCTTCTATCCTTATCATGTAAGTGCTCTATATAAGCACTAACATACTCTTTGTAATTTATTCAAGAATAATAGAAATTCTCTAAAATTCTTCAAATAGTTCAAGGTTGGAATGAGGGTGTGTTCACACGTGTCGAGGAGGGACTTGAAGACAGGTGAGCATGTTTAGCACGTGGAGGAGGGCACGGGTGTATGTGGTTTGCGGTGATACAGTGGGTAGAGCCATGTGGGCCCATGCACTTGACCACCTCCTCCCCCATGCAATTTGAGCGGACGTTTCTATGCTCTTAAAGCATGCGACCACCCATCCTTCTGCTGTGGTCAAACCACTCTCTTTTTATCCCGCTTCACACGTGTCGTAATGGCTACTCTCTGACACGTGTCTTCTCTCCCTTCTACAGGGAACCCATACGTAGATTCGTATTTTTACAGATACACCCACACCGTCTACGTTAGAATTCTTGTTTGCGCTCATATAAAGTGTTCACTGCCTAGCTATTCTAACTCACTCACTTAAACCCCTAATTTGAAACTGCATGGAAAAAGAAGTGGTGATTGTTTGAGGGAGATGATATTTTCACCCGGCTGCAGTACGCATACGCCCCCTTATAACGTGATTTTGACGTAAACAGTGGGAAACCTTGGCGCTTTTTGACATCAAATCACTTCAAAAGAGGGGCGCATGCGTACTGGAGGGGGAGTGAAAATATCATCGCCCTTGTTTGAGAACATGTTTATGTAAAAAAAAAAGGAGTCATAAAAAAAATGTCAAAAAAGGGACGTGTAAGAATCTGCTCCGTTATTTTGTCTTGCACCCTTAAATGAATGAGTTTCTCCATCCTGTATATATAAGTAAAGCGGAATCCTCTAAGCCGTGGTGGTGCCACGTGGCAGCCCCTCTCCAAAATCGCAATTAGCAAAGGTTTTTAAAATCGCAATTTATTGCTTTGTGAGGAATTTAAACGCCTATTTTTTGAGGTATTAAATATTGCATCGCTACTTTTAAGGCAATTTTAAAGCATTTAAGATTTCCCATTAAATATTTCTCAATCCTCTCAATGTATATCTCTTCCATTTCCTAAAATATTTGTCTCTTCACCTTTCCCGATTCGCCTCCTTAAATTAGTAATTAAATCTCATAAAGACCCCACAAATCCTCCCAAAATCAACGACCCTCTTTTTTTTTTTTGAAATGACAATAATTATATATAGCAAATTTAGGAGGCCGAGATGGACCACCCATATCTACAATAGGAAGCAAGAAAGAAACAGGAACAAAGAAAAAACAAAATACAGAGAAAACCCCTTCTCAGGGAGGAAGGTGGTCGAACCACATAATAGAACCACCAAAGACACCACGCTTAGCTAGCGCATCCGCCTTATCATTTGCCGATCTTCTAACATGTTGAAAGCCGATAGCGGACCCCGCAGTTAAGTCCTCAATCTCATCAAAAATGGAAAGAAATCTCCACAGAGGAGCCACCCCACCTTTCAGCCAACGAATCACATCAATACAGCAAAAGTGATTTTTAGGAACGGACATTTAGTAGCGGTCATTAAAACCACAACTAATAGTTAATTTAGCAGCGGTCTAGACCGCTGTGTGTGGACCCCGATCCGAGAGGGGCGGGGGAAAGGGCCCCACACGCGAGTCTCTCAGGATCATCCAGGTGAATGGAGAGCTCTACCAAGGAACTCTCGAAAGAAGTGCCTCTCACAGCATGAGTGGCGATAAAAGGTGAGATACCTCTCGATTCGGGGACTAGCCCAGATTCGAGGCGTACCTTAAACAAAGAAGAGTCGCCATCCAAGGAAGTGGGCCCAGGATCCCATACTATGCTCTGTTGCAACGGATAACCAGAGATATAAAAAGAAGGTTCGTGCCTGGTTACGAATTTGGAAGGTCCGAAGTGCACCTCATCCGCCCAAGTGCAAACACCTGGTCTCTTATGCCATTTACTTATTGATTTTGAAGAGTTTTGGGCGAAAGTCATGTGAAATGGGAACACATTTCTCCGAGAAGACGTCTATCTAATCATGCATGTCTCGAAGGAATAATAAGCACACACAAAATAGATGAAAGTAGTGTCACCTAAAAATAACTAGGTTATGAGTCTCATACCTAATTGGTGTCTGAGTTCTGGTGTGCAAACACATGCATACTACAGCTAAAAGTATAGGATAAGTACATGAAAGTAAGAAAACACAGCAAAACATACAACACAAATCAATTCTATACATGACTGGACAAGATGAATCATAAAACTCTAATGCAGGACTTGACTAGGACCAAGATGAGCGTCCATCCCAGCTGATCTACGTATCCCGGCCTCGGGAAGAATCGGAGTCAACGTAGTTCGATGACCTATTCTAAACTACAATGCCTAACCATCTAGAACCGCTATCCTAGACTCGATCCACTAGACTCGACTGATTTTTAAAGTTTTTTGTACGATTGCTTAAGTTCAAGTGAATTGTAATTTTTAGGACTCTCTATATGTCCTAACTAATGCAAGTTGGTTAGCCTTAAGCTAATGCAGGTGGGCCCTATACCCTATGTGTATCTAGGCTGTGCATTCTAAGAAAAATCACGGGCTGACTATATGCTTTCTAGTCTAGCCATCGGTTCGACTAAATGTCTAACCGATCAACTTGAGGCCTCCTAACTCTAGGGACACTCACGCGACAGGACACACCATATCAATACAAATCAGGACAGCCTCCTAACTCTAAAACACCCCAAAATCTAGGACAGACTCCTAACTCTAGGGGAAGATCTTTTTGAAAAGGTTTTGAAGATTTTTATAATTTTGAAAGGTTTGAAATATTTATTTTTAAAGGTTTGGCTGGACTTGGGATATGAATCTCAAGCTGCACTACGTACCTCGTGGAAGATGATCAAGCCAACGTAGTTCGGAAAAGAAATTCTTAACTACTCTTAATGACTCAGATTTTGAGAAAGCTTTTGGTTTTTCAGATGTTTTTGGATTTTGAATTTCCAAGAGGATAGAATCCTATCATCATAAGGGTAGGACAGACTCCTGATATCCCGCAAAGGTTGGACAACATCCTATGCTTTGCGGGGAAAGAAGACGGAATCACGACTCTCCAAGGGTTGGACAGCATCCTATGCCTTGCAAGAGTGGATAAAAATCACATGATTTGATGAGATGTTGGAAAGAATCTTAACCCCTATGATGATAAGACTGACTCTCGAAACTGAAAGACTGACTCTCTAGCTAAGGATAGACTCTGAAAGAGGTGCTAATGAGACATGGCATGTCTCGTAAAAGAGAGGCGGGCTCTAAGTATCCTTATCATTGCCCCTGCAATGATGAAAGGATTAGAACAACTACCAGACCAAGTTGGTCTTCAACTAAGAAGGGAGTTTCTAATGATGAGGCTAAGCAAGCCTCCTACTTGCGACTCACTAATGAGACAAAGCCTGTCTCTAAACAGGTTTGACATTCAAGTTGGGACATAGCTTGTCTCCCTAAAAGGTACGAGTTGTGAGACTTGGATAAATTTCCTAAGGGGTAAGCTCTAGACAAGGCTTGTTTCCAAGGGAAGAGTGCTTTACGAGACATAGTGTGTCTCCTAGCGAGGGCTCTAGATAACTTTTTCATTGCCCTGACAATGAGAAAGACTTTTATGCTTTAAGGGATACAAAAGACTGGGCAAGTCTTAAAAATAAATGAGGGGAGTGCTACTTGGACTAAGCGAGTCCCCTATGGATGGGCATGGGCTATCGCCTTCATCGCCCTTATGAATAGGGGCTAAGGTCTCAGAGTATCTAAAATACTGGAAAAGTCTAAAATTGAAGAGGAGAGCGCTATTCAGACTATGCAAGTCCCCTAAGGATGGGCTTGGGCTAGCGCCTTCATCGCCCTTACAATGATAGAGAAAATTATAGTATAAAAGAAACATATGTACTTATCAAGACATAATAATAAATGAAAGAAGCAAGCATAAGTTCTTTCTTCAAAATACTCTCATAAAAAAACAAAACTTTAGAAAAGATATGTTATTTCACTATATTCTAGAAACCCTGAAATATGAGCATATACACTACAACATAAACCAAAATGTTTTATTCATCACCACATGTGCCAAAAAAGAAATGAACAACACAATAAAAATGGGAAAAATAATCAAATGCTCTAAGTAAAACACCCTTCAATAGAAGAAAGATAAACAATGGCATCTGTGTTTATACTTGAACCATATGCAATCATTCCTAGCATAAGTCTGAGTTAAACATGAATCAGGAGTAGCATACATGTTAAGAAAAACATATTCGCATCTTTGTATTTGTAATAGACTTAGCTTGCCTTTAGTTCTTATAAGATTACTTCAGAAATATTAATGTAGTGAACAAGACAGGGACCAAAGATGAGATTATACCAATCCTTGCAAATCACAAAGACATGAAGGGAAATAACTATATTCATAAAAGGAATCAAGAAACCAAAATATTCACATGCCGAGAGAAAGACTCTCAGGTCTACAAGTTAGCCTCCATGCCGATATACTCATTCAAATGAAGGAACAAACTCAGGTCGTGTAGTTCACAAGACATGGTAGTATCAGTTTTCAATGACCGAAAAGCATATTTCTATGCAATAAAAATATGGTTGCAATGATATAATCTCTCTCGAAGACTGAAACAATAGGCCTCTTTTATACCAATGGCAAGGACACTACCACGTTTTGGTAACTGCACCAAAGCATATTTCAGTTTTAGAGAATCATGGTGAAATTTGATAAAAGACAAGATAGCTGGTGCAATTATAAAATAGGGTAAAGCCAATGTCATTACCCTCTCCTTCAGGATATTGGGGATGCAGGATATACATGACAGAGTTACATTGAATCTCAGATTAGCAAGGCAATCTTTTTTTTTTTAATTCAAGCCATGAATCAAATAATAAACAGAAAATTACCTGAATTGCTTGGTATCAAACCTGATGGGGGCTTCAATTCTGAACCAATTAGTGCTGAACCTGATGGATGCCACAATTCTAAATGGATTGGTGTTGAACCTGATGGATGTCACAATTCTGAACTGCTTGGTATTAAACTTTGAGCTTAGTAAATAAGACACATGATATTCAACTGCCAATACATCAGGCTTCCATCGTTTGATGACCCTGACTTGAGCCAGTTCTCTTCTGCTTCTTCTTCTTCTTCTTCTTTTCAGCTCCTAAAACCTCACAACCTCAGCTTTGTAGCTATGCTGTTTAGATCTCCTCTACATGTGCTTAGAAATGGAATAATCGGAATGAAGAATACAAGTAATCACTGAATGAATGAAGGATAATGCTCGAGTTGTGGTCTAAAAAAAAATTGTGCAATACAGATAGGGTTCATGATTTAGATCAGAGGCTATCAATCGTTCCAGGTTCCAGATCCATCAGAACGGCACGGGGAACAAATCTTCCACAGCTAGCCTCATTATAGTAGACTTCAAGCCTCTCAAGTTACAGATCTGAGTCACCCCAAGGTATCTCCCTGTAGCATCTATGCCATGCTCGGCAGATCACCTCCCAAAACTTGGCTCCGATCTGGTTCCCACACTAGCCGCCCTGGATGTGCAAGATCTCACGCATTTTTGATAGATCTAGGGCTTTTAGTTAGGGTTTCAAGAAGGAAAGAGATAAAAATCAGAGCATGATCGGAGTTGCCGAAACTTGCAGAGGTTACCGGAGAAGAAGATGCCGGACGGAGATTTGCTGGAATGGAGGACAGATTCCGGTTAGACTTCGCCGTAGCAGACAAAGTTTAGGTTTATTCTAGGGTTTGGAAAATAGATCTAAGGCTTAAGAGTGTGGATCTTGAGGTTTTGAGGAATAAAGAAGAGGAGGTGATGTGGAAGAATTTCGGTGATCGGATCTCCGGCGGGATCTCGCCGGAGAAGATGAAGTTTGGGTTTTAAATGAAGAATCAAGAGAGGGAATAACATATTTGCAGGGAAAATGAAGAAAAATAGGAGAAATATGCTTAGCTGGAGTTCAACTGGAGCTTAACTGGAGCATAGCCGAGATCTCACCGGAGAAGATAGAAAAAATGGGTTAGGGCTTCAGATCTGGGAATTTTGTTCTCTCTTTCTCCCTCTCTTCTCCTCTGTTAAAAATGAGATCTGCGAGGATGATGCTGGCCGATGGCTGGTCGAATTCCAGCCGGAATCCGGCGAGAGAATCGTCGGAGAAGAGGATTTGGGCTGAGATCCCCTTTTCCCTCTCTCTCTCTGAGATTTTTTTAGAAAAAAATGAATTTCTCTGTTTGTAACGAAAAACGGGTTTTATATAAGCAAATGCCAAATTTGCACCCCCTCTATTACCTTGGACAGCCCCATCTAGGATAATCCACCCCCGTTTTGTGGTTTACACTACGGACACTCTCCCATCTCGTTCGCTAGGCAAATACGCTCGGAATTAGACGAAATTTTGCAGGGAGCTTAGTGGGACCCTACCCTACCTTGGGGCAAAATTTGGGATTTTAAAACATTGGTTTGGTTAGGTTTTGCTCAAACATGGGAGGTTTAGGGTATGGTCAAAATGGGGTGTCTACACTGTGGAATGTCCTATTATGCACTAAACTTTGCAGCGATGATGACAACTTCTAAATGTTAAGAAAGACCGCTGTTTTCTTCTACATTAAACAATGCCCTAATCGATCCCTTCCCGCGCGACATTTTTACCCCTCCCGCGCGAAACATTTTCACCGAACCGCTCTCTCTACTCGTCCTTCATCCTTATCAAAGAAAACCCTAGCAAAACACTTTCATTGCCTTTCTCTGCTCTTCCCCCATCCTCATCAAAGAATACCCTAATCCCCTCTCTTTCTATCCTAATCGAGCCCCTTTCTCTGCTCTCCCTTCTCTCTCTGATTTGGGGAAGAAGCTTTGGAGATCTGATTTCGAGCTTGAATCTAGGGTTTCGCCCATTTCCCATACCCACCCCTCTCTCTCTGATTTGGGGAAGAAGCATCGAAGAAGATGAGACAGGGAGATTGAGGGTTTCACCCTTTTTGTTGATCTTCATAGGTATGTCTCTATGTATTTCTCTTTTTCTGTTTAGTTCAAACATTAGGGTTTGTAAAAGAGGCTTTCAAAGATTGGGTTTGTTATATGTGATCGAGGGTTTGGGAAGAAGCTGAAACCTGGATTTTACAATCATGGTTTATAAAATCGAGGGTTTAGCTTATAAAAACCAAAACGTCCCTTAGGGTTTGTAAAATTCAAGCATCCAAATGACCACTTGGGCAAAGACCCATTAGGATATTCTTTCTAGGTTTTCTGATTTGTATTTTTTCTGTTTTGCAGACAAAGATTAGGCTTTCTCATCCATTGGATTTCCTTTGAAGAAAGAGGTATTTTGTTGGGTTTGACCAAGGTAAATAGCTTCTCTTAATATGGTTTCTCTATGACTTTTATTGTGTCAGTTAATTAGTTTCAACTAGGGTTTCTCTAGGGCTCTTGGTCATGATCCATGTGTGGTTTCAACAAGGCTTTAGGTCAACTAGAGTTTCAACTAGGCTTTGATCAATGTGGATGTAAGGTATCATTTGTATCATACAAATTATAATTAGTGCATTTTTTTTGTGGATTGACTCAAATCTTCACTTTGCTGTTTTTTTCCCTCTTTTCCTTCTTTTTCTTTTATTAATCTGATTTATGTATTTCTATTAAATGGTTTTTATGAGACCTTAGTTTGTGGCTGATTTGTGTTTTTTTTTTTTTTTTGGTAAGCAGATTTTTGCTTTTATATTCTTTATTTTGTATTATATGAACTCACACTCGGTATATTTAGAGAGCAATTTGAGGGTGAAGATGATTAGAGTTCCTAATTGCCCTTTTAGTGATGGTGAGTGTCTCTCTATCAAAGTGATGTAGAGGGATAAATAACTTTATCCAGTAATGCTACTTTTCCGGTTCTCTTTCTTAGAGGGAGTAATGCATACATGCATGAGTGTGTAGAGTGATAAATAATCTGTAGAGTAAAGCATACATGCATACAAGTAATTCACATGCGTATAATGTATGCAAGTAATGCATACATGCATGTGTAGGGAGTTTCATCAAGAGATTGTATGTGAAATTATGATATGTGGCTGAATGTTGTATGCAAGTAATGCATATATACATGCATATATTTGCTCCCGTTTTCTTCTTACTTTTGCTTTTCTTTAGAGAACCAACAGTTTCATCTTTTTTTTGTCACATGGTTTTTCATCAAGTGATTGTATGTGCAGTCACGACATGTGGAGGCTTCCTTTCCACAACAAATTTTACTAATTTGTCAGATGACGAGTGTGTATATGATTTGTCAGATGACAAGTGTGTAGTGGTTGACTTTTAGTAGCGGTCCCGAAAAAATGCTGCTAAAGGTGTTGCGATAGGAGCGATATTAACATTTACATATAGCAGCCGTCTTGACCGCTACTGAATTCCCAAAAAACCGACCCCACAAATTAGAAGTTAGCGCGAACCCAATTAGGTTTCCCGCTTTTAAATAGCTTATTATCTACTTCTGTTCCTATCACTTGCCTTTGTTGGGGTGTATCGCAAGGCTACTATGTGTACATGCTTCTTTTTTCTTTCATGACTGTGGGCTCTATTATTTCACTCCCAAGTCAGGCTTCAACCTAAAATTTTGATGGTTGTAATTGCTCATGATCTCAGGTCAACATTTGTTCGTTTGATGATCCAAATAGCTCATTTGTTGGATGATCCAAAGAGCTTATTCCTATTCACAAAACACTTTATCCATGTTTAGTCTCTTATCAGTGCATTCGTCTTGAATTAGAGACGTGTCTCTTCAATTCTTGTTCGTCTAAATTGCGACAACAAGAACTTAACCCATTTTTTCATATGGTAGTATCTTCAGCATTCTTTTCTTTTTATTTCTAGGGTTTTCGTTCTTACTCTTTGACAAGGATTTTCAATTTATCCATTTTCTTTGAGGTGCTTACCTAATAGGAAGGGGCATCTAGAGATGTGTGTTTGTTGGGCAAGCTGTTAACGCTGGGGTGTATAGCAAAAGCTTGGATTTCAAATACGCGGATAGAGTAGCGGAAGCAAAAATTAAAGCAAATATATATTTCTTTTTTTTTAAGCAAAAGGGTTGTGGGCTGATACAGGAAAATAAGGATTGGGAATCTATGGCCGAAATAATGTGGCTACGGGTTGCAACTAAACTAAGGGAGTTTTGTGGCTGTTGAGAGAGCTGCAAATAGGGTTGGATGTTAGCTATTCTCAATGTCTAAGTGGTGGCTGGTTTGTACAATCAAACAGTAGATAATATGGGAGGGAAGGGTTGGATCAGATGCTATTAGATGAACAACTAGGATGTGGCTGAACAAGGGGCTGTTTGGGTGGCTAATTGAAGATGTTAGGGCTGAAACAGGGAATAAATAAAAGGATAAAGGGGCTGTTGGGTGGTGTAACAAGCTCTTCCCCATGAAAAAAATAATAAGCTAGTGTTTCTTTTCTTTCTTTCTTTTTTCTACCATTTCCACACTTGGGGTTCTTTCAAGTTCTTGCATTTGTTGCATCTCTTTTGTTTTTCTGTCTTACCTAAACTTTGAACTTGATGTATGTATGCTTGCCTATGGTGTGTATTCTCTTTGAAATTTGCATTGTATCATTGTATAAAATTTTTGGAGTATGTTTGCCTATAGTGCAGCATGAGGGTTCATATCAGAACCACCAGATAGTGAGCCAAGATGGGGATGGCTCATGACTTGGAGTGCTAATGCATAAAAAGCTGTTGTCGGTTGCTTTGAAACTTAGAGACTATGCTGTACCATGATGGCCATCAGTAAATATTCAAAGAGCTCAATCGTTCTAATCGATAACTACTGCTTGGGATGAGTTGAAAAGATGATGGAGGGTAATTCCTACCCTTCAATTATTGATAAACACTGTACAAAAGACTCCATCAACTTACTGAAGGTACGAGGATGGTTGCTCAATACACGAAGGAGTACTTCTATGAGTTGCTTGTTAGAAATCAGTTAGGAGACACCCAACAGCAGCTGATCGCTAGATACTTAGGCGGGTTGAAACCATTCATCCATGCTGCCACTAAAGTAAAGGCTCTATCAAAGAAATCCAAAAGAGTGATATTTATGTCTTCTCCATTTTCGGGCAGCAATATAACATCTTTCTCTCCGACCTCAAATGTGAGCCAACAGGTTTCGAATCAAGGTAATATTCAGTCCTCTAAACCTTACACTAATACTTCCATGGTTCAACAAGCGACTTTATCCAAAACACTCCCTAATAGAGTTAATGTGATGTGTTTTCGATGTAAACAAGGGACGCTTTTCATTCGAATGTCCTCAAGGTCGACAAGAACTCCTAATACAAGAAGAAACGCGAGAAGACATGGGAAAACATGACTATGGGGATTTTTTTTTAATAAAGGCAACAGAAGTATTGCAATAGAGGCTAATATTCTCTATAAAGACTTTTATGGCCCTTGCCTAGTGAGTAAGAGACTTTTCCTTTTCTGTACAACTAATGTGGAAGGATATTGGTTAAAATATAATATATACTCTACCATGTGTTCTAGTTGAGGACATAGAGCCATACTCATCATTGATTCAGTTAGTTGAGAGAATATGATTTTCAAGGAGTGGTGAATAAGCTCAACTTGAAGACGGAAGCACAATTTCAATCATACAAGTTAGTGTGGTCGAATTACTCTAGTATAGTCAGAGTCTCTTAACGGTTCATGGTTTCAATTTTTATAGGAAACAATTGCAAAGATAGATTGTGGTGTGATAATATATTTATAATATGTATGGATACATGTCACATTTTGACAATTTGACAATTTGATAGGGGTGCTATACAATACGTTAGAAAGAATGCCAACACTTTTTACATTAATTGTGAGAGGTTCACCTTGATGCCTTCCAAAGGTGATTCAACTTTTGAAAAGGGAAAGAGTACAATATGCCTTTTTAAACATGAGTTTGAAAATGAGCTGATAGAAGATGTCATGGTTATTCATGAACTAGTGAGAGCTAATATTGAGGCAGTTATGCAAAGTACAAGGAGAATGTCGATTGTCATACTTGAGAGCTTACTTTTAAAGTTGGTGACGAAATATGGGTGTATCTTTCGAAAGAAAGGTATCTTAGCGGTGAGTATCATAAACTCAAGCTTAATAAGATTGGTCCTTGTGATGTTTTGAAGAAGATTAATGACAAAAAAGAAAAAAAAGAAAAAGAAAAAGAAGTTACCTTTGGATTTGCATGTTAGTGACAACTTCAACATCAAACATCTTTCTCCTTACTATGGGTAGCATGAAAGCGAGAACTCGAGTGCGAGTTCTTTTTAAGAAGAGGGTGACTGATGTAATTCAACCTCATGTTGAGATTGAAAATGAAATGGATCAATATGTCTGCATCCAAAGGTTGTTAAAACCTATGGAAGGTGGGCCAAGATGGGGGGTTGTTTGTGAGCTACAATTGGTTAGGAAAATGGCCTTTTATAGGCATCCCTTACAAGTAAAATGATCTAAGTATTGATAAAAGACAAAAAGGACATGAAAGATATCAAAATGACTAAGCTAGCCCTACATCATTAACACTAACGAAAACACAAAGCCTGTGCGAATGAGCAAGTCGGGAGCTGATGTAAAGTGTCCAGTTGATGCTCCTGCATCACATCCTTCAATCAAACTTTGATGATAGCTCCATTAACATTCATATCGTGTGCTGTTAAGGGATTTGGCGGGGTGGAGTTGGCTGATTATGGACCTAATGGGAGGCCGAGAAAAGTGTTTAGTTTGGTGAGGAAAAGAGGTAAGGGAGTTTAAAGAGAAAAAATATTTGGGGAGGATACAATTAGGTAACGGAGTATGGAGATGGGATTGATGTGAGAAGAGAGTGGGTAGTGACTGGGTTGGTTGGGATACGGCAATGTAATGGGCCTATGTGAAAAGAGGGTTGGCTGGCCTAAGATGATCAATCACTAGATGAAAGTGGAGGGTTTTCTAATGGGGGTAAGAAGGTGTCTGGTGTTGTTGAGTTGAGTAGGATCTAAACTGACAAAAAATAGAGGCGATGATAGAAGACGGTTTTGTTTGCAAGATAGAAAAAAAAAAATTGCAGAGACTGCACTTTGGGTTGAAATTTTGAATCCCCTTCTAGATCATAGCATCTGGGCTATTGAAGGTTGAATGCAACCATGGTTTGAAATTTCGGTTTCGGCATATATTTCGGACCTAGCCGAAACCGAAATTTCGGGATTTCTCCGAAATTTCGGTCGAAATTGGGTAAAGCCGCTTGAAATGTCGGTTTTTTGGGCCGAAATTTCGGCTGAAATTTTGTAAAGGAATAAAAAATCAATATTTTATCCAAAATTTCGCCGACATTACTGAAATTTTGGTCGAAATTTTGTATGTTTCGGCCATTTTGGTGTCGGTGTTGACCGAAATCTGAAATTTTGGATTTCGGTCGAAATTTCAAACCATGAATGCAACAACAGCTACTGTTTTGTTACAGGTCTTCAGTGCATGTAACAAGAGAATAAGAAGGGGAAGAGTGGAAACCGAAAACTGGTTTCGGTTGCAATCTTCAATCCAAAGATAAAAGAAAATATCAAATTCCATGATAACCAAGATTAATTTTCTGTCCAACAGCAGCTGCCCCTTTTCTTCATTTTCATTCATGTATTTATACGAGAATTCTCCCATTAAGGTGATTGCAAATTGGAAAAAAAAAAGACGGAATAAGCAAGAGTTCGTCCTCCATTTGCTTCTCCATAGAAATATTAATCAAGGAGAAAGTAACTTTCTAAACTGACTAAATAAAAGAAAGGAACTTATTAAATTCTCCATTAAAAAAAGGAACTTATTAAATTCTCCAAGCAAAGAAAGGAAATTGCTAAACTAATAAAACTCAACAAAGAAACTTCCTAAACTTCCTTCTTGCTATTCTTGAAATGCCAAAAATGTATTAATGAAACTTTTGTTGGCAACTCTTGGTAAGTTATAAATAGAAATAGCTAAGTTGGGTGTTGGCTGCTTGATTATTGAAATTCCTAGATGGCATAACTTGTGAAATAAGAAATTACTACCTTTGAAATCTTGGACTTAGAAAGTGTTTCTAAATCTTGAATGGTTAAACTAGGAAAGTTGCCCATGAGTGATTTTCAAAACTGTTAAGAACACCATGATGTCATCTTGTGGTGTAGTGTAATGATGTCATGCATGTGTCTTTGATTTTCTCTCTCCTCTTCGTTTGGTGGGATCGAATTGAGCCATCAATCTTAGATGCACTCGGATCTCATGAGAACCTTTAGATGATCCACCTTTTGATGATATCTTTTGGCTATTCATAGCCACAAATATTCGCCTCGGGTAATTACTAGGAAGTGTATATCTCAGTAGATTTTAATTATTATTATTTTTTGGTATTTTCGGGTTGATTATTATTTTTTGATAGGTCAGCTGAGATTCAACCTCTGACTTCAAGGCTGAAAACCAAAGCCTTAACCAATTATTTTTGTTACTTTCGGGTTTATATTGGGAAAAAGGAATATTTTAAAATATATGACAGTGTATAATTTAAGAAAAAAAAATTGATAAAAATGAAAGGGAGATGATTTTTTTTCACTCCTCTGTAGGATTATGCGCCCCCCTTTTAACATGAATTGTGGGCAGACTTTTACGCTTTCTGACGTCAAAGGAGGGGGCACATAATCTGAGCGCCGGGGGGGGCGGGGGGGGAGCAAATGAAAATATTGCAACATTTTCTAAAATATCTGGATTATTTCGGGATGTCGTTTTATCATTATGTCACGATATAATCATGATATTTTGAAAAAAGTCGAAGATATTTGTGACTGTGGCTAGTTCGTTGGCCCAATTGTTGATCTTAACCATCCAATCTTCGATCATAGTGATCTTGCCCGCCCGATCATTAATCTGAGCAATCTGATCGGGTGCTTCTGCATATGGACCACATTGGATTTTGCAATATCTGCAAAGCAGATCTTTTTCAGGCCGATGGAAATAAGAGGATTCAGTGGGGTCCTAAATTTTTTGGAATTCTGCTTGCCCTGTACTGAAGGTGACTACCTTAATATTTTTAGGTGGTCTTTTTGCGGGGGATTAACTTGGTGAAGAGTTAGTGTATTAGAATAGGTCCATAACTTCTACGGCTTCCAGTGTGTTTCCTTCAACACGCTCATAGAGAGGGAAACAAGATGGTTGGTTGTTTTCCTTGGATGACATGTGTATAACAATAGATGATTCCAACCCTATAATGTATATTTTTTTGAGCTGGTGCCTTTGCATTTTCTCAACATACAATTCCTTTGATCAGTATCGTCCTTTGAAGTTTTTAAATGATCAGTTTAATGTTCCTAGTGTTGAGGATAAAAAGAATTCCTCTAGTGTTGAGGATACTTATATGATGAGCTTTTCTGGACATTTTTTTTTCACATGTATGTTCCTTCTATGATCATTGATTATGTCAATTGTTAAAAATGTTACCAGGAAAAATCTTATTAAAGAAGATCGTATCTATGTTTCGTAATTTGGATTATGCTGTCTTCTTCTAAACTCTAATGCAGGTTTCTTTGACGTTCAGTGGGTTGCCTATATGGCTGTACCTTTGACATGTTCTTCCCCTAATCACTAGATTGTCTTAAAATGGTTTTTTTTCTCTCTTGATGCAAGGTTTGAATGCACATATTTTCTTAGGATGTGCAAAATTATGTTTTAAAGCTTTTTGTGAATTGGTGTAGGTTGAAGTTGAGTTCCTACCTCTTTACAGCAGCTATGGTATAGGTCTTACAACGTGGAGTCCACTCGCATCAGGGGTGCTGACTGGAAAATACACCAAAGGCAACATTCCTCCTGATAGTCGGTTTGCCCTAGAAAATTACAAGGTAAACATCTTTTTTCTCAAGACTTATCTTACATTGTATTATTTGTTTTATTTCTAGCTATTCCAGGTTGTGGAATTTCCTTGTATTAATGTTTTCGTACACCATCCTATGCTATTCCTTAACCTGTTTGGTTCTAGAGTGTCCCAATAGAAGTTGAAGTATACTCTGTACTTCCATTCCTGTATTGGCAGATAGCTGCCCTGCACTTAACTAACATCAAACTAGCCGTGTTAGTTTCCCAGAAACCATTGTTTGGTTGGTCTCTATAGTGAGTTCACTTTTATTCCCCAGGGAAATTGCTCAATCATAATGTGACTCAAAATGATTTCTGTTGGACTCTTTACTAGTTACATTAAATAGCTGTGGAAATCTAGGACCGGCTAGTTATCTACTTAGGTTAGATTTAGTTGTAGATTGGAGTCTGGACTTTAGGAGGAATTCTTTGACTGGGAAATCGATCAAGTTGCATCCCTCTTATCCAAAATCATATCCACTTATATCAAGAGGGCGGGAAGGGATAAGAGAATCTGGAGATGGACTCCGGAAGGTTCATTCATTCTCAGATCTTTTTTCAACCAGTTTGACCCTCTTTACCTCCTCTCCTCTGTATAGAAAATTTGGTGCACCTCTTTCTCCTCCTTGTGTCATCGCTTTCTGCTGGATCGTCTTCCTCAAAAGGATTCTGACAGTGAATCATCTTCGCAGATTATTATCAACCATTGTGCTTTATGCCATGTCGACACCGAGACAGTTGCCCATCTGTTGGTTCAATGTCAGTTCACTCACGAGATCTGATGCTACATTTTCGATTTGTTTGCAGTCTGTTGGGTTCTCCCTAGGCACATATTACGAACCTAGTTGAGCCGTGGGCATATGCCAGTGGCCTTCAAGAGGCAAGATCCTATGTAACCGTTTCTTTGTTTCCATCCTATGGAAAGAAAAAAATTTAAAGGTGCCTCGAAGGGCGCTCGCTTGTTACAGAGGTTAATTTTTCGAAGGTAATCCAGTGGGCATTGATCCTTCTGACCTTCAAAGGCACCTACCTTTTTGTCTTCATTCTATTGGTCTTGGGAGGCAATCTGGCTGAGTAGATTCTCCAAGGAGGGACCACATCCTAGATGGCAGCTCCCTTCTCCAGGGAAGCTGAAGCTGAGCTTCGATGGCTCTAAGTCTTGGGGATCTCGACCCAGTAGGTTTAGGGCATCCTTATATCAAAGCAATACGGTTTGCTCTTTTTCAGGTCCAATCGGGATGAAAGACGTTGTGGACCCCGATCCGAGAGAGGCGGGGGGACGTGCCCCCAGACGATCTCTCAGGATCATCCACGTGAAGGAGAGCTCCACCAAGGAACTCTCGAAAGAGTGCCTCTCACAGCATGAGCGGCGATGTAAAGTGAGATACTTCTCGATTCGGGGACTAGCCCGGATTCGAGACGCACCTTAAACAAAGAAAGAGTCGTCATCCAAGGAAGTAGGCCCTGGATCCCATGCTGTGATCTGTCGCAACAGATAACCAGAGATACAAAAGGTCCGTGCCTGATGACGAATGGGGAAGGGGTTAGGCGCCCCCAATTTGCCCAAGTGCAAGCACCTAGTCTCTTATGCCATTTATTATTAACTTTGAAGAGTTTTGGGCGAAAATCATGCGAAATGGGAACGAATATCCCCGAGATAGCGTCTAGCTAATCATGCATGTCGGAGATGAATAAGATGCACACAAAAAAAAGAAATGAAAGACATGCCACCTAAGAATAGCTAGGTTATGAGTGTCATGCCTAATTGGTGTCTATGTTCTGGTGGACAAACACATGCATGCTACAGCTAAAGGTATAGGATCTGTACATGAAAGTAAGAAAACACAGCAAAACATACAATATGACAAACCCTAGACTCTAATGCGATAGTTGACTCGAACCAGGATGACCATCCATCCTGGCTGCACTACGTATCCCGGCCTCGGTAAGAATCAGAGTCAACGTAGTTCGGCGACCTATGCTAAACTACAATGCCTAACCTTCTAGGACCGCTATCCTAGACTTGATCAACTAGACTTGACCAGTTTTTAAAGCTTCTTGCGCCATTACTTAAGTTCAAGTGAATGGTAATTTTTAAGACTCCCTATATGCCCTAACTAATGCAAGTGGACCCTACACCCTATGTGTGACTAGGCTGTGTGTCCTAAGGAAAACCATGAGCTCTCTAAGCGCGTCTTAGTCTAGCCATCGGCTCGACTAAGTGTCTAACCGACCACGACTCGAGGCCTCTTAACTCTGAGGACACTCACACGACAAGACTCAGCATATCAACACAAACATGACAGACTCCTAACTCTAAGACACCCCAAACGCCTAGGACAGACTTCTAACTCTATGGGAAGATCTTTTGAAAATTGTTGGTAAGGTTATTTTGAAGAATTTTTGTAGTTTTGGATAAGTTTGAAAGGTTTCGAAGCTTATAGAAGTTTTTTTGATGTTGTGAAGTTGTGAAAGTTGTGACTGAACTCAGGATGCCAGCTGCACGCCTGAGCTGCCTACATACCCCTCAGCTAGGGATTAAGCCATCCGTAGTTCGGACCAGATTTTCCTAGCTACTCCTAATGACTCGAGATTTTTTAGATTTTTGGTTTTTTCAGATGTTTTTAATGTTTTTGACTTAAGAGGATAGAATCCTATCATCATAAGGGTAGGATAGACTCCAGATATCCCGCAAAGGTTGGACAACATCCTATACTCTGCAGGGGAAATGAACAGAATCACAACTCTGCAAGGGTTGGACAGCATCTTATACCTGGCAGGAGTGGATAAAATCACATGACTTGATGAGGGGATGGACATAATCCTAACCCCTATGATGATAGGACAGACTCCTGAAAGACTAAAGGACTGACTCCTATGCTGAAGACTGACTCTGAAAAATGGAAGGACAGAATCCTAAACTTTAGGAAGGGATAGGACATAATCCGAAACTCTACAAGGGTAGGACAGACTCCCAAACCCTAGGATGGTAGGACAGACTCTTAGACTCTCTATGACTGACTCTAAAGAGGAAGAAATCCCTTAACCTGCGAAGACTTTAAGGCAGGAAGGGAAGGGGTTGGCTCAGGATACGTTCCGTCATAGCCTGAACCTGGTAAAGGCGCTTCCAAAATCGATGGAATCTTAAAACACACGAAGGGTTCTATGGAACGGTGAAGAGAATAAACCTGATAAAGGGAGGAACTCTAAACACTATAGAAAATGATAACCTTGAAAAGAAAGGGTCACCTAGCCCCGTATGTAACGACGATCCACAAAAGGGAAAGGACATGACAGACCAAAGGTTTTATAATTATGAAATCTTGGTCAAGTTAAGGGTACTGCCTATGGAATCCAAAAGAAAGCTCTTTAAGAGAACAAATTTTATGATAGATGAGTCAAGCCACCTAAAACTTTGGACAAAATCCTTTAAAACATTCTAGGAAGTATCACTCGCTCTCTACCTGACATATTACGCTTGCATAACAGATCTCATGCACACAACATCAGATTCTCCTGTCATTCTTTTTTATTCACCTCTTCTCTGCTTTTCCTTTTTTATATAACACATCCAACTTAGGCAGTCAAAGTTTGCAACGTATTTAAAGAAATCCACACAAAGAAACTGCGATAAAGAAACCAAATCATTCCAAAATCGAGACAATGAACTCATATTTTTCAAGAGAAACAATGAAGACTGATGAGTAACCTCCAAAGAAGATAATCAATAGATACATGGAAACACCAATTTTGAGAAAACTACAGGTACTTTGAAAATATTCAAAGGAAATGAGATCAAGCAATTCACACGATCAAACCCTCGTCATGGGGTCTCCTGTGAAATCAGATGATACTCGTGCCCACGACATGGAGCAGAGTAATCATCTGATTTCCTACATCAGTTAAACATATACAACTCCACCATCCATTCGTCACAGAAAATTCGATCGCCACCTTGCACTCGAGGATCGAATTAAAATCCAAAGCCCATGAATCAATTCTATAATCAGAAAGCTAGGCAAATAACCATATGAATTTCAGCAAGATAAGAGGGGTTAGAGATGTTACCCAGGTGAAGAGCAAATGGTGGAGATGGGGTGTCAACGGAATGGGGGAGATGGGGCCTCGGTGGATGAAACGGGGTTGATCGGAGAGCGCCCGGAAAGTGGAGCTCGAGCTCCCCTTTCTGATTTTTTTCTATATAAAAACAAATGAGAAACCCCTCATCTGCTCACAGAAATGGGGCTCCTCCTCTCTCTCTCTCTGTTTTTTCTAATAAAAAGAGAAGTCCCAAATCTGAGATGTAACAGAGATGGAGGCTCGGATTTGTGCCCAGATTGAGGAAAAATGGATTAGAAGTGGAAACGACAGAGAGGGGAGAGATGATCGAGCAGTGGTGGCTGTTAATGGTGGAGGTGGTCGGGAATGGTAGTGACGATGGCCGATGGAGATGAGGGAGGAGATGCAGAGGTCGTGGTCGGAGAGGATGGCCGTTGGGGGTTGGTGGAGCCGGCTGCTGATGGAAGAGGGTTTGGTCTTGAAAAATGGGTTTTGGGGTGGGTTACGAAATGGGTTTTGGGTGGAGATGGGTAGAGATGATAACAGTGGTGCTACTGGATGGTGATGGTGGCCGTGGATGGTGGCTGGTGGAGGCAAAGGGGGAGGCACGGCCGGAGCTTCCTCTTCTTTTTTTTTTTTTCTTTTCTCTCCTCTGCTCTCTCGATCTTTTTTTTTTTTTGAAATGGTGGTAGTGGCTTGATTAATTGAGGTTGTGGATGGGGGTTTGGAGAAGATGAAGAGGTGTGGATGGGAAGAGGCTTGCCGGAGAAGATGGAGGAGGAGGCGAAATGGTGACCGAAATGGAGGTGGTTACGGTGGTGTTAGAATGGGTTTGGCCGGCCGGATTTGCAGAGGTGGCTGGTCAAAATAGAAAGGGTTTTGATGTGGGATTGGGTGAAGATGGGTTTGAGATAATGGGGTTTAGGGAGATGAAGTGGGAGAGGTATGAGGGTGGCTGGGAAGTGGCCGGAGTTGGTCGGAGATGGGTGGAGGAGAAAATCTGCAGAGGTGGCGGTGGCTTAGGGAAGAAGGTGGCTTGCCGGTGGGAAGGTGGGTTTTGAAATGGGTTTTGGGTGGAGATGGGTAGAGATGCTGGATGGTTGATGAAAGGTTTAATGGAGGTTTGGGGGTTGGAGAAGAAGAAGGTGGTGTGGATGTGGGTTTTCGAAAATGGGTTTGGGTAGAATGGGTGCCGGATTCCGGCGGGGTGCCCGGAGAAGACGAAGGCTTGGGTGTGGGTTTTCAAGGTATTGAGAAGAGGGGAAGAAGAAGAAAGTGGGGGTGGGAAGAGGCTAGCCGGAGGCAGGAGAAATGGCCGGAGATGGTAGGTGGCTGGTCTCCTCTCTCTCCCTCTGTTTTTCTCTTTTTTTTTTCTTTTCCAAAGATGAGGCTTCTCCTCTGTTTTTTTTTTCTTTTTTTCTCTTTTGCAAAGATCGAGCCCCCTTCTTCGAGAAACCCTAGCTCGATATATAGAGGGAAATGGTAAATTTTTCCTCCCCCCCCCCGTCTTCCATGGACAGCCGCCACCTAGTGTATTTGTGATGAATTTTTTAACCTAGGGGGGGGGGGGGGCAAGTAGAAAACAGGGTGAGGATTCTCCTCTCTCTAAATGATCCTCACCCCTTGATCTGATCCAAGGGTCACTAAGGATTGCTTACACCTTAAGGAATATTAGAATTCCAAAATCACCCTTCTAAATGTGGCAAATCACCATTTTACCAAACAAAATATCTTGCCTTTTATAAAAAAAGGAGGGCGATATCTACACAACCAAGCTTTGATAATTCACCCTATCACAACCCAACTTTGATTATTGCACACACTTCGCCTGTCTTATTCTACACTTCTCGCCCGATTGCCATGAAATTTTGCAGGAGTATCCTTGAGAATGCTAACAACCTCCTAGGGAATTTGTACCCAGGAACACGCACAATAAGATGCTCAAACCTCAAGCCTTCTTCTCATTTTGGGCCCAGTCCTTCAGGAATTCTCGGGACATGTTGGGACCCGGAATTTGAGAATTTTATTCGATCTTTGAAGTTCTTATTCGATTTTGGGGATTTTAGGGTCCGGTCAAAATGGGGTGTCTACAGATGTGTTCGAGGCTGAGGTTTGGACAATGCCATGGGGTCAGGTTGCTTTACTCATCACATCTGGATTAGATCATTATTGAGGGGAGCGTACTTTTTTTTTTTGAGGATTAATATTGGGGGGGGGGGGGGGGGGAGGCTGATTGGCTTACTAGTGCGATGGCTGAGGGGCGTGGCTGCCTGCCGGTGGAGACTCACTGATGCCATTGAGGAGATCCAAGATAGTCTGGAGGGTTATAGTACTGTGATATCTCATGAGTGGGGGTCGGCCAACTCAGAGGCAGATGCTCTAGCTCGATCTAGGGAGTCGATTATCTTGATAGATTACCCCGTTGAGGTGGTGCAACCCTAACTGAAGCGAGGATCAGATTTGTAGTGCTTACCCTCCTCTTCTTTTTTGTTTTTGTACTAGTGCTTCCGAGAGAGCTTCTAGTTGTATTCTCCGTTCTCCTCATTCCTTTCTTTTAACTTGTTGTTGACCTCCTCGGTCATTGGGCTTTGCTTGACAATTTCCCAGTATTTTTTTCTGAACAGTAACAATTTCCCAGTATCCAAAAAATAAAAATAAAAATCTGGGATCAGCTGGTGTAGTTGGATAGTTAGAAATGAACTAGGGGAAGTTGTAAAAAAGCCATTCTCAAGAGCTATTTAGTGCTTCTATATGGCTTACGTATATTGAAGGAAGAGCAATCCGAAAAATAGCGGATGGATGGACATCTGCTGAACGTCTTCTCGTGAGACTAAGAGGTTATCCCTGAACCATGGAGATCCGCAAACTTTATCATTGAACTGCTTCATATTTGCAGGACTATATCTCCATTCTTCTTTCATGTACATAGGAGTTTTAATGAGATGCTTGATAGTTTAGCGAGGTCTGCAGAATAGACTGTTTCTTGAAATTGGATGAGTGCTGGCATTATGGCGGGACTATTTTATGCTTGTTCCATCTTTTTATTTTCGAATGGCAGAAGGTTGTTTGTCCCTTCGTATGTTGTACACTTTTTTGTGTTATTAATAAAACTTTATGTGTTAGGTTATAAAAAAAATTAAAACTTTATGTGTTCTTGCTCAAGAAAAAAAGAATCAAACACGGATTGGCTGCAGGAGGTATATACAGGAGGGGAAAATAGCATGAAGAAGAACAAACTCAGCTCAGCAATTTGAGCCACTAGAAAGGAAACCTGAATAAAAAATCTATAGGCTGGCTTTCCCATGGAGTAACACACATAGATTTAAGTGTTTGTCCTTTAAAAAAGTAGAAATTCCTTCCTTTAGTACAGTTACCTATTCATTTTGAAAAAAAGAGAGAGTTACCTATTGCATATATTTCTATACCTACTTCGTTCTACAATTCTAATTTCTAACTACTATTGCTTAAAAAGCAAAATTAATCTGGTTGTTGGACTGCACGTCGATTTGTAATAAAATCAACTAGAAGCTTTTCAAAATACCAAATATGCCCCCCTATTTCAACCCAATAAGTCTGCAACTCAGTTTGGAATAAAATCTACTGGAAGCTTCTCAAAATACCAAATATGTCTCCCTAATTCAAAGTTCAAACCTCGACCATGACTATAATTTGGCAACTTAAAATTTTTAGATATCCCACTTTTTTAGTTGATGTAGTCTACCGCTGGAACTATTCCAATTCTTTTCCACCTTGGGTCCTATGAGTTCTAGAGACTTGAGCGTTTTCAGAAACCCGATCAGAACTCAAAAAATTTCCAGAAAACTCTCCACAAAACTCCTACCTTTTCAACTGTTCTCAATCATGGTGGGCCACCTGCTGATGTCATCATGGTGCCATCATGATGACATGCAGACATCATCATGTTCCCCATTTTCCATTTCCTTATATTTTATTCGTTTGAGCAATAAATTCTTATGATTCACGAGGCTTTTGGAGACTCAATGTTGGCATCAATACATTTATAGCAGCTTGCCAACTGAAAATAAATGAAATTACCTATGTAGGAAAAAGAAGAAAAGAATATATATGTATGATTGTAGGAAGAAGCAATGAAATATGAATAGCTCAAATTAAAATAAATCACTGATGGAGCATAAAGAATAGTAAAATGTTTGAATGAATTAAAAGATTTCAGGTTATCTAACTATTTATATTTTTTCCTAGAAATTAGATGCCCTTAAGGGCCTATTTAGGTGAAAAGCCATCTCTTATCAAATGGTTTTATTATTATTTTTGAAAAAGTAAATTGTTTTAATAAATCAAAGCAATACAAACGGGATCGCCTTGTTATCCCCACAAGGACATGCATAGGCAAAAACATCTGCCATTAGCATAAAAAATGGCACCCCAAAGCTTGCCTTGCGAATATCACTATTTTATTTGAAAGATAACAAATTTTATTCCATTAATAAAGAGGGGTACATAGAGGGGAGAAGTTGTCCCCAGAACTAGGATTACATCCAGGACTTAATTCCCCCCATTGGGTAGAATCACACGAGCTGTTAGTAACTCAACGCCTTCCTTTGCAAGCTGATCCGCGATAACATTCGCCGAGCGCCTTTTGTGATTGATTAGGGGATGCATAATACGGATTAAATAGCGGATCCTGATTACTCCGCCAATGCCGGCCCGCCCCGGGTTACCGAAGGAACTGCCATCAAAGTTAAGTTTGAACCAGCCGTCTGGTGGAGGTATCCAATTAGGCATTATCTAAAGGCGAGACTTTTTTTCGCCAATCACAATATTCCAATAGCATAGTGCTTCCCCCACCGAGTAAGGTAGTCCTTTCTTGAATCGATTTCACGCAATAATCGACATTTTAACCTCCAAAAGGATATGATGCCAAGTTCTACACTTGTTTTGAAATATATGACAATTTCGCTCTAGCCATATATGCCATATTATCGCATAGGGAATGGCAGTCCACATTGATTCCCCAAGGCATCCTGTAAAAACTCCACTCCAATGTAATATGATTTCCGATATGCTACTCTGCATTACCCAGTGCATCCCAAAGGATTTAAAATTCGCCATCCAAATCCGGAAAGTGAAGGGGCAGACAGCTAGCAAGTGGTCCAACGATTCCTCGGCATTCCTGCACAGGACACACCAATTAGCTAAATGAAACCCATGTTTTTGCAGATGTTCTCATGTGTTAATACATCTGTGGACCACGGTCCATGTGAAATCCGTGACCCTCGGTGGTGCGATATTTTTCCAAACTTTTGCTCGCCGGGAGGCCGAGCCATACCCGCCCGATATTTTTCGGAAAAAAGGTCTCGCAGAAAATTCTCCTCGAGGATCCGGTTTCCAGACCCATTCATCTTCTGTGTTTGGTGATAGGTAGCATTCATATAATTCCTTAAGCAATGAGGTGAATGTGGGAATTCCATCATCCTTATGATTGCGACGAAGCCTGATATCCCACACCTAATTTCTGAGTCCAGAACCCCGGGAAAGATAATCCGATATTCGAGCTTCCGGGTTTACTGCAATCCGATATAGAGTTGGGTAGGCTTCCTTAAGTGAACTTTCCCCCAGCCATAAGTCCACCCAAAATCTGACCATATCCCCCTTTCCAGCTTTAAATCTCAGATTGGGAGAGAGTAATAACCGTGCACTTGTGACCGATTTCAAGACACCAGATCCTTTACCCCTTGCCGGGGATCCACTCTCCCATTCGCCCCAACCGCACCCATATTTGTCGCGTATTAGCTGGTGCCAGAGAGCATTTTTCTCAACCCCGAACCGCCATAACCACTTTCCCAATAGCGACACGTTCTGAAGCCGAATCCTCCCAATACCCAACCCACCCCCCCCCTTTCGAGCTTTACATCCTTTTTCCAATTTAGTAGATGGCTACTTCTTTTTCCATGCTCCCTAACTTCCCATAAGAAATCCCGCTGTAGTTTCTCGATTCTTTTGGCCACCTTCGCTGGGATTTTGAACATGGACATATAATAGACACGCTATTTGCCAAGGCTGCTTTGATGAGCGTGATTCTTACACAGAAGGATACATAATGTCTTTTCCATGTGGCTAATTTCCGTTCCACACGTTCGACAACCGTATCCCCCTGCGCAGCTTTCGGGACTCCAAAACCGAGTGGCAATTTAGAGAAGAAACTTTGCTGCATTCATTATAATTTAATTTATTCCACCTCCAGTTGGGGGCAGCCCAGATGTCCAGTTGGGGGCAGCCCACGTTCGACAACCTGATGCAAACATAATCCTTACTAATCTCAAACAAATCATAGTATCCTAAAGAGGGATATTGTCAAAGAAATGAGTTTTTGAAGCCCTTTTTGCCACGCCCACAATGATTTTATTGATAACCGTCCCGAGGCAGTTGAGCTTAAGCTTGCCTTCAAATATTTGGTCGTTACTTTCAGCCAAGTCCTCTAAGCCATGGATGGGAAAAGAATCTTCTAGATGCACAGGTCTTTTATTAGTAAACTTTTGACTTCATCATTTTCTGAGATCGACCAAATTGGAAACTTTTGTAGGAATGCTTGGACACAAAAAAAAACTTAGCGGAAGACTTCAAGATTTCTGAAGACTTAACATAGATAAAGAAAATTTGCCCTGTATTTTCTCTATCAAAACCAGAGAAGGTGCAGTTTTTCTGGTCAATAATCTTTCTCTTTGCCAGCTGATCCCCTGTAAGAATCTTACCAGTCATTGCACACCCCCAAAAACAATTTCTCTGGGAGAAGCTGGATTGCTCCTTATGTTTGCAAAAATTTCTTTCCTGTCCCTCCATGAATAGAGCGTGGAAAGTTTTGACCGGAATTAGGCTTCCAAATGATATCATCCTTAGTGGCATGTCTTTTTGAAAGATTAAAAGGGACCTCAGTAACCTCTTCAGAAGCGCCGAAGGACGGTCCCTCACGGAGAATCAAAGTGATAGTCCACATTCTGCCCTCAAAATAAATCTAGTCAGCCACCATAGCTCTTGGGTTCACCGCTCTCCTGAATAAATTAGGACATGTTTCTGCAAGGATTGCATCATCACACACCATCTGTCGAGCTAGAAGAAAGTATCCTTCCAATTACCGATACGATATATGATGTTATCTTTAACCTTTTTGAACTCCTTTGTCCATGCTTTCACATATGGGACCCCGACTGACCCCATTCCCCTAGTCTCATCTCCATCCTAGGACCTTGATATTTCACTTTTATTACATCTAACCCAGAGGTCCTTATCATTGTTGAAAAGTCCCCACCACCACTTGGCAGAAGAGCACAATTATACCCTCTAATGTTCAGCACTCCAATGCCTCCTGCACCTTAGGACAACAGTCTTGTTTCCATCGATTAAGTGAACTTTCTTAATGAGATATGTTTCAATCCATAATAAGTTCTTCGATCCATTCAATGTGATCTGAACTTGAGGTGGAATTCTAAAGATTGGTAGAGAGACAATGGGAATGTTGGCTAGGGAGGCTTTTAATAATGTAATTCTTTTAGGGAGAGTGATGCTTCCCATGCCAACTTTCCAATTTAAACTCAATCCTTTCTACCATTGGATCCTAGCCATGGTAAGGGCACTATCTTTTAAAAGAAAACCAATGTACTTAATAGGCGATCAGAGGTCTTGAACCAAAGAATCCCGCCAATGAAAAAGCTAGATCTTCCTCCATATTGATTCCACTAACCTAGGATTTATCAGTATTAATCCTCCACCCCATTGTCTCTTCAATGAAAGTAATTAGGATATAAATCTTAACAGCCTGGTCTTTAGAAGCCGAAAATTGAATTAGAGTATTATCAATATATTGGAGGTGAGAGATAACAAGTTCCCTGGGATAGCCCAGACACGATACCCCTCTCATTAGCTTTCGATAGAATGTAGCCCATAGATTCCACTGAATTAGTGAAGAGAAAGGGAGACAATAAATCTTCCTGTCGCAACCCCCTTTTAGGGGAGAAATGGTTCTGCTAGCTTCATCAATAACAAAAACCTCTCTTTAAATGGATTATATCTATAGTACTTGCATTATGTTGATTTTAGATAGATGTTAACATGATATTAATCAATGGTAGGTCTAATAAAATATGCAGTTATATTTTGCTTTTGTTTTTGCTATGGTTCTTCTTATCTATTTCTATTGTTGTTCCAATTTCTTAACTTCCTAAAAATTATTTTCTCTTTCCTGAAACGGGTGGAACAATGAATGTTCCATTCCAGTAAGAAAAACATTACGCCCATCCCAGCAGAATTGCCAACTAAGATATTCGCCATGCAAAGTCACTAGCACAAGGTCATAGATGTGTACAAAGTTGCATCGGAAAATTTAGATACCAGACTCTTGTTATGAAATGTAGCCTGTTGGCGTTCTGCAGGATTTTGCACTGATATTTCTGATCAGTTTAAGTTCTGCATGCTTTTGTTTCATTAATTTAGCCCTTCATGGAATTTTGGGTTGATCAAATTGACTCCAGGAAACGACAGGGACTTAAAGTATTGGATTGTGTTGTACACATCTATTATCTCAAACATGGATGGCTGGGTTTCTTATGTTTCTGGATTCTTTCGGCATCTATCTTACATCTCTCACTACATTTTGCTGCCATGTAGAATCTTGCAAGCAGATCACTGGTTGATGACGTGCTGAGAAAAGTAAATGGACTCAAACCCATTGCAGATGAGCTGGATGTGCCTTTATCTCAACTTGCAATTGCATGGTGTGCTTCAAATCCCAATGTCTCATCAGTTATTACTGGTGCTACAAAGGAGAACCAGGTAAATGTTCCTAATTGGTGGCCTGAAGTGTAATGTTGGATCACTGGCTTTGTGATGCCATGGGCATGGAATCAAATCATTGTGCATCTGTTTTTTTTTTTTTTTGGGTCTCCATTTATTTCTTTATTGCCAGAAAAGAAAGATGCTCGCTACCTTATATATTCTACTTGGAGTTATGTCATCATGCTGGCTGGTTGTATGATAGCTGCTGTCTTGATACAAAATAGTAATGTGGCAGAACTTGGGTCTTCTTCTCATTTCGTATGCCCATGATTATTTCCATAGCGTCATAACCCTCGACTCGGCTCTGCCTTTGTCATGCCTTTTTTCCTCCTGGGCTTACCTCAGGCGCAATCTAGGTTTAGGGGCTTAATGTGTCTGTCTGTGTCTTCCTAATAAGTTACAATCTTGTTGTCCACCGGCAGAAGCATTGTGCTGCTACTTTGACTTACTAGATCATTTGCATTGCGGACTGCAGATAGTCACAGCATTTGTTCGTCTTCTGTTGTATGACTAGTTTGTTAATGATTGCAAATTGGGGCAGATTTGTCCTTTTCCTTTAAATAACTTATGGTGAGTTAATGGGTGCCGTAGTGTTTTTAGCTTTATCATTGGTGCATGCTAATATATTGTATAATATGGTATTTCAGTAAAATCCCAAGTACATGTAAACTCAGTATATTTTTTTCTGTTATTACTTCTTTTCTTTGGATTGGAGTATGGGCGCCAATAGAGTGGACCAAAAGATAGCTTTGGCCCCAAAACACAATTAACCCAATCCAGATTGGCCCAATTACGATGTATATTTTGGGTTGAATAAGGCTACGGACCTTGTCTGTTGACACTCGTTGATGACTGATTCGGTATCATATAAGATTTTAGAGGTCGAAAATTTTTGCTCAAGAATTTCTTGCTTACATTTGAAATTTTGAACTTAGTAACTTAGTTGACAGTTATGGGAAATCAAGAATTTCTGGCTTTTACATTATTGACAGGAGTATCATGGAAAATCCTCGTACCTTGATTTCGATCATTAGCTGTGTGTCGTGTTTTTGGTTCGAGATTTGGCTTAATTTGAGCTCCTCTGAGCTTGTTTCTTGCTTCACCCTTAAGTATGAGATGTAGATCCTACTAGGCCAGAGCTTAGTTGGTTTCTCTATATAGGTGTTTTGCTGAACTGATAGAAGTTAAACCTGTAATGCAGATTCAAGAGAATATGAAGGCTATTGATGTCATTCCATTGTTGACACCTGAAGTGCTTGAAAAGATAGAAGCAGTTGTTCAAAGCAAGCCTAAGCGTGGCGATTCCTACAGGTAAGTTGGTGCACCGAATTATGGTCTTTCTCGTGTTTTGCTTGCATGTGATTGCCAATTATCGAAAAATCAGACAATAAAATTAGAAAGTTGCAGTTGCCGCCAATTGTGTTGGATGGGAATCATGGATTATTTCTGTTTCAAAGTTTATGATCTTTTTTTTTAAAACTTTTTTTGGGCCAATCTTGGATATCCATTACAAACCAGTTATTGGATTCATGTTTTGGGATTTGGTTGTTGATGATTGATGTGGTGATTAAAGATCCATGTCCAACTTATTATGTGTTATGGGTTGTATGCTTATGACCTAGATGTGCTTACAGTTCCAGATTATGATGATCATGTTTACTGTTATTGAGAAAGTATGTTATTGAGAATGATACCATGCTATGTACCTAATTTGACACCAGTGAGACACCATGGTTAGGCCCACCAACATTTTGGCCCTGTTCATTTTAACCTATGACAACCGATTGTGAGTCCAAAACCCCTCAAACCCCTCAAACCCCTCAAATCCCTCACCACCCTATTTATACCTCTCCCCACTCCATACCATCTCCAAAAACCACCTCCTTCCCCTTTCGCGCTAAACCGCCACCATTGTCAGAAAACCACCAACGTCAGTTCCAATGGGAGACCTCCAAACTGACTTTCTTGACAATAACACAGCCCTCTTACTCAACCCCCTAAACCCAGAAGAATTCAGAGAACTAGGGCGCATGATTATCGATTTCTTTGCCGAGTACTACCGTGACATCCAAAAATACCCAGTTCAAAGCCGGGTAGAACCCGGTTACTTACGCAAACTCCCAAGGGAAATCGGCCCTTACAGCCCCAAACCCCTCGAAACCATCCTCCAATATGTTCAAACCGACATAATTCCCAGCATTACCCACTAGATGAGCCTCAACTACTTTGATTACTTCCCCTCTCGCAGGAGCACCGCCAGCTTCCTTGGCAAGATGCTCAGCACCAGACGCATTGCGTGCTCCAGAAAGCCTCTCAGATTACCAGAATCCACCCCGACAACTTCTGTGCAGTTCGGACTAGGGGTGGACATGGTTCGGTTATGGGGTAGACCCATGACTGGACCATATGCAACCGGTTCCCAGAATTTGGAACCAGAACCGAACCACTTATTGTTGGAACCTAACCAGAACCGAACTTGATCGGTTCGGTTCTGGGTTTACCCAACCTTTATTTTATAAAATTTTCCCCATTTATTGGATGAATGGATGGAATGCATGGGCTCATTTATCATACTATGGAAATAAATTTTTTCCCATTTATTTGAGGAAGCATGTTTCTATTTCTATGCAAGGTGCTTAAGGGTTTGATATATCTTCATCGAGCATAAGTAAACCATTCTCACGGAACCATTATGGGGAGGGGGGTGATTTTATCTGTTAGGGGTTTCATCACTCTCGGTTCTAGGAACCCAAACCCAGAACCAAACCAAGTGCAATCGGTTCCCAAACATCTGAACCGGAACCGAACCATTTAAATTTGGAACCAAACCGAACTAGATAGGCCGGTTCGGTTCGGTTGAACCGGAACCATGTCCACCCCTAGTTTGGAACAAACTCGGATGGTTTCACTTTCTCACCTGGATCCTTCTGTAAAGCAATTGTAAACGATGTGAAGGCCAGACTTACCTCACTTTTTCTAACTGCCACGGTGGGGACAACGGCGTCAACTTCCGTTGACCCGCAAGGCCCATTGTTTCACGTTGCGATAGAGTATGGGATGTGGATCCATGTCTCTGTGAGTACACCGGCAGCGCGCATCTGTTAGGAGTTCAGGCACTATATAGATGGTGTGGAGAAAGCTGACTCGATTAGTCTAAATGCACAAAAGTGGTTCTTTACAAACTTGGAATGTTGTTGATTTTGGGGTGAAGGACCCCTAGTTCGCTTGTGAAGGCTCTTTCAACTGAGGCTGAGTCCTTGAAGAACAAAGCAACTGAATCTAGACAAGTTATTGACTACAAAGACTGGCAAATTGGATTTAGTGGACGTTTTGGAGTCATGAAGCTGTGGCTCGTTCTACGTTCCTATGGTGTGGTCAACCTATGTAGATTCTTAAGGGCCCATGTCAAGATGGCTAAGCACTTTGAAGTGTTTGAGATAGTGGCCCCTAGGACCTTTGCCATGGTGTGCTTACGGAGGAATACCGTATGAATTTGTTATGGAAAGTCATTTATGCTTCGTTTGGTTACACAAAAGCTCGACAGCCGCTTACGCTTGTGACCAGAAAAGTTTTCCGCGAGTGAGTGATACCGTTTTCTTCCTCTCCAACCGACGAGTGACCCCCTAAAGTTTCAAATTGATCTGACATCAAGAGAGGGAGACCGGAGCTTTCAAAGTTGAGTGGCAGTTCTGTAAATTTGTTGAACCAGTAAATTTACAGAAAGGGCGACTCAACTTTGAAAGCTCCGGTCTCCTTCTCCGGCCGTCCGTGATCAACTTGAAACTTTAGGGGGGTGACTCATCGGTCGGAGAGAAACAAAACGGTACCACCCACTCGCCAGAAAACTTTTCCGGTTGCTGGCGGTAAGTAGTTTTCCGGGAGTTTGCATAGGTAAGCTCCCTATGCAAACTGTTCCCTTTTCCGTTAAAATTTAATGGTTTTTTCTTTCACTTTTATACGTCTACTTCAAACACTTTAATAGTTTTTATTTTTCTCTTTTCTACCAATCTCATCAAACATGTGCCATCTGCTATTACTTACGGTCTATTAGCTTAAGGGGTTGTTTGGATTCACAGATTTTAGAATCCAGGTTTTAGTTTGAAAACAGTGTAAAAGAGGGTTCATGATGAAGCTGCTGTATGCTGAGAAATCCAGGTTTTAGAAATCTTTCCCCCATCCTGAGATTTCTAAAACCTCGTATCCAAACGCCCCAAATAATAATCTATAAACCATCTATAGAGAGTAATGAAAAAAATGTACTATTACTTAAGAGATGTGACAATCCATCCTTGCAATACCAATCAGTGTTTCATTTTGATTATCTAAGGGAATGTATGGAAGCATGTCCTTTAATCTCGGCTACATCCTCTATTGTCTTTTTCCTGGTTTCTTAATCGAGATGGGTTTTGGATGTTGTCTGGGATTCATCTGCCTTGAATTCAAACCTCAAGCGAATCGGAGGGAATGGTTCTGGCAACGGTCCATGATGATCTCAAAACCCATGCAAATTGGAAACCAAACAGGGCCTTATGGAAAAGGAGGAGCAGGGGATTGAACTTAATTATACGAGCGAAAATCTTGGTATCGAGGGACATGAGCTGTATAAACTAATGTGACGGAATATTGTTAGTTACGTTGATTTGGTCGAATTACTAGCATAAAATAGTCATATGTTGGCCTCAGTTTATAGATGGTTTAAAAACTTCGACTGACTTCATAACAAAGAGATCATCCATTATTCAGTATTGGAATATGGACAAAGAGAGTGTTATACCTAGAGAATTTTGGTTCTCTAATTTGCCTTGCTATATTCTGGGTGTTACTGTTGAGGCAATTACCCATTGAGTGGAGGCGGGAAGCCGCGTTTTTATTTTATTTTTACACAACAACAAAAGCTCTCCCATCCGATTTGTAGTTGCTGAATGGGGAATATTCTGCATTTTGTTGGGTCGATCTTATTTTTATGAATGGTCTGGTCATCATCAAATAAGTGTGGCCTCTATTTGTTAGGGTGTCATCGATCCATACCGTCCGGCCCGAGGAAACCTTTGCACGCCTCCCTTGCCTTTTTGGGAGGCCTATGCCCCATAGAAACTGTCTACCTGAGGCTGCCCTTTGGCCCGTAGGTCCTGACACAAAGTTAAAATTCTAGCTCTTCCAGAGTGATATCTCACTGATGGCTCGGCCCCCCGCAAGGAGTCCTTCTTTGTCCATCCTTCAAAGATGCGCAGGAAAGGCCCAAAGCCAAGCCCAGAGAACAGTGAAGCTTCATAGGGTCTTTCTGTCCAGGTGCAGGTAGTCCGCATCTTCAATGACATGTCTATTTCACCGAGATCAACTGGCTAATCGGATCCTAATTTTCTCTTACAATCGGATCCGATTGTGTGTCAATGGTCCATTGATGCCCCTACTATTTCTCTTTTTGCTCCGCCTAAGGAAAAATGTTTCCATGCACTTGTCATGTGTTGGCAAGCTGGGTGTAGAAATCAGTCGTTGTCTATAATCTATATATGTTCTTACATTATTTAATGGTTTAGAATTTAGAAGAGTCTCTCTCTCTCTCTCTAAATGTGGGCGTATAGAGAAAAGAAATAGAAAGGTGAGTAAACTTTAACGTTAAACCTTTTGTAATGGTGTTTCTCTTTCACACAACACAGGGATTGCTTTAGGCACAGACAAGGAGGGTTGGTGCAACAAAGCGAGTGAGAAATTTCAAGGGTTGGCTGAAACAGTTTTTCCTTTTATCTTACACCTATCGGTGACAGATCACGTCCAAGTGATATGAAGAACGTGTAGATTAGTAATGGATGCTGACCCAATGGCATACGGCCTGGAGATTAATTCTAGAAGCTCTATGATTGATGGCTATGATTGTCCAATCACAATGAACGTGGTGATTGGTCCAACGAAATGGTTGGTCTACATCATTTTGGTTATGTGTGCCAGATTCGACCACCACTGATAGGGAGGATAGAGAAGCCTTTTACAGCTTATATTCTACAAAAGACTTCACTTTAAGCCTGTTGGAGCTTATATTCTACAAAAGACTTCACTTTGAGTCTGTTGGGACCTGGGCAGAACTCACCCTTTAAAGCTAGCCGTTATGGGGAGGGTGTCCAAGTCCTTAATTATAAGCCCATCTATATCTCTTTCACTTTTCAAATGTGGGATCTTTACTTTTGCGTGGAACTCCGAACAATCTGCCTCTCCATGCTGAAACAACATGGGAACTATGAGATATTCTCAGAGGAATTTTCTCCATCCTCAACGGCACACAGGGGTTACCACATCCTCGCTCTGATACCACTTGTTAGGATTTGGGTAGAATTCATCCTTAAAATCTAGCTGCTAAGGGGAGGATGCCCAAGTCCTTATAAGGCCATCCACATGTCTTTCACTTTTCTGATGTGGGATCTTTACTTTCGTGTGGAACCCCAGAGTCTAATAATTAGTTTTGGACTTGCAATCCGTTTTCGAAATCCAAAACAAAGAGGGCCTTGGTCGTCTGTAACGGTCTATAATGGTCCAGACGGGGTATGCATATCTTACTTTTATGAAAGCTCGCTTTGATATCTGTCTTTATGAAAGAAAACAAAACATGTGAATGGTGGTTTAGAAGGATGATTTTAACCTTGTAATTGGTGGCCTATAATGAAATATCAGAGAAGTATCAATTTGCAACTTGTAATTACCTTTCATGGTTAGAAGGACCACACACAGCCATTATTGGTCCAGAAGCTCGCTTTCTCAACCCTTTCTTTGTGAAAGAACACAAAACAAGTGATGGGTGGTCTATTAATGAATGATCACAAAGCGATTATCAATCTGTAATGTTCTTTAATGGGCCATGCATCTCTTACGTTTATGAAAGTTCCTTTTATCGCTTCTAATTTTGTGAAAGAAAACAAAGCATGTGGTTGATGGCTTACAAGGGTGATCTTAACCATGTGATTGGCGGCCTTTTAATAAAAGATCAGAGCTAGCAATTTGTAATGGTCAAGACGAACAATGCATTTCTTACCATAAGAAAGCTCGATTGCTTTGCTGTCTCTTCGTGAGAGAAAACAAAACATGTGCTTGGTGGCTTACAATACAATGATGGTCCTAGCCATGTGATTGAGGGCATGTTAATGAAATATCAAAGTGTGATCAATTAACTATCTGTAATGGCTCTTAATGGTCCAGACGTATGGTCACATTGCAGTTGAGAACAATATTCAATAATGGTCCAACCATAAGAGATTGGGCGAGGCTTAAGCAAATCATTGTCAACTCGGCACGGCATTGTTGAGTACTCAGTTGACATAGTCATAACTCTTACTCTTAACTCAGGATCCTAGCTTACCTACCAAAAATACGAAAAAAAAACTCTTAACTCAGGAGTGTTAGAGGAGTTTTGATTGACTTGGTAGGACAAAATTCAGACTCGAATAAGAGCTCGGTCACAGGTAAAAGGGAATTGAATCAACTAGGGTGAGTCAATATTGACTCACTCATGAACTTTTGAAACTCTATAAGACAGTGGCATTGCCTATTATTGCAAATGATGAAGGAGAGAAGCATGTGGAACGTCCTCTTTGCAACATATAACTCAAAGCAACAAGAGAAATGCTTTTGTCCCTCCACCATTTGTTGTCTGTCTATCCAGGCACACAATTCATTACATCATTGCATGTTAGTATTTTTAAATCAAAATTAGAGTTGAAAAGTCAAAGATACTTTTCCTTTGTATTTAAAATTTAGAGGGAAGATTCAAATTAAAGTTTCCCTCTCTTATTTAGAAGGCAAAAGTTTTTTGCTTGAATGAGGACTTGAACCCAAGACCTCGATGTGTGTGTGAACATTGTGCTCTCTAAACCAAGTCAAAATAAATAGTCCCACATGGGAGCTTGAGAGAAATTTTCTCATCCATATAAGATGGAGATTTGGAGAAAGGCTTGAGCCTTCAAGGGGCTTTAGAATTTGTTGGGTCTTGGACTTTTAGAAGAGCAAACATGTAGTACAAGTTCCAGTCACTATAGCCTTCTCGTCAGATGTCAATTCCTATGAGCATGCTGCTAATCTTTGGAATGCCATAGTAACTAAATATGAATTAGAGGATGCTGGAAATAGGAAATATGTGATAGGAAACCTATTTCTGCCCAAATAGATGAGTATCAGTTCATTATTGGTGAATTGGCTAAGGAAGGTATGAAATTACCTGATACATTCATGGCTGGTTCTCTCATTGAGAAATTGCCTTTGTCTTGGAAAGATTTTAAAATCGGAATGAAACACAAGACAAAAGAATGGACCTTAGACCAAGTGGTTGTTCGGGTTAAAATTGAAGAGAAAAACAGACTTAAGGATAAACAACTAAAGGCCAAAGAGTACACCTCTAAGGCAAACATTGTTGAAACCAAGAATGATGGATCTAAGAATCTGAAACCGAAGAAGGATAAAAACTTCAAGAAATCTGGACCTAAGAAGAAAGGAGTCTGTTTTGAATGTGGGAAACCCGGACACTACAAGAAGGATTGTCGACACCGAAAGACTGGTTCATCCAGTGCTAAGGTTAATCTAACCGAGGTAGATATGATTACAGCAGTTGTGACTGAGGTGAACTTGGTGGAAAATCCAAAAGAGTGGGTGCTGGATACAGGTGCTACCAAGCACATATGTGGAGACCGAAGTTCCTTCTACAACTTTACTACAGTTGATGGAGGAGATCAGGTTTATATGGGCAACTCACAGACCTCGAAAGTCATGGGCAAAGGCAAGGTCCTTCTGAAGTTAACTTCAGGAAAGATACTTGCATTGCAAGAAGTGCTGTATGTGCCGGATATACGGCGGAACCTGATGTCTGGCGTGCTCCTCAACAAAAATGGACTGAAGCTCACTTTTGAAGCAGACAAGGCGATCCTTAGTAAAAGTAATGTATTTGTAGAAAATGGCTATAATGCCAATGGTTTGTTTGTACTGAATGTACTTGAAATTATGAATGAAAAACCATCTTCTTCTGCTTACATATTTGAATCTTTTGATATATGGCATGGTAGACTAGGTCATAGAAGTACACCTTATATTAAAAGACTTTGCAACTTAGGTTTAATAAATGAAAAGATTGAACCTAGTAAAGAAAAATGTGAAATTTGTGTTGAAGCAAAATTCACTAAGAAACCTCACTTTAGTGTTGAAAGAAAAACCGAATTATTAGAGCTAATTCATAGTGATCTAGCTGATTTTAGAAATCTTGAATCTAGAGGAGGTAAAAGGTACTATGTAACCTTTATAGATGACTACTCTAGGTATACTAAAGTATACCTTCTTAGATCTAAAAATGAGGCTGAAGAAGCTTTTATCAAATATAAAAATGAAGTGAAAAATCAGTTAGATAAAAGAATTAAAAGACTTAGAACAGATAGAGGAACATAATACTCTATAACTAAGTTCTGTGATGATAATGGTATTATCCATGAAACCACAGCCCCATACCAACCTGAATCAAATGGTATAGCAGAACGGATGAACAAAACCTTAAAGGATATGTTCAATGCTATGTTAATAAGTTCTGGTTTACCCTTAAACTTGTGGGGGAAAGCACTTTTGGCGGCGTGTTATATATATAACAGAATACCTCCAAAGAAGAAGGGTAAAATACTATATGATTTATGGCATAACAAGATGCCTAGTTTATCTCACTTAAGAGTTTGGGGTTGCTTGGCTAAAGTTGGAATACCTGAACCTAAGAAAAGAAAATTAGGACATAAAATTTGTGACTGTGTATTCATAGGATATGCTCAAAATAGTACTGCCTATAGATTTCTGGTTTTGAAATCAGTTGAAAATATCCTAGAATATAACACTATAATTGAATCTAGGGATGTTGAGTTCTTTGAACATCACTTCCCTATGAAGAAAGAAATTCCTAAAGAACCTAGTAATGTTTCAAGAAATCAAACTGAAACTGAAAAGGAATTAGACCCTGAGTTTCAAGAACTCAGAAGAAGTAAAAGACAAAGGAAATAAACAAATCTAGGAGATGTGATGTTCACATATCTAATAGATAAAGATCCTGTAACTTATACTGAAGCTGTAACTTCTCCAGATACTGTATTCTGGAAAGAAGCTATAAAAAGTGAACTAGACTCCATTATAGAAAATCACACTTGGGAACTAGTGGACCTTCCTCCTGGAACTAAAGCACTAGATAGCAAGTGGATATTTAAAAAGAAGCTAAGACCTGATAGGACAATTGATAAGTTTAAAGCAAGGCTAGTAGCTAAAGGCTTTAGACAGAAGAAGGATATAGACTACTTTGATACTTATTCTCCTGTTGCTAGGTTGTCCACCATTAGGATATTATTAGCTATAGTTTCTATTCATAAATTGGTAATACATCAAATGGATGTAAAAACAGCTTTCTTAAATGGAGATTTAGATGAAGAAATCTACATTAAACAACCTGAAGGATTCATTGTAACTGGACATGAAAACAAAGTTTGTAAATTAATTAAGTCACTGTATGGCTTAAAACAAGCACCTAAACAGTGGAATGACAAATTTGATAGTGTCTTAATTACAAATGGCTATAAGATAAATGAATCTGATAAATGTGTTTATAGTAAGTTTAATGGTGATGAAGGTGTAATTTTGTGTGTATATGTAGATGATATACTGATTATGGGTACTAGTTTGGACATAGTTAAATCTACTAAGAGATTTTTAATGTCAAATTTTGAAACCAAAGATATGGGTGAAGCTGATATAATTCTAGGAATGAAAATCATTAGAAAAGAAAATGAAATAATATTGTCTCAGTCTCACTATGTGGAAAACATTCTTAGGAAGTTTGGACAATATGATAGTTCACCTGCAAAGACACCTTTAGATTGTCAGGTTCACCTAAAGAAAAATAAAGGTGAGTTGGTATCCCAAAAGGAATACTCAAGTATTTTAGGTTCAGTGTCATATTTAATGAACTGTACTAGACCTGACATTGCACTAGCAGTTGAAAAACTTAGTCAACACACACATAGACCAGGACATGAACACTGGCGGGCTTTGACTAGGTTGTTGAGGTACTTAAAAGGTACAATGAACTTTGGCCTGCATTTTAGGGGGTTTCCTGTTGTCTTAGAAGGCTATAGTGATGCGAATTGGATCTCTGATTCAAGAGATTCAGTGTCTACCAGTGGATATGTATTCACCCTTGGTGGTGGTGCGATTTCTTGAAAATCGGTTAAACAAACATGTAGTACAAGTTCCACTATGGAAGCAGAATTTATAGCCTTAGCCCTAGCAGGAGCTGAAGCCGAATGGCTCAGGAATTTTATGGCAGATGTGCCTTTATGGCCAAGGCCAGTTCCCTCGGTGTTTCTACACTGTGACTGCCAAGCTGCTTTAGCCAAGGCAAAAAATAAGACCTATAATGGCAA
Source organism: Tasmannia lanceolata (assembly GCF_043159265.1). Lineage (NCBI taxonomy): Eukaryota > Viridiplantae > Streptophyta > Magnoliopsida > Canellales > Winteraceae > Tasmannia > Tasmannia lanceolata. Next base: position 11,037,017 of record NW_027518714.1, on the reverse strand, counting down.
AAGAAGGCACATTCGCCTGAGGCATAATTTGGTAAAGCAATACTTGAGTGAGGGAACAATAGCACTCGACTTTGTAAGGTCGGAGAGGAATCTGGCAGATCCTCTGACAAAGCCACAGATAAACAAGGTGGTTTATGAGGCATCGCAAGGAATGGGGTTAAAGCTCGTAGCATGAACCATTAGTGGTGGACACCCAACCAATGTGAAAGGAGATGCCTGGAGTTTGGTTTAATGGATACTAACAAGTCACCGGATGGTTTGTTAACACTATCACCCCCTACTCCTAGATGCAAAATGTTGGAAGATAGTGTTCACTGCAAATGAGAAAGGATGAGATATAGGCTCTTAATCAGTTCATAACCTATATTGGGTAGTATGTTACTTGCAGTGCATACAGGATGACTGACCTAAGTGAATGTGGAAGTAAGGCCGCCTCCTATGAGAATTTGACGAGTAATTCTCTAGAACATTCATGAGAACCAAGAGGAGAACAAGGCCAAAATGTTCCAAAACTGTGATTGAATCACCAAGGAATCGATGGTAGGGTATGGGTGACAGGTTAGTCGGTTACACCTACGAGGAAAGGTTGAAGGAGTCTAACTCTACCCGTACTCGGTAACGTAATCTGTTTATCCTAAATATCGGTTGAAGTCCAAAAGACACCGGTATGAATCCGCTCTATTATTCTAATGTGCTCAGAAACTTCCGTTTTCAAAACTGTAACTATATTTTAAATCTTGTGGGGGATTGTTAGTATTTTTAAATCAAAATTAGAGTTGAAAAGTCAAAGATACTTTTCCTTTGTATTTAAAATTTAGAGGGAAGATTCAAATTAAAATTTTCCTCTCTTATTTAGAAGGCAAAAGTTTTTTGCTTGAATGGGGACTTGAACCCAAGACCTCGATGTGTGTGTGAACATTGTGCCCTCTAAACCAAGGCAAAATAAATAGTCCCACATGGGAGCTTGAGAGAAATTTTCTCATCCATATAAGATGGAGATTTGGAGAAAGGCTTGAGACTTCAAGGGGCTTTAGAATTTGTTGGGTCTTGGGCTTTTAGAAGAGCACAAGCCCATGAGTAAAAAACACACACACGCGCGCGCGCGCTCTCCCCAACAGACACTTTCAGGTCTATAAAAGGGGATGAGATAGATTGTTTTAGACAGAAAAATACACAGACGTTTTTGCACTCAAGGTTTTCTGTTCTGCTTCCTCCTTGGTTCCGTTCTTTCCGAGCACAGTTCTATTGGTGATTCTGGGTGGACCAGTCAGCGAGTGCACGTGGACTAGGGCCAATTTCGGCTGTTTTATCTTGGAGCGTCAGTTCGCAAATCCCGGTTGCACTGGTAGGAGGCGGATACGATTCTTAAGGAGAGTGACCAGTGGCACGACTCAGCCTTATTCTTTTCAATCGGATTTCCAAAGGGTTTTAAACCAAACAGATAAGTTCTATTTTATTTCTGATTTCCAAACAGAAAGAGTTTTTCATTTCAAGTTGCAGATTTTTTGAGTTCGAATAAACCATAGATCAGATCCATTCTCTATACAAATTTCCAACACTGTATGATTGAAAATCCAAACCTATTTCCATTCCTTTTCTTCAATAAGCATTTTTTTTTTTTCATGATTTGATAGCCTCATTTTTAGTTAAAACTTTCTGAGTTTTTTTTTGTTGGAAAAGTTTTTTCCTAAACAATGTTTTTATATATGAAAAAAACATTTACAGACCTCAAAAACTATTTTCTATGGAAAAAAATTCCATGGTTGCCCAATACGCTGTTCGTTGAGCAGTTTTATATTTCATACAATCTTGGCAATTATTCTTCGACGCTGATTTAGACCCTTTAGGTTGATAGGTGCAGCCGTCTCTATATCTTTAAAGGTTCGGTTTAGAAAGGGCCATTTTGTGGAATCTAATGTTATATTATATCATATTATGGAAATGGAAATAGTTGATTTGAGGGTGCTAAGAAAACAATAACAAAGCTGATATTTATGTGTCCTTTTTACACCCCTCTTAATCTTAAAAACATTTTCATTGTGCAGACCATATCGTCATCTTCATGAACTTGTTTTCAAATATTCAGCACTTCCTTTTCCATGAAGTTTCAAATGTGAGTTAGCTATAAGAGCCAGGCAGTGAACGCTTTATATGAGCGCGAAGAAGAATTTGAACATAGATGGGGTGGGTGTGTCTATGAAAAAAAAAAAACGGATCTAAAATTTTCAGCTTCCTGAAATACTATGGGCACTGATGTAAGTATTGCCATGTTTTGATAATCGCACTAACTGTTCTTGTCTGTTATTTTTTGAAAAGCCGTCAAAGTTTATTACAGTTTGCAAGAAAAAGCTCTTACAAGCCTGTAAAAAAAACGAAAGGAAAGCAATACTAAACGGGATCCCGTGCTGAAAATAAAGAAGGGGGTAACAATAGCCGATTTGCTTAGTTTAATGTGCACATGTCCCTCTCTTTTTCGTTTTATGTGCACATGTCCTGAAAGCACAGGATCCCATTGATAAAACATGCTTGGACTATTTCCCCCATATAAAGACACCAGAAATCTGTGGGATTTCATTCTACACACACTCCCTCTCCGAGTCATGTCTCAGCACCTGCTTCGTTTCACTAATTATAACAACCCTCCATGCAGAATCCCTGCCAAATGCCAAATCATCAACAACTCGTCCGAGCACATTATCGCAAGAGAAACAACCAAGCAATTACCACTGCTTAAATCGAAACCTCGGTCCTCTGTTGATACGAAGCCCTCCATTCCAACACCTACAATCCATCCCAACTAAACCCATTGCAGAGACTGCTCGCATCTGCCTTAGATGCCGTCGAATATGGTGTCATCTCTAAGTTAGAAAAGAATCAAACACTACCCAAAACTATAGACCCATCTATACAAATTGCCGGTAACTTTGCTCCGGTACCCGAATCACCAGTCAAGCATAATCTCGACCTCGTGGGTCAGATCCCTACCAGTCTCCGTGGGGTCTACGTCCGGAACGGCGCCAACCCCATGTTTATACCCTCTGGCGGGCACCACTTATTTGACGGTGACGGCATGGTTCATGCCGTCTCTCTAAACGGAAGTGATAGCCCCAGTTACAGCTGCCGTTTCACCCACACAAATAGACTCTCCCATGAAGAGATGTACGGTCGACCACTCTTTCCGAAACCAGTCGGAGAACTACATGGCCACCTCGGAATCGCACGCTTGGCACTCTTCTTCACACGTGCTTTAGCTGGGATCATCGACTTCAGCCGTGGCACCGGCCTCGCTAACGCTGGCCTCATCTACTTTAATGGCCGGTTCCTCGCCATGTCGGAGGACGACTTACCATACCACATTGGCATCACCCGTGACGGCAATATAAAGACCGTCGGCCGGTATGATTTCTCCGGCCAGCTCCGGTCGTCCATGATCGCCCACCCTAAGGTGGACCCTACCACAGGCGAGCTCATTGCTCTAAGCTATGACATAAATAAGAGGCCTTACCTCAAGTACTTCAAATTCGATAAATATGGGAGAAAATCTGCTGACGTAGCTATCTCCCTCCATCAACCCACCATGATTCACGATTTTGCCATCACGGAAAACTCGGTCGTTATACCGGATCAGCAGGTCGTGTTCAAGATCTCAGAAATGGTACATGACGGGTCACCTGTTCTCTACGATCGTAACAAAACCCCTCGTTTCGGAGGCCTCCCGAAATGCGACTCGGATGAGTCGAGAATCCGGTGGGTCGACGTTCCAGACTGCTTTTGTTTCCATTTATGGAATACCTGGGAGGAAAATACCGGCTCCGGCGAGGAAGTGGTGGTGGTGATTGGGTCCTGCATGTCGCCTCCCGATTCGGTCTTCAATGACTCGGACGAGCCGCTACGAAGTATACTATCAGAAATCCGTCTGAATCTTACGACCGGCGAGTCGACTCGGAAAGAAATCGTTCCGGGATTGAATCTGGAACCCGGGCAGGCCGGTGAACAAAATGCTGCTGGGTAGGAAGACCCGGTTCGCTTATCTTGCGATAGCCGAGCCATGGCCAAGGTGCTGTGGGGTGGCTAAGGTTGATTTGGAAACGGGCGTTGTTACGAAATTTTTGTATGGTGAGGAGCGTTTCGGAGGCGAGCCTACTTTTGTGCCGGTCTCCGGGTTAACGGCAAAGGAGGACGAGGGTTATGTATTGAGTTTCGTTCATGATGAGAAATCGAATGAGTCGGAGCTGGTGATAGCGAACGCAAACAATATGCGGCAAGAAGCCGCCGTTAAGCTGCCATCTAGAGTGCCGTACGGTATTCATGGAACTTTTGTTACTGCTGAAAATCTCGAAACACAGGAGCTTTGGCATTAGTCATGAAAAATCCATTAGAGCTTAGGAAAATAAAGAACGAAAAAGCTCCGAACATATGTGAGAATGGAAATTGCCTAGATGCCATATATATAGTATATTTATAGCTAGAAATAGTTTACAAGGGAGTGGACTTCTTTGTAATGTAAATGATATTTCCGAGCTCTTTTGTTTGTCTTTACTTAAAATGGCTGATACTTCGGCTTTCTTTGTTTGTCTTTCTTGAAAATAAAGTTATTTTCAAGAACAGCAAACATGAAAATGCTAGAGAAAGGGGGTTGAAAGATATTATTCACCGATTTTTGTAACCAGCAATTATCTTTCGGACGTGGAAGTTTAGGGTGGGGTGCCTTCGGCTGATTTTGTTTATTGATTTCGACTTTCTTCTATTTTTTTTTTATTTGGGATTTGCTAGGGTCCATCGCAAAAGGTATTTCGCAGCTGGTCTCTCGCATGTCAGACCAGCCACCTCGTGAATGAAGACAACAAGCGACAGACCAGCTACGAAATGCCTTTTGCAGTGGATGCTAGCAATTCACTTTTTATTTTTAAAAATAGGAAAAATGTTTCTTTAAACACAACCCTAGATACAATCTTTAGATGATCTTTTTCTATTTTTTAGTGGGCTTAGTCAAACAATTATATTTGATGCACCCTACTAATCCAGTATTCTCTTAAGAATAAGGAACCATTTAGACACACATTGGATTTCGATTTGAAAATATTTAGGATTAGAAATCTAGAATTTTAAAATTTACAAATTTATAAATAGTGTCATTCGGATGACAGACATAAAGATTTCAATTTCAAATCTAAATTTAAAAAATCTCTCGTTTGGATGACTGCCAGTGAAAACGTATTTTGTTGTAGTAGTCATTAATTTCTCATGTTCTTGAAGGTTATCACGTCAACATATGAAGTACAAATAGGGGCATTGAAGACATTAAGGGTGTGTTTGGCGTACCGTTTGAAATAGCGTTTGAAACGCCGTTTTGGTGTTTGGTTGGCCAGATCAAAACGGCGTTTTAAACGGCAAACGGAGGTATTGTGTGTTTGGTTGCAAATGCCCCAAATCGGAGTTTTAGTGGTTAAATGACCAAAAAGGGCATTGTATGGTTAGCCTCAATGTAACTCAATTATTCTCTCATTAGGCTCAATATTAGAAGGTCATTAGGATCTCATTCAACACAATTAAAATTAAACATCATTGCCATAAATAGTTATACTATTGTTCAAAAAACAAAATTTAAAAAGTGGCACAATGAGTAATTTATATAGAACATAATTCATCACGAATGCGATCCCGAACTGAACCCATGAAAGCATCATCATGTGCATAGTCAAATGTATCGTTATGATCCATAGCATGATCATAACCCAAACCAACATTAACAGTAGGCATATATGTATCATCATGGTCAGCTCTATCGAACTCCTCATCACGACTTGCATGCTTTCTGATGTAGTTGTGTAGTGACATTGATGCTACAATTAGTTGTATCTGGGTTTTTAAATCGAATTTAGGCATTCTGGATAGCAAGGCCCATCTATTTTTCCATACACCAAATGTGCGCTCTATAATGTTCCTAAGAGAGGCGTGTGCTTGATTAAATTGCTCATTTGAACCACTTATTGGTTGAGTACCATGTCGAAAAGCTGGAACATGTGACCTTTCTCCCTTGTACGGGGCCAAGTATCCCTTCATATTGGGGTAGCCGGCATCAACCACATAATATTTATCTACATCAAAATTTGAAAAGAAAGTTATGTAAGATATTATATATTATATTATATTAAATTTATAGTATTATTTGTGTACTTACCTCCCCTTGGGTGAGGAAAATTAAGATCCGGCGTACACAGTGCCTCTGAAAAAATCCTTGTGTCATGAGCAGCACCTTCCCATCCTGCCCATGTAAAGGTGAAGCACATGTCAAAGTCACAGCATGCCATGACATTTGTTGAGGTGTAACCTTTCCTTCCTCGATATGGAATTTGCTCTGCTTGAGGCACAATCACTTGAATGTGGGTGCCATCAATAGCTCCAATACAATCTTTGAAGTATGGAAAAAATTTTGCCCTATTTTGGATGTATGCAGGAATAATATCATTGTAATTAGGCTCTGGCTTAATCATATCAGACGAAAATCGCATTGCACAAGTTAAGATTTTATGAAATTGCCGGCTAATTGTCTCTCCAGAATGTTGGAACCGCTCCTGCATATACCTATTAGAAACGCCATGTCCTAATGTCATCAGAAACATTGCCATTATCTCCTCAATAGACATTGCTTTCGTTGGTGTTAACCCATATCTTGTTTTGAATAAATTACACAAGTTCCTAAATACATATTTCTCCATACGAAGTTGCTCATAGCATCGGTTTGGTGCACCATCTAATAGGTCCATGATAAATTTATGCCCAGTGTATTTACTTGTTCGGCAAGGTGTCTTGCAAAAATACATAGAATAATACCTAATTGCATCTTGCACACCTTCAACAACCATGGCCATCAAATCTTCATCATCATAATCTTCGTCACTGTCAATTGATTCAATTGATGCATCTGACCCATCTCCTGAATCCATATTCCCTGCAAATAAAAAACCAACAACTAGCATATTCAAATCCCGTATGGCACACCAAGGGAAGATGTTACTGGTATGCTCCAGGCCTCTGTAGTGTAAAAACAGTTCAAAATAAATTGTATACGAATGAAAAAGTTATACATTGTCTTGAGCTTGTTCAACTAACATATAAAAACCAACCAGTTCGAAATAAAAGTAACAACCAACAAGTTGCAATACCCAAAAAACTATCAGAAGTTCACAACCATCGATCACAAGATAAAAAATAACGTGACTTGTCAACATCCAAGTAACACAAGTTCACAACCAACAGATAGAAAACTAATCAATGGGCTGGGGATAGTAAACATCGTCATCATCGAATGACGGTTGCAATGGGACTCCCAACTCATAATGTAGCCAACCAATCGTTGTTTTGTCATCTCCCATAGCCACCCACAATGCACGATTCTCTTTCACCTTAAACAATTTGCAAGCGGCATAAAAATTTAGTGACCCCCTCTCATAACCTGGCAATAAGGCTAATTGCCTCACGATTTTAGTCATGTCAGCATCAAACTTCTCCATACGGATAGATGTAGTCGTGCTCCTGCTTTCCACTGCAGTCGCGAGACGCTCTAAGTTTTTGGAAATATGATTTGCAACCGATCTTCTTTTTGCAACCCTTTGTTTTACATTAGGCTCTTTCTTCCTTGCTACTACATCTGGTTCCATCTCATCTTCACCATAAAAAGGCTCATTCGAAGATACTGGTGTGCCTACATCTTCATCTCCCTCTTCCTCTATATCAAATGGGGTAGATGGTTTGCTATTTTGTGTCTCAACTTGGCTTGCAGAAGGAGAAAATGCAAGTCTTCCAGTTGCAGAAACATCTAAGAACAACTCCTCAAAATCCCAACACCTTTCCAAGGCTCGACTCCTAAAGCACGCATACTTTTTATTTCTCTACACAAAACAAAAAAAGAAACATTATCCTTTTACTGAAATGGAAAAAAAACTTATAATAAAAATAAATTAAGTTTAAGTTTATTGATTACCTTAATTTGAGTATCCCACCAATCGTCTGATGCATCTATGCAATGCTTCGCATGATCAAAACCCAAACCAGTTGCACTGGTCAACAAAGAATGCCACAACTGCCACTCCTTTTTAGTCGAGTCTCAAGAATGCCACAACTGCCACTCCTTGCCCGTCTTCTCATTAAAACCATCAGTTGCTAGCGCCCACCCTTCCTTACTCAAGTGTGAACCGGGTCTAAATCCCCTCCTAACTAAGTCCTTACATATGTCAATCCAAGCATAATGGCTATCAGTGTCCCATTGAGCTTTCTTAATAATCTCTTTTCCATTTGCCTTCCCTTTTGTAGTCTGGGAAGATTTTTTTGCTTGATCACTTTCCATCTAAAAAATTCAAAGTAGGATTTTCCTATGGCTTTCTGAATGCTCAGATTTTGGGTATGGCTATGAAATCAAAGAAGAAGAGTAAAAAATTGAGTCACAGATAGAAGTGATATAAAAAGGGGATTTAACAATGGATTTCTAAAGCTTTCTGTTCTAAAAGAGAGCTTAAAAGTTTATTGAGAAAGCTAAGATTTTGTAAAGGAATTGCTAACGTAAAAAGGAGAAAGGAACAGAAGGAAAACCACTACCAAAAGATTAGAAGTTTTTAAGGTTTGTGCTTATCAAGGAGATCTGAGTTTCCCAACAATTCTAAGTAGAATAACAGACAATGCAAAACCAAAAGCGTTACAAACCAGAGAAAATGAGAAACACCACTTAAATCAATAAAAAAATCGGATTTTGGACGTGGGTTTTTAAAATCAAACTGGGCTTTTGCTATCAAGATTCTAATAAATGAATGGAGAAAAAACCATTGAATCTAACCCAGAAAATAGGCATTTAAACAGAACCCACCATGAGAATTAACAAGAGAAAGACAAAAAGAAGATAGAAAAAAGAGTCCCAATGCCTTTTGATTAGCTTTCTCTACCCACCATGAGAATTAACAAGAGAAAGATAAAAAGAAGAAAGAAAAAGGAGTCCCAATGCCACTGCAATGAGATGTGGCTAAAAAAATCCCACTGCAATGAGATGTGGCTAAAAATCCCACAACAGGGTTTTGAATTGCTGCAAAAGGAGGTTGAAATATCATATCCTTCAAAATTTTCTTCAGAATAGATTTCTACAAGGCCATGTTCGTTTTGGATTTTGAGTCCAAAACTGATCATTGGGCTCAAAATTACGTTTATTCCCTATTCATCTTGGATTATGAAAAAACTGGTTACGAGTCCAAAACTGATTATTGTTGGGGACTCAAAAATTATATGCAATTTTGAGGTCAATAATCTGTTTTGGAATCATTCAATTCTCAAACAACCTATTGACAAGAGCCGGTCAATGCCATTCAATGTCCAGCTAATTTTGAGTCAATAATCAGTTTAGGAATCAAAATCAATTCTGAAAATCCAAAACCAGCAGCCCTTAATTTTGAGGCCAATAATCAGTTTTTGACTCGAAATCAATTCTCATACTCCAAAACAAACTGGCCTTAATTCTGAGTCGAGTAATCAGTTTTGGACTCAAAATTACTTCTCAGTACAAAACAAAAAACAAAAGAGGCACCTAGTGTAGGCTCCACTTTAGCTGCAATACTTAGAAAATCGATTTGTGGGTTGACAACCTGCTTCCCCTAAAATATGGTGTTCAGACCATTGCATGGTGTCAAAACCAGAATTTTTACCAGAAGTCATGCTTTCTAAAAGAAGATTATGAAAATTCATGCCACAAAGTTGATCCATAAGAGACCAGAGGGTGTTTTACCATCCCTGAACATGAAACTCACTCTCTGTCATCATTATAATAGGTTAATTGGCCAAGCTGTTTAAAGCACCATTCATCTTAAATAGAGTCAAACTTACTCAGCTCAGTAACCATTAAAAAAAATTATTACTCAGTTCAGTACATATGACTTTAGATGGCGAGCATATTTGCAGATTTAGCAATAGAGCAGCACGGAAGGAAATCAATGAATCTCAGTTCACATAGAAATTGAACAAAATCCCATATAAACATATCAAAGCTTCCTCCCCAACCTTCCAATGGCAGGGAAGGAAATTGGGCAGAAAGAAATCTTAGTTTTTGGAACCACCATGAAACCAATGTAGAATAAGTATGATTAATACCAATTCCAAAGTTTTCACTACTTTCTCAGTTTCTCATGTTGTCCAGTTGACAAAAATCTCATATATCTACTTTTCTGAGCGTTTTCGGATGATGTATCTAATAGGAATCACAAGCACCTGAAGGTCAATCCGAGTATGAGTAGTCTTTTGTTTCCGGATTTTTAGCCACATCTCATTGCAGTGGGATTTAAAAAAATCCCACTGCACAAAAAATATCACAAGAGAAAACAGATACAGGAACCTTCACTTGTTTCTCTCACCCCCTCACCAAGATGAGAAAAAACTCACGTTTTTCTCCTCTGTTTTATAAGGTATCCTCAAACAGAGAACCACAACAAACAGAGAGAACCACAAAACCCTATTTTGGGTTTTTCACCAAGATAACAGATACAGGAACAATAAAAAAACATGAAACCCCAACAAACAGAGAACCACAAAACCCTATTTTGGGTTTTTAGAAACCCTATTTTATGAGATTTAACAAGATAAAAAAAAGGAAAAATAAACGGAAAGAAGAGAGAGATCTCCGTACCTGCTATGAAGCTTGGAGAGTCTGAGGTTGCAAGGAGACGTCTGGAGGTGGAAGACAAGTCTCGTGTCTTCTTTCTTTGGAGCACAGCGAGAGTCGGGGAAAATTTTGTTTTTAACTTGTGCCAAAAAAACGAAGGTGTAAAAATGGGTTTGGTGAGGGTAAACATGTAAAAACCCAAGCCCCAAAAACTCCGTTCAAAACGGCGTTTTGCAAACGGACCTCCCTCCCTCCGTTTGCAAAACGCCGTTTTGAGGGTTCAAAACGGTGTTTCAAACGGAGTTTCAAACGGTGGCTGCGCACCCAAACACTCCCAAACGGCCGTTTGGCCCCAAAACGGTGTTTCAAACTCCAAACGGCGTTTTAAACGGTACGCCAAACACGCACTAAATATGCAAGAAAAATAAGTTTAAAAGCATGAGTGTTCTTAGTGTTGATTAAGGCTTGTAGTAAAAATAAGTAATATATAAAAACTGAGGAATTCTAGACTGAAAAGAGGTGAAAGGGCTCCCCCATTGGTTGCACATCACCATCATGTTTGACTTTTCAGCCGTTATTAATGCATGATGGTGATGTGTAGCCAATAGGAGAGCTCCCTTCAGTTTAGACTTCCTCATAAAAACTTCCATGAAAACTGCAGAACATATATTTCAGTAGTGACGGATGAGAATAATGGAATAGTAGAGAATTCTAACTAGTTATGCTTTAAGAGCTGTGGTGCCATTCTTATTCTGCAGCTGCAATCAATTCTGAGATGAAAAATGTTTCTACAGTTTCATAAGACAAGAAGATGAATGGAGAGAAAGGAGGAGATGGAAGAGAATGGTTTTTTCACGATGCTTTTCATAATTTATTTAATCATAAAACGATATGTAGAATACTGCCCTTACAAAGCTGTTTATATATGCAAGTCAAAAAACACTAGTCTAACCTTCACAACACTCACACTCGAGTCGGTTTATAGATATCTGGCACGCCCAATTTTGCTAAAATCTCAAAGAACTGAGCCTAAAAACTCCCCTAAAACATCTCCTAATGGTTTTCCGGTACAAAGGGAGCACAGATCTACAAACAAAGGGAGCACAAATATAAAACATCTTCACTAATAAAGCGATGGTCCAGTCCACTTCAATATGCCTTGGTTTGGTCATGTTGGATTGGAATATGAGCAATAATAATAGCACCATTATTGTCACAACAGAAACATATAGAGCCTTGTATGTTGAATCCAACGCAATGAAAGAGTATCTTGAGGCAAAGTAACCTATACCATCCGCCAAAGATCGATAATTCAAAACTGATCTAGCAACTGTTATACCCCAAAATACCCGTAACTCCGTAAGGCCCTAAAAACAAAAATTCGTTTAAATAGGGACATATTTGTCCAAAACATTCCAATTGAATTAGGACTCTCTAAACCGAGGTTATAAACACTAACGAGGAGCCATATTTCTTTAGAAACCAACCCTAGAGTTGAACGAGTGAAGCTTTGGGGAAATCGAGAACCGCAGAGGATTTTGAGGGTGGATTAAAAGTTTTCCAAATGTATGTGGCGGGATTTTTGGGCTTGATTCTTCTTTTAGTCATTGATTCCACCATGGATTCTCATCTTGTTCATGAGAAATAGAGTTATTGAGGATTGATCTTGGGTTTGTGGATCATTTATTTATCGATCTTCATCCAACAAGTTTCTAATTGAAACTTTGATGATTGGATGGGGGCTTTAAAGTGAAAATCACAAACTTAGAGCAAATCTTGATAATCTTGTGTTCTTCCATTAAATAAAACAAATCTTGGGTAGAAGAAATTGTTGGTTATGATCAGGACGAAATTTTGGTAATTTCGTCTGAAAAAAAAGGTGTTTCGAGAGCTAATACCAAATTTCGCCTGGGATTTCAGCTGAAATTTCGATTTCGGATAAGTCCGAAATTTTAGCCGAAACCAAAATTTAAAACCTTGCCATGGGCCCAACCCCAAGTACAACAAATTTACGTTGTGGTCTGTACATTTCGTTTGATTGCCAAATACTTACGTGCAAGGACGTTGGGAGATGTGAGTGAATAATCTGCTGACCTGGACACTGCCATCCAATTGCAGGAAGACAGGTCACTTTAACCCATGTGGCTAATGCCCCCAGTCGGAAAAAAGGCCGAAAAAGCGTTACTATGGAGCTAAATAGCTACCCAATCAGAGAAGATAACACGTGGAAGACAGCCAATAAAAACATTCTGAAATTTAGTGCCACGTAGGAAACAGAATTTTCCCATCTGTCTAAGGCCAGCATCATCATAAATTCGGACACTTTTTTCTGTGGCGGCTCTTCTACTATGTCCGTCGATGGGGCCCACGAAAAGCGCCTACGGCCGCCCACACTCTTACTCCCCTTCACCAATAAAAAAGAAACAAAATTTCTAAAAAGCGAAGACCTTTTTGCATAGTTTAAGATATCAGATACTACGGCTAAACTTATTCTAGAACGTTTCCACTATCTCTTCAAGGGAAGTGATAAATTCGCCCATGTCTTCTTCCCTGGGACAGCTCCCTAGAGTAGGGGTGGACATGGTTCCGGTTCGAACCGAGGAACCGAACCGAACTGAACCGGCACATATGGTTCGGTTCGGTTCGGTTCCATATTTATATGGTTCGGTTCCGGTTCTGATATCCTGGAACCGATAGAAATTCGGTTCGGTTCTGGGTTTGGGATCCCGGAACCGAGAACCGAACCGAGAACCGACTCTCACCTTAAAACCCAATGCCTCGTCGCTTTATAAAATCACCCCACCCCCTTTTAATTCACCCCTCTTTAACGTGTTGCTTTGCCTTTAAAATTTTAATTCACCCCCCAAATTTGTGCTTGATTATTCCAATTTGTGCATGTTTGTAGGTCATATATAATTTTTGCATTGTCCAAATTTGTACAAATTTGTGCCTGATTATTCCAAATTTGTGCATGTTAGTCTTTGTAGTTCATATATAAACAGGACCGAACCGATTATAAATACGATTAGGAAAAATATCTACATTTGGTGAAGGTTGGGTAAACCCAGAACCGAACCGAACCGAACCGATTATATATGGTTCTGGTTCGGTTCGGTTCCAAACATATATGGTTCGGTTCTGGTTCCAATTTCAAGGAACCGATTATATATGGTTCGGTTCTGGGTATACCCCAAAACCGAACCGAACCGAACCATGTCCACCCCTACCCTAGAGTGTTTTTATGAGTATCCTTTTACATTACAAGGGGCTGTTCCAAGGTAAGAATAGAAGTCTAAGTTTTGATTATTCTTGAATCACCGAGACAAAACTTTTTGGCTCTATTTCTCTCCCCACCAAACTTCAAATTTATTAAGGGCCCAAACCAAACGAGAAGATTTTGATTTGGATTTCTCATATATGAAGCCCATTTTGCGTTGTGATTTGGATTCGGATCAAATCCTTGGATTTCCAAATCAGCTACTGACAGTGAAAAAAATTGGATTTCCAAATATGTTGTGGAAATAATTAATTGGAAATCCACATATGTGGCAGTTTCCTTCACCCTCTTTGCTCCTCAACCTCTCCCCTCCAGTAGTAATTGGCCCCTTCCCTCTCTGTCTCCCTCCACATGAGCTGGCGGTTCTATTCATTTTGTATTCAGAACTCAATTCCAAATCCAAATACAAAATATGAGCTATCCAAAATAAAGGTTCTCGATGAATTGTGGGGATTTTCGTACTTATAGCTGGTGATTACAGAAACCAAGATACACGAAGAGATTGACTGATTACAAAAATGGGAGAATAATATTTCAACCCCATATCCCTACCATTTCCATGTCTGTTCTTGAAAATAACTTCATTTTCAGGAAAAGACGAGCAATGGAAGAGGAAATGAAGTCATTTTAAGGAAAACACAAACAAAAGAGGATGGAAATATCATTTACAAAAAAAATGTACGAACAAAAACTCCACTCCCTAGTAAACCATTTTCTAGCTGTAAAAGGGGAGATTAAAGGGGAGATCTAAAGGGGAGATCTAAAGGGGATCAGTCAACAGGGAGATTAAGGGTGGAAGAAAGAAACATTGTTTGGTTTGTCTTGCAAATATTGGGGGGGTTTGGGATAAGGGCAAAAAGATCTCCCCAAGATCTTCTCCACAAATTTCTTTGATTTGAAGAAATTTGGAGAGTAGATCTCGAGCGCGCCACATCACCCGACCATACAGTGCTAGTGGTCAAAGACCTTAAAAGGCAACCAAACAATCTCAAGAAGATCTCAAGAAGATGTTCTCCCCTCAATCTCCTTAAAAATAGCCAACAAAATAGAGCATATAGGACATCTTTACAATTTCCATTCATAGCTTTATCCTTCTTTATTTTTCTAAGCTCTAATGGAATTTACATTACTAAAACCCGAGCTCCTGCTTTTCGAGATTTTCAGCACTCACAAAGGTCCCATGAATACCGTACGGCACTCTAGACGGCAACTTAACCGAGGCTTCTTTCTGCATATTGATTGCGTTCACGATAAAAAACTCCGACTCATTCGATTTCTCATCATGAACGAAACTCAATAGATAACCCTCATCTTCCTCTCTCGTTTCGGAGGCCGGCACAAAAGTCGGCTCGCCTCCGAAACGCCCCTCACCATACAAAAATTTCGTAACAGCTCCGGTTTCCAAATCAACCTTAGCCAAGCCACAACATCTCGGCCACGGCTCGGCTATTGCAAGATAAGCAAACCGAGTCTTTCTACCCAGTAGCATCTTGTTCACCTGCCCAACTTCCAAATTCAAACCCGGAACGATTTCTCTCCGAGTCGACTCACCGGTTTTAAGATTTAAACGTATTTCTGATAATATACTCTGTAACGGCTCGTCAGATTCGTTGAATACCGAGTCAGGAGGCGACATGCAGGACCCAATCACGACCACAATTTCCTCACCGGACCTGGAATATTCCTCCCACGCATTCCATAAATGGAAACAGAAACAGTTTGGAACGTCAACCCACCGAATTCTCGACTCGTCCGAGTCGCATTTCGGCAAGACTCCGAAACGTGGGGTTTTGTTACGATCGTAGAGAACTGGTGAGCCGCCACGAGCCATTTCGGAGATCTTGAACACAACCTGGTGATCAGGTATAACAACCGAGTTCTCCGTGATGGCAAAATCGTGAATCATGGTAGGTTGTTGGAGGGTGATTGCCACGTCAACAGATTTTCTCCCATATTTATCGAATTTGAAGTATTTCAAGTAAGGCCTTTTGATAACGTCATAGCTCAGTGCCATGAGCTCGCCTGTGGTAGGGTCCACCTTAGGGTGGGCTATCATGGTCGACCGGAGCTGGCCGGAAAAATCATACCTTCCGACAGTCTTTAGATCTCCGTCACCGGTGATGCTAACGTGGTACGGCAGGTCATCCTCCGACATGGCGAGGAGTCGGCCGTTGAAGTAGACGAGACCGGCATTAGCTACGCCGGTGCCGAGACTGGCGTTAACTACTCCGGCTAAGGCACGTGCGAAGAAGAGTGCCAAGCGTGCGAGTCCTATGTGGCCATGTAGTTCTCCGATGGGTTTCGGAAAGAGAGGCTTACCATATATCTCTTCATGGGAGAGTCTATTTGTGCGGGTGAAACGGCAGCTGTAACTGGGGTTATCACTTCCGTTTAGTGTAACGGCGTGGACCATTCCGTCACCGTCAAATAGGTGGTGCCGACCTGAGGGTGAAAACATGGGGTTGGCTCCATTTCTGACGTAGACCCCATGGAGAATGGATGGGATCTGACCCACCACGTCGAGATTATACCTGACTGGTGATTCGGGCACCGGAGCAAAGTTACCGGCAAGTTGTATAGATGGGTCTACGGTTTTGGGTAGAGTTTGATTCTTCTGTAATTTAGCTATAACTCCATATTCGAGGGAATCTAAGGCTGATGCCAATAGTCTCTGTAATGGGTTTAGTTGGGATGGATTTTTAGGTGTTGGAATGGAGGGCTTTGGAGATTTTGATTTACGCCGTGGGTTTAATTGCTTGGTTGTTTCTCTGGGGAAGATTTGCGCTGATGGGTTGACAATGATTTGGCATTTGGCCGGAATTCTGCATGTATCCGGAGAAGAATTGGCCGGAATTTTGCATGGGGGGTTGTTGGAGAGACGAAGCAGGTGCTGAGGCATGACTCAGTGAGAGAGAGACTGTAGAATGGAATCCCTTACATATGTTGTCTTTATATGGGGGAAATAGTGTTAGAATATGTGGGATCCAACGGTTGGATTGTGTTTAGATCTCATCGTTGGATCATCTTGGAGGTAGATTTGGTATGTTGGCTAAATGAGGAGACTATATATATTAGGCAAGTGGATATGAATAGGCAAGCGAGAAATAATAGGAAAGTAGATTTAATTAGGTAGATTTGATTAGGATTCTTCCTTCCATAGTTATCTTGATTTCCCTTCTATCCTTATCATGTAAGTGCTCTATATAGTACGTGTTTGGCGTACCGTTTAAAACACCGTTTGGCGTTTAAAACACCGTTTTGCGGCCAAACGGCCGTTTGGGAGTGTTTGGGTGCGCAGCCACCGTTTGAAACGCCGTTTGAAACACCGTTTTGAACCCTCAAAATGGCATTTTGAACGGAGTTTTTGGGTTGTTGGTTTTTACGTGTTTGCCCTCACCAAAACCCATTTTTACATATATGCGTGCGACTTTATGCGTTACCTCAAATACCAAAAAAGTGGGGGTATTAATATCAGTCTTGAGGACACAAATTTGTTAAATTGTTAATATTTAATTCAAAACAATGGGGCTGTTGATATCATTATATGATCTTTTAATTTTGATTTTTTAAAGACAAAAGAATTAAAAGAAACCCTAGTTTCTTACTTTCTTCATCTACTTTGCAAAGTTGCAAACCCACTCGTCTGCCTCACTGCCTCAGTGCCTCCACTCATCCGTCAAATCCGGCCGTTAAGAAGAAGAAGGAGAAGAACCCCAAAGGTATAGCCTTTTTTTTTTTTTTTGGCAATGATGTTTAATTTTAATAGTGTTTGAATGGGATCCTAATGACCTTTTAATATTGGGCCTAATGAGAGAGTAGTTGAGTTACATTGAGGCCAACCAAACAATGCCCTTTTTGGTCATTTTAAAACTAAAACTCCGTTTTGGGGCATTTGCAACCAAACACACAATACATCCGTTTGCCGTTTAAAATGTCGTTTTGATCTGGCGAACCAAACATGAAAACGCCGTTTGGCAAAATGCCGTTTTGAACCAAAACACCGTTTTGCAAAACGGCGTTTTAAACGCTATTTCAAACGGTACGCCAAACACACCCATAAGCACTAACCTACTCTTTGTAATTTATTCAAGAATAATAGAAATTCTCTAAAATTCTTCATGGTATCAGAGCGGGTCGATTGGACCTAGTCCTAAGCACAACACAAGAAGCTTCCGTCTCCGGCGGACTGCCGATCTAGCCGTCCGCCCGGTCTCTCTCCACTAATACCAACAATTGCAATCCTTGCATCTCTTCTGTACCTCTCTCATACTCTTGTCATATGGCTTCTTTACCCCATGCCCAAAATCCTCACTGTTGTCGTCACCATCCATTTCAGAATGTCTTTAGTACCCCGATCTTCATTGTGTCTCTCCACTGCCCACTCAAGCTAGAGATGAATGTCTTTTAGGAAGATGAAATTCTCGATCATCCCAAGCCATTTCATTTGACCGAGTGACTCTTTACTGTTTATTTTTCTTTTCATCATGACAGTCCATTAGGGCTTATTTTATTCATCATAAGAACCCTCTGTCACACTCCTTTCTTTGTGTCAAACAAACCCCAATCCTTGTCATAAGAGCAAACTTTCACCCCCTTCGATTGATAGTCACAGCCCCATTTGATTCATGTGGGTGAAAGGGTTTCTGTTTACATAAGCGATGATAAGGTGCTGTGTTGAGAAAATCAAATACATAAAAGGGGTAAGAGTCTTGCCAATGGGCTTCTTAGATAAGACAGAAGAGGGTGAAAATCATCCAACAGTGTTGAGACATTTCCCCAAGATTGATATAGACACCCCTTTTCATCCTAATTTTAATTGAACCCTTTTCTTGCAAAACCTTCCCTATGTGAAATCCCCAAATTGATATCAGCATTCATCACACACATACACATAAAAAAAAGAAGTCTTACACTCCCAAAATTTTCAGAATTTTCTTTTCCAGTTACCCTATCATTGCCGCCCAACTCTTTGTTTTTTTTCTTCTTTCTCTTCTTTGTCGCCTATTCCGGCATTGGTCCATTGTGACCCTTTTCTTGCCGATTTTGGCAATTGGTCCATAGTGACCCAATTCTTGCTCATTCAGGCATTGGTCCATAGTGACCCATCTCTACTCGCCCATCAAGGGCTTGAGTATCATCTAGTCCCAGCGAGGCTATGGTCTATTCGCTTTTAAGCCCTCTTCGTGACAAAATGTCAAGTGGCATCTTCTTTGGCAACCATCATCAATGATCATTGGCAGCAACAACAGTCTTCAGCAAAGGATCATCGTCATTGACTTCCGGAAGTGTGCATCAAATAAGTTGATTTTGATTACATTTGTAATTTGGGGAATTCTATTATATTGGAATTTTTTTTATTATTGTCAAACGTATATTGATTTTCAATCCATATGCGTTTGAGGGGGCATGTTAGAATATGTGGAATCCAACGGTTAGATTGTGTTTAGATCTCAACGTTGGATCATCTTGGAGGTAGATTGGGTATGTTGGCTAAATGAGGAGACTATATAAATTAGGCAAGTGGATATGAAGAGGCAAGCGAGAAATATTAGGAAAGTAGATTTAATTAGGTAGATTTGATTAGGATTCTTCCTTCCATAGTTATCTTGATTTCCCTTCTATCCTTATCATGTAAGTGCTCTATATAAGCACTAACATACTCTTTGTAATTTATTCAAGAATAATAGAAATTCTCTAAAATTCTTCAAATAGTTCAAGGTTGGAATGAGGGTGTGTTCACACGTGTCGAGGAGGGACTTGAAGACAGGTGAGCATGTTTAGCACGTGGAGGAGGGCACGGGTGTATGTGGTTTGCGGTGATACAGTGGGTAGAGCCATGTGGGCCCATGCACTTGACCACCTCCTCCCCCATGCAATTTGAGCGGACGTTTCTATGCTCTTAAAGCATGCGACCACCCATCCTTCTGCTGTGGTCAAACCACTCTCTTTTTATCCCGCTTCACACGTGTCGTAATGGCTACTCTCTGACACGTGTCTTCTCTCCCTTCTACAGGGAACCCATACGTAGATTCGTATTTTTACAGATACACCCACACCGTCTACGTTAGAATTCTTGTTTGCGCTCATATAAAGTGTTCACTGCCTAGCTATTCTAACTCACTCACTTAAACCCCTAATTTGAAACTGCATGGAAAAAGAAGTGGTGATTGTTTGAGGGAGATGATATTTTCACCCGGCTGCAGTACGCATACGCCCCCTTATAACGTGATTTTGACGTAAACAGTGGGAAACCTTGGCGCTTTTTGACATCAAATCACTTCAAAAGAGGGGCGCATGCGTACTGGAGGGGGAGTGAAAATATCATCGCCCTTGTTTGAGAACATGTTTATGTAAAAAAAAAAGGAGTCATAAAAAAAATGTCAAAAAAGGGACGTGTAAGAATCTGCTCCGTTATTTTGTCTTGCACCCTTAAATGAATGAGTTTCTCCATCCTGTATATATAAGTAAAGCGGAATCCTCTAAGCCGTGGTGGTGCCACGTGGCAGCCCCTCTCCAAAATCGCAATTAGCAAAGGTTTTTAAAATCGCAATTTATTGCTTTGTGAGGAATTTAAACGCCTATTTTTTGAGGTATTAAATATTGCATCGCTACTTTTAAGGCAATTTTAAAGCATTTAAGATTTCCCATTAAATATTTCTCAATCCTCTCAATGTATATCTCTTCCATTTCCTAAAATATTTGTCTCTTCACCTTTCCCGATTCGCCTCCTTAAATTAGTAATTAAATCTCATAAAGACCCCACAAATCCTCCCAAAATCAACGACCCTCTTTTTTTTTTTTGAAATGACAATAATTATATATAGCAAATTTAGGAGGCCGAGATGGACCACCCATATCTACAATAGGAAGCAAGAAAGAAACAGGAACAAAGAAAAAACAAAATACAGAGAAAACCCCTTCTCAGGGAGGAAGGTGGTCGAACCACATAATAGAACCACCAAAGACACCACGCTTAGCTAGCGCATCCGCCTTATCATTTGCCGATCTTCTAACATGTTGAAAGCCGATAGCGGACCCCGCAGTTAAGTCCTCAATCTCATCAAAAATGGAAAGAAATCTCCACAGAGGAGCCACCCCACCTTTCAGCCAACGAATCACATCAATACAGCAAAAGTGATTTTTAGGAACGGACATTTAGTAGCGGTCATTAAAACCACAACTAATAGTTAATTTAGCAGCGGTCTAGACCGCTGTGTGTGGACCCCGATCCGAGAGGGGCGGGGGAAAGGGCCCCACACGCGAGTCTCTCAGGATCATCCAGGTGAATGGAGAGCTCTACCAAGGAACTCTCGAAAGAAGTGCCTCTCACAGCATGAGTGGCGATAAAAGGTGAGATACCTCTCGATTCGGGGACTAGCCCAGATTCGAGGCGTACCTTAAACAAAGAAGAGTCGCCATCCAAGGAAGTGGGCCCAGGATCCCATACTATGCTCTGTTGCAACGGATAACCAGAGATATAAAAAGAAGGTTCGTGCCTGGTTACGAATTTGGAAGGTCCGAAGTGCACCTCATCCGCCCAAGTGCAAACACCTGGTCTCTTATGCCATTTACTTATTGATTTTGAAGAGTTTTGGGCGAAAGTCATGTGAAATGGGAACACATTTCTCCGAGAAGACGTCTATCTAATCATGCATGTCTCGAAGGAATAATAAGCACACACAAAATAGATGAAAGTAGTGTCACCTAAAAATAACTAGGTTATGAGTCTCATACCTAATTGGTGTCTGAGTTCTGGTGTGCAAACACATGCATACTACAGCTAAAAGTATAGGATAAGTACATGAAAGTAAGAAAACACAGCAAAACATACAACACAAATCAATTCTATACATGACTGGACAAGATGAATCATAAAACTCTAATGCAGGACTTGACTAGGACCAAGATGAGCGTCCATCCCAGCTGATCTACGTATCCCGGCCTCGGGAAGAATCGGAGTCAACGTAGTTCGATGACCTATTCTAAACTACAATGCCTAACCATCTAGAACCGCTATCCTAGACTCGATCCACTAGACTCGACTGATTTTTAAAGTTTTTTGTACGATTGCTTAAGTTCAAGTGAATTGTAATTTTTAGGACTCTCTATATGTCCTAACTAATGCAAGTTGGTTAGCCTTAAGCTAATGCAGGTGGGCCCTATACCCTATGTGTATCTAGGCTGTGCATTCTAAGAAAAATCACGGGCTGACTATATGCTTTCTAGTCTAGCCATCGGTTCGACTAAATGTCTAACCGATCAACTTGAGGCCTCCTAACTCTAGGGACACTCACGCGACAGGACACACCATATCAATACAAATCAGGACAGCCTCCTAACTCTAAAACACCCCAAAATCTAGGACAGACTCCTAACTCTAGGGGAAGATCTTTTTGAAAAGGTTTTGAAGATTTTTATAATTTTGAAAGGTTTGAAATATTTATTTTTAAAGGTTTGGCTGGACTTGGGATATGAATCTCAAGCTGCACTACGTACCTCGTGGAAGATGATCAAGCCAACGTAGTTCGGAAAAGAAATTCTTAACTACTCTTAATGACTCAGATTTTGAGAAAGCTTTTGGTTTTTCAGATGTTTTTGGATTTTGAATTTCCAAGAGGATAGAATCCTATCATCATAAGGGTAGGACAGACTCCTGATATCCCGCAAAGGTTGGACAACATCCTATGCTTTGCGGGGAAAGAAGACGGAATCACGACTCTCCAAGGGTTGGACAGCATCCTATGCCTTGCAAGAGTGGATAAAAATCACATGATTTGATGAGATGTTGGAAAGAATCTTAACCCCTATGATGATAAGACTGACTCTCGAAACTGAAAGACTGACTCTCTAGCTAAGGATAGACTCTGAAAGAGGTGCTAATGAGACATGGCATGTCTCGTAAAAGAGAGGCGGGCTCTAAGTATCCTTATCATTGCCCCTGCAATGATGAAAGGATTAGAACAACTACCAGACCAAGTTGGTCTTCAACTAAGAAGGGAGTTTCTAATGATGAGGCTAAGCAAGCCTCCTACTTGCGACTCACTAATGAGACAAAGCCTGTCTCTAAACAGGTTTGACATTCAAGTTGGGACATAGCTTGTCTCCCTAAAAGGTACGAGTTGTGAGACTTGGATAAATTTCCTAAGGGGTAAGCTCTAGACAAGGCTTGTTTCCAAGGGAAGAGTGCTTTACGAGACATAGTGTGTCTCCTAGCGAGGGCTCTAGATAACTTTTTCATTGCCCTGACAATGAGAAAGACTTTTATGCTTTAAGGGATACAAAAGACTGGGCAAGTCTTAAAAATAAATGAGGGGAGTGCTACTTGGACTAAGCGAGTCCCCTATGGATGGGCATGGGCTATCGCCTTCATCGCCCTTATGAATAGGGGCTAAGGTCTCAGAGTATCTAAAATACTGGAAAAGTCTAAAATTGAAGAGGAGAGCGCTATTCAGACTATGCAAGTCCCCTAAGGATGGGCTTGGGCTAGCGCCTTCATCGCCCTTACAATGATAGAGAAAATTATAGTATAAAAGAAACATATGTACTTATCAAGACATAATAATAAATGAAAGAAGCAAGCATAAGTTCTTTCTTCAAAATACTCTCATAAAAAAACAAAACTTTAGAAAAGATATGTTATTTCACTATATTCTAGAAACCCTGAAATATGAGCATATACACTACAACATAAACCAAAATGTTTTATTCATCACCACATGTGCCAAAAAAGAAATGAACAACACAATAAAAATGGGAAAAATAATCAAATGCTCTAAGTAAAACACCCTTCAATAGAAGAAAGATAAACAATGGCATCTGTGTTTATACTTGAACCATATGCAATCATTCCTAGCATAAGTCTGAGTTAAACATGAATCAGGAGTAGCATACATGTTAAGAAAAACATATTCGCATCTTTGTATTTGTAATAGACTTAGCTTGCCTTTAGTTCTTATAAGATTACTTCAGAAATATTAATGTAGTGAACAAGACAGGGACCAAAGATGAGATTATACCAATCCTTGCAAATCACAAAGACATGAAGGGAAATAACTATATTCATAAAAGGAATCAAGAAACCAAAATATTCACATGCCGAGAGAAAGACTCTCAGGTCTACAAGTTAGCCTCCATGCCGATA
The DNA here is from genome assembly GCF_043159265.1 of Tasmannia lanceolata. NCBI lineage: Eukaryota > Viridiplantae > Streptophyta > Magnoliopsida > Canellales > Winteraceae > Tasmannia > Tasmannia lanceolata. The sequence goes on along the minus strand of NW_027518714.1, from coordinate 11,012,963 downwards.
TACTCATTCAAATGAAGGAACAAACTCAGGTCGTGTAGTTCACAAGACATGGTAGTATCAGTTTTCAATGACCGAAAAGCATATTTCTATGCAATAAAAATATGGTTGCAATGATATAATCTCTCTCGAAGACTGAAACAATAGGCCTCTTTTATACCAATGGCAAGGACACTACCACGTTTTGGTAACTGCACCAAAGCATATTTCAGTTTTAGAGAATCATGGTGAAATTTGATAAAAGACAAGATAGCTGGTGCAATTATAAAATAGGGTAAAGCCAATGTCATTACCCTCTCCTTCAGGATATTGGGGATGCAGGATATACATGACAGAGTTACATTGAATCTCAGATTAGCAAGGCAATCTTTTTTTTTTTAATTCAAGCCATGAATCAAATAATAAACAGAAAATTACCTGAATTGCTTGGTATCAAACCTGATGGGGGCTTCAATTCTGAACCAATTAGTGCTGAACCTGATGGATGCCACAATTCTAAATGGATTGGTGTTGAACCTGATGGATGTCACAATTCTGAACTGCTTGGTATTAAACTTTGAGCTTAGTAAATAAGACACATGATATTCAACTGCCAATACATCAGGCTTCCATCGTTTGATGACCCTGACTTGAGCCAGTTCTCTTCTGCTTCTTCTTCTTCTTCTTCTTTTCAGCTCCTAAAACCTCACAACCTCAGCTTTGTAGCTATGCTGTTTAGATCTCCTCTACATGTGCTTAGAAATGGAATAATCGGAATGAAGAATACAAGTAATCACTGAATGAATGAAGGATAATGCTCGAGTTGTGGTCTAAAAAAAAATTGTGCAATACAGATAGGGTTCATGATTTAGATCAGAGGCTATCAATCGTTCCAGGTTCCAGATCCATCAGAACGGCACGGGGAACAAATCTTCCACAGCTAGCCTCATTATAGTAGACTTCAAGCCTCTCAAGTTACAGATCTGAGTCACCCCAAGGTATCTCCCTGTAGCATCTATGCCATGCTCGGCAGATCACCTCCCAAAACTTGGCTCCGATCTGGTTCCCACACTAGCCGCCCTGGATGTGCAAGATCTCACGCATTTTTGATAGATCTAGGGCTTTTAGTTAGGGTTTCAAGAAGGAAAGAGATAAAAATCAGAGCATGATCGGAGTTGCCGAAACTTGCAGAGGTTACCGGAGAAGAAGATGCCGGACGGAGATTTGCTGGAATGGAGGACAGATTCCGGTTAGACTTCGCCGTAGCAGACAAAGTTTAGGTTTATTCTAGGGTTTGGAAAATAGATCTAAGGCTTAAGAGTGTGGATCTTGAGGTTTTGAGGAATAAAGAAGAGGAGGTGATGTGGAAGAATTTCGGTGATCGGATCTCCGGCGGGATCTCGCCGGAGAAGATGAAGTTTGGGTTTTAAATGAAGAATCAAGAGAGGGAATAACATATTTGCAGGGAAAATGAAGAAAAATAGGAGAAATATGCTTAGCTGGAGTTCAACTGGAGCTTAACTGGAGCATAGCCGAGATCTCACCGGAGAAGATAGAAAAAATGGGTTAGGGCTTCAGATCTGGGAATTTTGTTCTCTCTTTCTCCCTCTCTTCTCCTCTGTTAAAAATGAGATCTGCGAGGATGATGCTGGCCGATGGCTGGTCGAATTCCAGCCGGAATCCGGCGAGAGAATCGTCGGAGAAGAGGATTTGGGCTGAGATCCCCTTTTCCCTCTCTCTCTCTGAGATTTTTTTAGAAAAAAATGAATTTCTCTGTTTGTAACGAAAAACGGGTTTTATATAAGCAAATGCCAAATTTGCACCCCCTCTATTACCTTGGACAGCCCCATCTAGGATAATCCACCCCCGTTTTGTGGTTTACACTACGGACACTCTCCCATCTCGTTCGCTAGGCAAATACGCTCGGAATTAGACGAAATTTTGCAGGGAGCTTAGTGGGACCCTACCCTACCTTGGGGCAAAATTTGGGATTTTAAAACATTGGTTTGGTTAGGTTTTGCTCAAACATGGGAGGTTTAGGGTATGGTCAAAATGGGGTGTCTACACTGTGGAATGTCCTATTATGCACTAAACTTTGCAGCGATGATGACAACTTCTAAATGTTAAGAAAGACCGCTGTTTTCTTCTACATTAAACAATGCCCTAATCGATCCCTTCCCGCGCGACATTTTTACCCCTCCCGCGCGAAACATTTTCACCGAACCGCTCTCTCTACTCGTCCTTCATCCTTATCAAAGAAAACCCTAGCAAAACACTTTCATTGCCTTTCTCTGCTCTTCCCCCATCCTCATCAAAGAATACCCTAATCCCCTCTCTTTCTATCCTAATCGAGCCCCTTTCTCTGCTCTCCCTTCTCTCTCTGATTTGGGGAAGAAGCTTTGGAGATCTGATTTCGAGCTTGAATCTAGGGTTTCGCCCATTTCCCATACCCACCCCTCTCTCTCTGATTTGGGGAAGAAGCATCGAAGAAGATGAGACAGGGAGATTGAGGGTTTCACCCTTTTTGTTGATCTTCATAGGTATGTCTCTATGTATTTCTCTTTTTCTGTTTAGTTCAAACATTAGGGTTTGTAAAAGAGGCTTTCAAAGATTGGGTTTGTTATATGTGATCGAGGGTTTGGGAAGAAGCTGAAACCTGGATTTTACAATCATGGTTTATAAAATCGAGGGTTTAGCTTATAAAAACCAAAACGTCCCTTAGGGTTTGTAAAATTCAAGCATCCAAATGACCACTTGGGCAAAGACCCATTAGGATATTCTTTCTAGGTTTTCTGATTTGTATTTTTTCTGTTTTGCAGACAAAGATTAGGCTTTCTCATCCATTGGATTTCCTTTGAAGAAAGAGGTATTTTGTTGGGTTTGACCAAGGTAAATAGCTTCTCTTAATATGGTTTCTCTATGACTTTTATTGTGTCAGTTAATTAGTTTCAACTAGGGTTTCTCTAGGGCTCTTGGTCATGATCCATGTGTGGTTTCAACAAGGCTTTAGGTCAACTAGAGTTTCAACTAGGCTTTGATCAATGTGGATGTAAGGTATCATTTGTATCATACAAATTATAATTAGTGCATTTTTTTTGTGGATTGACTCAAATCTTCACTTTGCTGTTTTTTTCCCTCTTTTCCTTCTTTTTCTTTTATTAATCTGATTTATGTATTTCTATTAAATGGTTTTTATGAGACCTTAGTTTGTGGCTGATTTGTGTTTTTTTTTTTTTTTTGGTAAGCAGATTTTTGCTTTTATATTCTTTATTTTGTATTATATGAACTCACACTCGGTATATTTAGAGAGCAATTTGAGGGTGAAGATGATTAGAGTTCCTAATTGCCCTTTTAGTGATGGTGAGTGTCTCTCTATCAAAGTGATGTAGAGGGATAAATAACTTTATCCAGTAATGCTACTTTTCCGGTTCTCTTTCTTAGAGGGAGTAATGCATACATGCATGAGTGTGTAGAGTGATAAATAATCTGTAGAGTAAAGCATACATGCATACAAGTAATTCACATGCGTATAATGTATGCAAGTAATGCATACATGCATGTGTAGGGAGTTTCATCAAGAGATTGTATGTGAAATTATGATATGTGGCTGAATGTTGTATGCAAGTAATGCATATATACATGCATATATTTGCTCCCGTTTTCTTCTTACTTTTGCTTTTCTTTAGAGAACCAACAGTTTCATCTTTTTTTTGTCACATGGTTTTTCATCAAGTGATTGTATGTGCAGTCACGACATGTGGAGGCTTCCTTTCCACAACAAATTTTACTAATTTGTCAGATGACGAGTGTGTATATGATTTGTCAGATGACAAGTGTGTAGTGGTTGACTTTTAGTAGCGGTCCCGAAAAAATGCTGCTAAAGGTGTTGCGATAGGAGCGATATTAACATTTACATATAGCAGCCGTCTTGACCGCTACTGAATTCCCAAAAAACCGACCCCACAAATTAGAAGTTAGCGCGAACCCAATTAGGTTTCCCGCTTTTAAATAGCTTATTATCTACTTCTGTTCCTATCACTTGCCTTTGTTGGGGTGTATCGCAAGGCTACTATGTGTACATGCTTCTTTTTTCTTTCATGACTGTGGGCTCTATTATTTCACTCCCAAGTCAGGCTTCAACCTAAAATTTTGATGGTTGTAATTGCTCATGATCTCAGGTCAACATTTGTTCGTTTGATGATCCAAATAGCTCATTTGTTGGATGATCCAAAGAGCTTATTCCTATTCACAAAACACTTTATCCATGTTTAGTCTCTTATCAGTGCATTCGTCTTGAATTAGAGACGTGTCTCTTCAATTCTTGTTCGTCTAAATTGCGACAACAAGAACTTAACCCATTTTTTCATATGGTAGTATCTTCAGCATTCTTTTCTTTTTATTTCTAGGGTTTTCGTTCTTACTCTTTGACAAGGATTTTCAATTTATCCATTTTCTTTGAGGTGCTTACCTAATAGGAAGGGGCATCTAGAGATGTGTGTTTGTTGGGCAAGCTGTTAACGCTGGGGTGTATAGCAAAAGCTTGGATTTCAAATACGCGGATAGAGTAGCGGAAGCAAAAATTAAAGCAAATATATATTTCTTTTTTTTTAAGCAAAAGGGTTGTGGGCTGATACAGGAAAATAAGGATTGGGAATCTATGGCCGAAATAATGTGGCTACGGGTTGCAACTAAACTAAGGGAGTTTTGTGGCTGTTGAGAGAGCTGCAAATAGGGTTGGATGTTAGCTATTCTCAATGTCTAAGTGGTGGCTGGTTTGTACAATCAAACAGTAGATAATATGGGAGGGAAGGGTTGGATCAGATGCTATTAGATGAACAACTAGGATGTGGCTGAACAAGGGGCTGTTTGGGTGGCTAATTGAAGATGTTAGGGCTGAAACAGGGAATAAATAAAAGGATAAAGGGGCTGTTGGGTGGTGTAACAAGCTCTTCCCCATGAAAAAAATAATAAGCTAGTGTTTCTTTTCTTTCTTTCTTTTTTCTACCATTTCCACACTTGGGGTTCTTTCAAGTTCTTGCATTTGTTGCATCTCTTTTGTTTTTCTGTCTTACCTAAACTTTGAACTTGATGTATGTATGCTTGCCTATGGTGTGTATTCTCTTTGAAATTTGCATTGTATCATTGTATAAAATTTTTGGAGTATGTTTGCCTATAGTGCAGCATGAGGGTTCATATCAGAACCACCAGATAGTGCAAAAAATCCTTGCATTTGTCTTGGACCATGGATGTTTCTTATGATTACAAAAGAGTTATGTGAGTTTGTGTCTATCTTATTATTTCAGTATTCCTCCTTGATTTGCAGTTTATTTATTTATTCTACTTAATTTACAGGTTAGCTGTGGCTCTTATTCTTCATTGTATTCTAGTCGCAACTTGAGTTGTAATGGATATTTGGGTAGTGGGCTCTGGATCATATTATTGAGGTGTTTATTCTTTACTCATGTGTTTTTATCCTTAGTTGCATGTAATGACATTGATGTTCATGGTTTGAGATCATAGGATTGATTAATCATTACCATTTTGTTGCGAAGAGAATCACAATAGTCATGGATAAAAGTTGGATTCAACTTCCAAGGTATGACTTGGTTTTTGTTAATGACTCCAAGGTTTGATTAGTTAGGCGTTTATCTTTTCCAAATGTAGCTAAGATGTTTACTCTATTTCTGCACTTTGGATATAATAAGAATGATCCGGTGTCCGAGGAAGGAGTAATTCAGTTCCTTAACTTTGCATTTGCTCATGGAGCTCATGAAGGAAAGATATTCTGCCCGTGTACGAAATGTGGCAACGTTAGAAGGGCTGATAAAGAAGAGGCCATGGAGCATTTGCTATGGAATGGGATGCTCATGGGCTACACTAGATGGATTTATCATCAGGAAGGGCCGTCTCGTGCTATGAATCCTAATGCTCATCGAGTGCCTGATGATCCGATTATACAAGATGAAATGCATGAAGTGTTACATGATATATACCCAAGGACGAGCCATGATGATGACAATGGGCCGGCAGGTGAGGAGGATGACCCAACAGATGCAAGTACGGACAAACCCGATGCTGATGCGGAGAAGTTTTTCAAATTATTACAAGATGTCGAACACGAATTATACCCAGGAAGCAAGTTCACAAAATTGTCTTTGGTGGTTCGGTTGTTTCACATAAAGTGTCTCAATGGGTGGAGCAACAAATCATTCATCATGTTGCTTGAATTGTTGAAAGAGGCACTTCCTGAGGGTGCTGTATTGCCGAACTCCTTTTATGAAACGAAGAAGATTGTTAGAGATTTGGGCCTCCATTATGATAAAATCGATGCATGCCCTAATGACTGTATGCTATTCTGGAAGGAAGCCTCCAACGAGGAGACGTGCCGCATATGTGGGGCTTCAAAGTGGAAAACAACTGAAGGGCATTTGGAAGATCATGGAACTCATTCATCCTCAAGAGACTCAAAAGTTCCTGCAAAGATTCTCCGTCATTTCCCTTTGAAGCCGAGATTGCAAAGGCTATATATGTCAACTAAAACGACTTCTTTCATGACTTGGCATAATCACAACCGTACCAAAGATGATATATTAAGGCATCCTGCAGACTCTACGGCATGGCAAACTTTAGACTTGGGTTAGCAAGCGACGGATTTAATCCATTTAGGACGATGAGTATTGCTCACAGCACATGGCCCGCTGTGCTCATTCCATATAACTTGGCACCGTGGATGTGCATGAAGCAACCATATATAATGATGTCTTTGCTAATTCCCGGTCCATCTAGTCCAGGAAATGATATTGATGTCTACTTACAACCCTTGGTTGAAGAGTTGAAGGAACTATGGGAGACAGGTTTGCAGACCTATGATGCATCGAAGAAAGAGAATTTTCAAATGCATGCAGCACTTTTGTGGATGATTAGTGACTTTCCTGCATATGCTAACTTGTCGGGATGGAGCACCAAAAGAAAACTTGCATGTCCTTCTTGCAGTAAGGACACCTGTTCTCTTCGTTTGAAGCATGGAAGAAAATTTTGTTACATGGGTCACCGACATTTCTTAGAGGAGAACCACAAATTTAGGTTTGAAAAGTTTGCTTTTGATGGCACTGTAGAAAAGAGGTCAGCTCCGATTCCCCTGTCAGGGACACAAGTATTGCATCAATTGCAAAGTATTAACACAACATTTGGCAAAAAGAAAGATGCCGATCCGAAGAAGAAAAGCACCCGTCGGAAAAAAAGTGGAACTGAGGAGAATACATTGGACCAAGGAAGTTCTAATTCTGCATCTAAGAAAAAAGAGAAGCATCCCAAGGAACACAATTGGAAGAAGAAAAGTATATTTTTCAGTCTGCCGTACTGGGAAACACTCCTACTGCGCCACAACCTAGATGTGATGCATATTGAGAAGAATGTATGTGACAGTGTAATTGGGACATTACTGAATATTGAAGGAAAAACAAAGGACACTGTAAAAGCGCGGCTAGATTTGCAAGAAATGAAACTAAGAAGAACACTTCACCCGATGAATAATGAAAGGAACAAAACATACTTGCCCCCAGCATGTTTCACAATGTCTCTAAAGGAGAAAGAGGTTCTTTGCAACATCCAGAAGGACATCAAAGTTCCAGATGGCTATTCGTCTAATATCTCGCGACGTGTGAATGTTCGAGAGCGCAAGCTTTCCGATTAAAGAGCCATGACTGTCATGTTTTGATGCAGCAACTGCTTCCGTTAGCTGTACGCTCATCATTGCCTAAGAATGTCAGCTCGGTATTGATTGAACTATGTAACTTTTTTCGAGAGTTATGTTCAAAAGTCCTTAATGTAAGTGACCTCCTCCAACTCCAAGATCGGATTGCACTAACACTTTGTCATATGGTAAAGATCTTCCCTCCTGCCTTTTTTGATATCATGGTGCACCTACCTATACATTTAGCAGACGAGGCAATGTTGGCTGGACCGGTACAGTACCGATGGATGTACCCCATAGAGAGGTATGCATAGTTCATGAAATTATTTTTCATACTTGAAAATTTATTCGTATTAGTGAAAGTAATGAAAAGTTGTTTTCGTTTAGGTAGCTGCTCACATTTAAGTCATATGTGCGCAATAGAAGTCGTCCCGAGGGATCTATTGCAGAGGGGTACCTGGCAGAAGAATGTATGACATTTTGCTCGAGATATTTTGAAGGTGTTGAATCAAAGTTGAATCGACCAGTTAGAAATGATGAGGATATTCCGAGTGAAATAGAAGAAGGATTTGCTATTTTTTCTGTAGCAGGACGCCCTATAGGCAACGCTAAGACGTGTGCCTTAGATCAACTCATTGTTGATCAAGCACATCGATATGTTCTCTTCAACTGCCCTGTAGTTGAACCATTTATTGAGTAAGTCAATTAAATTGTCTAACCATTTATTGAGCAAATACGTTAAAGCTCTTTTCTCTAACAAACATTAATTTCTATGCAGAGAACACCTTAAACATATTCGAACGCAGCATCCTCGTGCTAGACCAAGGGTTATAGAAAACATTCACAACAAAAATTTTCCAACTTGGTTCCGCACACATGTAAGTTTGTTATGAACCATACGCAAATCTTCAAGTTTATTTAGCAAAAATGTTGATCTTTGTAATTGAACGATCAAATTCTAAATAGGTTCAAGAGTTGCATCGTTCAAGAAGTGAGCAGCTATCAGAAAAGCTTAGATGGTTAGCCGGAGGTCCATCGACCGTCGTTACGAAATACAAAGGGTTTATTAGTAAAGGTTTCCGCTTTCACACAAAAAGTCGCGAACGGTTAAGAAAAAACACAAAATAGCGGGGTTGTTGTCACTGCAAGTACAAGAAGTTTTTCAAGCTCTGGGATCGGAATCCAATGGCAGGAGATGTTAGTTATTACGGTATTTTGACAGATATCTTGGAACTTAACTATTACGGAAGACTGAAGGCATTACTTTTCAAGTGTGATTGGTTTGATGTTCTAACACCGGACAGGGGAATGAAAATAGATGAGTTCGGTTATACGATTGTAAATATGGCACAGCAAATTTATAAAGATGAGCCTTTTGTATTTGCATCTCAAGCTGAGCAGGTATTCTACGTGCAAGATCACCCCAGCAAAAAAGATTGGCACGTGGTTGTGAAGACGAAACCTAGGGACTTGTATGACGTGCGTGGGGAAAATGAGGAAGCATATGTCCAGACCGAGGCAGTGGAAATCCAAAATTTGGAAGACATTGGTAGATGGGAACGGACAAATATAGTTGGGACAATATTTGATGAACCGTTGAAAACCTTGACCCAGAAAATTCAAGATGATGACGAAGAATGTGATAGTGAATCAGATGGTAATGACGAAGATGATACTGACGATGCTAATGTTGACATGGATGATCTAGAGTATGGTCACTACACTCTTAAATCAATTTTATTTATTTGGCAAAATTGTAAATTATTATTTTCAATTGGCTGTTAGTTTCATGAAGGAGCATCCACTAGAATATCTACAATTGGCCCTTTCATGCTTATTATTGTAGCATTTTTTTTTCATTTGATGCATTAGCCTTACTAGTAGGTTAGTTTGTTTCTTTGATGCATTAAGCTAGGACTTGTTAAATTATTATTCATACCATCAAAATTTTAAATTATTATTCATTGTTGTTATTTCTATAATTTTGTTCTCTCATTGTTATTTGACCCACTTTTAAATTGTGAAATTGTTATCTTTTTTTACACTAGTTGTATGTTTTTTAATTTAAATACTAATCTCAATTGATAATCTTGTGCAGGTAATTAGAGATGACACGACAAAATCCCTTGAGGCCATCGTCACAGTTACAGGATCAAGATTCATCTGATGATACTCAGGATCACTACCAAGATGACCTGGCTCAGCACATGGATGAGCTGCCACACTCCCAGCCCTCAGAGACACAAGATGTTCCCTCCTCGTCGAGGAGGACTCGGGGTCCGACTTATTGCAAAGATACGTGGGGAAAACAAGGCCCGAAGAAGAGAGTGAAGTTCAATGAGCTGAGCCAGCCTATAGGTAAAACATGGAAAAAATTCACGAATTTTCTAGGCTCTGTTGCGAGAATTGGTCCTAAGTTGCCCATTGACTATCTTGATTGGAGACAAATGCCGAATGAAAACAAAGAAGATGTGTGGGATATTGTTCAGGTACGATGAAAATGAAATTTATGTTAGATTTTCTTATTGCATTCATTTTAATTCCATCATATTATTAACATTTTACATGACCTTTTAGCAAACTTACGATTTTCATGAGATACATAAGAGTTGGGTGATTGGTAATATCGGTCTAAAATGGAAAAATTGGAAGTGTAAGATCAAAAAATAGTACTTCGATGAAAATATGGCATGCACAGAGCCGAGAGTAGAACAATCGCAGTGGAGGAAACTTTGCATCCATTGGCGTTCCCCGCTAGGTCAGGTAAGATGTGATATTATTGTTTTGGTTTTTCTGTGATTTCATTCAAAGATTTATAATTTATATTAAATTAATTCTAAATTTCAGGAGCTGAGTAAAACCAATAAGGCTAATAGGTCCCAACAAAAAAGTATGCATACTGCGGGAAGTAAGAGTTTCGCAATGTTACATAGTGAGGCGGGTGGGAATCTTAGCCGCATCGAAATGTTTAAGCGTACTCATACCAAGAAGAATGGGAAGCCTGTTGATCCAGCCTCAGAGGAACTGATGGTATGTTAGGGTATAAAATGTTTATATTTATATATTTCTTGGTTTAACTGGGTAGTTTACTTATAAGTTATCTTTATTTTACTTTCAGAACAAATTTAAAGAGTATGAGACACAGCATCCAGAGGCTACCACTACCGGCATTGTTGCTAGGGACGATGGCTTTGCCCAGTGTGTGGGATCAGAAAGGTGTGGCTGAGTACGGATGATGGGATATGGTGCAAACTTGACTGACACATTTGGGTCATCCTCAAGTTGCATGAATTACTGTACATAGATCGAACAACAAAGAGATGTAATTGAACAACTTAGGGAGGAGAATAGCCAGTTTAAGGAGGCTATTACCCAAAAGATTGATGATTTCATATCGACTTACATGCGAAGCCAGGTAAAATTTGAATTTTTTTCGTTAGGAGTTAGTTATAAATATGCGATATGATGCTTTTGAATGATGGATCTACCTTAAAATATTTAAGGCTCCCGCTGAGGGCACACCTACACGAATGGATGCTTCGTCCCCCTCTAGTATCAACATAGATCGCTCCCGCCCTGAGGTATAAATGGTTTTTACGTTTTCATCCAATTAATCATGTATTTTCTTTACTATTATAATTTTGGAGTATAAATATACTTGGCTTCATTTCTTTAATGTTGCTAAGGTTATTTTGATGAGCATGAAAGAACCGGGGCTTGAAGTGGCCAAGGGACTTCTTGTGAGTGATGATCCGATGACTCTAGTTGATGGCAAACCAATGGGAGATGGATTCTCTCTGGTTAGTATCATGGTTGCAATGGTGGTTATTGAACCTCTAATAAGACCATCAGAACGACATAAAACTATTAGAGACGCCGCAGGAGGACATGTGCCATGGTTTCTTCCTTTGTAAGTATATGATACTTTTATTTATTAATAAATTTATTTCGACTTTGTTGAATCTGTCACTTATTCTAATTTTTTATTTGCAGGTCAAACGAACAAGAAGCACTTAAGCCAGTTTCTTGTGTCTTTTCTATTTTTGTTCTTTAGTACATGCATGGATTTTGGTAACTTTTTGTATGGGGTTTTGATGTACTTAACCAAACACGAAGCACTTCAATCCCTTTGTCTTATTCCATTTCTATGGTTGATGTATGAACCTTTATATTTCATTTCTAAGTTTGAAGTAGTGCATCATTACAGTCAATCTACACATGTAGTGTATTTTGCCACATTATGTTATTTTTATGTAAGGTATTTTGATGTACAATTCGTACAAATTTAAGCTATTTAATGTCTCTGTGTTGTCTATTCCAAATGGGAACTTTTTAAGGTATAGAGATGATGGTTGTTGGGATGTATTGGAGAGGGGGCTGTGGACCCCGATCCGAGAGAGAGGCGGGGAACGGGCCCCACACTAAGTCTCAGGATCATCCACGTGAATGGAGAGCTCTACCAAGGAACTCTCGAAAGAAGTGCCTCTCACAGCATGAGTGGCGATATGAAAGGTGAGATACCTCTCGATTCGGGGACTAGCCCAGATTCGAGGCGTACCTTAAACAAAGAAGAGTCGCCATCCAAGGAAAAGGCAAATGGGCCCTGGATCCCATACTATGCTCTGTTGCAACGGATAACCAGAGATATAAAATAAGGTTCGTGCCTGGTTACGAATTCGGAAGGTCTAAAGAGCACCTCATCCGCCCAAGTGCAAACACCTGGTCTCTTATGCCATTTACTTAATAATTTTGAAGAGCTTTGGGCGAAAATCATATGGAATGGGAATGAATATCTCCGAGAAGACGTCTATCTAATCATGCATGTCTCGGAGATGAAATCAAAGGCACACAAGATAAAATAAAAGAAACATGCGTCACCTAAGCATAGCTAGGTTATAAGTGACATGCCTAATGGGTGTCTAAGTTCTGATGAACAAACACATGCACGACACACCAAAAAGTATAAGGTCTGCGCAATAAAGTAAGAAAACACTGCAAAACATAGAAAAATGACTCGATACTATACAACCCTAAGACTCTAATCTATACCTAGGCCCGAGTCTTTAGATGATCTGATGTTCATCCAAAGAAGCCTACGTATCCCCGCCTCCACGAGAATCAAGGCAACGTAGTTCTTCGCACCTATTCTAAGCTATGATGCCTAAGACATCTAGACCTCTATCCTAGACTCGATCTAAAAGACCGGACTAGTTCTTAAAGCTTCTTATGTGATTATTTAAATTCCAATGGATTGTAGATTTTAGGACACCCTATATGCCTTAACTAAATGCAGGTTAGCCCTAAGCTAATGCAGGTGGTTCCTATAATCTATGTGTAGCTAGGCTGTATATCCTAAGGAAAACAGTAGGATCTATCGCATCTTAGACCTAGTCATCAATTGGCGATGTGGATCGCCAACTGACCGGACGGAGGCGCTCCTATAACTCTAGGACAAACTCCTAACTCTAACACAAACACAAACAAACCACACAACACATCAAAGACAAATTCAAAACTCTAAAACTCTTTATCTAGGACAAACTACTAACTCTAGAGGAAGATCTTGTTGAAAACAAGGTTTTGAAGATTTTTGGTATTTTTTCTTAAAATGGGTAAATGATTTATTTACAAAGGTTTGGCTGGACCTGAGATAAGAATCTCAAGCTGCACTACGTACCTCGTGGAAGAGGATCAAGCCAACGTAGTTCGAAACAGATTTCCTAACTACTCCTAATGACTCAAAGTTTTTGAGATTTTTGGTTTTTCAGATGTTTTTGATATTTTGGTTGTTTTATAGTGTTTTTTGAGTTTTTGACACAAGAGGACAAATCCTATCATCATAAGGGGAGGATAGACTCCTGAATATCCCGCAAAGGTTGGACAGCATCCTATGCTTTGCGAGGGAAAAGAACAGAAATACAGCTCTGCAAGGGTTGGACAGCTTCCTATACCTTGCAGGAGCGGATAAAAATCACATGATTTGATGAGAGGTTGGATAAAATCCTAACCCCTATGATGATAGGACTGAATCCTGAAAGAAAGACATACTCTCTAGCTAAGGACAGACTCCTAGGCAAAGGACTAACTCTGAAAATAAGATTCTAAGAAGGAGGTGCTAATGAGACAAAGCCTGTCTCCTAAAAGAAAATGAGATAAAGAAGGGTGCTAGTGAGACTATCAAGCCAAGATAAAGCTCACAAGTAACAAGGAAAAGGAGACCTTGCGCATATTTAGCAAAGGTAAAACACCCAGCCGGGCCGGACAGCTACCTAGCCCTAGGGTGCAACAAATGTGCAACCCAATACCCATAAGGGTAAGGGGTATGTTGCCAAGCCGAGTAGGATGTTCTCCCAAAACCAAATGATGCACAAAGAGGAGGTTTAGCAAGAAAATGAGACTAGGTAAGTCTCTTAGACACAGAGGTAGAATAGAGAAAATACTAACAAGGAAAAAGAGACCTTGTGCATATTTGGCAAAGGTAAAACACCCAGCCGGGCCGGACAGCTACCTAGCCCTAGGGTGCAACAAATGTGCAACCCAATACCCATAAGGGTAAGGGGTATGATGCCAAGCCGAGTAGGATGTTCTCCCAAAACCAAATGATGCACAAAGATGAGGATGCTAATAGAATGAGACTGGGCAAGTCTCTTAGACATATAGGTAGGATAGAGGAAAAAAAATGCGAACAAGGAAAAAAAAAAGACCTTGTGCCTATTTGATTTAGGTAAAACACCCAACCGGGCCAGACAGCTACCTAGCCCTAGGGTGCAACAAATGTGCAACCCAATACCCATAAGGTAAGGGGTATGATGCCAAGCCGAGCAAGGTGTTCTTCCAAAAACCAAGAGACGCACAAAGATGAGGTTTAGAAAGAAAAATGAGATTGAGAGAGACTCCTAAACAAAAAGATAAGCTCCAAGAGAGGTGCTGACGAGACACGGCATGTCTCCTAAGGACGGACTCACTAACGAGACAAAGCTTGTCTCTAAAGGCTACAACTTTCTCTGTCTGAGACATAGCCTGTCTCCCTGAGAAGACTCTAGAGAACTCTTTCATTGCCCTTGCAATGAATGGATTTCTAATTTTTAGGGGATACACATCATAAAGACTTGGATAAGTCTTTAAATAAATGAGAGGAGTGCTATTTGGACTAAGCGAGTCCCCTAAGGATGGGCTTAGGCTAGCGCCTTCATCGCCCTTGCAACGAGAGGGATTCTAATATCTAAAGAATCTTAACAGAAATCTATAAGACTGTGTTAGTCTATCAAAAAAAAGAAGAAAAGGCTATCAGATAATCGCAAATTTTATTCTAAAAATAAATCAATTGCCAAGCAAAGAAAAATATACAATCTAATAGCAATCATAAAATGATAAATAACATTAATTAGTCCAGACCAGCCGCTGGATAGCCTAATAAAGTAAAAACAACATCAAACACTTCAAAACCATCCACAAACCCCAATACGGGGACTCCAATGAAATTAGATGATGCCAAAGTAATCATCTGATATCAAATACACATGATAATATTTCTAAACCCGCCTTGAGATCAGACAGTACTCATGTCGATGATATCGAATAGAGTAGTCATCTGATCTCCTCCTTCCTATTAACAATTCATTTAAATAATAAAGAATGAATATAATAAGCTTTGAGATAATCTCACCTGAACAATCCATTTAATACCGTCTTCGAACCCTAACTCAAAGCTTAGTATGAAAGAGAAGTAATAAATTCTCAATATTTTATACAAATTTTTCCAATGATATTTCTAATCTATGCAAAGTATAAATTAAAAGAGGCCTTTATTTAATATATGTAAGCAACGAAGTATAACTAAATCTAAAAATATGATATTGTCAGGGTGAAATAAGGCTGTTAATATCAAAATAGAAATAGGATTGGCTATACAATTTTATATATAAAAAAAAAAATCATTTTGTGACTTACTTTGCAGGCAATAACAATAACAGCCATTTCATACCATTGGCATGCATTACTTTGTTTTAAACATCCAAGCTCTTTATACTCCACTATATGGCCCTATCAGAGATTTGAGATTCTAACTCATCTTTTTAGAACAGATACCATAAATATTTCATTACCTACACAATTTGTCTTCAAAACCCCAAAACAATACCGAACACTAAAGTTACAAAAGCTCATATTAGGAACTTAAAACTGTAAGAATATGCCCAAAATGAAATCAAAGAGTGATGAATTATGCTTTTTTTTTTAACGATTAGTCACTCCAAGGTAACCATAAAATCAAGCTATGAAACGACCATATGCAGAGAGATATGAGCTGGGTTAAATGACTTTCCCAAAAGGGGTCTAATTATTCTAATGTATTCATTTAAATATGGTAACATGATAGTAATATCATAGGTCTGAAACACTTGTGAATGAGACAAAATAACTCATATCTTTTAGCAATCTTATAAAGTATCTTCTCTAATATTCAAACTAAAAGGCTCTAAAAGAAAATTTTACTTCACATTATTATTTAAAGCAAAAGAAAGTTTCTTTTCTTAATTATCCCTAGTGTAAACACTAATTCAATGATTCATTCTAGATTAACTAATAAAACCACCTGATAAGCCAAATATAACAACTTGTTTTCACCTTTGTCTTGTTAAAATGCGTGCTTTAAGTCCAAAAACATGGAAGAGATTAAACAGGACATCTCATACGAAACACATATTATTCAACCAAAAATCTCAAAAGCTATTAATTCCAATAAGGACTTTAAACTTCAAAATCCACAGCGTTCAAATAAAGAAAACAAATCAACTTTGTAAAGTCTATATAAACTAGCCCTGATAAAGTAAAGTAAAAAAAAAAATTGATAATATAGTTACTTGATCCACTATAAACATGATCAGTACTCTAAAAAAAAATCAAACCACACGCACACAATAAAGACAATCCATAGATCCTATATTAACATATATGCTTTTTATCCAAATTAAACCATGAGCAAGGAGTAATAAGAAAATTACCTCGAGGATATGGCTGAAATTTCTTCAAATTTTGCCTAGAACAGTAACCTGAGCTGACCTTCAAATTGAGACTTTCATTGATATCCAAACCTTTATTGAAATTTGAATCAAAACTCTTTCTCCTTCACTTTGATTTCTCTCTCTCTTTCTCTTAGATCTCTCACAGATACCTCTCTTCTCTGAGTTTTCCTTGAATCAAAATGAAACGAGATTGGACAATAAAGATCCAAATCAAAATAGGATAGATCCGAACAGAAACTTCTTGGATCTAAGGTTTTGATGAACAGATCTACAATTTTAATGGACAGATGTAAAGTTTTGAGTGACAGATCTAAGGAAAAACGAGGAACTAGAGAGATCTCTTGATCGGAAATCTACCGGGGCTAGGCCGGAGTTAGGGTTTCAAATCTAAAATTAAAAGTTTCTGTAATGAGATTTGGGAGAGAATAGCAACGATCTAATATTTCCTAGTTGAAAAAAAAAAGAAGTAGAACAAAAGCTAATTGGCTGAAGGATAATCGGAATTTGACTGTAGATTGGCCGGTGAATGGCCGGGGATTGACGGAAAAGAAGATCGGAGGAGATAGGGTTTAGGGAATTTGGGGAAGAAAATAATCTCTCGTTCTCTTTCTCTCTTTCTCTTGCTCGATCTGCAGATCCCTCTCTGATTTTCTCTGTGAAAGTCGGAGAAGAATACGTCAGACGGAGCTCTGATGAACTCACCGGAGAAGGTGACCGGAAAAAAAAAGTTTGAGAAATGATCTCAAAGATCTGCTGAAAGAATGGATCGAATAGTGAAAAGATGAAGGATGCGATCGGATCTCCGGCGATCACCGATGGAGGAGATAAAAAAAAAAATCCCTCAACTCTCAGATCTGGTTTTCCCCCAAAATCTCAGACAAAAATCAGAGAAGAAAAAAAAAGAAAAAACCCCTCCCTCTCTCTTCTGCACGAATTTTTTTTTTATAAGAAAAATATAGGCTGCTGATATTGACACTCCAACTTTTGATGGGCGCACGGTTGCGCAAAGAAATGATAGGCGCGCGATTTTGCGCGTCCTATATGGTTAAATTCAACCCTCCCCTGGATAAACTCACCCCCCCTTTTTCTGGTTTACACAACGGTCCTTTCTCGGCTTGTTCGCTGGGCAAACGCATTCGGAATTCAATGAAATTTTGCAGGGGCCTTAGCGGAACCCTAAGCTAGCTCGGGGTGAAATTTGGGACCCTAGTTGATTGATTTGGTTGGGTTTTTGTTCAAACAAGGGAGGCTCAAGGTACGGTCAAAATGGGGTGTCTACAGATGCCCCTCTTTGGCAGAGCGTGCTTGTCACGTGAAGGTCAAAGTCGAACAGACAAACCATTTTGACCGACCCGAAAAAAAAAAGAATCAAATTAAATTTTGATTTTTGGTTTTTGAAAATGATATTCACTAGATAACATGGTGAAATAGCCTTTCACCAGACTATGACTCTGTAAACACTGGTGAGATAGCCTCTCTCCAACTCTTAACTCAGTACATATTGACGAGATAACCTCTCTTGCAAAACAATAAATGACAGATTTGATTGTAAATGATCTTGAAATTCAGAGAGAAATGGATTTGAATGCCGTGTAGAAATGGACTTAAAATGCCGTGGCGAAAACATTTTTTTTTTTTTTTTAAAAAAAATCTTTCAAATGGTGAAAGGAATGACCAAACTCCAAATCACGGAGCCATTGGCGAAAACATCTTTAAAAATCTTTCAAATGTTGAAAGAAAAGACCAAACTCCAAATCACAGAGCCATTGGCGAAAACAGCTTTTAAAATCTTTCAAATGGTGAAAGAAATGACTAAACTCCAAATCGCGGAGCCATTGGCGAAAACATCTTTAAAAATCTTTCAAATGTTGAAAGAAAAGACCAAACTCCAAATCACAGAGCCATTGGCGAAAACAGCTTTTAAAATCTTTCAAATGGTGAAAGAAAATGACCAAACTCCAAATCGCGGAGCCATTGGCGAAAACAGCTTTTAAAATCTTTCAAATGGTGAAAGAAAATGACCAAACTCCAAATCGCGGAGCCATTGGCGAAAACAGCTTTTAAAATCTTTCAAATGGTGAAAGAAAATGACCAAACTCCAAATCGCGGAGCCATTGGCGAAAACAGCTTTTAAAATCTTTCAAATGGTGAAAGAAATGACCAAACTCCAAATCGCGGAGCCATTGGCGAAAACAGCTTTTAAAATCTTTCAAATGGTGAAAGAAAATGACCAAACTCCAAATCGCGGAGCCATTGGCGAAAACAGCTTTTAAAATCTTTCAAATGGTGAAAGAAATGACCAAACTCCAAATCGCGGAGCCATTGGCGAAAACAGCTTTTAAAATCTTTCAAATGGTGAAAGAAATGACCAAACTCCAAATCGCGGAGCCATTGGCGAAAACAGCTTTTAAAATCTTTCAAATGGTGAAAGAAATGACCAAACTCCAAATCGCGGAGCCATTGGCGAAAACAGCTTTTAAAATCTTTCAAATGGTGAAAGAAATGACCAAACTCCAAATCGCGGAGCCATTGGCGAAAACAGCTTTTAAAATCTTTCAAATGGTGAAAGAAATGACCAAACTCCAAATCGCGGAGCCATTGGCGAAAACAGCTTTTAAAATGAAATGAAAATTCATTGAAATGATTTGAAAAAATGACCAACTTTGATCGATTTCACAAGGTGAATAAGTCATTCTTTGCCAAGAATGATTGAAAATGCATGATCTTTACTGAAGATAAAACTCAAGAAACTTGAAGAAAATTTCAGGTATTGACCCTTTTAAAATAAGTGAAAAAGCATTTTGCTAAGGGTTTGACGATTGCAGGAACAAATTCTAGACTCCGCTAGGGATAAGATTTTCTGAAAAACTTGACTTTAAAAGAAAACAATTTGATTGAAGAGACTGGCTCAAAGATTGTGCTCAAGCTTCTCTGGTTTTTATTTACTGAGAATAGTTATCCCAGTTATCATCACGTTTGATATCTTTTATGACGTAAGTCATAAAAGATGCCCCTAGTATGAAATACTTCCATGACAGATTCGTAGGAGAGCAAAACACACGGAAATGGTAAAAAGTTTTCATTTTATTGAATATCTGAGGTTACAAAGCTTTCAGGTTTACAACAGGTTGTATCTGCCCGACAACCGCCTTTCACCTCCGATGATCTCTGCCAATCCATTCGAGCTTGAAAACCCGCCATATGGACTTGAGAATCTACCATCTTCTGAGCTTCACTCTGCTGCGCATCACCCTTAAGGGGATATAAATTCATCATTTTTTTTTACCACCTCAGCCTTGGGAGGAATACTAACCACACAGGACTCTAGAATTTGACCTTGACTCGACATAAAAAAAAAACTTGGACAACCAGCAAATGAGGACTTCGACGGGCACAATGACTTAAACTCTAAGAGAGACTGAATCTGCTTCTTAGTCTGATAAGTATTTTTTTTTTAAAAAAAAATGGTACAGTCTACCACTCTTAGAATCTTTTGAAAACCATATTTAAAGGTGTTTCATTCCTTTTTCCGGTATTTCCATCATGGTTATTATTCCCTTGGATTGCTTAGTCTTAACCCCTTAGCTTTGAGAGTGTCAGAAGAATTTCTGTCGGTGCTTACTCAGACTTTGAAGTAGTGCTGCCGAAGAAATGAAAGTCTTGCTGGCTTTCAGAGGTTCTGTCCTTTATGAAGTCACTGTCATTACCAAATCGCCTTTTCAGGTTTTCAATTTGGCGGACCGCATGCCTTAATTTTTGCCTAAGCCGCCCTTTCAGGTTTTCAGCTTAGCGGGCAAATGACCCTAACTTTTGCCTAGACTGCCCTTGCGGGTTTTCAGTCTAGCGGGTCTTAGACTCCATCATTTTTATTTTCTTTCTGTTTCTCTACAAACCTGGGCTTAAGTACACCAGAAGGACTTTTAGGTAGGCTTGGGTTCAATCAGGTTAACATTTGGTAAGTTTTCATGTATTTGACCGAATCTGGCCTTCCAGACTGCCTACGTATCCCCAAAGAAATGAGAATCAGGTCCGCGTAGTTCGCCCATTTGGGTTTCAAAAATTGTTTATTTTGTTCTTTCTTTCCTTCCTTTTTTTTTTAAGGATTTGAAAGGTTTGAAGGATTTGACCGAACCCGAATTAATCAGGCTACCTACGTACCCTGTAGAGAGGGATCAGGTCATGACGTAGTTCAGGCTATTATCTTTTATGACGCAAGTCATAAAAGATGCCCCTGGTTTGAGTTTATCAAAGAATGAAAGTTTTTTTTTATTTTATTTAGGCCCAAAGTGTTTGCAAATGGTTTTTAACTTTGAGGTTGTTGGCTTTTGAGCTCTGATCGATCAAAGACGGCCTCCTGGTGTATCTAAGCATAATACTTTTTTAGTTGGTCCAGGTTTGTAGGTTCTGTTAATTTTTCTCCATTTTCATTGAGGAGTCTTACGGCTTTTCCAGGCAGGACTTCATCAACAATATAAGGACCAGACCAATTTGGTCTGAACTTCCCTCTGGGATCAAACACCGGTGCCCTGTAAGACTTCAAGACGAGATCTCCTGGCTTCAACTCTCGGACCTTGACTTTCTTATTGAAGGCTCTTTCGATTCTTCTCTGATACCCTTGGATGTGATACAAGGCTCTCAACCTCTTTTCATCAATCATCTGCAATTCCTGATGTCTAGCTCTTGCCCACTCAGACTCTGGCAGATTCGCTTCCATCATAACTCTTAGAGACGGGATTCTCACTTCAACAGGGAGGACTGCTTCCATTCCATACACCAGAGAGTATGGAGTTACACCTGTAGAAGATCTGATCGATGTCCTGTAAGCCCATAAAGCAAAAGGGAGCTTGTTCGACCAGTCTTTATAAGTCTCGGTCATCTTACTGATTATGACCTTGATATTCTTATTTGCTGCCTCTACAGCCCCGTTTGTTTGCGGTCTGTAAGGAGATGACTTGTGATGCTTGATTTTAAATTCTTCGCACAGGTGCACTACCTCTTTCTTGAAATGAGATCCATTATCAGAAATCAGTTCATGAGGTACTCCATATCTGCAAATGATGTTCGCACGGATGAACTTTGCAACGGTATTGGAAGTTATGGAAGCATATGAAGCAGCTTCTATCCATTTTGTGAAATAGTCAATGGCCACCAAGATGTACTCGTGTCCACTTGACGATTTAGGATAGACTTTTCCGATGATATCAATTCCCCATACTGAGAATGGCCATGGCGAGGTCATAGAATGCAGCTCTGACGGAGGCACATGAATAAGATTCGCATATACTTGGCATTTATGACATTTCTTCACGAATGCGAAACAATCTGTTTCCATTGAGGGCCAATAGAAACCAAGTCTAAGGATTTTCCTTGACAGCATCTTACCATTCATGTGAGGACCACAAACACCTTCATGTGTTTGCTCTATGAGCTCTGCAGCCTGATCTTCATCAACACACAGAAGCTGAATACCGTCAAATGACCTTCTGTACAACTCTTCACCACAAATGATGAAGTTGGCAGCGAACTTCTGAAGAGTTTTCCTCTCTTTGCTGGAAGCTTCAGGCGGATGTCCCTTGCCTGAAATGAAATTTCTGATATCTGTATACCATGGCTTTCCATCTGGACACCTGGCAGATATTTCAATGGCATTCACATGTGCTGGAGCCCATTGCAACCTTACAGCTAAAGGTTGAACCTCCATTGTAGCAGAAATGTCCAACATTGATGCCAGAGTAGCCAGAGCATCAGCAAAGTGATTTCTTGTCCTCGACAGATGAGTGAAGGTGACATTCCTGAACTTTTTGACCAGAGATTCGAGATAAGTATGATATGAGATCAACCTCGCCTCTTTTGTCTTCCAATCCCCATTTATTTGACAAATGATAAGGATTGAATCTCCAAATACATCGATGTCTTGAATTCGCAAAGCCAAAGCTGCCTCAAGTCCTGCGATGCATGCTTCATATTCTGCCATGTTATTGGTGCACTCAAATTGCAACTTGATGGATAACGGAATGTACTCCTTCTTTGGAGATACCAAAACAGCCCCTATTCCTTGACCGTGATTATTGACAGCTCCGTCAAAATACATAAGCCACTTGGAACTCGGAGTCTCTTCTTCAATGTCCATGATCTCCTCATCAGGAAAATCAGCCTTCAGAAAAGCATTCTCCTCAATAGGAGCATCAGCTAGCTGCTCAGCGATGACCCGCCCCTTAATTGATTTCTGAGTGACATAAGTGATGTCAAACTCAGACAATAATAGCAACCATCTAGCCGTTCTTCCAGTAAGAGCGGGTTTTTCGAACAAATACTTTAACGGATCCATCCGTGAGAGCAAAAATATCTTGTTCGATAGAAGATAATGTCTAAGCCTTTGAGTCGCCCAGACCAATGCTAAACACGTCTTTTCCAAGACAGTGTACTTGATTTCATATTCTAACATTTTCTTACTGATGTAGTAGATGGGTTTTTCTTTCTTAGACCCTGCCTCCTGCTGAGCAAGCATACAACCCATTGCTGTATCCGTGATGGACAAATACATCAACAACGGTTGACCAGGAATGACCGGGGATAAGACAGGAGGCAAAGACAAGCACTGCTTGACCTTTTCAAACGCTTCCTGACATTCTTCATTCCATTTCTTGGAGGAATTCTTTTTCAATAACTTGAAGATGGGTTCACATGTCATAGTTAAATGAGATATGAATCTCCTCAAGTATTGCACTTTGCCAAGGAATCCACGAATCTGCTTTTCTGTCTTTGGTGGTTGCATTTCTTGGATAGCCTTGATCTTCTGAGGGTCCACTTCGATTCCTCTTTCACTGACCATGAATCCAAGCAACTTCCCTGACGTGACCCCAAATACACATTTATTAGGGTTCAAGCGAAGCTGAAACTTCTGGATTCGCTCGAAGAACTTTCTCAAAGCGATTGTATGCTCTGGCCGAGTCCTGCCTTTGACAATCATGTCATCTACATAGACCTCGACTTCCTTATGAATCATGTCATGAAGAAGAGTAGTCGCGGCCCTCTGATAGGTGGCACCAGCATTCTTGAGACCAAATGGCATCACTCTGTAGCAATACGTCCCCCACTGAGTAATGAATGCCGTCTTCATCATATCCTCAGGCGCCATTTTGATTTGATTATACCCTGAGAATCCATCCATAAAGGATAAGAGTGCATGTCCAGCGGTATTGTCAACCAAGAGATCAATGTTCGGAAGCGGAAAATCATCTTTCGGACTGGCCTTGTTCAGATCTCTGAAATCGACACACATCCTGACTTTTCCATCTTTCTTGGGCACAGGTACAATATTTGCAAGCCATTCAGGGTACTCGACTACTTCGATGAATTTCACTTCGAGTAGTTTTTTAACCTCGTCATGAACTTTCAACTCCCATTCTGTTTTAAGTTTCCGGAGTTTTTGCTTCTTAGGCTTGATGCCAGGGATTAGAGGTAATTTGTGTTGGACAATATCCTCGCTCAATCCCGGCATGTCGTCGTAAGACCAAGCAAAAACCTCCTTAAACTCTTTTAGCAAGGTGATTAATTCTTCACGCTCCTCAGGAGATAAAATTTTGCCGATTCGTATTTCCCGAATTAAGGTTTCATCACCTATATTTACGGTTTCAATTTCCTCTTCAAGTGGTTTAGCGCGGCGACTCTCCTCTTGTTGAATCATATGCTTGATTTCAAGGGGAGTTTCGTCGGCTAACTCATTAGAGGGGGAGTCTTGATTATCATTATTAGTTACTTGATCAGGTTTAGAAGCAGGATCAGTAGAAGAGACAAGTACAGGAATGTAAGCAAAAGAATCTTTTATTTCATCAGAATGAATGATTACATCAGATGACTTGCCCACATCAGGCGTTACAGACTTTGAAACAGAATGAAAAAATAAGCCGACATCAGTATCGACGCGATGAGAAACATGTACAGCCAAAGAATCAATGAATACGCCCTCAGACTCGGACTCGACACCACCAAGGACAGACTCGTCACCCACTCCAGAGGTAGACCCGACTTCTACAGTACCTGCATCAAAAGAAAAGTTAGAAATGACAGACTCTGGGATGGACTCAGAAACTGACACATACTTTGAAATAACTGACTCTTTTGAAGGGACTGGAATGTACTGAGGGATTACTTGGGGTATAACCTGTGAGGTCCAGTTATCCAGAGGTCCCTCGGCTGGGGTGATATAGTCCTCTGGGTTCAGAAAAGGTGCGTCTCTTCCAATCATAGCAATGACTGGTGCCTCGGTCTGAAACAAAGAATTCAAGAGTTCCGGTTCGAAGTTCTCAACCCAGTCTAAATCTGATTCCTCTGTTACAACTGACTCCGCAATCTGCTTACTGAAAAAGTCTACTGGCAGCTCATCTGCGAAAAAGATCTCAAGACCAGGCAGCTTTACCCCGCTCTCATCATACCATGGCTCTGAAAAACCGTAATAAGGGCAATCAGCTCCTTCTTTCCGGAATCTGCCATTCATGATCATACTGAAGGGTCCCATTGGAAATTCTAAACCCTTGCGGCGACACTCGGCCCATTTGAACATGTAAACTCTCATTTCTTGCATCTCCTTGCGAGTTGGCTTGTATCCCAACCCAAATAATCCGTCAGATGCTTTCAACTCGGGCCGCTCAGTCGGACCCTGCATATTCTTTCCCAAACCTGCCCCTGGGAGATACCCAAATCGGCGCATCATCTTGACTACCCGAGTATTAGTGCTAGAGAGAAACATAATTTCTTCACTCATAGCCTCTTTCATGGTGATAGCCGAAACTTCTACTGAAAATCCTGTCAGACTGATATCTCTTGTATTTTCAGTAACAAGCTCTTGAGATATTTGTCCGACTTCTGGCTCAGGATCTCCCTTGACTGTGATCACCCGATTGTTTCGAATGAACTTTAATTTTTGATGAAGCGTGGAAGGGATAACTCCAACCTTGTGCAGCCAAGGTCGACCAAGCAACAGACAAAAGGAAGTCTTGATATCTAACACCTGAAATTCAATGTCAAAGGTTTCTCCTCCAATGACAATCTCAGTAGCCAACGTTCCAATCACATCCCTTCGGGTACCATCATATGCTAGTATACCCTGCTCAGACGGAATAAAATCTTCAGGCCCAAACCCCAGAGTAGTGGCAGTGCTCAAGGGACACACGTTCAACGCTGACCCATTGTCTACCAGTACTTCTGATACTTTCTTCTGGTTGCAAAGCAGGGTAATTTTGAGAGGACGCGTATGATCTCTTCCTTCAGAAGGCAAGTCCTCATCTGAGAAAGATAAGGCTTTTGAAGCCTTGGTCATGGCCACCAAACCGACCAGCTCGTCAGGAGTGATCTCAACTGATACCTGGGACGAGTTCAATTCACGAAGTACACCCTGTCTGTGCTTCGGCGATGCCATCAGTAAACCCCAAATTGAAACATTAGCTTGGGTTTTCTTAAGCTGATTCAGCAAATTATCTTCTTCTTCCTCAAACTTCTGTTTCTGCCTCTGACTATCAACCCCTCTCGCAACTTCAGCGGGATTATCAACTCTGAGTTCAGCTGGCTTAAAGACTCGTCCACCCCGTGTGACGTGGCGGAGCTCATCACATTGATCGTTTAAGAGTAACAGATCTTCATCATCTATCTTAGGGATGTATGGGGTTTGTATCTCTTCTTCCTCATCATCACTCACCCTTAAGACGTACAGAGATTCGGATTCTTTCTCTTCATCCTCACACTGGAAAACATATGACTGGTTTGATGGCCCAGCCACATCAGGGTCGTTCCAGGATAAAACATACGGCCTTTCGAATTCTGCCCACTGATCTTCTTCTTCAAATTTCCAGACATAGGGTTCTTCGGATTCCACAGCACATATGAAGGAAGCCGGATCAATGATAGACTCCTCGGCGCAAATGACATTGACCGAGGATGGAGGCGGCATTGCATGCGTAGGAAGGGGGTTTCTAGTTACATTTGGTAACTGGATTGACAGTTCCTTCCTATCGATCATGTTCTGAATTTGGTGTTTCAAAGCTAAACACCTGTCAGTGATATGGCCAGTGTTGCGGTGATAATCACAGAACTGATCTTCTCTCCAGGATCTTGGCAACGGGTTGGGAGGAGGTTTAATGTCAGGCAACTTGATCTTCTTGTCCTTCAATAGCTTCTTCAAAGCTACGGACAAAGAATACGGAAGGGGATCAAAATGACGAAGAGGCTTCTGCTCCATTGTCGGCCTTCTTACTTCAGTAACTACTCTGGGTGGGGGCGGCCTGACATAATTGACATTATGGACCTCTTTCGGCGCCATCACAGGTCGCTTCCCTTCTCTGCCATCAGATGGTACTCTAGATCTCAGGCCTTTAGCCAATGCATCTTCTATCTGAGTCCCAGTCTTAATAAGATGGTTAAAATCAAGGAAATATTGGATAGCCATATGGTGGTAATATTGTGGTGATAGATTTTTCACCACAATCTTGATCTGATCCTCATCTGACAACCGATGAGTCATCTGGGCAGCTTTCCTTCTCCATCTACGGATGAAGGAAGTAAAAGTTTCATTATGGCCCTGTTTCAAAGCCTTCAAATCTCTCTTAGTTACATCGATCCCCTCTTCCATAGAGAATTGTTCGACGAACCTGTTTGCAATACTCTCTAGAGTTCGGATCTCCTCTGTTTTCAAACTCAGGAACCACTTCTTAGCTGTTCCAACAAGGGATCTAGGAAATAATAGAGCAACTTGCTCCGGAGATAGACCATGCTGTTGTAAAAGCGGAAGAACTGACATTAGATGGCTTCGAGGACACCCGGTCCCATCGTATTTATCCATGTCCGGAACTTTGAATCTAGGAGGCAATGTGACTCCCGGATACAACATAAAATCGGCCATGTTCAACTTTTTCGGGCCTTGAAATTTTATGTTTTCCATCTCTTGGGCCAGCCTATCCATTCTGTCCGCCATCGCTCTGTCCTCATTGGCTCTATTCAGATTAGGATGACGATTTTCTTCTTCATACTGCTCATTATCAAGATCGTCTTCGACGTTCAAGACCGCAGGTCCGGCCATTGCAGGAGGGGGAGGAGGTATAACTGATGGGTGCTGAGCTACATGTTCTCTGGAAGTAGACTCTCTGTCATTTTTCAGACGGGCTATCTCTTCATTCATATTATTCATCTGTTGAAGCATAGCCTTCATCATCTCACTCATCTCAGCTATAGCGTTTCCAGAGTCAGCCATCGGTGCAATAGGAAATTGGACAGGCGAAGGGATTTCCTGGAGATTGGAGAAAGGTAATGCAGGGGAGGTAAAAGAAATTGGTGAGGAAGAAAAACGACTCAGCCTGGAATCAGCGGACTGACGGGACCAGGTTGATTTTGAAACGAGGATTTTCTTAGGAGCAATGGCTGCTCAATCAAGAATCCTGATATGGAAATATAAACACTAGATTAAAATTTTGATAATCGAGATAAACTATTTTGATCAAATAATGACAAAAGAGACAAAAACACACTTTCATTAATAAAATTCAAATCGTGATTACAAAGGATGAAAAATATTAATTTCTAATCACAACTGGATAAACAGACTGACAAAAATGGGAAATGCAGAAATCAGAATAACAAAACATGATACGAATCTTCAAGGTTCCTCAATCCGAGCCCTCCGACTTGCGGGTTCTTCCGATATTTCTCCACATCGGAATTTGCGAGATAAGCCTAACCTCCTTTCTATATTTTTGTTTCCCCAAGCAGCCACAATGGATCGGACAAGGTCAGGAGTGAGATCTTCACAAAGAGGAGGGACTATGATTCCGGGAGGACATGGAATTCCCGTAATCTGATGGAGAATTCGCATGGGTGCATAAAAGGAAGATTTCTCGGTACCCATGAGGTAAACAAATGAATGCGGGTAAGTGCTAGTAAAAACATGGAAACATGAATGACTTACCCAGCGAAACTGACTCTCCTCTACATGTTGTAACCAATTGTGCCATTCATCAATGGACTGAGGTTGGTTGGCTATTGGTTTCCATGTATGGAAATTCTTCAGGGTATACGGATTTTGTTTTTGTCGCTGAAGAATTTGAAATTTTTCACCAAGCCAGACATACAACAACTTCACACACCCACAGAAATTGTCTTTGATATTTTGGGAAGCAATAAGATCTAGTCCCAAAAAGGTCTCTGCTAACATGGTAGGAATGGGATTCCTCCCTTTGTTAATTTGGTCTACCACAGTTAACAAAGTTAACGGAGCAACACGAGGGTTTTTCCGAATGACATATCGCGCAAAGACACTAAAAATCAAAGCATTGCGTCGACAACTCTGAAAACGAGAGTTAGTGGGATCGACGTTTTCAGAAAAAAGGGTGATGAGGTTTTGAACTTGCACACAAGTATCCGTTAAGCATGAAAGTGCATCAACAGTTTGATTTTTGAATAGCTTGCAAAAAATGGAATGAGAGGAATCTATGTTCGAAGATTGTATCCAAAGTCCATCTGTTGGGAGCTCTAATAAAGCACACCAATCTTCGAATATAGGACAAAGCTCGAAGGATCCAAATCGAAAAACATGAAGATTAGGATCCCAGAATCTAGCGGCTGCTTGGAGAAACTTCCAATTTATATCGGATACACTCAAATGATTGAAGGCACAGATGAACCGATCAGCCATACTCCTGTTCGAAGATTCTAGCGGAAGAGTCCTAATAGTCTCGCTTACCCAGCCTTTCAACACATTATTCGCCATAATTTTAACCTAAACACAAAGAATGGGATAATTAGGGACTGGAGAATAACTTGGAATAAACAAAGAATAAGGATGAACTTAACCACTAATCACAAGAAGGATATAATTGGCGACATCAAATGTTCCATTGATGATCAAGGATGATCAGAAACTCAGGGAAGAGACCACGGTCATAAAATGACAAAAGTAGATCAATAGACCGGATCTAAATCTGAAAGGTGGACGACAAAAATGTACGATCAAGAAGATCAATAATGATAGACTATGGTCATAGAGACAGCAGACAAGCTATCGACCATATCTAAGACATGACGAACAGTAATTTGAATAATACAACAAAAGAAAGGATAAATGAGGTTTAAATTTAAAGGGTGAAAACAGGTAATACTTATCATCATTGGGTCAAGGAATAAACCATAGCTATGAGTGTGACAAGTAGAAGCCACTAGCTAGGTTTAGATCTGAGAGATGAATATACACGACTGATTGATTCAAGCTAGGAATCTCTACTAGAAAGTAGGTCCTAATCTTATAATCAAAAGATATATGAACAAAAATCTTAATGAATAGAGCAAAAGATAGGCCACGACCATGAGAGGGCAAGTAAAAGCCACTGGTCGGGTCTAGATCCGAAGAATGGACTAATATGACTAATTTGATTAGATAAGAAAGCCTCACTAATGAGTAGGCTCTAATCTAATAATCAAAATATAGATATATACATATATATCCTAACCAGGGGCACCAGCCCTAAAGATGATCCCCTAGAGTCAAGAAGCTTGACTCAAGACAGACTTGTGAGTATACTAGGACTGCGTCTGTAGCCACATAAGGTGAACTACAATAATCTAGGGATAGGACATGGCTCCTGAATCTAGGCTCCAACATGTGTAAGCAACACATGTTCGTCCTTATATGAATGCAATATATATATAAGCACATGCAGATCCTAATTGGGTTTTACTAAATCAACAAATATATCCATATACATAATATATGTAAAATGAAAGTAGAGCTCCGGACTCAATATCAGGTACTATGCATATGATCCATACTTTAAGCATATAACACAAGTACACCGAGTGTTATATACAGTATGCTTCATTGCTCACCGGCTGCTGTAAACACAAGTACACCGAGTGTTTACGACTGCAGCACTGGCGCATAGCTTGGTAATAGATACAACAGCACCATCTGGATAGTGATATCCCATGAGGCACGCATTATATCTATCCCATGGAGCTAATAATAAGAAAATCAATAAAAGAGAAAAGAAAATAAAATAAAATGATGTATGCTGTGCAGTGTGTGAATCCCTTATTTTAAACACCTATTTGGTGCCCCTGGATTCTAAGCGATTAAATTCCCATTTCATATGATTTTAGCCCAAAATTCTTCAAAATTAATAACAAATGACATTTTAACAGAGTTAGGCAATATCTCGAACGAGATAATCCCCAGCAGAGTCGCCAGCCTGTGGACCCCGATCCGAGAGAGAGGCGGGGAACGGGCCCCACACTAAGTCTCAGGATCATCCACGTGAATGGAGAGCTCTACCAAGGAACTCTCGAAAGAAGTGCCTCTCACAGCATGAGTGGCGATATGAAAGGTGAGATACCTCTCGATTCGGGGACTAGCCCAGATTCGAGGCGTACCTTAAACAAAGAAGAGTCGCCATCCAAGGAAAAGGCAAATGGGCCCTGGATCCCATACTATGCTCTGTTGCAACGGATAACCAGAGATATAAAATAAGGTTCGTGCCTGGTTACGAATTCGGAAGGTCTAAAGAGCACCTCATCCGCCCAAGTGCAAACACCTGGTCTCTTATGCCATTTACTTAATAATTTTGAAGAGCTTTGGGCGAAAATCATATGGAATGGGAATGAATATCTCCGAGAAGACGTCTATCTAATCATGCATGTCTCGGAGATGAAATCAAAGGCACACAAGATAAAATAAAAGAAACATGCGTCACCTAAGCATAGCTAGGTTATAAGTGACATGCCTAATGGGTGTCTAAGTTCTGATGAACAAACACATGCACGACACACCAAAAAGTATAAGGTCTGCGCAATAAAGTAAGAAAACACTGCAAAACATAGAAAAATGACTCGATACTGTAGACACCCCATTTTGACCGGACCCAAGTTCGCTATGCTTGAGCGAAACCCCATCCAATCATTTCCGCCATGTTTCGCATTTTTCCGTTAAGTATTGAGAGGTTGAGAGAGATTATTCATAAGAATCCGAGCGAAAGAGAATTTAGACCCATTTGCTGGGCCCGCATCGAGCATGTCCTATTAAAATAAGATCAAACGGGTGTGCCCTGCATTTTTTTTTTTTATGAAGAATATGGTTTTGTTTATTTATTTATATGGACTCTTTGAATAAGATCAATTTCTATGGTGGGCATCGTGTATTTTTACCAATCCGGTGGGGGCTCATTATTGTGAAAAATTAAAATTTAAACTTATGGCTTGTCGGCTTGTCAAATTGGACAACATGGATCATCCTATGGAATAGATTTAATGAGTGCGACCGATTTACATTATGGCCCACTATGATATACGATTTAGATCACTAAATGAGGTGGGCATATTGTATTTTTTTTATGCAACCCAAATTATAGCATGATCCGAGCCATTTAATTTATGGTCCAACTTCTAACTCGTCGGAATTATTGAGCAAGGTGGGCTCCAATTTGAGTTGGTAGGCATTTTTTTTTTTTTTTTTTTTTTTAATATATTGTGCAAACCATTAGATCAACCTCTCTCTCTTTTATTTTTGGAAGAGCCATGTGTATAGATATTGGTGGGAAAAGTTACACGTGAAACTCTGGCTTCTCACTGTTTCATATGAAAGATAAATGGACAGGGAAGGCCTCATTCATAAAAGCAAGTCGGCATGTTTCCATTGCATTGCAAGTATCCCTCACCTCAATCATTATTTTGCTGAGCACAACCAATTTTTTTAAAAAGGAAAATGTCTAAATATATAATTGTTTACAATGGCCAAAGGTAAGTACAGTTGAGAATAAAGGAAATTTTCTAAAGCAAGGCAATAGTTAATTTGGGTAGTGGAGGAAACCTTGGGTAGTGGAGGAAACCAAGCGTGAGAGGGTTACTTATTTTATTGAGATTCTACTTTTGAGGGGGTAATGAGAAGGAAATTGGGTCTTTCTAAAAAACAAGGAAAATATTATTTAATAGGGAGAAAGAGAATCACATTAGAGAGTTTTTTGGTTTTTTCTCTTTTCTTATTCTTGGACGGTGGAGGTGAGTAATTTTTTCTATTCCAGATGCTTTTTGATTTTTCTCTCCTTGCTCTTATTTATTCTGATTTTCTCGATCTCCCTAGGGGACAGATCTGAGATACCTCGAAGAGAAAACTCTCTCTCTCGGTCATTAAGGTCGCATCCCATCCTCTCAACTAAAACCCCTTTAGACCAACATCCTCTCTCTTGATCTATCTAAATTTTCAACAGGCAGTCCTCTTGCTCTTGCATTTCTGATTTTTTTTAGAAAGAAGCTAAGTCCCCATTCTTCATTCCTTGGTAGAAAGCATACTGCTGAAATTGGTTTTCTTGGATTCTCATCTCCAAAGTGGGCGAATTTTCATTTTTTAATTCATGTTTCATCCCAAAGCATATAAAGAGGGATCACTTGGCTGCTCATGGATCAAGATCGATTCTCACTCTACTCGTTGTTGAATTTTGACCCTGTGATCACTCTCTCTAAGATTTTGATAACCCTTCTTTTCAAAGAATAATAGAATTGAACCTTTTATTCCTATTTGGGTTCTGTTACCTCGTCCTCCAAATCTCCTCTCATTCAGCTGGGCGTTTCTTCTATCCACTTTCTTGGTTCTTGATCGACCAAACTCTTTTGGATTTTCTATTCTATTCCATATTCCTGGATAAGCAACATATCGGACAATAAAGAGTGAGAAAAACAAATAAGAAGGAAAGAGAAAGCGGAGCGGATCAAGCGTCGGCGGGGTTTTCGGATTCTTTCGGCGGCGGGGATCTCCATTTCAGGTAAGTACAAATTTAATAAATTTCGTTGTATGATTAGGCTTTTTTTTAGTCATAAGTTTTCATATGCTTCAATTCAATTTATGTCCCTTACTTGCATATTCTAGTGTTAATCATTGATTAAAAGATTGTTTAATCAATACCCAAATTGAAAAACCATTAGGATTCCCCAATTTAATTAGGATTTTTGGATTTATTAGCTCTAGGGATTTTTCGAATCTTTTGGACAAAGCCATCAAAAATAAAATAAATAATGATTTTTTTTTTAACCTAAAAGATCATAAACAGACAGCCCATTCCATATTGATAGAACTAGCCCCCACTCCAAATTGATAATTACAGCCCCTATTCCATATTGATAGAACCAGCCCCCACTCCAAATTGATAATTGCAGCCCCTATTCCATGTTGATAGAACCAGCCCCCACTCCACATTGATAATTACAGCCCCCATTCCATGTTGATAACAATAGCTCTAATTCCATGTTGATAGAACCAGCCCCCACTCCAAATTGATAATTACAGCCCCTATTCCATATTGATAGAACCAGCCCCCACTCCACATTGATAATTACAGCCCCTATTCCATGTTGATAGAACCAGCCCCCACTCCACATTGATAATTACAGCCCCCATTCCATGTTGATAACAATAGCTCTAATTCCAAGTTGATAACAACAGCCCCCACTCAATCTCAAGAACCCAATAATAATAGCCAATTCCATATTGATAGAAATAAACATTTTTTATTTGATATTCACAGCCACTCCATAAAGCCATGTATCCCATGTAATGTCCAAGAGCATCTATAGACCTCTTTTGTCTAAAGTTTACACAAGCCCACCTTATTCCCATAATCATATTACCCATACCATCAACCCATCTCATCCGAATCTCAATTGTAATATAAAAAACTAATCAAGATAAAATAACAGCACATACAAAAATGTAAAAAAAAAATATATATAATAATATAGCATTCAAACAAAATTAACAATTAAGAAAGATAGCATAATGAGACAAAAATCCATAGGTACAGTATAACAAGACAAGATGACAATCATGGCATAATAAATAAATAAAAAAGAGGAAGCCACAAGGTGAGTTTGTACAATTATCAAAACGTGGTAGTGCCAATATTCTTCCCGCCATAGTGCTGGCTGCCCATTTTGTGACCCGATTTCGAACCTCTAAACCATAGATTCACAGAAAATAGTAAACTACAAAGTTGTAGCCTTTTAAAAGATCTTTACAACGCATATCTGTACATTAAATTTGGCCAAGCGGTTAAAGAATTATGATAGTTTTAGTGGGCTGTCTTCGTTAGACATTTTAATGGTCAATGTTTTATCAAATTTGTGCAATTATCAAAACATGGTCGTGTTAACATCATTTTGCAAACAAAAATCAAAAGACACTAATCTAAAATACGCCCAACCTAAAAGACACAAATCCAAAATTCACCTATTAAAAATTACCGATTTAAATCTGTTAAAAGCCATTAACCAAAAGACCACTAAAAGTCACAAGTGAAACTAAAAACTTCTATTCAAACAACTTAAAAGACACCACACACACTAAAGGCCTCAAGATAATTAAAAGCTCCAAGAAAATTCTAAAAGTTTCTACAAACCCGAAAGAATTCGAGCTTCCTAAGAGCCTGTAGATTCAAAATTCCTTTAGGAACCTTTAGAGCCCAATTTAGGAATACTGGTGTCGTGCCGTGTCCTAGGTTTTAGGGAGTCCTAGAGTTAGGAGTCCAGCCTCATCACGGACGCTTGCTATGAATAGCAACCGTACCATAGGTCTAGTTACACTAGTCACCCAATCTTTCCTTAAGACAATCCTAGTCTAGAAGGCCTGCTGGCCTCATTTGTAGAATCCCCTCTCATTGCGAGGGCGATGAAGGCGCTAGCCCAAGCCCACCCTTAGGGGGCGTGCTCAATCCAAGTAGCATACCCCTCATTTATATATAGGATACTTGCCTAGTCTTGCTAGCATTTTTCTCTATCCTACCTCTGTGTCTAGGAGACTTGCCCAGTCTCTTTCTCTTGCTAAACCTCCTCTTTGTGCGTCGTTTGGTTTTGGGAGAACACCCTACTCGGCTTGGCTTCATACCCCTATCCTATATGGGTATCTGGTTGCACATTTGTTGCACCCTAGGGCTAGGTAGCTGTCCGGCTCGGCTGGGTGTTTTACCTTTGCCAAATATGCGCAGGGTCTCTTATTCCTTTTACGTCATTTGTGTCTCGGAGACAAGCCTTGTCTCATGTAGAGAGTTTCCCCTTTAGGAGGCTTACCTAGCCTCATGTTAGAGTGGCCTCCTCTTTTAGAGTGAGTCTTTGACTCGATAGTGTTATTAGAGAGTCTCTGACTCATTTATTCCCCCTCTTTAGTGTAGTTAGTTCGGAGTTTCTCCTTTAGAGTTGTTGATTACTTCGCTTTGACTAGAGGCTAACTCAGTCTTATTAGAGCTTTGCTTGCTTGGGATCTTGGATCGTTTTCTCTCTTCTTGGGTCGCTATCTTTCTTGTTGTGGTTTGTCTCTTTGAGACGCCAGTTTCTTATTGTGGTTCGTCTCTTTGAGGCGTTAGTTGCGTATTCGGGGTTTCCCCTTTGGATTTAGGGCTTTGCCCTAGTTTATGGTGTTACTTGCGTGTTCCCTTTAAGATTGAAAGCGTTTTAAGGTTTAGAGCATTGGAAAAGCTTTAAAATCCAAAAAAAATTAGAAATTTAAAACTCAAAAATATTTGAAAACTTTAAAAATATCAAAAACATTTGAAAATATAAAAAACCTTAAAAAATCTGAAGTGTGAGTGTTTCTTTTAGAAGCGTAGTTTGAGAGTTCGTTTCGAACTACGTTGGCTTGATCCTCTTCCGAGGTACGTAGTGCAGCTTGGGATTTACATCCCAAGTCCAGCCAAACTTTTTTGTAAATAAATGTTTTAAACCTTCTTCAAAAACCTTTAAAATCTTGTTTTCAAAAGATCTTCCTCTAGAGTTAGGAGTTTCTCCTAGATAGAGAGTTTTAGAGTTAGGGTTTTTCTTTTGATAGGTTGTTTGATTGTTTGTTTGCTGTGTGCTTGTTTTAGAGTTAGGGGTCTGTCCTAGAGTTATAGGAGCGCCTCCGTCCGGTCAGTTGGCGATTCACATCGCCGACTGATGACTAGGTCTTGGATACGTTAGCGATCCCTTGGTTTTCCTTAGGACACACAGCCTAGCTACACATAGGTTGTAGGAACCACCTGCATTAGCTTAGGGCTAACCTGCATTTAGCTAGGACATATAGGGTGTCCTAAAATCTACAATTCACTGGAATTTAAATAATCGTTCAAGAAGCTTTAATAATTAGTCCGGTCTTTTAGATCGAGTCTAGGATAGAGGTCTAGGTGTCTTAGGCATCCTAGCTTAGAATAGGTACGAAGAACTACGTTGCCTTGATTCTCGTGGAGGCGGGGATACGTAGGCTTCTTTGGATGAATACCAGACCATCCGAGGACTCGGGCTAATAATTTAGAGTCTTAGGATTTGTTGTATTGTTATTGTGTGTTTTGATGTGTTTTTCTTATTTTCTAGTACTGATCCTATACCTTTTAGCTATAGCTTGCATGTGTTTGCACATCAGAACTTAGACACCCATTAGGCATGTCACTCATAACCTAGTTATGCTTAGGTGCCACATCTTTCATTTTATTTTATGTGTGCTTATTATTTTATCCTCAGGAAATGCATGCTTAGGTAGACGAATCCTGAGGATTGTTCCCATTTCACATGATTTTTACCCAAACTTCTTTGGAGTTAATAATAAATGGCATAAGAGACCAGGTGCTTGCACTTGGGCGAATTGGGGGCGCCTAACCCCTTCCCCATTCGTCATCAGGCACGGACCTTTTGTATCTCTGGTTATCCATTGCAAACAGAGCATTTGTTTTGGTTCCATGGCATGTCCATGGATGGCGACTCTGAGTTTATTTTAGGTATGTCTCGGTTTCGAGCCCTGGCTCCGGATCAAGACATATCTCTTTCTTTTTATATCGCCACTCGAGCTATGCTATGAGGGTGGCATCAGTTTCGAGAGTTCCTTGGCAGAGCTCTCCTTCACATTGTGGAGATCTTAGAGGATCGCAGGAGGGATCTCGCGTCCCTCGGCACCGTCCTCCGGATCGGGTTCCACAGACTGGCGACTCTGCTGGGGATTCAGACGATTCAGATAAAGAGGATGCAGATTGTTCAGGTAAGGTTAACGGTTCAAATTGACGAATGAGTCTAGACGTGGTTGACTGTCTAGACCATGCAGGTTGACTGACACCTGAGGGAGCGATGTTTGCTCGATTTTAGAATCCTGTATTGGAAATTAACATACTAAATTAAAACGATAAGCATTGAGATAAAGTATTCTGTACCAAATAAGATAAGAGAAAGACATAAATGCTATTCCATTGATCAATAGTCAAAATGTAGTTACAATCAAAACATTAGTCTTTGTTAACAATTGGAGGAAAGTAACCATTTACAATGAAATTTGAAGAAATTAAAATGACAATTTCGTGAAAAGGAATCTTCAAAGCTCTTCGATCCGAGCTCTCTTGTATGCAGGCTCCTCCAGTATTTCTCCCTTCCGAAGTTTAGATGCGAAAGCAGATCTCCTCTCCGCGATTTTGTCTCTCCAAGCAGCTATTATGGATGCAATGAGATCAGGAGTAAGGTTTTCACAGCTAGGTGGTGTGATAACCTTAGGAGTACAAGAGAGTGCGGTAATCTGACAAGGGAAGCACAAAGGTGCATAGAAAGATGATTTCTCTAAACCCATAAGATAAACAAATAAGTATGGGTAGGTGCTGGTGATAATTTGTGGACATGATTGACTCACCCAATGAAATTGGTTTTCCCTTACATTCTGCAGCCAATGGCGCCATTCATTAAGCTGAGATTGCTTAACCTTTGTCTTCCAAGAATGAAAACTCTTAAGAGTGTACTCAATGCTGTTTTGTGGCTGAAGGATAGTGAGTTTCTCACATAGCCACACATATAACAGCTTAGCACATCCGAAAAAATTATCCTGCACCTTTTTACTAGCAATGAGGTCTAAGCCATAAAAGGTTTCGGCTAGCATTGTAGGGACAGGATTTCTCCCCTCATTTATCTGATCTACTATCGCCAACAAAGTGAAAGGGGCGGCACGAGAGTCTCTGCGAAGGATATGGCGTGCAAAGACAGCAAAGACTAAAGCATTACGCCGACACTCCTGAAAACGGGAGTCAGTAGGATTGACGTTTTTGGAAAACAACTCAATGAGGGTCTGAAATTGCACATTTTTCTCTGTTAAGCAATGCAAAGTTTTCACAACCTTATTTTCGAATAATCTGCGAAAGAGATCATGAGGAGAGTCTATGCTCGAAGGTCGGATCCAAAGTCCCTCAGGAGGAAGCTCTAGCAAGGCACACCAATCTTCAAATACAGGACAAAGTTCAAAAGATCCAAATCGAAAGACATGGAAGACAGGGTCCCAAAATCCAGCAGCTGCTTGAAGAAACTTCCAATTTATACCGCGACTATTCAGATGGGTAAAAGAAACGATGAAACGCTCAGCCACACTCCTTTCTTCACATCTCAACGGAAAAGATTTAACAGTCTCAGCTATCCACTTGTCTAACAAATTATTCGCCATGATCAGACCTAAAATTCAGAGAGGACAAAGATCAGGAGAGAATGGGAATAACCTTGCATAGACAAATGACCAGGGTAATCTGAAAATCAATTTCATTAAAAAGATGAACTCTGTGATAATGAATTTTTTATCAAAGATGAGAGGTAGCCAATAGATCAGAAAAATAAACCACGGCCAGTTATTGAAGATCAGCTTAAGCCGGATCGACAAGATCTGCGCCAGGGTTGAACCCCAAGTCATTGACGTCATGGAAGAAGGTGTACTACTCATATATTTTCAGTGCTAGTTCGTCATTATCAAAAAAAAAAAAAAATGTGTCTTGTGTTGCTAAGGTTTGTCTTTCATTGAGTTTGTACCAACTTTCTTCTCTCAGAGTTGGTAAGTCTTACTATGTTAATGTCAAAAAAAAAAAAGAAAAAAAAAGAGTGTGTCATGTTTGTCAGTCGTGTTCATTCAGAGTCTGTCGTTTACGTCATTTGTCAAGTTTAATGTAGAGCCCATCGAGGTGCGTCCAAAAAAAAAAAAAGAGAAAAAAAAAAAGAGTTACTGATGTACTTAAGAGTCTTCAATTCAATAAAGTTGTTGGTTTCGAATCTTTGATGTTCTATGATTCACTCTTAGATCTAATGTTTAAATAACTAAAGACACCCTCTTGGATGAGATTGCAGACGAAATTCCCCTCAAGATCTGAAAAGGTCAAACGAGAGGAAGAGCGTCTAGCATAGCCACTTGAAGAAGAAATCGAAGCTATCGATAGTGGTATCGAAATCCGAAACTCGGAAAAGATGGATTGACAAAACTTTATCTCCCGAGGAGCGCAAAGAATTGATAAACCTGTTTAGGGGGGTTTAAGGTAGTCTTGCTTGATCCTATAAGGATAAACCAGGGGAATGCCCAGTCGTTGCTCAAAGCAAGATTTCATTGGCTTTAGACATCCAGTTGAAAAGTGAAGATTTTAAAGAGCGAAACATCAGACATCCTTTGGAGCTGATGAAATATTGAGAGAAGAGTTTCTGGCAAGGAAGTATGATAAATTTGAGTCCTAAAAAAAAAAAAAAAAAAAAAAAAAAAAAAGAAAGACAAGGGGTTGTGAAACCTTAAGCATAAATTCAAGATCTTCGATGTAGGAATGGAGCACAGCGGTTGAAGTTTTGCCTGAAAAACCGCCAGACTCCTCAACAAAAAGATTCAATGCCTTTGAACCTTCTTCACTCAAAAGAGCTTGTACATCAAATATATCAAGAGGCCATCCTTGGGCGTTTGAACCTTTATAGCCAAGATCCCAACGTCGAAAATCCATTTGTAAACCTTTTGGGCCAAAAGTCAAATCAAACCCTTTCTTTCTAGCCACAATATAAACCAGGGGCATTTTTTTTAAGAAGTTTGAACTACGTTATGACCTGATCCCCACCTCTTCAGGGGTACGTAGGCGTCTGATTAATTCAGATTCGGTCAACCTTGGGGATAAAAGCTGAATGATTCCCCTTTCAAAATTTTGAAGCTTAAAGCTAAACCATCATTTGTTTAACCCATGGTGAACTACGCAGATCTGATCCTCCATCGTTTGAACTTTAAATATCCCACCCTTTTGAACCTAAGCCCACCTAGAAAGTCCTTCTGGTGAAACAAGCAAAGATTCAAGGCAAATGAAAGCAAAAACAGAAAAAAGAATGAAAGTCTGAAGACCCACTAGGTTGAAAACCCGAAAGGGCGGCCTAGAGAAAGGTGAAAGTTGTTTTCTTGCTAAGTCAATAACCAAAGAAGTTAGCTTATGCAAAGGTAAGGGTAGCGGTCTGCTGGATTGAAAATCTGAAGAGGTAATCTAGTCAGAGGCAAAGAATTCCCATGAAGAGAGAATGGATGAGATATCGAAGGAGTTCTTCAGTTATGCAGAATTTTCAAAGTTTGAGTTGTGACTTCTTTTGGAGAGAGAAATCAAGGAGACAGAGAATCATTCTCAAACAGGGCAGGATCCCAGGATCCGAGTAGTGTCGGCAAGACTTGCTTTGATACTTTTCTAAACTAGGGGCATTAAGACTGAGCAATCCGAAGGGGGTAATAACCATGACGAAAATCCCGATGACGGAAGGAAGTGCCTCTTGGCATAGTTTTCGAGATTACTGTAGGAGTGGCTAGCCTTACCATAAAAAAAATAACATATTTTATCTAAAGGTGAATCAAAATGTAGTCGAGTCCCTTGAATAATCTATACCTTCTTTGATAGAGTCCTTGGGAGTCTATTCCTCATTCATATTTGTTTTCTTTCAAGGTTAAAAAGTTGTATGGCACTGAAAGGAAGGAGTGTATACCTTTCAAAATGAAGGACCCTGGTTTAGGTATCCTGTTCGGACAGGCTGAATATGTCAAGTTTCAAGCAGTTGGTGTCGGAAAGAGCGAACCTCAAATAGTGGTCAATGAGAGGAGAAGTCTTTGAGCTTAGCCATTTTCCCATCTTTACTCCCAAGAAAGAACCTATGCAAATCCAAAAATTTCCTTATCTATCCTTGTTCTACTTTTCTTGAGACTCTTGTCATGGAAGTACAATACACTAGGGGCATCTTTTATGACTTGCGTCATAAAAGATATCAAGCATACAGGCAATCAGTGCCAATGTTTACAACAAGTTGAAGTAAGAGAGATGCGAGCACGTTTTGAGCCAAATCTCCGAGCTCTTTAAATGAGCCCTCTTTCTTAAAAGAGTCAATTCCCAAAGAAAATCAATTTCCCCAGCGGAATCTAGAATTTGCTCCCACAACCGTCAAACCTTAGCAGAATGCTTTTCACTTGTTAAAGAAGGGTAAACACCTGAAAGCCCCGTCAAGTACTTAAGTCTGATCCTCAGCAAGGAACTCATACTCCCAATTTTCTTGGCAAGAGAAAGCTAATTCCAGAAAAATCTAAAAAATCCAAAAATCAATTCTCCATTCAATAAATTAGTCCTCTATATTCATTCAAGGCTCTTCGTGGCCTACCATTTAGGAATACCATGGACCCTTGCTTCCCGAGTGGCTCTTCGTGATCTGACTTTCGAGTTATATCACGGACCCACTATCCATACTCATTCTATTCATCTCCATTGCTTGTCATTATCCTTGTTCATCCTTGGCTCTTCATGGTCTACCAGTCAGGTACACCATGAACCCTTGCTCCCTGAGTGGCTCTTCGTGATGTGTCCTCTCAGATATATCATGGACCCACTATTCATAGTCATTCCATTCATATCTTTTACATGTCATTGATCCTTTCCTTAATCATTGCTTCCTTGGCTCTTCATGGCTTATTACCATGGACCCTTGATTCCTTCTTTCTTGGCTCTTCACGGCTTATCACCGTGGACCCTTGATCCTTGCTTCCTTGGCTCTTCATGGCTTATTACCATGGACCCTTGATTCTTTCTTTCTTGGCTCTTCACGGCTCATCACCGTGGACCCTTGATCCTTGCTTCCTTGGCTCTTCATGGCTTATTACCATGGACCCTTGATTCCTTCTTTCTTGGCTCTTCACGGCTTATTACCGTGGACCCTTGATTCCTTCTTTCTTGGCTCTTCACGGTTTATCACCGTGGACCCTTGATTCCCGCTTTCAAGGCTCTTCGTGGCTTATCACCATGGACCCTTAATCAAAATTTTCATTCAACTGTTGTTCTTTCTTGTCTAGTTTGGTAAAAAGTTGGACCGCAACTCTATCTTGTTATTTTTGTTGTTCGTAATGAAAGCCTGGGTCATGTTTTACATGATTCGTTGTTCTGCAGTATACCGCCGCCACCCACGTGTGGATTTAGGTATGCCTGCGTTTGTTTCTTTGGTATGTTACTATGTTATGTCTGGTGAGAGTTTCTCTTATGTTTTGATTGCCGAGTTATGTGTCCCGCCTTTTACCAAATTACTCATAAGTCATGTTGAGTGTTGAACTTCAAAACCAAAATCCATTTTACCCTTGTAAGTACTGTTTTAAAACCAGAAAACCCAAAAATTTGTTTTGCTTTATTTTTCGGGCCGGCCAAAATGTGTCGTCTGTTCAGCTTTGCCATTCGCGTGTTACACACGCTCTGCCAAAGAGGGGCATCTGTAGACACCCCATTTTGACCGGACCCAAGTTCGCTATGCTTGAGCGAAACCCCATCCAATCATTTCCGCCATGTTTCGCATTTTTCCGTTAAGTATTGAGAGGTTGAGAGAGATTATTCATAAGAATCCGAGCGAAAGAGAATTTAGACCCATTTGCTGGGCCCGCATCGAGCATGTCCTATTAAAATAAGATCAAACGGGTGTGCCCTGCATTTTTTTTTTTTATGAAGAATATGGTTTTGTTTATTTATTTATATGGACTCTTTGAATAAGATCAATTTCTATGGTGGGCATCGTGTATTTTTACCAATCCGGTGGGGGCTCATTATTGTGAAAAATTAAAATTTAAACTTATGGCTTGTCGGCTTGTCAAATTGGACAACATGGATCATCCTATGGAATAGATTTAATGAGTGCGACCGATTTACATTATGGCCCACTATGATATACGATTTAGATCACTAAATGAGGTGGGCATATTGTATTTTTTTTATGCAACCCAAATTATAGCATGATCCGAGCCATTTAATTTATGGTCCAACTTCTAACTCGTCGGAATTATTGAGCAAGGTGGGCTCCAATTTGAGTTGGTAGGCATTTTTTTTATTTTTTTTTTTTTTTAATATATTGTGCAAACCATTAGATCAACCTCTCTCTCTTTTATTTTTGGAAGAGCCATGTGTATAGATATTGGTGGGAAAAGTTACACGTGAAACTCTGGCTTCTCACTGTTTCATATGAAAGATAAATGGACAGGGAAGGCCTCATTCATAAAAGCAAGTCGGCATGTTTCCATTGCATTGCAAGTATCCCTCACCTCA
Source organism: Tasmannia lanceolata (assembly GCF_043159265.1). Lineage (NCBI taxonomy): Eukaryota > Viridiplantae > Streptophyta > Magnoliopsida > Canellales > Winteraceae > Tasmannia > Tasmannia lanceolata. The sequence continues at coordinate 10,968,930 of NW_027518714.1, read as the reverse complement.
ATCATTATTTTGCTGAGCACAACCAATTTTTTTAAAAAGGAAAATGTCTAAATATATAATTGTTTACAATGGCCAAAGGTAAGTACAGTTGAGAATAAAGGAAATTTTCTAAAGCAAGGCAATAGTTAATTTGGGTAGTGGAGGAAACCTTGGGTAGTGGAGGAAACCAAGCGTGAGAGGGTTACTTATTTTATTGAGATTCTACTTTTGAGGGGGTAATGAGAAGGAAATTGGGTCTTTCTAAAAAACAAGGAAAGTTGTAGCCTTTTAAAAGATCTTTACAACGCATATCTGTACATTAAATTTGGCCAAGCGGTTAAAGAATTATGATAGTTTTAGTGGGCTGTCTTCGTTAGACATTTTAATGGTCAATGTTTTATCAAATTTGTGCAATTATCAAAACATGGTCGTGTTAACATCATTTTGCAAACAAAAATCAAAAGACACTAATCTAAAATACGCCCAACCTAAAAGACACAAATCCAAAATTCACCTATTAAAAATTACCGATTTAAATCTGTTAAAAGCCATTAACCAAAAGACCACTAAAAGTCACAAGTGAAACTAAAAACTTCTATTCAAACAACTTAAAAGACACCACACACACTAAAGGCCTCAAGATAATTAAAAGCTCCAAGAAAATTCTAAAAGTTTCTACAAACCCGAAAGAATTCGAGCTTCCTAAGAGCCTGTAGATTCAAAATTCCTTTAGGAACCTTTAGAGCCCAATTTAGGAATACTGGTGTCGTGCCGTGTCCTAGGTTTTAGGGAGTCCTAGAGTTAGGAGTCCAGCCTCATCACGGACGCTTGCTATGAATAGCAACCGTACCATAGGTCTAGTTACACTAGTCACCCAATCTTTCCTTAAGACAATCCTAGTCTAGAAGGCCTGCTGGCCTCATTTGTAGAATCCCCTCTCATTGCGAGGGCGATGAAGGCGCTAGCCCAAGCCCACCCTTAGGGGGCGTGCTCAATCCAAGTAGCATACCCCTCATTTATATATAGGATACTTGCCTAGTCTTGCTAGCATTTTTCTCTATCCTACCTCTGTGTCTAGGAGACTTGCCCAGTCTCTTTCTCTTGCTAAACCTCCTCTTTGTGCGTCGTTTGGTTTTGGGAGAACACCCTACTCGGCTTGGCTTCATACCCCTATCCTATATGGGTATCTGGTTGCACATTTGTTGCACCCTAGGGCTAGGTAGCTGTCCGGCTCGGCTGGGTGTTTTACCTTTGCCAAATATGCGCAGGGTCTCTTATTCCTTTTACGTCATTTGTGTCTCGGAGACAAGCCTTGTCTCATGTAGAGAGTTTCCCCTTTAGGAGGCTTACCTAGCCTCATGTTAGAGTGGCCTCCTCTTTTAGAGTGAGTCTTTGACTCGATAGTGTTATTAGAGAGTCTCTGACTCATTTATTCCCCCTCTTTAGTGTAGTTAGTTCGGAGTTTCTCCTTTAGAGTTGTTGATTACTTCGCTTTGACTAGAGGCTAACTCAGTCTTATTAGAGCTTTGCTTGCTTGGGATCTTGGATCGTTTTCTCTCTTCTTGGGTCGCTATCTTTCTTGTTGTGGTTTGTCTCTTTGAGACGCCAGTTTCTTATTGTGGTTCGTCTCTTTGAGGCGTTAGTTGCGTATTCGGGGTTTCCCCTTTGGATTTAGGGCTTTGCCCTAGTTTATGGTGTTACTTGCGTGTTCCCTTTAAGATTGAAAGCGTTTTAAGGTTTAGAGCATTGGAAAAGCTTTAAAATCCAAAAAAAATTAGAAATTTAAAACTCAAAAATATTTGAAAACTTTAAAAATATCAAAAACATTTGAAAATATAAAAAACCTTAAAAAATCTGAAGTGTGAGTGTTTCTTTTAGAAGCGTAGTTTGAGAGTTCGTTTCGAACTACGTTGGCTTGATCCTCTTCCGAGGTACGTAGTGCAGCTTGGGATTTACATCCCAAGTCCAGCCAAACTTTTTTGTAAATAAATGTTTTAAACCTTCTTCAAAAACCTTTAAAATCTTGTTTTCAAAAGATCTTCCTCTAGAGTTAGGAGTTTCTCCTAGATAGAGAGTTTTAGAGTTAGGGTTTTTCTTTTGATAGGTTGTTTGATTGTTTGTTTGCTGTGTGCTTGTTTTAGAGTTAGGGGTCTGTCCTAGAGTTATAGGAGCGCCTCCGTCCGGTCAGTTGGCGATTCACATCGCCGACTGATGACTAGGTCTTGGATACGTTAGCGATCCCTTGGTTTTCCTTAGGACACACAGCCTAGCTACACATAGGTTGTAGGAACCACCTGCATTAGCTTAGGGCTAACCTGCATTTAGCTAGGACATATAGGGTGTCCTAAAATCTACAATTCACTGGAATTTAAATAATCGTTCAAGAAGCTTTAATAATTAGTCCGGTCTTTTAGATCGAGTCTAGGATAGAGGTCTAGGTGTCTTAGGCATCCTAGCTTAGAATAGGTACGAAGAACTACGTTGCCTTGATTCTCGTGGAGGCGGGGATACGTAGGCTTCTTTGGATGAATACCAGACCATCCGAGGACTCGGGCTAATAATTTAGAGTCTTAGGATTTGTTGTATTGTTATTGTGTGTTTTGATGTGTTTTTCTTATTTTCTAGTACTGATCCTATACCTTTTAGCTATAGCTTGCATGTGTTTGCACATCAGAACTTAGACACCCATTAGGCATGTCACTCATAACCTAGTTATGCTTAGGTGCCACATCTTTCATTTTATTTTATGTGTGCTTATTATTTTATCCTCAGGAAATGCATGCTTAGGTAGACGAATCCTGAGGATTGTTCCCATTTCACATGATTTTTACCCAAACTTCTTTGGAGTTAATAATAAATGGCATAAGAGACCAGGTGCTTGCACTTGGGCGAATTGGGGGCGCCTAACCCCTTCCCCATTCGTCATCAGGCACGGACCTTTTGTATCTCTGGTTATCCATTGCAAACAGAGCATTTGTTTTGGTTCCATGGCATGTCCATGGATGGCGACTCTGAGTTTATTTTAGGTATGTCTCGGTTTCGAGCCCTGGCTCCGGATCAAGACATATCTCTTTCTTTTTATATCGCCACTCGAGCTATGCTATGAGGGTGGCATCAGTTTCGAGAGTTCCTTGGCAGAGCTCTCCTTCACATTGTGGAGATCTTAGAGGATCGCAGGAGGGATCTCGCGTCCCTCGGCACCGTCCTCCGGATCGGGTTCCACAGATACTATACAACCCTAAGACTCTAATCTATACCTAGGCCCGAGTCTTTAGATGATCTGATGTTCATCCAAAGAAGCCTACGTATCCCCGCCTCCACGAGAATCAAGGCAACGTAGTTCTTCGCACCTATTCTAAGCTATGATGCCTAAGACATCTAGACCTCTATCCTAGACTCGATCTAAAAGACCGGACTAGTTCTTAAAGCTTCTTATGTGATTATTTAAATTCCAATGGATTGTAGATTTTAGGACACCCTATATGCCTTAACTAAATGCAGGTTAGCCCTAAGCTAATGCAGGTGGTTCCTATAATCTATGTGTAGCTAGGCTGTATATCCTAAGGAAAACAGTAGGATCTATCGCATCTTAGACCTAGTCATCAATTGGCGATGTGGATCGCCAACTGACCGGACGGAGGCGCTCCTATAACTCTAGGACAAACTCCTAACTCTAACACAAACACAAACAAACCACACAACACATCAAAGACAAATTCAAAACTCTAAAACTCTTTATCTAGGACAAACTACTAACTCTAGAGGAAGATCTTGTTGAAAACAAGGTTTTGAAGATTTTTGGTATTTTTTCTTAAAATGGGTAAATGATTTATTTACAAAGGTTTGGCTGGACCTGAGATAAGAATCTCAAGCTGCACTACGTACCTCGTGGAAGAGGATCAAGCCAACGTAGTTCGAAACAGATTTCCTAACTACTCCTAATGACTCAAAGTTTTTGAGATTTTTGGTTTTTCAGATGTTTTTGATATTTTGGTTGTTTTATAGTGTTTTTTGAGTTTTTGACACAAGAGGACAAATCCTATCATCATAAGGGGAGGATAGACTCCTGAATATCCCGCAAAGGTTGGACAGCATCCTATGCTTTGCGAGGGAAAAGAACAGAAACACAGCTCTGCAAGGGTTGGACAGCTTCCTATACCTTGCAGGAGCGGATAAAAATCACATGATTTGATGAGAGGTTGGATAAAATCCTAACCCCTATGATGATAGGACTGAATCCTGAAAGAAAGACATACTCTCTAGCTAAGGACAGACTCCTAGGCAAAGGACTAACTCTGAAAATAAGATTCTAAGAAGGAGGTGCTAATGAGACAAAGCCTGTCTCCTAAAAGAAAATGAGATAAAGAAGGGTGCTAGTGAGACTATCAAGCCAAGATAAAGCTCACAAGTAACAAGGAAAAGGAGACCTTGCGCATATTTAGCAAAGGTAAAACACCCAGCCGGGCCGGACAGCTACCTAGCCCTAGGGTGCAACAAATGTGCAACCCAATACCCATAAGGGTAAGGGGTATGTTGCCAAGCCGAGTAGGATGTTCTCCCAAAACCAAATGATGCACAAAGAGGAGGTTTAGCAAGAAAATGAGACTAGGTAAGTCTCTTAGACACAGAGGTAGAATAGAGAAAATACTAACAAGGAAAAAGAGACCTTGTGCATATTTGGCAAAGGTAAAACACCCAGCCGGGCCGGACAGCTACCTAGCCCTAGGGTGCAACAAATGTGCAACCCAATACCCATAAGGGTAAGGGGTATGATGCCAAGCCGAGTAGGATGTTCTCCCAAAACCAAATGATGCACAAAGATGAGGATGCTAATAGAATGAGACTGGGCAAGTCTCTTAGACATATAGGTAGGATAGAGGAAAAAAAATGCGAACAAGGAAAAAAAAAAAGACCTTGTGCCTATTTGATTTAGGTAAAACACCCAACCGGGCCAGACAGCTACCTAGCCCTAGGGTGCAACAAATGTGCAACCCAATACCCATAAGGTAAGGGGTATGATGCCAAGCCGAGCAAGGTGTTCTTCCAAAAACCAAGAGACGCACAAAGATGAGGTTTAGAAAGAAAAATGAGATTGAGAGAGACTCCTAAACAAAAAGATAAGCTCCAAGAGAGGTGCTGACGAGACACGGCATGTCTCCTAAGGACGGACTCACTAACGAGACAAAGCTTGTCTCTAAAGGCTACAACTTTCTCTGTCTGAGACATAGCCTGTCTCCCTGAGAAGACTCTAGAGAACTCTTTCATTGCCCTTGCAATGAATGGATTTCTAATTTTTAGGGGATACACATCATAAAGACTTGGATAAGTCTTTAAATAAATGAGAGGAGTGCTATTTGGACTAAGCGAGTCCCCTAAGGATGGGCTTAGGCTAGCGCCTTCATCGCCCTTGCAACGAGAGGGATTCTAATATCTAAAGAATCTTAACAGAAATCTATAAGACTGTGTTAGTCTATCAAAAAAAAGAAGAAAAGGCTATCAGATAATCGCAAATTTTATTCTAAAAATAAATCAATTGCCAAGCAAAGAAAAATATACAATCTAATAGCAATCATAAAATGATAAATAACATTAATTAGTCCAGACCAGCCGCTGGATAGCCTAATAAAGTAAAAACAACATCAAACACTTCAAAACCATCCACAAACCCCAATACGGGGACTCCAATGAAATCAGATGATGCCAAAGTAATCATCTGATATCAAATACACATGATAATATTTCTAAACCCGCCTTGAGATCAGACAGTACTCATGTCGATGATATCGAATAGAGTAGTCATCTGATCTCCTCCTTCCTATTAACAATTCATTTAAATAATAAAGAATGAATATAATAAGCTTTGAGATAATCTCACCTGAACAATCCATTTAATACCGTCTTCGAACCCTAACTCAAAGCTTAGTATGAAAGAGAAGTAATAAATTCTCAATATTTTATACAAATTTTTCCAATGATATTTCTAATCTATGCAAAGTATAAATTAAAAGAGGCCTTTATTTAATATATGTAAGCAACGAAGTATAACTAAATCTAAAAATATGATATTGTCAGGGTGAAATAAGGCTGTTAATATCAAAATAGAAATAGGATTGGCTATACAATTTTATATATAAAAAAAAAAATCATTTTGTGACTTACTTTGCAGGCAATAACAATAACAGCCATTTCATACCATTGGCATGCATTACTTTGTTTTAAACATCCAAGCTCTTTATACTCCACTATATGGCCCTATCAGAGATTTGAGATTCTAACTCATCTTTTTAGAACAGATACCATAAATATTTCATTACCTACACAATTTGTCTTCAAAACCCCAAAACAATACCGAACACTAAAGTTACAAAAGCTCATATTAGGAACTTAAAACTGTAAGAATATGCCCAAAATGAAATCAAAGAGTGATGAATTATGCTTTTTTTTTTAACGATTAGTCACTCCAAGGTAACCATAAAATCAAGCTATGAAACGACCATATGCAGAGAGATATGAGCTGGGTTAAATGACTTTCCCAAAAGGGGTCTAATTATTCTAATGTATTCATTTAAATATGGTAACATGATAGTAATATCATAGGTCTGAAACACTTGTGAATGAGACAAAATAACTCATATCTTTTAGCAATCTTATAAAGTATCTTCTCTAATATTCAAACTAAAAGGCTCTAAAAGAAAATTTTACTTCACATTATTATTTAAAGCAAAAGAAAGTTTCTTTTCTTAATTATCCCTAGTGTAAACACTAATTCAATGATTCATTCTAGATTAACTAATAAAACCACCTGATAAGCCAAATATAACAACTTGTTTTCACCTTTGTCTTGTTAAAATGCGTGCTTTAAGTCCAAAAACATGGAAGAGATTAAACAGGACATCTCATACGAAACACATATTATTCAACCAAAAATCTCAAAAGCTATTAATTCCAATAAGGACTTTAAACTTCAAAATCCACAGCGTTCAAATAAAGAAAACAAATCAACTTTGTAAAGTCTATATAAACTAGCCCTGATAAAGTAAAGTAAAAAAAAAATTGATAATATAGTTACTTGATCCACTATAAACATGATCAGTACTCTAAAAAAAAAATCAAACCACACGCACACAATAAAGACAATCCATAGATCCTATATTAACATATATGCTTTTTATCCAAATTAAACGATGAGCAAGGAGTAATAAGAAAATTACCTCGAGGATATGGCTGAAATTTCTTCAAATTTTGCCTAGAACAGTAACCTGAGCTGACCTTCAAATTGAGACTTTCATTGATATCCAAACCTTTATTGAAATTTGAATCAAAACTCTTTCTCCTTCACTTTGATTTCTCTCTCTCTTTCTCTTAGATCTCTCACAGATACCTCTCTTCTCTGAGTTTTCCTTGAATCAAAATGAAACGAGATTGGACAATAAAGATCCAAATCAAAATAGGATAGATCCGAACAGAAACTTCTTGGATCTAAGGTTTTGATGAACAGATCTACAATTTTAATGGACAGATGTAAAGTTTTGAGTGACAGATCTAAGGAAAAACGAGGAACTAGAGAGATCTCTTGATCGGAAATCTACCGGAGCTAGGCCGGAGTTAGGGTTTCAAATCTAAAATTAAAAGTTTCTGTAATGAGATTTGGGAGAGAATAGCAACGATCTAATATTTCCTAGTTGAAAAAAAAAAAGAAGTAGAACAAAAGCTAATTGGCTGAAGGATAATCGGAATTTGACTGTAGATTGGCCGGTGAATGGCCGGGGATTGACGGAAAAGAAGATCGGAGGAGATAGGGTTTAGGGAATTTGGGGAAGAAAATAATCTCTCGTTCTCTTTCTCTCTTTCTCTTGCTCGATCTGCAGATCCCTCTCTGATTTTCTCTGTGAAAGTCGGAGAAGAATACGTCAGACGGAGCTCTGATGAACTCACCGGAGAAGGTGACCGGAAAAAAAAAGTTTGAGAAATGATCTCAAAGATCTGCTGAAAGAATGGATCGAATAGTGAAAAGATGAAGGATGCGATCGGATCTCCGGCGATCACCGATGGAGGAGATAAAAAAAAAAATCCCTCAACTCTCAGATCTGGTTTTCCCCCAAAATCTCAGACAAAAATCAGAGAAGAAAAAAAAAGAAAAAACCCCTCCCTCTCTCTTCTGCACGAATTTTTTTTTTATAAGAAAAATATAGGCTGCTGATATTGACACTCCAACTTTTGATGGGCGCACGGTTGCGCAAAGAAATGATAGGCGCGCGATTTTGCGCGTCCTATATGGTTAAATTCAACCCTCCCCTGGATAAACTCACCCCCCCTTTTTCTGGTTTACACAACGGTCCTTTCTCGGCTTGTTCGCTGGGCAAACGCATTCGGAATTCAATGAAATTTTGCAGGGGCCTTAGCGGAACCCTAAGCTAGCTCGGGGTGAAATTTGGGACCCTAGTTGATTGATTTGGTTGGGTTTTTGTTCAAACAAGGGAGGCTCAAGGTACGGTCAAAATGGGGTGTCTACAGGGGCTGATGGTGGATTGTTGAAGGAGGTGATGTTGAGATGGAGGAGAGGAGATTGTGGGTGATGGAAAGGTTGTTTGTTTTCCCTCTTCTTCTTCTCAGATTATCTGTTCTTCTTTTATCTCCATTTCCCCCCTCACTTCTTTATTGTTCTTTTTTTATTTTTTCTCTGTTTGGATATTTTTTCCTCAAGGAGAGGTTCTGTTTTGATTACAGCCCTTATTGTAGGCAGCGATGAGAAGCAAGGTCATTATATGCATTTATTTGTTGTGAACTGAGGAATGGAATCCATAATCCCTTCATCCCCATTTCCCTCATTTCTGTTTATGTGATGTCAAAGGATCAAGCCCGCCAACTATTTGATGCAATGCCTGACATGAACAAATATTATAACTGGGTATGTAATCTCTTGGCACATCTCCATCAACATTTTTTTGTATTGCATATCCATAGTAGTTCAATGTTTTTCCAAGGATATGTCCTCTCCTCATAGATACAATTCAGATTTTATGTAGAAGAAAGAGATACAATTCAGATTTTATGTAGAAGCTTTCTTCTAGGATTGGCAATTCAAATTTTAGAGTTAGGCCATGATTTCTTCCATCAAATTCAAAACTATTGATCTTTCTTTAAAAATCATTGCAGGTGAGTGAGATGTTACTGGTGCAGCCTTATATGCTGTAAGTTTACTTCTTTGTATTTGTAAGAGTGATTTGATTTATTGAATAAAGTGGTTCTATTTATCCTTTATCATTTTGTTGCGAAGTGTCAGGTGACTTTCACAGATTTTCCAAACTTATTTGAGGTAAATTTGCCTCATCTGTTAGAACTATGAATTGTTTTCTTTTTTAATTGGTTTTCAACTTCTATAACTGTATTTCTTGGATGGCTTTCTTTGGATACTTATATTATAAATAGATATATTATGTTTGTTTTCTAAAGTAATTAATTCATTCTTTAGGAAATATCAATAAGTATATTTTTTCTTTAGAGAAGTTCACATGACCTAAATTATCATATCTACCATTATTTTAAGAAAACTCTTAAGATAGTAAATTTTTCCTACCTTGGACTCATTCTTTGTAAGAAAAAATTTGTCTGCCTCAAGCAAATGCTGAAAACTTTTCTTAAGACGAGAGAGAACCAGACATTAGTTTCCTTCAATTATCTAGTGCATGAAGAACATCGTTAAGATTTAAAACCTATTCCATAAATATTTTCTCTCCATATCCAAGTGTCTCTGAGGTGAGATCCCACCTGGTTAGATAGAACTAGCAACAAAAGTGACGTAGAGTATTGACGTACTCCCATGAGGCCTCTTCTAATGGCAATCCTTCCCATTGCACTAAGGCTTGAGCTACCTAGTGCTCTTGCCGTTTCAAGTGGCGGTAGTTCAGAATAGCAACTGGTTGTGTAATCGTAGCACCGTCAGAAGTCATGAGGGGTAATGGAATTGTCTGGTTGGCAGGGTTCCCCACACACTTTTTGAGAGTTGAAACATGGAATACAGAGTGAATGCGAGCTGCTGGAGGTAATTCAAGCTTATAGGCAACGTTACCAATCCTTTCTAACACCTTGAAGGGGCCAAAAAATTGCCGTCCCAGCTTTTGATGGGTTCGTAAAGCCACTGATTGCTGGCGATAAGGCTGAAGCTTAACAAAGACCCAAGCGCCTGGTTCAAATTGCTTATCAACGCGATTTTTATCCGCTTGATTTTTCATTCGTGTTTGTGCCTGAGTGAGATTGGCTTTAAGCTTTTGTAAAATGTCATCCCTGGTGTATATGTCTTGATCAACAGCCTCATTAAGAGAAGAGCCAGGAATGTACCTGGAAAGAGTAGGAGGTGGCCTTCCATACAAGGCTTGGAAGGGAGTCATACCCGCTGCAGTGTGGAAGGGAGTATTTGACCAATACTTAGCCCAATGCAAATACTTGACCCACTGTTTGGGTTCATCGAGCAGAAAGCTTCGCAAGTACATTTCTAGACACCGGTTGAGCACTTCAGATTGACCGTCCGTTTGGGGGTGATATGCACTGCTCATTGCAAGTGTGGTGCCCTGAAGCATGAACAACTCTTTCCAAAAATTACTAACAAAGAGTGGGTCTCTATCACTCACGATAGTACGGGGAATCCCATGGAGTTTGATAATTTCAGAAGCAAAAATTTCAGCAACCTTATGGCTCGTGAAGTTGCTAGGCAAGGCGGAGAAGTGAGCATATTTGGTTAACCTATCGATGACTACCATAATGGCAGTTTTGCCAAAGGAATTTGGAAGCCCTGTGATAAAATCCATAGCAATATCCTCCCACACCTGCTCTGGAATGGGGAGGGGCTGCAGTAACCCAGCAGGTGAAGTATTCAAGGACTTTATCTATTGGCAAACCTGTCCATCGTGGGTACGAAAAGCTGTTTTGTGTATATCCTCGGGTCTAATTCGAATTTGATGGTAGCCGGAGTGTAGGTCCAATTTTGAGAAGAACTGGGCACCATTTAGCTCATCCAAAAGTTCATCCACTGTGGGAATAGGGAAACGGTCCTTTACTGTGATGGCATTGAGAGCCCTATAGTCGACGCAAAACCGCCATGTGCCATCTTTTTTATGGGGGTAGTTGTAATGTAGTTATTATGTGGTTATAGCTTGTGTGTTTTAGGGTAGTGGGTGTTAATTGTTGATGATGAGTCTTTTAAGTGGGCAAATTGATTGATAATGTGTAACTACCTCTATTCATCTATTTAAATAGTTGTATTACAATGGAAATGTATTAAGTGCGTTAGTTGTAAACTGCTGGTTCTACCATATGCGGTTAAAGATTTCTGATGGGCTTTTTGGGGTCTTTGTGTGGGACAGTTTGTCCCCTATGTGATTGTAAAATCTTTTCTTTTTGGAGTAATAAACTTTTACCTTTCAAAAAAAGATAAAAATAAACAATGGAAATGTAGAGAAGTTTGCAACCAAGAAAGAAACTTTGTTCAACAGAGTCGTGGTTCCTCTCCAATTGAACCATTAGGAGGTCCAGTTGCCTTGAATCAGCCTTTTCCCCCGCTTTTTCTATTTTTTTTATTTGTGTTATGTCCAATTAGACACGTAACATCTTTTTTTTTAAAAAAAAAAAAAATGTTGTCCCTTGATAAGAAAACAAGGTAATTCAATATTCCGCTTAAAAGAAAAATAAAAGTAATTATACGTCTTTTTTATCATGTTTAGATGGAGAGGTTGTAGTTTGATCTTAAGTCTCACATATGTTTCATGAATTTATATTCGAAATTAAATGTAGGTATCATTATTAGTAAATCTTAGGGGTGCTCTTTACAGATGGAAGTTATTCAAGAACATTTTGGAATTTCATTTTAAATTTCTCCACATTGCGGGTGATGGTCAAGAATTATCTGCCACATTTGGTCTAACCTACTTTTCTTGTGTTCTGTTCTTGTAGTGGAGCAAAGGAAACAGCCAGATTTAAGAGGTTTACCATCTGCTGTTGTACAGTATAATTCCTGGAAAGGTGGTGGCCTGATTGCTGTTAGTTATGAAGCTCGCAAGTATGGTGTGAAGCGGTTAGTAGAATATTCTCATTGTAATCCATGTATTGTTTCTTTGGTATCAATTTTATGAATATCGTATGAGCTAATATCTATTTTTCAGCTCAATTCGAGGAGATGAGGCCAAAAAAGTTTGCCCAAATATCCAATTGATTAAGGTTCCGGTGGCCCGTGGCAAAGCTGACTTAAGTTTATATCGTCATGCAGGTTCAAAGGTTTGTTGGGTGCAAATGACATGCCTCAATGATTTGGAATCACCTTTTCCCCTGATTATGAGGCATGTTATGTGTTTATTTTGATCGACTTTTGTGATGGACTTTAAACTTGCAGGTAGTCTCTGTGCTTGCAAGCAAAGGGTGGTGTGAGAGGGCATCAATTGATGAAGTTTATCTCGACCTTACTGATGCAGCTGAATCTATGCTATCTGAAAATCCTTCAGAGATCTTGGAAATGATTGACGAAGAGACTCTCAAGTCACATATTCTTGGGCTTAATGAGGCAAGTGATATGTTTCTGTTTTTTTTTTTTTCTGTCTATACATATGGGAGTTGCTAACTCACCCTCCAGTGGTGAGCTCTTATGACTCATCTTCAGTAACTCCCTGAGTTAGATATGACTGTGAGTGTGCAGGGTTAAAGTATGGATTTTCCTATTGAACTTTAGTCCTTTCTAAGTTTCTACTTCGCTTGATCTCTCCATAACATACATTATGTATTAAACTTCCTTTTGACAATATGCCCTTTGAGTAAATCCAAAAGCACGAAGTTCTTCGCCCAAAACTTTTGTTTTTATATTCTCATGAAAACTTCAAATTGCTTTTAATGTGATAAACCTAAAGACTATGAAAAATTTAGGAAAAAGAACATGATTTAAGAATTGCATAAAGAGTGTTTTAATTAATCAAAAGAAGTTTGATGTAGCACTTGGGGAGTTTTTGGAAATATTTTTCATGAACTTTTGCCATTTACTATTTTGATGACTGATGGGGATATGCCTTGCAAATGAGGGATATAAGCAAAACTTCCAAAGATTAATTTTTGGCTGAAATTGAGTGAAATTCGAGACAACACAAAATATAGCGGCCAGTTTGGGAAAAATAACAAAATAAAAATGGAACCTAAATGGTGAGCTCCCTTCAGGGTTTGGAATAGAAATGTGAGATGAAGAGGAAAGGCAATTGTAAATGGCTCTTTTTGATAACATTGAGACATAGAATGGAAAAGTACATGATATAATTATGTTTTTTGAGAAGAAGAAAAACATTACCATTCAAAGAAGAAGAAGAAGAAGAAGAAGATCTTTCCTATAAACAGATACATACTGGGAACCAGAGCTCCTTTAGATTAATTATAGTTTATTAATGAAATATCAATTGCAAAATCTCACATGCATAATTATTTACAGGGTGAAATAGAGATTTTGCCAAAGGTGGGTGATGATCCATTCACTCCTTCAGGGTGGGATAGCAGCTCCCTACATGCATATTTGTTTTGTCATCTAGTTTGTAATAGCTCTAGGAGGACAAAACATGTTGGTGGGGGATAACTTTAATCAGCATCATCATATCCAGTTTAATGCTATATTTCGAGTTCTGGGACCCCTGAAGTATTTTGATATAAAGTTAGACGAGTCATGTTATCCCTTCCATTTTTATTCTAAAAATGTTCAGGAAGCAACCAATTATGATGTGCTTTGGGATTTGTTCATATTAGTTCCACATTGAAATTAATAGTAAACAGGGAATTGCCGCCATGTGCCATCTTTTTTCTTTACAAGGACCACCGGGGAAGAGAAGGGGCTGGTGCTGGGCCTAATAATGCCCTCTTGCAACATTTCAGTAACTAATCTTTCAATCTCAGATTTCTGAAAATGGGAGTAGCGGTACGGCTTCACATTCACTGGTTGGGAGCTCGGTTGTAGGTGAATGAAGTGGTCTTGGGCTCTGGAAGGAGGCAACCCTTGAGGAATACCAAAGACGGAATCAAACGATTGGAGAAGGTCATTGAGCTTGGCATTATCACAAACAGGGGTAGGATGTGAAGTTGGCTGGAATTCTATATGAAACAATGCTGTTTGTGAATAACTCTTTGCCCTCAGTCTAGAATTCCTCTCCTTACGAATGTACTTCTTTCTTTAAAAAAAAGAAGAAGTTATAAAGCATTCTTTTATTGGTCGCCCCATGCATCGCACGGGTGTCCCACTAGTTGTTCAAATGTATTCATAGGCAAATGTGTTTGTTTCTTGCAGGGATGCTGTTTGTGAATAACTCTTTGCCCAAGGATGGGGGAAAAGGAATTTCAGGCTAAATACAGTGCACATACTATATCACATGTGGAAATGAAATTTGACAGTGTTGTCTTGGTTGGGTGTCGATTCTATGTATCCTAATTTGACTTTACAGTAATCAACAAGAATGAATGAAGGCGAAAAGTCCAGTGATGTAAACACATTTTTTTTTTAATGTTGATGTGAACATTGATCGATTGAAATAGTATAGTTTTTGGTTTTTATAAATGTGATATGTATATAACAGGTTCTAATTGTAAAACAGGTTATGTATCAAACAAATTTGCTATTCCCGTGTTTTGGGATCTGCTGAAAATTAAATTAAAAAAACAAAAACTGTAACTTTTTGCGGCGGTCATGACCGTTGCTGTATGCTGCAAAACCCAGTTCATTGTTAGATATTTAGTAGCGGTTGTCACCGCTGCTAATGGTACCGCTAGTGTATGCAACATCTTTAGCAGCGGTTACGACCTCACTTCCGCATCTGAGGAATCAAACACACCAATAGAACCGTAGTATGCCCACATAACACCCCCCTTATCATTGTGACAAACCCCTCCTACTCCTCCCGGACCCGGATTGCCGGAACTCGCACCATCGAAATTAACCTTATACATGTTTTGAGCAGGGGGCTTCCACCTTTGCAAAATAAGATCTCTGCGCTCAACACTAAAGCACACCTTCCGCCAACCTTCCCAAAGATCAAAAGCCGATACAAACCGGAAGGATAGGAGGAATCTCACCCAAGATATAACCAAGGTGATGATCTTCAAGTAAATCCAATGAGGATTCATGGCTTTCCCCTCAAAGACTCTAGAGTTCCTCTCCTTCCATATAGACCACCACGTAGCTAGTAAACAAAAATTCCACAAGGTTTTTCCTTTTTCCTTCCAAGGAACCCCTCCCCATTGGTGCAATAGCGACGAAATAGATTTTGGAAAAACCCAACAAATCCCAAATCTCATGAAGATGAATTGCCATATGATCCTAGAGAACGAACAATGCATAAACAAGTGATCCACAGATTCCCCATCTTGCAGACATAGTGGGCAATGATCAATAAGCCACATACCACAGTTTCTCAGAAAATTAATAGTTTGTATTCTATCACGACAAACCGCCCAACCAAAGATACAAACTCTAGGTGGACAATGAAATTTCCATACCTTTGCCGAACATGAAGGGTTAGAAATGGGCATAATACTTTTATAGAAAGATTTAACCGAGAAAGTCCCAGAAGGTTCCTCAATCCAAAGCCTTTTATCCTCCCCATTCCTTTTAATGTAACAACCCTCAAGAAGGGCCCGCAGGTTAGAGACCAATTCCACCTCCCACTCAAAAAATGATCTTCTAAACCCAGGGTTCCACACAAGAACACCCTCATTCCACTCAAAGCAATCGCTAACAAAGGCCTCCCTATTTGAAGCCATATTGAATAATCTCGAAAATCGACACGTAAAGGACACATCCCCACACCACACATCCTGCCAGAATGATATTCTATCACCCCTATACACTATAAATCTAACCTTTTAACTTGAAAAGAGAAGACATTTTTAGAATGTCTCTCCAAACCGACAACCCTTTTTTTGCAAACAAGTCCAAGGATTCCCATCTCCCCACATCACATCCATACTTACTTCTAATGACCTTGACCCACCCAAATCTCCATAACCATTTACCCAAGAGCGCATGATTAAAATCTCTAATTCTCCTGATACCCAAACCACCCAACTTGATGGGGACACAAACCTCCTCCCATTTGACCAAAGCAATTCCTCTCTTATCCTCATTACCACCCCACAAGAATCTCCTCTGGATCTGTTCAATCCTAAGGGAGATACTAATAGGGCATTTAAATAAAGACATGAAGTATATAGGTATATTGGACAATACCGCCTTAACCAGCACAAGCCTACCACCACGAGAAACAAGATTCATTTTCCATGTACCTAATCTTCTCTCGATCCTCTCAACTATAGGAACCCACAGATCTTTATTCGGTCTACCAACCCCTAACGGAAGGCCCAAATATGAGGAAGGCAACGCGTCCAGCTGACATCCCAGAATCACAGCAATTTCCAGAGCCCTCTCCTCAGGAATATTCAAAGCAAAAATTTTGGACTTGTGAAAATTAGATTTTTGGTCTGAAATGAGCTCATAGCATCTCAAAATGGCTTTTAAGTTTCTCACTTGCCCAATCTCCGGCTCAACGACCCTCTCTCTCTCAACCCTTTTCTTTGCATCTTCCCCCTCATCTCTTAAAATCCCTCAAAATCAGTTACAAATGAAATAACCTCTTCCATTCTAAACGAACAAGACTCTTTTCATTTATATTTATTCATTTCTTCTTCTTTTTTTCCTGCTTCTTCCTGGCTATTATCTGCTTCAAGAAAGGCATAAACTCCACACACCCAGCAACATTTTCTCATCACAGAGTTTAATCACAGTACTCTTCAAATGGCCTTGAAGTTTCTCTTGGCCAAATTTTAATCTCTTTTCAACATTTTCTCATATCCAGTTTATACCATCCATTTCCGATTGCTATGAGCAATCACCCCAAACAGCCCCTTGGTGGAATTCAGGTGATAATCCTAATTCCATTGTACCTGGCCCATATGTCCCATGGTAATAGGACAAGAACGTAATTCTGTTTTTCTATATCATCAGGAAATTGGGTTAATTGACTTTGTATTTTATTTTTATGATTGAAAATTTAAACGGAAAGTGGGTAGGTTTTGTCTTTTCCCATTTGATTTTCTGCAGATTATTGGGAGGATGGATCCATGAATTTTCGGAGATGGGGTTGAAGGTGAAAACGTCGGGTTCGGAGGGAGCTTTGTGTGAAAACAACTAATTACTCAAAAGGCTTAATTTGTTGGGTAATTAATTAAGGTTCATTCTTGGGGATTTTTTTATGTATATGAATGTCTTTTCTGCTATTGTTTTCTTTTTATGTCTTCTTTAATTCTATTATTTTGTTTGTCGCCCCTTGGCAATTTAACATAAAGCCATTCAACAGCGCACTTTTTCAGGAGAGAACAGCAACCTAGCATCAGACTTTGACATTTTCTGTGTGTGTATTTTGACTATTTTCTCCCCCATGAACTATTGACTTCCAGCTATTGATTTTATCTATGACTTATGTTCAATCTGGATGGATTTTAAATTTTTTTACATTTTAGTTATTGGATGTTAAGAAGTTGAGTCCCTGTTGTTTAAGATATAAAAGAAACCAGGCTTTTCTTTGAGACATTATTGAATCCAAGCACATGAATTTGATTAACTTCACTTATGTTCATGGTCTTCTAATTGCAGTTTAATGTCTCTTAGTGGAATCCTAAATGAGGCATTAAGGATCATCAAGGGTCTACGAGCATCCGATAAAGGTCATTTCCTTGGCATTTAGCACTGCATAAAGTTTCTCCTGGGATTATAACGTGGTTTGATGGTAAAAGCAAGTGGGGGCACAAATTGTTGATATTGCTCCTTTTATTCCATTTTTCATTTTTTTCTTCCTCTTCCTTCTTGTTTCTTTTATTCCATAAATGGGCTTCTGTGTATTCTTCTTTGAAAAATTCAAGTATATTTTTAAATATGCACACACATGTCAATACATCAGTGTACCTTTCACTGATGAAAACACTGCATTATTTTGAGATTTAAGGGTTTCTGTTCACTTTTATTTTTATTGTCTTGTTGCTTTTATTTTGAGACCGATCTAGAAGAGCATAGCTTTTTTATTTGTTTTTATTTTATTTGGAGTACCTTCCCCATGCTACCTTTCGAGTTCCAATCTCAGAAAACCACCAACGTCAGTTCCAATGGGAGACCTCCAAACTGACTTTCTTGACAATAACAGTCTTACTCAACCCCCTAAACCCAGAAGAATTCAGAGAACTAGGGCACATGATTATCGATTTCTTTGCCGAGTATTACCGTGACATCCAAAAATACCCAGTTCAAAGCTAGGTAGAACCCGGTTACTTACACAAACTCCCAAGGGAAATCGGCCCTTACAGCCCCAAACCCCTTGAAACCATCCTCCAATATGTTCAAACCGACATAATTCCCAGCATTACCCACTAGATGAGCCTCAACTACTTTGATTACTTCCCCTCTCGCAGGAGCACCGCCGGCTTCCTCGGCAAGATGCTCAGCACCAGACGCATTGCGTGCTTCAGAAAGCCTCCCATATTACCAGAATCCACCCGGACAACTTCTGTGCAGCTCGGACTAGGGGTGGACATGGTTCGGTTCGGTTCTGGGGTAGACCTAGGATCGAACCATATGCAACCGGTTCCCAAAATTTGGAACCAGAACCGAACCACTTATTGTTGGAACCTAACCAGAACCGAACTTGATATGTTCGGTTCTGGGTTTACCCAACCTTTATTTTATAAAATTTTCCCCATTTATTGGATGAATGAATGGAATGCATGGGCTCATTTATCATACTATGGAAATAAATTTTTTCCAATTTATTTGAGGAAGCATGTTTCTATTTCTATGCAAGGTGCTTAAGGGTTTGATATATCTTCATCGAGCATAAGTAAACCATTCTCACGGAACCATTATGGGGAGGGGGGTGATTTTATCTGTTAGGGGTTTCATCACTCTCGGTTCTAGGAACCCAAACCCAGAACCGAACCAAGTGCAATCGGTTCCCAAACATCTGAACCGGAACTGAACCATTTAAATTTGGAACCGAACCAAACTAGATAGGCCAGTTCGGTTCGGTTCTTCGGGTTGAACCGGAACCATGTCCACCCCTAGTTTGGACGAGGGGATGGTTTCACTTTCTCACCGGAATCCTTCTGTAAAGCAATTGTAAACGACGTGAAGGCCAGACTTACCTCACTTTTTCTAACTGCCACGGTGGGGACAACGGCGTCAACTTCCGTTGACCCGCTGGGCCCATTGTTTCACGTTGCGATAGAGTATGGGATGTGGATCTACGTCTCTGTGCGTACGCCGGCAGCGCGCATCTGTTCGGAGTTCAGGCACTATATAGATGGTGTGGAGAAAGCTGACTCGATTAGTCTAAATGCACAAAAGTGGTTCTTTAAAAACTTGGAATGTTGTTGACTTTGGGGTGAAGGACCCTAGTTCGCTTGTGAAGGCTCTTTCAACTAAGGCTGAGTTCTTGAAGAACAAAGCAACTGAATGTAGACAAGTTATTGACTACAAAGACTGGCAAATTGGATTTAGTGGACGTTTTGGAGCCATGAAGCTGTGGCTCGTTCTACGTTCCTATGGTGTGGTCAACCTATATAGATTCTTAAGGGCCCATGTCAAGATGGCTAAGCACTTTGAAGGACACTTCCGTCAATGGACAAGAGGTTTGAGATAGTGGCCCCTAAGACCTTTGCCATGGTGTGCTTACGGAGGAATGCCGTATGAATTCGTTATGGAAAGTCATTTATGCTTCGTTTGGTTACACAAAAGCTCGACAGCCACTTACGCTTGTGACCAGAAAAGTTTTGTGCGAGTGAGTGATACCGTTTTCTTCCTCTCCAACCGACGAGTGACCCCCTAAAGTTTCAAATTGATCTGACATCAAGAGAGGGAGACCGAAGCTTTCAAAGTTGAGTGGCAGTTCTGTAAATTTTTTGAACCAGTAAATTTATAGAAAGGGCGACTCAACTTTGAAAACTCCGGTCTCCTTCTCCGCCTTTCCGTGATCAACTTGAAACTTTAGGGGGGTGACTCATCGGTCGGAGAGAAACAAAACAGTACCACCCACTCGCCAGAAAACTTTTCCGGTTGCTGGCGGTAAGTAGTTTTCCGGGAGTTTGCATAGGTAAGCTCCCTATGCAAACTGTTCCCGTTTCCGTTAAAATTTAATGGTTTTTTCTTTCACTTTTATACGTCTACTTCAAACACTTTAATAGTTTTTATTTTTCTCTCTTTACCAATCTCATCAAACATGTGCCATCTGCTATCACTTACGGTCTAATAACTTAAGGGGCTGTTTGGATTCGCGGATTTTAGAATCCAGTTTTTAGTTTGAAAACAGTGTAAAAGAGGGTTCATGATGAAGCTGCTGTATGCTCAGAAATCCAGGTTTTAGAAATCTTTCCCCCATCCTGAGATTTCTAAAACCTAGTATCCAAACGGCTCCAAATAATAATGTATAAACCATCTATAGAGAGTAATAAAAAAAAATGTACTATTACTTAAGAGATGTGACAATCCATCCTTGCAATACCAATCAGTGTTTCATTTTGATTATCTAAGGGAGTGTTTGGAAGCATGTAGAGTAGCAGGATATGTAAAATGCATGGAGGAGTATAGAAGAGGATAATCGTGATTTTACAAAACCGACAATTGTACCATGTCCTTTTTGGTAAAATCTCGGCTACATCCTCTATTGTCTTTTTCCTGGTTTCTTAATCGAGATGGGTTTTGGATGTTGTCTCCTTCCACGCGCGATTCATCTGCCTTGAATTCAAGCCTCAACCGAATCAGAGGGAATGGTTCTGGCAACGGTCCATGATGATCTCAAAATCCATGCAAATTGGAAACCTAACAGGGCCTTATGGAAAAGGAGGAGCAGGGGATTCAACTTTTAATTATACGAGCGAAAATCTTGGAATGGAGGGACATGAGCTGTATAGACTAATATGACGGAATATTGTTAGTTACGTTGATTTGGTTGAATTACTAGCATAAAATAGTCATATGTTGGCCTCAGTTTATAGATGGTTTAAAAACTTCGACTGACTTCATAACAAAGAGATCATCCATTATTCAGTATTGGAATATGGACGAAGAGAGTGTTATACCTAGAGAATTTTGGTTCTCTAATTTGCCTTGCTATATTCTGGGTGTTAATGTTGAGACAATTACCCATTGAGTGGAGGCGGGAAGCCGCGTTTTTTTTTTTTTTTACACAACAACAAAAGCTCTCCCATCCGATTTGTAGTTGCTGAATGGGGAATATTCTGCATTTTGTTGGGTCGATCTTATTTTTATGAATGGTTTGGGTCATCATCAAATAAGTGTGGCCTCTATTTGTTAGGGTATCATCGATCCATACCGTCCGGCCCGAGGAAACCTTTGCACGCCTCCCTTACCTTTTTGGGAGGCCTATGCCCCATAGAAACTGTCTACCTGAGGCTGCCCTTTGGCCCGTAGGTCCTGACACAAAGTTAAAATTCTAGCTCTTCCAGAGTGATATCTCACTGATAGCTCGGCCTCCCGCAAGGAGTCCTTCTTTGTCCATCCTCCTAAGCTGCGCAGGAAAGGCCCAAAGCCAGGCCCAGAGAACAGTGAAGCTTCATAGGGTCTTTCTGTCCAGGTGCAGGTAGTCCGCATCTTCAATGACATGTCTATTTCACCGAGATCAACTGGCTAATCGGATCCTAATTTTCTCTTACAATCGGATCCGATTGTGTGTCAATGTTCCATTGATGCCTAGGGCTGCAACTCGAGCCGGGTAAAACCCGACACGCATCGACCCGACCCGAAAATAGCCTGGGTCGGGTTCAGGTTTCATGGGTTTCGGGTCGAGCCGGGTTCAGCATTCAAAAGCCCGCATGAATCTCGGGTCGAGCCGGGTTTGAAGGGGCCCGACCCGACCCGACCCGAGTTACATAAGTTATAGTATGTATATTTTTTTCTATTGTTAGTTAAAAGTTAAAGGGATAATTACATTTACACCCCCTCTAGTTTCTGACACATCCACTTCCACCCCTATAGTTTAAAACGTGACAAATACACCCCTGTAGTTTCAATTTGTTTAAGGTAGGCCCCCTTAGCTGAAGGTTCGTCCATAGATTGAAGGGTTAGGATGATCCGATGGAGCTGATTTTTTGGGCACACCATAGTTCCTAACTATGTCAGGACCCATCAAATGAACGCTTTGGATCATCCAAACAATGTGGGCCCACATTATTTGGATGATTTTTTGGTAGTGTTTGGATTCGGGTAGGGGCCCACTTTATTTGGATGATCCAAAGCGTTCATTTGATGGGTCCTGACATAGATATGGTGTGCCCAAAAAATCAGCTCCATCTGATCATCCTAACCCTTCAATCTATGGACGAACCTTCAGCTGAGGGGGCAAACCTTAAACAAATTGAAACTACAGGGGTGTATTTGTCACGTTTTAAATTATAGGGGTGGAAGTGGATGTGTCAGAAACTAGAGGGGGTGTAAATGTAATTATCCCAAAGTTAAAAGTGAAAACCCACGCACCCACTGTTACTGTATGTGAGTGTAATTTCTGCTTCTATGAGTTGAGTTGATTCAAGTGTTTGATTCAACATTGTTTGATTGTAATTACAACATTGTTTGATTACAGCATTGTTTGATTCAAGTGTGATGTGAGTGTAATTACATCATTGTTTGATTCAAGTGTAATGTGAGTGTAATTTCTGCTTGTATGAGTTGAGTTGCCTTGCCAAACAAGAATTTTCCTTAAAAATTTGCGTCAACGTGAAAAAACCCGACCCGACCCGAACCGACCCGAGATTTATCATGGGTAGGGCCGGGTTTGGGAATCGTGGGTTTTCCGAAAAAAAACCCGACCCGACCCGACCCGAGATATTTCTCGGGTAGGGTTGGGTTCTCCAAAACCCGACCCGCCCGACCCGAGTTGCAGCCCTATTGATGCCCCTACTATTTCTCTTTTTGCTCCCCCAAGGAAAAATGCTTCCATGCACTTATCATGTGTTGGCAAGCTGGGTGTAGAAATCAGTCGTTGTCTATAATCTATATATGTTCTTACATTATTTAATGGTTTAGAATTTAGAAGAGTCTCTCTCTCTCTCTCTCTCTAAATGTGGGCGTATAGAGAAAAGAAATAGAAAGGTGAGTAAACTTTAACGTTAAACCTTTTGTAATGGTGTTTCTCTTTCACACAACACAGGGATTGCTTTAGGCACAGACAAGGAAGGTTGGTGCAACAAAGCGAGTGAGAAATTTCAAGGGTTGGCTGAAACAGTTTTTCCTTTTATCTTACACCTATCGATGACAGATCACGTCCAAGTGATATGAAGAACGTGTAGATTAGTTAATGGATGTTGACCCAATGGCATACGACCTGGAGATTAATTCTAGAAGCTCTATGATTGATGGCTATGATTGTCCAATCACAATGAACGTGGTGATTGGTCCAACGAAATGGTTGGTCTACATCATTTTGGTTATGTGTGCCAGATTCGACCACCACTGGTAGGGAGGATAGAGAAGCCTTTTACAGCTTATATTCTACAATAGACTTCACTTTAAGCCTGCTGGAGCTTATATTCTACAAAAGACTTCACTTTGAGTCTGTTGGGACCTGGGTAGAACTCACCCTTTAAAGCTAGCCGTTATGGGAGGGTGTCCAAGTCCTTAATTATAAGCCCATCTATTTCTCTTTCACTTTTCCAATGTGGGATCTTTACTTTTGCGTGGAACTCCGAACAATCTGCCTTTCCACGCTGAAACAACATGGGAACTATGAGATATTCCCAGAGGAATTTTCTCCATCCTCAAGGGCACACAGGGGTTGTCACGCCCCGAACCCAAAATCCAGGGTCCGGCACACGTGACAGGCGCCGCACGCCCATAGGGTCGCCCCCATAAGCATGCAAGGCTTCCTCACAACCAACTATTCTCAATATTCAGATCGATTAATAAATGCGGAAATTTTAGTCTCAATTAAAGCTCCAATGAAATATATCTATAGCTCCATAATTATAAATCCAACAATAATTATTCCAAGACAATCACCTTAATAAAATAACAAAAGTTTCTAAATTGGAATAATGAAATAAAGAAGGAATTCTCCTAGGCTCCAATCCAAGTGCCTGATCTCAGCAAGTCTACTGCCGCTCCTCTATATCTGAAAATTGTTAAACCACATAATGAGCTAACAGCCCAGCCGGTTTTCCAAATCCAAGTCAGCTAATAGGAAAACGAAAACAATGCTGGTGTGGAAAAGAAGTAACATGCCATAAAATTTAGCCAATGCAGAACTTGATAAGAATCAAGAAAATCATTTCTACATAAGATATATAAGAAAAATACATGTTTTTACAAAAACAGTTCCAACCACTCGGTTATGCAGTTTTCCACTTTGAAATCAATGACAAAGAATATATATTTTCAAACACTTGGTTTTGCATTTTTCCACTTGGAAATCAAATACTTAACAGTCTTCTCTGTGGCCAATTTCCAACCTTATTGGCAAGTAGCGTAACCCAAGGTGAACACTCGTTCGCAGGACTCACAGGTCCTAAATCGCGCAATGTAATATTATCAATAGCCAGAGGACTCCCTACTGGCCGCCTGAGATCAACCTTACGAGCAGATAAAATTTGACCGGTCTACGTGATCATGTCCAGTGTACTCACCCACTGGCAGGTTGGGCACTTGATCCCCACCAGAGATCAACCTTACTGGCGGAAATCCATTCCATACCAAGACTGTATACAAATATAGAGAGAAGCAATTTAATGTTTGCAATACCGTGCCATAAATTTTGTAGACGTTTCAAACCATTGGGGGCTCCCCCGTTCCGAACCATTGAAACCATATCATATATAAAATGCTTTTCAATAGTGTTTCATGAACTTGAGTTTCCAAAAATCATGTTAGTCACAAAGCTCTTTTCTTATTTTTGTATAGATAAGGAAGCATGTTAAGACTAAAGCATTTCATGGATAATGGCAATTCAATCATTTGGAATGACATGCTAAAAGAAAACAGTGAGAAACCTTTTCAAAACACGTTCCATAAAATGAACTGTAATAAAAGCTTGCAACAAATCTAAATATATGCAAATATACGTAATACACTGACATAGGGTAGGATCACCTACCTTAAGCGCAATCTCCAAGAATTACTTTGCAAGGTCAAGATTGATGCAGGTGTAACCACTAGGTCAGTTAATACCCAAGTCTAGGGAAGGATCAACTTCTTTAAGGAATTCCGTCGAACACCCTATGTAGCATCAAATTCCAATAAGGATTTTATTCTAGAAGATATCAACTAGTAAAAATCATTTAGGCCTCGGATATGGTTCAAATATGATCACCGAAACCACTAAGCTCCATAGTTTGTGATAAAAGCCAAAGGTCAGACTAAGGAATTCAACTTCCTGGACATTTTAGTACCCATAGCTCAATTGGAGACATCATAACCAATGTTGGTTCTATTATTAGAGAATAGCCATAAGGCATAGCATGATGATCTAAACCGTCCAATTCATGCCTAGGGTAGCCAAATGCCTTATGGAGTGAAATTAATTCACTTTTGGTTCCATTTATGAAAACTTAATGATCAGCTATAGTGGAAATTGAGAGGGCTTTTACAATCAATTTGTACTGTCCAAAGAAGACATTTAAATTAAAATGCCGCCTTTAAACAATGGCTAGGGATTTGTTAATTTTTAAGACAAATTACATTTTTTTGAAGCTAAATCTCAAGATTAACAAAAAGATCCCCCCTAAAGCATAGAGAGATGAGAAAGAGGTTGGTGGATGAAATGAGACCTAGAGTTATCGGACTGTTGGGGTGGAAGGTTACTCACCTCTCGTTGCAAAGACCAAGCAATAGTAGGCTTTTTCCCTGTTGAGAAGGAACGGCGACAACCAATTGTGGTTGTGTCAAAGGTGATGAGATGGAGGGTCCAGAGACAACAAGCTTCCTCTTGCACTTTCCACCAAAGACGACACAGAACTTCCAAGGTATTTCAAAACCCCAAGAAAGGAGGCTAAACAATGCAAATGAATGGCGGACGGGGCTGAAACAACTAGCAATAGGGGCTGCTTGTATTGAATTAGAATCCATTGGCATTGATTTTAGGGGATGTTGTAGATGAGGGCACAAATACAAAGTGGTTGCTGTCATTCAAGGAAGAGGGGGAAAATGATGCCTTGAAAGAGAACTAATCTAGTCTCTGATATTATCTTCAATTGAGAGAAAAGACCAACAATGGTCTCTTGTCCAAACTCAATCCTCTTCGTACATGCTAGGTGACTCATTTTTCCATAAGGCTTGATTTGTAAGAAAGGCAACTGCCTTGATCGACCATGCAACAATTAAATTTGATTTGGCAAAATTTCCTTGCATATGACAAAAAGGTAAGCAATTTAATTGGGTTAGGTAACTTGCCTTCCTTGCCCATGGCCAACCCAACACACCAATCCAACTTGCCTTGCTTGCCCACCATGCTATATTTAGTTAAGAAATTAATTGGCTATTCTTATGGCAACAAATCATGGCCATCCAAAATTCAAAGAAGGCACTAACGGATTTGGTCATCTCTCTTACTTTCCCTTTATAAACAAGATTTATATGGGAATATCATTCTTTACACTTTCCTTTAAGAACTTCTATTTAGGATCCTACAGTACCTTACTAGTCCAATAATCATCATGGCCTTTAAAAATTAAAACACTTCTAATTCAATTTCTAGTGACCGAAATTGAAATCCCTAATGAGCACACAAAAATCTTGTCCTTACTTTATTTATGGCATTTGCTTAAAAGCATAGCTACTTTTAGTAAAACATCAAATACCTGATTTTGATAATGACACCCTACTCAAAAAAACTACCACTTTTAAAAATTACCCTATTCTAGAGGCATGAGTTTTGGTAGGGACACTCATTTCCAAGCAAATATTCCTAATTTTGATTTTAGTAACGACACTCATTCCAAGGAAATTAATCATAAGTCCATTTGATAATAACACCCATTACAAGTAGTTAAAACATGTTCAAGCATTGGGGCTGGGTGTTACAGGGGTTACCACATCCTCGCTCTGATACCACTTGTTAGGATTTGGGTAGAACTCACCCTTAAAAGCTAGCTGCTAAGGGGAGGATGCCCAAGTCCTTATAAGGCCATCCACATGTCTTTCACTTTTCTGATGTGGGATCTTTACTTTCGTGTGGAACCCCAAAGTCTAATAATCAGTTTTGGACTTGCAATCCGTTTTCGAAATCCAAAACAAGCAGAGCCTTGGCCGTCGGTAACGGTCTATAATGGTCCAGACGGGGTATGCATCTCTTACTTTTATGAAAGCTCGCTTTGATATCTGTCTTTACGAAAGAAAACAAAACATGTGAATGGTGGTTTAGAAGGATGATTTTAACCTTGTAATTGGTGGCCTATAATGAAATATCAGAGAAGTATCAATTTGCAATTTGTAATTACCTTTCATGGTTAGAAGGACCACACACAGCCATTATTGGTCCAGAAGCTCGCTTTCTCAACCCTTTCTTTGTGAAAGAACACAAAACAAGTGATGGGTGGTCTATTAATGAATGATCACAAAGCGATTATCAATCTGTAATGTTCTTTAATGGGCCATGCATCTCTTACGTTTATGAAAGTTCCTTGTATCGCTTCTAATTTTGTGAAAGAAAACAAAGCATATATGGTTGATGGCTTACAAGGGTGATCTTAACCATGTGATTGGCGGCCTTTTAATAAAAGATCAGAGCTAGCAATTTGTAATGGTCAAGACGAACAATGCATTTCTTACCATAAGAAAGCTCGATTGCTTTGCTGTCTCTTCGTGAGAGAAAACAAAACATGTGCTTGGTGGCTTACAATACAATGATGGTCCTAGCCATGTGATTGAGGGCATGTTAATGAAATATCAAAGTGTGATCAATTAACAATCTGTAATGGCTCTTAATGGTCCAGACGTATGGTCACATTGCAGTTGAGAACAATATTCAATAATGGTCCAACCATAAGAGATTGGGCGAGGCTTAAGCAAATCATTATCAACTCGGCATGGCATTGTTGAGTGCTCAGTTGACATAGTCATAACTCTTACTCTTAACTCAGGAGTGTTAGAGGAGTTTTGATTGACTTGGTAGGAAAAAATTCAGACTCGGATAAGAGCTCGGTCACAGGTAAAAGGGAATTGAATCAACTAGGGTGAGTCAATATTGACTCACTCATGAACTTTTGCCTATTATTGCAAATGATGAAGGAGAGAAGCATGTGGAACGTCCTCTTTGCAACATATAACTCAAAGCAACAAGACAAATACGTTTGTCCCTCCACCATTTGTTGTCTGTCTATCCAGGCACACAATTCATACGTTAGACCCTTTAGGTTGATAGGTGCAGCCGTCTCTATATCTTTAAAGGTTCGGTTTAGAAAGGGCCATTTTGTGGAATCTAATGTTATATTATTTCATATTATGGAAATGGAAATAGTTGATTTGAGGGTGCTAAGAAAACAATAACAAAGCTGATATTTATGTGTCCTTTTTACACCCCTCTTAATCTTAAAACATTTTCATTGTGCAGACCATATCTTCATCTTCATGAACTTGTTTTCAAACATTCAGCACTTCCTTTTCCATGAAGTTTCAAATGTGAGTGAGCTATAAGAGCCAGGCAGTGAACGCTTTATATGAGCGCGAAGAAGAATTTGAACATAGACGGGGTGGGTGTGTCTATGAAAAAAAAAAAAAACGAAAGGAAAGCAATACTAAACGGGATCCCGTGCTGAAAATAAAGAAGGGGTAAAAATAGCCGATTTCATTCTACACACACTCCCTCTCCGAGTCATGTCTCAGCACCTGCTTCGTTTCACTAATTATAACAACCCTCCATGCAGAATCCCTGCCAAATGCCAAATCATCAACAACTCGTCCGAGCACATTATCGCAAGAGAAACAACCAAGCAATTACCACTGCTTAAATCGAAACCTCGGTCCTCTGTTGATACGAAGCCCTCCATTCCAACACCTAACAATCCATCCCAACTAAACCCATTGCAGAGACTGCTCGCATCTGCCTTAGATGCCGTCGAATATGGTGTCATCTCTAAGTTAGAAAAGAATCAAACACTACCCAAAACTATAGACCCATCTATACAAATTGCCGGTAACTTTGCTCCGGTACCCGAATCACCAGTCAAGCATAATCTCGACCTCGTGGGTCAGATCCCTACCAGTCTCCGTGGGGTCTACGTCCGGAACGGCGCCAACCCCATGTTTATACCCTCCGGCGGGCACCACTTATTTGACGGTGACGGCATGGTTCATGCCGTCTCTCTAAACGGAAGTGATAGCCCCAGTTACAGCTGCCGTTTCACCCACACAAATAGACTCTCCCATGAAGAGATGTACGGTCGACCACTCTTTCCGAAACCCGTAGGAGAACTACATGGCCACCTCGGAATCGCACGCTTGGCACTCTTCTTCACACGTGCTTTAGCCGGGATCATCGACTTCAGCCGTGGCACCGGCCTCGCTAACGCTGGCCTCGTCTACTTTAATGGCCGGCTCCTCGCCATGTCGGAGGACGACTTACCATACCACATTGGCATCACCCGTGACGGCGATATAAAGACCGTCGGCCGGTATGATTTCTCTGGCCAGCTCCGGTCGTCCATGATCGCCCACCCTAAGGTGGACCCTACCACAGGCGAGCTCATTGCTCTAAGCTATGACATAAATAAGAGGCCTTACCTCAAGTACTTCAAATTCGATAAATATGGGAGAAAATCTGCTGACGTAGCTATCTCCCTCCATCAACCCACCATGATTCACGATTTTGCCATCACGGAAAACTCGGTCGTTATACCGGATCAGCAGGTCGTGTTCAAGATCTCCGAAATGGTACATGACGGGTCACCTGTTCTCTATGATCGTAACAAAACGCCTCGTTTCGGAGTCCTCCCGAAATGCGACTCGGATGAGTCGAGAATCCGGTGGGTCGACGTTCCAGACTGCTTTTGTTTCCATTTATGGAATGCCTGGGAGGAAAATACCGGCTCCGGCGAGGAAGTGGTGGTGGTGATTGGGTCCTGCATGTCGCCTCCCGATTCGGTCTTCAATGACTCGGACGAGCCGCTACGAAGTATACTATCAGAAATCCGTCTGAATCTTACGACCGGCGAGTCGACTCGGAAAGAAATCGTTCCGGGATTGAATCTGGAACCCGGGCAGGTGAACAAAATGCTGCTGGGTAGGAAGACCCGGTTCGCTTATCTTGCGATAGCCGAGCCATGGCCACGGTGCTGTGGGGTGGCTAAGGTTGATTTGGAAACGGGCGTTGTTATGAAATTTTTGTATGGTGAGGAGCGTTTCGGAAGCGAGCCTACTTTTGTGCCGGTCTCCGGAATAACAGCAAAGGAGGACGAGGGTTATGTATTGAGTTTCGTTCATGATGAGAAATCAAATGAGTCGGAGCTGGTGATAGCGAACGCAAGCAATATGCGGCAAGAAGCCGCCGTTAAGCTGCCGTCTAGAGTGCCGTACGGTATTCATGGAACTTTTGTTAGTGCTGAAAATCTCGAAACACAGGAGCTTTGGCATTAGTCATGAAAATAAAGAACGAAAAAGATCCGAACATATGTCCGAGAATGGAAATTGCCTAGATGCCATATATATATATATATATAGTATATTTATAGCTAGAAATAGTTTACAAGGGAATGGAGACAACAAGCGACAGACCAGCTACGAAATGCCTTTTGCAGTGGACGCTAGCAATTCACTTTTTATTTTTAAAAATAGGAAAAATGTTTCTTTAAACATAACCCTAGATGCAATCTTTAGATGATCTTTTTCTTTTTCTTTTTTTTAGTGAGCTTAGTAAAACAATTATATTTGATGCACCCTACTGTGGGGCCCACTAATCCAGTATTCTCTTAAGAATAAGGAATCATTTAGACACACATTGGATTTCGATTTGAAAATATTTAGGATTAGAAATCTAGAATTTTAAAATTTACAAATTTATAAATAGTGTCATTTGGATGAAGTACATAAAGATTTATAAAAACTAAGGAATTCTAAACTGAAGGGGGCCCTTGCAAAAAAGAGGTGAAAGGGCTCCCCCATTGGCTGCACATCACCATCATATTTGACTTTTCAGCTGTTATTAATGCATGATGGTGATGTGTAGCCAATAGGAGAGCTCCCTTCAGTTTAGACTTCCTCATAAAAACTTCCATGAAAACTGCAGAACATATATTTCAGTAGTGACGGATGAGAATAATGGAATAGTAGAGAATTCTAACTAGTTATGCTTTAAGAGCTGTGGTGCCATTCTTATTCTGCAGCTGCAATCAATTATGAGATGAAAAATGTTTCTACAGTTTCATAAGACAAGAAGATGAATGGAGAGAAAGGAGGAGATGGAAGAGAATGGTTTTTTCACGATGCTTTTCATAATTTATTTAATCATAAAACGATATGTAGAATACTGCCCTTACAAAGCTGTTTATATATGCAAGTCAAAAAACACTAGTCTAACCTTCACAACACTCACACTCGAGTCGGTTTATAGATATCTGGCACGCCCAATTTTGCTAAAATCTCAAAGAACTGAGCCTAAAAACTCCCCTAAAACATCTCCTAATGGTTTTCCGGTACAAAGGGAGCACAGATCTACAAACATAGGGAGCACAAATATAAAACATCTTCACTAATAAAGCGATGGTCCAGTCCACTTCAATATGCCTTGGTTTGGTCATGTTGGATTGGAATATGAGCAATAATAATAGCACCATTATTGTCACAACAGAAACATATAGGGCCTTGTATGTTGAATCCAACGCGATGAAAGAGTATCTTGAGGCAAAGTAACCTATACCATCCGCCAAAGATCGATAATTCAAAACTGATCTAGCAACTGTTATACCCCAAAATACCCGTAACTCCGTAAGGCCCTAAAAACAAAAATTCGTTTAAATAGGGACATATTTGTCCAAAACATTCCAATTGAATTAGGACTCTCTAAACCGAGGTTATAAACACTAACGAGGAGCCATATTTCTTTAGAAACCAACCCTAGAGTTGAACGAGTGAAGCTTTGGGGAAATCGAGAAGCGCAGAGGATTTTGAGGGTGGATTAAAAGTTTTCCAAATGTATGTGGCGGGATTTTTGGGCTTGATTCTTCTTTTAGTCATTGATTCCACCATGGATTCTCATCTCGTTCATGAGAAATAGAGTTATTGAGGATTGATCTTGGGTTTGTGGATCATTTATTTATCGATCTTCATCCAACAAGTTTCTAATTGAAACTTTGATGATTGGATGGGGGCTTTAAAGTGAAAATCACAAACTTAGAGCAAATCTTGATAATCTTGTGTTCTTCCATTAAATAAAACAAATCTTGGGTAGAAGAAATTGTTGGTTATGATCGGGACAAAATTTCGGTAATTTTGTCTGAAAAAAAAGGTGTTTCGAGAGCTAATACCAAATTTCGCCTGGGATTTCAGCTGAAATTTCGATTTCGGATATGTCCGAAATTTTAGCCGAAACCAAAATTTAAAACCTTGCCATGGGCCCAACCCCAAGTACAACAAATTTACGTTGTGGTCTGTACATTTCGTTTGATTGCCAAATACTTACGTGCAATGACGTTTGGGAGATGTGAGTGAATAATCTGCTGACCTGGACACTGCCATCCTATTGCAGGAAGACAGGTCACTTTAACCCATCTGGCTAATGCCCCCAGTCGGAAAAAAGGCCAAAAAAGCGTTACTATGGAGCTAAATAGCTACCCAATCAGAGAAGATAACACGTGGAAGACAGCCAATAAAAACATTCTGAAATTTTGTGCCACGTGGGAAACAGAATTTTCCCATCTGTCTAAGGCCAACATCATAATAAATTCGGACACTTTTTTCTGTGGCGGCTCTTCTACTATGTCCGTCGATGGGGCCCACGAAAAGCGCCTACGGCCGCCCACACTCTTACTCCCCTTCACCAATAAAAAAGAAACAAAATTTCTAAAAAGCGAAGACCTTTTTGCATAGTTTAAGATATCAGATACTACGGCTAAACTTATTCTAGAACGTTTCCACTATCTCTTCAAGGGAAGTGATAAATTCGCCCATGTCTTCTTCCCTGGGACAGCTCCCTAGAGTAGGGGTGGACATGGTTCCGGTTCGAACCGAGGAACCGAACCGAACTGGCACATATGGTTCGGTTCGGTTCGGTTCCATATTTATATGGTTCGGTTCTGGGTTTGGGATCCCGGAACCGAAAACCGAACCGAGAACCGACTCTCACCTTAAAACCCAATGCCTCATCGCTTTATAAAATCACCCCACCCCCTTTTAATTCACCCCTCTTTAACGTGTTGCTTTGCCTTTAAAATTTTAATTCACCCCCCAAATTTGTGCTTGATTATTCCAATTTGTGCATGTTTGTAGGTCATATATAATTTTTGCATTGTCCAAATTTGTGCAAATTTGTGCCTGATTATTCCAAATTCGTGCATGTTAGTCTTTGTAGTTCATATATAAACAGGACCGAACCGATTATAAATATGATTAGGAAAAATATCTACATTTGGTGAAGGTTGGGTAAACCCAGAACCGAACCGAACCGATTATATATGGTTCTGGTTCGGTTCGGTTCCAAACATATATGGTTCGGTTCTGGTTCCAATTTCAAGGAACCGATTATATATGGTTCGGTTCTGGGTATACCCCAAAACCGAACCGAACCGAACCGAACCATGTCCACCCCTACCCTAGAGTGTTTTTATGAGTATCCTTTTACATTACAAGGGGCTGTTCCAAGGTAAGAATAGAAGTCTAAGTTTTGATTATTCTTGAATCACCGAGACAAAACTTTTTGGCTCTATTTCTCTCCCCACCAAACTTCAAATTTATTAAGGGCCCAAACCAAACGAGAAGATTTTGATTTGGATTTCTCATATTTGAAGCCCATTTTGCGTTGTGATTTGGATTCGGATCAAATCCTTGGATTTCCAAATCAGCTACTGACAGTGAAAAAAATTGGATTTCCAAATATGTTGTGGAAATAATTAATTGGAAATCCACATATGTGGCAGTTTCCTTCACCCTCTTTGCTCCTCAACCTCTCCCCTCCAGTAGTAATTGGCCCCTTCCCTCTCTGTCTCCCTCCACATGAGCTGGCGGTTCTATTCATTTTGTATTCAGAACTCAATTCCAAATCCAAATACAAAATATGAGCTATCCAAAATAAAGGTTCTCGATGAATTGTGGGGATTTTCGTACTTATAGCTGGTGATTACAGAAACCAAGATACACGAAGAGATTGACTGATTACAAAAATGGGAGAATAATATTTCAACCCCATATCCCTACCATTTCCATGTCTGTTCTTGAAAATAACTTCATTTTCAGGAAAAGACGAGCAATGGAAGAGGAAATGAAGTCATTTTAAGGAAAACACAAACAAAAGAGGGCGGAAATATTATTTACAAAAAAAATGTACGAACAAAAACTCCACTCCCTAGTAAACCATTTTCTAGTTGTAAAAGGGGAGATTAAAGGGGAGATCTAAAGGGGAGATCTAAAGCAGATCAGTCAACAGGGAAATTAAGGGTGGAAGAAAGAAACATTGTTTGGTTTGTCTTGCAAATATTGGGGGGGTTTGGGATAAGGGCAAAAAGATCTCCCCAAGATCTTCTCCACAAATTTCTTTGATTTGAAGAAATTTGGAGAGAAGATCTCGAGCGCGCCACATCACCCGACCGTCGCCCGACAGTGCTAGTGGTCAAAGACCTTAAAAGGCAACCAAACAATCTCAAGAATATCTCAAGAAGATGTTCTCCCCTCAATCTCCTTAAAAATAGCCAACAAAACAGAGCATATAGGACATCTTTACAATTTCCATTCACAGCTTTATCCTTCTTTATTTTTCTAAGCTCTAATAGAATTTACATTACTAAAACCCGAGCTCCTGCTTTTCGAGATTTTCAGCACTCACAAAGGTCCCATGAATACCGTACGGCACTCTAGACGGCAACTTAACCGAGGCTTCTTTCTGCATATTGATTGCGTTCACGATAAAAAACTCCGACTCATTCGATTTCTCATCATGAACGAAACTCAATAGATAACCCTCATCTTCCTCTCTCGTTTCGGAGGCCGGCACAAAAGTCGGCTCGCCTCCGAAACGCCCCTCACCATACAAAAATTTCGTAACAGCTCCCGTTTCCAAATCAACCTTAGCCAAGCCACAACATCTCGGCCACGGCTCGGCTATTGCAAGATAAGCAAACCGAGTCTTTCTACCCAGTAGCATCTTGTTCACCTGCCCAACTTCCAAATTCAAACCCGGAACGATTTCTCTCCGAGTCGACTCACCAGTTTTAAGATTTAAACGTATTTCTGATAATATACTCTGTAACGGCTCGTCAGATTCATTGAATACCGAGTCAGGAGGCGACATGCAAGACCCAATCACAACCACAATTTCCTCACCGGACCCGGAATATTCCTCCCACGCATTCCATAAATGGAAACAGAAACAGTTTGGAACGTCAACCCACCGAATTCTCGACTCGTCCGAGTCGCATTTCGGCAAGACTCCGAAACGTGGGGTTTTGTTACGATCGTAGAGAACTGGTGAGCCGCCACGAGCCATTTCGGAGATCTTGAACACAACCTGGTGATCAGGTATAACAACCGAGTTCTCCGTGATGGCAAAATCGTGAATCATGGTAGGTTGTTGGAGGGTGATTGCCACGTCAACAGATTTTCTCCCATATTTATCGAATTTGAAGTATTTCAAGTAAGGCCTTTTGATAACGTCATAGCTCAGTGCCATGAGCTCGCCTGTGGTAGGGTCCACCTTAGGGTGGGCTATCATGGTCGACCGGAGCTGGCCGGAAAAATCATACCTTCCGACAGTCTTTAGATCTCCGTCACCGGTGATGCTAACGTGGTACGGCAGGTCATCCTCCGACATGGCGAGGAGTCGGCCGTTGAAGTAGACGAGACCGGCATTAGCTACGCCGGTGCCGAGACTGGCGTTAACTACTCCGGCTAAGGCACGTGCGAAGAAGAGTGCCAAGCGTGCGAGTCCTATGTGGCCATGTAGTTCTCCGATGGGTTTCGGAAAGAGAGGCTTACCATATATCTCTTCATGGGAGAGTCTATTTGTGCGGGTGAAACGGCAGCTGTAACTGGGGTTATCACTTCCGTTTAGTGTAACGGCGTGGACCATTCCGTCACCGTCAAATAGGTGGTGCCGACCTGAGGGTGAAAACATGGGGTTGGCTCCATTTCTGACGTAGACCCCATGGAGAATGGATGGGATCTGACCCACCACGTCGAGATTATACCTGACTGGTGATTCGGGCACCGGAGCAAAGTTACCGGCAAGTTGTATAGATGGGTCTACGGTTTTGGGTAGAGTTTGATTCTTCTGTAATTTAGCTATAACTCCATATTCGAGGGAATCTAAGGCTGATGCCAATAGTCTCTGTAATGGGTTTAGTTGGGATGGATTTTTAGGTGTTGGAATGGAGGGCTTTGGAGATTTTGATTTACGCCGTGGGTTTAATTGCTTGGTTGTTTCTCTGGGGAAGATTTGCGCTGATGGGTTGACAATGATTTGGCATTTGGCCGGAATTCTGCATGTATCCGGAGAAGAATTGGCCGGAATTTTGCATGGGGGGTTGTTGGAGAGACGAAGCAGGTGCTGAGGCATGACTCAGTGAGAGAGAGACTGTAGAATGGAATCCCTTACATATGTTGTCTTTATATGGGGGAAATAGTGTTAGAATATGTGGGATCCAACGGTTGGATTGTGTTTAGATCTCATCGTTGGATCATCTTGGAGGTAGATTTGGTATGTTGGCTAAATGAGGAGACTATATAAATTAGGCAAGTGGATATGAATAGGCAAGCGAGAAATAATAGGAAAGTAGATTTAATTAGGTAGATTTAATTAGGATTCTTCCTTCCATAGTTATCTTGATTTCCCTTCTATCCTTATCATGTAAGTGCTCTATATAGTACGTGTTTGGCGTACCGTTTAAAACACCGTTTGGCGTTTGAAACACCGTTTTGCGGCCAAACGGCCGTTTGGGAGTGTTTGGGTGCGCAGCCACCGTTTGAAACGCCGTTTGAAACACCGTTTTGAACCCTCAAAATGGCATTTTGAACGGAGTTTTTGGGTTGTTGGTTTTTACGTGTTTGCCCTCACCAAAACCCATTTTTACATATATGCGTGCGACTTTATGCGTTACCTCAAATACCAAAAAAGTGGGGGTATTAATATCAGTCTTGAGGACACAAATTTGTTAAATTGTTAATATTTAATTCAAAACAATGGGGCTGTTGATATCATTATATGATCTTTTAATTTTGATTTTTTAAAGACAAAAGAATTAAAAGAAACCCTAGTTTCTTACTTTCTTCATCTACTTTGCAAAGTTGCAAACCCACTCGTCTGCCTCACTGCCTCAGTGCCTCCACTCATCCGTCAAATCCGGCCGTTAAGAAGAAGAAGGAGAAGAACCCCAAAGGTATAGCCTTTTTTCTTTTTTTTTTGGCAATGATGTTTAATTTTAATAGTGTTTGAATGGGATCCTAATGACCTTTTAATATTGGGCCTAATGAGAGAGTAGTTGAGTTACATTGAGGCCAACCAAACAATGCCCTTTTTGGTCATTTTAAAACTAAAACTCCGTTTTGGGGCATTTGCAACCAAACACACAATACATCCGTTTGCCGTTTAAAATGTCGTTTTGATCTGGCGAACCAAACATGAAAACGCCGTTTGGCAAAATGCCGTTTTGAACCAAAACACCGTTTTGCAAAACGGCGTTTTAAACGCTATTTCAAACGGTACGCCAAACACACCCATAAGCACTAACCTACTCTTTGTAATTTATTCAAGAATAATAGAAATTCTCTAAAATTCTTCATGGTATCAGAGCGGGTCGATTGGACCTAGTCCTAAGCACAACACAAGAAGCTTCCATCTCCGGCGGACGGCCGATCTAGCCGTCCGCCCGGTCTCTCTCCACTAATACCAACAATTGCAATCCTTGCATCTCTTCTGTACCTCTCTCATACTCTTGTCATATGGCTTCTTTACCCCATGCCCAAAATCCTCACTGTTGTCGTCACCATCCATTTCAGAATGTCTTTAGTACCCCGATCTTCATTGTGTCTCTCCACTGCCCACTCAAGCTAGAGATGAATGTCTTTTAGGAAGATGAAATTCTCGATCATCCCAAGCCATTTCATTTGACCGAGTGACTCTTTACTGTTTATTTTTCTTTTCATCATGACAGTCCATTAGGGCTTATTTTATTCATCATAAGAACCCTCTGTCACACTCCTTTCTTTATGTCAAACAAACCCCAATCCTTGTCATAAGAGCAAACTTTCACCCCCTTCGATTGATAGTCACAGCCCCATTTGATTCATGTGGGTGAAAGGGTTTCTGTTTACATAAGCGATGATAAGGTGCTGTGTTGAGAAAATCAAATACATAAAAGGGGTAAGAGTCTTGCCAATGGGCTTCTTAGATAAGACAGAAGAGGGTGAAAATCATCCAACAGTGTTGAGACATTTCCCCAAGATTGATATAGACACCCCTTTTCATCCTAATTTTAATTGAACCCTTTTCTTGCAAAACCTTCCCTATGTGAAATCCCCAAATTGATATCAGCATTCATCACACACATACACATAAAAAAAAGAAGTCTTACACTCCCAAAATTTTTAGAATTTTCTTTTCCAGTTACCCTATCATTGCCGCCCAACTCTTTGTTTTTTTTCTTCTTTCTCTTCTTTGTCGCCTATTCCGGCATTGGTCCATTGTGACCCTTTTCTTGCCGATTTTGGCAATTGGTCCATAGTGACCCAATTCTTGCCCATTCAGGCATTGGTCCATAGTGACCCATTTCTACTCGCCCATCAAGGGCTTGAGTATCATCTAGTCCCAGCGAGGCTATGGTCTATTGGCTTTTAAGCCCTCTTCGTGACAAAATGTCAAGTGGCATCTTCTTTGGCAACCATCATCAATGATCATTGGCAGCAACAACAGTCTTCAGCAAAGGATCATCGTCATTGACTTCCGGAAGTGTGCATCAAATAAGTTGATTTTGATTACATTTGTAATTTGGGGAATTCTATTATATTGGAATTTTTTATATTATTATCAAACGTATATTGATTTTCAATCCATATGCGTTTGAGGGGGCATGTTAGAATATGTGGGATCCAACGGTTAGATTGTGTTTAGATCTCAACGTTGGATCATCTTGGAGGTAGATTGGGTATGTTGGCTAAATGAGGAGACTATATAAATTAGGCAAGTGGATATGAAGAGGCAAGCGAGAAATATTAGGAAAGTAGATTTAATTAGGTAGATTTGATTAGGATTCTTCCTTCCATAGTTATCTTGATTTCCCTTCTATCCTTATCATGTAAGTGCTCTATATAAGCACTAACCTACTCTTTGTAATTTATTCAAGAATAATAGAAATTCTCTAAAATTCTTCAAATAGTTCAAGGTTGGAATGAGGGTGTGTTCACAGGTGTCGAGGAGGGACTTGAAGACAGGTGAGCATGTTTAGCACGTGGAGGAGGGCACGGGTGTATGTGGTTTGCGGTGATACAGTGGGTAGAGCCATGTGGGCCCATGCACTTGACCACCTCCTCCCCCATGCAATTTGAGCGGACGTTTCTATGCTCTTAAAGCATGCGACCACCCATCCTTCTGCTGTGGTCAAACCACTCTCTTTTTATCCCGCTTCACACGTGTCGTAATGGCTACTCTCTGACACGTGTCTTCTCTCCCTTCTACAGGGAACCCATACGTAGATTCGTATTTTTACAGATACACCCACACCGTCTACGTTAGAATTCTTGTTTGCGCTCATATAAAGTGTTCACTGCCTAGCTATTCTAACTCACTCACTTAAACCCCTAATTTGAAACTGCATGGAAAAAGAAGTGGTGATTGTTTGAGGGAGATGATATTTTCACCCGGCTGCAGTACGCATACGCCCCCTTATAACGTGATTTTGACGTAAACAGTGGGAAACCTTAGCGCTTTTTGACGTCAAATCACTTCAAAAGAGGGGCGCATGCGTACTGGAGGGGGAGTGAAAATATCATCGCCCTTGTTTGAGAACATGTTTATGTAAAAAAAAAAGGAGTCATAAAAAAAATGTCAAAAAAGGGACGTGTAAGAATCTGCTCCGTTATTTTGTCTTGCACCCTTAAATGAATGAGTTTCTCCATCCTGTATATATAAGTAAAGCGGAATCCTCTAAGCCGTGGTGGTGCCACGTGGCAGCCCCTCTCCAAAATCGCAATTAGCAAAGGTTTTTAAAATCGCAATTTATTGCTTTGTGAGGAATTTAAACGCCTATTTTTTGAGGTATTAAATATTGCATCGCTACTTTTAAGGCAATTTTAAAGCATTTAAGATTTCCCATTAAATATTTCTCAATCCTCTCAATGTATATCTCTTCCATTTCCTAAAATATTTGTCTCTTCACCTTTCCCGATTCGCCTCCTTAAATTAGTAATTAAATCTCATAAAGACCCCACAAATCCTCCCAAAATCAACGGCCCTCTTTTTTTTTTTTGAAATGATAATAATTATATATAGCAAATTTAGGAGGCCGAGATGGACCACCCATATCTACAATAGGAAGCAAGAAAGAAACAGGAACAAAGAAAAAACAAAATACAGAGAAAACCCCTTCTCAAGGAGGAAGGTGGTCGAACCACATAATAGAACCACCAAAGACACCACGCTTAGCTAGCGCATCCGCCTTATCATTTGCCGATCTTCTAACATGTTGAAAGCCGATAGCGGACCCCGCAGTTAAGTCCTCAATCTCATCAAAAATGGAAAGAAATCTCCACAGAGGAGCCACCACACCTTTCAGCCAACGAATCACATCAATACAACAAAAGTGATTTTTAGGAGCGGACATTTAGTAGCGGTCATTAAAACCACAACTAATAGTTAATTTAGTAGCGGTCTAGACCGCTGTGTGTGGACCCCGATCCGAGAGGGGCGGGGGAAAGGGCCCCACACGCGAGTCTCTCAGGATCATCCAGGTGAATGGAGAGCTCTACCAAGGAACTCTCGAAAGAAGTGCCTCTCACAGCATGAGTGGCGATAAAAGGTGAGATACCTCTCGATTCGGGGACTAGCCCAGATTCGAGGCGTACCTTAAACAAAGAAGAGTCGCCATCCAAGGAAGTGGGCCCAGGATCCCATACTATGCTCTGTTGCAACGGATAACCAGAGATATAAAAAGAAGGTTCGTGCCTGGTTACGAATTTGGAAGGTCCGAAGAGCACCTCATCCGCCCAAGTGCAAACACCTGGTCTCTTATGCCATTTACTTATTGATTTTGAAGAGTTTTGGGCGAAAGTCATGTGAAATGGGAACACATATCTGCGAGAAGACGTCTATCTAATCATGCATGTCTCGAAGGAATAATAAGCACACACAAAATAGATGAAAGTAGTGTCACCTAAAAATAACTAGGTTATGAGTCTCATACCTAATTGGTGTCTGAGTTCTGGTGTGCAAACACATGCATACTACAGCTAAAAGTATAGGATCAGTACATGAAAGTAAGAAAACACAGCAAAACATACAACACAAATCAATTCTATACATGACTGGACAAGATGAATCCTAAAACTCTAATGCAAGACTTGACTAGGACCAAGATGAGCGTCCATCCCAGCTGCTCTACGTATCCCGGCCTCGGGAAGAATCGGAGTCAACGTAGTTCGATGACCTATTCTAAACTACAATGCCTAACCATCTAGAACCGCTATCCTAGACTCGATCCACTAGACTCGACTGATTTTTAAAGTTTTTTGTACGATTGCTTAAGTTCAAGTGAATTGTAATTTTTAGGACTCTCTATATGTCCTAACTAATGCAAGTTGGTTAGCCTTAAGCTAATGCAGGTGGGCCCTATACCCTATGTGTATCTAGGCTGTGCATTCTAAGAAAAATCACAGGCTGACACTATGCTTTCTAGTCTAGCCATCGGTTCGACTAAATGTCTAACCGGTCAACTTGAGGCCTCCTAACTCTAGGGACACTCACGCGACAGGACACACCATATCAATACAAATCAGGACAGCCTCCTAACTCTAAAACACCCCAAAATCTAGGACAGACTCCTAACTCTAGGGGAAGATCTTTTTGAAAAGGTTTTGAAGATTTTTATAATTTTGAAAGGTTTGAAATATTTATTTTTAAAGGTTTGGCTGGACTTGGGATATGAATCTCAAGCTGCACTACGTACCTCGTGGAAGATGATCAAGCCAACGTAGTTCAGAAAAGAAATTCTTAACTACTCTTAATGACTCAGATTTTGAGAAAGCTTTTGGTTTTTCAGATGTTTTTGGATTTTGAATTTCCAAGAGGATAGAATCCTATCATCATAAGGATAGGACAGACTCCTGATATCCCGCAAAGGTTGGACAACATCCTATGCTTTGCGGGGAAAGAAGACGGAATCACGACTCTCCAAGGGTTGGACAGCATCCTATGCCTTGCAAGAGTGGATAAAAATCACATGATTTGATGAGATGTTGGAAAGAATCTTAACCCCTATGATGATAAGACTGACTCTCGAAACTGAAAGACTGACTCTCTAGCTAAGGATAGACTCTGAAAGAGGTGCTAATGAGACATGGCATGTCTCCTAAAAGAGAGGCGGGCTCTAAGTATCCTTATCATTCCCCCTGCAATGATGAAAGGATTAGAACAACTACCAGACCAAGTTGGTCTTCAACTAAGAAGGGAGTTTCTAATGATGAGGCTAAGCAAGCCTCCTACTTGCGACTCACTAATGAGACAAAGCCTGTCTCTAAACGGGTTTGACATTCAAGTTGGGACATAGCTTGTCTCCCTAAAAGGTACGAGTTGTGAGACTTGGATAAATTTCCTAAGGGGTAAGCTCTAGACAAGGCTTGTTTCCAAGGGAAGAGTGCTTTACGAGACATAGTGTGTCTCCTAGCGAGGGCTCTAGATAACTTTTTCATTGCCCTGACAATGAGAAAGACTTTTATGCTTTAAGGGATACAAAAGACTGGGCAAATCTTAAAAATAAATGAGGGGAGTGCTACTTGGACTAAGCGAGTCCCCTATGGATGGGCATGGGCTATCGCCTTCATCGCCCTTATGAATAGGGGCTAAGGTCTCAGAGTATCTAAAATACTGGAAAAGTCTAAAATTGAAGAGGAGAGCGCTATTCAGACTATGCAAGTCCCCTAAGGATGGGCTTGGGCTAGCGCCTTCATCGCCCTTACAATGATAGAGAAAATTATAGTATAAAAGAAACATATGTACTTATCAAGACATAATAATAAATGAAAGAAGCAAGCATAAGTTCTTTCTTCAAAATACTCTCATAAAAAAACAAAACTTTAGAAAAGATATGTTATTTCACTATATTCTAGAAACCCTGAAATATGAGCATATACACTACAACATAAACCAAAATGTTTTATTCATCACCACATGTGCCAAAAAAGAAATGAACAACACAATAAAAATGGGAAAAATAATCAAATGCTCTAAGTAAAACACCCTTCAATAGAAGAAAGATAAACAATGGCATCTGTGTTTATACTTGAACCATATGCAATCATTCCTAGCATAAGTCTGAGTTAAACATGAATCAGGAGTAGCATACATGTTAAGAAAAACATATTCGCATCTTTGTATTTGTAATAGACTTAGCTTGCCTTTAGTTCTTATAAGATTACTTCAGAAATATTAATGTAGTGAACAAGACAGGGACCAAAGATGAGATTATACCAATCCTTGCAAATCACAAAGACATGAAGGGAAATAACTGTATTCATAAAAGGAATCAAGAAACCAAAATATTCACATGCCGAGAGAAAGACTCTCAGGTCTACAAGTTAGCCTCCATGCCGATATACTCATTCAAATGAAGGAACAAACTCAGGTCGTGTAGTTCACAAGACATGGTAGTATCAGTTTTCAATGACCGAAAAGCATATTTCTATGCAATAAAAATATGGTTGCAATGATATAATCTCTCTCGAAGACTGAAACAATAGGCCTCTTTTATACCAATGGCAAGGACACTACCACGTTTTGGTAACTGCACCAAAGCATATTTCAGTTTTAGAGAATCATGGTGAAATTTGATAAAAGACAAGATAGCTGGTGCAATTATAAAACAGGGTAAAGCCAATGTCATTACCCTCTCCTTCAGGATATTGGGGATGCATGATATACATGACAGAGTTACATTGAATCTCAGATTAGCAAGGCAATC
Organism: Tasmannia lanceolata; assembly: GCF_043159265.1. Taxonomy (NCBI): domain Eukaryota; kingdom Viridiplantae; phylum Streptophyta; class Magnoliopsida; order Canellales; family Winteraceae; genus Tasmannia; species Tasmannia lanceolata. Next base: position 10,924,593 of record NW_027518714.1, on the reverse strand, counting down.
TTTTTTTTTTTTAATTCAAGCCATGAATCAAATAATAAACAGAAAATTACCTGAATTGCTTGGTATCAAACCTGATGGGGGCTTCAATTCTGAACCAATTAGTGCTGAACCTGATGGATGCCACAATTCTAAATGGATTGGTGTTGAACCTGATGGATGTCACAATTCTGAACTGCTTGGTATTAAACTTTGAGCTTAGTAAATAAGACACATGATATTCAACTGCCAATACATCAGGCTTCCATCGTTTGATGACCCTGACTTGAGCCAGTTCTCTTCTGCTTCTTCTTCTTCTTCTTCTTTTCAGCTCTTAAAACCTCACAACCTCAGCTTTGTAGCTATGCTGTTTAGATCTCCTCTACATGTGCTTAGAAATGGAATAATCGGAATGAAGAATACAAGTAATCACTGAATGAATGAAGGATAATGCTCGAGTTGTGGTCTAAAAAAAAATTGTGCAATACAGATAGGGTTCATGATTCAGATCAGAGGCTATCAATCGTTCCAGGTTCCAGATCCATCAGAACGGCACGGGGAACAAATCTTCCACAGCTAGCCTCATTATAGTAGACTTCAAGCCTCTCAAGTTACAGATCTGAGTCACCCCAAGGTATCTCCCTGTAGCATCTATGCCATGCTCGGCAGATCACCTCCCAAAACTTGGCTCCGATCTGGTTCCCGCACTAGCCGCCCTGGATGTGCAAGATCTCACGCATTTTTGATAGATCTAGGGCTTTTAGTTAGGGTTTCAAGAAGGAAAGAGATAAAAATCAGAGCATGATCGGAGTCGCGGAGTTGCCGAAACTTGCAGAGGTTACCGGAGAAGAAGATGCCGGACGGAGATTTGCTGGAATGGAGGACAGATTCCGGTTAGACTTCGCCGTAGCAGACAAAGTTTAGGTTTATTCTAGGGTTTGGAAAATAGATCTAAGGCTTAAGAGTGTGGATCTTGAGGTTTTGAGGAATAAAGAAGAGGAGGTGATGTGGAAGAATTTCGGTGATCGGATCTCCGGCGGGATCTCGCCGGAGAAGATGAAGTTTGGGTTTTAAATGAAGAATCAAGAGAGGGAATAACATATTTGCAGGGAAAATGAAGAAAAATAGGAGAAATATGCTTAGCTGGAGTTCAACTGGAGCTTAACCGGAGCATAGCCGAGATCTCACCGGAGAAGATAGAAAAAATGGGTTAGGGCTTCAGATCTGGGAATTTTGTTCTCTCTTTCTCCCTCTCTTCTCCTCTGTTAAAAATGAGATCTGCGAGGATGATGCTGGCCGATGGCTGGTCGAATTCCAGCCGGAATCCGGCGAGAGAATCGTCGGAGAAGAGGATTTGGGCTGAGATCCCCTTTTCCCTCTCTCTCTCTGAGATTTTTTTAGAAAAAAATGAATTTCTCTGTTTGTAACGAAAAACGGGTTTTATATAAGCAAATGCCAAATTTGCACCCCCTCTATTACCTTGGACAGCCCCATCTAGGATAATCCACCCCCGTTTTGTGGTTTACACTACGGACACTCTCCCATCTCGTTCGCTAGGCAAATACGCTCGGAATTCGACGAAATTTTGCAGGGAGCTTAGTGGGACCCTACCCTACCTTGGGGCAAAATTTGGGATTTTAAAACATTGGTTTGGTTAGGTTTTGCTCAAACATGGGAGGTTTAGGGTATGGTCAAAATGGGGTGTCTACACTGTGGAATGTCCTATTATGCACTAAACTTTGCAGCGATGATGACAACTTCTAAATGTTAAGAAAGACCGCTGTTTTCTTCTACATTAAACAATGCCCTAATCGATCCCTTCCCGCGCGAAACATTTTCACCGAACCGCTCTCTCTACTCGTCCTTCATCCTTATCAAAGAAAACCCTAGCAAAACACTTTCATTGCCTTTCTCTGCTCTTCCCCCATCCTCATCAAAGAATACCCTAATCCCCTCTCTTTCTATCCTAATCGAGCCCTTTCTCTGCTCTCCCTTCTCTCTCTGATTTGGGGAAGAAGCTTTGGAGATCTGATTTCGAGCTTGAATCTAGGGTTTCGCCCATTTCTCATACCCACCCCTCTCTCTCTGATTTGGGGAAAAAGCATCGAAGAAGATGAGACAGGGAGATTGAGGGTTTCACCCTTTTTGTTGATCTTCATAGGTATGTCTCTCTGTATTTCTCTTTTTCTGTTTAGTTCAAACATTAGGGTTTGTAAAAGAGGCTTTCAAAGATTGGGTTTGTTATATGTGATCGAGGGTTTGGGAAGAAGCTGAAACCTGGATTTTACAATCATGGTTTATAAAATCGAGGGTTTAGCTTATAAAAACCAAAACGTCCCTTAGGGTTTGTAAAATTCAAGCATCCAAATGACCACTTGGGCAAAGACCCATTAGGATATTCTTTCTAGGTTTTCTGATTTGTATTTTTTCTGTTTTGCAGACAAAGATTAGGCTTTCTCATCCATTGGATTTCCTTTGAAGAAAGAGGTATTTTGTTGGGTTTGACCAAGGTAAATAGCTTCTCTTAATATGGTTTCTCTATGACTTTTATTGTGTCAGTTAATTAGTTTCAACTAGGGTTTCTCTAGGGCTCTTGGTCATGATCCATGTGTGGTTTCAACAAGGCTTTAGGTCAACTAGAGTTTCAACTAGGCTTTGATCAATGTGGATGTAAGGTATCATTTGTATCATACTGTAGACACCCCATTTTGGCCGTACCTTGAGCCTCCCTTGTTTGAACAAAAACCCAACCAAATCAATCAACTAGGGTCCCAGATTTCACCCCGAGCTAGCTTAAGGTTCCGCTAGGGCCCCTGCAAAATTTCATTGAATTCCGAGTGCGTTTGCCCTGCGAACAAGCCGAGAAAAGACCGTTGTGTAAATCAGAAAAAGGGGGCGAATTTATCCGAGATGGGGGCGAATTTATTTTGGAAAATGCAATTTAGGCCGAAAAAGACGCGCAATTTCGCGCGCCTATCAAAGTCCGCGCGCTTCATCAAGTAGTAGTGCCATTATCAACAGATATATTTTTCTATATATACAAAAAAAATCAGAATTACAAAAAAAAAAAAAAAAATTCGCAGGGAGAGAGAGAAAGCAGATCTGAGATTTCAAACCTTCTTCGTTCTGATTCTTCTTCTCCGGTGGTGTTTTTCCGATCAATCGTCTGCAAGACTCCGGTCATAATCTCCGGTCTCCTTCTTCTCCATCTGTTTCTCTATTTTTCGATCTTAGATCTAGATCTTAAAATCCCTAACCTTCTGTGTCATCTTCTCCGATCTTCTTTTTCCGGCTTAGCTCCGATCATCTGGTTTTTCCTCCCTTATTACCTTAACTACTGTTATTTTCATTTCTCTTTCATTAATCCAGCTACAAACCCTAGCTTGCCTTCCTCTTCTCCGATCAATCTCTGCTTTAAATTCATTGTTTTCTTATATTCAAAACATTAGATCTGTCCCTCGAAATCTTAGATCTATCCATCAAAACTGTAGATCTACTCATCCAGAAGCTCAGATCTATAAAAGAGGAAAAGCAAATCTCACTTCAGGATTTTACATCAAGGCTCAGATCAAGGCTCAGATTCGATTCAAAGATTTTGTGAAGCATTGATTGATTTTGAAAGGCTTGAGCAGGGAATTAGAAAAAAGAAGAAGATCTGTCCTTAGTTTTTAAAGAAAAGAGAGGTTTAACTCAGGTAAGTCATTTTAACTATAAAGTATATGTTCAATTATTATTTATTTTTTATTCTTTTCTCTGTTCTTTTAGATTTTTGTTTTTGACCTTAATGATTTGTGAAGATTAGAATGAGGCTCATATTTTTAGTAGAAAAAATGCATTCTGGCTTAAATAATGCTGTGTATGAAGTTACAGGTTTATAAAAGTTATTTTATTTTATTTTTGCATCGTGTCTTATGATTATATAGGTTCGGATAGAATGAAAACGACATAAGTTTTTCTTGCAATTCTAGCTAAAAATTTCATCCTTTTTAACAATCATATTTTTATATTTGTAGAGTTTAATAAGATAATGTAAAGCTAGCATTCTGTGAGTTCTATGTGTTTTGATTACGTCACTCTGTTTTTTTGCTTCCTGTCAATTGAGTGCTTATTTATCTTGAGGATTTGGCTTAAAATCTGAACTTAAGGCATAATTTTACTTGAGAAAATACTCAGTTCAGTTACATCATCTGTCTTTAATACATTTCTGTTTCAAAAGGTAAAAAAAAATAGGCCGATTCCTCTATCTTGAAGGAGTTTAAGTACTATATGTAGATCACATATATGATATCCATTTCCAGTCTTCTTTTACATTAGTTATGTTATTCCCCAAATTTACACAGAGACTTTGCTGTAGCAGTTTTGATGCATGATCCTAAAAAGAAAAAAATGAAAATTCTATTGATGAAAAGTAGGTCTTAAGAAGGGTACTTGATGTTGTTCATCATGATATTGGTCGAAATGATCTATGGTTTAAAGTTTATTTTATTAATATATAGGTTCTATAAATGATACTAACATGTATAATTATATTTGACTGCTTCATGATTTCTATCAGTTTTCCATAGTGTCGTTTTTACTAATTTGTGTAAAAAAATAAAATAAAAATGATTGTTGTTGTCTGTTGGTATAGTGGTAAGCGGACAAGACAAATTTGTATAAATTTTTAGATTGTAGTTGTAAAAAAAAAAATATTAGTCTTGGAGAACAGAAACAGGGGATTGACATTTGAGCTGTTGTGGTTTCCTGTTTAATCATTTAATTTTGATAGATGTCCTTTCATAATATGAATACCCCCTACATCCTAACATCTCCTAACAGACCTAAAGAATTCAAAGCCCCACCTCTAATTTCTTTAGTTTTCCTTCTCAATTCTTACATTGTTAATTTATTTCCACTATTTTCTTCTCATCAAAATGCAAAGATACATTATTTGAAATCGGAACTCATTTGTGTAGATGAAATATACAGAGCTGCTATTCCGGAGATACTTGAATGATGCAATCAATTGAATTCCAAATAATTGGTTTTGACTTGAATCATTATTTTTTTATTATTTTTATTTTATCCACATGGAGTTTAATTGCCATGTATGTTTGTCCATATAATTGTTTTGCCGTGATGTCGTGCATTGTACGTATTTGCTTTTGGCTGGGCATTGAGACTACTTACATTTTGGTAAGAGCATTCTCCGGTTTTCATTCCTCCTTGATTGAAAGTTATTAAGAAAAATGTTTTTTTTTTAGGGCCAAGTGACTGTGATTGAGAGTAATTAATATTTATTTCAAATACTGTTGATAAGGCTGTGCATTCTAAGCTCATTTGTTAATTGATATTTATTTATGTGTAATTACACAATTGGCAGCCCTCACATCCCATTTGATAATTTCAGCCCCATTCCATTTAATATGTACGACCCTCACATCCCATTTGATAATTTCAGCCCCATTCCATTTAACATGTACAGCCATCATGTCCCATTTGATATATACAGCCTCATCCCATTTGATAATTTCAGCCCCATCCCATTTGATAATTTCAGCCCCATTCCATTTGATATGTACAGCCCTCATGTCCCATTTGATAATTTCAGCCCCATTCCATTTGCTATGCACAGCCTTCATACCCTATTTGATATGGACAGCCCTCATCCCAATTGATATGGACAGCCCTCATGTCCCATTTGATATGCACAGCCCCATTCCATTTGCTATGCACAGCCCTCATACCCTATTTGATATGGCAGCCATCTCACCTTTGATATTTGCAGCCCCTCATCCTCTTTGATATTTGCAGCCCCTCATCCTCTTTGATATTTGCCACCATCTCATCTTTGATATTTGCAGCCATCACCATTTTGATATGTACAACTCTCTTGCCCCTTTGGTATTTACGCTCTTTTTAATATTAACAGTCCTTACACTAGGATATTGGCAGCCCTCATTTTATTGTTTGGAATAGAATAGTGACCATAGCAGCCTCATTTGTGGTGATGCAACTGTCCTAAAGTGGTACTATAGGTAGATACTGTGGGACACGATCCCGCGAGAGGGGTGGGGCGCGAGCCGCCATGCACTCTCTTGGTCTCTAATACCCACGCGATTGGCGTGTGCTTCTTAGTGTTGATTTAGATTCGTCTTTTATGTGAACTTGGGATCACTAAGGCAATCCGAATTCCACATAAAAGAGACTGACAGAGTCGCCACCTAGATATGGGATCTAGGACCCGTAATTAACCAGAAATCTAGACTCGCTACCTGGTAACAAGAATGGAAGGTATGGGGATTTATCCACCACATGCACCATTCCTGCCCGATAATCGGTCTTCGATTCCAAAAGCTAACTCTTTTAAATTTATTTTAAATGGCTCATTCAACTCTATGTTAATATGCGAACTAAGTGACATGCATCCTAGAATCTAATTTCAATGTGAATCCTAGATGTGTATCTTGATTTATTAATTTGTCTGGATTCATTCTAAGTGAAAGTTCTCCTAGAATTCTAATTTCATGGAAAACCCTAACTGATTTGATTAAGTATTTACAAGAAAATTAATATACAAAACACCACAATTTGTTGTGGTGCCGACTCGCGGGTGGTATGCCATCTGACATCCAAGCTGCCTACGTACCCAAGCCTCACTGGGATCAGAGTCGACGTAGTTCGGTGCACCTAAGCTAAGCTACTTATGCCTAACTCAACTAGGACACCGACTTAAACGGATTTGACTGTTTCAACAGTTTTAAAAGTAGTTATTTAATTCAAGTTGAGGATTTTATTATCTTAGGATTTCATCTAAGATGCTGTATGATTCTTATCTAAATGCAAGTTGTTCCTTAGACTAATGCAGGTTTGCCTACATCCTAGTTTACTAGGCTTGTCTTAAGGAAAGATTGGGTGACTAGTGTAACTAGACCTATGGTACGGTTGCTATTCATAGCAAGCGTCCGTGATGAGGCTGGACTCCTAACTCTAGGACTCCCTAAAACCTAGGACACGGCACGACACCAGTGTTCCTAAATTGGGCTCTAATGGTTCTTAGATTGGAAACCATAATCCAATGGTTCCGAAAGACACAAGATAAATCGATTTAAGTTCTCGAGGTTAATGAGTTTCAGATTTCGAAGATTTTCAGTTTCTAGACATTTAAGGATTACCAATGGTTCTAGGGTTCACCAATTTCGGCCTTGAATGGCATCCAAAGGAGGGAATCGTGCGCTCTTTCCTTGTGCAATTTAATACTTAGGTTATAGCATCTTATTGCCTGGCAGAATCTCAGGATTTCCGTGGACACTAACCTCGGAGCCAACAACATGCTATAACTTAAATATTCAAATTGTCAAAGATCAAGTTGCAATTGGGATACGATTATGGATGCACGGGCCATTTTTCCAGGAAAATCTAAAGATCCTAAAATTTCTGTTTCAATGGATTAAGGAGTGAACATGTGACAGAATTTTAAAGTTCTTTAGGAATTTTTATATGATTTTCAATTAATTTCGAATTTTCCATGGATTTTATCAATTTTAAGCATATGAGCGGTTTTACAAGTGAAATTGTTGCAAATAAATTCGAAATGATTTGAAATTTCTACAGCAGCAAGATGAAAATGTATGTAGCTTACAGGATGAGTTTTGCATATTTTTACATTAAATTCACATTTAATCTTGATTAAACCATTAAATGTCCAGATTGCACAATTAACACATAAACTAGTAGAAATATAACTCTAAATTCTATGAAATTTCTACAGAAATACTATATGAATCAAAATAGCATGCAGTGAGATTTTCATGAATTTTAGAAATTATTTACTACCAATTTCGGATTTTACAATTTCCAGACCAGAGTATAAATTAACACTACATCCCATATTAAAACAGATCCAAATCACACGAAAATTTTACAGTAACAAGTAATATGGAAGATAAGACTACTGTAAAAATTTTATGAATTTTAATGATGATCTGATGTTAGTAAAAATTCTCCTAAAATCTGATAAGTTTCAAAGACAATATTAAATAATATACCAAATAAACTCCAAAAATCTTTACAAATTCATGGTAAAATGAATCAGTAACATATTATTTTCCCACGAAATTCCATTAATTTTAGAATCTGTTTGGTATATAATTTAATTTTTCTTCGTCAAAAGATGTTTTTTTGAAGAGTTTTCCATTTTTAAAACACAATTTGCGGAAAAAATCAGAAAAATTCGGAAAAATACAGAAATATTTTGAGAACAATGCACCTACCTGTGGTGAAGATCTCCGCCCAATCCAAAAAAATATAAAAAATCCTGCCGCCGCCGATCCGCTCCGCCGTCTTTCGCTTTCTCTGGAGTGTTTAGAGGGAGTGATTGAGGGAGTGAAGAGATAATGGAAGAAGAATATTAGGGAGAGGGATGGAAGAATATATTGAGGAAAGGGATTGGAGGGAGTGATTAGAAGAGATAATGGAAGAGAAAGAGATAATGGAAGATAAATTTCTTTTTTCTTTTTATGGATGGGAAGGAAGATATATATAGGGAGAGAAAGAGAGAGAGAGAGATATGTTGGTGGAGAGCTCATCATGTTGTCCCTCTTAGTGGAGAATCCATCATTATTGTTCTTAGTGGAGGGCCCATCATGTTTCTTAGTGGAGAATCCATCATTATTGTTCTTAGTGGAGGGCCCATCATGTTTCTTAGTGGAGAATCCATCATTATTGTTCTTAGTGGAGGGCCCATCATGTTTCTTAGTGGAGAATCCATCATTATTGTTCTTAGTGGAGGGCCCATCATGTTTCTTAGTGGAGAATCCATCATTATTGTTCTTAGTGGAGGGCCCATCATGTTGTCTTAGTGGAGAGCTACCATCATTGCTCTTCATAAGAGGCCTCACAAGAGGCCCCACTGAGGCCCCACAATGCGGGCCCCACAATGTGGGCCCTCGGTTGATTCGATTTTAAACAAATGTTCAATGTGGGCCCACCAAACGAGTCCAAATTTAATCAAAATGCATCATGCGGCCCCACCAAATGGGTCCAACTTTCTCGATCCAAATTTAATCGAAGCACCCAATGCGGGCCCACCAAACGGGTCCCAATTCTCTCTGGTTTAGATTTTTCTGAATAATCCTTCTCAACATTTAGCGGGAAAATACGAAACACGACGGAAACGACCAAAAATATTTAGAAATGTAACAAACGGATGCGGGAAAGAAAGACATTGGAAAACCGACGGAAAACAAACCCTAATTTCTTTATCGATTAAGGTAGAGCAAAATGGGGTGTCTACAGATGCCCCTCTTTGGTAGAGATGACGTAGTCATCGAATACCAAAGTCAAAATGACAGAGCCATTTTGCGTAGCTTTAATCGACAAAAGACTCTACACAAACGGAACTTAGACGCAAACATTTACTACCTAATGCAAGGCCCTAAATGAAATCCTAGAATTAGAACATAATAAGAAATCCTGATGCGGTGCCGTTCACAAACGGGCAACGAGAGAATGAGATACCACTTTCGAATGGATTCCGAACAGAAAGAACAAAGATCGTTCTCAAGCGGTGTTTTTTTTTTTTTTTTTTTTTTTTTTTTTTTAAATGAGACATCTTTCACAAGCGGGCTCAAGGAGGATAAGAGACCATTCACAAATGGACTCAGACAATGAGGTACCATTCACAAACGGCCTCAAGGAGGATATGAGACCATTCACAAATGGACTCAGAAAATGAGGTACCGTTCACAAACGGGCTTAAGAAGAAGATGAGACCATTCACAAATGGACTCAGAAAATGAGGTACCGTTCACAAACGGGCTTAAGGAGAGGACGAGACCATTCACAAATGGACTCAGAAAATTAGGTACCGTTCACAAACGGGCTCAAGGAGAAGATGAGACCATTCACAAATGGACTCAGAAAATGAGGTACCGTTCACAAACGGGCTCAAGGAGAAGACGAGACCATTCACAAATGGACTCGAGAAACGAGGCACCTTTCACAAACGGGCTTAAGGAGAAGACGGAGACCATTCACAAATGGACTCGAGAAACGAGGCACCGTTCACAAACGGGCTCAAGGAGAATAAGAGACCATTCACAAATGGACTCAGAAAATGAGGTACCGTTCACAAACGGGCTTAAGGAGAAGACGAGACCATTTACAAATGGACTCGAGAAAAGAGGACCGTTCACAAACGGGCTCAAAGAAACAAGATAGCTTTGATTGATGAATTCAACAACGAAGAATTTAGAGTTTTTTTTTTTTTTTTTTTTTTTTTTTTTTTTTTATGAACTTGAATTTGACATAGGATTGGATTTGATGAATTTTTGGTTTTTCAGAAATAAGGCACCGTCCACAACCGGGCTCAAGGAGGACATGAGACCATAAACAAATGGACTCAGAAAATGAGGCACCGTTCACAAACGGGCTTGAAGAGGATATGAGACAATTTACAAATGAACTTCAGAAAATGAGACACCGTTCACAAACGGGATGAAGGGGAACATGAGACCATTTACAAATGAACTTCAGAAATGAGGCGCCGTTCACAAACGGGCTCAAGGAGAACACGAGACTATTCACAAATGGATTCGAGAAACGAGGCACCGTTCACAAACGGGCTCAAGGAAAACATGAGACCATTCACAAATAGACTCAGAAAATGAGGTACCGTTCACAAACGGGCTTAAGGAGAAGACGAGACCATTCACAAATGGACTCGAGAAACGAGGCACCGTTCACAAACGGGCTCTAGGAGAACATGAGACCATTCATAAATGGACTCGAGAAATGAGGCACCGTTCACAAATGGGCTCAAAGAAACAAGATAGCTTCAACCACGAAGAATTTAGAGATTTTTCATAAACTTGAATTTGACGTAGGATTGGATTTGATGAATTTTTGATTTTTCAGAAATAAGGCAGCGTCCACAAACGGGCTCAAGGAGGACATGAGACCATTCACAAATAGACTCAGAAAATGAAACACCGTTCACAAACGGGTTCAAGGAGAAGACGAGACCATTTACAAATGGACTCGAGAAAAGAGGCACCGTTCACAAACGGGCTCAAAGAAACAAGATAGCTTTGATTGATGAATTCAACAATGAAGAATTTAGAGTTTTTTTTTTTTTTTTTTTTTTTTTTTTTTTTTTTTATGAACTTGAATTTGACATAGGATTGGATTTGATGAATTTTTGATTTTTCAGAAATAAGGCACCGTCCACAACCGGGCTCAAGGAGGACATGAGACCATAAACAAATGGACTCAGAAAATGAGGCACCGTTCACAAACGGGCTTGAAGAGGATATGAGACAATTTACAAATGAACTTCAGAAAATGAGACACCGTTCACAAACGGGATGAAGGGGAACATGAGACCATTTACAAATGAACTTCAGAAATGAGGCGCCGTTCACAAACGGGCTCAAGGAGAACACGAGACCATTCACAAATGGACTCAGAAAATGAGGCACCGTTCACAAACGGGCTCAAGGAAACAAGATAGCTTTGATTGATGAATTCAACAATGAAGAATTTAGAGATTTTTCATGAACTTGAATTTGACATAGGATTGGATTTGATGAATTTTTGATTTTTTGAACTTAATGAAATCGGGGATGTTACAGATCATGCTTGACAAAGATATCGGAAACTAGGACTTTGACGAATGATGAAACGGCAAACCGTGACGAATGATGAAACGGCAAACCGAAGAACCATTACTAACAAGAATGGATTAGAAACACTTTTATTAAACTTCAACAAGATTTTTCTCAAAGAGACTGCTGGTCTTGTCTTTGGGGATTAGGATAACTGAAACCTTGAACAAGACACTTAAAATTGGTAATCTAGAACAACGGCTCTCTTGGATATAATCATGGAAAAGTGGGACTTGCCTCTTGATAGGTGTTTAGATAAACATTTCTTGACCAGGATAGTATTTAACTAACTGGAAGGAAATTCTGAATTTTAACGGTTCATCTTTCTGAGAAATTGGCTCGACCATCATTGCATCTGAGGCTCTTCCAAGCTTAAGATGCCTTTTTGAGGTATGATCTTTTTACGGAAGCTGGGCTTTCTGATGTTTCTACTTCTGAACTCTTCTGAGTTGATCATCTTTGAAATGAAGCTGTTTGACTGGATTCTCAATCTCTTTCAGGTACAATCGAAGGGAGCTGACGAAGCCGGGCCTCCTTCACCGAGACAGTTGCATCATTTTGGACATAGGAACGACGATTGGCTCTTTCTAAAGAGAAAACTTAGATGAAAGTCACTACTCAAAGGATTGAGCAGCTCTGAAGGAGTGAACTTAGAATGACAAAGAATGACTAACGACACTGACAAACACAGTAATGCTTCTGACTTAGTTAACGTTTTATTTGGTAAGTCTATCATTTCGAAGAATGCTTTTTCTTTTCTTTTTTTTTTTTTTTGAAATCGTAAACACTGGACTTCTTCCTTGAAACAGTAATGCCTCAAGAATTTAATTATGACCCCTAAGATTGCTTAGCTTCAATGCCCCCAGTTTTGAGGATATCACTTGCATTTGCTTGAACTTCAGTTGATCTTCAGTCTTGATACCGGCTGTAGCCTTCTTATATCGATTCTCTTACCGTGACCAAGTCACCTCTTCAGGGTTTTTGACTTGGCGGACCGCGCTAGCCTTAACTTTTGCCTGAACCACCTTTCTAGGTTTTCGATCCAGCAGGCTATCCCCTTAGCTTTTGCCTAAGTCGCCCTTTCGGGTTTTCAACTTAGCAGGGGAATGATCTTAAATTTTGCCTAAACCGCCCTTTCAGGTTTTCAGTCTAGCAGATCTTCAAACTCCATTTTTTTTTATTCATCATCATTTTTTTTTCTTTTTGTGTTTCGGGACCTAGATCATTAGTTCTGAACACCGGAAGGACTTTATAGGTAGGATAGGGTTTTTCAAAGAATGGCTTAAGGCTCGACAAAGATTTCGACCGAACCTATGAATAAGTTGCCTACATATCCCAAGATAGGAATCAGGTCGTGTGTAGTTCAGGGCGAATGCCCCTAGTTTGAAGATAAATTGTTCGAAAGTTTATTGATTTTTCTTTTTTTTTCTTCTTTCTGGAATAATTGACTTCTCTTTTTTAGGAACTTGTCCCCTTTTTTTTTCTGAAATGATTGAATTTCTTTTTTTTTTTTTTGGATTGATTGAATTGCTTTTCTTTTTTGAATTGACCGAACTCAGTTTAACCGAGCTGCCTACGTACCCCAGTGTAGGGATCAGGTCTCGCGTAGTTCGGGGGAATGCCCCTAGTTTGATGGGTTTTCAAGAAAATTTTATTCAGGCTCGAAGGGTTTGCAAACCGGTATTCTTTTGACCTTGGGTTCTGATTTTGGGATTTATTCGGCCAAAGGAGGCCTTCCGATGTTCAGATTGAGAATCGATCTAGGTTACTAGAGTCCCTCTGGTACTGATTATTTATTTTTTTTTTCTTTTTTTTTTCCACAGAGCTTGACGGCATTTCCAGGTAAGAGATAATGGATCTTCTTCTTCCAAGATTCTTATGCGTGCTTTCGACTTTCATAGAGCGAAACTTGTTCTTTGACATCCTCCATCTATGGATTCGTACTCTTGATATCTGATGATCACTTTTCAATGCTTGCTCTTGAACTTCTTATCTTGAATTTGTTGGCTTTATGTTATGAATTTGAGAACCAAGGTCATTGATTGGAAATATGAAAGTTGTTTCCACTCTATGGCCCTTGTATAGCATATATCTTCTCACTTTCTTCATTTTCTTTGAGCTTTCCATCAATGTCTTGCCCCTGGTATCAATTGTAGCTTTTCTAGACAATCTTCTTATTCTTGAAATAATTTTATCAATTCTTCACACTCCTCAGAGGGAAATGTATTTTCAATCGGCATTCACTGAATCAAAGTTTCAGTGCCAGTGTTTACCACTTCAATTTCATCTTTGAAAAGCTGGAATTGGCGCTCCTCCTCTTGTTCAAGTAATTGTTGTGACTCAAGTGGAGTTTCGTCAATTTTGTCCTCATTTGAGGAGGGAGTCTTATTTTAAGATCAGAAGCACACTTAAGAAACAGACACCAATGAACTTTTGGAACTGAAATTTTTATTTAAAGAAAAGGCTATTACATCTGATGACCTATCCTGAACATTCTCAGGATTCACAACTCTAAATAAAAAAGAGAAGCAGAAGATATCTTGCCTGGACTAGGCATTGACCTTGAAATGTAAGACCGGACTCAACAATTGTACTGACCATGATTACTGATTCGCATAGGGGAATGCCCCTAGTTCAAGGATTATGATAGTGAACTCTGAAGGACTTAGCAAAATATTCTTGAAAAAGGTTGCCCTTAGAGTAAGAAAAGACCAAGGGTACAAGCAAGATTGGATCATCTGGACCAGGCATGATCAGATCATGAGATTGCATAATCGAAAGATTGTGAGATTCTGCTCCTGCCAGTTAGGGGATGGCATGAAGATACGATCGAATCGTATGACAGAAGAATGAAAGACGCACGATCAAGAGATTAGATGAGATAGTATAAGATTGCTTTCAACGGATAGATCATGAATGACTAATCCTATGAGATCTTTGAAAATGATGGGATTTATATCCTAACCCCAAAGGGAAAATTTTTAATCTTCACACATTTTATCAGTGTTACCTGAAGGCATCAACCTTACTCCTAATCTAGCGGAGTGGAGAGAGGATCTCGACTCATGACTTTGTTCGTGTATCTAAGGACCGATCGTAGCCATTGGAAAATGGACTACGGCCTAATCTAGACACAAATGGGTAAGATATCCTAAACTAGGCTCACACACGTGATGCACATGTGTTCGTATACTACATGCATGTGTGGGTTAATCTAGGGGTAAGGCCAAGAGTTCCCTTAGCGCGAATCCCTGTTCGATATACTGTACCAGTGTCCGGCGTATCAGTACGTGAACAAGAGATCCGTTTACGTACCATAAAGGTACTAGGCTAAGGGTGGAATGCTTCTCTAGCACAGAGGCACCAGGTGATGAAATCCCAGTCAACCATGCTAGATAACACTCCGGGTTCCTAAAATAGGACGTGTGTGCATGTGAGATGCAGGGGTTTAGATGAAAGTGATGTAAGTGTGTGCAATAAGTTCGCGCAATCTATGATGCCTTCAGGTTTTGTTAAATTAAGTTCGAGTAAAATGTGATGAGAAAATAAAACGAGACAAACTAATCTAACAAGTATAGAGTTTTTATGAGCCAGTTAAATTAAATTCAAATGAATTATCTTTTGAAATTTTAATGAAGTTAGGTGGTCCCCAGCAGAGTCGCCAGACTGTGGGACACGATCCCGCGAGAGGGGTGGGGCGCGAGCCGCCATGCACTCTCTTGGTCTCTAATACCCACGCGATTGGCGTGTGCTTCTTAGTGTTGATTTAGATTCGTCTTTTATGTGAACTTGGGATCACTAAGGCAATCCGAATTCCACATAAAAGAGACTGACAGAGTCGCCACCTAGATATGGGATCTAGGACCCGTAATTAACCAGAAATCTAGACTCGCTACCTGGTAACAAGAATGGAAGGTATGGGGATTTATCCACCACATGCACCATTCCTGCCCGATAATCGGTCTTCGATTCCAAAAGCTAACTCTTTTAAATTTATTTTAAATGGCTCATTCAACTCTATGTTAATATGCGAACTAAGTGACATGCATCCTAGAATCTAATTTCAATGTGAATCCTAGATGTGTATCTTGATTTATTAATTTGTCTGGATTCATTCTAAGTGAAAGTTCTCCTAGAATTCTAATTTCATGGAAAACCCTAACTGATTTGATTAAGTATTTACAAGAAAATTAATATACAAAACACCACAATTTGTTGTGGTGCCGACTCGCGGGTGGTATGCCATCTGACATCCAAGCTGCCTACGTACCCAAGCCTCACTGGGATCAGAGTCGACGTAGTTCGGTGCACCTAAGCTAAGCTACTTATGCCTAACTCAACTAGGACACCGACTTAAACGGATTTGACTGTTTCAACAGTTTTAAAAGTAGTTATTTAATTCAAGTTGAGGATTTTATTATCTTAGGATTTCATCTAAGATGCTGTATGATTCTTATCTAAATGCAAGTTGTTCCTTAGACTAATGCAGGTTTGCCTACATCCTAGTTTACTAGGCTTGTCTTAAGGAAAGATTGGGTGACTAGTGTAACTAGACCTATGGTACGGTTGCTATTCATAGCAAGCGTCCGTGATGAGGCTGGACTCCTAACTCTAGGACTCCCTAAAACCTAGGACACGGCACGACACCAGTGTTCCTAAATTGGGCTCTAATGGTTCTTAGATTGGAAACCATAATCCAATGGTTCCGAAAGACACAAGATAAATCGATTTAAGTTCTCGAGGTTAATGAGTTTCAGATTTCGAAGATTTTCAGTTTCTAGACATTTAAGGATTACCAATGGTTCTAGGGTTCACCAATTTCGGCCTTGAATGGCATCCAAAGGAGGGAATCGTGCGCTCTTTCCTTGTGCAATTTAATACTTAGGTTATAGCATCTTATTGCCTGGCAGAATCTCAGGATTTCCGTGGACACTAACCTCGGAGCCAACAACATGCTATAACTTAAATATTCAAATTGTCAAAGATCAAGTTGCAATTGGGATACGATTATGGATGCACGGGCCATTTTTCCAGGAAAATCTAAAGATCCTAAAATTTCTGTTTCAATGGATTAAGGAGTGAACATGTGACAGAATTTTAAAGTTCTTTAGGAATTTTTATATGATTTTCAATTAATTTCGAATTTTCCATGGATTTTATCAATTTTAAGCATATGAGCGGTTTTACAAGTGAAATTGTTGCAAATAAATTCGAAATGATTTGAAATTTCTACAGCAGCAAGATGAAAATGTATGTAGCTTACAGGATGAGTTTTGCATATTTTTACATTAAATTCACATTTAATCTTGATTAAACCATTAAATGTCCAGATTGCACAATTAACACATAAACTAGTAGAAATATAACTCTAAATTCTATGAAATTTCTACAGAAATACTATATGAATCAAAATAGCATGCAGTGAGATTTTCATGAATTTTAGAAATTATTTACTACCAATTTCGGATTTTACAATTTCCAGACCAGAGTATAAATTAACACTACATCCCATATTAAAACAGATCCAAATCACACGAAAATTTTACAGTAACAAGTAATATGGAAGATAAGACTACTGTAAAAATTTTATGAATTTTAATGATGATCTGATGTTAGTAAAAATTCTCCTAAAATCTGATAAGTTTCAAAGACAATATTAAATAATATACCAAATAAACTCCAAAAATCTTTACAAATTCATGGTAAAATGAATCAGTAACATATTATTTTCCCACGAAATTCCATTAATTTTAGAATCTGTTTGGTATATAATTTAATTTTTCTTCGTCAAAAGATGTTTTTTTGAAGAGTTTTCCATTTTTAAAACACAATTTGCGGAAAAAATCAGAAAAATTCGGAAAAATACAGAAATATTTTGAGAACAATGCACCTACCTGTGGTGAAGATCTCCGCCCAATCCAAAAAAATATAAAAAATCCTGCCGCCGCCGATCCGCTCCGCCGTCTTTCGCTTTCTCTGGAGTGTTTAGAGGGAGTGATTGAGGGAGTGAAGAGATAATGGAAGAAGAATATTAGGGAGAGGGATGGAAGAATATATTGAGGAAAGGGATTGGAGGGAGTGATTAGAAGAGATAATGGAAGAGAAAGAGATAATGGAAGATAAATTTCTTTTTTCTTTTTATGGATGGGAAGGAAGATATATATAGGGAGAGAAAGAGAGAGAGAGAGAGATATGTTGGTGGAGAGCTCATCATGTTGTCCCTCTTAGTGGAGAATCCATCATTATTGTTCTTAGTGGAGGGCCCATCATGTTTCTTAGTGGAGAATCCATCATTATTGTTCTTAGTGGAGGGCCCATCATGTTTCTTAGTGGAGAATCCATCATTATTGTTCTTAGTGGAGGGCCCATCATGTTTCTTAGTGGAGAATCCATCATTATTGTTCTTAGTGGAG
Organism: Tasmannia lanceolata; assembly: GCF_043159265.1. Taxonomy (NCBI): domain Eukaryota; kingdom Viridiplantae; phylum Streptophyta; class Magnoliopsida; order Canellales; family Winteraceae; genus Tasmannia; species Tasmannia lanceolata. The sequence continues at coordinate 10,906,559 of NW_027518714.1, read as the reverse complement.
GGCCCATCATGTTTCTTAGTGGAGAATCCATCATTATTGTTCTTAGTGGAGGGCCCATCATGTTGTCTTAGTGGAGAGCTACCATCATTGCTCTTCATAAGAGGCCTCACAAGAGGCCCCACTGAGGCCCCACAATGCGGGCCCCACAATGTGGGCCCTCGGTTGATTCGATTTTAAACAAATGTTCAATGTGGGCCCACCAAACGAGTCCAAATTTAATCAAAATGCATCATGCGGCCCCACCAAATGGGTCCAACTTTCTCGATCCAAATTTAATCGAAGCACCCAATGCGGGCCCACCAAACGGGTCCCAATTCTCTCTGGTTTAGATTTTTCTGAATAATCCTTCTCAACATTTAGCGGGAAAATACGAAACACGACGGAAACGACCAAAAATATTTAGAAATGTAACAAACGGATGCGGGAAAGAAAGACATTGGAAAACCGACGGAAAACAAACCCTAATTTCTTTATCGATTAAGGTAGAGCAAAATGGGGTGTCTACAGATACTTACACTACTCCCTTGTGAAAAGCATTGTTATATAATTTGGCACTCATCAGTTCTTGTGGGCAGCTCATATGCATGTTTATTTCATTAACACAGTCGACATTCTTATGGGACATTCCTAGCTTACCCTTATCACTTCAATGACAGATCCCTTCACCATTGCTGAGAGTGCATGTTTGTGCTTGTATCTCTTTCTACTACTTAATTCATGTTGTTTGGAATCCATTATTTTATTTTATTTTTCGCATTGATTAGATTTTGTTTACAATCAAATGATTATGATGATTGTTGGATGGTGAGAATGAGAATGGGTTAGCTTCAACTTTAAAAGTGGGTCTCGGTTTTCACTACTAGTATATATGAATGTGTCCAAAATGCCATCAGTATTAACGTTCTCATAATTTGTGCGAAGTTAATTTCTTCCATTCATCGCCAGGGCGATGAAGGCGATAGCCCAAGCCTCTTATTTTGCATAAACTGCTGCCCATAGATTCGGTTCACAAGCACATAGATATTGTCCATTTTTTGCTCACTATCTGCTGTCCATTTTGTGTATAACTGCTGCCCATAGATTCGGTTCACGAGCACATAGATATTGTCCATTTTTTGCTCACTATCTGCTGTCCATTTGGTGTATAACTGCTGCCCATAGATTCGGTTCACAAGCACATAGATATTGTCCATTTTTTGCTTACTACTTGCTGTTCATTTTGTGTATAACTGCTGCCCATAGATTTGGTTCATAAGCACAAAGCTGTTGTCCATTTTTATTCACCGCTTGCTGCTCATTATCTTGTATAAATTGCTGCCCATTATTTTGTATAAACAAGCTGTCTATTGGTTCTTTTCACTAGCACATAGTTGATGTTCATTGTAGTTCATTGTTTGATGCCCATTATTGCACATAGTTGCCACCTTTATAAGTGGTTAAATTCTTAGGTAATAATTCATGCTTGTTCAAATGTTTTAAAAGAGACTTGTCATTGATAATATTTTAAGCTGAGATGATGTCATTTCTTTAAGAAAAGTATAGACTGCTGATATCTTATTATTTTAATGTTTATGATAGTTCATTTTATATTAACGAGATCTTCCTGCAGTCTTTATTTTATATCATTGTCTCATTTGATCATTTTAAAATATTATATACAATCTTCTTGGACACCTTAAAATTCAATAATAAATGGATTGTTCAGGTGAGTTTATCTCGAAGCTTATTATACTCATTCTTTTTATTTAAATAAATTGTTAAATAGGAAGAAGGAAATCAGATGACTACTCTATTCGATGTTATCGACATGAGTACTGTCTGATTTCAAGGCGGGATGTGGAAATATTATCATGTGTATTATGATATCAGATGATTACTTTAGCATCATCTGATTTCATCCCCATATTGGGGTGGTGTTTGTGGTTGGGCATAGAAGTGTTTGATATTATTTTCTTTTACTTTATTAGGCTATCCAGCGGCTGGTCTGGACTAATTAATGTTATTTATCATTTTATGATTGCTATTAGATTGTATATTTTTCTTTGCTTGGCAATTAATTTATTTTTAGAATAAAATTTGCGATTATCTGATAGCATTTTCTTCTCTTTTTGATAGACTAACACAGTCTTATAGATTTCTGTTAAGATTCTTTAGATATTAGAATTCCCTCTCGTTGCAAGGGCGATGAAGGCGCTAGCCCAAGCCCATCCTTAGGGGACTTGCTCAGTCCAAGTTGCATACCTCTCCTTTGTATATAGGAGACTTGCCTAGTCTCATTCTCTTACTAACCCTCCTCTTTGTGCGTCGTTTGGTTTTGGGAGAACACCCTACTCGGCTTGGCTTCATACCCCTATCCTATATGGGTATCTGGTTGCACATTTGTTGCACCCTAGGGCTAGGTAGCTGTCCGGCCCGGCTGGGTGTTTTACCTTTGCCAAATATGCACAAAGTCTTTTTTTTTTCCTTGTTAATATTTTTCTCTATCCTACCTCTGTGTCTAAGAGACTTACCTAGTCTCATTTTCTTGCTAAACCTCCTCTTTGTGTATCATTTGGTTTTGGGAGAACATCCTACTCGGCTTGGCTTCATACCCCTATCCTATATGGGTATCTGGTTGCACATTTGTTGCACCCTAGGGCTAGGTAGTTGTCCGGCCCGGCTGGATGTTTTACCTTTGCTAAATATGCACAAGGTATTCCCTTATTACTTGTGAGTTTTATCTCAGCTTGATAGTCTCACTAGCACCCTTCTTTATCTCTTTTTCTTTTAGGAGACAGGCTTTGTCTCATTAGCACCTCCTTCTTAAGAATCCTATTTTCAGAGTCAGTCCTTAGCCTAGGAGTCTGTCCTTAGCTAGAGAGTCTGTTTTTCTTTCAGGAGTCAGTCCTATCATCATAGGGGTTAGGATTTTATCCAACCTCTCATCAAATCTTGTGTTTTTTCTATCCGCTCTCGTAAGGTATAGGATGCTGTCCAACCCTTGCAGAGTTGTTATTCTGTTCATTTTCCCTCCGCAAAGCATAGGATGCTGTCCAACCTTTGCGGGATATCAGGAGTCTGTCTTCCCCTTATGATGATAGGATTTGTCTCCCTTGAGTCAAAAACACTTAAAAACAACAAAAACATCTGAAAAACCAAAAATCTCAAAAATCTTGAGTCATTAGGAGTAGTTAGGAAATCTGTTTCGAACTACGTTGGCTTGATCCTCTTCCACGAGGTACGTAGTGCAGCTTGAGATTCTTATCTCAGGTCCAGCCAAACCTTAGTAAATAAATCATTTACCCATTTTAAGAAAAAATACCAAAAATCTTCAAAACCTTGTTTTCAACAAGATCTTCCTCTAGAGTTAGTAGTTTGTCCTAGATAAAGAGTTTTAGAGTTTTGAATTTGTCTTTGATGTGTTGTGTGGTTTGTTTGTGTTTGTGTTAGAGTTAGGAGTTTGTCCTAGAGTTATAGGAGCGCCTCCGTCCGGTCAGTTGGCGATCCACATCGCCAATTGATGACTAGGTCTAAGATGCGATAGATCCTACTGTTTTCCTTAGGATATACAGCCTAGCTACACATAGATTATAGGAACCACCTGCATTAGCTTAGGGCTAACCTGCATTTAGTTAAGGCATATAGGGTGTCCTAAAATCTACAATCCATTGGAATTTAAATAATCACATAAGAAGCTTTAAGAACTAGTCCGGTCTTTTAGATCGAGTCTAGGATAGAGGTCTAGATGTCTTAGGCATCATAGCTTAGAATAGGTGCGAAGAACTACGTTGCCTTGATTCTCGTGGAGGCGGGGATACGTAGGCTTCTTTGGATGAACATCAGATCATCTAAAGACTCGGGCCTAGGTATAGATTAGAGTCTTAGGGTTGTATAGTATCGAGTCATTTTTCTATGTTTTGCAGTGTTTTCTTACTTTATTGCGCAGACCTTATACTTTTTGGTGTGTCGTGCATGTGTTTGTTCATCAGAACTTAGACACCCATTAGGCATGTCACTTATAACCTAGCTATGCTTAGGTGACACATGTTTCTTTTTATTTTATCTTGTGTGCCTTTGATTTCATCTCCGAGACATGCATGATTAGATAGACGTCTTCTCGGAGATATTCATTCCCATTCCATATGATTTTCGCCCAAAGCTCTTCAAAATTATTAAGTAAATGGCATAAGAGACCAGGTGTTTGCACTTGGGCGGATGAGGTGCTCTTTAGACCTTCCGAATTCGTAACCAGGCACGAACCTTATTTTACATCTCTGGTTATCCGTTGCAACAGAGCATAGTATGGGATCCAGGGCCCATTTGCCTTTTCCTTGGATGGCGACTCTTCTTTGTTTAAGGTACGCCTCGAATCTGGGCTAGTCCCCGAATCGAGAGGTATCTCACCTTTCATATCGCCACTCATGCTGTGAGAGGCACTTCTTTCGAGAGTTCCTTGGTAGAGCTCTCCATTCACGTGGATGATCCTGAGACTTAGTGTGGGGCCCGTTCCCCGCCTCTCTCTCGGATCGGGGTCCACAGGCTGGCGACTCTGCTGGGGAAATTCTCTTTCGAGATATTGCCTAACTCTGTTAAAATGCCATTTGTTACTAATTTTGAAGAATTTTGGGCTAAAATCATTATAAATGGGAATTCAATCGCTTAGAATCCAGGGGCACCAAATGGGTGTTTAAAACAAGGGATTCACACATTGCACAGCATACATCATTTTGTTCTTCATTTTCTTTTATTGATTTTCTTATTATTGGCTCCACGGGATAGATATAATGCGTGCCTCATGGGATATCACTATCCAGATGGTGCTGTTGTATCTATTACCAAGCTATGCGCCAGTGCTGCAGTCGTAAACACTCGGTGTACTTGTGTTTACAGCAGCCGGTGAGCAATGAAGCATACTGTATATAACACTCGGTGTACTTGTGTTATATACTTAAAGTATGGATCATATGCATAGTACCTGATTGAGTCCGGAGCTCTACTTTCATTTTACATATATTATGTACATGGATATATATGTTGATTAAGTAAAACCCAATTAGGATCTGCATGTGCTTATATATATATTGCATTCATATAAGGACGAACATGTGTTGCTCACACATGTTGGAGCTTAGATTTAGGAGCCATGTCCTATTTCTTAGATTATTGTAGCTCACCTTATGTGACTACATCGCAGTCCTAATACACTCACATGTCTGTCTTGAGTCAAGCTTCTTGACTCTATGGAATCATATTTAGGGCTGGTGCCCCTGGTTAGGATATATATGTATATATCTATATTTTGATTATCAGATTAGAGCCTACTCATTAGTGAGGCTTCCTTATCTAATCAAATTAGTCATATCAGTCCGTTCTTCGGATCTAGACCCGACCAGTGGCTTTTACTTGCCCTCTCATGGTCGTGGCCTATCTTTTGCTCTAGTCATGGAGATTTTGTCCATATATCTTTTGATTATAAGATTAGGACCTACTTTCTAGTAGAGATTCCTAGCTTGAATCAATCAGTCGTGTATATTCATCTCTCAGATCTAAACCTAGCTAGTGGCTTCTACCTGTCACACTCATAGCTATGGTTTATTCCTTGACCTAATGATGATAAGTATTACCTGTTTTCATCCTTTAAATTCAAGCCTCATTTATCCATTCTTTTGTTGTATTACTCAGATTATTGTTCGTCCTGTCTTAGATATGGTTGATAGCCTGTCTGCTGTCTCTATGACCATAGTCTATCATTATTGATCTTTTTGATCGTACATTTTGTCGTCCACCTTTCAGATTTAGATCCGGTCTATGATCTACTTTTGTCATTTTTATGACCGTGGTCTCTTCCCTGAGTTTCTGATCATCTTTGATCATCAATGGAACATTTGATGTCGCCAATTATATCCTTCTTGTGATTTTTGGTTAAATCCATCTTTATTCTTTGTTTATTCCAAGTTATTCTCCATTCCCTAATTATCCCATCCTATTCTTTGTGTTTAGGTTAAATCATGGCGAATAATTTGTTGAAAGGCTGGATAAGCGAGACTATTGGGGCTCTTCCGCTAGAATCCTCGGATAGGAGTATGGCTGATCGGTTCATCTGTGCCTTCAGTCATTTGAGTGTTTCCGATATAAATTGGAAGTTTCTCCAAGCAGCCGCTAGATCCTGGGATCCTAATCTGCATGTTTTTCGATTTGGATCATTCGAGCTTTGTCCTATATTCGAAGATTGGTGTGCTTTATTAGAGCTCCCAACAGATGGACTTTGGATACAATCTTCGAACATAGATTCCTCTCATTCCATTTTTTGCAAGCTATTCAAAAATCAAACCGTTGATGCACTTTCATGCTTAACGGATACGTGTGTACAAGTTCAAAACCTCATCACCCTTTTTTCTGAAAACGTCGATCCTACCAACTCTCGTTTTCAGAGTTGTCGACGCAATGCTTTGATTTTTAGTGTCTTTGCGCGATATGTCATTCGGAAAAACCCTCGTGTTGCTCCGTTAACCTTGTTAACTGTGGTAGACCAAATTAACAAAGGGAGGAATCCTATCCCTACCATGTTAGTGTGGTACCCTGATCCCGCGAGAGGTGTGTGGGGCGCGAGCTGCCGCTCTCTCTCTCTTGGTCTCTCGTATCCACGCGATTGGCGTGTGTTTTTAATTGTTGATTGTAATTCGTCTTTAATGTGAACTTGGGATCACTAAGGCAATCCGAATTCCACACGAAAGAGACTGACAGAGTCGCCACCTAGATGTGGGATCTAGGACCCGTAATTAACCAGAAATCTAGACTCGCTACCTGGTTACGAGAATGGAAGGTATGGGGAGTTATCCGCCACATGCACCATTCCTGCCCGATAATCGGTCTTCGATTCCAAAAGCTAATTCTTTTAAATTTATTTTAAATGGCTCATTCAACTCTATGTTAATGTGCGAACTAAGTGACATGCATCCTATGATCTAATTTTAATGTGAATCCTAGATGTGTATCTTGATTTATTAATTTGTCTGGATTCATTCTAAGTGAAAGTTCTCCTAGAATTCTAATTTCATGGAAAATCCTAAGTGATTTGATTAAGCATTTACAAGAAAATTAATATACAAAACACCACAATTTGTTTGTGGTGCCGACTCGCGGGTGGTATGCCATCAGACATCCAAGCTGCCTACGTACCCAAGCCTTACTGGGATCAGAGTCGACGTAGTTCGGTGCACCTAAGCTAAGCTACTTATGCCTAACTCAACTAGGACACCGACCTAGACGGGATTGACTGTTTCAACAGTTTTAGGAGAAGTTATTTAATTCAAGTTGAGGATTTTATTATCTTAAGATTTCATCTAAGATGCTATATGATTCTCATCTAAATGCAAATGGTCCCTTAGACTAATGCAGGTTTGCCTACATCCTAGTTTACTAGGCTTGTCCTAGGGAAAGATTGGGTGACTAGTGTAACTAGACCTATGGCACGGTTGCTATACATAGCAAACGTCCGTGATGAGGCTGGACTCCTAACTCTAGGACTCCCTAAAACTTAGGACACGACACGACACCAGTGTTCCTAAAGTGGGCTCTAATGGTTCTTAAGACGGAAACCATAATCCAATGGTTCCGAGAGACACAAGACAAATCGATTTAAATTCTCGAGGTTAATGAATTTTAGATTTCAAGGATTTTCAGTTTTTGGACATTCAAGGATTACCAATGGTTCTAGGGTTCACCAGTTTCGGCCCAGGATAGCATCCAAGGAAGGGAATCGTGCGCTCTTTCCTTGCGCAATTTAATACTTAGGTTATAGCATCTTATTGCCTGGCATATCTCAGGATTTTCGTGGACAGTGAACCTCGGAGCCAACAACGTGCTATAGCTTAAGTATTCAAATTGTCAAAGATCGGTTGCAATTGGGATACGATTATGGATGCATTGGCCATTTTTCCAGGGAAATCTAAAGATCCTAAGATTTCTGTTTCAATGGATTAAGGATTTAATATATGACAAAGATTTAAGGTTCTTTAGAGATTTTCAGGTGATTTTCAATTAATTTCGGATTTTCAATGGATTTTATCAATTTTAAGCATATGAGTGATTTTACAAGTGAAATTGTTGCAAACGAATTCGAAATGAGTTGAAACTTATACAGAAGCAAGATATGATGAGATGTAGCTTGCTGGAAGATTTTTACAGATTTTTACATTAAGCTCATATTTAATTTTGATTTAACAATTAATTGACCAGATTGCAAAAATAACACAGAAACTACTAGAAATAGAAATCTAAATTCCATGAAATTTCTACATTAGTAAGATATAAGTGAAATTAGCATGCTGTGAGATTTTCATGAATTTAAAAAACTATTTACTATCAGTTTCGGATTTTTCAATTGTTAGACCAGATTATGAATTAACACTACATCCCATGTAAAACAAGATCCAAAGTAATTGAAACTTTTATAGAAGCAAGAAATTTGAAATATAAGACTACTGTAAAAATTTTAAGAATTTTCTTTGTGATCTGATGTCAGTAAAAATTCCCCCAAAATCTGCTGATTTTCAAAGAAAGCATAAAATTATATACCAAACAAAATCCAAAAATTCTCACAAATTCATGGTAGAATGTATCATTATCATATTATTTTCCCACGAAATTTCATTATTTTTGGAATCTGTTTAGTATAACGTTTAGTTTTCTTTGTTAAAAATCATGCAAAAATCCGAAAATATACCAAATAATTCTAAAAAAATTCCGAGAACGGTGTACCTACCTGTGATCGAAATCCTCGCCGAATCCGAGAGCCGAAAAACTCGAAAATCCCGTCTCCGTGCGATCGCTTCCGCTTTCTTTCTCTTTTTCCTTCTTTTTTGTTTCTTTTTCTTCTTTTCTTGTTTCTTTTTCTTTCTTTTTTTCTTTTCAACCCCACATAGCCACTTTGTTAGAACTCATGATAGAAGAGAAATGAGTTCTCTCCCTTACTCACCCTCATTGAACCATTTATAGCAAAGGAATGGGAGGGTGGTGGCCACCATTGTGGACTTATTCCATGGTAGGTGGCCACCATTGTGGACATATTCCATGGTAGGTGGCCACCATTGTGGACATTGAATTTTGACATGTGTGTGGCCCCATGCATGTTTTTTTTTTTAAAGTCCTTTTGAGTAGGTAAAAGATAACCCAAGTGGGTCCCATATGTGACCAAATTCCCAATTGTGCATAAAATCATATGCCCCACTCCAAAGTATGATCGGAACCGTTCATTTGATGGGCAACAATGTGATTTAATTTGTGCTCCGCTAATCAATCCTATGGGCTGATCCAAGCCATCCAATAGATCAAAATGTGAATATGTTACCCCATTTTTAAATCACTCCCATTTGATGATCCGAACCGTCCATTTGATGGGCGACAATTGATGATCTTGACCGTTCAAATAGTGGGCTGCGATGTGATTTAATTTGTGCTCCACTAATCAATCCTATGGGCTGATCCAAACCATCCAATAGATCAAAATGTGAATATGTTACCCCATTTTTAAATCACTCCCATTTGATGATCCGAACCGTCCATTTGATGGGCGACAATTGATGATCTTGACCGTTCAAATGGTGGGTCGCAATGTAAATTGGTTGTGCCCCCTTAAATCATTCCTCTATGACGATCCAGACCATCCAATTGATGGGTCCCCTACCTAAGTAGGTTGTGTCCTCCTAAATCATTTCAATGGGCTGATCCGAGTAACTCAACCTGATGATCGTAACAAAATTGGTTGTTAAAACGACTTCTCTGAGATCTTGACCGTTCTCTTGATGATCATCTTTAGGTGTTGGATCGAAGTAGGTTCAAAACTCATTTTTCACTAAAACAATGCGCGGGCCACCCTGTTTGATCCAAATCTAAACAAATGCTCAAGACGGGCCCATCAATCGGATCCAAATTCTCTCTTGCTCGGATTCTTGGGAATAACCTTTCTCAACAATTATCAGGACGACACAAAACATGACAAAAATAACCAAAAAGATCGAGAAAACAAGAGGAGCGGACACGGGAATGGAAAACACTAAAGGAGACTGATAACAAGAACACTAACTTCTTTGTTGATTAAAACAAAACAAAATGGGGTGTCTACAGATGCCCCTCTTTGGTAGAGATGACGTAGTCATTGAATACCAAAGTTAAAAATGACAGAACCATTTTGCGTAGCTTTAATCGACAAAGGACTCTACACAAAACGGAACCGACGCAAACATTTACTACCTAATGCAAGACCCTAAACGAAGTCCTAGAATTGGAATGCAATAAAAAAAATCCCGCTGCGGTGCCGCTCACAAACGGGCAACGAGAGAATGAGATACCGCTCACAAGCGGGCTCAAGGAGAAGACGAGACCATTCGCAAATGGACTCGAGAAATGAGGCACCGTTCACAAACGGGTTCAAAGAAAAGACGAGACCATTCACAAATGGACTCGAGAAATGAGGCACCGTTCACAAACGGGCTCAAGGAGGACCTGAGACCATTCACAAATGGACTCAGAAAATGAGACACCGTTCACAAACGGGTTCAAGGAGAAGACGAGACCATTCACAAATGGACTCGAGAAATGAGGCACCTTTCACAAAAGGGCTCAAAGAGGACCTGAGACCATTCACAAATGGACTCAGAAAATGAGACACCGTTCACAAACGGGTTCAAGGAGAAGACGAGACCATTCACAAATGGACTCGAGAAATGAGGCACCTTTCACAAAAGGGCTCAAAGAGGACATGAGACCATTCACAAATGGACTCAGAAAATGAGACACCGTTCACAAACGGGTTCAAGGAGAAGACGAGACCATTCACAAATGGACTCGAGAAATGAAGCACCTTTCACAAAAGGGATCAAAGAGGACATGAGACCATTCACAAATGGACTCAGAGAATGAGACACCGTTCACAAACGGGTTCATGGAGAAGACGAGACCATTCACAAATGGACTCGAGAAATGAGGTACCTTTCACAAAAGGGCTGAAAGAGGACATGAGACCATTCACAAATGGACTCAAAGAATGAGACACCGTTCACAAACGGATTCAAGGAGAAGACGAGACCATTCACAAATGGACTCGAGAAACGAGGCCCCATTCACAAATGGGCTCGAAGAATTTAGAGAATTTTTATGAACTTGAATTTGTCGTAGGATTGGATTTTTTTGAATTAAGGATTTGGATTTGATAAATTTTTTATTTTTGGGAAATGAGGTACCGTCCGTAAACGGGCTCAAGGAGAAGACGAGACCATTCACAAATGGCATCGAGAAAAAAGGCATCGTTCACAAACGGGCTCGAAGAATTTAGAGATTTTCCATGAATTTGAATTTGACGTAGGATTGGATTTTTTTTTTGAATTGGGATTTGATTTGATGAATTTTTTATTTTTTTATTTTTTTTAATTTTTGAACTTAATGAAATCGGGGACATTATAGATCGTGCCTGACAAAGATATTGGAAACTAGGACTTTGACGAATGATGAAACGGCAAACCTTAGGAACGAAGAACCATTACTAACAAGAATGGATCAGAAACACTTTTATGAAACTTCAACAAGATTTTTCTCAAAGAGACTGCTGGTCTTGTCTTCTGGGGATTTTGATAACTGAAACCTTGAAGAAGATATTTGAGATTGGTAATCTAGAACAACGGCTCTCTTGGATATAATCAAACTAACTGGAAGGAAATTCTGAATTTTAGCGGTTCATCTTTCTGAGAAATTGGCTTAACCATCTTTGCATCTGAGGTTCTTCCAAGCTTAAGGTGCCTTCCTGGGGTATGATCTTTTTACGGAAGCTGGGCTTTCTGATGTTTCTACTTCTGAATTTTTCTGAGCTGATCTTCTTTGAAATGAAGTTGTTTGACTAAATTCTCGAGCTCTTTCAGGTATAATTGCAGGGAGCTGCCTAGGCCTGGCCTCCTTCACCAAGACAGTTACATCATTTGGACATAGGAACGACAATTGACTCTTTCTAAAGAGAAAACTTAGATGAAAGGCACTACTCAAAGGATTGAGCAGCCCTGAAGGAGTGAACTTAGAATAATAAAGATTGACTGACTATACTGACAAACATAGTGATGCTTCTGACTTAGTTAATGTTTTGTTTGGTAAGTCTATCCTTGCAAGGAATAGTTTTTCAATTGGTAAACACCGGACTTCTTCCTCGAAACAGTAATGCCTCAAGAATTTAATTACGACCCCTAAGATTGCTTAGCTTCAATGCCCCCAGTTTTGAGGATATCACTTGAATTTGCTTGAACTTCAGTTGATCTTCAGTCTTGATACCGGCTGTAGCCTTCTTATAATGATTCTCTTACCGTGACCAAGTCACCTCTTCAGGGTTTTTAACTTGGCGGACCGCGCTAGCCTTAACTTTTGCCTGAACCACCTTTCTAGGTTTTCGATCCAGCAGGCTATCCCCTTAGCTTTTGCCTAAGCCGCCCTTTCGGGTTTTCAACTTAGCAGGGGAATGATCTTAAATTTTGCCTAGACCGCCCTTTCAGGTTTTCAGTCTAGCAGATCTTCAAACTCCGTTATTTTTCTTATTCATCATCATTTCATTTTTTTATTGTATCTCAGGACCTAGCTCATTAGTTCTGAACACCAGAAGGACTTTTATAGGTAAGATAGGGCTTTTCAAAGAATGGCTTAAGGCTCAACAAAGATTTCGACCGAACCTGTGAACAGGTCGCCTACATATCCCAAGGTAGGAATCAGGTCGTGTGTAGTTCAGGGCGAATGCCCCTAGTTTGAAGATAAATTGTTTGATTTTTTTTTCCTTTTTTCTTTTCTTTCTGGAACAATTAACTTCTCTTCTTTTGGAACTTGTCCCTCTCTTTTTTTTTTTTGAAAGGATTGAATTTCTTTTCCTTTTTGAATCGACCGAACTCGGTTCAACCGAGTTGCCTACGTACCCCAGTATAGGGATCAGGTCTCGCGTAGTTCGGGGGAATGCCCCAAGTTTGATGGGTTTTCAAGAAAATTTGATTTAGGCTCGAAGGGTTTGCAAATCGGTATTCTTTTGACATTGGGTTTTGATTTTGGGATTTAATCGGCCAAAGGAGGCCTTTCGATGTTCAGATTGGGAATCGATCTAGGTTACTAGAGTCCCTCTGGTACTGATTATTTTTTTTTTCTTTTGTTTTTTTTTTTTCGCGGAGTTTGACGGCATTTCCAGGTAAGAGATAATGGATCTTCTTCTTTCAAGATTCTAATACGTGCTTTTGACTTTCATAGAGCGAAACTTGTTCTTTGACATCCTCCATCTATGGATTCATACTCTCGATATCTGATGATCACTTTTCATTGTTTGCTCTTGAACTTTTCATCTTGAATTTGTTGGCTTTATGAATTTGAGAACCAAAGTCATTGATTGGAAATATGAAAGTTGTTTCCACTCTATGCCCCTTGTATAGCATATATCTTCTCACTTTCTTCATTTTCTTTGAGCTTTCCAACTATGTCTTGCCCCTGGTATCGGTTGTAGCTTTTCTAGACAATCATCTTATTCTTGAAATAATTTTATCAATTCTTCACACTCTTCAGAGGGTAATGTATTTTCAATCGGCATTCACTGAATCAAAGTTTCAGTGCCAGTGTTTATCATTTCAATTTCATCTTTGAAAGGTTGGGATTGGCGCTCCTCCTCTCGTTCAAGTAATTGCTGTGACTCAAGTGGAGTTTCGTCAATTTTGTCCTCATTTGAGGAGGGAGTCTTATTTTAAGATCAGAAGCACACATAAGAAACAGACACAAGTGAACTTTTTGGAACTGACTGAAATTTTATTTAAAGAAAAGCTATTACATCAGACGACCTATCTTGAACATGCTCAGGATTCACAACTCTTAAATAAGAAAGGGAAACAGAAGATAACTTGCCTGGACTAGGCATTGACCTTTAATTGTAAGACCGGACTCAACAATTATACTGACCATGATGACTGACTCAACATAAAATAGCAAGTGACTAAAACTTTAACTGCTACAACTGTTTGGCGTTGAAGGCTCGGCGAAGGCTGGCTCGTATCGGGATAGCAGCTACTAGAACATCTCCACTGTCTGCATCTTCCTCTTCTTCAAAAGGTTCCGACCCAGACGTTTCAAAGGTAGGTTCTAAGGCACAGATAAGAGTGAGAGGATCAAATTTTGGGTCCCCTATGGTTATAGCATTAACAACAGCAGCAGGGTTTGCATGACCAGGTAATGAGTTATCAGGTTTTGGCTCGAACACAAGATCTTTGTTGTCGAGCAACCTCTGGATCCTGAATTTTAGGGCAACGCAATTATCAGTGAGATGGCCGGAATTTCTATGGTATTCGCAGTGTTGATCTGTTCGCCAATTTGCTGGTAAAGGATTAGGAAGAGCCCTAATGTCGGGCAGGATTATGCGACCTGAGGCTAGACACTCCTTGAGTATCTCAGATGGTGGAAGAGGGAGAGGGGTAAATTTTGTCTGGGCCTGTGGTCGAGGTGCGACAGCAGGTTGGGTATAGTCCATCACCATGGGGTTCTGAGATTTTGAAGGCTGAGGCTTGGAGCAGGAAAGGTTATTAATTTCAGCTGATGGAGACTTCCTGAATTCTCTGGTATTCGGGTTACTTCGGTTGAATACACCTTGAGCCATAGCCTCTTCTATTTGGGTGCCTGCCACGATAAAGTGTTTGAAGTCCGGATAATACTGCAACGACATGTGATACTGGAGCTGGGGGGAAATATTTTTCATGATTATTTGGACCTGCTCTTCCTCAGAAGGGCGCTCCATCATCTGCGCTGCTGTTCTCCTCCATCTTTTCACAAAAATTAGGAAGGACTCCCTCGAGTCTTGCTTGGTCCTTTCCAAATCCTTTCTGGTGATTTCTGTACCATCATCATATTTGAACTGCCTGATGAATTGCTCGCCGATATCCTTCCATGTCTTGTAACGAGTCTTGTCCAAGACCATGAACCACCTCCTGGCAACCTTGGTCAGGGAAACCGGGAACAATTGAGCCATTTGCTCAGAAGATAAGCCTTGAGGCTGACACATGATGGTGAACATTTGCAAATGTGTGATTGGACAACCCACACCATCATATTTATCAAAGTCCGGCATTTGAAAATTGGCTGGGAGACGGATTTCTGGGAACAGTGTGAGATCACTCGGATTGAAACCACCTTGGTCTTGAAACTGAATGTCCTGAACCTTCCTGGTAAGACTTTCTAATTTCTCCATAACTACTTTATCAACCATGGACTGAGAAGGCCTGCTGCGATTTTCGCTGTACTGCTCTTTTTCAAAATCTTCTTCAGTTTTGTCAGGGATAGGAATGAACACTGGCTGGGCAGGTGCGGCTGAAGTAACTGTATGGTGCATGGACCCTTTATCTTTGGACAACGATGGCCCCAACTTTTCAGAAAGCTGGGCCTTGATAACTCGGTTCTCTTCTTTGAGTTCTTGAAGCTGCTGGAGAATCAAGGTAAGAGTATCGATAATGGCAGCGGGTGGAAGACCATCTTGGTTGTCTGCCATTGGCGAAGATGAGGTTGAGAAAGAAGGAGATGCTGGGATTCTCAGGGAAGGTGGCGGAGAGACAGATTTTCTCTTTAACCGTGAAGAAATCCGAACCCAAGGAGTAGCAGGGTTAGCTATGGTGTTTACTGCTCTGTCATGGAAATAATGAACACGAGGTATATGAGCTTGACATTCATGGAGTGTTTCTTCTCAATGACTGAAAAATATTACACATTTAAGCAAGTAATTGGGATAATAGAATGAATCCTAAAGGACCAAGACATGACAATGATGACAGATTCGCATAGGGGAATGCCCTTAGTTCAAGGATTATGAGAGTAAACTCTGAAGGATTTAGCAGAAATATTCTTGAAAAAGGTAGCCCCTAGAGGAGGAACAGACCAGGGGTACAAGCAAGATTGGATTATCTGGACCAGGCATGATCAGATCATGAGAACGCATAATCGAAAGATTGTGAGATTCTGCATCTGCCAGTTAGGGGATGGCATGAAGATACGATCGAATCGTATGACAGAAGAACGAAAGGCGCACGATCAAAAGATTAGATGAGATAGCATAAGATTGCTTTCAACGGATAGATCATGAATGACTAATCCTATGAGATCTTTGGAAATGATGGGATTTATATCCTAACCCAAAGGGAATTTTTTTTTTTTCACATTTTATCAGTGTTACCTGAAGGCATCAACCTTAATCCTAATCTATCGGAGTGGAGAGAGAATCTCGACTCATGACTTTGTTCGTGTATCTAAGGACCGATCGTGACCATTGGAAGATGGACCACGGCCTAATCTAGACACCAATGGGTAGGATATCCTAAACTAGGCTCACACACATGATGCACATGTGTTCGTATACTACATGCATGTGTGGGTTAATCTAGGGGTAAGGCCAAGAGTTCCCTTAGCGCGAATCCCTGTTCGATATACTGTACCAGTGTCCGGCGTATCAGTACGTGAACAAGAGATCCGTTTACGTACCATAAAGGTACTAGGCTAAGGGTGGAATGCTTCTCTAGCACAGAGGCACCAGGTGATGAAATCCCAGTCAACCATGCTAGATAACACTCCGGGTTCCTAAAATAGGACGTGTGTGCACGTGAGATGCAAGAGTTTAGATGCAAGTGATGTAAGTGTGTGCAATATGTTTGCGCAATCTATGATGCCCTCAGGTTTTGTTAGGTTAAGTTCGAGTAAAATGTGATGAGAAAATAAAACAAGACAAACTAATCTAACAAGTATAGAGTTTTTATGAGCCAGTTAAATTAAATTCAAATGAATTATCTTTTGAAATTTTAATGAAGTTAGGTGGTCCCCAGCAGAGTCGCCAGACTGTGGTACCCTGATCCCGCGAGAGGGGTGTGGGGCGCGAGCCGCCGCTCTCTCTCTCTTGGTCTCTCGTATCCACGCGATTGGCGTGTGTTTTTAATTATTGATTTGAATTCGTCTTTCATGTGAACTTGGGATCACTAAGGCAATCCGAATTCCACACGAAAGAGACTGACAGAGTCGCCACCTAGATGTGGGATCTAGGACCCGAAATTAACCAGAAATCTAGACTCGCTACCTGGTTACGAGAATGGAAGGTATGGGGAGTTATCCGCCACATGCACCATTCCTGCCCGATAATCGGTCTTCGATTCCAAAAGCTAACTCTTTTAAATTTATTTTAAATGGCTCATTCAACTCTATGTTAATGTGCGAACTAAGTGACATGCATCCTATGATCTAATTTCAATGTGAATCCTAAATGTGTATCTTGATTTATTAATTTGTCTGGATTCAATCTAAGTGAAAGTTCTCCTAAAATTCTAATTTCATGGAAAGTCCTAAGTGATTTGATTAAGCATTTACAAGAAAATTAATATACAAAACACCACAATTTGTTTGTGGTGCCGACTCGCGGGTGGTATGCCATCAGACATCCAAGCTGCCTACGTACCCAAGCCTCACTGGGATCAGAGTCGACGTAGTTCGGTGCACCTAAGCTAAGCTACATATGCCTAACTCAACTAGGACACCGATCTAGACGGGATTGACTGTTTCAACAGTTTTAAGAGAAGTTATTTAATTCAAGTTGAGGATTTTATTATCTTAGGATTTCATCGAAGATGCTATATGATTCTTATCTAAATGCAAGTTGTCCCTTAAACTAATGCAGGTTAGCCTACATCCTAGTTTACTAGGCTTGTCCTAGGGAAAGATCGGGTGACTAGTGTAACTAGACCTATGGCACGGTTGCTATACATAGCAAACGTCCGTGATGAGGCTGGACTCCTAACTCTAGGACTCCCTAAAACTTAGGACACGACACGACACCAGTGTTCCTAAAGTGGGCTCTAATGGTTCTTAAGACGGAAACCATAATCCAATGGTTCCGAGAGACACAAGACAAATCGATTTAAATTCTCGAGGTTAATGAATTTTAGATTTCAAGGATTTTCAGTTTTTGGACATTCAAGGATTACCAATGGTTCTAGGGTTCACCAGTTTCGGCCCAGGATAGCATCCAAGGAAGGGAATCGTGCGCTCTTTCCTTGCGCAATTTAATACTTAGGTTATAGCATCTTATTGCCTGGCATATCTCAGGATTTTCGTGGACAGTGAACCTCGGAGCCAACAACGTGCTATAGCTTAAGTATTCAAATTGTCAAAGATCGGTTGCAATTGGGATACGATTATGGATGCATTGGCCATTTTTCCAGGGAAATCTAAAGATCCTAAGATTTCTGTTTCAATGGATTAAGGATTTAATATATGACAAAGATTTAAGGTTCTTTAGAGATTTTCAGGTGATTTTCAATTAATTTCGGATTTTCAATGGATTTTATCAATTTTAAGCATATGAGTGATTTTACAAGTGAAATTGTTGCAAACGAATTCGAAATGAGTTGAAACTTATACAGAAGCAAGATATGATGAGATGTAGCTTGCTGGAAGATTTTTACAGATTTTTACATTAAGCTCATATTTAATTTTGATTTAACAATTAATTGACCAGATTGCAAAAATAACACAGAAACTACTAGAAATAGAAATCTAAATTCCATGAAATTTCTACATTAGTAAGATATAAGTGAAATTAGCATGCTGTGAGATTTTCATGAATTTAAAAAACTATTTACTATCAGTTTCGGATTTTTCAATTGTTAGACCAGATTATGAATTAACACTACATCCCATGTAAAACAAGATCCAAAGTAATTGAAACTTTTATAGAAGCAAGAAATTTGAAATATAAGACTACTGTAAAAATTTTAAGAATTTTCTTTGTGATCTGATGTCAGTAAAAATTCCCCCAAAATCTGCTGATTTTCAAAGAAAGCATAAAATTATATACCAAACAAAATCCAAAAATTCTCACAAATTCATGGTAGAATGTATCATTATCATATTATTTTCCCACGAAATTTCATTATTTTTGGAATCTGTTTAGTATAACGTTTAGTTTTCTTTGTTAAAAATCATGCAAAAATCCGAAAATATACCAAATAATTCTAAAAAAATTCCGAGAACGGTGTACCTACCTGTGATCGAAATCCTCGCCGAATCCGAGAGCCGAAAAACTCGAAAATCCCGCCTCCGTGCGATCGCTTCCGCTTTCTTTCTCTTTTTCCTTCTTTTTTGTTTCTTTTTCTTCTTTTCTTGTTTCTTTTTCTTTCTTTTTTTCTTTTCAACCCCACATAGCCACTTTGTTAGAACTCATGATAGAAGAGAAATGAGTTCTCTCCCTTACTCACCCTCATTGAACCATTTATAGCAAAGGAATGGGAGGGTGGTGGCCACCATTGTGGACTTATTCCATGGTAGGTGGCCACCATTGTGGACATATTCCATGGTAGGTGGCCACCATTGTGGACATTGAATTTTGACATGTGTGTGGCCCCATGCATGTTTTTTTTTTTAAAGTCCTTTTGAGTAGGTAAAAGATAACCCAAGTGGGTCCCATATGTGACCAAATTCCCAATTGTGCATAAAATCATATGCCCCACTCCAAAGTATGATCGGAACCGTTCATTTGATGGGCAACAATGTGATTTAATTTGTGCTCCGCTAATCAATCCTATGGGCTGATCCAAGCCATCCAATAGATCAAAATGTGAATATGTTACCCCATTTTTAAATCACTCCCATTTGATGATCCGAACCGTCCATTTGATGGGCGACAATTGATGATCTTGACCGTTCAAATAGTGGGCTGCGATGTGATTTAATTTGTGCTCCACTAATCAATCCTATGGGCTGATCCAAACCATCCAATAGATCAAAATGTGAATATGTTACCCCATTTTTAAATCACTCCCATTTGATGATCCGAACCGTCCATTTGATGGGCGACAATTGATGATCTTGACCGTTCAAATGGTGGGTCGCAATGTAAATTGGTTGTGCCCCCTTAAATCATTCCTCTATGACGATCCAGACCATCCAATTGATGGGTCCCCTACCTAAGTAGGTTGTGTCCTCCTAAATCATTTCAATGGGCTGATCCGAGTAACTCAACCTGATGATCGTAACAAAATTGGTTGTTAAAACGACTTCTCTGAGATCTTGACCGTTCTCTTGATGATCATCTTTAGGTGTTGGATCGAAGTAGGTTCAAAACTCATTTTTCACTAAAACAATGCGCGGGCCACCCTGTTTGATCCAAATCTAAACAAATGCTCAAGACGGGCCCATCAATCGGATCCAAATTCTCTCTTGCTCGGATTCTTGGGAATAACCTTTCTCAACAATTATCAGGACGACACAAAACATGACAAAAATAACCAAAAAGATCGAGAAAACAAGAGGAGCGGACACGGGAATGGAAAACACTAAAGGAGACTGATAACAAGAACACTAACTTCTTTGTTGATTAAAACAAAACAAAATGGGGTGTCTACAGTTAGCAGAGACCTTCTTAGGACTAGATCTTATTGCTTCCCAAGAGATCAAGGACAATTTCTATGGATGTGTCAAGTTGTTGTATGTCTGGCTTAGTGAAAAACTTCAAATTCTTCAGCGACAAAGCCAAAATCCATATACCCTGAAGAATTTCCATACCTGGAAACCAATAGCCCATCAACCTAAGTCCATTGATGAATGGCACAATTGGTTGCAACATGTAGAGGAGAATCAGTTTCGCTGGGTAAGTCATTCATGTTTCCATGTTTTTACTAGCACTTACCCGCATTCATTTGTTTACCTCATGGGTACCGAGAAATCTTCCTTTTATGCACCCATGCGAATTCTCCACCAGATTACGGGAATTCCGTGTTCTCCCGGAATCATAGTCCCTCCTCTTTGTGAAGATCTCACTCCTGACCTTATCCGATCCATTGTGGCTGCTTGGGGAAACAAAAATGTAGAAAGAAGGTTAGGTTTATCTCGCAAATTCCGACGTGGAGAAGTATCGGAAAAGCCCGCAAGCAAAAGAGTTCGGATTGAGGAACCTTGAAGATCCGCATCATGTTTTGTTATTCTGATTTTTGCATCTCTCATTTTTGTCAGTCTGCTTATCCAGCTGTGATCAGAGATTAATATTTTTCATCCTTTGTAATCACAATTCGAATTTTATTAATGAAAGTGTGTTTTTGTCTCTTTTGTCATTATTTGATCAAAATAGTTTATCTCGATTATCAAAATTTTAATCTAGTGTTTATATTTCCATATCAGGATTCTTGATTGAGCAGCCATTGCTCCTAAGAAAATCCTCGTTTCAAAATCAACCTGGTCCCGTCAGTCCGCTGATTCCAGGCTGAGTCGTTTTTCTTCCTCACCAATTTCTTTTACCTCCCCTGCATTACCTTTCTCCAATATCCAGGAAATCCCTTCGCCTGTCCAATTTCCTATTGCACCGATGGCTGACTCTGGAAACGCTATAGCTGAGATGAGTGAGATGATGAAGGCTATGCTTCAACAGATGAATAATATGAATGAAGAGATAGCCCGTCTGAAAAATGACAGAGAGTCTACTTCCAGAGAACATGTAGCTCAGCACCCATCAGTTATACCTCCTCCCCCTCCTGCAATGGCCGGACCTGCGGTCTTGAACGTCGAAGACGATCTTGATAATGAGCAGTATGAAGAAGAAAATCGTCATCCTAATCTGAATAGAGCCAATGAGGACAGAGCGATGGCGGACAGAATGGATAGGCTGGCCCAAGAGATGGAAAACATAAAATTTCAAGGCCCGAAAAAGTTGAACATGGCCGATTTTATGTTGTATCCGGGAGTCACATTGCCTCCTAGATTCAAAGTTCCGGACATGGATAAATACGATGGGACCGGGTGTCCTCGAAGCCATCTAATGTCAGTTCTTCCGCTTTTACAACAGCATGGTCTATCTCCGG
The DNA here is from genome assembly GCF_043159265.1 of Tasmannia lanceolata. Taxonomy (NCBI): domain Eukaryota; kingdom Viridiplantae; phylum Streptophyta; class Magnoliopsida; order Canellales; family Winteraceae; genus Tasmannia; species Tasmannia lanceolata. The sequence continues at coordinate 10,884,708 of NW_027518714.1, read as the reverse complement.
AGCAAGTTGCTCTATTATTTCCTAGATCCCTTGTTGGAACAGCTAAGAAGTGGTTCCTGAGTTTGAAAACAGAGGAGATCCGAACTCTAGAGAGTATTGCAAACAGGTTCGTCGAACAATTCTCTATGGAAGAGGGGATCGATGTAACTAAGAGAGATTTGAAGGCTTTGAAACAAGGCCATAATGAAACTTTTACTTCCTTCATCCGTAGATGGAGAAGGAAAGCTGCCCAGATGACTCATCGGTTGTCAGATGAGGATCAGATCAAGATTGTGGTGAAAAACCTATTGTAGACACCCCATTTTGACAGCGCCCTAAACCCGTGTATCCGAATGAAATCCCGAGGTCAGGCGGAAAATGAATGGAATTAATCTGAGCCTAACCCGATTGGCAGTTGGAAATCTCAACCCGAATTTCACGAATCAACCCAGGTCGCACCCCAACCCGTGTCTCGAGCTCGAGCCGGGCGTAGTTTAAAGAAATATAAAAGGGAGTATGAATTAGCAGGGCATGGGTGTGCCAATACTGGCTTACCATAGGCAAATAAAAAAAAAAGAAAAAAAAAAAAGATTTTTATTCCGCCCCCTGTTTCTACCCGAGCCACCCCCCTGTAAGGATAAGAGTAGTTAAAATACACTAGATGGGGTTGTCTAGAGCAAAAAGGGGGGGGGGCAAGTATATCACTCTTCAAAATAGGGGCTTGGGCAAAGAGGAAATCAACCCATCCTTAAGGGTATTCTTGGATGTTCACATTGCTTGCTTGAGAAGCAATAATTCCAAGCCATAGGATCAATCAAAGAAAATGTGTGGGTAGGATGAGGTGAGGAAGAGATTTTCTAGGGTTTGTAAAGGCAATGGAGGAGATCAAGGGTGGAGATCACCCAAGAAGAGGAAGATGCCACATAGAGGGTTAGGATTAGAGTTAGGGATTCAACCCTAAGTATAAAACAAAGGGGAGTTCTTGCATGAGGGAGGGGGAGGAGCTCATCCATTTTCAAAAAAAAAAAACAAAGAAAAAAAGCAAACCACAGCCACCACCTTCTTCTCCGGCGAGCTTGCCGGAATCCGGCAAGCCTGCAACCTCCCCATCTTCCTCTTCCTCTTCCATTCCTTTCTACCTCCACTTCCGCAGCCACAACCTCCATCTCTGCAAATCTGAGCCACCATCAAAACCCACCCAAAACCCAAAAAAAAAAAATCAAGAACAGAGGGAGGAGCTCTGCCACCATCACCTTCCTCTTCCTCCGGTCAAAATCCGGCAAAACCCTAGCCAACCACCACTACCAAAAACCCATCCTGCCCAAACCCCCCACAGCCGCCACCTTCTTCTCCGGCAAGCTTGCCGGAATCCGGCAAGCCCGCAACCTCCACCATCTCCTCCTCCACCATAGCCATCTCCGGCCGAGCCTCCCCCACAACCACCACCACCATAAACCACCCCAAACCGCCACCTCTGCAACATTACCACCACCATAAACCACCCCAAACCGCCACCTCTGCAACTCCACCTCCACCGCAACCCACCCATTTGCCCTCCACCCACCTCCACCATCCTCCACCTCCAGCACCACCACCTCCAAACCCTTCGAAAATCCCCTCCATCTCCATCCTCACCTCCCTCCAAACCCAAAACCGAAATCCCCTTTCTCTACACCCCAACAAAACTGAAACCCATTTCAAAAAAAAAAAAAACCCAAAAAAGCCACCACCGGACCATTACCCTCTTCAAACCCAACGCCGCCGCCCATCCATCCACCTTCTTCCACCTCCTCTGCCACCCAAACCACCCTCCTCCCCCAACACAGCCGCCCATCATCTCCTTACCTCCACCCTCGGCCACCGTTCCCCACCACCTGCAACTCCATCGCCGACCCCCTTTCACCTCCTCCAGCCACCGAAACCCGCCGAAATCCTCTCCCCCACCTCGTGGTTTCTCCCAACCCTCATTAAACCCAAATCCTCCCCCCCATCTCTACCCATTTCGAAAACCCATCCCACCTCCTTTTCTTTTCGTTTTATTTAACAGGAGAGAGAGAGAGAAAGAAAGGGAGAGAAAGAGAGAGAGAGAGAGAGAGGGAGGGAGAGAGCTCGAGCTCCACCGCCGTGCCTCCCCCATCGGCCGATCCTCCCCTCCACCACCGCTACCTCCCTCTCTGTTTTCGGCATTTTTTTTTTTAAAAAAATAAAAAGGAAAAGAGAGAGAGAGAGAGAGAGAGTGAGAGAGAGAGAGAGTGAGAGAGAGAGAGTTGAAGGAGAGAAGAGGAGGGTTTTCTCGATTTTGTTTTATTTTATTTTTTTTTTTGTTAGAAAAATCAGAGTGAGGGAAAGAAATTGCGGAGGTGGACTCGAGCCCCACCCTCGACCCGCGGCCTCCCCATCCGCGGCCTCCCCATCGCTGCCGATTAGCACCACCATTGCCATGCCCAAAACCACCTCATCCTCACTTGAGAACCCAAGCTGATCCCTTTTTCGTTTTCGCCATCCCCAAGCTTCGATCTGTCGAATCCCAAGCGCAACCGACTCCAGCAAATCATTCGAGCCGTGCCGACCATCTTCAATCTGAGGTAATTGCTACTCTCTTTCTTTTACTAGTTGTTTATAATGTGGGTGGTTTGATTATCGTGGAAATTCAATTTACCTGAACATTGCTAACCTTGTTTTAACTCCTGGAGTATTTCTGGTCTTAAAAAGCATGGTATATCTGTACCCCTATCGTTCGATCTCATCTTGGGTTTTCCTATTAGGTTATTACCCTAAGGATGCATCGTTCGATCTCATCTTGGGTTTTCCTATTGGTTATCACCCTAAGAATGTAAAAGGTTCATGATTTTTGTCTTCTGATTAATTCCTTTGGTCTGTTAAAAGTTTTGGTATCTGTGACAGAAATCATTATAGATGGGGTTTGAGATTCCGTGTGTTCTTCAGTTTGGAAATGAGAACCGTGCTAAGTTGGCCAATGCATGAAAAGTAGAGGTTTACTCAAATACATGTTGAGGTGATTTATCCTAAGAAATGTATCTCCCGTGTTTGAATGAGATTTGAATGTCTCGTGAGGGCTACGAGAGCTCCGTGGATTAATGTTAGAGCAAGTTATCTTAAATATGTGCTCAATCTTGTTTGCATGCCAGCTAACCCAATTTCATTTGCTTGTTAGTTGAACTCCCAGCATATTGACTTTAGTCAAGAGGGGTAGGTCTAGTAAAAGATGCTTCTATTCTTGTATTTGCATGTGCTAGGTGCTATTCAATCCTCTTTTCAGCCAATCAAGGGGGAAGTAATGTCCATTAAATGAAAAATTCCTAATAGGTCGAATAAATAAGCAGATGTTGGAGATGTTCAATCTAGCTCGTTAGGAGTGGCAATTCGAGCGCCCTTTGTGTATAGGATCAAACCTCTAATAGTTCATCCCTACCCAACAGTTGATATCATCGTGGGGACGTCTATGGGGTCGGCATTTTGTCCTATTCTGTCTCTTTTGAGAATATGTATCGTATGAGTCCCGCAGTTTCATTCATAATTGGACCCCATTTCTTGTCTCTTCCCACTTCTAGGATCCTTATAGAGTTCGGTGTCCCTTTTGTTTTCTGGTTCCCCTTTATTATCATATTTCCATAGGGATCAGGCTATGACGGAATACTTCTTGAGCCAACCCCTTCCCTTCCCGCCTTAGAGTTTTCGCAGGTTGAGCGATTTCTTCCTCTATAGAGTCAGTCGTAGAGAGTTTAGGGGTCTGTCCCACCGTCCTAGGGTTTGGGAGTCGGCCCTACCCTTGTAGAGTTTAGGATTCTGTCCTATCCCTTCATAAAGTTTGGGATTCCGCCTTTTCATCTTCCAGAGTCCGTCTTCAGCATACGAGTTAGTCCTTCAGTCTTTCAGGAGTCAGTCCTGTCATCGTAGGGGTTAGGATTCTGCCCATCCTCTCATTAAGTCGTGATCTTTACCCGCTCTTGCAAGGTATAGGATGATGTCCAACCCTTGCCGAGTGGTTTTCATGTTCGTACCCCCGCAAAGCATAGGATGCTGTCCAACCTTTGCGGGATATCAGGGGTCTGTCGTACCCTTATGATGATAGGGTTGTGTCCTCTCGTGTCAAAAATTCCAACAAAAAAACATTTCAAAATACTTAAAGGTTCAAAAAACATCTAAAAATCAAAAATCCCAAAAATCTCAAGTTACTAGGAAAATCAGGTCCGAACTACGGATGGCTTGATCCCTAGCTGAGGGGTACGTAGGCAGCTCAGGCGTGCTGCTGGCACCCTGAGTTCAGTCACTCTTTTTTATACCACTTTACCATTATTTCTCACATTTCCGTCCGAACTACGGATGGCTTGATCCCTAGCTGAGGGGTACGTAGGCAGCTCAGGCGTGCTGCTGGCACCCTGAGTGCAGTCACCATTTTGCAAATATTTCCCACAACTTCATAACTTTCACAACTTCAAAACCTTCCAAAACTACAAAAATTCTTCAAAATAACTTTATCAACAATTTTCAAAAGATCCTCCCATAGAGTTAGGAGTCAGTCCTAGGCGTTTGGGGGTGTTTTAGAGTTAGGAGTCGGTCCTGATTTGTATTGATATGGTGTGTCCTGTCGTGTGAGTGTCCCTAGAGTTAGGAGGCCTCAAGTCGATCGGTTAGACATTTAGTCGAACCGATGGCTAGACTAGGAAGCATATAGTCAACCCATGGTTTTCCTTAGAATGCACAGCCTAGATACACATAGGATATAGGGCTCACCTGCATTAGCTTAAGGCTAATCAACTTGCATTAGTTAGGGCATATAGAGTCCTAAAAATTACAATCCACTTGAATTTAAGCAATCGCACAAAAAGCTTTAAACATCAGTCGAGTCTAGTGGATCGAGTCTAGGATAGCGGTCCTAGAGTTTTAGGCATCGTAGTTTAGAATAGGGCACCGAACTACGTTGGCTCTGATTCTTCCCGAGGCCGGGATACGTAGTGCAGCTAGGATGGATGGCCATCCTGGTCCGAGTCAAGTATTGCATTAGAGTCTAGGGCTTGTCGTGTCGGGTCATGTGTCGAGTCGTGTTGTGTTGTGTGTTTTGCTGTGTTTTCTTATTTTTATGTACAGATCCTATACCTTTAGCTGTAGCATGCATGTGTTTGCCCACCAGAACTTAGACACCAATCAGGCATGTCACTCATAACCTAGATATTTTAGGTGACACTTCTTTCACTTCTTTTATGTGTGTTTCTTATTCATCTCCGAGACGTGCATGATTAGCTAGACGTTATCTCGGGGATATTCGTTCCCATTTCGCATGATTTTCTCCCAAAACTCTTCAAAATTAATAATAAATGGCATAAGAGACCAGGTGCTAGCACTTGGGCGAATTGGGGGCGCCTAATCCCTTCCCCATTCGTCATCAGGCACGAACCCTATTTTATATCTCTGGTTATCTGTTGCAACAGAGCACAGCATGGGATCCAGGGCCCACTTCCTTGGATGGCGACTCTTTCTTTGCTTAAGGTGCGTCTCGAATCCGGGCTAGTCCCCGAATCGAGAGGTATCTCACTTTACATCGCCGCTCATGCTGTGAGGGGCACTCTTTCGAGAGTTCCTTGGTGGGGCTCTCCTTCACGTGGACGATCTAGAGACTCGCGCGGGGGCACGTCCCTCCACGCCCGTCCCGGATCGGGGGTCCACAGATTGGCGACTCTGCTGGGGATCTTTTGAAACATTGCCTAACTCTGTAAAAATGCCATTTTAATTAATTTTGAAGAAATTTGGGTCAAAATCAAGTTAAATGAGAACTTTATCGTTAGAAATCCAGGGGCACCAAGTAGGTGCGTAACTAAAACAAGGGATTCACACACTGCACATCATACATTGTCATATTCTTTATTTCTTTCATTATTTTCATTATTGGCCTCAGGGAATAGATATGACGCGTACCAGTTGGGAACCGTTGTATCTATTTCCGAGCTATGCGCCGGAGCTGCAGCCGTAGACACTGGGTGTGCTGGTGTTCTACAGCAGCCGATGAGCAATGAACATACTTTGTATAATGCTGGGTGTGCTGGCGTTATACATCAAGGGTATGGTCATAAGCATAGTACCCTGCAGAGATGCCTGGGCCTTACTTTTATTTCATTATATTATGTATGTATATATTAGTTGCTCCCTTTAGAACCAAAATTAGGGAACCCTTGCTAGGACACTATATATATGTACTCATATAGGACGAACATGTGCGACCAGCATATGTGAGCCTAGGATAGAAGTCAGCCTACCCATGTAGTGTAGAAGGGTAAGTCACACCGTGGTTACCCGCCGCGTTTTCTAGTACACTCACAAGCACTTTTGAGTCAAGATTATCTTGGCTCCGCTAGATCAGGGTAGGGCTGGTGCCCCTGGTTAGGATATGTATGTATATATGTACGTGTATGTGTTATATTTATTCTCAGATTAGGACCTGTCTCCTAGATTAGGTTTCTGTATCTGTCGCAGTCGTGCATTCCTTCAGACCTGATCGATGACCCTTACTCTTGCTCGGTTGTCAGCTAGATCGTGATTTACCCTGTGATCTCTTATCATACGGTCACCCCGGTGTGTTGGGTTCATGTGTTTGAGTTGTTCTGATCCATTACATCAGGTAAAGCCTATTCCTTCTTTCAGTTTGGGTCTGGCCGACGGTTTTGTTCACCGCCTTTCATGGTCATGGTCCAGTCCTTGATTCCTTATTTTCCTGATCGGTCTTTGTGCTAACCTGTTAGACCAGGGTCAGTCTATCAATAGAATTTTCTGGTCTAACTATCAGCTACATAGTTTCATTCCTCAGTCTTCAAAATGGTTAATCATTTTCCCTGGTCTTGGTCCTGATCATGGTCTATGTTTTGTCTCCTGAGTGTACGGTGGTCTTGTTCCTTTGTACATGTATTATTCGCTGAGTCGATGTATAGTTTTGCCATCTTCTTGTGCATACCCTATGTGTCGAGTCGGTCGTTCAGATCAGGCCACCTTTTTACAATAGGTGTTCCAGGTCTGATCCATCCTATTGCACTCCTTCGATGCAGTCGATAGTATTTCTTTTACCTTTGTTGAGACTATATCTGTCGTTTTGTCTTCAGATTGTACAAATCTCTTTGGTATGTCCCGTTTTGTCGATTGGTTAGATCAGAACCCTCTTTTCCAGTGAGGGATTCCTGGTTCAATCAATCATATGTACATTCTTTCAGAGTCACCTGGTTAGTGGTCTATACTCGTCACTCTCATAGCCATGGTCTATTCATGTGTCATAGATCCGTGTTGTGTGTGGATATTACTCATTGGGTTAGATTTTCGCTACTTGCATGCTCTGTCTTAGATATGGTTGATGGCTTGTCCGCTGTCTCTATGACCATGATCTATCATTATCGATCCTCTTGATCATACAGTTGTCAATGTCCATCATCAGATTTGAGATCCAGTCTATGACCTACTTCTGTCATTTTGTGGCCGTGGTCTACCTTTCTGATCTATTCGAAAGTCTATGATTATTGATGAACAAAATCAGTGTCGCCAGTTGTATCCTTCCCATATGATCGGTCAAATTTATCCCTATTATTTCGTTATTCAGGGTTATCTTCACTCTCTTCTGATCTTATCCTATCTGTGATTAGGTTAAATCATGTCGAACAAAGTGATGAGGGTTTGGATAAGTGAGTCAATTCGAGCTCTCCCGCGCGAGCGTGCACAGTGGAGTACGGCCGACAGGTTCATCAGCACGTTTAATAATTTGAGCGCATCCGGTGTGAATTGGCAATTTCTTCAAGCAGCTGCAAGACTCTGGGATCCTATTCTTCATGTTTTTCAATTTGGTCCCTTTGAAATCTGTCCTATATTCGAGGATTGGTGCGCCCTATTAGAACTCCCACCTGAGGGACTCTGGATCCAACCTTCGAGTATAGCGTCTCCTCGTTCCCTTTTCTGTAAGCTTTTTGAGAACCAAACTGTTGATGCTATGCCCTATTTCAAAGACACGTACGTGCAATTCGATGACCTCATTGAGCGTTTTTCTAAAAACGTTGACCCTATCGATTCCCGTTTTCAAAATTGTCGACGCAGTGCCTTAATCTTTGGTGTCCTTGCACGTCACGTTGTCCGTGAAGACTCCAGTATTGCCCCTGTGACCTTACTGAGTGTGGTCGATCAAATTAGTGAAGGAAGGAATCCTGTCCCACTCATGCTAGCAGAAACCTTCTCTGGGCTGGATCTTATCGCCCGGCAAGAGGTGAAGGATAATTTCCATGGGTGCGTCAAGTTACTTTATTTATGGCTCTGTGAAAAACTCACCATCCTTCGGCCACAGAGTTCCCTTCAGTACACCCTCAAGGATCATCTTTCGTGGCAACCAATGGCCAATAAACCCCAATCCATTGATGAGTGGCGTAATTGGTTGCAACACGTGGAGAAGGATCAATTTCACTGGGTGAGTCATTCATGCTTACATGTTATCACTAGCACCTGCCCACACCCATTTGTGTATCTTATGGGTTTGGAAAAGTCAACCTTTTATGCTCCCACTCGTCTGCTTTACCAGATCACGGGAAGTCCATGTCCTCCCGGATTTGTAACCCCTCCTCCTTGCGAAAAGCTTACTCCCGATCTCATAAAGTCTATTGTAGCTGCTTGGGGAAACAAGGTTACCGCTAGGAGATTTGCTCTATCATCTAAAGTCCATCGAAAGGAGTTACCAGAAGAGCCTGCGGGAAAGAGAGCTCGGATCATGGAGCATTGAAGACCATTTTCATACAATTGTCATTTTAATTTCAAGTTTCATTATACTCATTTTGTTCCATCTACTTGTAATTAAAAGTGACATGTTTTATCAATCGTAACTACAGTTTGATTTGTGATCAATGAAAATGTGTTCTTTTCTATTTTTCTCGTCTTGAATTTACGTGAAGTGTTCCATCTCAATTATCAAATGTGCAATCTAACTTATTAACTTCCATTCAGGAGTCTTAGCGGGACATCATCGCTCCTAAGAAAGCCAAGTCAAAATCGGCCTGGTCCCGTCAGTCTTCAAATTCCAGGCTGAATAGACTTTCTCTTTCCCCAGAATCCTTTACTTCTCCTGCGCCGCTTCTCCTGGGTCGTCCAGAAATTCTTTCACCCATTTCACTTGCATCTGAATCAATGGAAGGGACCGGTAACAACAGTCCTGATACGAATGAGATGATGAAGGCTATTCTTCTTCAGCTGAGTACCATGAAGGATGATATAGCCCTCCTGAAAAATGATCGTCTGTCTACCTCTAAAGACCCGGCCAATCAGCAGCCTTCAGTTATACCTTCTGTTCCTCTTGTTTCTCCCAGGCCAGCTGTATTGCCTGAAATCGAAGACTTTGATGAGGGCCAGTACGCAGCAGAGAACTGTCTTCCTAACCTGGGAAATCCTGATAAAGCACAGGAATTGGCTGACCAAATTGAGAAGCTGACTCGGGATATGGAAACCATGAAGTGCCAAGGTCCCAAAAATTTGGATATGTCTGAGTTCATGATAGCTCCAGGGGTCGTACTTCCGCCCAAGTTCAAAATGCCAGACTTTGACAAATACGACGGAATGGGGTGCCCTCGTAGCCATCTCAAGTCAGTCATTCCTCTGTTGCAGCAGCACGGTTTATCCCCAGAGCAGATTGCTTTGGTGTTCCCTAGAACTTTGACTGGGACAGCGAAGAAGTGGTTCTTGCATCTGAAACCAGAAGAAAGCAGGACTCTTGAAGGTGTAGCTAACAAATTTGTTCAGCAATTCTCCATGGAAGAGGGGATTGACGTGACAAAAAGGGATCTGAAATCGCTGAAGCAGGGACCTAATGAGACATTTACTTCCTTCATTCGACGATGGAGGAGAAAGGCAGCACAAATGACCCACAAGTTACCGGATGACGATCTTATCAAGATTGCCGTCAAGAATCTTTCCCCCTTTTACTTTCCTCATATGTCAATCCAGTACTTCAATGACTTCGATCACCTGATCAAGACCGGGACAAGAATCGAGGACATACTGGCTAAGGGCGGCCTGAGAACTAGGGCCTCCACTTCAGATGTCAGAGAGGGAAAAAGGCCTATGGCGCCTCCGAAGGAAGTTAACAACGTGAATACTGCTCGTCCAGTTAGGAGAGAAGGTCCCGGAGGAGTTCGTCCGGAAAGAAATGAGCCCAGAGAGTTCACTCCTTTACCTTATTCCCTGTCTGTAGCTCTCAACAAGCTGTTGAGAGACAAGAAGATCACTCTACTAGAACCCCGGGAAGTTCCCAATCCTCTCCCGAAATACTGGAGAAAAGATCAGTACTGCGAATATCACCAGAGTGTTGGGCATTTGACTGACAGATGTTTGGCACTAAGGCATAGGATCCAGGATAAGATCGAGGCAAAAGAAATTGTGGTGGAAGCTCTTCCCAATGTCACCAGGAATCCATTGCCGACGCATACTATGCCTCCTCCAAATGTCTACGCTATTCTCACTGAAGAGGTTGTCCTGGACCATTCTCGTATATGCGCCGTTATCTCTGATGAGCCGTATATCTTACGATGGGAATCCGATGATGAAGAATTAAAGCGCGAAGAGCCTTATGTCTTGTCCTCTGCGCAAGAAGTTGGGGAATCCTCTGGATGTCCTTATGTCCTCAGATTCGAGGGGGAGGAGGAGAAAAGCAAAGTCCCATATGTCCTTAAGCTTGAGGACGAGGACTTGCTGCTGTTGAACGATCCGTGTGATGAGGTTCGCCATGTTACCCGTGGTGGACGTTTCTTTAAGCCCCCTGAGTTGAGAGCAGAGAATCCCGCTGAGATTGCCAGAGCTGTTGAGAATCAGAATCAGAGGTTGAGTCCTGAGGAAGATGAGGACATTCTGTTGAAGCAGCTTAGAAAGACCCAAGCTAATGTTTCTATCTGGGGTCTGTTAATGTCATCCCCTAAGCACCGGCAGGTTATACTTCGTGAATTGAATACAGCGCAGGTGTCTGTGGATATAACCCCTGGTGAGCTGGTTGGGCTCGTATCTATGGCCAGATCAGCTATGATCGTGTCCTTTTCGGATGAAGATCTGACTCCGGAAGGTAAGAATCATACAAAATCCCTCAGAATCACCGTCGTGTGCAATAAGAAGAAGGTACCAGAGGTTTTGGTTGACAACGGGTCAGCTCTGAATGTATGTCCTTTGAGCACCGCTACCGCCTTGGGGTTTGGGCCGAATGATTATGTTCCGTCGGAGCAGGGGATATTGGCTTATGATGGGACCAGAAGGGACGTCATCGGAACCTTGGTCACCGAAATTGAGATCGGAGGTGAAATGTTTGACATAGAATTCCAAGTTCTAGATATCAAGACCTCATTCTTTCTCCTTCTCGGCCGACCTTGGCTTCACAAAGTCGGAGTGGTTCCTTCCACTGTCCATCAGAAGCTCAAGTTCATCAAGGATAACAGAATTGTCACAGTTCGAGGGGATCCAGAACCAGAGGTTGGACAGATATCCCAAGAGCAGATCGGTTCAAGCACCATAGATGTCAGTCTGACTGGGTTTTCGCTTGAAGTCTCGACCATTACTATGGAAGAGGCTATGAGCGAAGAAATTCTGTTTATGTCCAGTGCAAATGCGCAGGTAGCCCGAATAATGCGCAAATATGGGTATATTCCTGGAACTGGTCTGGGGAGAAGTCTGCAAGGTTTAACTGAGTGGCCGGAGCTGAAGGTCGCAAACAATTTGTTTGGGTTAGGATATGAACCCACCAAGAAAGAGATCAGGGAAAGAAAGCAGTACATGCTGAAGTGGGCAGAGCTGCGTCGTCGGGGCCTAGAGCTGCCTATGGGACCGTTCAGTCTGTTGATGAATGGTAAGTGATTGAAATATTAAATAACCGCAAGTGCACGGATCGTGTAAATACGGGTCGAACTCAAGGAAGAGAAATCTAGTTGTCAATCCTATTCTTTTACCGATTAGAATACTAGCTATGATATACTGTTGCCTGGCAAAATCTCAGGATTTCCGTGGACTTAGACCTCGGAGCCAACACTATATATATAAGCGTGTATTCTATTCAATCTAAGAATCAAATTCAACTACGATCTTTTTGATTTAAAATCCTAATTTAGGCAAAGTGTACCAAATTTTAATGATCTCTATTAACTACTTATCCAATTTAATTAGAAAACTAAATTCTAAGGGCTTAAGTAAATTGGAAAATTGCAAAAGTAATTTGGAATAGTGTAAAAACCTTAATTCAATATAAAAGATTACTTAGGGTTAGAATCCACCATGGGTTTGGAATTATATTATTAATCAAACCAATTTCTGTATTGGATAGTGTATTTGATAAATTTAGTCTATGGGGAATAAGATCTATTGATGTCATTGCCCATGAGTGTTTTATCAAATATACTACTCAATTTAAAGATATTATATAAGAAATTATATTTATTTATCGGCAAACACTTATACGACTGGGGAAAGCCAGTGGCATACGTGATTGGGATCCAACAAATACAAATCCTTACATAAGTTGTTATATAAGCCAATGGTTTTAATTACTTCTCATTCTCCTTCCCCATGGCTTCATCTAAACCCTAAGTATAGTGGGTTTAGCTACTCATGGAGAAGGCTAAAGAAACAAAAATAAAGGGGATAGAGAAGGGAAGAAGTGCCATATAAGAACTTTAAAAAGAAAAATAACACAAGTACTCTCTTTAATATTAAACTTCAAAACAAAAGTACATCGAATTATAACTTGGAATTGAACTTGAAAATAAAGAACACAAGTAAAGTAAACTTAGTCTTTTTCTCCTCCGAACAATGGTTGAATCCTTGATTGAAGAGATAAAAACTTGAAAAAGAAAAAGAGAACAAGAACCCTAAGAGAGAGAGCTTGAGAGTGGTGGAGAATTGTAGAGAGAATAGAGTGAGAGGAGGAGAGCAAGAGGGATGTAGAGAGAATAGAGAAATAGCCGAACTCCACTGTGGGAGAAAAGAAGAATGCCAAAGAAAATCTTAAGAGAATAATAGAGAGCCTTTTATCATCCTTTGATTGCAATATATAGAGGAAATCTCCTTCTATTTTCAGCTCCAAAGAGGTTCACAAAAATAAGAAACTTGGCATCTTTGTATTTTTTCACCTTTCACCTTGTCTTTGTAATTTCAGCAACTTTCACCTTGGGTGTGCAATGGTTTCATCGACTTGTAGCAACAACTTTGGCAACATTTCTTTTTGACGTGGGAATAAGAGGCAAGGGCTACTGTTTTCTTCCATGGTGTTATATAATATATTGAAGCAAGTGAGGACAAAAGTAGCAATTGGGTCCCACTTTCTATTGCATGTGTATGCAATACACTTAAATAGAAGTTACTTTTTTTTTCAATTCAAATACGTGGAAGTGGCTTCTATATAGAGAGTGAATTTGCATGTAATTCCCATTGTAGCTCAAAACTTTCCAACGTGAACAGAACTGCTGGGTATAGAATGTAAGTGGGTCCCACTTTATCACACCAAGTTTGATCCTCTTTTTTTTTTTAGTAATAAATATCTCCAATTTCAGTGATGAAAAATCTAGCATCTTCTTTCCTCTCTCACTTCCATATGTCGCCACTTATTTCCATGTTTCTTTGATAACCATAAATTAATCAAGAGGCATAAAATGGTACTAACAATAACAATAGCATATGGTTGCCACGTTAAGGGATGGACCAGCCCATATTTCCACCTTGTATTTTTGTTAGCACCACACCTCTTCAATTGATATTCAACAACTGATTTTTAATTGATGTTTACAACTCACTCAATCCGATTCAACAACACACCTTGGCACGTGTGAATATGTTGCCCCCAACAACACCGTTTTGGGACAAGTGTGAGTGAGCCCTACTTTAAAAAAATAGAAAGAGTATGAAAGTTGGGATCATGGGATTAATCCAAACCGTCCATTTTAGTTGACAATAATAGCCCAATTCCATTTGATGTTAAAAACAGCCCACCTCCATTCGGTAACCAATTATAGATTTCATGGCTCTCTTGAAACGTAAGTTGATCCAAACCGTCCATTTCAAAGTACCCAAATTGGTTTTCATAGGACAATCCAACCGTCCAATTTGTTGGCTGCAAGGTAAATATGATTGTGCCTTTTGAATAATTCCAAAGAACAATCTAGACCATCCAAATATTAGTGATAAAAACTACTTTTAGGGGCCACTTGTTCGCTAATCCAAACCATCTAGACTATGAGCTTTGACGGACTTTTCCCAAACCATTTCTATTGGATGATCTAAACTATTCATTTAATGGGCCGTGATGGTAATCAAGTGCACCCTCTAAATCATTTCCATAGCTGATCCGAGCCATCCAATTTAATGGTCCACCATGTAACTTGATTGCTTCCCTTAAATAACTCGAATAAGGTAATCTGAACCGTTAAATTCAACCCAGTTAGAGCATCTTGAACTCGGCCACCAAAGTATCTTGAAATTTTAGATTTTCTTGAAAATTGATTGTTTTCCTTAGGAATTTCATCTCCTTAGCTCTATTTTCCGTGAAAATCCATAAATAACCCTGCAACACCAGAAACACACAAAATACATTAGTAGCACCGCTTTAATTATCAAATATGCATGCTTTTTACACCTACAATTCACACATAAATGTGCTCATCAGATTCCCCCATACTTAAGTTTTGCTTGTCCTCAAGCAAACAAAAAGAAAAACTAAAAGAAATACAAAAACTAAATAAAAATAAAATCCTAACTCACTTTCGTAGGAATCACGATTGCACTTAGCGCGTGCAACAAGCCTTTAAACCCCCAGGTTACCCTAGTGGACGAGTTGTGTCTCGTGAGTGTTTGCAGTGAATATACACACAAAATTCTAAAAATAAACTTTTCTTTTTAAATCTCACTATAGAATAAAGCCAAAAATTTCTAATCCTTTTTATTTGTTTGATAAATTACTCAAAATAGAAGAACAAGAATACATATATACTTAAACTTTGCATCCTATCCCAAGTCGGAAAAATTAGAAAAATATTTTAATCAAGGAATCCTCTTTTGAATTTGTCCTACTTTGCTCCCTTAAACTTGCCTCTATTGTAATCGTACCATAAAAGAAATTTGATTCGGAAACTTCGTAGAAAACTTACAAATTTATATGGTCCACCATTCTTTCAACTTTTCCCATAGTTTCTAAGAATAGAACTCTTTTTTTTTTTTTGTAATCCTCTACTGCTTTTGGCGTGAATGACATGCAGGGCATGCACCAGACACCCAGGCTACTAAGCAGTGTCCGACTAATCTTTGATTTGCATATGTCATAGACATTGATGCATATGAGTTCAAGCTTTACCTTTGATTATGTGCAATGCTTTGATTCATTAAGCTTTCTAATTGACCCATGTATGGAGTTTTCAGTCAGTTGCTCTCAAGCCAGTTGGCTTTAAGGAACTAGGCATAAAAACCCTTCAGACTTAATAGCTCAAGTCAAAAAGGCTACAAATCAAAACTATAATCAAGAAGCAAACTTTCTAAAAATCATTCTTTCTTTCTTTTGTTTCAACCTTTCTTTCCTTTTTATCCATACCATATAAAAAGCAAGTTTCTATTTCTATTTCTTATTCAAATCCTTTTAAAAGAAAGATTCCAAAAGAAAGCAAAACTAAGAAAGGAAAGTATTCTTTCTAATTTTTTAAATTCCAAAATTAAAATATCCACAAACTTTCTTTCTTAAAATAGGAAAACAACTTTCTTTTTAAGAATACCAAGTTCTTTCTAATTTGAAAAATTACCAAAAACAAAAGGAAAAGAAAATTTCTAACTTTAACTATAGAAAAGATTAGAAAAGAAAGTTTCTAAAAGCTACCCCCCCATACTTGAATCATGCAGTGTCCTCAATGCATGCAAAAATAGAAACAAGGACAATAAAGAGAAGAGAGGGGCGTACCTTTTTCTTTTAAGAGAGATTTGAATAAAGAGGCTCATGAAGATCCATGACCTCTTCTAAATTAGATCTTGGTAACTCAACAAAGGACTTCAATCTGAGTAAATGAAACTTGTCCTTCCAAGTAGAGTCCTTATTTTCTTTTAAAAAATTAATTAACTCTTCTTCTTGGGTCGAGTTTAAGTCCATTTTGATTGTCACAGGAGATGTGCAAGTCTTACCCAAATATGCTTTTCTTAAATTTGAATGAAAAGGCGGCAAATTTAACTGTGGGGCCTTTTTGGGTGGAGGCTTGGGAAGGGGCGGAGATAGGGATGCTCCAAATTCTATTTGTTGGATGCTAAGGTCATCAGAAAAGGAGTCCCCTATATCTCTTGCATTCTCCAAGCCTTCTTCATCCAGAGCTTCTTCAAATCCTGCATTCAAAATATTTTCACAATTAGTCTCAGGAGTGGAGTGCAACATATTAATTTCTTCTTGTAAATTAGGTTGCTTACCTAATCTAAAAACATTAAAGTCCATGGAAGCATTCCCAAAAGTTAATTTCATTAAACCATTTCTACAATCAATTAAGGCGTTGCTCGTAGCAAGGAAAGGCCTACCAAGAATTATAGGAATTTGATCCTTGATATTAGCAACGGGCTCAGTTTCTAGCACAATGAAATCTACAGGAAATAAGAACTCTCCTACTTTAACTAGGACATCCTCAACCATCCCTTTCGGTTTCTTCATTGATCTATCCGCCAACTGAAGAGTGACGGTGGTGGGTTTGAGTTCTCCTAATCCTAATTGTTTAAAAACAGAAAGAGGTAATAAATTCACACTGGCCCCTAAATCTAAAAGAGCATGATTAATATGAGTATTTCCAATAGTGCATGCAATGGTAGGACATCCCGGGTCCTTGTACTTAGCCACCATCTGTTGAGACAAGATGGAACTAATGTTTGCAGCCAAGAATGCCTTCTTGGGTACATTAGATTTGCGCTTTTGTGTGCACAAGTCTTTTAAAACTTTGGCATAAGTCGGGACTTCGGAAATCGCATCTAACAATGGAATATTAATTTGCACTTGTTTAAACATATTTAAAATTTTCTCCTTAGCAGCCACATTTTTATTATTAGCAAGTCTCCTTGGAAAAGGAGCTTTAGGCACATACTCTTTTTCAGGTGGAGAAACTGCCTGCTCTGTACTTACCTGTTCGGGCTCTTCTTCTGAACCAATGGAGGATGACTCTTTACTTACCTTAATTGGAGATTCTTGAGCATCTTTAGAAGGTTCGGATCTGCCCTCCTCCCTTTGATATTCTCTGCCACTCCTTAAAGCAAATACAGCGTTACAGTGATCGGAGGGCTCCTGCTGCGGCAAGTTTGGTTGCATGGGATTCAACTGATTTACCTGTGGTTGTTGATTCCCATTTATGGCCACATTCCTTGGATTAGGAATTGGTTGACTTGGCATCTTCCCCTTTTCCCTTTCATGCAAGGCCATGGCAAGTTGGGAGATTTGCTTCTCCATATTGTGTTGGCTTGTCATGAAAGTGCTAGTGAGAAGTTCTATGCTCTTTTCTAAGGAAGTTATGCGTGCCAACTCCCCTTGTTTTGGAAAACCCGATGGTTGCTGATTTGAAACATTATTTAAAATTGGGTTTTGAAAAGGTGGAGGTGTGGTTAGGGGTGGTCGAACATTCATAGAAGGGAAGGTGGGCCTAGGTTGGCCAAATTGGCCTTGACCTTGGAAATTTGATGGCCCTCCTTGATAATTCCCTTGATTCCAAGAAAAGTTGGGATGATTCCTCCATCCCGGATTATATGTGCTACTATATGGATTATTTAAAACCATGGCACTTGCATTTTCATTAGAATTACCAAATTTAGCAAGAGTTGGGCACTCTTCCATGACATGGTCCGTGGCTTGACACCAATTGCACATAGGAACACTATGTGCAATTTGATGGACCTGTGAAGGTCCTTTGACAACTATTGCTTCTAGCCTTTTGATTAGGCTATCAAGATGGGCCTCCTTAGCCACGGCACCCTCTATTAGAAATCCCTTACCTGTGTTGGCTCTCTCACCTTCTTGAGTGGATTCCCACTCTCTTGTTTTTTCCGCCAAATCAAGTAAGAAGTTCCATGCCGCGGCCTCATCTGTGAAAGATGTAAAACCGTTAGGACACATGGACTCAAGAAGTTGCTTTGTTTGGTAATCTATGCCCTCATAAATAATTTGGCATAAATGCCACACATCAATTCCATGGTGAGGACACTCTTGGAGTAGGTCCTTGAACCTCTCCATAAACTTAGAAAATGACTCTAATGGCTTTTGTTTGAATTGTAAAATATCGTTCCTAAGCTTATTAGTTTTATGTAATGGAAAAAACTTTTTTAGGAAAGCGACGGCGAACTCCTCCCAAGTGGTGATGGAGTTCGTTGGTAAGCCATAGAGCCACTTTTTAGCTCCCTCCTTGAGTGAAAACGTAATAAACCGCAACTTTACCGCATCATCGGTAAGTTGTTGCATCTTAATTAAAGCACATACATCTTCAAACTCACGCAAAAATAAATAAGCATCCTCCGAAGGGAGGCCATGAAAATGAGGAAGCAAAGAAATAAATTGCGATTTTAGCTCAAAATTATTGCCCTGCGCAACCGGCAATCTAATGCAAGAAGGTTGCGCGGTTCGGGCCGGATAGAAGCGATCGCGTAAACTCTTTGGCGGCTCTTGTTCTTCCGCCATGGCTACTTGATTTGGATTTGGTTCGATGTCTTCCTCCGTCTCTAACCGGTTTGCTCTTTCTAGTCGATTGGCCGAGTTCCGCACCCAACCTTCACTCATAAACACAGGAAAACCAAGTAAGAGAGATGGATAGCCAAGAAACCAAAAAATATAACTAAAATAAAAATAACTACTAATCTAACACTTCGAATAATTAAGATTCTAATGCAACTCTCTTCCCCGGCAGCGGCGCCAAAAACTTGATTGAAATATTAAATAACCGCAAGTGCACGGATCGTGTAAATACGGGTCGAACTCAAGGAAGAGAAATCTAGTTGTCAATCCTATTCTTTTACCGATTAGAATACTAGCTATGATATACTGTTGCCTGGCAAAATCTCAGGATTTCCGTGGACTTAGACCTCGGAGCCAACACTATATATATAAGCGTGTATTCTATTCAATCTAAGAATCAAATTCAACTACGATCTTTTTGATTTAAAATCCTAATTTAGGCAAAGTGTACCAAATTTTAATGATCTCTATTAACTACTTATCCAATTTAATTAGAAAACTAAATTCTAAGGGCTTAAGTAAATTGGAAAATTGCAAAAGTAATTTGGAATAGTGTAAAAACCTTAATTCAATATAAAAGATTACTTAGGGTTAGAATCCACCATGGGTTTGGAATTATATTATTAATCAAACCAATTTCTGTATTGGATAGTGTATTTGATAAATTTAGTCTATGGGGAATAAGATCTATTGATGTCATTGCCCATGAGTGTTTTATCAAATATACTACTCAATTTAAAGATATTATATAAGAAATTATATTTATTTATCGGCAATCACTTATACGACTGGGGAAAGCCAATGGCATACGTGATTGGGATCCAACAAATACAAATCCTTACATAAGTTGTTATATAAGCCACTGGTTTTAATTAATCATCTTTCTCCTTCCCCATGGCTTCATCTAAACCCCAAGTAGATGGATTTAGTTATTCATGGAGAAGGGGAAAGAAACAAAGAAAATAGAGAGAATAGAGAAGAGACTTGCCATTAATAACTTGAAAAGAAAAATCAAACACAAAGTATTTTCTCTTTTAATTAAAATTAAACAAAAATACAGTTAACTAGGATTGAAAGAAATAACATATATTAAAGAACACTTAGTCTTTTTCTCCTTCGAGCAACGGCCAACTTGTCCTTCTCCGTCTCTTGATGTCACCTTGGAGTGGAGCCTTGGATGGTTAATCCTTGATTGAAGAGATAAAAACTTGAAAAAGAAAAAGAGAACAAGAACCCTAAGAGAGAGAGCTTGAGAGTGGTGGAGAATTGTAGAGAGAATAGAGTGAGAGGAGGAGAGCAAGAGGGATGTAGAGAGAATAGAGAAATAGCCGAACTCCACTGTGGGAGAAAAGAAGAATGCCAAAGAAAATCTTAAGAGAATAATAGAGAGCCTTTTATCATCCTTTGATTGCAATATATAGAGGAAATCTCCTTCTATTTTCAGCTCCAAAGAGGTTCACAAAAATAAGAAACTTGGCATCTTTGTATTTTTTCACCTTTCACCTTGTCTTTGTAATTTCAGCAACTTTCACCTTGGGTGTGCAATGGTTTCATCGACTTGTAGCAACAACTTTGGCAACATTTCTTTTTGACGTGGGAATAAGAGGCAAGGGCTACTGTTTTCTTCCATGGTGTTATATAATATATTGAAGCAAGTGAGGACAAAAGTAGCAATTGGGTCCCACTTTCTATTGCATGTGTATGCAATACACTTAAATAGAAGTTACTTTTTTTTTCAATTCAAATACGTGGAAGTGGCTTCTATATAGAGAGTGAATTTGCATGTAATTCCCATTGTAGCTCAAAACTTTCCAACGTGAACAGAACTGCTGGGTATAGAATGTAAGTGGGTCCCACTTTATCACACCAAGTTTGATCCTCTTTTTTTTTTTAGTAATAAATATCTCCAATTTCAGTGATGAAAAATCTAGCATCTTCTTTCCTCTCTCACTTCCATATGTCGCCACTTATTTCCATGTTTCTTTGATAACCATAAATTAATCAAGAGGCATAAAATGGTACTAACAATAACAATAGCATATGGTTGCCACGTTAAGGGATGGACCAGCCCATATTTCCACCTTGTATTTTTGTTAGCACCACACCTCTTCAATTGATATTCAACAACTGATTTTTAATTGATGTTTACAACTCACTCAATCCGATTCAACAACACACCTTGGCACGTGTGAATATGTTGCCCCCAACAACACCGTTTTGGGACAAGTGTGAGTGAGCCCTACTTTAAAAAAATAGAAAGAGTATGAAAGTTGGGATCATGGGATTAATCCAAACCGTCCATTTTAGTTGACAATAATAGCCCAATTCCATTTGATGTTAAAAACAGCCCACCTCCATTCGGTAACCAATTATAGATTTCATGGCTCTCTTGAAACGTAAGTTGATCCAAACCGTCCATTTCAAAGTACCCAAATTGGTTTTCATAGGACAATCCAACCGTCCAATTTGTTGGCTGCAAGGTAAATATGATTGTGCCTTTTGAATAATTCCAAAGAACAATCTAGACCATCCAAATATTAGTGATAAAAACTACTTTTAGGGGCCACTTGTTCGCTAATCCAAACCATCTAGACTATGAGCTTTGACGGACTTTTCCCAAACCATTTCTATTGGATGATCTAAACTATTCATTTAATGGGCCGTGATGGTAATCAAGTGCACCCTCTAAATCATTTCCATAGCTGATCCGAGCCATCCAATTTAATGGTCCACCATGTAACTTGATTGCTTCCCTTAAATAACTCCAATAAGGTAATCTGAACCGTTAAATTCAACCCAGTTAGAGCATCTTGAACTCGGCCACCAAAGTATCTTGAAATTTTAGATTTTCTTGAAAATTGATTGTTTTCCTTAGGAATTTCATCTCCTTAGCTCTATTTTCCGTGAAAATCCATAAATAACCCTGCAACACCAGAAACACACAAAATACATTAGTAGCACCGCTTTAATTATCAAATATGCATGCTTTTTACACCTACAATTCACACATAAATGTGCTCATCAGTAAGTACAGGAAAGAAGGAGCCGATCGCCCGTTCTATGGTTTTCCCGAGCCGTGGTTTGATGAGTCTGGGAAAGAGTTACCAGGTTTTGAAATCTTCTCCGCTGACGAATTGCCAGACGAGTACTTCCATGGACAGATTGTAGCCGTCGAAAAGCAGGAATCTGATTGGGCTAAGAACTTAGAGTCGCAGCTTCTGGACTCCCTCTTCGAGGTTGAGGCACCGGTCATTGCTATGATCGGAAAAGATGCACGCTTCCTGAATCCGAAGGGCCGAATTACCCCAGCTGAGGTACCCCTTGATAACTGGACTTCTCAGGTCATTCCTCAATTAGTTCTTCAGTGTGGTCATGTTCCTCCAAAAGAGTCTCAAGTTTCTGAGTATGTGTCTGTTTCCGAGTCAAATATAAAGTCTGCTATTTCTAACAATTCTTTGGATGCAGGTACCTTAGAAAGCTTAGACATTCCTGGTGTGGGTGGCGAGTCCTCCGGTATAGATGTTGCCTATGAAGATGAGTCTGTTATGGAATATACTACAAAGTCCATACATGGTCCAGTTGAGTCAAGTGTCAGCATTTCAGTTGACGATGCAAACTTTCTTTTTGAGCATACTGTAAAGCCTGCTGTGGGCCAGTTGATCAATGATGTAAACTTTGATTCTATGAATGAAATAAAGGACTCGTTTCAGTATCTTCCTGTCTCTGTTTCTGCTTCTCAAATTGATAAAACTAATAACAATGATCAAGACTCCCCCTCTTACGAGGATGTCGACGAAACTCCCCCTGAGATCAAACACATGATTACTCGGGAGGAGCAGCGTCGGGCTAAACCACTTGAAGAAGAAATTGAAATCGTCAACATAGGTGATGAAACCTTAATTCGGGAAATACGGATTGGCAAAACGTTATCCCCGGAGGAGCGTGAAGAATTAATCACTTTGCTTAAAGAGTACGAAGAAGTTTTTGCTTGGTCCTATGATGACATGCCAGGATTAAGCGAAGACATAGTCCAGCATCGTCTTCCCTTAATCCCAGGCGCCAAGCCGAAAAAGCAAAAACTTCGAAAATTAAAACCAGAATGGGAGTTGAAAGTCCATGATGAAGTCAAGAAGCTGTTAGATGCGGGCTTCATTCAAGTGGTTGAATATCCAGAATGGCTGGCTAACATAGTACCGGTGCCCAAGAAGGACGGAAAAGTCAGAATGTGCGTGGATTTCAGAGATTTGAACAAGGCGAGTCCCAAGGATGACTTTCCTTTGCCGAGCATCGATCTCCTGGTGGATAATACAGCTGGTCATGCTTTGTTATCCTTTATGGATGGGTTTTCCGGATATAATCAGATCAAGATGGCCCCTGAGGACATGATAAAAACTGCGTTCACCACTCCATGGGGAACATATTGCTACAAAGTGATGCCGTTTGGGCTGAAGAATGCAGGGGCAACCTATCAGAGGGCGGCTACCACCTTATTGCATGACATGATTCACAAAGAGGTCGAGGTTTACGTCGATGACATGATCGTTAAATCCAAGACTCGACCAGAGCACGCCGTAGTCCTGAGGAAGTTTTTCGAAAGGATCCGGAAGTATAAGCTTCGCTTGAACCCGAGCAAGTGTGTATTTGGGGTCACTTCAGGGAAGTTATTGGGATTCATGGTCAGCGAAAGAGGGATCGAGGTAGATCCTCAAAAGATCAAAGCAATCCAAGAGATGGAGCCGCCGAGGACCGAGAGGCAGATCCGTAGTTTCCTGGGAAAGGTTCAGTACCTAAGAAGGTTCATAAATCAGTTGACAATGACGTGTGAACCCATCTTCAAGCTGCTAAAGAAAAATTCTCCGAAGAAGTGGAATGATGAGTGTCAGGAAGCATTTGAGAAAGTCAAGCAGTGTCTAACTTTGCCTCCTGTCTTGTCGCCAGTTATTCCGGGCCAGCCACTGTTGCTGTACCTATCTGTCACCGACACAGCTATGGGTTGCATGTTAGCCCAGCAAGACCCTGAGTCGAAGAAAGAAAAGCCTATCTACTACATCAGCAAGAAGATGCTGGAATACGAAATCAAATATTCTATCTTGGAAAAGACTTGTCTGGCACTAGTTTGGGCAACTCAGAGGCTTAGGCATTACCTGTTATCAAACAAGGTTCTCTTACTCTCACGGATGGATCCGTTGAAGTACTTGTTCGAGAAGCCCGCTCTCACCGGGCGAACATCCAGATGGTTGCTGCTATTGTCTGAATTTGATATTGCCTATGTGACCCAGAAATCAGTTAAAGGGCGTGTGATAGCTGAGCAGTTGGCTGATGCGCCTATAGATGAGAATGCCGTTCTGACGGCAGATTTTCCTGATGAAGAGATCATGGCTGTAGAAGAGGAGGTCCAAAGCACCAGATGGTTGATGTATTTTGATGGTGCTGTGAACAACCGAGGTCAAGGAGTTGGGGCAGTGTTGATATCTCCGAAGAAAGAGTACATCCCCGTGTCCATCAAATTGCAGTTCAAGTGTACCAACAATGAGGCCGAGTATGAGGCTTGCATTGCTGGTCTCGAAGCAGCCTTGGCTCTGCATATTCAAGAGATAGATGTTTTCGGGGACTCGATCTTGATCATTTGTCAGATCAATGGTCAATGGAAAACAAAGGAGGATAGATTGATCCCGTATCACACGCACCTGGATTCCCTGGTCAGGAGGTTCAAGAATGTTACATTTACTCATCTGTCGAGGACGAGAAATCATTTCGCGGACGCTTTGGCTACACTAGCCTCAATGTTGGATATCTCTGCATCAATGGAAGTTCAGCCTCTGGCAGTGCGGTTACAATGGGCTCCAGCGCATGTGAACGCTATAGAGATAGCAGCCCGATGTCCAGATGGAAAGCCCTGGTACATTGATATAAAGAATCTCATTTTAGGCCAAGGGCACCCCCCTGAAGCATCAGGAAAAGAACGGAGGTCTCTCCAGAAGTTGGCGGCTAACTTCATTATCTGCGGCAATGAGCTCTTCAGGAGGTCGTTTGATGGAATCCAGCTTCTTTGTGTAGATGAAGATCGAGCAGCTAATCTCATAGAGCAGACGCATGAAGGAGTCTGTGGGCCTCACATGAACGGGAAGATGCTGTCAAGAAAGATCCTGAGACTTGGGTACTACTGGCCAACCATGGAAGCTGACTGCTTTGCCTTCGTGAAGAAGTGTCATAAATGTCAGGTTTATGCGAACCTCATTCACGTGCCGCCTTCTGAGTTACATTCTCTGACTTCGCCGTGGCCGTTTTCAGTCTGGGGAATCGATATTATTGGAAAGGTGTTTCCGAAATCTTCAAGCGGGCATGAGTACATCCTGGTAGCCATCGATTACTTCACTAAGTGGATCGAAGCCGCATCCTTCGCTTCGCTGACTTCAGCCTCAGTCGCCAAATTCATTCGAACGAACATCATCTGCAGATACGGGGTGCCGCATGAGCTGATCTCAGACAATGGATCGCACTTCAAGAAAGAAGTGGTACACCTCTGTGAGGAGTTCAAGATCAAGCATCACAAGTCCTCACCATACAGGCCTCAGACAAATGGTGCCGTCGAAGCCGCAAACAAGAACATCAAAGCCATCATCAGCAAGATGACAGAAACGTACAAGGAATGGTCAAATAAGCTACCATATGCTTTGTGGGCTTATAGAACGTCGATCAGGGCCTCTACGGGAGCTACGCCATATTCATTAGTGTATGGGATGGAAGCAGTCCTACCAGTTGAGCTGAGAATTCCTTCGTTGAGGGTAATGATGGAAGCTGATTTGCCAGAATCAGAGTGGGCAAGGGCCCGGTATCAGGAGTTGCAGATGATTGATGAGAAGAGGCTCAGAGCTCTGTATCATGTCCAGGGATATCAGCGTCGAATTGAGAAAGCTTTTAACAAGAAGGTGAAGATCAGAGATCTCCAGAAGGGTGACCTCGTTTTGAAATCCTACAGGGCACCGGTCTATGATCCCCGAGGAAAGTTCAGGCCAAACTGGTCAGGTCCTTACATTGTCGATGAAGTCTTGCCTGGAAAAGCCGTCAGACTCCTTGATCAAAATGGTGAAAAACTAACAGAACCCACAAACCTTGATCAACTTAAAAAGTATTATGCCTAAGACACCAGGAGGCCGTCCTTGGTCGATCTGAGCTTCAAATCCAAAAATCCCATTCAAAAAAAAAAAAAAGAAGGGAAAAGTCAAATACCGTTTGCAAACCCTTTGAGCCAATAAGTAAAATCAAAATTTCTTTGTCACCCTCAAACCAGGGGCATCTTTTATGACTTGCGTCATAAAAGATGCAGGCCTGAACTACGCCATGACCTGATCCCTTTCCACAGGGTACGTAGGCAACCTGACAAACTCGGGTTCGGTCAAATCTTTCAAAGCTTTCGAAAAAAGAAAAGAAAAGAAAGAGACTTAAATCAAAGCAATCTCTACCCAAAGTCCCCAAGGGGCGAACTACGCGGACCTGATCCTCACTCTTTGGAGGTACGTAGGCTATCTGGAAGGGTCCAGATTCGGTCCAGTCAATGCAAACATCCTAATCCAATTCTTTCAAACCCTAACCCACCTAGAAGTCCTCCTGGTGTGATAAGGCAAAAGTTTGTGGCAAAACAGAAAAAGAAAAGAAAAGAATAATGGAGTCTTAGACCCGCTAGACTGAAAACCCGAGAGGGCGGTCTAGGCAAAAGTTAGGGTCATTCGCCCGCTAAGTTGAAAACCCGAAGGGGCGGCTTAGGCAAAAAATCAGGGTGCAGAGCCTGCTGGATGGAAAACCTGCAAGGGCAGGCAGTCCAGGCAAAAATTAAGGCAAGCGGTCCGCCAGATTGAAAACCCAAAAGGCAGTCTGGTCATGGCAGTGACTTCTCGTAAAGGACTAAATTTCAGAAGCTAGCAAGACGTCATACCTGTATCGGCATCACTTCAAGGTCTGAAAAGTGCCGGCAAGGCTTCCTTTGATATTCCTCTAAGCTAGGGGTTAAAACCGAGCAATCCAAAGGGTATAATAACCATGACTAAATACCAGAAAGAGGCGTAATCACCTTAAAGCACGGTATTCAAAGAGTTCCAAGAGTGGTAAGCTGTACCATCTTAAAACAATTATCAAATTGAGAAGCAGATTCAGTCTTTCCTGAAAGTCAGTCTTGTAACTCGGTCGTGTATTCACCAAAAGTCCTTTGTCAAGCAGTCGTCAAGGTCATTTTTTGTCAAGTCAAAGTCATGTACTCAGTCGAGTCAGGTGTGTCCCAAAATGACCTGTTTGGTCCAGTATCCTTTCAAAAAGCTGGGGTAGCAGGTACCAGAAACTGAAGTCGCATCTCCAGAAGGCGAAATGACCTATACATGGTCTAGAAGCGCGGCAAGCTCTCAGGCCCATTTGAAATTCCTGCAGCAGGCAGGAGGTTGAAGATGTGTCAAGCGGAATCAGTCTGCTTGGAAGTTGAAAGTCATTGCAACCTGAAGTTCTGATAGCTGGCAGAAAATTGAAAGTATTTCAGGCAGAATCAGTCTCTTGTGCATTTTGAAAGCCTTTGAGGCCGGAGCCCTTGCAATTGGCATAAAAGTGGTAGGCCTTTCAGCAAGAGTCAGTCTCTTGTACCTTCAAAATCTTTGTAACCCGAGTTTCATAAAAGAAAGCTTGAATCTGTTTGAGTTCTGTTAAGACTCCTGAACTGGAAGCGAAATTTTACTAGGGGCATCTTTTATGTCCTGACGAAAGTCAGACCATAAAAGATACCTAGCATGCATTGACGGTTGAGATAGCAGTTTTAACGAATCAGGATTTGAGAAAACTTGAGCGCATTTTTCAAATCAAATTTTTAATTCAGGT
Organism: Tasmannia lanceolata; assembly: GCF_043159265.1. Lineage (NCBI taxonomy): Eukaryota > Viridiplantae > Streptophyta > Magnoliopsida > Canellales > Winteraceae > Tasmannia > Tasmannia lanceolata. The sequence continues at coordinate 10,857,152 of NW_027518714.1, read as the reverse complement.
TTGATCATGATGCTGTCTAATCATTCCGCTTTGTTCATCTGTCAAGATGCTGTCTTCTCAGATCCCAATTCAGGTTTGATCATGATAACTGTCTAATCATTCCGCTTCGTTCATCTGTCAAGATGCTGTCTTCTCAGATCCCAATTCAGGTTTGATCATGATGCTGTCTAATCATTCCGCTGTGTTGATCTGTCAAGATGCTGTCTTCCCAGATCCCAATTTAGGTTTGATCATGATAACTGTCTAATCATTCCGCTTTGTTCATCTGTCAAGATGCTGTCTTCTCAGATCCCAATCCAGGTTTGATCGTGATGCTGTCTAATCATTCCGCTGTATTGATCTGTCAAGATGCTGTCTACCCAGGTCCCAATTTAGGTTTGATCATGATAACTGTCTAATCATTCCACTTCGTTCATCTGTCAAGATGCTGTCTTCCCAGATCCCAATTTAGGTTTGATCATGATAACTGTCTAATCATTCCGCTTTGTTCATCTGTCAAGATGCTGTCTTCTCAGATCCCAATCCAGGTTTGATCGTGATGCTGTCTAATCATTCCGCTGTATTGATCTGTCAAGATGCTGTCTTCCCAGGTCCCAATTTAGGTTTGATCATGGTAACTGTCTAATCATTCCGCTTCGTTCATCTGTCAAAATGCTGTCTTCTCAGATCCCAATTCAGGTTTGATCATGATAACTGTCTAATCATTCCGCCCTGTTCATCTGTCAAGATGCTGTCTTCTCAGATCCCAATTTAGGTTTGATCATGATAACTGTCTAATCATTCCGCTTCGTTCATCTGTCAAGATGCTGTCTTCTCAGATCCCAATTTAGGTTTGATCATGATGCTGTCTAATCATTCCGCTGTTTTGATCTGTCAAGATGCTGTCTTCTCAGATCCCAATTTAGGTTTGATCAAGATGATGTCTAATCATTCCGCTTTATAATCTCCAAATCTCTGAGTGGCTTAATTAGAGGCTGTCTAATTATTCCATTCTGCAATTTGTGACAGTCTGTCTCGCCAATTCATCTTATCATTCCTTCTCGATGAGAATCTGTCTCGTCGATCCATCTCGTTCCTTCCGTTTGAAATCTTGGGCCAGTCAAAATGTGTTGTCTGTTCGGCTTTGGCATTCGCGCGACAAGCGCCCTCTGCCAAAGAGGGGCATCTGTAGACACCCCATTTTGACAGCGCCCTAAACCCGTGTATCCGAATGAAATCCCGAGGTCAGGCGGAAAATGAATGGAATTAATCTGAGCCTAACCCGATTGGCAGTTGGAAATCTCAACCCGAATTTCACGAATCAACCCAGGTCGCACCCCAACCCGTGTCTCGAGCTCGAGCCGGGCGTAGTTTAAAGAAATATAAAAGGGAGTATGAATTAGCAGGGCATGGGTGTGCCAATACTGGCTTACCATAGGCAAATAAAAAAAAAAGAAAAAAAAAAAAGATTTTTATTCCGCCCCCTGTTTCTACCCGAGCCACCCCCCTGTAAGGATAAGAGTAGTTAAAATACACTAGATGGGGTTGTCTAGAGCAAAAAGGGGGGGGGGCAAGTATATCACTCTTCAAAATAGGGGCTTGGGCAAAGAGGAAATCAACCCATCCTTAAGGGTATTCTTGGATGTTCACATTGCTTGCTTGAGAAGCAATAATTCCAAGCCATAGGATCAATCAAAGAAAATGTGTGGGTAGGATGAGGTGAGGAAGAGATTTTCTAGGGTTTGTAAAGGCAATGGAGGAGATCAAGGGTGGAGATCACCCAAGAAGAGGAAGATGCCACATAGAGGGTTAGGATTAGAGTTAGGGATTCAACCCTAAGTATAAAACAAAGGGGAGTTCTTGCATGAGGGAGGGGGAGGAGCTCATCCATTTTCAAAAAAAAAAAACAAAGAAAAAAAGCAAACCACAGCCACCACCTTCTTCTCCGGCGAGCTTGCCGGAATCCGGCAAGCCTGCAACCTCCCCATCTTCCTCTTCCTCTTCCATTCCTTTCTACCTCCACTTCCGCAGCCACAACCTCCATCTCTGCAAATCTGAGCCACCATCAAAACCCACCCAAAACCCAAAAAAAAAAAATCAAGAACAGAGGGAGGAGCTCTGCCACCATCACCTTCCTCTTCCTCCGGTCAAAATCCGGCAAAACCCTAGCCAACCACCACTACCAAAAACCCATCCTGCCCAAACCCCCCACAGCCGCCACCTTCTTCTCCGGCAAGCTTGCCGGAATCCGGCAAGCCCGCAACCTCCACCATCTCCTCCTCCACCATAGCCATCTCCGGCCGAGCCTCCCCCACAACCACCACCACCATAAACCACCCCAAACCGCCACCTCTGCAACATTACCACCACCATAAACCACCCCAAACCGCCACCTCTGCAACTCCACCTCCACCGCAACCCACCCATTTGCCCTCCACCCACCTCCACCATCCTCCACCTCCAGCACCACCACCTCCAAACCCTTCGAAAATCCCCTCCATCTCCATCCTCACCTCCCTCCAAACCCAAAACCGAAATCCCCTTTCTCTACACCCCAACAAAACTGAAACCCATTTCAAAAAAAAAAAAAACCCAAAAAAGCCACCACCGGACCATTACCCTCTTCAAACCCAACGCCGCCGCCCATCCATCCACCTTCTTCCACCTCCTCTGCCACCCAAACCACCCTCCTCCCCCAACACAGCCGCCCATCATCTCCTTACCTCCACCCTCGGCCACCGTTCCCCACCACCTGCAACTCCATCGCCGACCCCCTTTCACCTCCTCCAGCCACCGAAACCCGCCGAAATCCTCTCCCCCACCTCGTGGTTTCTCCCAACCCTCATTAAACCCAAATCCTCCCCCCCATCTCTACCCATTTCGAAAACCCATCCCACCTCCTTTTCTTTTCGTTTTATTTAACAGGAGAGAGAGAGAGAAAGAAAGGGAGAGAAAGAGAGAGAGAGAGAGAGAGGGAGGGAGAGAGCTCGAGCTCCACCGCCGTGCCTCCCCCATCGGCCGATCCTCCCCTCCACCACCGCTACCTCCCTCTCTGTTTTCGGCATTTTTTTTTTTTAAAAAATAAAAAGGAAAAGAGAGAGAGAGAGAGAGAGAGTGAGAGAGAGAGAGAGAGTGAGAGAGAGAGAGTTGAAGGAGAGAAGAGGAGGGTTTTCTCGATTTTGTTTTATTTTATTTTTTTTTTTGTTAGAAAAATCAGAGTGAGGGAAAGAAATTGCGGAGGTGGACTCGAGCCCCACCCTCGACCCGCGGCCTCCCCATCCGCGGCCTCCCCATCGCTGCCGATTAGCACCACCATTGCCATGCCCAAAACCACCTCATCCTCACTTGAGAACCCAAGCTGATCCCTTTTTCGTTTTCGCCATCCCCAAGCTTCGATCTGTCGAATCCCAAGCGCAACCGACTCCAGCAAATCATTCGAGCCGTGCCGACCATCTTCAATCTGAGGTAATTGCTACTCTCTTTCTTTTACTAGTTGTTTATAATGTGGGTGGTTTGATTATCGTGGAAATTCAATTTACCTGAACATTGCTAACCTTGTTTTAACTCCTGGAGTATTTCTGGTCTTAAAAAGCATGGTATATCTGTACCCCTATCGTTCGATCTCATCTTGGGTTTTCCTATTAGGTTATTACCCTAAGGATGCATCGTTCGATCTCATCTTGGGTTTTCCTATTGGTTATCACCCTAAGAATGTAAAAGGTTCATGATTTTTGTCTTCTGATTAATTCCTTTGGTCTGTTAAAAGTTTTGGTATCTGTGACAGAAATCATTATAGATGGGGTTTGAGATTCCGTGTGTTCTTCAGTTTGGAAATGAGAACCGTGCTAAGTTGGCCAATGCATGAAAAGTAGAGGTTTACTCAAATACATGTTGAGGTGATTTATCCTAAGAAATGTATCTCCCGTGTTTGAATGAGATTTGAATGTCTCGTGAGGGCTACGAGAGCTCCGTGGATTAATGTTAGAGCAAGTTATCTTAAATATGTGCTCAATCTTGTTTGCATGCCAGCTAACCCAATTTCATTTGCTTGTTAGTTGAACTCCCAGCATATTGACTTTAGTCAAGAGGGGTAGGTCTAGTAAAAGATGCTTCTATTCTTGTATTTGCATGTGCTAGGTGCTATTCAATCCTCTTTTCAGCCAATCAAGGGGGAAGTAATGTCCATTAAATGAAAAATTCCTAATAGGTCGAATAAATAAGCAGATGTTGGAGATGTTCAATCTAGCTCGTTAGGAGTGGCAATTCGAGCGCCCTTTGTGTATAGGATCAAACCTCTAATAGTTCATCCCTACCCAACAGTTGATATCATCGTGGGGACGTCTATGGGGTCGGCATTTTGTCCTATTCTGTCTCTTTTGAGAATATGTATCGTATGAGTCCCGCAGTTTCATTCATAATTGGACCCCATTTCTTGTCTCTTCCCACTTCTAGGATCCTTATAGAGTTCGGTGTCCCTTTTGTTTTCTGGTTCCCCTTTATTATCATATTTCCATAGGGATCAGGCTATGACGGAATACTTCTTGAGCCAACCCCTTCCCTTCCCGCCTTAGAGTTTTCGCAGGTTGAGCGATTTCTTCCTCTATAGAGTCAGTCGTAGAGAGTTTAGGGGTCTGTCCCACCGTCCTAGGGTTTGGGAGTCGGCCCTACCCTTGTAGAGTTTAGGATTCTGTCCTATCCCTTCATAAAGTTTGGGATTCCGCCTTTTCATCTTCCAGAGTCCGTCTTCAGCATACGAGTTAGTCCTTCAGTCTTTCAGGAGTCAGTCCTGTCATCGTAGGGGTTAGGATTCTGCCCATCCTCTCATTAAGTCGTGATCTTTACCCGCTCTTGCAAGGTATAGGATGATGTCCAACCCTTGCCGAGTGGTTTTCATGTTCGTACCCCCGCAAAGCATAGGATGCTGTCCAACCTTTGCGGGATATCAGGGGTCTGTCGTACCCTTATGATGATAGGGTTGTGTCCTCTCGTGTCAAAAATTCCAACAAAAAAACATTTCAAAATACTTAAAGGTTCAAAAAACATCTAAAAATCAAAAATCCCAAAAATCTCAAGTTACTAGGAAAATCAGGTCCGAACTACGGATGGCTTGATCCCTAGCTGAGGGGTACGTAGGCAGCTCAGGCGTGCTGCTGGCACCCTGAGTTCAGTCACTCTTTTTTATACCACTTTACCATTATTTCTCACATTTCCGTCCGAACTACGGATGGCTTGATCCCTAGCTGAGGGGTACGTAGGCAGCTCAGGCGTGCTGCTGGCACCCTGAGTGCAGTCACCATTTTGCAAATATTTCCCACAACTTCATAACTTTCACAACTTCAAAACCTTCCAAAACTACAAAAATTCTTCAAAATAACTTTATCAACAATTTTCAAAAGATCCTCCCATAGAGTTAGGAGTCAGTCCTAGGCGTTTGGGGGTGTTTTAGAGTTAGGAGTCGGTCCTGATTTGTATTGATATGGTGTGTCCTGTCGTGTGAGTGTCCCTAGAGTTAGGAGGCCTCAAGTCGATCGGTTAGACATTTAGTCGAACCGATGGCTAGACTAGGAAGCATATAGTCAACCCATGGTTTTCCTTAGAATGCACAGCCTAGATACACATAGGATATAGGGCTCACCTGCATTAGCTTAAGGCTAATCAACTTGCATTAGTTAGGGCATATAGAGTCCTAAAAATTACAATCCACTTGAATTTAAGCAATCGCACAAAAAGCTTTAAACATCAGTCGAGTCTAGTGGATCGAGTCTAGGATAGCGGTCCTAGAGTTTTAGGCATCGTAGTTTAGAATAGGGCACCGAACTACGTTGGCTCTGATTCTTCCCGAGGCCGGGATACGTAGTGCAGCTAGGATGGATGGCCATCCTGGTCCGAGTCAAGTATTGCATTAGAGTCTAGGGCTTGTCGTGTCGGGTCATGTGTCGAGTCGTGTTGTGTTGTGTGTTTTGCTGTGTTTTCTTATTTTTATGTACAGATCCTATACCTTTAGCTGTAGCATGCATGTGTTTGCCCACCAGAACTTAGACACCAATCAGGCATGTCACTCATAACCTAGATATTTTAGGTGACACTTCTTTCACTTCTTTTATGTGTGTTTCTTATTCATCTCCGAGATGTGCATGATTAGCTAGACGTTATCTCGGGGATATTCGTTCCCATTTCGCATGATTTTCTCCCAAAACTCTTCAAAATTAATAATAAATGGCATAAGAGACCAGGTGCTAGCACTTGGGCGAATTGGGGGCGCCTAATCCCTTCCCCATTCGTCATCAGGCACGAACCCTATTTTATATCTCTGGTTATCTGTTGCAACAGAGCACAGCATGGGATCCAGGGCCCACTTCCTTGGATGGCGACTCTTTCTTTGCTTAAGGTGCGTCTCGAATCCGGGCTAGTCCCCGAATCGAGAGGTATCTCACTTTACATCGCCGCTCATGCTGTGAGGGGCACTCTTTCGAGAGTTCCTTGGTGGGGCTCTCCTTCACGTGGACGATCTAGAGACTCGCGCGGGGGCACGTCCCTCCACGCCCGTCCCGGATCGGGGGTCCACACCTATCACCACAATATTACCACCATATGGCTATCCAATATTTCCTTGATTTTAACCATCTTATTAAGACTGGGACTCAGATAGAAGATGCATTGGCTAAAGGCCTGAGATCTAGAGTACCATCTGATGGCAGAGAAGGGAAGCGACCTGTGATGGCGCCGAAAGAGGTCCATAATATCAATTATGTCAGGCCGCCCCCACCCAGAGTAGTTACTGAAGTAAGAAGGCCGACAATGGAGCAGAAGCCTCTTCGTCATTTCGATCCCCTTCCGTATTCTTTGTCCGTAGCTTTGAAGAAGCTATTGAAGGACAAGAAGATCAAGTTGCCTGACATTAAACCTCCTCCCAACCCGTTGCCAAGAACCTGGAGAGAGGATCAATTCTGTGATTACCACCGTAACACTGGCCATATCACTGACAGGTGTTTAGCTTTGAAACACCAAATTCAGAACATGATCGATAGGAAGGAACTGTCAATCCAGTTACCAAATGTAACTAGAAACCCTCTTCCTACGCATGCAATGCCGCCTCCATCCTCGGTCAATGTCATTTGCGCCGAGGAGTCTATCATTGATCCGGCTTCCTTCATATGTGCTGTGGAATCCGAAGAACCCTATGTCTGGAAATTTGAAGAAGGAGATCAGTTGGCAGAATCCGAAAGGCCATATGTTTTATCCTGGAACGATCCTGATGTGGCTGGGCCATCAAACCAGTCATATATTTTCCAGTGTGAAGATGAGGAGAAAGATTCTGAATCTCTATATGTCTTAAGGGTGAGTGATGATGAGGGAGAAGAAATAAAAACCCCTTACACCCTTAGGATAGAAGATGAAGATTTGTTGCTCCTGAACGATCAATGTGATGAACTCCGCCACGTCACACGGGGTGGACGAGTCTTTAAGCCAGCTGAACTCAGAGTTGATAATCCCGCTGAAGTTGCGAGAGGGGTTGATAGTCAGAGGCAGAAACAGAAGCTTGAGGAAGAAGAAGATAACTTGTTGAATCAGCTCAAGAAGACACAAGCCAATGTGTCCATTTGGGGTTTATTGATGGCATCGCCGAAGCACAGACAGGGTGTACTTCGTGAGTTGAACTCATCCCAGGTATCAGTTGAGATCACTCCTGACGAGCTGGTCGGTTTGGTGGCCATGACCAAGGCTTCAAAAGCCTTATCTTTCTCAGATGAGGACTTGCCTTCAGAAGGAAAGGATCATACTCGTCCTCTCAAGATTACTCTGCTTTGCAATCAGAAGAAAGTATCAGAAGTACTGGTAGACAATGGGTCGGCTTTGAACGTGTGTCCTTTGAGCACTGCCACTACTCTGGGGTTTGGGCCTGAAGATTTTATTCCGTCTGAGCAGGGTATACTAGCATATGATGGTACCCGAAGGGATGTGATTGGAACGTTGGCTACTGAGATTGTCATTGGAGGAGAAACCTTTGACATTGAATTTCAGGTGTTGGATATCAAGACTTCTTTTTGTCTATTGCTTGGTCGACCTTGGCTGCACAAGGTTGGAGTTATCCCCTCCACACTTCATCAAAAACTGAAATTCATTCGAAACAATCGGGTGATCACTGTCAAAGGAGATCCCGAGCCAGAAGTTGGACAAATATCTCAAGAGCTTGTTACTGAAAACACAAGAGATATCAGTCTGACAGGATTTTCAGTGGAAGTTTCGGCTATCACCATGAAAGAGGCTATGAGTGAAGAAATTATGTTTCTCTCTAGCACCAATACTCGGGTAGTCAAGATGATGCGCCGATTTGGGTATCTCCCAGGGGCAGGTTTGGGAAAGAATATGCAGGGTCCGACTGAGCGGCCCGAGTTGAAAGCATCCGATGGTTTGTTTGGTTTGGGATACAAGCCAACTCGCAAGGAGATACAAGAAATGAGAGCTTACATGTTCAAATGGGCCGAGTGTCGCCGCAAGGGTTTAGAATTTCCAATGGGACCCTTCAGTATGATAATGAATGGCAGATTCCGGAAAGAAGGAGCTGATTGCCCTTATTACGGTTTTTCAGAGCCATGGTATGATGAGAGCGGGGTAAAGCTGCCTGGTCTTGAGATCTTCTTCGCAGATGAGCTGCCAGTAGACTTTTTCGGTAAGCAGATTGCAGAGGCAGTTGTGACAGAGGAATCAGATTTAGACTGGGTTGAGAACTTCGAACCGGAACTCTTGAATTCTTTGTTTCAGACCGAGGCACCAGTCATTGCTATGATTGGAAGAGATGCACCTTTTCTGAACCCAGAGGACTATATCACCCCAGCCGAGGGACCTCTGGATAACTGGACCTCACAGGTTATACCCCAAGTAATCCCTCAGTACATTCCAGTCCCTTCAAAAGAGTCAGTTATTTCAAAGTATGTGTCAATTTCTGAGTCCGTCCCAGAGTCTGTCATTTCTAACTTTTCTTTTGATGCAGGTACTGTAGAAGTCGGGTCTACCTCTGGAGTAGGTGACAAGTCTGTCCTGGGTAGCGTTGAGTCCGAGTCTGAGGGCATATTCATTGATTCTTTGGCTGTACATGTTTCTAGTTGTGTCGATACTGATGTCGACTTATTTTTTCATTCTGTTTCAAAATCTGTAACGCCTGATGTGGGCAAGTCATCTGATGTAATCATTCATTCTGATGAAATAAAAGATTCTTTTGCTTACATTCCTGTACTTGTCTCTTCTACTGATCCTGCTTCTAAACCTGATCAAGTAACTAATAATGATAATCAAGACTCCCCCTCTAATGAGGTAGCCGACGAAACTCCCCTTGAAATCAAGCATATGATTCAACAAGAGGAGAGTCGCCGCGCCAAACCACTTGAAGAGGAAATTGAAACCGTAAATATAGGTGATGAAACCTTAATTCGGGAAATACGAATTGGCAAAATTTTATCTCCTGAGGAGCGCGAAGAATTAATCACCTTGCTAAAAGAGTTTAAGGAGGTTTTTGCTTGGTCTTACGACGACATGCCGGGATTGAGCGAGGATATTGTCCAACACAAATTACCTCTAATCCCTGGCATCAAGCCTAAGAAGCAAAAACTCCGGAAACTTAAAACAGAATGGGAGTTGAAAGTTCATGACGAGGTTAAGAAACTACTCGAAGTGAAATTCATTGAAGTAGTCGAGTACCCTGAATGGCTTGCAAATATTGTACCTGTGCCCAAGAAAGATGGAAAAGTCAGGATGTGTGTCGATTTCAGAGATCTGAACAAGGCCAGTCCGAAAGATGATTTTACGCTTCCGAACATTGATCTCTTGGTTGACAATACCGCTGGACATGCACTCTTATCCTTTATGGATGGATTCTCAGGGTATAACCAGATCAAGATGGCGCCTGAGGATATGATGAAGACGGCATTCATTACTCAGTGGGGGACGTATTGCTACAGAGTGATGCCATTTGGTCTCAAGAATGCTGGTGCCACCTATCAGAGAGCTGCGACTACTCTTCTTCATGACATGATTCACAAAGAAGTCGAGGTCTATGTAGATGACATGATTGTCAAAGGCAGGACTCGGCCAGAGCATACAGTCGCTTTGAGAAAGTTCTTTGAGCGAATCCGAAAGTTTCAGCTTCGCTTGAACCCTAATAAATGTGTATTTGGGGTCACGTCAGGGAAGTTGCTTGGATTCATGGTCAGTGAAAGAGGAATCGAAGTGGACCCTCAGAAGATCAAGGCTATCCAAGAAATGCAACCACCAAAAACAGAAAAGCAGATTCGTGGATTTCTTGGTAAAGTGCAATACTTGAGGAGATTCATATCTCATTTAACTATGACATGTGAACCAATCTTCAAGTTATTAAAAAAGAATTCCTCCAAGAAATGGAATGAAGAATGTCAGGAAGCGTTTGAAAAGGTCAAGCAGTGTTTGTCTTTGCCTCCTGTCTTATCCCCAGTCATTCCTGGTCAACCGTTGTTGATGTATTTGTCCATCACGGATACAGCAATGGGTTGTATGCTTGCTCAGCAGGAGGCAGGGTCTAAGAAAGAAAAGCCCATCTACTACATCAGTAAGAAAATGTTGGAATATGAAATCAAATACACTGTCTTGGAAAAGACGTGTTTAGCATTGGTCTGGGCGACTCAAAGGCTTAGACATTATCTTCTGTCGAACAAGATATTTTTGCTCTCACGGATGGATCCGTTGAAATATTTGTTCGAAAAACCTGCTCTTACTGGAAGAACAGCCAGATGGTTACTATTGTTGTCTGAGTTTGACATCACTTATGTCACTCAGAAATCAATTAAGGGACGGGTCATTGCTGAACAGCTGGCTGATGCTCCTATTGAAGAGAATGCTTTTCTGAAGGCTGATTTTCCTGATGAAGAGATTATGGACATTGAAGAAGAAACTCTGAGTTCCAAGTGGCTTATGTACTTTGACGGAGCTGTCAATAATCACGGTCAAGGAATAGGGGCAGTTTTGGTATCTCCAAAGAAGGAGTACATTCCATTATCCATCAAGTTGCAATTTGAGTGCACTAATAACATGGCTGAATATGAAGCATGCATCGCAGGACTTGAGGCAGCTTTGGCTTTGCGAATTCAAGACATCGATGTATTTGGAGATTCAATCCTGATCATTTGTCAAATAAATGGGGATTGGAAGACAAAAGAGGCGAGGTTGATCTCATATCATACTTATCTCGAATCTCTGGTCAAAAAGTTCAGGAATGTCACCTTCACTCATCTGTCAAGGACGAGAAATCACTTTGCTGATGCTCTGGCTACTCTGGCATCAATGTTGGACATTTCTGCTACAATGGAGGTTCAACCTTTAGCTGTAAGGTTGCAATGGGCTCCAGCACATGTGAATGCCATTGAAATATCTGCCAGGTGTCCAGATGGTAAACCATGGTATACAGATATCAGAAATTTCATTTCAGGCAAGGGGCATCCGCCTGAAGCTTCCAGCAAAGAGAGGAAGACTCTTCAGAAGTTCGCTGCCAACTTCATCATTTGTGGTGAAGAGTTGTACAGAAGGTCATTTGACGGTATTCAGCTTCTGTGTGTTGATGAAGATCAGGCTGCAGAGCTCATAGAGCAAACACATGAAGGTGTTTGTGGTCCTCACATGAATGGTAAGATGCTGTCAAGGAAAATCCTTAGACTTGGCTTCTATTGGCCCTCAATGGAAACAGATTGTTTCGCATTTGTGAAGAAATGTCATAAATGCCAAGTCTATGCGAATCTTATTCATGTGCCTCCGTCAGAGCTGCATTCTATGACCTCGCCATGGCCATTCTCAGTATGGGGAATTGATATCATTGGCAAAGTCTATCCCAAATCGTCAAGTGGGCACGAGTACATCTTGGTGGCCATTGATTATTTCACGAAATGGATAGAAGCTGCTTCATATGCTTCCATAACTTCCAATACAGTTGCGAAGTTCATCCGTGCGAATATCATTTGCAGATATGGAGTACCTCATGAATTGATCTCTGATAATGGATCTCATTTCAAGAAAGAGGTAGTGCACCTGTGCGAAGAGTTTAAAATCAAGCATCACAAGTCATCTCCTTACAGACCGCAAACAAACGGGGCTGTAGAGGCAGCAAATAAGAATATCAAGGTCATAATCAGTAAGATGACCGAGACTTATAAGGACTGGTCGAACAAGCTTCCTTTTGCTTTATGGGCTTACAGGACATCGATCAGATCTTCTACAGGTGTAACTCCATACTCTCTGGTGTATGGAATGGAAGCAGTCCTCCCTGTTGAAGTGAGAATCCCGTCTCTAAGAGTTATGATGGAAGCGAATCTGCCAGAGTCTGAGTGGGCCAAAGCCAGACATCAGGAATTGCAGATGATTGATGAAAAGAGGCTGAGAGCCTTGTATCACATCCAAGGGTATCAGAGAAGAATTGAAAGAGCCTTTAACAAGAAAGTCAAGGTCCGAGACCTGAAATCAGGAGATCTCGTCTTGAAGTCTTACAGGGCACCGGTGTTTGATCCCAGAGGGAAGTTCAGGCCAAATTGGTCTGGTCCTTACATTGTTGATGAAGTCCTGCCTGGAAAAGCTGTAAGACTCCTCAATGAAAATGGAGAAAAATTAACAGAACCTACAAACCTGGACCAACTAAAAAAGTACTATGCTTAGATACACCAGGAGGCCGTCTTTGATCGATCAGAGCTCAAAAGCCAACAACCTCAAAGTCAAAAAAAAAACATTTGCAAACACTTTGGGCCTAAATAAAAAAAAAAAAACACTTTCATTCTTTGATAAACTCAAACCAGGGGCATCTTTTATGACTTGCGTCATAAAAGATAATAACCTGAACTACGTCATGACCTGATCCCTCTCTCCAGTGTACGTAGGTAGCCTGATTAATTCGGGTTCGGTCAAATCCTTCAAACCTTTCAAATCCTTAAAAAAAAAAGAGAAGGAAAGAAAGAACAAAATAAACAATTTTTGAAACCCAAATGGGCGAACTACGCGGACCTGATTCCCATTTCTTTGGGGATACGTAGGCAGTCTGGAGGGCCAGATTCGGTCAAATACATGAAAACTTACCAAATGTTAACCTGTTTGAACCCAAGCCTACCTAAAAGTCCTTCTGGTGTACTTAGGCCCAGGTTTGTAGAGAAACAGAAAGAAAATAAAAAAAATAATGGAGTCTTAGACCCGCTAGACTGAAAACCCGCAAGGGTGGTCTAGGCAAAAGTTAGGGTCATTCGCCCGCTAAGCTGAAAACCTGAAAGGACGGCTTAGGCAAAAATTAAGGCATGCGGTCCGCCAAATCGAAAACCTGAAAAGGCAATTTGGTCATGGCAGTGACTTCATAAAGGACAGAACCTCTGAAAGTCAGCAAGACTTTCATTTCTTCGGCAGCACTACTTCAAAGTCTGAGTAAGCACCGACAGAAATTCTTCTGACACTCTCAAGGTTAAGGGGGTTAAGACTAAACAATCCAAGGGAATAATAACCATGATGGAAATACCGGAAAAAGGAATGAAACACCTTTAAATACGGTTTTCAAAAGATTTTAAGAGTGGTAGACTGTACCATTTTAAAAATACTTATCAGACTAAGAAGCAGATTCAGTTTCTCTTAGAGTTTAAGTCATTGTGCCCGTCGAAGTCCTCATTTGCTGGTTGTCCAAGTCTTTTTCTATGTTGAGTCAAGGTCAAATTCCAGAGTCCTGTGTGGTTAATATTCCTCCCAAGGCTGGGGTGATGAAAAAATGATGAATTTGTATCCCCTCAAGGGTGATGCGCAGCAGAGTGAAGTTCAGAAGATGATTGATTCTCAAGTCCATATGGCAGGCTTTCAAGCCCATATGAAATGGCAGAGATCGTCAGAATTGAAAGGCAATTGTCGGGCAGATACAGCCTGTTGTAAACCTGAAAGCTTTGTAACCTCAGATATTCAATGAAATGAAAATTTTTAACCATTTCCTATGTTTTGCTCTCTTACGAATCTGTTATGGAAGTATTTCATACTAGGGGCATCTTTTATGACTTACGTCATAAAAGATATCAAGCGTAATGATAACTAGAATAGCTATTCTCAGCAAATGAAAACCAGAGAAGCTTGAGTACAATCTTTGAGCCGGTCTCTTCAATCAAATTGTTTTCTTTTAAAATCAAGTTTTCAGAAAATTTTATCCCTTGCGGAGTTTAGAATTTGCTCCTGCAATTGTCAAACCTTCAGCAAAATGCTTTTCAATCATTTTAAAAGGGTTAATACCTGAAATTTTCTTCAAGTTCCTTGAGTTTTATCTTCAGCAAAGATCATGCATTTTCAATCATTCTTGGCAAAGAATGATTTATTTACCTTGTGAAATCGATCAAAGTTGGTCATTTCTTCATTCGTTTCAATGATTTTTCCTTTCATTTAAAAAAATATATATATGTCCGCCAGTGGCTCCGCGATTTGGAGTTTGGTCTTTTCTTTCACCATTTGAAAGATTTTAAAAGTTGTTTTCGCCAATTGCTCCGTGATTTGGAGTTTGGTCTTTTCTTTCACCATTTGAAAGATTTTAAAAGTTGTTTTCGCCAATGGCTCCGCGATTTGGAGTTTGGTCTTTTCTTTCACCATTTGAAAGATTTTAAAAAATGTTTTCGCCAATGGCTCCACGATTTGGAGTTTGGTCATTTCTTTCACCATTTGAAAGATTTTAAAAGTTGTTTCCGCCAAGGGCTCCGCGATTTGGAGTTTGTTTTTTTTTTCTTTCACCATTTGAAAGATTTTAAAAGCTGTTTTCGCCAATGGCTCCGCGATTTGGAGTTTGGTCTTTTCTTTCACCATTTGAAAGATTTTAAAAAAAAATGTTTTCGCCAATGGCTCCACGATTTGGAGTTTGGTCATTTCTTTCACCATTTGAAAGATTTTAAAAGTTGTTTCCGCCAAGGGCTCCGCGATTTGGAGTTTGTTTTTTTCTTTCACCATTTGAAAGATTTTAAAAGCTGTTTTCGCCAATGGCTCCGTAATTTGGAGTTTGGTCATTTCTTTCACCATTTGAAAGATTTTAAAAGATGTTTTTGCCAATGGCCCCGCGATTTGGAGTTTGGTCATTTCTTTCACCATTTGAAAGATTTTAAAAGATGTTTTTGCCAATGGCTCCGCGATTTGGAGTTTGGTCATTTCTCTCACCATTTGAAAAGTTTTAAAAGTTAAAAAAAAAAAATGTTTTCAAAGTATTCAAGTCCATTTTCACATGGCATTCAAAGTCCGTTTTCACACGGCATCCAAAGTCATTCCAAGTCCGTTTTCACACGGCATCCAAGGTCATTCAAGTCCATTTTCACATGGCATTCAAGTCCATTTTCACATGGCATTCAAAGTCCGTTTCCACACGGCATTCAGATTCATTTTCTCTCCAAGTTTCAAGATCATTCATAATCAAATCTATCCTTTAATGTTTTGCAAGAGAGGCTATCTCGTCAATATGTACTGAGTTAAGAGTTGGAGAGAGGTTATCTCACCAGCGTTTACAGAGTCATAGTCTGGTGAAAGGCTATTTCACCATGTTATCTGGTGTATATTTTTTTTTCAAAAATCAAAATTTAATTTGATTCTTTTTCGGGTCGGCCAAAATGGTTTGTCTGTTCGGCTTTGACATTCACGTGACAAGCACGCTCTGCCAAAGAGGGGCATCTGTAGACACCCCATTTTGGCCGTACCTTGAGCCTCCCTTGTTTGAACAAAAACCCAACCAAATCAATCAACTAGGGTCCCAGATTTCACCCCGAGCTAGCTTAAGGTTCCGCTAGGGCCCCTGCAAAATTTCATTGAATTCCGAGTGCGTTTGCCCTGCGAACAAGCCGAGAAAAGACCGTTGTGTAAATCAGAAAAAGGGGGCGAATTTATCCGAGATGGGGGCGAATTTATTTTGGAAAATGCAATTTAGGCCGAAAAAGACGCGCAATTTCGCGCGCCTATCAAAGTCCGCGCGCTTCATCAAGTAGTAGTGCCATTATCAACAGATATATTTTTCTATATATACAAAAAAAATCAGAATTACAAAAAAAAAAAAAAAAATTCGCAGGGAGAGAGAGAAAGCAGATCTGAGATTTCAAACCTTCTTCGTTCTGATTCTTCTTCTCCGGTGGTGTTTTTCCGATCAATCGTCTGCAAGACTCCGGTCATAATCTCCGGTCTCCTTCTTCTCCATCCGTTTCTCTATTTTTCGATCTTAGATCTAGATCTTAAAATCCCTAACCTTCTGTGTCATCTTCTCCGATCTTCTTTTTCCGGCTTAGCTCCGATCATCTGGTTTTTCCTCCCTTATTACCTTAACTACTGTTATTTTCATTTCTCTTTCATTAATCCAGCTACAAACCCTAGCTTGCCTTCCTCTTCTCCGATCAATCTCTGCTTTAAATTCATTGTTTTCTTATATTCAAAACATTAGATCTGTCCCTCGAAATCTTAGATCTATCCATCAAAACTGTAGATCTACTCATCCAGAAGCTCAGATCTATAAAAGAGGAAAAGCAAATCTCACTTCAGGATTTTACATCAAGGCTCAGATCAAGGCTCAGATTCGATTCAAAGATTTTGTGAAGCATTGATTGATTTTGAAAGGCTTGAGCAGGGAATTAGAAAAAAGAAGAAGATCTGTCCTTAGTTTTTAAAGAAAAGAGAGGTTTAACTCAGGTAAGTCATTTTAACTATAAAGTATATGTTCAATTATTATTTATTTTTTATTCTTTTCTCTGTTCTTTTAGATTTTTGTTTTTGACCTTAATGATTTGTGAAGATTAGAATGAGGCTCATATTTTTAGTAGAAAAAATGCATTCTGGCTTAAATAATGCTGTGTATGAAGTTACAGGTTTATAAAAGTTATTTTATTTTATTTTTGCATCGTGTCTTATGATTATATAGGTTCGGATAGAATGAAAACGACATAAGTTTTTCTTGCAATTCTAGCTAAAAATTTCATCCTTTTTAACAATCATATTTTTATATTTGTAGAGTTTAATAAGATAATGTAAAGCTAGCATTCTGTGAGTTCTATGTGTTTTGATTACGTCACTCTGTTTTTTTGCTTCCTGTCAATTGAGTGCTTATTTATCTTGAGGATTTGGCTTAAAATCTGAACTTAAGGCATAATTTTACTTGAGAAAATACTCAGTTCAGTTACATCATCTGTCTTTAATACATTTCTGTTTCAAAAGGTAAAAAAAAATAGGCCGATTCCTCTATCTTGAAGGAGTTTAAGTACTATATGTAGATCACATATATGATATCCATTTCCAGTCTTCTTTTACATTAGTTATGTTATTCCCCAAATTTACACAGAGACTTTGCTGTAGCAGTTTTGATGCATGATCCTAAAAAGAAAAAAATGAAAATTCTATTGATGAAAAGTAGGTCTTAAGAAGGGTACTTGATGTTGTTCATCATGATATTGGTCGAAATGATCTATGGTTTAAAGTTTATTTTATTAATATATAGGTTCTATAAATGATACTAACATGTATAATTATATTTGACTGCTTCATGATTTCTATCAGTTTTCCATAGTGTCGTTTTTACTAATTTGTGTAAAAAAATAAAATAAAAATGATTGTTGTTGTCTGTTGGTATAGTGGTAAGCGGACAAGACAAATTTGTATAAATTTTTAGATTGTAGTTGTAAAAAAAAAAATATTAGTCTTGGAGAACAGAAACAGGGGATTGACATTTGAGCTGTTGTGGTTTCCTGTTTAATCATTTAATTTTGATAGATGTCCTTTCATAATATGAATACCCCCTACATCCTAACATCTCCTAACAGACCTAAAGAATTCAAAGCCCCACCTCTAATTTCTTTAGTTTTCCTTCTCAATTCTTACATTGTTAATTTATTTCCACTATTTTCTTCTCATCAAAATGCAAAGATACATTATTTGAAATCGGAACTCATTTGTGTAGATGAAATATACAGAGCTGCTATTCCGGAGATACTTGAATGATGCAATCAATTGAATTCCAAATAATTGGTTTTGACTTGAATCATTATTTTTTTATTATTTTTATTTTATCCACATGGAGTTTAATTGCCATGTATGTTTGTCCATATAATTGTTTTGCCGTGATGTCGTGCATTGTACGTATTTGCTTTTGGCTGGGCATTGAGACTACTTACATTTTGGTAAGAGCATTCTCCGGTTTTCATTCCTCCTTGATTGAAAGTTATTAAGAAAAATGTTTTTTTTTTAGGGCCAAGTGACTGTGATTGAGAGTAATTAATATTTATTTCAAATACTGTTGATAAGGCTGTGCATTCTAAGCTCATTTGTTAATTGATATTTATTTATGTGTAATTACACAATTGGCAGCCCTCACATCCCATTTGATAATTTCAGCCCCATTCCATTTAATATGTACGACCCTCACATCCCATTTGATAATTTCAGCCCCATTCCATTTAACATGTACAGCCATCATGTCCCATTTGATATATACAGCCTCATCCCATTTGATAATTTCAGCCCCATCCCATTTGATAATTTCAGCCCCATTCCATTTGATATGTACAGCCCTCATGTCCCATTTGATAATTTCAGCCCCATTCCATTTGCTATGCACAGCCTTCATACCCTATTTGATATGGACAGCCCTCATCCCAATTGATATGGACAGCCCTCATGTCCCATTTGATATGCACAGCCCCATTCCATTTGCTATGCACAGCCCTCATACCCTATTTGATATGGCAGCCATCTCACCTTTGATATTTGCAGCCCCTCATCCTCTTTGATATTTGCAGCCCCTCATCCTCTTTGATATTTGCCACCATCTCATCTTTGATATTTGCAGCCATCACCATTTTGATATGTACAACTCTCTTGCCCCTTTGGTATTTACGCTCTTTTTAATATTAACAGTCCTTACACTAGGATATTGGCAGCCCTCATTTTATTGTTTGGAATAGAATAGTGACCATAGCAGCCTCATTTGTGGTGATGCAACTGTCCTAAAGTGGTACTATAGGTAGATACTTACACTACTCCCTTGTGAAAAGCATTGTTATATAATTTGGCACTCATCAGTTCTTGTGGGCAGCTCATATGCATGTTTATTTCATTAACACAGTCGACATTCTTATGGGACATTCCTAGCTTACCCTTATCACTTCAATGACAGATCCCTTCACCATTGCTGAGAGTGCATGTTTGTGCTTGTATCTCTTTCTACTACTTAATTCATGTTGTTTGGAATCCATTATTTTATTTTATTTTTCGCATTGATTAGATTTTGTTTACAATCAAATGATTATGATGATTGTTGGATGGTGAGAATGAGAATGGGTTAGCTTCAACTTTAAAAGTGGGTCTCGGTTTTCACTACTAGTATATATGAATGTGTCCAAAATGCCATCAGTATTAACGTTCTCATAATTTGTGCGAAGTTAATTTCTTCCATTCATCGCCAGGGCGATGAAGGCGATAGCCCAAGCCTCTTATTTTGCATAAACTGCTGCCCATAGATTCGGTTCACAAGCACATAGATATTGTCCATTTTTTGCTCACTATCTGCTGTCCATTTTGTGTATAACTGCTGCCCATAGATTCGGTTCACGAGCACATAGATATTGTCCATTTTTTGCTCACTATCTGCTGTCCATTTGGTGTATAACTGCTGCCCATAGATTCGGTTCACAAGCACATAGATATTGTCCATTTTTTGCTTACTACTTGCTGTTCATTTTGTGTATAACTGCTGCCCATAGATTTGGTTCATAAGCACAAAGCTGTTGTCCATTTTTATTCACCGCTTGCTGCTCATTATCTTGTATAAATTGCTGCCCATTATTTTGTATAAACAAGCTGTCTATTGGTTCTTTTCACTAGCACATAGTTGATGTTCATTGTAGTTCATTGTTTGATGCCCATTATTGCACATAGTTGCCACCTTTATAAGTGGTTAAATTCTTAGGTAATAATTCATGCTTGTTCAAATGTTTTAAAAGAGACTTGTCATTGATAATATTTTAAGCTGAGATGATGTCATTTCTTTAAGAAAAGTATAGACTGCTGATATCTTATTATTTTAATGTTTATGATAGTTCATTTTATATTAACGAGATCTTCCTGCAGTCTTTATTTTATATCATTGTCTCATTTGATCATTTTAAAATATTATATACAATCTTCTTGGACACCTTAAAATTCAATAATAAATGGATTGTTCAGGTGAGTTTATCTCGAAGCTTATTATACTCATTCTTTTTATTTAAATAAATTGTTAAATAGGAAGAAGGAAATCAGATGACTACTCTATTCGATGTTATCGACATGAGTACTGTCTGATTTCAAGGCGGGATGTGGAAATATTATCATGTGTATTATGATATCAGATGATTACTTTAGCATCATCTGATTTCATCCCCATATTGGGGTGGTGTTTGTGGTTGGGCATAGAAGTGTTTGATATTATTTTCTTTTACTTTATTAGGCTATCCAGCGGCTGGTCTGGACTAATTAATGTTATTTATCATTTTATGATTGCTATTAGATTGTATATTTTTCTTTGCTTGGCAATTAATTTATTTTTAGAATAAAATTTGCGATTATCTGATAGCATTTTCTTCTCTTTTTGATAGACTAACACAGTCTTATAGATTTCTGTTAAGATTCTTTAGATATTAGAATTCCCTCTCGTTGCAAGGGCGATGAAGGCGCTAGCCCAAGCCCATCCTTAGGGGACTTGCTCAGTCCAAGTTGCATACCTCTCCTTTGTATATAGGAGACTTGCCTAGTCTCATTCTCTTACTAACCCTCCTCTTTGTGCGTCGTTTGGTTTTGGGAGAACACCCTACTCGGCTTGGCTTCATACCCCTATCCTATATGGGTATCTGGTTGCACATTTGTTGCACCCTAGGGCTAGGTAGCTGTCCGGCCCGGCTGGGTGTTTTACCTTTGCCAAATATGCACAAAGTCTTTTTTTTTTCCTTGTTAATATTTTTCTCTATCCTACCTCTGTGTCTAAGAGACTTACCTAGTCTCATTTTCTTGCTAAACCTCCTCTTTGTGTATCATTTGGTTTTGGGAGAACATCCTACTCGGCTTGGCTTCATACCCCTATCCTATATGGGTATCTGGTTGCACATTTGTTGCACCCTAGGGCTAGGTAGTTGTCCGGCCCGGCTGGATGTTTTACCTTTGCTAAATATGCACAAGGTATTCCCTTATTACTTGTGAGTTTTATCTCAGCTTGATAGTCTCACTAGCACCCTTCTTTATCTCTTTTTCTTTTAGGAGACAGGCTTTGTCTCATTAGCACCTCCTTCTTAAGAATCCTATTTTCAGAGTCAGTCCTTAGCCTAGGAGTCTGTCCTTAGCTAGAGAGTCTGTTTTTCTTTCAGGAGTCAGTCCTATCATCATAGGGGTTAGGATTTTATCCAACCTCTCATCAAATCTTGTGTTTTTTCTATCCGCTCTCGTAAGGTATAGGATGCTGTCCAACCCTTGCAGAGTTGTTATTCTGTTCATTTTCCCTCCGCAAAGCATAGGATGCTGTCCAACCTTTGCGGGATATCAGGAGTCTGTCTTCCCCTTATGATGATAGGATTTGTCTCCCTTGAGTCAAAAACACTTAAAAACAACAAAAACATCTGAAAAACCAAAAATCTCAAAAATCTTGAGTCATTAGGAGTAGTTAGGAAATCTGTTTCGAACTACGTTGGCTTGATCCTCTTCCACGAGGTACGTAGTGCAGCTTGAGATTCTTATCTCAGGTCCAGCCAAACCTTAGTAAATAAATCATTTACCCATTTTAAGAAAAAATACCAAAAATCTTCAAAACCTTGTTTTCAACAAGATCTTCCTCTAGAGTTAGTAGTTTGTCCTAGATAAAGAGTTTTAGAGTTTTGAATTTGTCTTTGATGTGTTGTGTGGTTTGTTTGTGTTTGTGTTAGAGTTAGGAGTTTGTCCTAGAGTTATAGGAGCGCCTCCGTCCGGTCAGTTGGCGATCCACATCGCCAATTGATGACTAGGTCTAAGATGCGATAGATCCTACTGTTTTCCTTAGGATATACAGCCTAGCTACACATAGATTATAGGAACCACCTGCATTAGCTTAGGGCTAACCTGCATTTAGTTAAGGCATATAGGGTGTCCTAAAATCTACAATCCATTGGAATTTAAATAATCACATAAGAAGCTTTAAGAACTAGTCCGGTCTTTTAGATCGAGTCTAGGATAGAGGTCTAGATGTCTTAGGCATCATAGCTTAGAATAGGTGCGAAGAACTACGTTGCCTTGATTCTCGTGGAGGCGGGGATACGTAGGCTTCTTTGGATGAACATCAGATCATCTAAAGACTCGGGCCTAGGTATAGATTAGAGTCTTAGGGTTGTATAGTATCGAGTCATTTTTCTATGTTTTGCAGTGTTTTCTTACTTTATTGCGCAGACCTTATACTTTTTGGTGTGTCGTGCATGTGTTTGTTCATCAGAACTTAGACACCCATTAGGCATGTCACTTATAACCTAGCTATGCTTAGGTGACACATGTTTCTTTTTATTTTATCTTGTGTGCCTTTGATTTCATCTCCGAGACATGCATGATTAGATAGACGTCTTCTCGGAGATATTCATTCCCATTCCATATGATTTTCGCCCAAAGCTCTTCAAAATTATTAAGTAAATGGCATAAGAGACCAGGTGTTTGCACTTGGGCGGATGAGGTGCTCTTTAGACCTTCCGAATTCGTAACCAGGCACGAACCTTATTTTACATCTCTGGTTATCCGTTGCAACAGAGCATAGTATGGGATCCAGGGCCCATTTGCCTTTTCCTTGGATGGCGACTCTTCTTTGTTTAAGGTACGCCTCGAATCTGGGCTAGTCCCCGAATCGAGAGGTATCTCACCTTTCATATCGCCACTCATGCTGTGAGAGGCACTTCTTTCGAGAGTTCCTTGGTAGAGCTCTCCATTCACGTGGATGATCCTGAGACTTAGTGTGGGGCCCGTTCCCCGCCTCTCTCTCGGATCGGGGTCCACACATACAAATTATAATTAGTGCATTTTTTTTGTGGATTGACTCAAATCTTCACTTTGCTGTTTTTTTCCCTCTTTTCCTTCTTTTTCTTTTATTAATCTGATTTATGTATTTCTATTAAATGGTTTTTATGAGACCTCAGTTTGTGGCTGATTTGTGTTTTTTTTTTTTTTTTTGGTAAGCAGATTTTTGCTTTTATATTCTTTATTTTGTATTATATGAACTCACACTCGGTATATTTAGAGAGCAATTTGAGGGTGAAGATGATTAGAGTTCCTAATTGCCCTTTTAGTGATGGTGAGTGTCTCTCTATCAATGTGATGTAGAGGGATAAATAACTTTATCCAGTAATGCTACTTTTCCGGTTCTCTTTCTTAAAGGGAGTAATGCATACATGCATGAGTGTGTAGAGTGATAAATAATCTGTAGAGTAAAGCATACATGCATACAAGTAATGCACATGCGTATAATGTATGCAAGTAATGCATACATGCATGTGTAGGGAGTTTCATCAAGAGATTGTATGTGAAATTATGATATGTGGCTGAATGTTGTATGCAAGTAATGCATATATACATGCATATATTTGCTCCCGTTTTCTTCTTACTTTTGCTTTTCTTTAGAGAACCAACAGTTTCATCTTTTTTTTGTCACATGGTTTTTCATCAAGTGATTGTATGTGCAGTCACGACATGTGGAGGCTTCCTTTCCACAACAAATTTTACTAATTTGTCAGATGACGAGTGTGTATATGATTTGTCAGATGACAAGTGTGTAGTGGTTGACTTTTAGTAGCGGTCCCGAAAAAATGCTGCTAAAGGTGTTGCGATAGGAGCGATATTAACATTTACATATAGCAGCCGTCTTGACCGCTATTGAATTCCCAAAAAACCGACCCCACAAATTAGAAGTTAGCGCGAACCCAATTAGGTTTCCCGCTTTTAAATAGCTTATTATCTACTTCTGTTCCTATCACTTGCCTTTGTTGGGGTGTATCGCAAGGCCACTATGTGTACATGCTTCTTTTTTCTTTCATGACTGTGGGCTCTATTATTTCACTCCCAAGTCAGGCTTCAACCTAAAATTTTGATGGTTGTAATTGCTCATGATCTCAGGTCAACATTTGTTCGTTTGATGATCCAAATAGCTCATTTGTTGGATGATCCAAAGAGCTTATTCCTATTCACAAAACACTTTATCCATGTTTAGTCTCTTATCAGTGCATTCGTCTTGAATTAGAGACGTGTCTCTTCAATTCTTGTTCATCTAAATTGCGACAACAAGAACTTAACCCATTTTTTCATATGGTAGTATCTTCATCATTCTTTTCTTTTTATTTCTAGGGTTTTCGTTCTTACTCTTTGACAAGGATTTTCAATTTATCCATGTTCTTTGAGGTGCTTACCTAATAGGAAGGGGCATCTAGAGATGTGTGTTTGTTGGGCAAGCTGTTAACGCTGGGGCGTATAGCAAAAGCTTGGATTTCAAATACGCGGATAGAGTAGCGGAAGCAAAAATTAAAGCAAATATATATTTCTTTTTTTTTAAGCAAAAGGGTTGTGGGCTGATACAGGAAAATAAGGATTGGGAATCTATGGCCGAAATAATGTGGCTACGGGTTGCAACTAAACTAAGGGAGTTTTGTGGCTGTTGAGAGAGCTGCAAATAGGGTTGGATGTTAGCTATTCTCAATGTCTAAGTGGTGGCTGGTTTGTACAATCAAACAGTAGATAATATGGGAGGGAAGGGTTGGATCAGATGCTATTAGATGAACAACTAGGATGTGGATGAACAAGGGGCTGTTTGGGTGGCTAATTGAAGATGTTAGGGCTGAAACAGGGAATAAATAAAAGGATAAAGGGGCTGTTGGGTGGTGTAACAAGCTCTTCCCCATGAAAATAATAATAAGGTAGTGTTTCTTTTCTTTCTTTCTTTTTTCTACTATTTCTACACTTGGGGTTCTTTCAAGTTCTTGCATTTGTTGCATCTCTTTTGTTTTTCTGTCTTACCTAAACTTTGAACTTGATGTATGTATGCTTGCCTATGGTGTGTATTCTCTTTGAAATTTGCATTGTATCATTGTATAAAATTTTTGGAGTATGTTTGCCTATAGTGCAGCATGAGGGTTCATATCAGAACCACCAGATAGTGCAAAAAATCCTTGCATTTGTCTTGGACCATGGATGTTTCTTATGATTACAAAAGAGTTATGTGAGTTTGTGTCTATCTTATTATTCCAGTATTCCTCCTTGATTTGCAGTTTATTTATTTATTCTACTTAATTTACAGGTTAGCTGTGGCTCTTATTCTTCATTGTATTCTAGTCGCAACTTGAGTTGTAATGGATATTTGGGTAGTGGGCTCTGGATCATATTATTGAGGTGTTTATTCTTTACTCATGTGTTTTTATCCTTAGTTGCATGTAATGACATTGATGTTCATGGTTTGAGATCATAGGATTGATCAATCATTACCATTTTGTTGCGAAGAGAATCACAATAGTCATGGATAAAAGTTGGATTCAACTTCCAAGGTATGACTTGGTTTTTGTTAATGACTCCAAGGTTTGATTAGTTAGGCATTTATCTTTTCCAAATGTAGCTAAGATGTTTACTCTATTTCTGCACTTTGGATATAATAAGAATGATCCGGTGTCCGAGGAAGGAGTAATTCAGTTCCTTAACTCTGCATTTGCTCATGGAGCTCATGAAGGAAAGATATTCTGCCCGTGTACGAAATGTGGCAACGTTAGAAGGGCTGATAAAGAAGAGGCCATGGAGCATTTGCTATGGAATGGGAAGCTCATGGGCTACACTAGATGGATTTATCATCAGGAAGGGCCGTCTCGTGCTATGAATCCTAATGCTCATCGAGTGCCTGATGATCCGATTATACAAGATGAAATGCATGAAGTGTTACATGATATATACCCAAGGACGAGCCATGATGATGACAATGGGTCGGCAGGTGAGGAGGATGACCCAACAGATGCAAGTACGGACAAACCCGATGCTGATGCGGAGAAGTTTTTCAAATTATTACAAGATGTCGAACACGAATTATACCCAGGAAGCAAGTTCACAAAATTGTCTTTGGTGGTTCGGTTGTTTCACATAAAGTGTCTCAATGGGTGGAGCAACAAATCATTCACCATGTTGCTTGAATTGTTGAAAGAGGCACTTCCTGAGGGTGCTGTATTGCCGGACTCCTTTTATGAAACGAAGAAGATTGTTAGAGATTTGGGCCTCCATTATGATAAAATCGATGCATGCCCTAATGACTGTATGCTATTCTGGAAGGAAGCCTCCAACGAGGAGACGTGCCGCATATGTGGGGCTTCAAAGTGGAAAACAACTGAAGGGCATTTGGAAGATCATGGAACTCATTCATCCTCAAGAGACTCAAAAGTTCCTGCAAAGATTCTCCGTCATTTCCCTTTGAAGCCGAGATTGCAAAGGCTATATATGTCAACTAAAACGACTTCTTTCATGACTTGGCATAATCACAACCGTACCAAAGATGATATATTAAGGCATCCTGCAGACTCTACGGCATGGCAAACTTTAGACTTGGGTTAGCAAGCGACGGATTTAATCCATTTAGGACGATGAGTATTGCTCACAGCACATGGCCCGCTGTGCTCATTCCATATAACTTGGCACGGTGGATGTGCATGAAGCAACCATATATAATGATGTCTTTGCTAATTCCCGGTCCATCTAGTCCAGGAAATGATATTGATGTCTACTTACAACCCTTGGTTGAAGAGTTGAAGGAACTATGGGAGACAGGTTTGCAGACCTATGATGCATCGAAGAAAGAGAATTTTCAAATGCATGCAGCACTTTTGTGGATGATTAGTGACTTTCCTGCATATGCTAACTTGTCGGGATGGAGCACCAAAGGAAAACTTGCATGTCCTTCTTGCAGTAAGGACACATGTTCTCTTCGTTTGAAGCATGGAAGAAAATTTTGTTACATGGGTCACCGACGTTTCTTAGAGGAGAACCACAAATTTAGTTTTGAAAAGTTTGCTTTTGATGGCACTGTAGAAAAGAGGTCAGCTCCGATTCCCCTGTCAGGGACACAAGTATTGCATCAATTGCAAAGTATTAACACAACATTTGGCAAAAAGAAAGATGCCGATCCGAAGAAGAAAAGCACCCGTCGGAAAAAAAGTGGAACTGAGGAGAATACATTGGACCAAGGAAGTTCTAATTCTGCATCTAAGAAAAAAGAGAAGCATCCCAAGGAACACAATTGGAAGAAGAAAAGTATATTTTTCAGTCTGCCGTACTGGGAAACACTCCTACTGCGCCACAACCTAGATGTGATGCATATTGAGAAGAATGTATGTGACAGTGTAATTGGGACATTACTGAATATTGAAGGAAAAACAAAGGACACTGTAAAAGCGCGGCTAGATTTGCAAGAAATGAAACTAAGAAGAACACTTCACCCGATGAATAATGAAAGGAACAAAACATACTTGCCCCCAGCATGTTTCACAATGTCTCTAAAGGAGAAAGAGGTTCTTTGCAACATCCAGAAGGACATCAAAGTTCCAGATGGCTATTCGTCTAATATCTCGCGACGTGTGAATGTTCGAGAGCGCAAGCTTTCCGATTAAAGAGCCATGACTGTCATGTTTTGATGCAGCAACTGCTTCCGTTAGCTGTACGCTCATCATTGCCTAAGAATGTCAGCTCGGTATTGATTGAACTATGTAACTTTTTTCGAGAGTTATGTTCAAAAGTCCTTAATGTAAGTGACCTCCTCCAACTCCAAGATCGGATTGCACTAACACTTTGTCATATGGTAAAGATCTTCCCTCCTGCCTTTTTGATATCATGGTGCACCTACCTATACATTTAGCAGACGAGGCAATGTTGGCTGGACCGGTACAGTACCGATGGATGTACCCCATAGAGAGGTATGCATAGTTCATGAAATTATTTTTCATACTTGAAAATTTATTCGTATTAGTGAAAGTAATGAAAACTTGTTTTCGTTTAGGTAGCTGCTCACATTTAAGTCATATGTGCGCAATAGAAGTCGTCCCGAGGGATCTATTGCAGAGGGGTACCTGGCAGAAGAATGTATGACATTTTGCTCGAGATATTTTGAAGGTGTTGAATCAAAGTTGAATCGACCAGTTAGAAATGATGAGGATATTCCGAGTGAAATAGAAGAAGGATTTGCTATTTTTTCTGTAGCAGGACGCCCTATAGGCAATGCTAAGACATGTGCCTTAGATCAACTCATTGTTGATCAAGCACATCGATATGTTCTCTTCAACTGCCCTGTAGTTGAACCATTTATTGAGTAAGTCAATTAAATTGTCTAACCATTTATTGAGCAAATACGTTAAAGCTCTTTTCTCTAACAAACATTAATTTCTATGCAGAGAACACCTTAAACATATTCGAACGCAGCATCCTCGTGCTAGACCAAGGGTTATAGAAAACATTCACAACAAAAAATTTCCAACTTGGTTCCGCACACATGTAAGTTTGTTATGAACCATACGCAAATCTTCAAGTTTATTTAGCAAAAATGTTGATCTTTGTAATTGAACGATCAAATTCTAAATAGGTTCAAGAGTTGCATCGTTCAAGAAGTGAGCAGCTATCAGAAAAGCTTAGATGGTTAGCCGGAGGTCCATCGACCGTCGTTACGAAATACAAAGGGTTTATTAGTAAAGGTTTCCGCTTTCACACAAAAAGTCGCGAACGGTTAAGAAAAAACACAAAATAGCGGGGTTGTTGTCACTGCAAGTACAAGAAGTTTTTCAAGCTCTGGGATCGGAATCCAATGGCAGGAGATGTTAGTTATTACGGTATTTTGACAGATATCTTGGAACTTAACTATTACGGAAGACTGAAGGCATTACTTTTCAAGTGTGATTGGTTTGATGTTCTAACACCGGACAGGGGAATGAAAATAGATGAGTTCGGTTATACGATTGTAAATATGGCACGACAAATTTATAAAGATGAGCCTTTTGTATTTGCATCTCAAGCTGAGCAGGTATTCTACGTGCAAGATCACCCCAGCAAAAAAGATTGGCACGTGGTTGTGAAGACGAAACCTAGGGACTTGTATGACGTGCGTGGGGAAAATGAGGAAGCATATGTCCAGACCGAGGCAGTGGAAATCCAAAATTTGGAAGACATTGGTAGATGGGAACGGACAAATATAGTTGGGACAATATTTGATGAACCGTTGAAAACCTTGACCAAGAAAATTCAAGATGATGACGAAGAATGTGATAGTGAATCAGATGGTAATGACGAAGATGATACTGACGATGCTAATGTTGACATGGATGATCTAGAGTATGGTCACTACACTCTTAAATCAATTTTATTTATTTGGCAAAATTGTAAATTATTATTTTCAATTGGCTGTTAGTTTCATGAAGGAGCATCCACTAGAATATCTACAATTGGCCCTTTCATGCTTATTATTGTAGCATTTTTTTTTTTCATTTGATGCATTAGCCTTACTAGTAGGTTAGTTTGTTTCTTTGATGCATTAAGCTAGGACTTGTTAAATTATTATTCATACCATCAAAATTTTAAATTATTATTCATTGTTGTTATTTCTATAATTTTGTTCTCTCATTGTTATTTGACCCACTTTTAAATTGTGAAATTGTTATCTTTTTTTACACTAGTTGTATGTTTTTTAATTTAAATACTAATCTCAATTGATAATCTTGTGCAGGTAATTAGAGATGACACGACAAAATCTCTTGAGGCCATCGTCACAGTTACAGGATCAAGATTCATCTGATGATACTCAGGATCACTACCAAGATGACCTGGCTCAGCACATGGATGAGCTGCCACACTCCCAGCCCTCAGAGACACAAGATGTTCCCTCCTCGTCGAGGAGGACTCGGGGTCCGACTTATTGCAAAGATACGTGGGGAAAACAAGGCCCGAAGAAGAGAGTGAAGTTCAATGAGCTGAGCCAGCCTATAGGTAAAACATGGAAAAAATTCACGAATTTTCTAGGCTCTGTTGCGAGAATTGGTCCTAAGTTGCCCATTGACTATCTTGATTGGAGACAAATGCCGAATGAAAACAAAGAAGATGTGTGGGATATTATTCAGGTACGATGAAAATGAAATTTATGTTAGATTTTCTTATTGCATTCATTTTAATTCCATCATATTATTAACATTTTACATGACCTTTTAGCAAACTTACGATTTTCATGAGATACATAAGAGTTGGGTGATTGGTAATATCGGTCTAAAATGGAAAAATTGGAAGTGTAAGATAAAAAAATAGTACTTCGATGAAAATATGGCATGCACAGAGCCGAGAGTAGAACAATCGCAGTGGAGGAAACTTTGCATCCATTGGCGTTCCCCGCTAGGTCAGGTAAGATGTGATATTATTGTTTTGGTTTTTCTGTGATTTCATTCAAAGATTTATAATTTATATTAAATTAATTCTAAATTTCAGGAGCTGAGTAAAACCAATAAGGCTAATAGGTCCCAACAAAAAAGTATGCATACTGCGGGAAGTAAGAGTTTCGCAATGTTACATACTGAGGCGGGTGGGAATCTTAGCCGCATCGAAATGTTTAAGCGTACTCATACCAAGAAGAATGGGAAGCCTGTTGATCCAGCCTCAGAGGAACTGATGGTATGTTAGGGTATAAAATGTTTTTATTTATATATTTCTTGGTTTAACTGGGTAGTTTACTTATAAGTTATCTTTATTTTACTTTCAGAACAAATTTAAAGAGTATGAGACACAGCATCCAGAGGCTACCACTACCGGCATTGTTGCTAGGGACGATGGCTTTGCCCAGTGTGTGGGATCAGAAAGGTGTGGCTGAGTACGGATGATGGGATATGGTGCAAACTTGACTGACACATTTGGGTCATCCTCAAGTTGCATGAATTACTGTACATAGATCGAACAACAAAGAGATGTAATTGAACAACTTAGGGAGGAGAATAGCCAGTTTAAGGAGGCTATTACCCAAAAGATTGATGATTTCATATCGACTTACATGCGAAGCCAGGTAAAATTTGAATTTTTTCGTTAGGAGTTAGTTATAAATATGCGATATGATGCTTTTGAATGATGGATCTACCTTAAAATATTTAAGGCTCCCGCTGAGGGCACACCTACACGAATGGATGCTTCGTCCCCCTCTAGTATCAACATAGATCGCTCCCGCCCTGAGGTATAAATGGTTTTTACGTTTTCATCCAATTAATCATGTATTTTCTTTACTATTATAATTTTGGAGTATAAATATACTTGGCTTCATTTCTTTAATGTTGCTAAGGTTATTTTGATGAGCATGAAAGAACCGGGGCTTGAAGTGGCCAAGGGACTTCTTGTGAGTGATGATCCGATGACTCTAGTTGATGGTAAACCAATGGGAGATGGATTCTCTCTGGTTAGTATCATGGTTGCAATGGTGGTTATTGAACCTCTAATAAGACCATCAGGACGACATAAAACTATTAGAGACGCCGCAGGAGGACATGTGCCATGGTTTCTTCCTTTGTAAGTATATGATACTTTTATTTATTAATAAATTTATTTCGACTTTGTTGAATCTGTCACTTATTCTAATTTTTTATTTGCAGGTCAAACGAACAAGAAGCACTTAAGCCAGTTTCTTGTGTCTTTTCTATTTCTGTTCTTTAGTACATGCATGGATTTTGGTAACTTTTTGTATGGGGTTTTGATGTACTTAACCAAACACGAAGCACTTCAGTCCCTTTGTCTTATTCCATTTCTATGGTTGATGTATGAACCTTTATATTTCATTTCTAAGTTTGAAGTAGTGCATCATTACAGTCAATCTACACATGTAGTGTATTTTGCCACATTATGTTATTTTTATGTAAGGTATTTTGATGTACAATTCGTACAAATTTAAGCTATTTAATGTCTCTGTGTTGTCTATTCCAAATGGGAACTTTATAAGGTATAGAGATGATGGTTATTGGGATGTATTGGAGAGGGGGCTGATGGTGGATTGTTGAAGGAGGTGATGTTGAGATGGAGGAGAGGAGATTGTGGGTGATGGAAAGGTTGGTTGTTTTCCCTCTTCTTCTTCTCAGATTATCTGTTCTTCTTTTATCTCCATTTCCCCCCTCACTTCTTTATTGTTCTTTTTTTATTTTTTCTCTCTTTGGATATTTTTTCCTCAAGGAGAGGTTCTGTTTTGATTACAGCCCTTATTGTAGGCAGCGATGAGAAGCAAGGTCATTATATGCATTTATTTGTTGTGAACTGAGGAATGGAATCCATAATCCCTTCATCCTCATTTCCCTCATTTCTGTTTATGTGATGTCAAAGGATCAAGCCCGCCAACTATTTGATGCAATGCCTGACATGAACAAATATTATAACTGGGTATGTAATCTCTTGGCACATCTCCATCAACATTTTTTTGTATTGCATATCCATAGTAGTTCAATGTTTTTCCAAGGATATGTCCTCTCCTCATAGATACAATTCAGATTTTATGTAGAAGAAAGAGATACAATTCAGATTTTATGTAGAAGCTTTCTTCTAGGATTGGCAATTCAAATTTTAGAGTTAGGCCATGATTTCTTCCATCAAATTCAAAACTATTGATCTTTCTTTAAAAATCATTGCAGGTGAGTGAGATGTTACTGGTGCAGCCTTATATGCTGTAAGTTTACTTCTTTGTATTTGTAAGAGTGATTTGATTTATTGAATAAAGTGGTTCTATTTATCCTTTATCATTTTGTTGCGAAGTGTCAGGTGACTTTCACAGATTTTCCAAACTTATTTGAGGTAAATTTGCCTCATCTGTTAGAACTATGAATTGTTTTCTTTTTTAATTGGTTTTCAACTTCTATAACTGTATTTCTTGGATGGCTTTCTTTGGATACTTATATTATAAATAGATATATTATGTTTGTTTTCTAAAGTAATTAATTCATTCTTTAGGAAATATCAATAAGTATATTTTTTCTTTAGAGAAGTTCACATGACCTAAATTATCATATCTACCATTATTTTAAGAAAACTCTTAAGATAGTAAATTTTTCCTACCTTGGACTCATTCTTTGTAAGAAAAAATTTGTCTGCCTCAAGCAAATGCTGAAAACTTTTTTTAAGACGAGAGAGAACCAGACATTAGTTTCCTTCAATTATCTAGTGCATGAAGAACATCGTTAAGATTTAAAACCTATTCCATAAATATTTTCTCTCCATATCCAAGTGTCTCTGAGGTGAGATCCCACCTGGTTAGATAGAACTAGCAACAAAAGTGACGTAGAGTATTGACGTACTCCCACGAGGCCTCTTCTAATGGCAATCCTTCCCATTGCACTAAGGCTTGAGCTACCTAGTGCTCTTGCCGTTTCAAGTGGCGGTAGTTCAGAATAGCAACTGGTTGTGTAATCGTAGCACCGTCAGAAGTCATGAGGGGTAATGGAATTGTCTGGTTGGCAGGGTTCCCCACACACTTTTTGAGAGTTGAAACATGGAATACAGAGTGAATGCGAGCTGCTGGAGGTAATTCAAGCTTATAGGCAACGTTACCAATCCTTTCCAACACCTTGAAGGGGCCAAAAAATTGTCGTCCCAGCTTTTGATGGGTTCGTAAAGCCACTGATTGCTGGCGATAAGGCTGAAGCTTAACAAAGACCCAAGCGCCTGGTTCAAATTGCTTATCAACGCGATTTTTATCCGCTTGATTTTTCATTCGTGTTTGTGCCTGAGTGAGATTGGCTTTAAGCTTTTGTAAAATGTCATCCCTGGTGTATATGTCTTGATCAACAGCCTCATTAAGAGAAGAGCCAGGAATGTACCTGGAAAGAGTAGGAGGTGGCCTTCCATACAAGGCTTGGAAGGGAGTCATACCCGCTGCAGTGTGGAAGGGAGTATTTGACCAATACTTAGCCCAATGCAAATACTTGACCCACTGTTTGGGTTCATCGAGCAGAAAGCTTCGCAAGTACATTTCTAGACACCGGTTGAGCACTTCAGATTGACCGTCCGTTTGGGGGTGATATGCACTGCTCATTGCAAGTGTGGTGCCCTGAAGCATGAACAACTCTTTCCAAAAATTACTAACAAAGAGTGGGTCTCTATCACTCACGATAGTACGGGGAATCCCATGGAGTTTGATAATTTCAGAAGCAAAAATTTCAGCAACCTTATGGCTCGTGAAGTTGCTAGGCAAGGCGGAGAAGTGAGCATATTTGGTTAACCTATCGATGACTACCATAATGGCAGTTTTGCCAAAGGAATTTGGAAGCCCTGTGATAAAATCCATAGCAATATCCTCCCACACCTGCTCTGGAATGGGGAGGGGCTGCAGTAACCCAGCAGGTGAAGTATTCAAGGACTTTATCTATTGGCAAACCTGTCCATCGTGGGTACGAAAAGCTGTTTTGTGTATATCCTCGGGTCTAATTCGAATTTGATGGTAGCCGGAGCGTAGGTCCAATTTTGAGAAGAACTGGGCACCATTTAGCTCATCCAAAAGTTCATCCACTGTGGGAATAGGGAAACGGTCCTTTACTGTGATGGCATTGAGAGCCCTATAGTCGACGCAAAACCGCCATGTGCCATCTTTTTTATGGGGGTAGTTGTAATGTAGTTATTATGTGGTTATAGCTTGTGTGTTTTAGGGTAGTGGGTGTTAATTGTTGATGATGAGTCTTTTAAGTGGGCAAATTGATTGATAATGTGTAACTACCTCTATTCATCTATTTAAATAGTTGTATTACAATGGAAATGTATTAAGTGCGTTAGTTGTAAACTGCTGGTTCTACCATATGCGATTAAAGATTTCTGATGGGCTTTTTGGGGTCTTTGTGTGGGACAGTTTGTCCCCTATGTGATTGTAAAATCTTTTCTTTTTGGAGTAATAAACTTTTACCTTTCAAAAAAAGATAAAAATAAACAATGGAAATGTAGAGAAGTTTGCAACCAAGAAAGAAACTTTGTTCAACAGAGTCGTGGTTCCTCTCCAATTGAACCATTAGGAGGTCCAGTTGCCTTGAATCAGCCTTTTCCCCCGCTTTTTCTATTTTTTTTATTTGTGTTATGTCCAATTAGACACGTAACATCTTTTTAAAAAAAAAAAAAAAAAAATGTTGTCCCTTGATAAGAAAACAAGGTAATTCAATATTCCGCTTAAAAGAAAAATAAAAGTAATTATACGTCTTTTTTATCATGTTTAGATGGAGAGGTTGTAGTTTGATCTTAAGTCTCACATATGTTTCATGAATTTATATTCGAAATTAAATGTAGGTATCATTATTAGTAAATCTTAGGGGTGCTCTTTACAGATGGAAGTTATTCAAGAACATTTTGGAATTTCATTTTAAATTTCTCCACATTGCGGGTGATGGTCAAGAATTATCTGCCACATTTGGTCTAACCTACTTTTCTTGTGTTCTGTTCTTGTAGTGGAGCAAAGGAAACAGCCAGATTTAAGAGGTTTACCATCTGCTGTTGTACAGTATAATTCCTGGAAAGGTGGTGGCCTGATTGCTGTTAGTTATGAAGCTCACAAGTATGGTGTGAAGCGGTTAGTAGAATATTCTCATTGTAATCCATGTATTGTTTCTTTGGTATCAATTTTATGAATATCGTATGAGCTAATATCTATTTTTCAGCTCAATTCGAGGAGATGAGGCCAAAAAAGTTTGCCCAAATATCCAATTGATTAAGGTTCCGGTGGCCCGTGGCAAAGCTGACTTAAGTTTATATTGTCATGCAGGTTCAAAGGTTTGTTGGGTGCAAATGACATGCCTCAATGATTTGGAATCACCTTTTCCCCTGATTATGAGGCATGTTATGTGTTTATTTTGATCGACTTTTGTGATGGACTTTAAACTTGCAGGTAGTCTCTGTGCTTGCAAGCAAAGGGTGGTGTGAGAGGGCATCAATTGATGAAGTTTATCTCGACCTTACTGATGCGGCTGAATCTATGCTATCTGAAAATCCTTCAGAGATCTTGGAAATGATTGACGAAGAGACTCTCAAGTCACATATTCTTGGGCTTAATGAGGCAAGTGATATGTTTCTGTTTTTTTTTTTTTTTTCTGTCTGTACATATGGGAGTTGCTAACTCACCCTCCAGTGGTGAGCTCTTATGACTCATCTTCAGTAACTCCCTGAGTTAGATATGACTGTGAGTGTGCAGGGTTAAAGTATGGATTTTCCTATTGAACTTTAGTCCTTTCTAAGTTTCTACTTCGCTTGATCTCTCCATAACATACATTATGTATTAAACTTCCTTTTGACAATATGCCCTTTGAGTAAATCCAAAAGCACGAAGTTCTTCGCCCAAAACTTTTGTTTTTATATTCTCATGAAAACTTCAAATTGCTTTTAATGTGATAAACCTAAAGACTATGAAAAATTTAGGAAAAAGAACATGATTTAAGAATTGCATAAAGAGTGTTTTAATTAATCAAAAGAAGTTTGATGTAGCACTTGGGGAGTTTTTGGAAATATTTTTCATGAACTTTTGCCATTTACTATTTTGATGACTGATGGGGATATGCCTTGCAAATGAGGGATATAAGCAAAACTTCCAAAGATTAATTTTTGGCTGAAATTGAGTGAAATTCGAGACAACACAAAATATAGCGGCCAGTTTGGGAAAAATAACAAAATAAAAATGGAACCTAAATGGTGAGCTCCCTTCAGGGTTTGGAATAGAAATGTGAGATGAAGAGGAAAGGCAATTGTAAATGGCCCTTTTTGATAACATTGAGACATAGAATGGAAAAGTACATGATATAATTACGTTTTTTGAGAAGAAGAAAAACATTACCATTCAAAGAAGAAGAAGAAGAAGAAGAAGATCTTTCCTATAAACAGATACATACTGGGAACCAGAGCTCCTTTAGATTAATTATAGTTTATTAATGAAATATCAATTGCAAAATCTCACATGCATAATTATTTACAGGGTGAAATAGAGATTTTGCCAAAGGTGGGTGATGATCCATTCACTCCTTCAGGGTGGGATAGCAGCTCCCTACATGCATATTTGTTTTGTCATCTAGTTTGTAATAGCTCTAGGAGGACAAAACATGTTGGTGGGGGATAACTTTAATCAGCATCATCATATCCAGTTTAATGCTATATTTCGAGTTCTGGAACCCCTGAAGTATTTTGATATAAAGTTAGAGGAGTCATGTTATCCCTTCCATTTTTATTCTAAAAATGTTCAGGAAGCAACCAATTATGATGTGCTTTGGGATTTGTTCATATTAGTTCCACATTGAAATTAATAGTAAACAGGGAATTGCCGCCATGTGCCATCTTTTTTCTTTACAAGGACCACCGGGGAAGAGAAGGGGCTGGTGCTGGGCCTTATAATGCCCTCTTGCAACATTTCAGTAACTAATCTTTCAATCTCAGATTTCTGAAAATGGGAGTAGCGGTACGGCTTCACATTCACTGGTTGGGAGCTCGGTTGTAGGTGAATGAAGTGGTCTTGGGCTCTGGAAGGAGGCAACCCTTGAGGAATACCAAAGACGGAATCAAACGATTGGAGAAGGTCATTGAGCTTGGCATTATCACAAACAGGGGTAGGATGTGAAGTTGGCTGGAATTCTATATGAAACAATGCTGTTTGTGAATAACTCTTTGCCCTCAGTCTAGAATTCCTCTCCTTACGAATGTACTTCTTTCTTTAAAAAAAAGAAGAAGTTATAAAGCATTCTTTTATTGGTCGCCCCATGCATCGCACGGGTGTCCCACTAGTTGTTCAAATGTATTCATAGGCAAATGTGTTTGTTTCTTGCAGGGATGCTGTTTGTGAATAACTCTTTGCCCAAGGATGGGGGAAAAGGAATTTCAGGCTAAATACAGTGCATCATACTATATCACATGTGGAAATGAAATTTGATAGTGTTGTCTTGGTTGGGTGTCGATTCTATGTATCCTAATTTGACTTTACAGTAATCAACAAGAATGAATGAAGGCGAAAAGTCCAGTGATGTAAACACTTTTTTTTTTTAATGTTGATGTGAACATTGATCGATTGAAATAGTATAGTTTTTGGTTTTTATAAATGTGATATGTATATAACAGGTTCTAATTGTAAAACAGGTTATGTATCAAACAAATTTGCTATTCCCGTGTTTTGGGATCTGCTGAAAATTAAATTAAAAAAACAAAAACTGTAACTTTTTGCGGCGGTCATGACCGTTGCTGTATGCTGCAAAACCCAGTTCATTGTTAGATATTTAGTAGCGGTTGTCACCGCTGCTAATGGTACCGCTAGTGTATGCAACATCTTTAGCAGCGGTTACGACCTCACTTCCGCATCTGAGGAATCAAACACACCAATAGAACCGTAGTATGCCCACATAACACCCCCCTTATCATTGTGACAAACCCCTCCTACTCCTCCCGGACCCGGATTGCCGGAACTCGCACCATCGAAATTAACCTTATACATGTTTTGAGCAGGGGGCTTCCACCTTTGCAAAATAAGATCTCTGCGCTCAACACTAAAGCACACCTTCCGCCAACCTTCCCAAAGATCAAAAGCCGATACAAACCGGAAGGATATGAGGAATCTCACCCAAGATATAACCAAGGTGATGATCTTCAAGTAAATCCAATGAGGATTCATGGCTTTCCCCTCAAAGACTCTAGAGTTCCTCTCCTTCCATATAGACCACCACGTAGCTAGTAAACAAAAATTCCACAAGGTTTTTCCTTTTTCCTTCCAAGGAACCCCTCCCCATTGGTGCAATAGCGACGAAATAGATTTTGGAAAAACCCAACAAATCCCAAATCTCATGAAGATGAATTGCCATATGATCCTAGAGAACGAACAATGCATAAACAAGTGATCCACAGATTCCCCATCTTGCAGACATAGTGGGCAATGATCAATAAGCCACATACCACAGTTTCTCAGAAAATTAATAGTTTGTATTCTATCACGACAAACCGCCCAACCAAAGATACAAACTCTAGGTGGGCAATGAAATTTCCATACCTTTGCCGAACATGAAGGGTTAGAAATGGGCATAATACTTTTATAGAAAGATTTAACCGAGAAAGTCCCAGAAGGTTCCTCAATCCAAAGCCTTTTATCCTCCCCATTCCTTTTAATGTAACAACCCTCAAGAAGGGCCCGCAGGTTAGAGACCAATTCCACCTCCCACTCAAAAAATGATCTTCTAAACCCAGGGTTCCACACAAGAACACCCTCATTCCACTCAAAGCAATCGCTAACAAAGGCCTCCCTATTTGAAGCCATATTGAATAATCTCAGAAATCGACACGTAAAGGACACATCCCCACACCACACATCCTGCCAGAATGATATTCTATCACCCCTATACACTATAAATCTAACCTTTTAACTTGAAAAGAGAAGACATTTTTAGAATGTCTCTCCAAACCGACAACCCTTTTTTTGCAAACAAGTCCAAGGATTCCCATCTCCCCACATCACATCCATACTTACTTCTAATGACCTTGACCCACCCAAATCTCCATAACCATTTACCCAAGAGCGCATGATTAAAATCTCTAATTCTCCTGATACCCAAACCACCCAACTTGATGGGGACACAAACCTCCTCCCATTTGACCAAAGCAATTCCTCTCTTATCCTCATTACCACCCCACAAGAATCTCCTCTGGATCTGTTCAATCCTAAGGGAGATACTAATAGGGCATTTAAATAAAGACATGAAGTATATAGGTATATTGGACAATACCGCCTTAACCAGCACAAGCCTACCACCACGAGAAACAAGATTCATTTTCCATGTACCTAATCTTCTCTCGATCCTCTCAACTATAGGAACCCACAGATCTTTATTCGGTCTACCAACCCCTAACGGAAGGCCCAAATATGAGGAAGGCAACGCGTCCAGCTGACATCCCAGAATCACAGCAATTTCCAGAGCCCTCTCCTCAGGAATATTCAAGGCAAAAATTTTGGACTTGTGAAAATTAGATTTTTGGCCTAAAATGAGCTCATAGCATCTCAAAATGGCTTTTAAGTTTCTCACTTGCCCAATCTCCGGCTCAACGACCCTCTCTCTCTCAACCCTTTTCTTTGCATCTTCCCCCTCATCTCTTAAAATCCCTCAAAATCAGTTACAAATGAAATAACCTCTTCCATTCTAAACGAACAAGACTCTTTTCATTTATATTTATTCATTTCTTCTTCTTTTTTTCCTGCTTCTTCCTGGCTATTATCTGCTTCAAGAAAGGCATAAACTCCACACACCCAGCAACATTTTCTCATCACAGAGTTTAATCACAGTACTCTTCAAATGGCCTTGAAGTTTCTCTTGGCCAAATTTTAATCTCTTTTCAACATTTTCTCATATCCAGTTTATACCATCCATTTCCGATTGCTATGAGCAATCACCCCAAACAGCCCCTTGGTGGAATTCAGGTGATAATCCTAATTCCATTGTACCTGGCCCATATGTCCCATGGTAATAGGACAAGAACGTAATTCTGTTTTTCTATATCATCAGGAAATTGGGTTAATTGACTTTGTATTTTATTTTTATGATTGAAAATTTAAACGGAAAGTGGGTAGGTTTTGTCTTTTCCCATTTGATTTTCTGCAGATTATTGGGAGGATGGATCCATGAATTTTTGGAGATGGGGTTGAAGGTGAAAACGTCGGGTTCGGAGGGAGCTTTGTGTGAAAACAACTAATTACTCAAAAGGCTTAATTTGTTGGGTAATTAATTAAGGTTCATTCTTGGGGATTTTTTTATGTATATGAATGTCTTTTCTGCTATTGTTTTCTTTTTATGTCTTCTTTAATTCTATTATTTTGTTTGTCGCCCCTTGGCAATTTAACATAAAGCCATTCAACAGCGCACTTTTTCAGGAGAGAACAGCAACCTAGCATCAGACTTTGACATTTTCTGTGTGTGTGTATTTTGACTATTTTCTCCCCCATGAACTATTGACTTCCAGCTATTGATTTTATCTATGACTTATGTTCAATCTGGATGGATTTTAAATTTTTTTACATTTTAGTTATTGGATGTTAAGAAGTTGAGTCCCTGTTGTTTAAGATATAAAAGAAACCAGGCTTTTCTTTGAGACATTATTGAATCCAAGCACATGAATTTGATTAACTTCACTTATGTTCATGGTCTTCTAATTGCAGTTTAATTTCTCTTAGTGGAATCCTAAATGAGGCATTAAGGATCATCAAGGGTCTACGAGCATCCGATAAAGGTCATTTCCTTGGCATTTAGCACTGCATAAAGTTTCTCCTGGGATTATAACGTGGTTTGATGGTAAAAGCAAGTGGGGGCACAAATTGTTGATATTGCTCCTTTTATTCCATTTTTCATTTTTTTCTTCCTCTTCCTTCTTGTTTCTTTTATTCCATAAATGGGCTTCTGTGTATTCTTCTTTGAAAAATTCAAGTATATTTTTAAATATGCACACACATGTCAATACATCAGTGTACCTTTCACTGATGAAAACACTGCATTATTTTGAGATTTAAGGGTTTCTGTTCACTTTTATTTTTATTGTCTTGTTGCTTTTATTTTGAGACCGATCTAGAAGAGCATAGCTTTTTTATTTGTTTTTATTTTATTTGGAGTACCTTCCCCATGCTACCTTTCGAGTTCCAATCTCAGAAAACCACCAACGTCAGTTCCAATGGGAGACCTCCAAACTGACTTTCTTGACAATAACAGTCTTACTCAACCCCCTAAACCCAGAAGAATTCAGAGAACTAGGGCACATGATTATCGATTTCTTTGCCGAGTACTACCGTGACATCCAAAAATACCCAGTTCAAAGCCAGGTAGAACCCGGTTACTTACACAAACTCCCAAGGGAAATCGGCCCTTACAGCCCCAAACCCCTTGAAACCATCCTCCAATATGTTCAAACCGACATAATTCCCAGCATTACCCACTAGATGAGCCTCAACTACTTTGATTACTTCCCCTCTCGCAGGAGCACCGCCGGCTTCCTCGGCAAGATGCTCAGCACCAGACGCATTGCGTGCTCCAGAAAGCCTCCCATATTACCAGAATCCACCCGGACAACTTCTGTGCAGTTCGGACTAGGGGTGGACATGGTTCGGTTCGGTTCTGGGGTAGACCTAGGATCGAACCATATGCAACCGGTTCCCAAAATTTGGAACCAGAACCGAACCACTTATTGTTGGAACCTAACCAGAACCGAACTTGATCGGTTCGGTTCTAGGTTTACCCAACCTTTATTTTATAAAATTTTCCCCATTTATTGGATGAATGAATGGAATGCATGGGCTCATTTATCATACTATGGAAATAAATTTTTTCCCATTTATTTGAGGAAGCATGTTTCTATTTCTATGCAAGGTGCTTAAGGGTTTGATATATCTTCATCGAGCATAAGTAAACCATTCTCACGGAACCATTATGGGGAGGGGGGTGATTTTATCTGTTAGGGGTTTCATCACTCTCGGTTCTAGGAACCCAAACCCAGAACCGAACCAAGTGCAATCGGTTCCCAAACATCTGAACCGGAACTGAACCATTTAAATTTGGAACCGAACCAAACTAGATAGGCCAGTTCGGTTCGGTTCTTCGGGTTGAACCGGAACCATGTCCACCCCTAGTTTGGATGAGGGGATGGTTTCACTTTCTCACCGGAATCCTTCTGTAAAGCAATTGTAAACGACGTGAAGGCCAGACTTACCTCACTTTTTCTAACTGCCACGGTGGGGACAACGGCGTCAACTTCCGTTGACCCGCTGGGCCCATTGTTTCACGTTGCGATAGAGTATGGGATGTGGATCTACGTCTCTGTGCGTACGCCGGCAGCGCGCATCTGTTCGGAGTTCAGGCACTATATAGATGGTGTGGAGAAAGCTGACTCGATTAGTCTAAATGCACAAAAGTGGTTCTTTAAAAACTTGGAATGTTGTTGACTTTGGGGTGAAGGACCCTAGTTCGCTTGTGAAGGCTCTTTCAACTAAGGCTGAGTTCTTGAAGAACAAAGCAACTGAATGTAGACAAGTTATTGACTACAAAGACTGGCAAATTGGATTTAGTGGACGTTTTGGAGCCATGAAGCTGTGGCTCGTTCTACGTTCCTATGGTGTGGTCAACCTATATAGATTCTTAAGGGCCCATGTCAAGATGGCTAAGCACTTTGAAGGACACTTCCGTCAATGGACAAGAGGTTTGAGATAGTGGCCCCTAAGAC
Source organism: Tasmannia lanceolata (assembly GCF_043159265.1). Lineage (NCBI taxonomy): Eukaryota > Viridiplantae > Streptophyta > Magnoliopsida > Canellales > Winteraceae > Tasmannia > Tasmannia lanceolata. The sequence goes on along the minus strand of NW_027518714.1, from coordinate 10,813,967 downwards.
CTTTGCCATGGTGTGCTTACGGAGGAATGCCGTATGAATTCGTTATGGAAAGTCATTTATGCTTCGTTTGGTTACACAAAAGCTCGACAGCCACTTACGCTTGTGACCAGAAAAGTTTTGTGCGAGTGAGTGATACCGTTTTCTTCCTCTCCAACCGACGAGTGACCCCCTAAAGTTTCAAATTGATCTGACATCAAGAGAGGGAGACCGAAGCTTTCAAAGTTGAGTGGCAGTTCTGTAAATTTTTTGAACCAGTAAATTTATAGAAAGGGCGACTCAACTTTGAAAGCTCCGGTCTCCTTCTCCACCTTTCCGTGATCAACTTGAAACTTTAGGGGGGTGACTCATCGGTCGGAGAGAAACAAAACGGTACCACCCACTCGCCAGAAAACTTTTCCGGTTGCTGGCGGTAAGTAGTTTTCCGGGAGTTTGCATAGGTAAGCTCCCTATGCAAACTGTTCCCGTTTCCGTTAAAATTTAATGGTTTTTTCTTTCACTTTTATACGTCTACTTCAAACACTTTAATAGTTTTTATTTTTCTCTCTTTACCAATCTCATCAAACATGTGCCATCTGCTATCACTTACGGTCTAATAACTTAAGGGGCTGTTTGGATTCGCGGATTTTAGAATCCAGCTTTTAGTTTGAAAACAGTGTAAAAGAGGGTTCATGATGAAGCTGCTGTATGCTCAGAAATCCAGGTTTTAGAAATCTTTCCCCCATCCTGAGATTTCTAAAACCTAGTATCCAAACGGCTCCAAATAATAATGTATAAACCATCTATAGAGAGTAATAAAAAAAAATGTACTATTACTTAAGAGATGTGACAATCCATCCTTGCAATACCAATCAGTGTTTCATTTTGATTATCTAAGAGAGTGTTTGGAAGCATGTAGAGTAGCAGGATATGTAAAATGCATGGAGGAGTATAGAAGAGGATAATCGTGATTTTACAAAACCGACAATTGTACCATGTCCTTTTTGGTAAAATCTCGGCTACATCCTCTATTGTCTTTTTCCTGGTTTCTTAATCGAGATGGGTTTTGGATGTTGTCTCCTTCCACGCGCGATTCATCTGCCTTGAATTCAAGCCTCAACCGAATCAGAGGGAATGGTTCTGGCAACGGTCCATGATGATCTCAAAATCCATGCAAATTGGAAACCTAACAGGGCGTTATGGAAAAGGAGGAGCAGGGGATTCAACTTTTAATTATACGAGCGAATATCTTGGAATGGAGGGACATGAGCTGTATAGACTAATATGACGGAATATTGTTAGTTACGTTGATTTGGTTGAATTACTAGCATAAAATAGTCATATGTTGGCCTCAGTTTATAGATGGTTTAAAAACTTCGACTGACTTCATAACAAAGAGGTCATCCATTATTCAGTATTGGAATATGGACAAAGAGAGTGTTATACCTAGAGAATTTTGGTTCTCTAATTTGCCTTGCTATATTCTGGGTGTTACTGTTGAGACAATTACCCATTGAGTGGAGGCGGGAAGCCGCGGTTTTTTTTTTTTTTTTAACACAACAACAAAAGCTCTCCCATCCGATTTGTAGTTGCTGAATGGGGAATATTCTGCATTTTGTTGGGTCGATCTTATTTTTATGAATGGTTTGGGTCATCATCAGATAAGTGTGGCCTCTATTTGTTAGGGTATCATCGATCCATACCGTCCGGCCCGAGGAAACCTTTGCACGCCTCCCTTACCTTTTTGGGAGGCCTATGCCCCATAGAAACTGTCTACCTGAGGCTGCCCTTTGGCCCGTAGGTCCTGACACAAAGTTAAAACTCTAGCTCTTCCAGAGTGATATCTCACTGATAGCTCGGCCTCCCGCAAGGAGTCCTTCTTTGTCCATCCTCCTAAGCTGCGCAGGAAAGGCCCAAAGCCAAGCCCAGAGAACAGTGAAGCTTCATAGGGTCTTTCTGTCTAGGTGCAGGTAGTCCACATCTTCAATGACATGTCTATTTCACCGAGATCAACTGGCTAATCGGATCCTAATTTTCTCTTACAATCGGATCCGATTGTGTGTCAATGGTCCATTGATGCCCCTACTATTTCTCTTTTTGCTCCGCCAAGGAAAAATGCTTCCATGCACTTATCATGTGTTGGCAAGCTGGGTGTAGAAATCAGTCGTTGTCTATAATTTATATATGTTCTTACATTATTTAATGGTTTAGAATTTAGAAGAGTCTCTCTCTCTCTCTAAATGTGGGCGTATAGAGAAAAGAAATAGAAATGTGAGTAAACTTTAACGTTAAACCTTTTGTAATGGTGTTTCTCTTTCACACAACACAGGGATTGCTTTAGGCACAGACAAGGAAGGTTGGTGCAACAAAGCGAGTGAGAAATTTCAAGGGTTGGCTGAAACAGTTTTTCCTTTTATCTTACACCTATCGATGACAGATCACGTCCAAGTGATATGAAGAACGTGTAGATTAGTTAATGGATGCTGACCCAATGGCATACGACCTGGAGATTAATTCTAGAAGCTCTATGATTGATGGCTATGATTGTCCAATCACAATGAACGTGGTGATTGGTCCAACGAAATGGTTGGTCTACATCATTTTGGTTATGTGTGCCAGATTCGACCATCACTGGTAGGGAGGATAGAGAAGCCTTTTACAGCTTATATTCTACAATAGACTTCACTTTAAGCCTGCTGGAGCTTATATTCTACAAAAGACTTCACTTTGAGTCTGTTGGGACCTAGGTAGAACTCACCCTTTAAAGCTAGCCGTTATGGGAGGGTGTCCAAGTCCTTAATTATAAGCCCATCTATATCTCTTTCACTTTTCCAATGTGGGATCTTTACTTTTGCGTGGAACTCCGAACAATCTGCCTCTCCACGCTGAAACAACATGGGAACTATGAGATATTCCCAGAGGAATTTTCTCCATCCTCAAGGGCACACAGAGGTTGTCACGCCCCGAACCCAAAATCCAGGGTCCGGCACACGTGACAGGCGCCGCACGCCCATAGGGTCGCCCCCACAAGCATGCAAGGCTTCCTCACAACCAACTATTCTCAATATTCATATCGATTAATAAATGCGGAAATTTTAGTCTCAATTAAAGCTCCAATGAAATATATCTATAGCTCCATAATTATAAATCCAACAATAATTATTCCAAGACAATCACCTTAATAAAATAACAAAAGTTTCTAAATTGGAATAATGAAATAAAGAAGGAATTCTCCTAGGCTCCAATCCAAGTGCCTGATCTCAGCAAGTCTACTGCCGCTCCTCTATATCTGAAAATTGTTAAACCACATAATGAGCTAACAGCCCAGCCGGTTTTTCAAATCCAAGCCAGCTAATAGGAAAACGAAAACAATGCTGGTGTGGAAAAGAAGTAACATGCCATAAAATTTAGCCAATGCAGAAATTGATAAGAATCAAGAAAATCATTTCTACATAAGATATATAAGAAAAATACATGTTTTTACAAAAACAGTTCCAACCACTCGGTTATGCAGTTTTTCACTTTGAAATCAATAACAAAGAATATATATTTTCAAACACTTGGTTTTGCATTTTTCCACTTGGAAATCAAATACTTAACAGTCTTCTCTGTGGCCAATTTCCAACCTTATTGGCAAGTAGCGTAACCCAAGGCGAACACTCGTTATCAGGACTCACAGGTCCTAAAGCGCGCAATGTAATATTATCAATAGCCAGAGGACTCCCTACTGGCCGCCCGAGACAACCTTACGGGCAGATAAAATTTGACCGGTCTACGTGATCACGTCCAGTGTACTCACCCACTGGCAGGTTGGGCACTTGATCCCCACCAGAGATCAACCTTACTGGCGGAAATCCATTCCATACCAAGACTGTATACAAATATAAAGAGAAGCAATTTAATGTTTGCAATACTGTGCCATAAATTTTGTAGACGTTTCAAACCATTGGGGGCTCCCCCGTTCCGAACCATTGAAACCATATCATATATAAAATGTTTTTCAATAGTGTTTCATGAACTTGAGTTTCCAAAAATCATGTTAGTCACAAAGCTCTTTTCTTATTTTTGTATAGATAAGGAAGCATGTTAAGACTAAAGCATTTCATGGATAATGGCAATTCAATCATTTGGAATGACATGCTAAAAGAAAACAGTGAGAAACCTTTTCAAAACATGTTCCATAAAATGAACTGTAATAAAAGCTTGCAACAAATCTAAATATATGCAAATATACGTAATACACTGACATATGGTAGGATCACCTACCTTAAGCGCAATCTCCAAGAATTACTTTGCAAGGTCAAGATTGATGCAGGTGTAACTACTAGGTCAGTTAATACCCAAGTCTAGGGAAGGATCAACTTCTTTAAGGAATTCCGTCGAATACCCTATGTAGCATCAAATTCCAATAAGGATTTTATTCTAGAAGATATCAACTAGTAAAAATCATTTAGGCCTCGGATATGGTTCAAATATGATCACCGAAACCACTAAGCTCCATAGTTTGTGATAAAAGCCAAAGGTCAGACTAAGGAATTCAACTTCCTGGACATTTTAGTACCCATAACTCAATTGGAGACATCATAACCAATGTTGGTTCTATTATTAGAGAATAGCCATAAGGCATAGCATGATGATCTAAACCGTCCAATTCATGCCTAGGGTAGCCAAATGCCTTATGGAGTGAAATTAATTCACTTTTGGTTCCATTTATGAAAACTTAATGATCAGCTATAGTGGAAATTGAGAGGGCTTTTACAATCAATTTGTACTGTCCAAAGAAGACATTTAAATTAAAATGCCGCCTTTAAACAATGGCTAGGGATTTGTTAATTTTTAAGACAAATTACATTTTTTGAAGCTAAATCTCAAGATTAACAAAAAGATCCCCCCTAAAGCATAGAGAGATGAGAAAGAGGTTGGTGGATAAAATGAGACCTAGAGTTATCGGACTGTTGGGGTGGAAGGTTACTCACCTCTCGTTGGAAAGACCAAGCAATAGTAGGCTTTTTCCCGGTTGAGAAGGAACGGCGACAACCAATTGTGGTTGTGTCAAAGGTGATGAGATGGAGGGTCCAGAGACAACAAGCTTCCTCTTGCACTTTCCACCAAAGACGACACAGAACTTCCAAGGTATTTCAAAACCCCAAGAAAGGAGGCTAAACAATGCAAATGAATGGCGGACGGGGCTGAAACAACTAGCAATAGGGGCTGCTTGTATTGAATTAGAATCCATTGGCATTGATTTTAGGGGATGTTGTAGATGAGGGCACAAATACAAAGTGGTTGCTGTCATTCAAGGAAGAGGGGGGAAATGATGCCTTGAAAGAGAACTAATCTAGTCTCTGATATTATCTTCAATTGAGAGAAAAGACCAACAATGGTCTCTTGTCCAAACTCAATCCTCTTCATACATGCTAGGTGACTCATTTTTCCATAAGGCTTGATTTGTAAGAAAGGCAACTGCCTTGATCGACCATGCAACAATTAAATTTGATTTGGCAAAATTTCCTTGCATATGACAAAAAGGTAAGCAATTTAATTGGGTTAGGTAACTTGCCTTCCTTGCCCATGGCCAACCCAACACAACAATCCAAATTGCCTTGCTTGTCCACCATGCTATATTTAGTTAAGAAATTAATTGGCTATTCTTATGGCAACAAATCATGGCCATCCAAAATTCAAAGAAGGCACTAACGGATTTGGTCATCTCTCTTACTTTCCCTTTATAAACAAGATTGATATGGGAATATCATTCTTTACACTTTCCTTTAAGAACTTCTATTTAGGATCCTACAGTACCTTACTAGTCCAATAATCATCATGGCCTTTAAAAATTAAAACAATTCTAATTCAATTTCTAGTCACCGAAATTGAAATCCCTAATGAGCACACAAAAATCTTGTCCTTACTTTATTTATGGCATTTGCTTAAAAGCATAGCTACTTTTAGTAAAACATCAAATACCTGATTTTGATAATGACACCCTACTCAAAAAAACTACCACTTTTAAAAATTACCCTATTCTAGAGGCATGAGTTTTGGTAGGGACACTTATTTCCAAGCAAATATTCCTAATTTTGATTTTAGTAACGACACTCATTCCAAGGAAATTAATCATAAGTCCATTTGATAATAACACCCATTACAAGTAGTTAAAACATGTTCAAGCATTGGGGCTGGGTGTTACAGGGGTTACCACATCCTCGCTCTGATACCACTTGTTAGGATCTGGGTAGAACTCACCCTTAAAAGCTAGCTGCTAAGGGGAGGATGCCCAAGTCCTTATAAGGCCATCCACATGTCTTTCACTTTTCTGATGTGGGATCTTTACTTTCGTGTGGAAACCCAAAGTCTAATAATCAGTTTTGGACTTGCAATCCGTTTTCGAAATCCAAAACAAACAGAGCCTTGGCCGTCTGTAACGGTCTATAATGGTCCAGACGGGGTATGCATCTCTTACTTTTATGAAAGCTCGCTTTGATATCTGTCTTTACGAAAGAAAACAAAACATGTGAATGGTGGTTTAGAAGGATGATTTTAACCTTGTAATTGGTGGCCTATAATGAAATATCAGAGAAGTATCAATTTGCAATTTGTAATTACCTTTCATGGTTAGAAGGACCACACACAGCCATTATTGGTCCAGAAGCTCGCTTTCTCAACCCTTTCTTTGTGAAAGAACACAAAACAAGTGATGGGTGGTCTATTAATGAATGATCACAAAGCGATTATCAATCTGTAATGTTCTTTAATGGGCCATGCATCTCTTACATTTATGAAAGTTCCTTGTATCGCTTCTAATTTTGTGAAAGAAAACAAAGCATATGGTTGATGGCTTACAAGGGTGATCTTAACCATGTGATTGGCGGCCTTTTAATAAAAGATCAGAGCTAGCAATTTGTAATGTTCAAGACGAACAATGCATTTCTTACCATAAGAAAGCTCGATTGCTTTGCTGTCTCTTCGTGAGAGAAAACAAAACATGTGCTTGGTGGCTTACAATACAATGATGGTCCTAGCCATGTGATTGAGGGCATGTTAATGAAATATCAAAGTGTGATCAATTAACAATCTGTAATGGCTCTTAATGGTCCAGACGTATGGTCACATTGCAGTTGAGAAAAATATTCAATAATGGTCCAACCATAAGAGATTGGGCGAGGCTTAAGCAAATCATTGTCAACTCGGCACGGCATTGTTGAGTACTCAGTTGACATAGTCATAACTCTTACTCTTAACTTAGGATCCTAGCTTACCTACCAAAAATACGGAAAAAAGACTCTTAACTCAGGAGTGTTAGAGGAGTTTTGATTGACTTGGTAGGAAAAAATTCAGACTCGGATAAGAGCTCGGTCACAGGTAAAAGGGAATTGAATCAACTAGGGTGAGTCAATATTGACTCACTCATGAACTTTTGCCTATTATTGCAAATGATGAAGGAGAGAAGCATGTGGAACGTCCTCTTTGCAACATATAACTCAAAGCAACAAGACAAATACGTTTGTCCCTCCACCATTTGTTGTCTGTCTATCCAGGCACACAATTCATACGTTAGACCCTTTAGGTTGATAGGTGCAGCCGTCTCTATATCTTTAAAGGTTCGGTTTAGAAAGGGCCATTTTGTGGAATCTAATGTTATATTATTTCATATTATGGAAATGGAAACAGTTGATTTGAGGGTGCTAAGTAAACAATAACAAAGCTGATATTTATGTGTCCTTTTTACACCCCTCTTAATCTTAAAACATTTTCATTGTGCAGACCATATCTTCATCTTCATGAACTTGTTTTCAAACATTCAGCACTTCCTTTTCCATGAAGTTTCAAATGTGAGTGAGCTATAAGAGCCAGGCAGTGAACGCTTTATATGAGCGCGAAGAAGAATTTGAACATAGACGGGGTGGGTGTGTCTATGAAAAAAAAAAAAAACGAAAGGAAAGCAATACTAAACGGGATCCCGTGCTGAAAATAAAGAAGGGGTAAAAATAGCCGATTTGCTTAGTTTAATGTGTTGTCCCTCTCTTTTTCGTTTTATGTGCACATGTCCTGAAAGCACAGGATCCCATTGATAAAACATGCTTGGACTATTTCCCCCATATAAAGACACCAGAAATCTGTGGGATTTCATTCTACACACACTCCCTCTCCGAGTCATGTCTCAGCACCTGCTTCGTTTCACTAATTATAACAACCCTCCATGCAGAATCCCTGCCAAATGCCAAATCATCAACAACTCGTCCGAGCACATTATCGCAAGAGAAACAACCAAGCAATTACCACAGCTTAAATCGAAACCTCGGTCCTCTGTTGATACGAAGCCCTCCATTCCAACACCTAACAATCCATCCCAACTAAACCCATTGCAGAGACTGCTCGCATCTGCCTTAGATGCCGTCGAATATGGTGTCATCTCTAAGTTAGAAAAGAATCAAACACTACCCAAAACTATAGACCCATCTATACAAATTGCCGGTAACTTTGCTCCGGTACCCGAATCACCAGTCACGCATAATCTCGACCTCGTGGGTCAGATCCCTACCAGTCTCCGTGGGGTCTACGTCCGGAACGGCGCCAACCCCATGTTTATACCCTCCGGCGGGCACCACTTATTTGACGGTGACGGCATGGTTCATGCCGTCTCTCTAAACGGAAGTGATAGCCCCAGTTACAGCTGCCGTTTCACCCACACAAATAGACTCTCCCATGAAGAGATGTACGGTCGACCACTCTTTCCGAAACCCGTCGGAGAACTACATGGCCACCTCGGAATCGCGCGCTTGGCACTCTTCTTCACACGTGCTTTAGCTGGGATCATCGACTTCAGCCGTGGCACCGGCCTCGCTAACGCTGGCCTCGTCTACTTTAATGGCCGGTTCCTCGCCATGTCGGAGGACGACTTACCATACCACATTGGCATCACCCGTGACGGCGATATAAAGACCGTCGGCCGGTATGATTTCTCCGGCCATCTCCGGTCGTCCATGATCGCCCACCCTAAGGTGGACCCTACCACAGGCGAGCTTATTGCTCTAAGCTATGACATAAATAAGAGGCCTTACCTCAAGTACTTCAAATTCGATAAATATGGGAGAAAATCTGCTGACGTAGCTATCTCCCTCCATCAACCCACCATGATTCACGATTTTGCCATCACGGAAAACTCGGTCGTTATACCGGATCAGCAGGTCGTGTTCAAGATCTCAGAAATGGTACATGACGGGTCACCTGTTCTCTACGATCGTAACAAAACGCCTCGTTTCGGAGTCCTCCCGAAATGCGACTCGGATGAGTCGAGAATCCGGTGGGTCGACGTTCCAGACTGCTTTTGTTTCCATTTATGGAATGCCTGGGAGGAAAATACCGGCTCCGGCGAGGAAGTGGTGGTGGTGATTGGGTCCTGCATGTCGCCTCCCGATTCGGTCTTCAATGACTCGGACGAGCCGCTACGAAGTATACTATCAGAAATCCGTCTGAATCTTACGACCGGCGAGTCGACTCGGAAAGAAATCGTTCCGGGATTGAATCTGGAACCCGGGCAGGTGAACAAAATGCTGCTGGGTAGGAAGACCCGGTTCGCTTATCTTGCGATAGCCGAGCCATGGCCACGGTGCTGTGGGGTGGCTAAGGTTGATTTGGAAACGGGCGTTGTTACGAAATTTTTGTATGGTGAGGAGCGTTTCGGAAGCGAGCCTACTTTTGTGCCGGTCTCCGGAATAACGGCAAAGGAGGACGAGGGTTATGTATTGAGTTTCGTTCATGATGAGAAATCAAATGAGTCGGAGCTGGTGATAGCGAACGCAAGCAATATGCGGCAAGAAGCCGCCATTAAACTGCCGTCTAGAGTGCCGTACGGTATTCATGGAACTTTTGTTACTGCTGAAAATCTCGAAACACAGGAGCTTTGGCATTAGTCATGAAAAATCCATTAGAGCTTAGGAAAATAAAGAACGAAAAAGATCCGAACATATGTCCGAGAATGGAAATTGCCTAGATGCCATATATATAGTATATTTATAGCTAGAAATAGTTTACAAGGGAATGGAGACAACAAGCGACAGACCAGCTACGAAATGCCTTTTGCAGTGGACGCTAGCAATTCACTTTTTATTTTTAAAAATAGGAAAAATGTTTCTTTAAACATAACCCTAGATGCAATCTTTAGATGATCTTTTTCTTTTTCTTTTTTTTAGTGGGCTTAGTAAAACAATTATATTTGATGCACCCTACTGTGGGGAATAAGGAACCATTTAGACACACATTGGATTTCGATTTGAAAATATTTTGGATTAGAAATCTAGAATTTTAAAATTTACAAATTTATAAATAATGTCATTTGGATTATGTACATAAAGATTTATAAAAACTGGGGAATTCTAAACTGAAGGGGGCCTTGCAAAAAAGAGGTGAAAGGGCTCCCCCATTGGCTGCACATCACCATCATATTTGACTTTTCAGCTGTTATTAATGCATGATGGTGATGTGTAGCCAATAGGAGAGCTCCCTTCAGTTTATACTTCCTCATAAAAACTTCCATGAAAACTGCAGAACATATATTTCAGTAGTGACGGATGAGAATAATGGAGTAGTAGAGAATTCTAACTAGTTATGCTTTAAGAGCTGTGGTGCCATTCTTATTCTGCAGCTGCAACAATTCTGAGATGAAAAATGTTTCTACAGTTTCATATGACAAGAAGATGAATGGAGAGAAAGGACGAGATGGAAGAGAATGGTTTTTTCATGTGTATTCCTCACGATGCTTTTCATAATTTATTTAATCATAAAACGATATGTAGAATACTGCCCTTACAAAGCTGTTTATATATGCAAGTCAAAAAACACTAGTCTAACCTTCACAACACTCACACTCGAGTCGGTTTATAGATATCTGGCACGCCCAATTTTGCTAAAATCTCAAAGAACTGAGCCTAAAAACTCCCTTAAAACATCTCCTAATGGTTTTCCAGTACAAAGGGAGCACAGATCTACAAACAAAGGGAGCACAAATATAAAACATCTTCACTAATAAAGCGATGGTCCAGTCCACTTCAATATGCCTTGGTTTGGTCATGTTGGATTGGAATATGAGCAATAATAATAGCACCATTATTGTCATAACAGAAACATATAGAGCCTTGTATGTTGAATCCAACGCAATGAAAGAGTATCTTGAGGCAAAGTAACCTATACCATCCGCCAAAGATCGATAATTCAAAACTGATCTAGCAACTGATATACCCCAAAATACCCGTAACTCCGTAAGGCCCTAAAAACAAAAATTCGTTTAAATAGGGACATACTTGTGCAAAAGTTGAACGAGTGAAGCTTTGGGGAAATCGAGAACCGCAGAGGATTTTGAGGGTGGATTAAAAGTTTTCCAAAGGTATGTGGCTGGATTTTTGGGCTTGATTCTTCTTTTAGTCATTGATTCCACCATGGATTCTCATCTCGTTCATGAGAAATAGAGTTATTGAGGATTGATCTTGGGTTTGTGGATCATTTATTTATCGATCTTCATCCAACAAGTTTCTAATTGAAACTTTGATTATTGGATGGGGGCTTTAAAGTGAAAATCACAAACTTAGAGCAAATCTTGCTAATCTTGTGTTCTTCCATTAAATAAAACAAATCTTGGGTAGAAGAAATTGTTGGTTATGATCGGGACGAAATTTCGGTAATTTCGTCTGAAAAAAAAGGTGTTTCGAGAGCTAATACCAAATTTCGCCTGGGATTTCAGCTGAAATTTCGATTTCGGATAAGTCCGAAATTTTAGCCGAAACCAAAATTTAAAACCTTGCCATGGGCCCAACCCCAAGTACAACAAATTTACGTTGTGGTCTGTACATTTCGTTTGATTGCCAAATACTTACGTGCAATGACGTTGGGAGATGTAGTGAATAATCTGCTGACCTGGACACTGCCATCCAATTGCAGGAAGACAGGTCACTTTAACCCATGTGGCTAATGCCCCCAGTCGGAAAAAAGGCCGAAAAAGCGTTACTATGGAGCTAAATAGCTACCCAATCAGAGAAGATAACACGTGGAAGACAGCCAATAAAAACATTCTGAAATTTAGTGCCACGTAGTAAACAGAATTTTCCCATCTGTCTAAGGCCAACATCATAATAAATTCGGACACTTTTTTCTGTGGCGGCTCTTCTACTATGTCCGTCGATGGGGCCCACACTCTTACTCCCCTTCACCAATAAAAAAGAAACAAAATTTCTAAAAAGCGAAGACCTTTTTGCATAGTTTAAGATATCAGATACTACGGCTAAACTTATTCTAGAACGTTTCCACTCTCTCTTCAAGGGAAGTGATAAATTCGCCCATGTCTTCTTCCCAGGGACAGCTCCCTAGAGTAGGGGTGAACATGGTTCCGGTTCGAACCAAGGAACCGAACCGAACCGGCACATATGGTTCAGTTCGGTTCGGTTCCATATTTATATGGTTCGGTTCCGGTTCTGATATCCTGGAACCGATGGAAATTCGGTTCGGTTCTGGGTTGGGATCCCGGAACCGAAAACCGAACCGAGAACCGACTCTCACCTTAAAATCCAATGCCTCATCGCTTTATAAAATCACCCCACCCCTTTTAATTCACCCCTCTGTAACGTGTTGCTTTGCCTTTAAAATTTTAATTCACCCCCCAAATTTGTGCTTGATTATTCCAATTTGTGCATGTTTGTAGGTCATATATAATTTTTGCATTGTCCAAATTTGTGCCTGATTATTCCAAATTCGTGCATGTTAGTCTTTGTAGTTCATATATAAACAGGACCGAACCGATTATAAATACGATTAGGAAAAATATCTACATTTGGTGAAGGTTGGGTAAACCCAGAACCGAACCGATTATATATGGTTCTGGTTCGGTTCGGTTCCAAACATATATGGTTCGGTTCTGGTTCCAATTTCAAGGAACCGATTATATATGGTTCGGTTCTGGGTATACCCAAAAACCGAACCTAACCGAACCATGTCCACCCCTACCCTAGAGTGTTTTTATGAGTATCCTTTTACATTACAAGGGGCTGTTCCAAGGTAAGAATAGAAGTCTAAGTTTTGATTATTCTTGAATCACCGAGACAAAACTTTTTGGCTCTATTTCTCTCCCCACCAAACTTCAAATTTATTAAGGGCCCAAACCAAACGAGAAGATTTTGATTTGGATTTCTCATATTTGAAGCCCATTTTGCGTTGTGATTTGGATTCGGATCAAATCCTTGGATTTCCAAATCAGCTACTGACAGTGAAAAAAATTGGATTTCCAAATATGTTGTGGAAATAATTAATTGGAAATCCACATATGTGGCAGTTTCCTTCACCCTCTTTGCTCCTCAACCTCTCCCCTCCAGTAGTAATTGGCCCCTTCCCTCTTTGTCTCCCTCCACATGAGTTGGCGGTTCTATTCATTTTGTATTCAGAACTCAATTCCAAATCCAAATACAAAATATGAGCTATCCAAAATAAAGGTTCTCGATGAATTGTGGGGAATTTCGTACTTATAGCTGGTGATTACAGAGACCAAGATACACGAAGAGATTGACTGATTACAAAAATGGGAGAATAATATTTCAACCCCATATCTCTACCATTTCCATGTCTGTTCTTGAACATAACTTCATTTTAGGGAAAAGACGAGCAATGGAAGAGGAAATGAAGTCATTTTAAGGAAAACACAAACAAAAGAGGGCGGAAATATCATTTACAAAAAAAATGTACATACGAACAAAAACTCCACTCCCTAGTAAACCATTTTCTAGCTGTAAAAGGGGAGATTAAAGGGGAGATCTAAAGCAGATCAGTCAACAGGGAGATTAAGGGTGGAAGAAAGAAACATTGTTTGGTTTGACTTGCAAATATTGGGGGGGGTTTGGGATAAGGGCAAAAAGATCTCCCCAAGATCTTCTCCACAAATTTCTTTGATTTGAAGAAATTTGGAGCGAAGATCTAGAGCGCTCCACATCACCCAACCGTCACCCGACTGTGCTAGTGGTCAAAGACCTTAAAAAACAACCAAACAATCTCAAGAAGATGTTCTCCCCTCAATCTCCTTAAAAATAGCCAACCAAACAAAGCATATAGGACATCTTTACAATTTCCATTCACAGCTTTATCCTTCTTTATTTTTCTAAGCTCTAATGGAATTTACATTACTAAAACCCGAGCTCCTGCTTTTCGAGATTTTCAGCACTCACAAAGGTCCCATGAATACCGTACGGCACTCTAGACGGCAACTTAACCGAGGCTTCTTTCTGCATATTGATTGCATTCACGATAAAAAACTCCGACTCATTCGATTTCTCATCATGAACGAAACTCAATAGATAACCCTCGTCTTCCTCTCTCGTTTCGGAGGCCGGCACAAAAGTCGGCTCGCCTCCGAAACGCCCCTCACCATACAAAAATTTCGTAACAGCTCCCGTTTCCAAATCAACCTTAGCCAAGCCACAACATCTCGGCCACGGCTCGGCTATTGCAAGATAAGCAAACCGAGTCTTTCTACCCAGTAGCATCTTGTTCACCTGCCCAGCTTCCAAATTCAAACCCGGAACGATTTCTCTCCGAGTCGACTCACCGGTTTTAAGATTTAAACGTATTTCTGATAATATACTTTGTAACGGCTCGTCGGATTCGTTGAATACCGAGTCAGGAGGCGACATGCAGGACCCAATCACGACCACAATTTCCTCACCGGACCCGGAATATTCCTCCCACGCATTCCATAAATGGAAACAGAAACAGTTTGGAACGTCAACCCACCGAATTCTCGACTCGTCCGAGTCGCATTTCGGCAAGACTCCGAAACGCGGGATTTTGTTACGATCGTAGAGAACTGGTGAGCCGCCACGAGCCATTTCGGAGATCTTGAACACAACCTGGTGATCAGGTATAACAACCGAGTTCTCCGTGATGGCAAAATCGTGAATCATGGTAGGTTGTTGGAGGGTGATTGCCACGTCAGTAGATTTTCTCCCATATTTATCGAATTTGAAGTATTTCAAGTAAGGCCTTTTGATAACGTCATAGCTCAGTGCCATGAGCTCGCCTGTGGTAGGGTCCACCTTAGGGTGGGCTATCATGGTCGACCGGAGCTGGCCGGAAAAATCATACCTTCCGACGGTCTTTAGATCTCCGTCACCGGTGATGCTAACGTGGTACGGCAGGTCATCCTCCGACATGGCGAGGAGTCGGCCGTTGAAGTAGACGAGACCGGCGTTAGCTACGCCAGTGCCGAGACTGGCGTTAACTACTCCGGCTAAGGCACGTGCGAAGAAGAGTGCCAAGCGTGCGAGTCCTAAGTGGCCATGTAGTTCTCCGATGGGTTTCGGAAAGAGAGGCTTACCGTATATCTCTTCATGGGAGAGTCTATTTGTGCCGGTGAAACGGCAGCTGTAACTGGGGTTATTACTTCCGTTTAGTGTAACGGCGTGGACCATTCCGTCACCGTCAAATAGGTGGTGCCGACCTGAGGGTGAAAACATGGGGTTGGCTCCATTTCTGATGTAGACCCCACGAAGAACGGATGGGATCTGACCCACCACGTCGAGATTATACCTGACTGGTGATTCGGGCACCGGAGCAAAGTTACCGGCAATTTGTATAGATGGGTCTACGGTTTTGGGTAGAGTTTGATTCTTCTCTAATTTAGCTATAACTCCATATTCGAGGGAATCTAAGGCTGATGCCAATAGTCTCTGTAATGGGTTTAGTTGGGATGGATTTTTAGGTGTTGGAATGGAGGGCTTTGGAGATTTTGATTTACGCAGTGGGTTTAATTGCTTGGTTGTTTCTCTGGGGAAAATTTGCTCGGATGGGTTGACAATGATTTGGCATTTGGCCGGAATTCTGCATGTATCCGGAGAAGAATTGGCCGGAATTTTGCATGGGGGGTTGTTGGAGAGACGAAGCAGGTGCTGAGGCATGACTCAGTGAGAGAGAGAGAGACTGTAGAATGGAATCCCTTACATATGTTGTCTTTATATGGGGGAAATAGTTCAAGGTTGGAATGAGGGTGTGTTCACACGTGTCGAGGAGGGACTTGAAGACAGGTGAGCATGTTTAGCACGTGGGGGAGGGCATGGGTGTTTGTGGTTTGCGGTGATACAGTGGGTAGAGCCATGTGGGCCCATGCACTTGACCACCTCCTCCCCCATGCAATTTGAGCGGACGTTTCTATGCTCTTAAAGCATGCCACCACCCAACCCTTCTGCTGTGGTCAAACCACTCTCTTTATATCCCGCTTCACACGTGTCATAATGGCTACTCTCTGACACGTGTCTTCTCTCCCTTCTACAGGGAACCCATACGTAGATTCGTATTTTTACAGATACACCCACACCGTCTACGTTAGAATTCTTGTTTGCGCTCATATAAAGTGTTCACTGCCTAGCTATTCTAAATCACTCACTTAAACCCCTAATTTGAAACTGCATGGAAAAAGAAGTGGTGATTGTTTGAGGGAGATGGTATTTTCACCCGGCTGCAGTACGCATACGCCCTCTTATAACGTGATTTTGACGTAAACAGTGGGAAACCTTAGCGCTTTTTTACGTCAAATCACTTCAAAAGAGGGGCGCATGCGTACTGGAGGGGGAGTGAAAATATCATCACCCTTGTTTGAGAACATGTTTACGTCGAAAAAAGGAGTCATAAAAAAAGGGAATAATTACATTTACACCCCCTCTAGTTTCTGACACATCCACTTCCACCCCTATAGTTTAAAAAGTGACAAATACACCCCTGTAGTTTCAATTTGTTTAAGGATTCGGGACCCATACCCGAATCCAAACACTACCAAACGCTTTGGATTCGGGTATGGGCCCACATTATTTGGATGATCCAAAGCGTTCATTTGATGGGTCCTGACATAGATAGGGTGTGCCCAAAAAATCAGCTCCATCGGATCATCCTAACCCTTCAATCTATGGACGAACCTTCAGCTGAGGGGGCAAACCTTAAACCAATTAGAACTACAAGGGTGTATTTGTCACTTTTTAAACTATAGGGGTGGAAGTGGATGTGTCAGAAACTAGAGGGGGTGTAAATGTAATTATCCCATGTCAAAAAAGGGGCGTGTAAGAATCTGCTCTGTTATTTTGTCTTGCACCCTTAAATTAATGAGGTTCTCCATCCTATATATATATATATATATATATATATATATATATATATATATATATATATATATAAGTAAGTAAAGCGGAATCCTCTAAGCCGTGGTGGTGCCACGTGGCAGCCCCTCTCCAAAATCGCAACTAGCAAAGGTTTTTAAAATCGCAATTTATGGCTTTGTGAGGAACTTAAACGCCTATTTTTTGAGGTATTAAATATTGCATCGCTACTTTTAAGGCAATTTTAAAGCATTTAAGATTTCCCATTAAATATTTCTCAATCCTCTCAACGTATATCTTTTCCATTTCCTAAAATATTTGTCTCTTCACCTTTCCCGATTCACCTCCTTAAATTAGTAATTAAATCTCATAAAGACCCCACAAATCCTCCCAAAATCAACGACCCTCTCTTTTTTTTTTGAAATGGCAATAATTATATATAACAAATTTAGGAGGCCGAGATAGACCACCCATATCTACAATAGAAAGCAAGAAAGAAACAGGAACGAAGAAAAAACAAAATACAGAGAAAACCCCTTCTCAGGGAGGAAGGTGGTCGAACCACATAATAGAAGCACAGGAGACACCACGCTTAGCTAGCGCATCCGCCTTATCATTTGCCGATCTTCTAACATGTTGAAAGCCGATAGTGGACCCCGCAGTTAAGTCCTCAATCTCATCAAAAATGGAAAGAAATCTCCACGGAGGAGCCACCCCACCTTTCAGCCAACGAATCACATTTAACGAATCTCCCTCAACAATTGTCTGATCCATCAACTTTCTATCAATATTCAAAATGCCAAAATGTTCCGCCCTCACTTCCGCATCTGAGGAATCAGACACACCAATAGAGCCGTAGTATGCCCACATAACATCCCCCTTATCATTGTGACAAACCCCTCCCACTCCTGCCGGACCCGGATTGCCGAAACTCGCACCATCGAAATTAACCTTATACATGTTTTGAGCAGGGGGCTTCCACCTTTGCAAAATAAGATCTCTGCGCTCAACACTAAAGCACACCTTCTGCCACCCTTTCCAAAGATCAAAAGCCGATATAAACCGGAAGGATGTGAGGCATCTCACCCAAGATATAACCAAGGTGATGATCTTCAATTTAATCCAATGAGGATTCATGGCTTTCCCCTCAAAGACTCTAAAGTTCCTCTCCTTCCATATAGACCACCACGTAGCTAGTAAACAAAAATTCCACAAGGTTTTTCCTTTTTCCTTCCAAGGAACCCCTCCCCATTGGTGCAATAGCGACGGAATAGATTTTGGAAAAACCAAACAAATCCCAAATCTCATGAAGATGAATTGTCATATGATCCTAGAGAACGAACAATGCATAAACAAATGATCCACAGATTCCCCATCATGCAAACATAGTGGGCAATGATCAATAAGCCACATACCACGGTTTCTCAGAAAAATAATAGTTTGTATTCTATCACGACAAACCGCCCAACCAAAGATACAAACTCTAGGTGGGCAATGAAATTTTCATACCTTTGCCGAACATGAAGGGTTAGAAATGAGCATAATACTTTTATAGAAAGATTTAGCCGAGAAAGTCCCAGAAGGTTCCTCAATCCAAAGCCTTTTATCCTCTCCATTCCTTTTAATGTAACAACCCTCAAGAAGGGCCCGCAGGTTAGAGACCAATTCCACCTCCCACTTAAAAAATGATATTCTAAACCCAGGGTTCCACACAAGAACACCCTCATTCCACTCAAAGCAATCGCTAACAAAGGCCTCCCTATTTGAAGCCATATTGAATAATCTCGAAAATCGACACGTAAAGGACACATCCCCACACCACACATCCTTCCAGAATGATATTCTATCACCCCTATACACTCTAAATCTAACCTTTAACTTGAAAAGAGAAGACATTTTTAGAATGTCTCTCCAAACCGACAACCCTTTTTTTGCAAACAAGTCCAAGGATTCCCATCTCCCCATATCACATCCATACTTACTTCTAATGACCTTGACCCACCAACGATCATGCTCATCCCCAAATCTCCATAACCATTTACCCAAGAGCGCATGATTAAAATCTCTAATTCTCCTGATACCCAAACCACCAAACTTTATGGGGACACAAACCTCCTCCCATTTGACCAAAGCAATTTCTCTCTTATCCTCATTCCCACCCCACAAGAATCTCCTCTGGATCTGTTCAATCCTAAAGGAGACACTAATATGGCATTTAAATAAAGACATGAAGTATATAGGTATATTGGACAATACCGCCTTAACCAGCACAAGCCTACCACCACGAGAAACAAGATTCATTTTCCATGTACATAATCTTCTCTCGATCCTCTCAACTATAGGAACCCACAGATCTTTATTCGGTCGACCAACCCCTAACGAAAGGCCCAAATATGAGGAAGGCAACGCGTCCAGCTGACATCCCAGAATCACAGCAATTTCCAGAGCCCTCTCCTCAGGAATATTCAAAGCAAAAATTTTAGACTTGTGGAAATTAGATTTTTGGCCTGAAATGAGCTCATAGCATCTCAAAATGGCTTTTAAGTTTCTCACTTGCCCAATCTCCGGCTCAACGACCCTCTCTCTCTCAACCCTTTTCTTTGCATCTTCCCCCTCATCTCTTAAAATCCCTCAAAATCAGTTACAAATGAAATAACCTCTTCCATTCTAAACGAACAAGACTCTTTTCATATATATTTATTCATTTCTTCTTCTTTTTTTCCTGCTTCTTCCTGGCTATTATCTGCTTCAAGAAAGGCATAAACTTCACACACCCAGCAACATTTTCTCATCACAGAGTTTAATCACAGTACTCTTCAAATGGCCTCGAAGTTTCTCTTGGCCAAATTTTAATCTCTTTTCAACATTTTCTCATATCCAGTTTATACCATCCATTTCCGATTGCTATGAGCAATCACCCCCAACAGCCCCTCGGTGGAATTCAAGTGGTAATCCTAATTCCATTGTACCCGGCCCATATGTCCCATGCTAATAGGACAATAACGTATTTCTGTTTTACTATATCATCAGGAAATTGGGTTATTTGACTTTGTATTTTATTTTTATGATTGAAAATTTAAATGGAAAGTGGGTAGGTTTTGTCTTTTCCCATTTGATTTTCTGCATATTATTGGGAGGATGGATCCATGAATTTTCGGTGATGGGGTTGAAGGTGAAAACATCGGGTTCGGAGGGAGCTTTGTGTGAAAACAACTAATTACTCAAAAGGCTTAATTTGTTGCGTAATTAATTAAGGTTCATTCTTGGGGATTTTTTTATGTATATGAATGTCTTTTCTGCTATTGTTTTCTTTTTCTTTCTTCTTTAATTCTATTATTTTCTTTGTCGCCCCTTTAACATAAAGCCATTCAACAGCGCACTTTTTCAGGAGAGAACAGCAACCTAGCATCAGACTTTGACATTTTCTGTGTGTGTATTTTGACTATTTTCTCCCCCATGAACTATTGACTTCCAGCTATTGATTTTATCTATGACTTATGTTCAATCTGGATGGATTTTAAATATTTTTACATTTTAGTTGTTGGATGTTAAGACGTTGAGTCCCTGTTGTTTAAGATATAAAAGAAACCAGGCTTTTCTTTGAGACATTATTGAATCCAAGCACATGAATTTGATTAACTTCACTTCTGTTCATGGTCTTCTAATTGCAGTTTAATTTCTCTTAGTGGAATCCTAAATGAGGCATTAAGGATCATCAAGGGTCTACGAGCATCCGATAAAGGTCATTTCCTTGGCATTTAGCACTGCTTAAAGTTTCTCCTGGGATTATAGTGTGGTTTGATGGTAAAAGCAAGTGGGGGCACAAATTGTTGATATAGCTCCTTTTATTTCATTTTTCATTTTTTTCTTCTTCTTCTTCTTGATTCTTTTATTCCATAAATGGGCTTCTGTGTATTTTTCTTTGAAAAATACAAGTATATTTTTAAATATGCACACACATGTCAATACATCAGTGTACCTTTCACTGATGAAAGCACTGCATTATTTTGAGATTTAAGGGTTTCTGTTCACTTTTATTTTTATTGTCTTGGTGCTTTTATTTTGAGACCGATCTAGCGGAGCATAGCTTTTTTATTTGTTTTTATTTTATTTGGAGTACCTTCCCCATGCTACCTTTCGAGGATTTAGATGCTTGCAATATGTTTGGATTTTGAGAATGCTTGCAATATTTGGAACATGTTTGGAGTGAGTATCAGGTCTCAAAATCCAAGTCCCTGTTCAATTTGGATTTTGGGAATTGATTTTGCCGAAGGGATATTTCTTCTCTGTGTTATCGAGTGCATGTAATTTTGTATAGCATTTTGGTTCTCATTCTGTTTTATCTTTGCTGAAATTTGATTATTTTGGCTACCGTTCCATGTTGGATCTTGCTTTTATTTGAAGTTCAGTTATTAATGTCGTTGTGCACTGTTTGCAGGAGTGTCTGAGAAAGTGTTCAGATAAACATGGCTTGCAGCTACATATGATTTATTGAGAAGAAAGTGCAGATTGGTTATCGGAGGTACAAATAACCATCTCTTATTTTGAGTTCCGGGAACTTTGGGCTTGGTATTTGGCATTTTTGCTATGTTTCCTAATTCCATTGCCTTTATAATTATGTAACAGAAAACTCCGAAATCTTTGTGCAACAAATGAGCATGTTCCTAATGTCCATTTATTTCAAGGTATGATAAATCTTTTATCAATTGTCCTCCATTTTGATATGTTTTAAAATTTCCTTGGCTCTATGATTCTTTAACAGCAACCTACAAAATCTTTGTGCAGCCACTGAGCATGTCCTCCTTGCAACTTATTTATTTCTAATTTTGTTTCGGATTCATGATTTGTTAGGAGAAATGTAATGAATTCCTTTGTTTTTGGGCAATTCATTACTTTTTGTTCAAGATATATATCCTTTGGATGGATTTCTTATGGCCCTTTTGTTGAAATTTTCTCTATATGCTACTTATGAATGTTTGGTTTTCGTTTCTTAAACTTTCTTTTTTTGGTCCGCCCTGTGCATCGCACGGGTCTGCAACTAGTTTCCATAATAGGAAATAATAGCATTGGATTCCACAATCCTACTAGGATATATTGAATATTTGAGTATTCAACTCAGAGTGTCATTCACTCATTTGTGATTTTTTCATAAATTGTTCCTTTCTAAAATTACTGAAAAAACTTCAAAAATTGAAGAGACGGATGCACCTATCAAGCTACGGGAGAGGCTAATTTAGCGTCTCTTTAGGGGTGATGATATCAGCACCCCCTTTATTTGTGTAAAGGCACCCCTGACTTGAGTAAGCTTTTTTTTTGGTAGGTAAGCTTCTTTTTTTTGTTTACTCTTATTTGTAGCTTATTTCGAATTGTAAATGCAGGAGAATTTTTAGCTTTATTAGAGTAAAACAAAAAAACAGAAGGCAGAGATGATTTCAGACATGTGTCAATGAATACAAACGCTTCGAGAATTGCAACGGAAATATAAGGGCCCGTTTGGATGCGGAGAAGATTTTGATTTGGATTTCTCACATTTACAGCCCTTTTTGTATTGTAATTTGGATCCGATCAAATTCTTGGATTTCAAATTTAGCAGCTGACAGTGAAAAAAAATCAGATTTTCAGATAAGCTGTGCAAATAAGAAATTGGAAATCCACAGATCTGGCAGTTTCCTTCACCCTCTTTGCTCCTCAACCTCTCCCTTCCAATAGGAAGTACCCCCTTCTCCCTCTCTCTCCCTCAACATGAGCTGCCGGATCTATTCATTTTGTATTCAAAACTCAATTCCAAATCCAAATACAATATATCCAAACGGGCCCTAATGTTTCTCGAGGATTATTACCATCTGCTTTTCGCATAGAGCTACATTGAAATTCATGTGTTCGCTTCCCCCTTATATTTTGTCTTATTTGGAGGACTAAGTGTCACGTTAATTTTAATTTTTGGGAGTCTGGATATCACCGTTAGGATCGAGCCTAACGTGAGCAATTTGGGTCTCAAACAACGACATCTGAGTGGAATTAAGACCATTGATCTTGAGACGATCCAGATGATCATAGCCTCATTCCAAGGGGACATTGCATCTGTTAGATCGAGACTTAAACGATCAACGCTCGACGGGCGGCCGGGGGGGGGGGGTGTGAATTGTGAATATCCTCCCCCATAAATTAACTCTAATTTGCCCTGATGTTGACTGTTGACTCACCCAAGGGTATTGACTCACTCGCTATCACGAATTCTAGATTTTCAAATGAGACAACTAGGGACTGAGCCCGGCCATGTGATATCAGCGTGATCGTGTTTTCTAGTGGGCCCCAATATGGGACAAAAATGCTGCTACCCACGTAATTCTAATCGTGGAAACTGAATCTGCGTCTCCATCCAAACCTTTTATGGGTACCTTTTCCGCCCACTTATTAGATGGGTGGTGATGTGCCAGTAATCTGGCTAAGGTTTGCGCAGAGTGAGGAATCAAAAGAATCATGGCTGAAAGGTCACAAGAAAATTTGGCCAAAACGCTCACAAAGAGCCAAACATACCCCTTCCAAATTAGCTGATTATGTAATTCACTAGTATTGGGCATTTTGATCTCTTAGGCTTAATGTTTGTCGCTCATATGTGTTTAGCCTTGTTTCTCCCTCTCTCGCATGTTCTGAATTAGGGTTGGTTTTGTGGTATTATTGTATCATCTTTCTTTTTATCAAATAAAAAGGGTTCGTGTAGAGTGGAGCCCCATTAATATCTTATTTTGAGAGAAAGGGTGCCATTTTTCCCTTTATACTTTGTTTTATTTACAGACTAACCCCTATCTTTTGGTAGATTCACCACCCAATGTTTTATTATTTTTAACCACAAATTGCGCTGCCGTTACTCGTTGGTTGAACAACACGTGAGAAAAATAGAGATTGGGCCCACTCTTGTGTTTGTCAGTTAGTGGGCCCTATTATGAGAAAGTGGTGAGAGTGAGTTGGCCCACCCACATGACGTTCTTCTCATCATTTTTTCGATTGCTGCCGCACGGAGTGAAAGCCCACCAACTTGTTACATATGCTGTGCGTGCGTATCGTATCGGTGAGAAGAAAGTGTAAATATTTAAGATACCAAAGAGGGAAAATTGTATTTGTTTCCTCTAGCTATATTTCTTTCCATTGAGAGTACGCGATGTCACTTCTTGATTAACTCACCATAACCATAGTAACAAAAAGGGAATAGAAAAATGAAGAAGCTTTTTTAGTTATGGTAAGTTGGTAGGCTTCTTGAATTCCTTGGGTCTCTCCCAATTAAGGTTAGTGGCTTTCATGATCTCATTGATGACATTCTCTGAGGATGAAGTGATGCAAGGTATTATGCTGCATGGTTGTCAATAAATAAACTAGTGTTTGATACGTACTGTGACAAATGATGCCCCCCTGAGCAAGATAATAGAGTCCACTCAATATTCGATCACTCAGTCTCTGTCATCTTTTCGTCGAACGACCCATCGACCCATTGTCTGTATCGTGTGGCCGTCCCTCGATTAGAGATCTGTGATTCATCACATGACAATCCCTAATCAAGTATTGCACACACCCACATGCATTGTTTTTTAAAGTATATTTATATGTTGTTATTTTGTATAAATAAACGTATTTCCAATTGGGTATCTTTATCAATCTTATGTCATTTGCAATGGGGCATTGGGAGATGATGAGCCTGCCACATTAGTTGGTGAACTACCTTGGTGTGGATGGTTCATGACAGAGAGATATGAACCCTTATCTCACATTCTTAACGGTGGTTATTTCTCATTGAAATCAGCATAAGGCTTTTAGAGAAAGTGTAGCCGTCCACTGTTTTCTGCCTAGGATCGGTATCATCCATGATCGAATGCCATCTTTCTGCTAAAGTTTAAAAGCCGTAGATGGAGGTATTTATGTCTGATCTTCTCGCGTTTAACTTATTAAACCGTATGCCTATGGATTGTTAGCACAACATATAAAATATAGTATAGTAAAAATTGTTTTACAGTATCTACTCCATACTTTTGCCCATACACAAGTGTACATGAGAGTATCCATTTGTAACAACATCTTCAAATAGAATACTAGATAAATCACTCTCTACTCCTAAAGTGCACTTATAATCTTCTCTAATTTAATTAATGGTAGAGAGAGAGAGAGAGAGAGAGAGTGATTGGTTTTACTTATATTAAACATGGACAATGGTGTTACGTTCCAGTCGTGCAATTCTGTTGTAGCATGAGATGTATTGACTTTAGACTAAGTCAGATTAGGCATCCCACCCACCGACCACGCTTGTATGTATATTTTTTAAAATTTTATGGCAGGCAAGTGGCCAATCTCTCTCTTAATTGTTTTACTGTGCGACAGATCTTATAAAGATAATTCTCCGAAAAAGAATGAATAAACCTATCCGGAGTGGATCTCATGCAGGACAACCTATCCTAATTCCCAAAAGCCTCAATCCATTGGGCCATGTATTGTAGAATGATTTGAATTTTTTAATACATGGTCGTATCAATCCATAGCTCATTTCAAATTGTGTACAATAGGTAAGCAAAGTGTGGTTGTTCCACCTCCATCGCGATTAAGTACATAGCCAAGAATCAGCCTTTCACGTTTTGTGAAGACTCAGATGAATCTATCCAAAAACCATGTGTTTTTTTTAAATGTCAGCCCTTCTCAAAAATGGTGGAGGGCTGTTTCTTGGGCTTTGCCTGGACTGAGGAGAAACAATCTCACTTGACAATAAAATCACTTTCAAAGATTTCTTTGAATCGAATTTAGAATAATGTTAGGGCAGTGATAAATCGACCCCCATATATCTTAAATCGACCCCCATATCTCTGCCCTAACGTTTTGGTAACTGATTTGGGAACCAAGTATGGAACCAGCACATAATCTTTTCACACTTTAACAGCTTGACTTTATCATAGTTCTTTTATTTGTTAAATTAGCAAAATTACCCCTATTTATGCCACGTGGCGTGTACGAATTTGTTTGGTTCCTCTGGTTAGGCAACTGGTTTCTGTGGCAGCACTCTTCTATTTATAATGCTTTGTTCGTTTTGGATTTTGAGTGAAAAACTGATTATTGGACTCGAATTGAAATGCAATTTTGAGTCCAATAATCAGTGTTGGATTCAAAATCAATTCCCAAAATCAAAACCAACAGGGAGAATGGAACAAGGTTTGCTATTTTCTTATGATTTTATTCCTCTTTTTTTTTCCAATTCAGAAAAAAGAATTACTGGACGAGTATGAGGAATACAGTGAATCTCCTTGCATAGGAAAGGATAAATAATGATGTATAAACTGTTCCAACATATAATTGGTAAAAGGGGAAGTGATATCCCCCCCTCTCCTCTTTAACCTTATCCGTTAAGTTTTAAAGGTATTGAAAAAACGTTAAAGGTGGTGAATTTATCCTCAAGCAGTGAAACATTCTCAGAGAAACCGTTACAGTGGGGGATTTTATCCATTTAGGGGGGGATATCATTTCCCTTGCTCTGTTTGGATGCCGGGTTTTTTTTTTCCTAGGATTTATGTGGGTAAAGGTAGGAGACAAAAGAGGGGACAAGCATTAATTAGATAAAGATATTATGATGAGTGGAGAGAGAGGGTAGAGAGAGAAAGAGATAACACCCTTTTCAAAACAAGATTTTGCTGATGTCAGCAAGAAAAAGCTGATGTGACCACTAAATCTTTACCCACATAAATCCTGGGAACAAAAAAAACCCAGCAACCAAACAAAGCATTGGTAAAGATGTGTAATGGCACTCCGAGTGGCAATCGGTCAGGAAACCGTTGTTGGCAAATAAAGTCATACATCAAATGATTAGTGAAATAGAAATGACTTCTATTTCTACACCCTTTTCAAAACAAAATTTTGCTGATGTCAGCAAGAAAAAGCTGATGTGACCACTAAATCTTTACCCACATAAATCCTGGGAACAAAAAAAACCCAGCAACCAAACAGAGCATTGGTAAAGATGTGTAATGGCACTCCGAGTGGCAATCGGTCAGGAAACCGTTGTTGGCAAATAAAGTCATGCATCAAATGATTAGTGAAATGACTTCTATTTCTATAGGCTATTTGGGTAGAAGTGCCTAATTTTAGGGTTGACAATACGGGACCCCCATGAATTTAAATTCTATTTATTAGCTCATTCGTGACCTTTCCGATTTTCTTTTATTTTATTGATGGGAATAGGAGAGCAAGGTTCCCATGTTCTTGAGATTCATGAGGAATCCTTTGTCATGTGGTCATGGAAGCAGCTGCATCGATGAATATTTTGGCATTGGCGAAAAGAGGATGTTACGTATACAATGGTGTACGCCAAATCAGGCTAGGCCCTTTAAATCTTTTCCATACCAAGTTTCCCACCTAGTCTAAAATATAAGCAGGAAGAATCCTTTTTCGCGAAAAGAAGGCGAAGAACGACTTCAACCTAGTGAAGACCCTTGAATTCACAAGAGAAAAAAACCTTAAATCCACAAGGAACAAAGCAAACTGAGATGAGTTCATTCCTTCGAAAGATCTGATGTTTTCCTACACAAATCCATATTTATAGAAATCAAACTAGAATCCTACTCAAACTCTATCTCTAATCCAGTTAGGACTAGGATAAACTTTATGTCATGATTACATAATTCAGGACTTCCAAACTAAATAGTCCCCACAAAAACAAGTAAATATCTATATTACTATTAAGTATCTTATAGGTATGACTATTTAGGCCTTGTTTGTTTTGAATTATTAAAAAGTGATTGTTATTATGTCAACTGATTATTTCAAGCATCAATTATTAAAATAAACTACGACAAAATGTATGTTCTTCTAACATCATTCTATAAGTGATTATCATAAATGTTATAATAAGATTAATTGACTACCATACCCTCTGATGAAAGTAGCCTAACAAATCAATTTAAAGTCTGGATCTATATATTCATGCACAAATTCCGTGATTTGGATCTATATTCACACTTTGAGTCTCAAAGTTACAAAGAAGTGATCTATATTCATGCTTTGAGTCTCAAAGTTACAAAGAAGTAAGCAAAGCTTTAATTTTAATTCGTAAAATGATTTCTAATCCTGCTCCTTTCATCGGGCAAGGAGAAGATCCAATATGAAAACAAGCAAGCTCAACAATCTCAAATGCTTTCTGCTCCTGTTATGTCTTCCATCCTAATAACTGTAGCTGCCAACAAGCAAAGGGCAGTCATGTATTTGCATAAGAAACAACATATGCAACCTCAACAATCTGAAATGTTAAAAGATTTTATATTGGCTATGGACACATTCAAAGAGCAATGTTTTGATTTATTCACAAACCTTGCACTGAACCAGTTCTAATAGACTGGTCGGACCAAATTGTCATCAAGATATATACCATTCATCGAAGGTGACGATAAACAAAATCATCCAAATTGTGAGCAAACCTTTGATCCAGTTAACATGGATTTGGCCCAATGAAGAGCTTTCTGCTTGGAGATTGTTCCCTCTGATAAAGCCAAGAAAAGGATACAATTCAGCGGAATTTCCCTCTGGCAAAGATCAATAAAATCAACCAAATTATGAGCAAGCAATTGAACATTAATTGAAATATTAGTGCTTTACGTATTAGTTGAATATAGGAAAGCTGCTGTTGAGTCAAGAATTAAGAGCAGCTATTGATGATAGGTTTATAACTTCAAATATTAGGCAATTTTGTTTAAATCAACAGCTGGATGAACTCAGCCTTCACCCGATTGGCTTTTTCACTTGTAACCCAGATTAGGACTTCGATATCCTAACTGCAGAAGCCAAGACTGCCAGATTTGGCATAAACCCAGTTGACTTTGTAGGTTTCAAGGATGGAGTATGGACTGTGACTTCTCATTTTATTTGTGCTTAATTAAGGTGATTCATGGGTTGATTGACTTCAGAACTGATTGAACAGGATTATTTGAAAGACTATCTATTTAAGGGATGCTAGAGAGAGATGTGAACTTTCTCCAAATGTATGCCAATTTTTTTTATCTTCAAGATGCTACTATGTTGAGGAATATCCTGTTTTCTGTTGCATCTTATGGTGTTGGAACAGATGGGAAATAGTCTGGCATGGCCTATCCATAGCAAGGTCTAAGCAGATAAATAGTTTTATAGATCAATGAACAATTGGCCCCCACTTTGTCGTTCTGCCTGTTTATATTTTACATTGCTAAAAGGGACAGTCCTAATCTGCACACTACATTGGTGGGAGTTATGGACCCACCCAATGTGATATGGGCACCCCAGAATTGCCATAGGTCCCATTGATCGCAGCATTAAGTTCCATGTTTTGGACATTCGGGCGCAGAACAATCAGTGTGCAATTCTCATGGTAAGCATTCGCTATAAGTGTAGCTTTTCATCACCTGATTTTGGATGGCTCATAGGAACATATTGTCCAGTTGATCCCATGAGCATAGAAACTCTAAAAAGTGACAAAGCACAGTCTGTACAGTAATAAAATTACACCACCCCCCCCCCCGGCGCGGGCTACGGCAGAACCTCTAAGTGCTGTTGATTTAACCGAAATTGGTTTTAATAAAGGCTGAACTCATCCAGCTGTTGATGATTCTAATATGCATGACATGATAATGCATACAATCATTGCTTAAGTATTAGTTGAATATATTTTTTTTGAAAAGGGCAACAGAATATATATATATATATATATATATATATATATATATATATATATATATGTAAAAACAGAACCGAGGTGGTCCTGAAGGAACAAAGATAGCAGTACATTAATTCAAGGAGGTAGATAGTCAAAGCACTCAAACGCGGCCCGAAAGACTCCTTTCTTGGCAAGGGTGTCTGCTTCCGCATTGGCTGATCTCCTGACATGGCGAAAAACTATTGAGGAGCCCTTAGCTCTGTCCTCTATTTCCTCTAAGAGAGGCAAAAATCGCCAAGGGGGAGAAGCGTTACCCGAAAGCCAGCGAATAACATTTAAGGAATCCCCTTCGACAATAATTTTGTCGCACTCTAGACGAGGCATCGAGAGAAGCCCGCTATGAACGGCTCGGACCTCTGCCTCGTTTGAGTCTGCCATTCCGATAGGCCCCGAGTAGGCCCAGAGGACTTCCCCTTTGTGGTTTCTACATAACCCCCCTACTCCTGCCATTCCTGGATTGCCGATAGACGATCCGTCAAAGTTAAGTTTCAGGGACCCCGGAGGAGGAGGAATCCAGGAGGGGAGGATTTTCACTTTGGTAGCCGATTCCAAGCATATGATTGACCATCCTTCCCAGAGGTCGAAAGCTGAAACAAAACGAAACAGGGGAAGGCTTCGAGCCCAGGATATGACCGCAGCTATCAACTGAATATAAATCCAATAGGGAGATCTAGCCTTCCCTTCAAAGATACGAGCATTCCTCTCTTTCCACAAGAACCACCATGAGGCCAGGAGACACATCTTCCACAGCGTTCTGCCTTTCCTTTTCCAAGGAGTCCAGGCCCAACTCTGAATGAATTCAGCCATAGAATTGGAGGGGACCCAACTGATTCCAAAACGAGAAAAAATAAGACCCCAAATATGGCGAGCGACCTTACAGTGTATGAAAAGGTGGTCAATGGATTCCCCAGCGGATAAACATAGAGGACAGTGATCTACCAACCACATTCCTCGATTCCTCAAAAAATCCATAGTTTGAATGCGGCCCCAGCTAACCGACCACCCAAAGAAAGCAACTCTCGGAGGGCAAGATTGTCTCCAAACCGAGGAGGACACATGCTCCACTAAAGAAGGGATCAGATGGTTATAAAAAGATTTGATTGAAAATATCCCCGAAGGATTTCAAATCCAAATCCGACGATCTACGCCCGAAGACTTGATGAAGCAAGAATCCAATAAGGAGAGGAGGGCGCTGTAAGAGTTTAACTCCCTAACAAAGAAGTCTTTGCGAAACTTAGGAGACCAAGCCACCTTCCCATGTTCCCTTGCAAAACATTCCGATACCCAGGCCTCTTTCTGAGATGAAACGATGAATAAGTCAGGAAACATCACTTGAAGAGGATCGTCTGAACACCAAGGATCCTGCCAGAACCGAATCCGATCCCCCCTATATACTCTGAATCGGACGCCAGGAGCAAATAACGACTTCAACTTCAAGATGTCCCTCCAAACCGTGAGACCTTTGAGTTTAAAATTATCAACAGAGTCCCAATGCCCATGATCTGAACCATACTTACTTCCAATGACCCGGACCCACAAAGAGGATTGTTCTTCGCCAAATCTCCACAGCCACTTGCCCATAAGGGCCTGGTTAAAACTCTGAACCCTCCTGATACCCAAACCTCCATTTTTAGTAGGCAAGCAGATCATACTCCATTTAATCAGGGAGACCCCCTTGGAAGACCCTGATCCGCCCCACAGGAAGCGTCTCTGAATTTGTTCGATGCGTTTAGCAACCGAGGAGGGACATTGAAAAAGAGATAGAAAATATATCGGCATATTGGATAGAACGGCCTTTATAAGCACTAATCTACCTCCTTTGGAAACCAACCGTCGCTTCCAGGTGGCCAAACGTCGCTCAATCCTTTGAATAATAGGAGCCCATAGGTTGTGTTTCGGTCGACCCACACCAAGAGGAAGACCCAGATAGGTTGCTGGAAAGACATCTAAACCACACCCCATAATTCCGGCGAAAAATGATGCATCGCTCTCAGAAACGTTGATCGCGAACAACCGAGATTTTGCGAAATTAGATCTTTGACCCGAAACCATCTCATAACAACGAAGCATAGCTTTAAGGTTCAGAATCTGGGATATGACCGGAGAACAGAACAGAAGAGTGTCATCCGCAAACTGAAGAAGCGATACTTCCACCTTACTCTCGCCAATAAGGAACCCTTGATATAGCCCCAACTCACTTCCTTTTTTCAGCAGTCTGCACAGTGATTCGGCCACAATCAGGAAAAGAAAAGGAGAGAGAGGATCGCTCTGCCGCAATCCTCTAGAAGATTTGAAGAATCCTTTTGCTGATCCGTTGATGAGGACAGAAAACCAGGCGGACGATAAGCAGTTCCGGATCCACCCTCTCCACCGACCCCCAAAGCCCATACGACCCATGAGAAAATCTAATGCTGCCCAATCCACTCTGTCATATGCCTTCTCCATGTCAAGCTTGCATAGAATGCCACCTTCCCCCTTCCTCCGATAATAGTCAATGGCTTCATTGGCTGTTAAAGAACAATCAAGAATTTGCCGGTTGCTTATAAAGGCACTTTGACAGACCGATATAATTGAAGGAAGAACCACTTTGATACGATCCGCCAGAACCTTTGCGAGGACTTTGTAAAGGCTGCCCACCAAGCTAATCGGGCGAAAATCCGAGCTTTTTGTTGCTCCTTCAATTTTTGGAATGAGGACGAGAAAAGTTGCACCTGTCCCTTTGTCAAGGATGGCTCCCTCAAAAAATTCTATGAAGAATCGAAGAATGTCCGATTTTACTGTTTCCCAGCAAGTTTGAAAGAAAGCCAAACAAAAACTATCGGGTCCAGGGGCTTTATCTTTTGCTAGAGAAAATAGTGCTGATCGGAATTAAGAGCAACCAAAGGGTAAACATCAAAGGAGAAAGAGTCATGTCAGCGAAGAAAAAATAGAACAAGAAACACAAAGGAAAAAGGGTTCGTATTAGTGTCATGGCTACAAATTGCAAAAACTAATAAATTTCATTGAGATTCTATACCTTCCTGTTATAAAAATTCATAAAAATAAACTTTTCATCTCCTACCCAGAAATCTCTCTCTCTCTCTCTCTCTCTCTCTCTCTCTCTCTCTCTCTCTCTCTCTCTCTCTCACACACACACACACACACGCGCACACGCACACGCACACGCACACGAAAAATGTCTCACTCCCTTTCAAGAGAAATGCATTACTGTTTTTTTTATAGGTAAGCTGGGATTGAAACAATGACCTCAAGTTTCAGCTATAAAGCTCAAACCATTGAACTATAGGCCCAATGATGTAGGACTACAGATTGATTGGAAGATAGATTTTCTCCCCTCTAATTCTTCTCTTCTTCTATTTCTAGTTCTGTTCTTCTTCTTCCTCCTCTATTCTTCTTTTTCTCTTCTCTTCTCTTCTTCTTCTCTTCTTATTCTTCTATTTCTCTTCCCGGTTTTACATCATGATGCCAAACTCTTACCAATTCAAGAACATTGAAAATTGAAAAGAAAATTCAGATCATCAAGTAGTTAATGGAGTGTTGCATATGCATAACTGGGTTTTGCTTTCTGACCATCTAAAATTTACTATTTGTTTCTGCTCGTGGATCTCAGTACCTTTTCCAAATGAATAGGGAAAAAACTGTATAATTGACTTACCCATTGGGTGATTCACCAACCGATTTGATATTTTTGGAACACACTTCAGGTTGGCGTACTATGTATATTTGATCACCAGAGCTGTGTTCCTTATAAATATCCTGATTCCTATGCCAAGTCCATAATGCGTATGTAGAATTGATAACCTGTGAAAGAGAATGAGTGAACGGAGGGGGATTAAAAACTGATTAGCACCCATAATGCAATATGTACACTGTTATATCCCAGTCATCATATAGTGTGCAGAGTATTACATGACCAAAAAAATAATGATATCCACAGTCCACACTACCTTGTTTTAAAAATGGCACTTCTAATGTTACCCTTTTCTGTTAGCCATTAAGATTTTTACAATTCCTTAAAAGCTATCAACAGCAAATCAGAGAAGTGTTTAATAAAGCGAGGAGTCCTATTATCAAAACAATGATTAGGGATACCCTTTCCCTAAAACAATGAAGACTTAAAAGATACCTCTAGTATTCCATGTCCAAAGCTGCTCTCTCGAAATGCACTCCAATCTGGTTGTTTGTCCCAGCAAAATTTACCTTTTGTTGGACCAGAAGAGAAATTTAGATGGCACACCCCTCCAAATTCAGGGTGGTTGTCGGTACTTGAAGGACACTTTCCAGGGTCATCTGCATGATCTATATCAATCTTCTCAATATTTCCACCATCTCCTACTGTTATGTAAACAGGTCCGCATGGATCCAACGTATAGTTATATACCCTATTTATCCGTTCATATGCATGCACCTGTCAGGCATACAAAGACTTTTCAATAATGGAAAACCTTAAAAACTAAGATCATTATATTTCTCAACGTTAATCTCGAATTTTATTTCACAATGTTTTTCTCAATTTTTCTTAGTTGATCAATAAAAGTAGTTAAAATATTACATGCATTCTTTTGCAATTGACATGATTCACTCATAAATGCACCCACACATGCTTCCGCCATAAAAATGATAGTAAAACTTTCTCCTTTATTCTTAGTTAATAAATACAAGTAACAATGGGAAAGTAATAGCAATGCCCTTTATTTCAACAGAACAAAACCCTAAAATAAGATGTAATAAACCAATTTAGCACTCTAATAAGATGCCCAGAGAACAATCCTATTCAGACGAGCAGAACCGATACCCACTTACATGACCAGAGAAGACGATATCAACATTATGTTGATAGAGAAGTGCTTCCATTTCTTGCCTCATGCATTCAAATTCCTGATAGTGTGAGGAATAGCTATTATACCAAGGTGGATGCCATGCAGCCACCAGCCAAGGTGTCACTGTGCGGTCCATCTTAAGTAAATCATTCTTAAGCCAAGCATACTGAGCACCTATTATAAAGGGTAGAATTATCAGCACATATAACTAAGGTCACTGGGACCTACAAGCAGGTTTGCATAATCAGAAATAATATTTTTTTTCTAAGCCAAAATATTTTCTATGGCATATAATGACACATGGATCAAGAGAGAACATTAGCCACCAGTAGTGTTGTAGTCAACATATGCTCCCAACATTATGAAATGCACTCCTCCGGCATTGAATGAGTAGAAGAAACTACTATGGGAGCCACATTCCTCTGATGGAACGGAAAATCTTGTCGTGTAAGATTTGAAAGTGATCCCATCAACTTGAGGCTCAATCTCATGATTGCCTTCAATCACCATCATCGGGACCCTTGAGGTCAAAGGTTCCATAAACCTAGTGATACAAAATAATAACCAAATGACTGGGAAGCACAGATTGTATCAGAAAAGGTTGAAAAATTATGACAGGGAGGTATCCATGAGACAATTCCAAAAGGTGACAGTTATTTTTATAAAGAAATAGCATAGCGGAAGTGGTTATGAATGTTATGATAATTATTTAAAAATAATAATTCAAGTACCAAAGCAGTTTGAGGTCGATAAAATATTGCGTAATTACAGGAAAAGAAATAAGTCAATAATTTAAAGCCCAATTCATTAAAATCCCACTCATTTGTATAAGTCGCGTTCATTTGCAGTGTGTACATGTCATTTATAAATGCTTAATGTTCCAGAGCAGTAAGAAATCCGTGCCATAGGGGTGGGGACCATTTATCGTAAATGGGCCCCACACCTATATTATAGTAATATGTGCATGCATCAGAAAACCTTATTGCAGCGTAGGAGAGTTTATGGTGTCTGAATGCCTTTTCCCAAGCAGCAAAAGCAGGCAGGGTCCAATTGTTTGGTGATCCATTCAAGCCATGGATGGGCCACATACCAAAATTCCCCTGAAATGAACAATCGTAAGTCCTAATCCTTGATTTGTGTTGATTTTTTCACCATTTCCTTCTTAATTTCTGAATCATCCATTTTACAGACCACAAAGGATAATGATCGTCCAGTGGAGAAGAATTTCAGGCATGGCCTATCCAGTGTCGAATGGTGCCAATCATTGAACAAGTGGCCTCATCTATACTTTTTGCGTCCCAAATTTTTCTTTGGAAAACAGGGCCAGACAACATATAGTTTCGTCCATAGTTAGCAGGGTGGGAAACGAAACGTAAAACGCTTGAAAAAAATATTAGGGGAAACGAGAAAACAATAGAAAATCGTACGAGAAACGTCTTAGGAAACGCATTATAAGCGTTTTGGAAACGATAGAAAAACACACATGAAACACGATGAAAACACGAAATATGCAGTTTTGTAGATTTAAATTTTGTTAATTTCAAATTTCTATTTGAATTTTTCTTATTTTTATTTTTCTTACAATATATGCTATTGTTTTCTTTTTTAATATCTATTCCACAATTTTTTGTGTATTTTTTCCAAAATGATTTTCGTAAGTTCCACATATGTTTCGAACACGTTTCACATGCGTTTTCTACGAGTGTTGTATATGTTTATCGTGCGTTTCACACATGATTTACGTAAGTTTCTCATATGTTCCTATGCATTTCGGAAACATTTCTCCATTTTTTTATCATATTTCGGAAACGTTTCCGAAACGCGTTTCCCACGTTTTAGGGGAAATGAGTTTCCCATCCACGAGAAATGCATTTTAGGGGAAATGGATTTCCCACCCGCCCAAGGAGTTTCTGAAAACCAAGCCTTGGTCGATCTAAAAACTTGCTCTAAATGCGGACCAGAAAAAGTTATCTGGTTTGTTGCAGTCTAATTTTCACGGTTCTTGGTACAATTCGTGCTCTGTGCATTCAAGAGAGAAATTGCATCATGAGTTGGTTAACTGGTACACTCAAACTGGTTCTCATCTCATTGGTGGTTCTGACAGGGTTGAGAGAAGTGGCGGGGGGACTAGGTGAGCCCTGAGCATGTTCCGTGAGCATGTTCCTAGATCTAGTTGGTTTGTTTATTTAAATCTGAAAAGGAGAAGAGAAGGAAGGAAGAGGATAATGACGAAGGGAGAAAGAGAACAGATGGGTTAACGTTTCTCTCCAAGGTTTCAAGTTTCAGTTTCGGTATGTGTTTTGATCGTTATAGAAATGGAAACATATCGTTTTCAGATGAAAGTGGAAATGCTATAAAATCACGGGGACGTACGGAAATATATGAAAATAATGGACATTTAAGATAAAACTTTAGGAAGTGCTAGAACATCAAACACCTAGTTACATACATTGTCACGCATGTCTGAAAAATAAAACATTTTACATGCTCTAGGCCATGATTAAACACTACAAAGATATTAGACAAATGTAACACCTATATATAACATTATTCTGATGTGCAATAGGCACACTCTTTCACTGCCAATAAGAATCATACATATCCATTATCTGGCACACAGGCTTAGCAATTGCCTAGATAATTTTGTAACATGATTTGTCGCTCATCCATGATAAATGAGGAACCAAGAGGAAAACCAACATGAGCAAGAAGCCAGTTGATACACTGGACTGAACTAATGACGACAACAGCAGTGCGATTTTGAGGACAATTACTTGGCATATTTCTCCAAAAAAAATAAAGGAGCTGGATATCATTGGTTCTCACTGATTCATGACATGTGGCAAGACAAGTGTCTCTCTTACAAGTAATCATCAAATGCTTAATTTATCACAGCCATCGATTGTCCTGCAGCTTCGATAATATTCTTTAGAAAAGATTTCCATGTTTCAAATCTTCAATCCAGTGACTTAAACCGCATGGGCTGTAGGCACCTTCACAACTTGGGCAATAATTTCTTGTGGCAACATTTCCCTAATCCAGGCTAAAATAAACTACTGTATTTTGTCTCATGCTTTTAACTTTTTGCCTCTAAATGATCTTTGTTTAGTTGCCATCAGGATCTAAAAATATACATTTGGCAATCATGGGGAAGGCCATGTGAGATTATCTGGCTTCTCTACATAGTACACTTTTGATCATCTAATTTGATATTAACAAGAGGGACAGTAGAGATAAAGGTAAAGTAATCTCATTATTATGAGATTAAGTGAATAAAGGAATAAGAAAAAAAGAGATGTGACATCCTGGAAAGTTTAAAATTATTAACACAAGTTTGGCAAAAAAAAGGACAAGTCTTAAAGGGGGAAAAAGGATCAAACAAAGAAAGCAATGAAAGGGATAGATTAGAAACCCCATTTACGTTCTGATGGTAGCCCTTCCATGAAGAAAATAAACGATCACATGGTAGAATGCCAGGAAAAAAACCTCGGCAATTTAAAAACTATAGCATGTAGAGTTTCTGGGAATTCACCTGGTTGTCAGCTGACAGGGGCACTAAGGTTTCAACATCATTCAAGTCAAAGTATTTAAATACTAAAATTTCACCAATCTATCCCTATTCATTTTGTAAACCCATTACAAAAATAATGTCATTCTAAATAAAATAAAATGATAGCACAAACAAGACAAAAGTATATCTCTGTTTAATCATTGTAATATTTCAAGCAACTTGTAATTGTATTGAACATAAGAAGAATACTCTTGTTTTCTCAGTGAAAGTACTGGCTTCTTACAAATAAAGAGCCCCATTTTAAGAGAGATGTTCTGGGAGACTTGTTTCGTATATGGGTATTCTGGTTCTTCCAATAAAATTCACGGACTGCCCCAAGAGAAGACCACTTGATGTCAGAAGTGAAAAGTCATTCTTAATAGCTTATAATATCTTTCTGAGATCCATCTTTTATTAATGCAGATCATTGTCCTTGTAATAAAATTTACTTGAAATTATTCAATCCATCAAATTTGGGTATTCCATTGAAATCATAAACATGTTATTCATTCAGATAATTGTCTTTAAAATCATCTATCCAGGAGTACCATTCACATAACTACTTGGTTTGATCCTCAGGTTATACATTTCCTAAGAGCACAATTCTTGCAAGCATCCCTTATGGAAGCATTTAAACCCAAAGTAGATCGTATGAACGGGAGTTCAAGGAATAAGTCCAAAAGAGCTCTTCCTGATCATCCCATGTATGCTGAATATGTCAAATGGGACGTATTACCAATTGAAATCTCAGCATGCGTCATTTAAACCTGTTCAAATTTGTAGTTCTAACATTGAAAAGTGTTCATCATTCATACCCAAAATGAATCCGGGGAACAAATAGGTGCAATATTAGTTGCTTGCATTTATTCTCTAAAAAAAACAATTCTCCTTCAGAAAGAACTACACTGGCAAACTAAGTTTCGATAAATGGTTTCCTGGCCTGCCTATGTTCATGACTATTTTTTCATACACTTATAAAGTTGGAAATCTATCAAAGACATATGTTAAAAACTCTAACAATTCCACTTGAGAATCAGCTCGACTCAATAGCAAATTGAGTTTGCTTGTCAATTACTTAATGTGTGTATGTAAGTTTGTTTAATAGATTTTTTTTTGAAAAATCAACTCAAAATTTTTTTGTGTCCAAGGAGCTTGGTCGAGTCAACTCAACTAGGATCACTTACAAGCCGGATCAATTTTTCGAGTTATTAAACAATAATATAAGGATTCACATCTTTTTTATTTTTTGGTAGGAATAAAGGTTCACTTCTACTCATAACTAGACCGACTAATCAAAGACAAAGTACTACAACTGGAATTTTCATGACCAGGAGATTACCTTCCCCACCCATCCCAACGTGGTTGATATGTCTCTCTAATGGGTGCATCTGGGAATGCACAGGAATAACATGAAACACCTTTGTCACCTGTAGTAAGGTACTGATTCGCATAAGTCAAGTCTCCAACCATTAAAATCATTGATGGATCATTCTCAGTCATATGATCGACAGTTGTTGTTGAATTGCCTGTCAGACCTAGATCTCCAACAACCGCAATTCGATGAGGATAGGTGTTTGGGCCAGGCAAGGGTAAAGTTTCAAACACATTTTCTTGACTCATTGCCGATAATGAACTGTCCCCACATTTATAGTAATATCTTTGCCCGGGTTCAAGACCTACATGAAAGCCAATAGAAAACCTTCTTTAGAAAACAACAGTGGAACATAAATCCGCATCAAACGTGAAAGCAATTAAGAAAGTAAAGCATAGACACATAATACAACAAGATTTACATGGTTTGGAAGTATGCCTATGTCCATGGACGAGATGAGAAGATTTCACGTTATCTAAAATAAAGGTTACAAGCTTTTCTCCCCCTCTGCACTCTAAAGAGCCTGAAACTGGATATGTTTTCCATAACTCAAAAAAGAGGACCTTTACAAAT
Source organism: Tasmannia lanceolata (assembly GCF_043159265.1). NCBI lineage: Eukaryota > Viridiplantae > Streptophyta > Magnoliopsida > Canellales > Winteraceae > Tasmannia > Tasmannia lanceolata. The sequence continues at coordinate 10,773,850 of NW_027518714.1, read as the reverse complement.
ATATACCCCCAATTACAAGATAAGCCTAGCATTCGGGGTTCCCCTCCTCCACATCAATTGGGGCAACGTGTTCACTACTATCCCATACATCACCCACCCCGAGTAGTGTGTACAATATTATCCAAGAAATCACTCTCAGCCGAATACAAGACATAAATACAGTGTAATAAAGAAGTTAATCAGGTTTCTTTTTCATTAAAGTTCTATGAATATTAATCAAGAAAAGACGTTTTGGAATAATCATCATTTTAGTTAATTAGGTTATACTAAGCCTATTCCTGTAGTTAGTTAGTTGATTCGCTAAATCTCTTCTTTCTGTCTTCTCTTCTCAGTCCATCTGTTCTTGATAAGGAAAATGGTTTGTACGACATGGCCCCACTGCCAAGTGTGTAGTGATCGGGTCCTGAATCTTGTCGTCCATCACAATTCCAACCCATTGTGTTGGTCCACCGTCATTGGATGATACTAGATACTTGATCAACAGTAGTGAAGAAGACGTCTAAGAACTGATTATTTGCACGCCTCAATCTTGCAGATGATGGGCCATCATATCAATGGTCCCAATCACGAAACACAGGTGATCATATTATTGAAACTCATCCGAGTTGACAGAGTTTCTAGCAAAATGGTTTGATTTGTTAACTAGTAAGAGTTAAAATGTGCAAAACCGGGCCAAAGACTTAAACACACAACCTCAAATTCAAGCTAAAATGTATTAAATCACTCTAGCTGGCATTCTACACATGTTAACTTGCAAAAAATTCAAATATTTATATAGAAATAATGCACACATTAGAAATTTGTGCTCGAGCTTTTGTAACTCACCACTAGGGCATTCGAGTTTACTTGACTCGACCCACTTCCATGTCAAGTTTTTGAACTATGCGTGTGACACACACATGATGCATCTGATCATTTTCGATAATCAAGACAGTATATAGCCTCGCTAGTTGATCTTTATTAATCAATCAACAAAATAACCATCTAACACAATCATTCTTCCTCTCCTTGTGTTTCACAAAACCTTTATCACCTAGTTTTCGACTTTTCTTTTTCCTTGATCAACAACTTTTTTGATAAAAGAGAAAAAAGAAAAAGAAAAAAACAGACCATTTTTATTAATTTCCACAAAGTCACAAACTAGGAACCATTGTCACCTTTCAGTTCGCTCTCACACCCATAAAGCCCAAACAAAAATCATTTTATAGTGGATTTAGGTCTTTGGCAGACACTGAAGGGACCATTGTGTAATTCAAAAGAAGAGAATGGCCTCCACCAATTGTTTAAAAACTAGTGAGTCATCGACTTTCCTGCTCAGTTTTACCATGGCCAAGTTCTCATCCAAATCCGAATTTTGCCCTTCCAACTCAACCAAAACTCATCTGACTCGCCTGAGTTAATGAATAATCAATCGTACCAATCATTGGCTTGTCAAAGTCCACTCCTTTTTACCCGGACAGGGTTCTCGTCTGAGTCCTGAGTTTTTAAACACCGCAGTTCCACCAATTGATGTTGGAAAAGGGGAAATAGGGTATTATCTAAACGAAGGTGCACCTTCAATCAAATTGACCCATAATAAATTAAGAATGCTATATACCTTAACTTCAAGTTCTATAACAATTAGATGAAAGAAATACTTGGTAACAAAGATCTTCACTAGCAGGGTTTGTTGTTTGGGGTCATATAATCAAACACAACAAGAACACACATATAATAGAATGAATAAGCCTAAGGTTAAAAAAAATAGAATGAATAGGCCTTCTCACTCACCTTGGAGCCTTACATGGTGAATGATGCCTGAAGTGTAGTTCAAAAGACCTTTGAACGGGTACAACTGACTGTAAACAGTGGATGTCCCTCTTTGAACAAATGGATACTTACCACTTTCTTTCCCAAACCAAACCTCACTCGCGACCGTCGAGGGATCGAGAGGGGTCACACTGAGACCAATCTGAGAATCCCCTATACAAATAACACCCACCACTCAACAATTCCATACGTAACCAACACTCAAGCAAGAAAAACTCTTAATGGGTTCAGAAAAACATACACAAAAATGAATTAAAGCCCTGTTTGGATTGCAGGAATTTTCAAGAAAAGTTGGGACGGGAAAAATATTTGTAAAATTTCCTACGTTTTTTATACACGTAAAAAAGATAATTTGAACCAACCCCATTCAATTTTTACTCAGAGGGAACTTCAATTTATGACAATATCCACAAAATTAAGCATAATCATATAATTTTCCTTTAAATTGTGGAAAGAAAAAAAAAAAACGTTCCAAAAAAATTCAAGTCAGAAATATTTTTCTTGCAATCCAATCAGGGCCTAATTTGATTCAATGCTATCAATAAGAATAGTTTTGGACTGTCTGAAAGAAACCAATGAAGAATCCAATATAACTTTTGATGGGCAGTCCCATTTCAAAAAAAAAAAATTCTGGGCGGCCTAAATTTGAATGGGGTATATGGAAAGAAGATAACTAGTTATACCTGTGACCCAAGAGACCCACATGGAAGTGGGTGAAGAGATGGCTAGAGCAATCTGTTCTGGGAAAATGGAGTGAGCTTTCTTGGCGAGCCTGGGATCATCCATAGGCAAGTCATCACTGCCTTGTCTAAGGGATGAATCAAAACTGCGAGTCGCCGGAGTAAAGGGGCCTTCAAGGGTGGTCGGAATGTGTTTTCCGGCCACCATTTCTACCAAAAACAAGAACAGAAACAGTTGTTTCCATAAACAAGAGTCACCCATCACTGCTGAATAGAATTTAGACTGTATTATTTGTCTATGAAGAAGGAACACAAGGGGTAGGTTTCGATTTGGGTACAAAGGGAGAGAGGGTGATGAAGTTCCTAAAAGAAGTATCCGTTGATTATCCAAAAAAGCAGTTGGACCTCTATTTTCTTTCTTGGTACGACAATGACACTTTGCAAAGCCAACCATTTAACCATGGGATGGGACCCTCTTGAATCTACGCCACAACAAATGATGAATTCGCCCCCAGGTTTCATTTTATAGCCTGTAAAAAACAAATTTTAAGGCCCATTAGCTAGTGATATAACGGGCATATGGGGCCGAGTTGGAAGAACGCCATTATTTGAAAGTTTTAGATTTTTGTTAAGCTATAGTGATGTTTGCACTACCATGCACTTCTAACTCATATTGTCGTTTATTATTTAAACAGCTGTCAAATGCTCCTGTTTGGATGCCGAGAAGATTTTGATTTGGATTTCTCACATCTGCAGCCCATTTTGCGTTGTGATTTGGATCCGGATCAAATCGGATTTCCAAATCAGCGAGTGACAGTGAAAATAATCAGATTTCCAAATATGATGTGGAAATAAGTAACTGGAAATCCACAGATCTGGCAGTTTCCTTCACCCTCTCGGTCTCCCTCAACATGAGTTGGCAGATCTATTCAATTTCTATTCAAAACTCAATTCCAAATCCAAATACAAAATATGAGGTATCCAAACAGGCCCTTACAGTTCTAAAAAAACTCTTAGAAACCAATTAAAGAAGACAAGCTGACTTTGTGACTTTTTGTGCGATTTTTAAAAGAGGGATTTGCTAGCATCCATCAAAGAAGGCATTTCGCGGATGGTCTGTTGCATGTGAGAACAGCCACATAGGCTCACTTTTCAGCAGATTTTGTTCTCATTCACCTCATTCATGAGGTGGCTGGTCTCACATGCAACGGACAAGCTGATTTTGGATTTTGAGTGAAAAACAAGTTATTGGACTCAAAATATACAATTTTGGACTCGAAATTAGGGGTGCAACTTGAGTTGGTTCGGGTTGAGCTTTTGCTAAAAAATGAATAGGAATCAACCCGAACCCAACCCGATTTCAAGGTAAAAGCTCAACCCGAAATCCCAAAAATCCCAAAAATCAACCCGAGTTGCACCCCTACTCGAAATCGATTCCCAAAATTCAAAACTAATAGAGCATTAGGCCAATGATCACTTAGTTGGATGTGTCCAATAATCACTTTTGGACTCGCAATCTGTTCTCAAAATCCAAAACAAACAGGGCCTAGTGTTTTGGTAAGTAAAGCTAAATAACTGATTTTTGTAGTCATTTTATCTTACTCAAGGGATATCTTTTCTTGATGACATCATACCATATTGCTTGCAGCATGGTGCTCTACTAGAGAAAAGTAGGGGTGTAAATGGATATTCGAAAATTCGATTGCTGTCTGCATCTAAATCCGTTTAAAGTGAATATTATCCGAATCTGTTTCAAGCGGATATTATCCGAATCCGTTTATGAGATATCCGGCTCTTAGCGGATGCGAATCTGGCAAATGGTATATCCGATCCGTTTAATATCCGAATTTTATTTATTATTAATAATATCATTAATATTTATTTTTAGTAATGACACACTATCTTTTGTTTCTAAAAGAAAAGTGAATTTTTTTTTAGAAAAAAAAAACAAAAAACAAAAAGTGTTTTGGGTGGGAAATAGAGTAATCTCTCATTTTAAGGGCATTCTTGGAATCTGACCTGGCTCCTTCATGAAGCAACAAATATGGGCTGTAGGATGAAAGAGACAAATGGATGATGGTGATTGAAAGAAGACGTCATAGCTTCTGGAGAATTCTAAAGCAAAAAGGCCATTTAGGTCATTGATGGTAAATGGATGGCTCAGATCAATTTTCCAACTTATGGTTATATGAAAACTCAAAATGCAATTAAAAGAAGGGACTTCTAAGGTTTGCAAGGAAAGGCAAGAGAGGAGAAAGGAGGAGGTCGAGACACCATCTTAGGCATTCATTGGTGCTCCCAACCCTACCAAAATCCACCGCCGCCCCTCTCCACCTTCTCACGGCCACCACCATCACCACCAGTCACCTCCTTCTCTTACCCAATCTCCATCTCCATCCTCATTTCTCTTCATCTTCCACCATCAGCACTCCCACTTCCCCTGTTCAAAATAGCCCAAACCCATTACATCATATACACTAAAAAAAAACCCAAACACCACTACCAACACCATCCATCCCCACCGCCCCTCTCTCTCTGCCTTTGTTTTAAAAGGAAGAAGAGGATCTCATATATTTTAGGGTTTGAGAGTTAATTTTGAGAAGAGAAGGTAGGTTTGGTTTTAGGGTTTGAAAAATCGATTCGAAGAATAAGAAGGAGAAGAAAGATAAAGTGCTGCAATAAAATGTTCAATTTTACCGGATAAACGGATATGAATAATATCTGAATTTGAACAATATCCGCCGGAATCGAATACGGTAATAGATATTAAATATCCGTCAAATCCAAATCCGAATTCGGATTAGTGTATACTGCAATCAAATTCAGAAATAGTCATATCCGCTTCGAATTCGATCCGTTTACACCCCAAGAGAAAAAGGTCTCAATTTCACATGCAGGTCCCACACCAAAAGTTGCTAGTTAATTACCATTGATCCGAATTGTGGCTTCTGCCTAGTTGTTGTCTCTGACTCTCTGGTGAATGCTACCATGAGAAGTAACATGTAAGAAAAGCAAAGCCTAAGAAGCTTCTTCTAAATTCACGCATGATACAAACCCTTTATTTAGAAGACCCCACCCCAGTTACATACCTTTAAAATACACTAAGCCACACCTTAATTTCTATTTATTTGAACAAAGGACTTGAATGTGAACAACTTGCGCATGGAAGTTGATGATATATTCGACCCTTTTCATTACTTGGGACACCCAGTTTGACTTTTAGTACCGGCAAAGCCAAGTTGCCATTAAGAAGTAAATGGAGATTTTCAAAATTATGAAAATACCCTCCCTTCTCCCATGTTTCCCATTTGAAGAAAGGTCTCTCTCTCTCTCTCTCTCTCTCTCCACTCAGCATTATTTATTATTTCTTTTAAAACCTGTCTGCTAGTGCCTACCTCAACCTTCTCCATTTTTATTTTTACTGCTTTCTCTCTTTTAAAAGGAGAAGGAGGGCCTGAAAATACTTACGAATGATTGGTGGTTTCAATAGATTTTTTCCAATAAAAAAGAAAGCAATCTCTTGGTATTTTAGAACACTGCAGTTGAAAAAAGAGTTGCAAAATTAAGAGAAAAAATAAGGCTAGAAATTAATCCATAAACCCTCGTGCAGAGTCATTTTCCATGAGAAAAAACCCAAATACAGACCTAGTGTTGCGTGCCTGGATGGGTCAGTAGAATAAATTAGTTTATATTTGATGGTATTTTCTATGTTGTGGTAGGGATAGGAGTCTTAAAATTAAGGGATATTTAGAATTGCTTCGGTAAGAGTTTCGGAGGAAGTAGTTAGTTGATTTTCTATAAATAACAAGTAATTAGTTTTTTTTTTCAAATTAATAAAGAATTTTATCAAATAAAGAGTGTTTTGAGCACAAAGAAGGGCCGACCCCTCTCTCAAAGTGGGTCAAGAAGCCGCTCTTCCCTCTAAGAATACCAATCACATTGCGAACTGATTTGGATTCGTAACAAGTGATACATAGCAATCAATCCTGCGTCATGGGTACATCTTGAGAGGTTTTGGATTCTGTAAAAGATGATTTTCGAAGGATCAAAATATTTGTCTTGGAATTGATGGAAGGGCATTGACGGTTTGTGGAGTGATTGAACAAAATTAGCATAGTGATCGAGGAAATGAGCAAAGATGAAGAAAAGCAAAATCTTGAAAAAATTGAAGTTCTAATAGAGAAAAGTGCAAGAATTGGTGGAGAGAAAGATGTGATAGTTGAACACATTATACAAGAGCATATTAATTTTGAGTTAGTTGAACAAAATACCGAAGAGCATATTACTCTTCGATCATTCTATCATTTTGATGCGGCTCCATGAAGAATCGTTTTTTTTCCAACTTGGATCACAACAGATTTCAAAGGAGGGGTTTGAATGATCGTGACCCCTAAGAACATGAAAGACTAATGTCAAATATGTTTTTCAACAAGATTATGGCCAATAAAATTTGAGACTCCGGAGGAATAAATTACTTTTCTCCAATAATCCAACCTTGAGGATAAGGTTGATTTCCAAGAAGGATGTTAAGTGCCTAGAGATGGGTCACACTTTGGTAGAATAAATATGTTTAAATTTTGTGGTATTTTCTCTCTAATTGTAATATGGAAGGCAGTCTTAGAGATAAGGGTTATCTAGAATGGCTTGGGTAGTTGGATAGGAGTTTTAGAGGAAGTGGTAAGTTGATTTTCTATAGATAACATGTAACTTGTATTTTTCAAATTAATGAAAAATTTTACCCATAAATTGTGTTTTGAGCACAAAGGAGGATCAACCCTTCCCTCAAATAAGTCAAGAGGCTGATCTTCCCTCTTAGAAGATCAATCATGTTGCAAACCAATTCGCGTTCGTAACACCCAACTATTATCCATAAAAAATAAAAAAATAAAAACTCTAATACAGACACATCCATTATCCATGAGAAAAAAAAATCCTAATACAAACCCATTATCCACACAAAACCCTTAAGATTCGATTTGGCTACAAGTGAGACGAAGCATACGACTGGAAATCCGACGGCAGACCGACCTGGCTTCAAATGGGAGTGGGTTTTGGGTGAGAGTAGGGGTGGCAATCGAACCGAAACTAAACCGTTGCCCCCGATTTGCAATGATTATGAGTAAGGGGTGGCGAAATTGGCCGAACCGAACCGAAAATTCAAATTTCGGTTCGGTAGAACCAAACCGATTCAAATTTCGGTTTGGTTCGGTTTGGGGGTCAAACTCTCAAAAGGCGGTTATCAACCCTCTTTAACAATTTTTCAAAATTGTGTCCCCCGTTCACAATTCTTGTATTTTGGTGTACCCCATTGGCATTTTTTCCTAATTCAAATATGAACCTTCTTGTATAAACATAATCTTAGCGAGCAGAAGGGGAAACAGGGAAAAAGGAAAATGGAAGGAAGAAAGAAAACTGCTTCCTTTGGCATTAATAGGACTTCTTACACACTTGCTCTCTATGCATGCATATCTGTAACAAAGTTTGCAGCTAAAAACATTCCATACTATGCAACTATATTAAAGGTTGAAAAAAGAAAAATTCAAAATCATTCAATCCTATAGCGAAGAAGAGACTATGAATGCAGGAAATAAAAAGTAAAAGGAATTCGAAGCAACAACGCTTCTGCACCTGCTTCATAATGGAGAAAAGCAGGCCGAGGTTGAGGACAGATATATGGGGAAGAAAACAGGGGAATAATGGCTGTTTGTTTGTTGTGATGACTGTGTAAAAAATGTATACACTGTCAAATTGACGGCGCAGGGTAGAGAGCTTAATTAGCATTGCATCCACCGGCGGCAGCTGAGAACGCCCGCCCCAGAAGTAATGGAAGCCACCATAGAAGAGGACTTGGCGCCGAGACTTGAAGCCCTCGCAAAACTGGCCGAAGCTCCAGCACCTGAGGGTGTGAAGTAGGCACCATTCAACAGTGAATCCCCCTCAGACCTCCAGTTCCAGTTCTTCCAATCATTCCCTGACATCACTACCCTCTTTGTCACCTGCTTGACCCACCCAAAACACACAATCACATGAAAATGGGAAATCAGTGGATGGAATTTTGGGGTGATGGCTGAGGAATTCAATATCAAATCCAGTTTGATGATGACGGATTGAATGAATATAATACCTCTTTGGCGAAGGGATTCACTGGGGCTAGGTATCTGTTGCCCTGGCTATTGATGGTGGGGTTTGCACTTCCACCAATGGCGTACATCTCCCAGTGAGTGTAGTCATTGTTCACTACATGGAAGTATCCATGTCTACACCTGCAATAGGGAAAAAAAGTGGTTCATTTACACTTTCCCTTCCAACGCCAAATCATCAGTATCCGGATGGATACAAGGGTCTAAAATGGATGAACACATGAACAAGTAAAAATAAGAGCTTTAAACATTTTGTACCTTGGCATTCTCTGTATCAGTCCTTCGCCAAAATGGTTGAAAGCAATTGTCACCTGCATTGCCTTGTCTCCTTCGTAAGAGTCGCTGTGACCCAACAGCATCACCTGGTTACAATATTAATTTCCCCACATTAGTTAAAGACCCAAATGCCTAACTTGAAGTTTAGACTAAGTGGGCTCGATCCTTAATTTGACAAAAGCTATACTTCTTTTATTGCTTATAAGGGGGTAATTAACAAGGTTGAAAGGAGAGTGAGGGCATTACCTCGTTATGGTGGGTGAAGTAATTGTTAGAGATGGTGATGGCAGTGGAGCCCATGATGGCATCAATGAGCCCATCAGCACAGTTGGACAGTGAATTGTGGTCGACCCACACATGACTAGCACCAAAGAGGGAGACACCATCACCATCTGCCATTGTTCTCCATCCATAGTGTGTAGGAGAGCTTCGAACCATTGCATTGCCAGTGGACTTACAGTCATGGATGTGAATTCCATGGATGATGATATTGGTAACATATTGTAGGGTTAAGCATGCACCATTGGCAATATGGACGTTGGCCCCACGACCATCAATGGTCTTGAAGCTATTCATGATGAGCTCCTCCTTAAGGGTGATTACCATGTCACGCTTGAACACGATCCACAGAGGCCTTTCTTGGATGACCGCGTGTCGGAGAGTGCCGGGTCGGGGGTTAACCGAGTCATAGTCTCCGGGGTCAGTGACCACGTAGAAGCGTCCATTACGTCCACCAATTGCATTGCGTCCGAACCCAATCCCGCAGTCAGCTAACCTCTTGCGGTTTAGATGCCAGTGAGGGTCACAGCGCCAACAATCATCAATGGTATTGCCCGTGCCGCAAGAAAAATAGCCCAGGTTTCTCCTATCTGTGCTGTTCTTAAGGCTCCTGCTCAATTAGATAATACTGTTAACTTACCAACTTCTCCAAAAGCTTAAGCTGCTGGAGAAAGGCGGTACTTATCTTGGTAAGTTAACAAATGCTATTATGTTATTTACTAAGCCTAAGTACATGGTAAAATAATGTCGGTGGAAAATTAGATTACCCCTTCTTTTTATTTCGTCTACTGTGTTTTTCTGCTGTCACGATGTTTTAAAACGCTGGCTCGAGGAGACACCCAAAAGGTTTCATTAATGTACAAAAGTAAAAGAAACTAGGAAAGACAAACTGGAATGGTGCAACATGCAAGTAAATTTATGGATAACAATACAAGTTACATGGAATGGCTCTTAGGATAGTCAAATACAAAATTCAGGGGAACATGGCACGTCAGAAACTTAATGAAACGAAGGTAATTAACCAATGTGAATTTGCTTAGACACTTTTCTGTTCCTGTCAGTTTTTCTTTTATTTTCTCTATGACTGCCATAATCATAAATTCAACAGATTCCTTTGTTTTTTTTAAAGGTATTAAGTTTTAATTGGGTTTTCCATTTTTTCTATCTTATCTGTTGTAATTGTTATTGTTGCCATTTTTAAATAAGAAAAGGATCATTCTGTGGAAGTTAGCTATTGCTTAACCACGTTAAATTTGTTCTCTTATTGTGTGCTTTGCCTTTGTTTCTTTCCCATCACTTGTTATTTTTTACTTTCTACTATATTTGTCTACTTGTCTTCAACTATTTTCTTCTCTAGTAGGGGTATTTTGCCCGACAGGGTCTTAGGTGAATCTGGAGTACCATGTATGGGCGGGGCTTTAATGGCTTCTTAAAAATACTGGAGTGATAGGTATCTTCTTAAAAAAAACTGCAACAACAATGTTTCCCACCCATATCACTGTAAAAGAAATTGGCAATGCATTACAAGATGTCAGGTTTTACCTACTAAAAGCCCAAAAAGGAAAGGTTACAATTTATAAGCATAGAAAATATCGACACATTCACACGAGTAGCGAATGTCTTTGATGGAAACAGGGGAGTTCGGTCATAAAATAATTACCTAACCAAAGTGATTTTTTTCTACAATTTATAAGCAAAGAAAACCGTTATAAATCAATAAAGTCGTCACATGGAAATAGTAACAGGCTCACATGAATTATGAAGTTCTTTCTGAGTTACATTTAACAAGCATCAGGCCATCATCTTCTTGGGGCCAGAGCAACATCAGAAGTGTGAACCTAGGAGTATGGCAGTGGACTGCCAAGTTCCGTGGGGTTCGTATTTGTCCCGTACAAAGATACTTATGGTAAATCAAAGAATTTTAAAGGCCACTTGTTAATTAGTACTTTAGAAAGGAAAGTAACCAACTGTTACGTATATGTAAAGTGCATAAGAGGTAGTTGCAAGGTAGTTAGGCATGTAACAATTCGTATCAGAGCAGTCGGTCCTGTGCCTTCGGAGTTCTGGGAATCGATACGTGAAGATTTGCAGGAAATTAAAGCATTGGTTTTGAAAATGATGGAAGGACAAAAACGATTTGCGGAGGACTTGGAAGAAATCAACAAAGCGATTAAGGAAATGCGGAAAAAAAAAAGATCAAAAGTTGACACTTGAGAAAGTTATTGTCTGTGTAGAGAAAAGTTAGAGATTTGATTGCGACAGAGATAGTTTTGTTGAACGTTTTGTTGAGAATCTTAATGATTTTTTCTAGCCATTCAATCATTCCATTATTTCAATGCGGTGTCATGAAAGATCGTATTTCTGTTTGAGTTTGATTGCAGCGAATTTTGAAGGCGAAGTTTAATTGATCGTGAACATTAAGATTTGGACCCTGATGGAAACAGTTTAATTTTTCAACCTTGAGGACAAGGTCGTTTGTAAGGGGGAAGGAATGATACGTATATGTATAGTGTATAGGAGGTAATTGCGAGGTAATTATTGTAGGGATTTGCATTTTAGGTTTGTGGGTATGTGTTTTAGAGTCATGGTGCTAGTTTTTATTATGTGTCATGTTAGTAGTAAGTGGGTTGACGATGTAGCAATCTCATTATAATTGTATTTAAGTTTATGTATTTCAATGTAATGGAGGAGAAGAAAAATTTACAGCAAATGAGACTTTGTTTAGGAGAGTCATGGTTCATCTTGATTTGAACCACTAGGAGATCCGGCTGCCTCGAATCAATCATTCCCTCATCTTTTTCTATCTTTTGATTTTGTTTATTTGCATTACGGCCAATTAGGCACGTAACACCAACACTTAAAACGAATGTGAAATTCTAGTGGGATTTTTTCCCTCTATAACTGAAGCTGAGGTTTATATGGTGTAAGCCCATATAGTCCGGTACTTTTTAAAAAGTATGATACTGACCACACTATAGGATGATCCAAACCGTCCATATGATGGGTCCTAATGTAAATTGGTTGTGCCTAAAAAATCATTTCTATAGGATGATCTCAGCCCTCCAATCTATTGAGGAACTACATATTATGGAACCTCTATTGATCGGAGGGCTAGGATCCTCCTATGGAAATTATTGTTTGAGCACAAGCTATTTACGGTGTGTTCCATCACAGGGACAGTTTGGATCATCCTATAGTGTGGTCAGTACATTACTTTTTAAAAAATTAGGGACTACAAGGAGATATATACATATGAGAGAACATTTCCTACACACTTGTGTAGGTAAGTTACCTACACACTACCTTAAAATACGTGGGGGCCCACATTGTTTGGGTGATCCAAACAATTCATTTGAATGGTCCTCACATAGATAGGGTGTCCACAAAAAATCAGATCCATAGGATCATCCTAACCATTCAAACTATGGAGGCAAAAAATGGACTAATTTGTGAAGGTTTATACACGTCCATTTTACCTCCACAAATCGTAGGGTTGGGATGATCCTATGGATCTGATTTTTTGTGGACATCCTATCTATGTGAGGACCATTCAAATGAATTGTTTGGATCACCCAAACAATGTGGGCCCCCACTGTATTTTAAGGTAGTGTGTAGGTAACTTACCTACACAAGTGTGTAGGTAACTTACCTACACAAGTGTGTAGGAAATGTTCTCTCTCTCTCTCTCTCTCTCTCTCTCTCTCTCTCTATATATATATATATATATATATATATATATATATATATATATATATATATATATATATATATAGAGAGAGAGAGAGAGAGAGAGAGGAAACTGTTGGTGAGCTTAAGCTCACCAAACTTATGGTGAGCTAGCTTGCCCAATCAGATGGGGGCCCACTTTGTTAGGATGATCCAAACCATTCATTTGAAAGTCCCTTACATAGATGGGGGGTGTACCAAAAATCAGCTCCATAGGATCATCCTAGCCCCTCCATTTGTGGAGGACAAAAATGGGGCAGATTTGTATCTGCCCCATTTTTGTCCTCCACAAATGGAGGGGCTAGGATGATCCTACGGAGCTGATTTTTGGTACACTCCCTATCTATGATAAGGCCTTGCAAATGAATGGTTTGGATCACTCCCCAAAATGTGGGACCCATGTGATTGGGCAAGCTAGCTCACCATAAGTTTGATATATATATATATATATATTGGTAGCATAGGCTCCAATTTATGTGAATATTCAGAACCCATTTCAGTGAGGACAAAATCTCTTTGACAATTAAGATAAAGCAACACCAAATGCGCCCATCAGCAGCCAGTTTGTTTTACAGAGTTTGGAGAGGAAAGTAAAACAAAGTCCCAAATAACTCGGGAATTGAGATATCACATGTGAATGTAACAAATGTAGAGTAAGTTGTGTAGATTATGAACTTCATTAGTAAAAACCCTCACAGAAAAGAAGACTTACATCTCCACAGTAGAGGCGACCTCTTCCGGATCCTCCACAGCGTGCTCCCATGGGTTTGGTTTCACCCTGCACAAATCCATAATTCGAATTGAAAATCGCAACAATCCCTATCCACTAACAAGATAAAATTGACCGTTGGAGAGCAAACTTCCAATTATTTACGGCCTTTGGATTACTAGAAAATATAGGGTTTTTTTTTTTTTTTTTTTTTTTTTTTGGCTTTTGGCTTTTGCATGTACATGAATAAAAAGACACAGAAAATCCAAGCCCATGCTTTGATTCTTTCCAGTAGCAGAGACAGAGAGGGTCTTTTTGGTGATTTCCATAGCTCAGATTCACCACTCTGAATGATCGTCCGATCCTGGTCATGTGATCGGCTCCACGAATAATATCACCTGGATCAGATTCAGGATATTTTCCTGATTTTATTTCAGAGAAATACGGAGATTGTCAAATTGTCAATGTTTACAGTCTTTTTTGGATCTTTTTCATACTGGGAGACGACTGGGCAACCGTACACTGCTCGAGGACCATGGAAAACCGTACAAAAGTCCAAGAGAGAGAGAGTAGGGGATTTGCTTTTGAAAACTTTTTACATTGACCATGGTCGACGATGGGTAAAAGGACTAAACTAACCTCAGATTGTCGTTATAATATTTTTTATAGGAATGGGTGGCGGCTTGCTGGAAACAAAAATATGAGACAAAATGATAGATGCATCGAAGATTGTTACCAGGGATATTTTGGCCATTTCGCATTAATTCGCTTCAGACATTTGACGCTGGTGAGGGGTAATTGGGGTTGCCCTAAACTAACGTAACGAAATAAACGGTTCAGATCTTTAGATCCTGATCTGAAGGGTTCAGATTGTTCGAATCAAATAAAGGAAGAATCATTCGAACCAATGCATCCTCCGCGTACCCGTCTGAAGGTATCAAACGACTCAGATTTCACGGCAGGTATCTAGACGGTCCAGATTCGCCGGGAAGCTCAATCCATTTCTCAATTAATAGTAAAGAAAAGAGGGAGGGATTTAAAAGAGAAGATACTAACCTTCCTATATCCGACATTAACTTCTCCGGATCTTGTTTTAAGCTCTGTTCTTCCTCTCTAATCCTGCAAAGAAAAAGAAAACTCATGAACATGTAAAAGCTCCGAAAAAAAAAATCCACACTACTCGATACTCTGCTGATTCAACTGCGTGAAAATTAAAAGAGCATAAAGTAGCACAATCTCGAAGAAATCGTACTCTGCTTTAACAGAAATCCAGCTTTAGTTGAGAAAATAATTCACTTTCTCCAACAACGTTTGTCGCATTTCCCATAAATCACATCAAAGACCGAGAAATGCTTTCGTTTTTCAAAATCATGTCCAAAACCAAAAAAAAAAAAATCTGAAACAGAACTCGAGCAAATCTCCCTGTCTTCCTCTTGAATCTCCGGAATTCGCCATTTTCCAGTAGAAAAATCGAAAAAATAATCTGAAATCAAGTAGAATTTTCTAAACAACGTCTGAAAACCTAAGAGAAAATATCAAATCTAGCAAGAACAAGCCTTAAAAACATCCTCTCCTCTCATGAAGCCTTACACTATTTCCATAAACTCGAACGAGAAACGTAAAGAGAAGTAAGAAAACGCTTCAAAACATGAGAGAAACCTTGGATTTTCCAATGCCTAAAATCAAGGAAGAATATAAAAAAGGGAAAACAAAGTAGCGCGCACACAATAACAAATTCATAATCTCCACGGCTTAAATCGTTCCGCATTTTAATAACCATGCGAAAATCCTAGTCGAGAATCTCTCAAGAATAACGCAACCAAAAGTACCTCGGATCCAGCATCTCCTCTCTTCCAAAACCCTCCAGAGATTCAACGAACACCAACAGAACCAGAAACAGCAAAGTAAAATGCTTCATAGAAGCGCTCAATGCCATCTCACCACTCCTCTTCGTTCTCTCTCTCTCTCTCTCTAGAAAGGAAAAGAGAAAAAATGGGCAAGCAACCAAAACAGACAAAAGGCATGCAATGAAAACCTCCATTTTATAGAACGTCCAACCCTAATAAAACCCCAAGGTGCATGGTTAAGTTAATTAACCCTAGACCAGCGCCAAAAAAATAAAAAGGGTAATATCGCACTCCTAACCGCCATTAACGGATATGGACCCATCCTCGGACGTGCGTGAAACACCGATGCCGTATCTGCCACGTGTTAATCCTGTCAGCCAATCACTTGCGAAACGCTTCCCTACTTACTCACCTCTGACACCTCCTCAACTAACTTTTCTGCTTCTTAACCGAACCTCATTCCCCACCTGGCCCCACGTATCATCTCATACCAGCAGCATCTGGTTCTCTCGAGCAACCTCCACCGTTAGATCTAGATCTATGATTATTAATCTTCTGGAATTACCTTTTTCTTGCACGATTGTCACTGTAAAAACTCTAATTATGGTTCCATGAACCAACTACCCATTCCCATCATGACACGATTTCACGCTCGTTTGGACCTTTTTTATTTATTCACAGTTTTACGCTCTCTCTTCTGTTTGTTTTTATCTTGAAAAAGAGGGCTGCAAAGGGAGATGTTTATTTCACCCCCCTTAGGATTATGCGCCCCCCTTTTAAGTGAATTGTGGGCAGACTTTAACACTTTTGGACGTCAAATCACGCTAGAGGGGGGCGGGCGGGGGGGGGGGGGGGGGGGGGGGGGGGACGCATAATCCTACAAGAGGGGAAAATCTTCTTTTGGCTCTTATCTACAATTTTGGAGAAACCCGGGATTCTAAAATCCACATATCCAAACGGCCACTTAAATTTCGGGGTTAACAAAATTTCGGCCGAAATCAACAACCGTTTCGGGTATTACCGATTTCGGTTCTGGTCTCTATCGGATTTCGGTTTAAATTTAAAACCTTGATTGTATCTACCTGGTACTAAATGGATGGCTAAGATGGATCCTCGCTATGATCTCTGCCATCATTGGAGGGTCCACTTTTATTCTCGGCAAAAGGTCCGCAGTTGCTGCCTTTTTTGTGTGACAGTTGATTTCTTACCGGCAAAACCAATAAAAAATTGGTCCGATATTATTTCAACTACCTTTAGTTCCACTTCATCCGGAAACAGCCAATCATACTTATTATTTTTGCCATTAAGCTAAGAAAGTAAGAAATTTCCATCACCCCGGTGCTTACGGGAGCTCACAAATCCAATAAGAAGGCGTCTAAGACATTTGTGTCTCACTCTATTAGTCTCCTTATCCTTCCCAAAATTAAAAACCTACCGACACAGTTCCGGACTTTCAACGTTGGTTATGAGGGCTACTGTTCTAGACTGTTATTATTTTTATTTTTATTTCATTTTAAACTTATATTTTCAGGTCTGGAATTCCGTCGCATATTGAATGAAATATAGAAATATTTAGATGTAGGTATTCGGCCAACTTCCCTTCTATATTTTTTGCGGTCCGTGCGGCTAAATTAAGGGAGCTAGAAAATTGAAGGGTTGAGGGGTGGGCCCAGTGATTTACCGACGGAGGGAGAACAGGCCCACATGGCACTCAGCGCTTATCAAGGGAGGATTGACGGGGTTGGCAAATTTGGAGATTTTATATGCAGTGTTGGTGAAGTCCACTTCTTTTTTAGAAAGTACCGTGGGCCCACTTCATAGCGTGATCCTAACCTTCTGATCTAATCTGTAGAGGGACTGCCTATTATATAGAAGCCTCTATCGGAGGATTAGGATATCCTCTGAAGATGATTTACTGGGTACATGAACGGTTTGCATCATCCTATGAAGTGGGCCCCACATATACTAGATTTGACGGGCACACATAAAATCTCTCTGTTATTGTTGTGTTGTTAGAAAAAAGGAAAATTTTCCGGTAGGTGTGTGTTATTATAACCCCCCCTTCGGACGGATAAAATCCCCCCCTTAACGTTATTCGTTAAGTTCTAAATGCAAATTGAGAATCAGATTGGATCCAAAGTCTGTTGATGTTTCTGCGAACGCATGGAGAATCAAGCTAAGCACCCATGGAGACTCCTCAAGCTCATCAGTGAAATCTTTGCACTATTAAGCTCCTTCCAGTTATGGACCATTACTCATACCTGGAGAGAGGCTAATGCCGCTGCGGATTACCTCTCCAAACGGAATTGCTGTCTAAAAGGTGTAGATATTGCTCCTTCCTCAATGACTTCAAACTTGCAGCTTATTCTCCATGCAGACAAATGTGGAACTCTATATACTAGACTGTAATTCCCTGCATAGAGCTATCTCTGTCTCTCTCATTTTTCTTCTTGCTCTATATCTTTGTCGCCCTTGTGGGCCCCCCATGTAATTTCTTTTTATCTATCTAATATATTTGGTTGAGGTCCTGCCTAACCTCTGCTTACCCATCAAAAAAAAAAAAAAGTTTTAAACGCAAAGAACATTAAAGGGGGTGAATTTATCCTCAAGCAGTGAACCGTTCTCACAGAAACCGTTAAAGGGGGGAGGGGCGTGGGGGAGATATCATTTCCCTTACAATATTGGTATTTTCATTGGGAAATGATTTATGCGCTCTATTGTTTTGATAAACATGCCCGCCATTTTTTATCGTGTAATATTTAAAGGGCTGCGAGAGAAATATTACGGTTCTCAAAAAGCTCTTAAAGCCTTTAAATGCTACACGGCAAACATGTGGAGCGCATGTTTATCAAAACATTGGAGGGCTGAAATCATTTCCCATTTTCTTATTGGTGCGGTGGGAGTTACAAATGAAGGGCTTGGCCTCACTAATATTTGGGATTTACGGGGGATTATTGCACAGAGGCATTTCGCGGCGGGCTATTGCATGTGAGAGCAGCACGTCAGAAGAATTAAATGAATAAGACAAAATCAGATGAATAAGTGAGCCAGTGCGCCATGTCAGATGACTTAAATAAATAAGACAAAATCTGAAGAAAGGTGAGCTGGTGTGCCATCTCTGATGATTAAAATGAATAAGACAAAAGCTGATGAAAGTAAGCCGGTGTGGCTGCTCTCACATGCAACAGACAGCCATGTAATGCCTTTCTATGCGATAGTCCCTAGCAAATCCGTTAATATTTTATCCTTTTGATATCTGTTCCACTATACCTTCTATCGATCAAGTACATGCACAATAATTTTAGGAACTAATATATTGGCCTCCCTTTTTTCGCTTAATTTTTTGTACAGATACTAAAGAAGGGAATTAAGTCTCCGTGACTGGCGGAAAGCATGCTAATAAGTTCCAATTTTATGTATGGATACTTGAGAGAGAATTAAGTTTCCGGGACTGGCGGAAAACATGTTACAAAGTTCCCTGCTCTCTTAATTGCTCCATTTTCATTTCCATTGCTTTGCAATTCACGTTACCTCCAAAATTGAGCCTAATAAATTGATCATATGTGCACAGCTACATACATCATTGAAGACCGTAGCTGCACGACACGACGGTGACTGCAAGTTTGGATTGACCAGACCATCCTTGCCTCCAACGTGTATTTTCTTCGAAACTGCTTGTTTTCCAGTCTCTACTACACATGTATTTGGACTCTCCCAATCCATAGCCGAATTTCAAACTATAATACTAGCTAGGTCAAGGTTACTCTTAATGTGAAGGGCTTTCTCAATGTTAGAATATGTGAGATCCAACGGGTGGATTGGATTAAGATCTCACCGTTCGATCATCTGTTGGAGGTAGGTTGGGTAAGTTAGCTAAATGAGGCGTGTGGATAAATTAGGCATGTGGATTAGAAGAGGCAACCAAAAGAGATTAAGAAAGTAGATTTGTTTAGGATTATTTTCTTCTATAATTATCTTGATCTCCCTTCTATATTTATCGTGTAAGTGCTCTATAAAGCACTCATTGATTCTCTTTGTAATCATCCAAGTTTAGTGAAATCTCTAGAATTTATCATGGTATCAGAGCAAATCGGTCCATACTGATAACAACATCCGTTCATACTAGGGGTGTAAACGAGCCGAGCCTGGCCGAGCTTGGCCAGGCTCGGCTCGGCTCGGCTCGTTAAGCTCAAAAGCTCGGCTCGGGCTCGAACAAGGCTCGCGCTCGGCTCGGCTCGGCCAGGCTCGAGAGCGGCTCGCGAGCCTTACCGAGCTCGGGTTATATTATGTTCACACCCCTCATCTTCCCTGGACAGCCCTACTAGTGTAATTTGACTACTTTTTTTACACTATGGGAGGTGGTCTTAGTAACAAATGGGGTTCCAAAAATGAAGTGACATATTTTGCCCCCTATATTAAATTCTTAACGAGCCTTAACGAGCCGAGCCGAGCCTAGCTCGTTAAGCTTAACGAGCCGGCTCGTTAAGGATTCGAACCGAGCTTTTTTCGAGCCGAGCTCGAGCGAGCTTCCAAGCCCGAGCCAAAATTGACACCCTTAGTTCATACGTTCTCCGGCGGACGGCCGATCTAGCCGTCCACCCGGCTGATCTAGCCGTCCACCCGGCTTGTTAGCTGTAGGAATTCATGCCCGGCCACCAAACGCCTCTACTCTTGCTGCAAATCCAACTTGTCTTCATATCTACCTCTCCTTTCCACCGAGATCTTATCTATCCTTGTCCTGATAGTCCATCTCCGGCAGTTCTCCCTGGTCTTGTTTTACATTCATTCAAGTTTTCAAGATCCGTCTCTACTCGTCCCCTTTCAATCCCCAAAACTGTACCTGCCAAGTGTGAAGCGGTTTGCACTCAGACCATTGGTTTTGCAACTTGCAGAAGGTGCAAGCTATTGTCGTTGGAGCAGGGAGAATAGATCATTCCTTCGTTGGTGTTGAGGTCGGTCACAAGGCCATCCTAAGGTTCTTGAGTTGCTTCTCCTTGGGTTTTCGATATGTGTGAGTACAAAATATTATTAAAGGCAAAAGAGAAGACTTGTCAGGGCCTTGAGAAAAAGAAGATAAGAGGTAAAGAAGATGAAAATGCCAACCCTATAGCTTTATTCATTAGGCGCCTACTCATTTGTCTTTACAAAACTCGTAACCCCAATGTTGTTCTCTACACCCCATTCTTTCCCTTTTTTAAGATTTGCGTCTTGGAATTTCCTATTGGCTTGAATCCCTTCATTTTACCAAGTGCACCCCTTCCTTCGTCTTATGTGAAATGCATACCCCCATATTTGATATGTGCACACTTCTTTTCTTGTTTTGTTCAAGTTTCGTCATGTTGTTGCCGTTATTACAGCTGTCGTTCATTGCCACCCATCTATTTTCCTTTTTCTCCAAATTCTCAAATCTTCATTTTTTTTATTTTTCAGTTGAGGTACCTTTCTTAAGGTGCGTGCCTGAAATTGATCGCTCTACTCAGTTGAAGGGTTACTCAGTTGAGGGGCATCAATTATGAGGTTCGTGCCTGAGAGAGTCAGATTCCATGGGGATCGGTATTTGACGACTCATGTGTCTGGCCCATTGAGGCCCATTCTCGCCCATCAAGGCATCCTTTTGCCTATTCCGGCATTGGTCCATTGCGACCCATTTCTTGCCCATTCTAGCATTGGTCCATAGTGACCTTGCCCATTCCGGCTTTGGTCCATAGTGACCAATTTCAACACGTCCATCAAGGCTTGAGTATCATCTAGTCCCATCGAGGCTATGATCTATTGGCTTTTAAGCCCTCTCCGTGACACATCAACAAGTGGCATCTTCTTCGGCAACCATCATCAATGATCAATGGCAACAACATCAGTCTTCATTAAAGGATCTTCGTCATCGGCTTCTGAAAGTGTGCATCAAATAGGTTGATTTTGATTACATTTGTAATTTAGGGACTTCTATTGCATTTGGAAATTTTTATTGTAAAACATATATGGGTATATCGATTTTCAAACCATATACGTTTGAGGGGGCATGTTAGAATATGTGGGATCCAACAATTAGAATGGGTTAAGATCTCACCGTTGGATCATCTTGGAGGTAGAAATTCTCTAAAATTCTTCATGGTATCAAAGCAGGTCGATCCGCCCCTGCGCTGATCACAACATCGCAGAGCTCGTCCTCCGGCCGACGGCTAGATCGGTCGTCCGCCGGGCCCCAATCGATTGCCATTGCAAACACAACATTTTCATCATCTTCTTCAATTCTACCCAGCGATAGTAAGTAAATCGTTAGTTCTTCTTCATTGATTGGTTTTATCTCATCAAACTTTGTTCTCTGGCTTGCTACTCTTTAATCATCCTATACTGGTTCGACCATCCCATCCCAAATCTTCTATAAATCATATTCTTTCCTGCTACAAGCCCCTGTCGTTACATCTCTCCAAAACTAATTGATGAAGATGCGGTCTAAGCTAAAAGACCCATATTTTTGATGAGTCAGTTCCGGATTTCTGTTGGGATAAAACCATATGCTCCTCTTTTGTTGCCATTTGAGATGATTTTTTTCTCTCTCTGAGAAATCCCTATGATATCCCATGATATCTATACCCTTTAGAGAAGAGATGGGAAAAGACATGATCTCTGAATCTTTGACAGAAAGGGTTTCTCAAGAGATGGGATGGGGATGAAACGTGTGAAAATATCACCCATTTTATTTTTTTTGAATCCTACAGCCCCTCTGTTTCAATTTCTTGGCTGCATTTACATAACACCCCAAATATTTGTAATGACACCCCCTTGGAATGATTACCAATTTTTCTAGATGGCCCAAATAAACAACCCCAAAATTGATATTTTTACTCCCACAAAATCCGTGTTGTCGTATTTCGCCCTGTCCTAGCCGCGAACCTTTCGTTGCCGCTCATCTTATTTTATTTTTCTTCAACTTCTCAAATCTTCATTTTTGAATTTCAGTTGAGGTACCTTTTCTTAAGGTGCATGCCTGAAATAGTGATCTACCCGGTTGAGGTGCCTCAGTTTGAGGTGCGTGCCCGAGAGAGTAGTTTCAAACTCCCATGAGGATCGTTATTCTAAAACCGACCCATGTTATCTTGCCCATCGTGGCCCTTTCTTGCCCATTCCGGCATTGGTCCATAGTGACCCATTTCTACTCGCCCATCGAGGCTTGAGTATCATCTAGCCCCATTGAGGCTATGATCTATTAGCTTTTAAGCCCTCTTCGTAACACATCAATAAGCGGCATCTTCTTTGCAACCATCATCAATGATCATGGGCGGCAACATCAGTCTTCATCAGAGGATCCTCATCATAGACTTTTGGAAGTGTGCATCAAATCGGTTGATTTTGATTACATTTGTAATTTGGGAAATTCTATTGTATTGGGAATTTTTTTTGTTGTCAAACGCATATCGATTTTCAATCCATATACGTTTGAGGGAGCATGTTAGAATATGTGAGATCCAACGGGTGGATTGGATTAAGATCTCACCGTTGGATCATCTTGGAGGTAGATTGGGTAAGTTAGCTAAATGAGGCGTGTGGATAAATTAGGCATGTGGATTAGAAGAGGCAACCAAAAGAGATTAGGAAAGTAGATTTATTTAGGATTATTATCTTCTATAATTATCTTGATCTCCCTTCTATGTTTATCATGTAAGTGCTCTATAAACCACCGATTGATTCTCTTTGTAATCATCCAAGTTTAGTGAAATCTCTAGAATTTATCACTCAACATCTTCAAAAGTTTACGGCTTCCCTCGAGGGCCCCTATCAGCAACATGTTAACAGTAAGAATTTGTATTTCTTCTGTCCTATTTGTTTATGAGAACCATTACTGCGCGACCATTGACGGTTTGGAGAGGGATCGACAAAGGTCTCAGATGTTTAGGAGGGCGATGGGGTGGGTGATAGGGATGGCCAATGTGCTGATTTTCTAGGACCCCTTAGTATCAATGGTAAAAGGAAACTTTCTGGGCACAATGTGGACATCAATAGGGTGTGGCCCACTATGGATCTTGCCCTATTGAGTTGGACTCCCAACTCCCTACTAATCATCCACATAGTGTTTTGTTTTGTAGGTAGTTTTAGAGATTAAAAAATCAGAAATTACGAGTTGTGAAATTAAGACTTTAGTTATAATCCGTTAAAACTCTTTGGGGTCGTTTCGATACGAGGATTTTATAATCAAAGATTGTAAAATCTTGGATTTTACAAGCTAAAACTTGCATTTTATAAGCTAAAATTGGGATTTTATAAGCTAAAACATGGAGTGTACATATTTAAGATTCACGGATTGTTCATTATTTAGGATTGTAAAATCCAGGTTTTAGCTTGTAAAATCCAGATTTTAGACTGTAAAATTCAGGATTTTACAATCCTAAATTAGAAAATCCTTGCATCCAAACTGCCACTTTATGTATCTCTCCCTCTAAGGAGAAGAGAGATACAACAAGAGTTTAATTCCTATCATAAAATGGGTCTTAGTTTTAGAAGAAAAAGTGCATGTGATTCCGTCTATATATTTAGCCATCAAGCAGCATCGAAAAGCATACCTTTGGATCTAATCGCCATGGCTAGAGGTAAGTTTACTTTTATTAATCTGTAAACAAGGTAATAAGGTAAGTTTTTACTAAAATTAATCTATAAATAAGGTTAAACATCCCATTGCCTATATGTGAAATCGACTTTGACTTTTTAGAACATTGAGATAGATCCACATGATTTGGCGACTCCCGAGCAACATCCATGATCCATTTCCATGTCCACTCGATCATGGTGGCATCCGGAGGCATCCTATGTGTAAAGTTAAAATGTCTTCAAAAATTCAGTGGTTTTGCTTTCCTTGGCAGAACACTAAAGCCCTTTTTTTTTCTAATGGCAAAGAATTAAATTGATATCAAAATAAGGGGGAGAACCCCGGCGATCAAGAAGATCAGATAAAAAGAAGAGCAAAACAGGAAAAAAAAAAACATACACAATACAATAATCTCTCATGGGGAGGAAATCAAAAGTTTCTAGCTCCACGCTAGAAACTTCTTTCCTAGCTGACCTATCGGCCTCACTATTTGTCGATCTTATAACATGGAGAACTGAAGCGGATGAGCCTGCCACAACATCCAAAATCTTGTCAATCCACTGAACAAACCTCCAAGGTTGGGGAGCATCCCTTCAACCAATTTATCACATTCAGGGAATCACCACCCCACTATGACCTCATCAAGAACATTATGATCTAACATTATGATTCATCTTATCTCTATCTCATTGGAGTCGGCAATTCCAATGAAGCCAGAGAAAGCTTGTATCGTTTCACCATTGACATTTCTTAAAGTTCAACTTTAGGAACCCTCTACTAGGAGGCTCCAAAATTTGAGAGATAACCGGCCTCATCATACTACGGTTACATACTTCTGACTAATTCCGCGACATGGCATGTGCTGAGACGAAGCGAAAACTAGGCAAAGATCGAGCCCAAACATTAAGGCCCGGTTTGTTTTGGATTTTGAGAACCTATTGTGAGTCCAAAAATGATTATTGGACTAAAAAATAGTATTGCTCCATCAAGCTAATAATTTTATTAAAAGACTTAATATGTATGCTTAAAAGCATAGAAGTCAATTGTTCATATTCAAAGTGACAATCAGATTGGATATATAGCCAATCCAACTTCTGTTTGATAATGATAATGGACCAGGTGTTTGGGCCCATATGGGTTGAAGCCCATAACCTCTTATTCCCTCATCCTTATCCCTTTAATATTTATAACTTGTATAAATAGGGGCTTGAGGCAGCGTGTCTGAGCATTCCACTTTGATGCCTTATGCGTAATGCTTCAAGCATCAAGATACCACCGCCTCAACACATCCTATGGATGGTCCGGATCATCCGATCGTAAACCCATGGACTGATGGACCCTACATTGACCTTGGATCTCCTCATGACATACTCCATCAAAACATCTTAGCCTGTTTATACTTCTCAAACAAGCTGGCAATAGCCATGAAATTCAAAGATGGGTGAGAATATAAAAAAACAAAGGATGGTGATCTACCAAAAGAGGCTTCCATCATATGCACTTGAGAATTTCATGTCTTTTGTATGGCATGCCCATGCACGTGCCCTCATATGCACTCATCCCAAACCCATGTGCCTTATCATGGGTATCTTCCCACATGGGTTCCACTTTGTTTTGTCTCTCTCTTGTCTTCATCGTTCAACACGTGTCCTATCTTTCTAATAATTCAAATCGCCCCTGTCAAATAAAAGAAAAATAAAATTATGAGACATCAGACATAATAAAAGACAAATAGAAGCGGCTCCTTGGGCCCTTTTTCTAGTTCTTACACACACACACACGGTATTAGTGATGAATGAGAGGGATTCCCATCTTTTCTTTAGGCAACCGTGAATCCAAAACTGATTATCGGATCCAAATTTACGTTTAAATTTGAGTAGAATAATCAGTTTTGGGTTCACAATCCAAAGCCATTTGAGTCCAATAATAAGGTAGTGTTTGTTTTAGATTCCGGGGAAGTCATTTGATTATGAGAATTAATTTGGTCAATAGTCTCTCATGAAAAATTAAGACTCGATTCTGAAAAGGGATTTGCTAGGGAAAATCGGGATGGTTAAATAACCTAAATACACTTGGGATTACTCAAATTCAAAAGCCATGAAAGCATGCTAACCATCATGGCAGTATTTAATTTTTTCCACCAGCTGTTAACTTACCAACTTCTCCAATAGCTCAAGCTGTTGGAGAAAGGCAGTATTTAATCTTTTATACTATAACACTCCCCCTCACGTGTGGCCCCACTTTCTAGGGTTGGCCTACACGTGGCACATGTGGCCCCACTTTTGGGCTTAGCCAAAGGCATTTGCTTTGATACCATGTTAACTTACCAAGTTAACACTAGCCCACAATACATATGCTGGAGATCAAAAAAATAAATAAAAATTACGGTTGATGTAGGGGACCATCACGAGCACCCTTCTCCTTAAGGTTACTCAAATTCAAAGGAGATTCTGAAGATTTCAATATATGTCTGTATATTTTTTTTCATGTACAAACACTATATTTATAAAGAATTGTTGGGGGAGTAATTGTGCATCAACCAGCATGATGACACGGCCCCTGGACCCACATAGACCTCAAACAAATGCCGGCAGGATACCTAGGTGCTTCGTGACCAGGTGGTCTTCTTAATAGAAGAGACATTTGGCGATAAGCTTTGTGCTTGGTGACTGATGAAGCTCCTGGCCAACAAGGCATCTCTAAAGATCACGCGCCGCCCCACCAATCAATCGGCCACCCCCACGGAACTCCTAGGATAGAGCAGCGTCAATACCAATAGTGGCATCACCATGGGATGTCATGTCATTGATCATGCCCTTCACTGCAATGACTGGACAAACCAGCAGCGCCGACGGGCTCCAATGCTTGTGATCACTGTGGCGACATGCCACCATCGCCCTCATGGAACCTCTGCCTGTAAAAGGGAAACCCACACTCCAAGCAAGAGATTCGAAGGGTAGCACCAAGTACACAAAACAGATCACTCAAAGCATTCCCTTTCATCATGCTTAGCTCCATCTTTTCCCTCAACAGATCAATTGAGTGTCGAAGAGTTTCCCGGGGTTCGTAACTTCATTGATCGTTGTCATGATATTTTTTACAACAGGCAATTAGACTTGGTTTATCTGAGGATCAGTTTTTAGAAGCCGGGGAGAATGATGGCGAGACGATGCGCCAGACATGGTTGCGACCATGACCCACCTAAGAGATCGAGCATCTAAAAGACAAGTGAATTGCTTCTCTTCATACAAATGAGGAATTATATTTCTTCTTTTGTTCATTCTATAGATGTTACTAGATTATTTATGTTAGTTGTTTGCTGCTAGTTGATCATATTTTGTTGGTTTAGAATCTAGGAAATCTAGTAGCTAGGGGTTTGTACTTCTCATATGGATCTTAAAGCAACGTTTTGCCATTGGGATACCAAATAGGCTGAGCTGAAGCCCAAGGCAAAGCCTGGCTTAAGCCCATGAATCGATGCGATTAAGTTATAACAAGAAAAGGCCTAATTCAAGACAATTTTCCATTGGAACTTTTTATTAGTAGTTCCATAGAAAATAAATTTTCCAGCACTTTGTAAACTATGTCATATGAAAGTTTTTTTCTAAATTCTAAAATTTGCTCTATCTTTAAGAAAATTGCAAATGTACTAGATCTTGGATTTTTTTCATCCATAGAATATTATTTTCATTGGAATTTTTTTTTACGGCTCAGCAATGGTGAGGCTTACCATTTTACACCATTTCCACTCAAACCCATACATAGGGCCAACCATTTTACAACTCATGTTTTGATGGGGCCGGCCCACCATTTTCCACCTATGCATAGCATGGACTGGGAATGCTATTAAATCTATAAATTGAGCAAAAGCAATCATAACACCTTAATCCGTGTGACTTTTGATTATTAGTTGTTATTGACCATTGCTAATTTTTTGATCATATAAGAACAGATTGGACGGCTAAGATAACCTAGATCTTGTAATTTTGGGAACAATAGATCATCAATTTGGTGATGAGCAAGATCAATGGCTCCAATCACAATCCACATGTGCGATGGAGATGATCATATATAATAGCGCGACCTAGATCTCCATGCTCACAAATGGCAATAATAGTGCCACTAACAAAATCAGTAAGTTTTACTCTTTCTTTTTGCTTGCGTGTGTGTGTTTTGTTTAGGGGTGTTCGTTATTCGGTTAAAACTGAATAACCGAACCGAACCGAATTGGTTCGGTTTTTTTCCTTTTCGGTTTGGTTTCGGTTTTTTTTTTTTTGGAAATTCGGTTATTCGGTTTCGGTTTCAGTTATCTCAAAAAAAAATTCGGTTAACCGAAATTATGATAAAAACCATTATTTTTTCAAAAAAAAGTGCTATATGGGCACTCCGTAGAATGATCAAAACCGTCCATTTGATTGATCACAACTTAATTAGGTTGTGCTCAAAAAATCATTTTGATTGGATGATCCCAGCCCTCCGATCGAAACCAAGATTTTGCTTTTTTCCCTCTTTTTCTCTCACTATTCGATTTCGGTTTTTAAAATTTTATGTTCGGTTTCGGTTACCGAAATTTGATAACCGAAATTATTTCGGTTATTTCGGTTCGGTTATAACCGAACCGAAACACAGTGTTCTCAAAGCATATGAAAGGAGTGTGGCCCGCATTCTAATCCACAGATCACATGACATACACATGGCACAAGTGGGCCCCAAGAAATGGATAATGAGAAGGACCATAACAACCACTGTATTTGCTTGTGCGTCATCCTTGGGTCACCATGTCAATTAGTTGAGATATGAAAGTCTTTAAAATCTGTCTTTTTCGCTAGCATTTATTAATAAGGTTTGACAGGCCACAATTTTGGACTCTGTTTTCAAAATATTGTCTTTGCCATGATCTAATAACAGTAGCAATAAAATTTGTAAATAAAGAAGTATATCAGAAAGTAAAATGGAAAAATATGTTTGTTAAGTGAAAAATGGAGAAATTTCAATGTTAATTTTGTTGGCTGGATCTCTCCTTTGTAGACCATTGCTATGGTTTCTTTTTGGATTAGGATCCTCTCTCCTTTCAAGTTCTATTCTAGCTCTGAAATTAATGGAAGTTGTAGGAGATTTACTCTGAGTTAGAAACGGTGGACCTGATTATCGCTAGAGAGGTGCCACCCGATCCTAGATGTTTCAAGCTAAATTTTGATGGGTCTAGTATGGGAAACTCTTGGCCGGTTAAGGTGGGAGACTTGCTTAGAGGCAAGGAGAGTCTAATTAAATGGGCATTCTTGGGATCCATTGGGGATAGGGATGATAATGAGGCAGAGTTTAGAGCCGTTCTTCGTGGCAAGAGGAGAGTAGGCGATTGCCTCTTAGATAGACTGATTGTTAAGGGGGGTTCCCTTTGACACCATTAGATTGATGGATGACAACAGGCAGTACCCGTGGAGATTTGTGAATTTGATTGATGAGATCAGTGACCATGTGGATGGCCATCCCGTCCGTTTCCAGCACGTCTGTTGCTTTGCCAATAGTGAGGCGGATCGTTTTGCAAGGGACGTACGGGATGAATGGGCATATTTGGAGAATTTTGATTTCCTTCCCTGTGATTTTTTTTTATTTTTTTATTTTTTTATTTTTTTATTTTGTGATTTCCCTATATTTTCTCCCTTGTGTTGTAACCATCCCTTGACCTCCTTGGTCAAAGAGTTTGGTTTTTCTAATAATATCTGTCTTACCATTTCAAAAAAAAGTTGTTGGTTGGAATAAAAATTCAAAACATATATTTATTTTTTTTTAGATTTGGGATGTCATAAAAATTTAAATACTCACTCAAAAATGCATTTGAAGGCCTTGTTTTTGGATTGGAATAATTTTCTAAAAATGTTTGGAAATGAAATTTTTTTTTATAAAATTTCATGCTTTTCATTGTTTCATTATTACTTGAACAACAACAGTTCAAGTTTATCTTGAGGGACCTTCAATTTTATCTTTGGGGGTGAGAATATCATTTCCCTAAATTTTTATAGATGTTCAATGGGCAAGATCATCATCACCCCTTTGACATTCAACATTAGACTTCTTGGTCTTGATCCATTTTATTGATGGCAGCAATTCAATTGACTTTTGAGAACAAAAAAATGGGGGAGAAAGGAAAAGAAAATTGATGAAAGGAGAGGAGAAAGTGAAACAATGAGGGAAGAGAGTAGTGTTCAGATGAGGTGGGGCCAACAATTTTACACCGATGCATAGCATGGGCCCATAATACTAGTACTTCAAAATGCTGCAACAATTGTGCGTGGGTGGGTGGGTGAGAAAAGGTCAATTTTTCTTGTAAAGAAAACTAACGACAATTTTTATTTTTTTTTGAAGAGGGCAACAGAATATGTATATATAGATGTATAAACAGAACTGAGATGGTCCTGAAAGAACAAAGAGAATAGAAAGATAGCAATACAATAAGTCAAGGAGGGAGATAGTCAAAGCACTCAAACTAGGCCCGAAAAACGCCTTTCTTGGCCAGGGAGTCGGCATCCGCATTGGCTGATCTCCTGACATGGCGAAAAACTATGGAGGAGCCCTTAGATCTATCATCTATCTCCTCTAAGAGAGGCAAAAATCGCCATGGGGGAGAAGCGCGTCCAAAAGCCAGCGAATAACATTTAAGGAATCCCCTTCGACTATAATTATGTCGCACTCCAGGCGAGGCATGGAGTGAAGCCCGCTATGCACGGCTCTAACCTCTGCCTCATTCGAGTCTGCCAATCCAATAGGCCCCGAGTAGGCCCAGAGGACTTCCCCTTTGTGGTTTCTACATAACCCCCCTACTCCTGCCGCTCCTGGGTTGCCGATAGAGGAGCCGTCAAAGTTAAGCTTCAGGGACCCCGGCGGAGGAGGAGACCAGGAGGGGCGGGTTTTCACTTTGGTAGCCGATTCCATACAGATGATTGACCATCCTTTCCAGAGGTCAAAAGCTGAAACAAAACGAAAAAGATGAAGTATACGGGCCCAGGAGATGACCGCAACTATCACCTGAATATAAATCCAATATGGAGAACTAGCCTTCCCTTCAAAGACACGCGCATTCCTCTCTTTCCACAAAAACCACCATGAGGCTAAGAGACACATCTTCCACAGAATTCTGCCTTTCCTTTTCCAAGGAGCCCATTTCCAACTCTGAATAAATTCAGCCATAGAATTGGAAGGGACCCAACTGATCCCAAACCGAGAAAAGAGAAGACCCCAAATAGATCGAGCAACCTTACAGTGTATAAAGAGGTGGTCTATGGATTCTCCTGCGGATAAACATAGAGGGCAGTGATCCACCAGCCACATTCCTCTCTTCCTCAAGAAATCCATAGTTTGAATGAATGCGGCCCCAGCTAACCGACCACCCAAAGAAAGCAACTCTCGGAGGGCAAGATTGGCGCCAAACCGAGGAGGACACATGCTCCACTAAAGGAGGGATCAGGTGGTGATAAAAAGATTTGACGGAGAATATCCCCGACGGATTCCAAATCCAAATTCGACGATCTACGCCCGAAGACTTGATGAAGCAAGAGTCCAATAAGGAGAGGAGGGCGCTGTGAGATCTTAACTCCCTAACAAAGAAGGCTCTGCGGAACTTAGGAGCCCACGCCACTTTTCCTTATTCCCGTACAAAACATTCCGATACCCAAGCCTCTTTCTGAGATGAAACGATAAATAAGTCAGGAAACATAACTCGAAGGGGATCAGCCGAACACCAAGGGTCCTGCCAAAACCGAATCCGATCCCCCCTATATACTCTGTATCGAACTCCAGGAGCAAATAAAGACTTCAACTGCAAGATGTCCCTCCAAACCGTAAGCCCTTTGTTTTTAAAATTATCAACTGATTCTCAATGCCCATGAGATGAACCATACTTACTTTCAATAACCCGGACCCACAAAGAGGAGTGTTCTTCGCCATATCTCCACAACCACTTGCCCATAAGGGCCTGATTAAAACTCTGAACCCTCCTGATACCCAAACCTCCATTTTTAGTAGGCAAGCAGACCATACTCCATTTAATCAGGGAGACCCCCTTGGAAGACCCTGAACCGCCCCACAGAAAACGTCTCTGAAGTTGCTCGATGCGCTTAGCAACAGAGGCGGGACATTGAAAAAGGGATAGAAAATAAATCGGCATATTAGATAGAACGGCCTTTAGAAGCACCAATCTACGCCCTTTGGAAACCAACTGGCGCTTCCAGGTGGCCAACCGACGCTCGATCCTTTGTATAATAGGAGCCCATAGGTTGTGTTTCGGTCGATCCACTCCGAGAGGAAGACCCAAATAGGTTGCTGGAAAGACATCTAGACCACACCCCATAATTCCGGCGAAAGAGGATGCATCGCTCTCAGAAACATTAATCGCGTACATCCGAGATTTGGCGAAATTGGATCGTTGCCCCGAGACCATCTCATAACAACGAAGCATGGCCTTAAGATTGAGAACCTGGGATATGACCGGAGAACAGAACAGAAGAGTGTCATCCGCAAACTGAAGAAGCGAGACTTCCACCTTACTATTTCCAATAAGGAACCCTTTATATAGCCCCATGTCACTACCTTTTTTCAGCAGACTGCACAGGGATTCGGCCACGATCAGGAAAAGAAAAGGAGATAGAGGGTCTCCCTGCCGCAAGCCTCTAGATGATTTGAAAAATCCTTTTGCTGATCCGTTGATGAGGACAGAAAACCAGGCGGATGATAAGCAGTTCCGAATCCACCCTCTCCACCTACCCCCAAAGCCCATACGACCCATGAGAAAATCTAAAGCGGCCCAATCCACTCGGTCATATGCTTTCTCCATATCGAGCTTGCATAAGATGCCGCCTTCCCCTTTCCTCCGGTAATAGTCAATGGCTTCATTGGCTGTTAAGGAACAATCAAGAATTTGACGATTGCTTAGAAAAGTACTTTGACTTACCGAAATAATAGATGGAAGAACCACTTTGATACGGTCCGCCAGGACCTTTGCGAGCACTTTGTAGAGGCTGCCCACCAAGCTAATCGGGCGAAAATCTGATACTTTTGATGCTCCTTCAATTTTTGGAATGAGGACTAGAAAAGTTGCACCCGTCCCTTTGTCGAGGAGAGCACCCTCAAAAAATTCTAGGAAGAATCGAAGAAGGTCCGATTTTACTGTTTCCTAACAAGTCTGAAAGAAAACCAAGCAGAAACCATCGGGACCAGGGGCTTTATCTTTTGCAAGAAAGAACAGTGCTGTTCGGATTTCCTCCTCAGAGAAGGGGATTTCCAATCTGGCTGAGGCTTCCAGGCTTAAACTTGTAAAACAAATGTCTTGAGGGATCGGGCGTAAAATCCCATCAACGGAGTATAAAGATCTGTAGAATGCAATAATTTCTTCAATAATCTGCTCCCGGTCAGATACAATCTCCCCCTCCACTTCTAAGGATTCAATTCTGTTCCTTCGTCTGCGAGCACTGGCTATGGCATGGAAGAAGGCTGTGTTTTTATCTACCTCCAACAACCACTTGACTCGAGATCTTTGTCGCCAAGAGATTTCTTCAAGCATCAACAACTCTTTATGTTCTTGTATTAATCTTCCTTGTTGCTCAAAATCCTCCGCCGATGCCAAACCACTATCGGCCAATGAATGTATCTCCATCAATCTGTCCTCAAGAATCCGCTTCCTACCGTAGTCAACTTCTTTCTTCTCCTTATCCCACTCTTTTAAAGAAGGGAACTAACGACAATTTAAAGAAGGGAAGTTATATATTTGCCTTGGGACAGCCCCCTCTAGTGTAAAAGAGTAGTCATGAATGAAAAATGTATCCTTATCATTTTACACAAGGCAATGTTAGAAGGATTGGTTGGAATAAGTTGACACAAGCATGGCTTGAAGCCATTGTTTTCGTTAAAAAAACCAAGAAGAAAGAATTCTTTTACTTTTTACAGTGGCAAAGTTATAGGAATATTTTTCAATAAAAGGAAAAACACCAAGGTTAACAATTTCCCACACTTATCATGTAGTCTAATATGGACCTTTTGTATCGTGACTCAAAAATCTATAGATTAATGGATCAAAGCTTTTGCTCATTGAATGTTGACCATTGCTTAGATTACTTCTTCAATTAGTTAGTTAAAATAGTCGTTCTGATAATAGCGATGGCCATACAATTTAGACTCTCCAAGTGGACACCCACAAATATTGAAATTGAGGGTTCGTTGTGTTGCGTGACTTGCATAAACCGTGATATGTGACTGCGCTAGGATTGAACGTGCGATCTCAAGGTTGAGAACCATTGAGACTATACTAGTTGCTACAAAGTAAAGTTTTATTGGCTGTTATTACTGCCGGTAAAAGTACAATAATCAATCAGTAAAAGGTAAAAGGTTATACGCTTATACACATGGATTATTAATCCCTACCTTCAGTCCAATAATCAGTTTTGGACTCACAATCAGTTCTCAAAAGCCAAAACAATACTTGGCTCCCTCGAATGCAATACTATATTGTGAATAAAACACATGAAGTAGTTCAACAAATAGGCGATAACCGATAATTAACCAGAACTAGCTTTGCTGTTGATTTCTTCCTTTCATGTTCTCGTCTCCCTTGTACTCTTCGATCTTGGGGTTCCCCCTCCTTTGTAATATGAATTAGACTGTTTCACACACACACACAAAATGATAAAACAAAACTAGCGAATTTTGAACCAGCATTAAAGGTAAGCAATTCAAATTCAGTAGTGGCCAATTTCTACAATTAATCCAACATGTATTTTTGACATTTGAAATTAGCTTTTCACCTCCAGGTATTTAGAGGTATGCTCCCCAAGTACTTTTTGTTGTGCTATTTTTTGTGCAGAGAATTAAAAAATCCAAAAATTCAAACATAGTACATTTACCAAAATTGACCTGTGATGCAGCTCGAAAACCCGGATGAATTTCGTTGTCTATCAGCGGAGTTGAAAATAGATAAAAAGAAGAAAAATAAGCCCTTCGAACACCATTGTAGGAGAAAGAATATTTCAATCACCGTCGAAGAGGATGAGATTTACTTTGATCCCATCAAAGTCGAGATTCTCAACGTGAAACTAGAAAATACTGCTACATGGGCTAATCCGAGCAACCCAAAAGTTATAAAAGAACTCAAAAGCCTAAAGGCAAAGTTTCATTCAATATTCAAAGAAGTTATTTACAATGCATTTAGAATATCTATTTATAAGAAAATAAACCCTAAAAGGCTAACTTAAGATCTAAGCAACTAATCTCAGCCGTCAATCAAAGTAACTTAAATAAAACCTAAAACCTTAGACTAAAATAATCCTAGAATAGAAATGCCGTTATTGATCTATACCATGCTCTAAAATGCCCATAACCTTCTCCAATCACATCCAAATCAGTTGATCTTGTGCACGTTAGATAGGTAATCCAAAAACCTTTCTAATAATACCAAAATCATGTCAAACGAATGGTATTTGATGCCTGAAAAGTGGGCTAAAAAGGTTGACGAAAATATAATTTGAAGAATAAGAAACTTCTTCGATGCCGTACATTCTTGGTAGTTTTCGTTCGCATCAATCCATAATGCCGAATTCGCTTAATCCTTCCTTTTGAGTGATAAAAAATGCTTTTTTTTAAGTAAGATGGTGTCCCTTCAAGCAATTCTTATTCATTTGTTTTCAAATATTTTTTAAGTTGAGAGAGAAGGGTATGAGAAGCATTGCCCAATGAGCTTTAAGGGATTGATAATGTTTTACATGATTTTCTTACCTACCATACCAACTAAAGTTGGAGTTGGATAAACCAAAAAAGATTTTAAATAACAAAGAGGGTTGGTGCTTAAGTTGCAAACTGGGAATCATTATTTGTGATTGGCGCATTTCCTTCTGTTGAGAAAATCATCCGGCACATCTGATCTTATTATCACAAATAAACTGAAAAGTAAAATTAAAAGCAAGCAACAAGAAGAACACTAATATTTTACGTGCTTCGGCCATGATGCTTACGTCCACGGGCGAGAACACAATCTTCCCTATTTGAAAAGAAAATACAAAGATCACAACAACATTAACCCACACTTCGAAACAATAGAACCCTGGCCTTTCCTTCCTACTTTGGCTTCCCTCGCAACTATTTCTTTCTTCTCATATTTCATGATAAATAGCATCCATTGGATTAGATGAGCAAATTGATTGGTGGATCTTATCCGTCTATTTCGTAATCCCTACACTGTATGGTCATCTTAAAATCTGTCTATTTCATGGGCCCTACACTAGATGGTCATCTTAAAAAAATACAGTTGAGGTTCTAATAATTAATATTGCTAATGACTGGTAAGTGACACTTCCTTCATCCAATTCTTTGCCCTTGCGTTGCAACGTTTCGAATGCACCAGGTTTTATGCTTTTCTGTCTGGTAAGAGAAAAAAAAAATCTTAGAAACTCCAATTGCTATTGTCGTGCATGATTCTAATGCTGCTGCCCCACATTCACCTTCCATCGGTGCCACTGTCACTGCCACGGTAACAAATTTCACTGAAGAGACTAAAGAGTGTTTCCTATGTGTGTACATATAATATATACATTGAATAACACTTTTGTTCACCAGTATCATTCAATTTTTTTATTAAGAATAAAAAATCAAAGAGTATACATTATCGTCATAGGAACAATATTAGTCTGGAAGTCCGAGCAATTAGATATAAGAGATTATAAATTTATGGAGCATTGATTATTAGACCTTCAACGGTATATATTGATCCCATGGTGCCATTGGTCTATGCGATTCATGAATTCTTAATCATTAAAAAAAAAAAAACCTTGAACTATCAAAAGCATGCCCACGATAAACAATGGAGGCCCATCGGCTATAGAGCTAACGTACGGTGTTAATATGACCTCAAAAAATCTAAGTAATGAAAAAATATAGTTTTGTCAGACTAAAGTGCTGGTCCCGGTGCATGTGACTCATCATTCTTTTGCCTTTGAATGTGAATTATTGGTGATACCTGCCCCAAACATTAGCTGTGCTTTAAAGCTTTAAAAGCCTTATGAAACCACTTCTCAGCCCATCCATGTTATAGATTCATTCCACTACTCTGCACATATTTCTCTAAGTTCTTATTCCACTCTTCCCTATTTGACCTAATTTCGGATCCTTCAATCCAACTGAGAAAACCTTGAACCAAATGATCTAGCCCTTTTCTTCTTTTTTTAAGCCCTTACGCAATTTCAATACCATGGGTCACCTTATGATGTTCTGAAGGTCAATGGTCTCAAATTTACCTACATGTCCCTCCCTCAGACCCAAAAATTTGTACCGTTGGAAACGTGAAAAGTGACATTTTGCCTTGTTTTCTCGTCCTCGTTTCAAATTTCCCACCCCTTCCAAATTCCAATGTATAAAGGGAAATGATACGAGCACAACCATGTTTTGATAATTGCAATAAGTATTATTGTCTTTTATTATTTGAAGAGCTATCAAAGGTTATTACAGTTCCCAAAATGCTCTCACAACTCACAAGCCAATTAAAAAAGAAAAAGACAAGTTGGGTTTATGCAATTATTAATAGCCTGGGAAGTGATACATTTGCTAGTTTTTCGTCACAAGGTACCCCTCGTAGCGTAAAAGAGTAGTCATAATAGGGGTGGCCTAGGGAAGAAAAAGGGAGTGAATATATCACTTCAATCACCTGATGAGAGTGGTACCAAGGGATTGTAGACCTTTGATGAAGGACGAAGATGTCATCCAATACAATCTTAGAAATGAGATCCCTATTCGATACAGGACCTCGTCCCACTTGATCAATTTGTGATGGCTCATTAGATCAACGGTCCGTTCACCAAGATCATATGCACCAGTAGACAAGATCAACGTCTCAACAAAAGGTTGGGCATAGGGAGAAGAAAAATATGGAAAATAGTATTTCCTGTCTGGATTGCAGGAATTTCTCGGAAAAGTCCGGAAAGGAAAAACATTTCTGACAGTCCCCAACCTTTCTTTTACACACAGAAATAAGGTAATGAACCAACCTTATTGAATATTTATCTTGAAGGGCTTCCAATTTATATGATGACATCTCTCTAAATTATCTAAAAAGAGAGTTTTTATATGATGAAAGGCCTAATAGTCCCCCAACAGTCCCTCTATAGTTCGGAGGGTTTTGGAAGTGGATACCCCCGTGGTTGACCTCCCCATAGATTTGCTGGCCATCATTGTAGATGACTCTAATGGGACTCTATACCCTCACTTGTAGCTTGCCTATTTTGTGGATATTTCCTTATCTACTTTGCCTATTTTGGGTGTTTGAGCTGTAAATGGGAGCTTATTCCCTCTTTGTTGGCTTTTGAGCCCCCCTAGATGTAATATGTTTTCATTATCTATATTATCGGTAGGGGTCTTGCCTAACCCCAACTTACCCATAAAAATAAAAATAAAAAATAGTTCGGAGGGTTAGGATCAACCTATGGAAATGATTTTTGGGCTGTGGTTGTCGCCCATCTAATGGACGGTTTGGATCATCCTATGGTGTTGGCCGAACGGTACTTTCTGGAAAATAATGGACTATAAGGCCTTTCTTATAAAAACTCGTCTTATGAAATTATTCTTGGAATTTTCTGGAATTATATAATCCATTGTTTGGGAATCCAGTTAAAAGAAGGCAAAAAAGAAAAGCAGAAAAATTTTCAAATCATCTTTACCTTTTTATCTTTCCTCAGAAAAGAAAGACAAGACGCCCCCAGCATGGCGTCCTGCTCGAGTCCCCGTCAAATACCACTGCTCATTCCTCATGGCGGGCGTCCACAAACTA
Source organism: Tasmannia lanceolata (assembly GCF_043159265.1). Taxonomy (NCBI): domain Eukaryota; kingdom Viridiplantae; phylum Streptophyta; class Magnoliopsida; order Canellales; family Winteraceae; genus Tasmannia; species Tasmannia lanceolata. The sequence continues at coordinate 10,735,006 of NW_027518714.1, read as the reverse complement.
ACCCTACTCTCTTTTCCCACGCACACCCCCATTTTCATTATTCTAACAAACAAATAGCCAATAAAATAACCAAATGCTTAGTCGTAGACAGCAATATCAGTCAAACAACAACAGCTTTTTTTCTCAAACCCCAACCTCTAAAAAAAAAAACACCCCCTTCTCCTTTCCTCTCATCATTCTCTCTCATGGCCTCTCTCCCTTCCTTCTCCCCCTTCTTACTAATTTTCTTCCTTTTTTCCTCTCCTGCAACTTCACAAATTTCTTCTGATGTTACCCTCATCTTAGGAAATATCAAAACCACCCTACAAGGAACTTCAGAAAATCCTTTACTCTCTACCTGGAATATTTCTCAACCTCTCTGTCAATGGAGAGGTCTCGAATGGGGTTTTTCTGATAACTCTCCTCTCATATGCGACAACTCATCTTCTCCTCAAAGAAACAATATTACCCTTTCGCGCGACTCAAGACTCCAACTCCACTCTATTCGTCTCCCTGCATCAAATCTCACCGGACAAATCCCCAAAGAAATCGGACAACTTTCTTCACTACAATCTCTCTACCTTGGTGTTAACTCTCTTACTGGAACCCTACCTCTCGAGCTTGGAAATACCCCTTTACTTTCTGATATCGATTTAGATTCAAATTCTCTAACTGGGTCTCTCCCTCCTTCTATCTGGAACCTCTGCAATCGATTAATCTCTCTACGTCTCAACCAAAACCGTCTCACTGGATCTCTCCCTGAACCCGCTATCCCAAACTCAAGTTGTAGTAACTTACAGGTTTTGGATTTGGGTAATAATAGATTCCAAGGCCAGTTTCCTGATTTTTTGACTAATTTTCATACCCTAAAAGAGCTTGATCTTGGGGGAAATCTGTTCTCTGGGTCGATTCCGGCCGAGCTTGTTGGGTTAAATCTTGAGAGATTGAATCTGTCTTACAACAATTTCACAGGTGTAATTCCCGCGGGTTTTGGGTCATCTAGGGCTGAGGATTTTGAAGGGAATAGTGTTGGGCTTTGTGGGTCTCCTTTGAAAGGGTGTGGAGGTGGTAGTTCTGGTTTGAGTTCCGGCGCGATTGCCGGAATTGTGATTGGTTTAATGGCTGGGGTTGTGGTTTTGGCGTCGGTATCAATAGGGTTTGTGCAGGGGAGGAGGAGGAAGAGTATGGGGAGAAAATTAGAGGAGGATTTGGAGGAAGGAGAAGAAGAGGAGAATGGGGATGATGGGGGTGAAGGGAAATTGATTTTGTTTCAAGGTGGTGAGCATTTGACATTAGATGATGTTTTGAATGCTACTGGTCAGGTTATGGAGAAGACTAGTTATGGGACTGTTTATAAGGCTAAGCTTGTGGATGGAGGAAATATTGCTTTAAGGCTTTTGAGAGAAGGGACTTGTAAGGATAGAGCTTCTTGTTTGCCTGTGATTAGGCAGTTGGGTCGGATTCGCCATGAGAATTTGGTTCCTCTTAGGGCTTTTTATCAAGGGCAGAGAGGGGAAAAGCTTCTTATTTATGACTATCTCCCCAACAAAACCCTCCATGATCTTCTACATGGTAAGCTAGCTGCTTGCTTTTGCTTTTGCTTTTGCTCTTCTTTTTTCGTCTTTTTAATGTGGAGATTATTTTTGCAAAACAAACCCATTTCCCTCTTTTTCTATAGAAACCTATGTAGCACATATCCAATACTGATGCAGGATAGTTTCTTGATTTTTTTTTTGGGTTTCCTTTATTTTCCTTTTGTTTATAGGTTTTATTGATATTACCTGTTATAACTTATGGATGGGTCAGCAGCCCTAGTCCTAATTAGAGTTTGAATAGAAGAGAAGTGAGCTTGGTGTCTATGAATAGGACTTATGGTGTATGTTGGGATCATTTTTTATTGAAAAAACTTATTTCAGTTCGGCTCTTTTCATGTGGATTCAAGGTTTTTTTATATCTTATTTCCTCGTGAATTCAAGGGTTTAATCAAATGAGACAGTGTTCTTCTTCAAAAGGTTAAAAAGACTGATCTTCGCCTTCTTTCCAGCGCGTCAGTTATATATCTCTACCTTGTGTTGAAATTTTCTTTTCTTTGCTAACTGTTAGGGATTTTTTGTTGTTTATTTGCTCTCAGAAACCAGGGCAGGGAGGCCATTGATGAATTGGGCACGTCGGCACAAGATTGCATTGGGAATAGCCAGAGGACTAGCCCACCTTCACACTGCCCAGGAAACACCCATCACTCACGGCAACATCCGATCTAAGAACGTCCTCATTGATGAATTCTTCGTCGCCCGTCTAACCGAATCTGCCCTCGACAAGCTGATGGTCTCAGCCATTGCTGACGAGGTGCTAGCCGCCGCCAAAACTGACGGGTATAAGGCGCCCGAGCTGAACAAGATGAAGAAATGCAATTCGAGAACCGATGTTTACGCATTCGGCATACTACTGTTGGAGATCCTCTTGGGAAAGAAGCCTGGGAAAGATGAAAGGACCGGAGAGATTATCGATTTGCCTGCATTAGTGAAGGTGGCAGTGTTAGAGGAGACAACTATGGAGGTTTTTGATGTGGAGGTTTTGAAGGGGATAAGGAGTCCAATGGAGGATGGGTTGGTTCAGGCATTGAAACTTGCCATGGGTTGTTGTGCTCCGGTGGCTTCAGTTAGACCCGACATGGTTGAAGTTGTGAAGCAATTGGAAGAGAACAGACCCAGAAACAGGTCTGCTTTGTATAGCCCAACTGAGACAAGGAGTGAAATAGGAACACCCTTCTAACCTTTTCACTTCACTCTGCTGTTCTTGTTGTTAACTAGTCCTGTTTCTTTAAGAGGAGTATTTTGATTTATCTACTTTTTGTAGCATTTTCCAGCAACAATTATTATCAGTTGTATTTATAGTTGCAAAGGGGTGAAGAAAGAAAGATTTGGAAAACCTTAGGTTGATGAGATTGTACTATTTGTGAACTTGGAGAAGGTGGAAGGAGGGCTCCTTTTTTAGTTTAGTTGTGGCTGTGCTGCTGCCCCATAATTGGAGAGTACTATAACTAGAGAGTACTGAATGTTGTGAGATGTGAGAAATGTTTCAAAGTTTCATGTGCTTTATAGCTATTTGGCAATCCAAGTTATTTTGATTTTTTGTTATAAAAGAGAGTAAACACACCACATTTTCGTTATGTTCTTCAAATTTCCTTGTATTATACCTTTATTAAGACACCTACGAGACCGGCCAAATCTGGTATGGCGCAATAAAACCCATCTCCTATAGTTTGTTTATTTCTCTTCACCAGCGTTGTTTAAGTGGCTGTGGTTGAACGATGTGCATTGGGTGTAGCCTTGTAGGGGTGGCAACGTATCCACATATGATTGGATCAGCCAATGTCCCAGTAAGTCCTACTTACATTGTACACAATTAAAATTCTCAAAAGAGGGCAAGGGCAAGCGCACAAGCACACAAATGTGAGTGGCATCAGGAAGGGTGCCCGCGTAGTGGTTAAGGACTCATGATCAATGGTTAGAGAAGAGAAGAGTGCGACTCGAGACTTAAGAGAGATGAATAACAAAATACAAAAAAATGCATTTAGCTTATTTTGCTAAAATAACCTTGAAATAATACTTAAAGTTATAAAATATTGGAGGTTCTTTCTGTAAAATTGTATAATAAAATTGGATTTAGGATTGCCCCATGGGTTTTAGTTGGTTGTCTGGATCTGAACAAAAATAATTTTGGATCCTATGATAGGGATCCAAAATGTGTCCATGGATCCTAGACACATAGGACATCACCTGAAATTAGCCGTTCACTTTTTTTTTGTGAAGGGCTGAGATTAATATCATTATAAATATGTATTTTAATTTCAGTCTAAGCCAAAATAGGCCTCTCACTTTTTTCTTTTTTTGGGGTTTTGTATCGGGATCAAAACCTAGCATTTGGAGCATTCTTCTTAGAGATTTTCACCTCGGAGTTGAATCCTGTTAATGCACGGAGACTTCACAAGGATCTGGATTTCTCAAATTTGAAAATTAGAGTACATATTTGTAGTGTGAAAGTGGGATTTGTCTTTCCCAAAGTGGTAACCCTCGTGTCTCTCTAGCTTCTTATTTTCTCAAGTTTTTGGTGAAAACTTGAGAGAGACATTGAATTACCTATTTTAACTAGTGGAAGATTTCGTCGGATTCGCCCCATGGTGTCTCCCTCTTCATTGTAGGGTTTACCATGTAAATCTTTTGTGTTATCACGTGTGATTGCTCTCTTGATTGTTTGATTCTTTAATCCACATATATATTTGCTTTGGAACTTAGTAGTTTTTCTTAGGCAAAAAAATACAGATCAATTCTCTTTTATTTGGAAGTATTGAATACACCCATAATTTTGAGCTTCATATTCTTCATATGGTCTTGTACAAAATACTGCATTTATCATGCTACCTATAATTTGCGTATAAGGTTTACGACTTTCCGTTGTATTTTATTTCTTGAGGAATGCTAGACTGATAGGCGGCCTTGCAAAAAAAGGGTAAAAGAGCGACCTCATTGGTCAAAATCCATTTATGATCTGATTTTCTGTTCCATCCTAAATGGATTTACCCGTTTTTCTGCAAGGGGTCTGTGACTGGTGTTCCTTCTTTCATCACCAATGGACATTCCTCTTATTTCTTTCATCATCATCTCTGTTGTATGCGCATAAAGTCTAGTGTTTTTCAAAAAGTATTGTGGGACCAACTTCATAGGATGATCCAAACCATTCATTTGTTGGGACACAACATAGAGAGGCTATATCTCAAAACTCACATCCATAAGATGATCCTAACCATCCGATTTCTAAAGGTTTCTATAATGTGCAACAGCTCTATAGATCAGAGGATTAAGATCATTATCTTTTGGGTATGATGTTCGAGGTACAACCTATATATATGTTGTGGCCCAACAAATGAATGGTTTGGATCATCCAATGAAGTGGTCACACAGTACTTTTTGAAAATTAATGGACTTCACGTGCACCCAACATATAAAATGTCCATCATGCAGTATTATTTTCTTGAGGAATGACAGAATGAAGGGCACCCTTGCAAAAAGCAGCTTCAATGGTGCTCCCATTGGTCAATTTCAGCAAAGCCAAAACCGTTTCCACTTTTTTCTGCACCATCATAAATGTACTGTGCTGAAATTGACAAATGGGGGTGCCCTTTAAGCTGATTTTTCCAAGGGCGCCCATCATTCTATCATTCCTCTATTTTCTTCGATAGTTTTGAGTCTTTGCAAATTATAGTTTTAGTGCATTTGATGTGGCTATTTTAAATTTGAACAATTTTTTTTCATCTAAGCTTCTTATAAAAAGTTCAAAAGTTTTAACTTTCTATCCCTTTCCTCATTTTTGGGCACAACCTATCTATGATAGGGCCAAACAAGAAGGAAAATGATAAATGCACCCCTTTTCATCACTTGGGACACCCAGCAGCAGTGTATCAATGACTACAGAGGGGCTGATGTACTTCACGTTAGAAGGATTAAACAGATTTGATTGACATGTACACTACAGTTGGGTTTCCCATATGATGAAAAGGGGCGCATTTATCATTTCCCAGAAAGAATGGTTTAGATCATTCATTCGTGTGGGCTTTACTATCCTTCTAGGCTGGACAAGCGTAGCATGCCTGTGTTGCGTGCCTAATATAAAAACTTATTTTAAGAAGAGAATAACTAAGCAAACATTATGGTTGGGATTAATGATAACAATCAATTTTAGGGTCCCACACTGGGGGGCATATGCCTACATATTGTGCAATCAATATTGTTGACTTCGCATAACAACAAGAGGAGACCCACGATGAATGGACAACCCATGAACAAGATAATGGAGTACAAAAATCAATCAGTTAGCTTTTTTTGGCGAAGCTCTAAAAGAGAGTTGATGGATGAAGGTGCTTTCTGTGGACCAACAAATATAAATGTGATTGATTACATAGAAGGCGCATGCACTAGGACTAGGCCCATTAAGTGTATGTTAGGAACGAGCCTAACACCCAACTCTTTCTAACATCTTCTTTTTTATAGTACAACTACTCCTTTTCAGTTTACATTATAATGTTCTGACGAGGAATTCTTCGGTGGGGTGCATCCTCATTGTTATTTTCTGATTATCTGATAGAAGTTGTAATAATTCCCAGAAGACACTTGATAGGCAATTTCTCATAAAGCTATACTCAAAACTGAGAACAATACAAAATTGACAGCAATGAATGTGACCTTGCTACTGTTTTGTTTTTGCTCGTACAAGTATTTAGAGAGAAGAAGACGAGATGATACGTTACTCCGAAAGGATTGCTGTGCGTCATTTCAAGGAATAATGGCATTGTGGTCATACACGGAGTGCTCCTATTGAAAAAGGAAAAATTGCCAATGGGGGACATCAAAATACGAGAATTGCCAACGGGAGACACACTTTTGAAAAATTGTTAAAGACCCTCTTTTGAGAGTTTGATATTAGAGACTTGGAAACCCCATCCGTCCCTCTCTAACCATTTTTCGAAAGTGTGTCCCCCGTTGGCAATTCTCGTATTTTATTGTCCTCCATTGGCAATTTTTCCATTGAAAGTCGGGCAAATATACCCTCCAATTTTCAGATTTCTTGTGTTTTGTTCTCCCGTCAACAGAGTACACGTGGAATTTGCAGTTGGATTATATTGACCATTCACACTGTGGGGGCCGCTTCAATTGAAGCAGGCAACAACAAATACTCCTAAGGATTAATTCATCATTTAAAATATATGATACGGGCATTTTCGTAAGAGGATTGGCTGGAGAGAAACGATAAGTATGGAGGTGGTTCTAGCGAAGATAAAACTCCCTCAAGAAACATCAAGAATGCTCTAAATTTAGACAAAAGAAAGAAAATATGGGCCCGTTTGGATACTTCCCATTTTGTATTTGGATTTGGCATTGAGTTTTGAATACAAATTGAATAAATCCGGCAGCTCATGTAGAGTAGAGGGAGACAGAGAGGGAAGAAGGGGGTACTTCCTAGTGGAGGGGAGAGGTTGAGGAGCAAAGAGAGTGAAGGAAACTGTCTGTGGATTTCCAATTTCTTATTTCCACAGCAAATTTAGAAATCTGATTTTTTCCACTGTCCGCTGCTGCATTGAAAATCCAAGAATATGATCCAATACAAATTACAATGGAAAAAGGGCTGCAAATGTGAGAAATCAAAATCAAAATCTTCTCGGCATCCAAACGGGCCCTATAAGAAATCGCAATCCGACCGCCAAATCTCTATAAGGCCACATTTGGATACCAGCAAGATTTTGATTTGGATTTAGTTGATATTTTGAACTAGATCAGGTCCTTAGAATTTCCAAATCAGTTACAACAGTGCAAAAAATTCCGATTTTTAAATCTTTTCTGCGAGACATTATTTGGAAATCAACGTTTGTGGCAACTTCCGTCACTATCACTGCTCCTCGACGTTGCTCCGGCAACAGCGAGGCATCCCTCCCTCCCTCACTCTCTCTCTTTCTCTCCCTCTCTTAAAACATGATCATGAAAATGATTGATGTATTTTGTATCCAAAACTCAAATCCAAATCAAAACACAAATGCATGAGGTATCCAAACGGACCCTAAATAACATTACGCCATCATATCATCTCCTTACTTGCAATCTACTCTCAGCAACAATACGAACTCTTTTTCCAATCCCAATGCTCTTTTCCTCTCTATAGATTTCCTAATATTCGAGTTGAGAAGTATATTTTAATGTGGTGTGATTTCTTTAGTATTTTGTATGGTTTTTAGAGGCAATGTGACATGTCCACTTGTACTTCCTTATTTCTATCAATAAAATTACAGTTGCCGCTCCGGGTTCCTAGATAAATTCCGGCCTAAAAAAAATGCTTACGCTGTAAGAAATCATAAATCCATGTGAGAAAAGAAGGGATGTAAATTTGAGCTTCTGTATTCCAACTAAATCACCCATCTTTGCAAAAAATGGCAACAGATCAGTCTCAAATGGGGAAGAAGTGAGGCCCATCGATCCTTTGCTGACTCTCCATTGACTATGGAAATACCAACATTGCCAATGGATGGCCAATGTAAAATTTAACAATGAACCACATTTGAAATCACATCTTACATTGATGAGTTTAAGAAAAATTGAGCATGCCCATCTACACCAGACCTACTTTACGTGGATGGACCCAATCTATAATACGACATAGGCTTTCAACATAGGCCCTACATACATAGCGGCCATATAGCTTTCCGATTGATTCTTTTTCAAGTCCATTGTAGTGCCTTCTACTTTTTATAGGTAATGAAGAAGATCAGAATTGTTCTCAACAGATCTGTAAGAAGTGTTCCAATTTTTTTTCATCACATCCATTGTCCCTTGAAGTCGAGTCAATCAATTCTGTTCTTCAAAAAAAAAAAAAAAAATCAGTTCCATTTTCCTTTTTTCTGAGGATTCGACTAGAGTGGTCATGACCTAGATCAGACTCATTCTCAACAAATCTATAAGTATTGATTGTTCTTTTTGAGAAAAATATGTGATGGTCTGACCTCACTAACAACAGTACATGCTTTTCCCATTTCCCCATCTCGTGAACTTATTTTTGCAGCCAAATTGTCCCTAGTTTTGACTTGACATGACGTGAATCAATTAATTGAGGCTGAAACGTTGAAACCAAAATTTTGTTTGTTCTTAAAAAAAAATAAAAATAAATAAATAAATAAATCTGTGTATATGTTATTTTATAAAATGGATGTATTTATCGGTCCCAGTTATCTGGTCTGACGGCAAGAAACACGGTGGGCCCATAATGTTTGGGTGAGCCAAACCATTCATTTGATGGGTCCTCACATAGATAGGGTGTGCCTAAAAAATCAACTTCATAGGATCATCCTAACCCTTTAATTTGTGGAGATTAAAAATTGATAGATTTGTGGACCATCTGAATCCGAGAACGCAGACACATTAGCAGGAATCACAGACACATTTTGGATCCATGTTATACAGGATCTGAAATTTTTACTGATCAGATCCAAACAACTAATAAAAACCCGTGGGATAGTCCTAAATCTGATTTTATTAAACTATTTTACGAAAAAAAAAACACTATAAATTTTAGGGAAATGATATCAACGTTGCAATTTTTTTATAATGTCCGCAACACATCTTGTTGTGTAGTATTTAAACGGCTGTTAGAACAATATTACCAGTTCTCAAAAAGCTTTTACAAGCCCTCTCAATACAAAACGATAAGATGCTTTTGCGCATCTTATAAAAACGAGTGGAGTGCTGAAATCATTTCCCAATTGTTATAACTTTAAATATTATTTGAGGGACATTTTAGTAAGAATAAGTCATAATCCAATTTTTGAACTATTCCTACATGGGATTTGCTAAGGTCCATCGCAAAAGGCTTTTCGCAGCTGGTCTATCGTAGTTCAGACCAGCCACCTCGTGAATGGAGTTGTCTCCATTCACGAGGTGGAACGTCTCCATTCACGAGGTGGCTGGTCTGCGTGCAACAGATCAGCCGCGAAAAGCCTTTTGTCGGTGGATGCTAGCAATTCCCTTCTTACATAATCATTCATCATCAATTCCATGAGTTGACGCCCTTTTTTGCTGGCATTATCATTCATCATCAACCCCCCTGAGTTGACGTCCTTTTTTGCTGGCATTCTTGTCTGCATCCACGTTTTCAATATGGGAAAGTTAGAGGCACAGTTAAGAGCAAGGTTTAAAATTTCGGTTTCGGTACCGGTTTCGGACCTTGAAATTTTGAAATTTCAACCGAAACTTTCAAAATCTGGTACAAGAATCGAAACAAATATTTTATTCATTATTAAATTTCGGTGAAATATTAAATTAATTAAAAAAAAACAGATTTTTTTGTTCAAATTTCGGAAAAAGAGAAATTTTCACCGAAATTCCAAAATTTCGGCTGAAATAAATGACCATTTCGGTTTTGGATAGTTTCGGTGTCGGTCTCCACCGAAATCCGAAATTCGAAATTTAAAACCTTGGTTAAGAGTGATGTTTGATCGTTGAGTTAGAGTGACTAACAAATAGGGAGTATGATATGAATGGTCTAGATCATTTGTTTATACAGCTTGATTTGATGGTCCAGCAAAAGAGGACTCGTGGGCCCAAGTGAGAATGGAGTTCTTACTGTGACTGTGCCCACAAAGAGGAAGTGAAGAAGCCTAAAGGGAAAGCTATTGAAATCTCCGGTTGAAATAATGTGGTTTTTTACTCAAGTTTGGGGCTTACGCAATGGTAATAAAGAATATGTATAAAGATGGTGTGTGAGGTTTGAAGGTTGCAATTGAATAATTGATGTATATTGGCTATTTCTAGTAACAACTTACAACAAGAAGATCTGTGTTTTTCTGTTGTATGGGTTTGTCACAACCATGTTTTAATAATGGAATAACTCTCTTGTGAGAGCTTTTTGGGAACTGTAATAAATTTTGAAAGTTCTTTAAGTAATAAAAGACAAGAAGGGATGGTGCAATTATTAAAACATGGTTGTGTTGATATTATTTCCCTTTTATTATTCCAACCAGAAAAAAATGCCGGAGTTGCAACAGAGTGATACGGTTCTATATGGAGGCTATGGTTCTAAGTAGAGGCCTGCCTAGGTATAGGATTAGGATGAGAGAGACCCAGCCGAGAACGGCACAAGCTTAAAGGGCCTAATCTAATGGATGCCATAAGGTACCTAACATTTGGTACTGGAGTAATATCACTTGTAACAAGCGGGAGGGATTAAAAATAAGGGTATGGGACTAGGTGGGACTTTCCCTTGCATAGAACAGGCTTAAAAGACTTAGCCAATCTGAAGTATCATCTAATTGGTACACTTTTTTTCCAATTCACTGTGCCAGTCATCTCAACATTCTGGTCACCGTTATTATTGGGCTATTGTCCATCCACATCCCACCCACACTACATCAACAATCCCAATCACTCCACATTATAAAAGGCTGTAGAGATTTGTGCTCAAATCTGGCAAATAGAAATATTAAAAGAAGCTGGAGGTTTATCTTCTTTTGATTATCTGATAACTATGTATTATTGTATGTAGTACCAACAATGCATTCTTCTTGATAGGTTGGGTTACAACATGTATCTGGTTCTTTGACATGATAAACGAACACCCAGAATCTCATAACCCATGAAACGTCTCAGTAATTCAAGGTTATCTCAGCTGCCCTTAGCAATGAAGAAGCATGCCATCTATAGTAAATTTTCTCCAAAAATGGATCAACAATCTGTATGGAAGGCGTAATTGGCTACAACAAAGTGGGATTTCACCAGAGCAAGTGCCTTGGAGCGAGAGGAAATCTTCTTCTTTACTTCCTTTGGCATCTCGGCATAACTGAAAGACATGTGAACCCCCATATGAGGTTACACAAGCAAAGTCTACTTAGGATGCACAAAGCAATGAAGGCAGGCATACTAGGAATGCACTGAACAATTAAGTTTTACTTACGTTTGTTCGTAGCCATCAGGTTGAAAAAACGGTTCCCATCCGAAATCAGAAGGCCCCCTTGAAGGAACTATACTTCCCTAAAATGCCACACAGGCCCACTAGTCAATACTAAAGCACAGCCCATACATATTCATGAACTTTTTTTTTTTTGAGAAATAATAGGTTTTATTCAAAAAAAACCTACACCTGGAACACATCAATGGGTTGAGGCATCCCACGACATTTCAAACAGTATACAAACCGATATATTAAAAAATACAGCGACTACAAAAGATCCCAACACAAACCCACCTAGCCTTTGAGCATCCCAGCCTCCCTACTCCGAGATTAGGGACCGAAAATAGACATTGCTCCTTTGCACCTTCTTTTGCCTTCGCACCTTGCTCATTAGCTGACCGCTTCCAATTTCCAAGGACCAAGAGCCTGTTCCTTGCCTACACCTCCCTACTCCGAGATTAGGGACCGAAAATAGACATTGCTCCTTTGCACCTTCTTTTGCCTTCACACCTTGCTCATTAGCTGACCGCTTCCAATTTCCAAGGACCAAGAGCCTGTTCCTTGCCTACACCAACGCATTGGCAGAATCCCCTTCAATGATTAATGGCCAGGACATGGATCACAACACCATCTCAATTCTCGAAGGAGAGCTTCTGCTTCCGCCTCATTATAATAGTGCATCCTAACTGGTCCCAAAAAAGGATAATATAATACATCAATTATTATCTTGGAAAACACACCCAAATACTCGTTTGGCCTGGATTTACTTTAGAGCTGACCTGATATTGGGACCCAAGGAGGCAACGAAGGTAAGAGAGATTATTAATCTTGCTATCCTTGAGATTTCTCAAGAGCAAAACGCTCCAAACAACCACACCACTCCTCCCCCAACTCCCTCTTCTTTTCATATAGCCACACACTATGGCCCCTCTATCAGTTGCTAGAAGATATAGGTTCAAGAATGCATGGCACAATCTAATCAAAGGTCTACCCAAAACTGAGCTCTCTTCTTGGTTGCCACTCTAAATTTAATTATCGGTCCTTACAAGGGTCTAGACACAATTTTTTTTTCAAAAATAGTCTAGACACATAAATAGATTTCTAAGCTCCCGAATCTTTACCTAATAATGTGATCTTAATCTCCCAATCCCCTCAACCTCTCCCATATTCGTCCCTATTAATTGTATGTCATAATGCATCCTTTCTCCCCAATGAGGCAAAGTCATTGGCCCAAAAGAGTTTTATTCCTCACTCTTAGTCTGTCAATGCCTCCATACTCTTTCAATCTGCACGCCTGAGGCCCAGCTCATGAGGTGTTTCAACTTTGTATTTACCTCCCTACCTTCCCAAAGGAAATCTCATTGAAGTTGCTTTGATTCTTTTCGACATCTTTATCGGTATTTTATATAGAGACATAAGATAAACCACCGGCTGCCAGGTAAGGGCGACTCTAAGCCCAATGGATAGATAATTGTTCTTTCACATGGCCAGTTTCCTATCAACTCTTTCTACCACAGGGTCCCATAATTTCTCTTTCACATGGCCAATTTCCTTTCAACTCTTTCTACCACAGGACCCCAAAATGAAGCTTTTGAAATTCCATAACCCAGTGGTAACCCAAGGTAAGTTATGGGCACTTCTTCTTTTCTACAACCGAGAGCAAGAGCATGCTTATCCACCTCTTCAACCTGCATATCCATCCCTGCTATCGACCTCTTGGAGAGATTAATCTTCAACCAAATGCCATTTCAAACCATCTAAAGATCCTTTTAAGGTTTCTTGTGTACTCCAAATCCACTTGAAGAAAAATAAGTGCAGGGCATTTCTACTAGACTCCAATCCTATGATAAAACCCCTATCTTTCGCCTTGGATACAAGAAGACTTAACTCTTCCGCCACCATGATGAACAAATAAGGAGATGGGATCACCTTGTCTGATGCCTCTGGAGCTACCAAAAAAACATGCTAGAGACCCATTAACCATAATGGAGAAAGTTCAATGTTTCCTATTTCCTAATGTCTCCTATTTCCTAATGAATAGGGATCAGCCCTCTCTTATTTCCTAATGTTTCCTAATCAATCTTCAAGAAAAAAAACAGAAAACAAGTGACATCTGGACACGTGTGTGCGCTCGCGTGCGTGTGTGTGTGTGTGTGTTTTCTAAAGATTACAAAGCCTTAGGCCCTATTCATTTTAGATTTTGACAACAGATTGTGGTCCAAACCCGATTATTGGACTCACAATCAGTTGTCAAAATCTAAAACGAACAGGCCTTAAAAGGAAAGAAAACAGTCCTCTTTCCACCCAACTCTCGTGAGTTCACGTTCAGGTGTTCTCTTCTTGGGGAAGTCTCCTGAGGTTGGGGGGCTCCCCTTTTTGCTAAAGACCATTGTCAACCTAAGATAATGCTTAGCTTAATTAGGAGACGGGGTTGTTGCTGCTCCACCGTTTTCTAAGTAGCTAAAGTTATATATAAAGGAGTCCTCTAGCACTCTTGCATCTTGCCACCTCATCTCCAACTAGTTGGTTCGAGAGTTTAAATCCTGATGACACTAACCCAAAACAAGAACTACTGTAGGGACAGTCCACCCAATTTCTTGTACCTCCCTGCCATGTCATTGGCCAATCAAAAGCTTGCTAGCCATGACATCTTGGCTTGTTAGTAACTTAGTCACCAACAGCTGCTTTGTTCAGTGTGCCAAAAACCGGTCACATACGCTTGGCTAAAAAGACACCTGGTACCTTGTGATTATCATCACACTCCTGCCATGTCATCCCCCTATCAGCAAAACATGCCCCATCAGCGTGGCGATTGCAGTTTTGCCGCCACTTTTGACACCTAAAATCGGGCCCACTCTTAGCCACAATCTACCTTAATCACTCGGATGTGTCCTCAATCGTACTCAAGAATGTGTATCTGAAATAGAAAAAAAATCTGTACCTGAGATTTTCCGATAAATATTATTGGTTGTACGTCAAGGTCCAAGGGCAAGAGAATAAATACACAATGCGTAAGCCGATTTGTCCTCATAAGCCTTCAAGATATTGTTCAGACCTGCAACGGAAAGCAGAAAGAGAGGAAGAATGTTAAACAGAAAAAAAAAAAAACAGAAAACAAAGTGTGCAAACTACAACCTTCATGACCAATCTTCTGAACAAACCACTTGCTGGTTTATAATGTTTCCAGATCAATCATGGAATTAGAAACAGAAAAAACAACAGGAATCTCAGGGTCCATGCTAACAAATATCTGAAAATGATCAGGGGAGAAAAATGGAATCAAAATATATAAAGAGAACAAAATTTCACCTGAAAATGACAAGAAAGGAGGACTAAAACTTACATGTAAGGTCCTGCAATCAAGTATGATGTTAGAGGAAGATAAACAGGAAGAGAAGAGAGAATGCAGATACCTGGGAGAGCCATAAGGGCATTAAAACAAAGGCAAGTGTCCTCAACGAGCACAGGTCCATTTACCTTTCAAGAGAAAACTAAAAGTGAATGCACAAATTTTTGAAGCACGGCAGACAGTTATAACATATGGGATATTCTACTATTACACTATTCTGGTTTAGTTTTTTTGGTACTCCAAATCTGATGTTACATAGAAATACCTTCTTTGCAGCCAAACGAGCCTTTTCTTTGGAAATCTCTCCGGGCTCTCCTTACAGTTCTGGCACTGGAACAAACATTATACTTAAAGAAAATGGTTAAAATAAGTAATATGCCACCGGGCTCAGAAAAAAAAATGCTAGTGTTAGAAGTTCGATTAATATATACACCTTGCCTATAAAAGAAAAAAAATGAATGAGGCTTAGACAGCACAGGGAAGTGTAGATAGAAATAAGGTTAAATTGAAAGAAGGTGAAACTGAAAAAGCATTCCACAGGGCTGCTTTTCAGAGAAGAAGAAAAAAGAAAAAGAGCATTCTCTCGTCAGAAAGAATAGCTCCATTTGTGTTCTAAAGATTGTTCTATCTACCCAAAATCAAGGCAAAATATTTTAAGCTTGACACATTTCTCTTCCCTTTCCTCATTGACCAACCTAGATGTGATTTTTAAAAGCAATGGCAAGTTTGGCAATCTTTTTTGGCCCATAAGGGAGTTAACATGAGCTCATAATGTTAAGGAAGGCTTTATTCTGTAGAATGATATCAAAATGGCATAACAAATGGCAGGATTTTAAACTCATGAGGTTGATGACTTTCTAATAGAATGGACTATGGAATAAGCATAACTGAACAGGTATCTCTTCATTTTCCTGATAAGTTACTGGGGACTGGGAGGTTCTTCTTTCCCTGCCTCCTCTCATCACCTTGTCATGGGATTTTCTCGGGCCTTGTTACTAGATCTGCTATGCAAATTTCTGCCTAAGTTTGATGTGTTGATAATGCATACTCAACAGTCAAATCAATTATATTTATTTAGTAATTTACTAGATAAGCAAGGAAAACATTCAAAAAGGAAGGGTGATGTCAGAAGCCTAGGGGAGGAGACTCCGACCCTAAAAGGAAAGGGAACAATACAAGAAAGGAGAGATATCAAAGAGGACACACTCAAGTTACAAAACTATATTTTGTCAAACCAGATTCATCATCCATAAGGAATCAAGTTATGTATCAGTGCCTTTTTATCTTATGTCTTGTTCATTTTTAACTAGAAAATGATAGGTGTACCCTAAGGGTGCATTTGAATTGCCGGAATCGGGAATCAATATCAGCATCACAATCCAATGCTATTCCAATTCCCCCTTGTAAACAGAATAATGATTCCAATTCTAGTGTTTGAGTTAGAACTGGCAAACGGGTGGGTCGGGCCGGGTCAACCCGCGGGTGCGGGTCCACGGGTCGGGTGAGAAAATGACCCGCATTTTTGCAGGTCAAAATTTACGTGACCCGCTCGGCCCTCGGGTGGGCCGGGTCAACCCGCGGGTCACCCGCAAATATGCCACAAATATGGGATTGTAATAATTATTTTGATTTGACAGCCTCTATTTTCCCGTAATTGTCATAACCTCCGATATGTGATTTGGTATTTTTTTCGTAATTTTAAAATTTTATAACCCTTTCTAGGTAATTTTTCATTCAAAACTTTATAATTTAGCTAATTTACTTTTTGTGGTGTAATGATTACTTTTTTACATTTTCTAGGAACATTTTAGCAACATTTGGATGCGCGCATCTTTGCATACACAAAGGCCACTTGCCGAGAAATTGCCAAAGGAGAAGCTTGATAGCAAATTCTAATAAAATAAAAACCACATTTAAATGTTATCAACACTACTGGGCACTCTCACTTTATGTATGGCCCACACCATAGGATGATCCAAACCGTCCATTAGTTGGGCCATAGCCTAAATAGGTTATGCTCCAAAAATCATTTCCATAGGATGATCATATCCCTCCAATCTGAATGTTAGAGGGTTGATCCTAACCCTCTATAGATCGGAGGGTTAGAATCAACCGATGGAAATAATTTTGGGGCATAACCTATTTAGGGTATGGCCCATCTAATGGACGGTTTGGAACTTTGGATAATCCTACGGTGCAGGACATACCGTACTTTTTATAAAGTGAGGAGTTACTCATAAAAAACAAACAGCAGTGATGATAACATTCTCAAAAAGATAAAAAAAATACTGTAAAAATGCGGGGTGCCCGCGGGTTGACCCGACCCGACCCATGTTTTTGCGGGTTGGGTCACCCGCGGGTTGGTTTTTGACGGGTCACGGAAACTTAGACCCGTGCCCGCAAATTTGCGGGTGGGCCGGGTCGACCCGCGGGCACGGGTCACTTTTGCCAGGTCTAGTTTGAGTAAACACTGAAATTCATCAAGGGAATCAATCGTGATTCCAATTCTGGCGTTTGGTACCGTTCAGGCCAACATTGGAATGGAATCAAATTTTCAATAATTTTTTCATATCATAATAAGATTTTTTTTTTTACTAAAATGTAAAACCATATATATATATATATATATATATATATATATATATATATATATATATTAGTGAGACATTGACACCATAGAAATGTCATTGCTAAGATAACATTAAAAAAACAATACGTCTGCTAAATCATTAGAGAAGAAACAACAAAAGTTATTCAAAGAAATAAAGGACGTAACTACCAAACTAGCATCCAACTAAATTATAATATGCTAATAATCTATAATATCAACCAAAATATCATCCACCACATCGTGGATACAACTAATTAAAATTCATAATCGCAAACATCATATGGACCCACTCCACTCTTCAACTTCTGAAAGGCTGAAAAAGATATCAGTCTTTTTTGGATCACTACCGATCATAGTTGCTGCCCAAAGTTGATCCCTCAGACTAAGATTGGGTATGTTTGTCAACTCAACATAGATACTTTCCTTCTTTTGCGCCGCATCATGCTCATGACCAAGGCAATTAACCAACTGGCCAATCCTCATATTTGTTTTTTTTTTATGGTAAGATATCATTAATAATGTAGCAAACATACAAATAGAGCAAAGCCGACTCAGAAAATCGACAAAGAGAAAAAAAACATAGGAAAAAACAAAAGTTATACAAGAGGGGCCATTAAAGGGGAAGAAAGCAAACAACTCTAATTCCTGCCTCCCCACACCTCCTCTAGCAAGACCGTCCGACTCAGCATTGGTAGACCTCTTAACATGCAGAAATGACACATCAACGCCACCAATCCGATCTCTAATCTCATCCATCCACCCAGAAAATCTCAAGGGCAGAACTATTTCCCTTTAACCACCCTATGACATTAGGGAGTCGCCCTTCACTATCACCTTAGCCAAATCCAGAGACTGAGCTAATCTAATACCCTGAAGAGCCGCTCTTATCTCTGCTTCGTTAGAATCCGCTACAACAATCGGTCCAGGAAAAACCCAGAGGGATCTAGCCCAGGAGATGGTTAGCGCAATAACCATAGTGGAAACATAATGCGGACTTTTTCCCACACCGTTAAATATTCTGGCATTTCTTTCTTTCCATAACGACCAGAGCATACCACGCTCCAACCATGCCACTCCTCATATTTGTTTCCGTACACAAAATCCTAATGTCTTTACCAATTCCATAAAGCATGCATCAAAGTTGCCAATGTCTTGGCTTCTCTTTCGACGAGTTTGCTTGGAACAGTAAGTGTAATACATCGATATCATCTAGTCCACCATCTTGCACATGCTCATGATCATTATTTTCATCTCTATTGTCCATGGCCTCCACTATATCATCCAGAGATCACTCACCATTAGCTCTATCCTTTTCGAAAAAAACGAGCAAGATCTTCAAAGTAGGGAAACGACTTGTTTCTTAGTCCCTTTTCATCTGAATGACTTTGAAATGTTATAAAAGGTAGTTAAACATACTTGAACAAATAAATTATTCTCAACTCAACTCAACTAAGCCTTTGTTCCAAACCAGTTAAACAAATATATTATAAATCAACAAAAATAAATAAGTGTAATTACCTTCGGCTTCAGCCAATCATTCCATGTGTCATCATTGTCGCACATCGCACACTTCAAGTTATCATTCCATCCAAAACCACTAGTCTTAATCATGTCGCTTATAGCATTATATTATTTCTTTAGTGTCTTCAATCGCGACTCAATGTGTTGATTTGCCATCAAACCATACCCTGAAAAATTATTTTCCATTATATTATCTATAACAGATGTGTATCTAGTCTTAAAAGTAACATTGTTAGCTTTCCAACCTATATTGCATAGTTCACTCAATGGATTAACCAACATAATGTCGTCTAGCATGCCCCGTGCTTATTTTTTTCTCGTCCTATTGATTGTTCAAATGATTGACTGTCCATGTCTGAAAAGAATAGGTTCATCCAAGCATTTTATCAATCTAATAGGTAGATGTTAAAGAACAAGAATATTTAATCCATGGAGGATGAACAATAGTAACATTTAAACATACGAGCAGAATAACAAAAAAAAAAGCATGTCCCATAAATAATAGATAAACAATGTAAGTTCTCCACATTGGTCCACACATAATAATAGAAGCTCCAAAAAAAAAAGCAAACACATCAAAAAAAAAGTTCAGACAGATACATTTTCAATACTTCATTCTCGATTCCAACTCGCCCTCCACTCATTTTACATATGCACTGTTAGGTTGCCCCTCCATGCTCTCCACTCATTCAATGTTTCAATATTAGTTATTCAATTTTCTTATGATTTTTCGCGTTCGTCAAGCTCCGCATTCACCTCTATTAATAATGCATGTTCTAAAGACATCTCCCTTCGTGTCAAATTATAGAGCGGACAACAAGTCATAATGATTCGACACTAAGTCTTTATTGGTTAGAAAGATTAAGTTCTCAATATTGTCCATCATTTTTTTTTAAAGTCTTAAAGATCTCTATCATATTCCAAACACAGGAATGCTTCATATTGAAAAATTCTTCATTATTAGCTAGCGTAGCTCCATCTCTCCAAAAGTTGAGGTGATATCGTTGCCCTCAATTAGAAGTATGAAAACCTCAACCATTCGTATACCCAACATCGACAAGATAGTAATAACCTAAATAATTAAAATAATAAACTTACTAAAACAAATATAGATAATAAACATTATTGAAATAAATTATAAAATTAAAAAGTAGTTTACCACATGGGATTTTCAAGCCATTTCTTCTACTCACAGAATCTTGAAGAAATCAAGAATTGGTAGCCGACCCCTCCCAACCCGACAACACATAAATAAATTGCAAATCTTGGGAACAAACTCCCAACACACGAAGAGATGGAGCTGCGCCATCTAATCATGAAGAACTTTTCAATATGAAGCATTCTTGTGCTCGAAATATGATAGAGAAATGTTTCGGACTTTTAAAAAAATGATGGGCAATCTTAAGAAGTCTATCTTTCTACCCAATAAGGACTCAGTGTCGAACCATTATGGCTTGTTGTCTACTCCATAATTTGATATGAAGAGCTATACCTGTAGAACGTGTATTATTAACAAAGGTAGATGCAGAGCTTCACGAACGCAAAGAATTACAAGGAGATCGAATAACTAATATTGAAACATCGAATGAATGGAGTGCATGGAGGAATGACCTAGCAATGCAGATGTACAATGAGTGCGCAATGACTGGAGGGCGTGTAGGAATCGAGAATGAAATAGTTGACGAATGTTGTGTTTGTTTGAACTTTTTTTTGGATGTGTTTGCTTCTTTGGATCTATTATTGACATGTGTGTACCAATGACGAGAACTAGCAATGTTTATCTAATATGAAGGGACATATTGTTATTTTGTTATTCTGCACATATATTTGAATGTTACTATTATTTATCCTCCACGGATTAAATTGGATAGTTATTTTGCCTTTACATATTGGATAGTTACAATGCTTGCATGAACCTATTCTTTTAAGAAATGGAAAGTCAATCATTTGAACAGCCAGGAAGACGAGGAAAAAAAATCCATGTCTAGCATGCCAATGAGAACATTGCATTGGTTATTACATTCCATGAACTATGAGATATAGGTTTGACAGCTGACAATGGCACTTTTAAGACTAGATACACGTCTGTTATAGAGAAGATAATAGAAACTAGGTTTCGAGAGTGATTTGAAGAAAAATCAACACCTTGAGTCGCAGTTGAAGACCTTAAAGAAACAATATAATGCTATAAGTGACATGCTTAAGACTAATGGTTTTGGATGGAATAAAATCTTGAAGTGTGCACTGTGATAAGGATGACATAGGGAATGATTGACTAAAGGTAATTACACCTTTATTTATTTTATATGATTAATAATTTGTTGTTCAGGTATATTTAACTACTTTTTATGGCATTGCAGAGTATCCAGATACAAAGGGACTAAGGAACAAGTCGTTCCCAAACTTTGAAGAACTTGCTCGTGTTTCGAAAATGATAGAGCTAATGGTGACAGATCTCAGGCACCGAGAAATACGGTGGAGGCTATAGACAATGGAAATGAAAATAATGGCCATGAGCATGTTCAAGATGGTAAACTAGATGATATCAATGTATTTATTACTCAAATACCTAGAGACATGCATACTAGTTCAAAAGGTTCAAGCAAGCTCGTCGAAAGAGACGCCGAGATATTGACAACTTTGATGCAGGCTTTGTGGAATTGACAAGGATAGTGAGGACTTTATATGCGGAAACAAATATGAGGATTGACAAGTTGGCTAATTGCCTTAGCCATGAGCACGATGCGGCGCAATTGAGGAAAGGTATCCACTGTGAGTTGATAAACATACCCAATTTTAGTATAAGGGATCAACTTTGGGCAACAGCTATGGTCGATAGTGATTCAAAAAAGACTGACATCTTATTCAGCATTTTAGAAGTTGCAAATGCAGAGTTGGTCCATATGATGCTTGCTAAAGAAATATAGATTATGAAATTTAATAATTTGTATTCACAATGTAGGGGATGTTATTTTGGTTAGTATAATAGTTTTTGAAATATTATAATTTAGTTGGATGCTAGTTTGGTAGTATGTCCTTTATTTTTCTTAATAACTTTTGTTGTTTTTTCTTTAACGATTCTAGCAGACATAGTTTTTATTGTTATCTTAGCAATGATATATATATATATATATATATATATATATATATATATATATATATATATATATGTGGTTTCAATGTCTTAGTAATATATATGGTTTTACATTTCAGTAAGTCTTATTGATTGGGATTTGGGATGGTATGAAAATTTTATTGAATATTTGATTCCAGTCCAACGTTGGTCTGGATGGTACCAAACGTTAGAATCGGAATTACGATTGATTCCCTTAATGAATTCTTGTGCTTACACAAACACTAGAATTGGAATCGTTATTTTGTTTACAGGAAGAATTGGAATAGGATTGGAATGCGATAACGATAACGATAATGATAACGATTCCCAATAACGACAATCCAAACCCATAGTAACAATTCCTCCGTAAACAAACATGGTGCCGCACGCATAAAGTTCATTGGTTCCTCGATATCAAGAAGTATGGCTTAAGGTTTGAGCTTATTAGGTAGATTGCTTGGAGACAGGATGTACTTTTGGTATATCCTGCAAGCCCTCACTTCTAAGAGTGCCCGACACCGGGTGACAATTTGACTCACCACAGCTTCTTTTACAGGCCGATGGGAGGCACGAGGCATGCATGGAGAAGTAGAGAGCCTTCTATAAGTCTACAAGTCTAGAGTTTTGTAGAAGTTTCTTAGAGGTCTAGAACTTTCTAGAAGAAGAAGGGCGGCCCAGTACACAAGGCTACCGCCATTGTGGGGTCTGGGGAGGGCTAGACATCTCTAAAATTATGTAAAGAATTCTAGAAACTTCTATAATTTTGTATAAGAGTAGAGCACTCTAGAAGTAGAGGCATGTAAATATTCTAGAAGATGACTAGGTATTTTTTAAAGAATGTACTTGGAATATTGATAGAATACTCTTAAAAGGGAGTGTGAGTAAAAAGGTCTAGAAAGTTCCCCTCGATGCCTAAAAAGAGGGAAAGGCCCTCATTTGTGAATGACCTAAGAAAGTTGTAAGCATTCTTCAAGTAATAGAAGCTCTTTTTCTGAACTTTGTGTGTGTTCTCTTAGTGTAAGTGTTGAATTGATTGGGTAGAAGGCTGACTTGTGCTAAGCTATGGGGTACAAAATGCAAGTACTGCATGGTTTTAGCTAACAAAATTGCTAGGCCCGTGACACCAAGCTATGTTCTCTTGCCGTTCTCTATGGATCATGTTCCATTCAATTAATTTGTTGTTCACACTTCCCCAAAACCATAAGCAAACAATATAGGTGATTTTATCTTGCGACTAATTTACATTGGCAATTCAAGGATGCCAAACTTGTCAAAGCTTCTATGGATATTAATCAAAGACAACTCTCTAATTGCATATAAGCTCCTATTTGAATTGGAAGTCCCTCTATAGTCTCTACACAACCGTATATTATATAAAGGTTGCAATTCAGAGCTTCTTTTTTTTTTTTTAAGATGGCAATTCAGAGCATTTTAAAATTGCTATAATGAGAAAATGGTAATGTTACAGTTTGCATTGGTGTTGTAGAGACCCAATTGTTGTATTATAAGCTACTTATGTTTTTCGAAATTGGAGCACAATTTGCAAGTCCAAAGGCAAATTAGAACACCCAAAAAACTTCTACAGTTAGTTCTTGGAGGCAAACCCAGAAACACACACAGATAAAGAAGAAATTGTAGATGAATAGCATGATGGCATGCAGAGTAAGAGCAGACTCAATTGTGAGTCCAAAACTGTTCAAACTAAACGTAATTTTGAGTCCAATAATCAGTTTTGGACTCACAATTGGTTCTGAAAATCCAAAACAGACAGGGCCAAAAGAACACCCATGATTAACTTTTTCAGTTTATTTCAATATTCAATAGCCAGATTGCTATCTCTAAGCAGATTATGAGATAAACACGATAACGAAATGGCTGCAAGCATTATAAGAAACGGAATAGTAGAACCGATTAAAACCCACAAGGATATATATATATATATATATATATATATATATATATATAGAGAGAGAGAGAGAGAGAGAGAGAGAGAGAGAGAGAGAGAGAGAGATGAGATTGCAAGAGAAAAGGAAGAAAAGAGTGGTGGACTTACACTCGAGTTTGAGAGATTGGAAGGGGATTGAGTGGCCTAATATGGCTCCAACTTCCTCCAGCTTCTTAGCGTTTCCGGTCAAGACAGAAACAAACCAGATGCCATTTTCTCAAATCAAATCAAATAAGCGGAGGAAAATGAAACAGGATGAAACCTTTTGGTGCTTCTTTCATGCCCACGATCAAAAGATAAAAGGTCAGAACAAAAGTGTAAATATTAGGGCACTAACAAGCTTGTTTAACCCAAAAAAAACTAGGTTTTGGCTTCTGAGAAAAGAAAGTAACACCGGGATGTCTGCGTTTGGAACGCTGGAATCAGAAATCGTAATCGGCTTTTTATTCGGATTCCTATATTACGATTTCCCTGTAAATGGTGGCCTGGTGGGTAAAAATTAGTGTACTGATATTGGCACTGTTTTGATAATTGCACACTCAGTTTGTCTTTTCACTTTTAATTACTAGGGCCATGATAATGTAGGTCGCTTTTTGGGGATACACAAAATCAATGGTCTTGATCATATGTGGGAGCAAAGATTATAATCATTAATATCGTGTCTTTAACAATTATCATTTAGATAGTAAGCTCTTAATAAATTTAGGGCGTCTATGAATGCTATTAAAATTAGGAGATCTTACGTGACGTGCGGTTGAAGTTGAGTATTTTTTAGAAATTATAGTGGGGCCCACTTCTTAGGATGATCCAAACCATTCATTTGATGAGCCACCACGAAAATAGTCCGTACCCGACTGTACTTTTTTTACTTTTTGGTATTTTTCCTTTAAAAATGAATGTTCTTCGAGGACAATACTTGCACCTCGACGTTATGTCTTGAAATATTTATAATTGAACCCACGTTTGGATACCCACAAGATTTAAATTTGGATTTAGTTGATATTTTGATCTGGATCAGATCCTTAGATTTTTAAATCAGCTATAATAGTACAAAAATTCAGATTTTCAAATCTGTTATGCGAGACGTTATTTGGAAATCAATGTGTGGCAACTTCCTTTCCCATTGCTGCTCCTCGACGTTGCTCCCGCGGCAGCGATCCCTCCCTCCCTCCCTCTCTCCCTCTCTTAAAACATGATATGAAGAAGATTGATGTATTTTGTATCCAAATCAAATTAAAATACAAATGCATGAGGTATCCGGGGTCCGTTTGGTTGTTGGAATTTTTTTGGTTCTTGGGATTTTTGTGGAACAAAAAACTTCCTGGGAGATTGGTGGGGAAAAAAAACTCCCTAGAAGTATCCCAGTAAAATAAAAATCCCATGTTTGGTTGATCAGACTATGGTGGGAAAAAAATGTTTTGTTTGGTTGCTTGAACTGTTGGGAAGAAAAAAAATTATTTTGGTTCCTGTGAGTATTTTTTTCCTCTTCCTAGGGTTTCGTGCAGCGTTATTTTGGTTCATGAAATTATTTTGGGCCCATCAACCAAACGTGAGTTTTCTACCAAAAATCCACAAAAGTCCCAAGAATAAAAAAAAATCCAACAACCAAACGTAGTAAAGTGTCCAGTAGGGATGTCTTGTAGTAAAAACTAACGAGTCCGACAATTTGGTGATGGTGATCGACACCATTCATCGCTTGGCCATACAGTAGTTATAGGCCAAACATCTCATGCACTGGACGATGTCTAACCTCTCTCTGATTCAAATCAGGTTGGTTTTTCTCAAGCCTAACCCACCCCAACCCGAGAAAGGCCAACTCAACCTTAGCCAATATTGGGCTAAACAGTTAAACCCGTTGAAGTCCGGTTGGGCCCCATCCAAGTTGCACCCCTGCAAGAACCCGCTTTGGTTTTGCGCGAATAACTACGATGAGAGGTTAAATTGTTTAGGTAAATTATATAGTTATTGGCTTCCAAAGCAATCTTATTGTCTCATTCACTTATAAGATATACTTAAAATAAGCTTATTTGCAAATAAGAATAGTTTTAGCATACGCCCTACTTGAAACAAACTTCTTTTGGCCCTCTAGTTTTTGTCTTATTTCCCAACTCTATTCCAGCTACAATGGAGTTGTGATTCACTGGTTATTCTGGTTGCTCACAAATCTCTATTCTCAGTTTCTCACCATCACTAAAATTTATGAGACGGAGGCATACATTCTGATTAGGGATGTATTCTATGGCTATGACCATAAGACAACACGGCATAATCATGATCCTCCACCATATGCAAGTCCCATCCTTAAGATCAATAAGGAACAAAATTTATTAGTATATAATATCTTGACGCATTATTAATCAAGGTTTTAGTGTCATCCACTTTGGTGAGATTGTCGGTAATTTCAGTAGCCAGTGGTTGCCCACATTAATGACAGAACATTTGAAACTTTGAAATTTAATCGGCGGATGTGACTAATATTTTTTCGATATATTGGGTTTGTTGGTCCATAAACTTTTGACTGATAAAACTTCTCTATATCTTCTTAACGATGATGGTTGAGATAAACCGTGCTGTATCAGCCAAAATCTTGGACGAAATAAAAATAATCATGTAATTGTGAGCATGATTTTAAATTTCTTCAAATTCTTCTTCAAATTTTCTACGTCTACTTCCCCACCGAAACAAAATCTCAATTAATTCCCTTGGTACCATTTGGATGCAGAGAAAATTTTGATTTGGATTTCTCACATTTGTAGCTCATGTTGCATTGTAATTTGGATCAGGTCAAATTGTTAGATTTCCAATTCAGCAGCTGACAGTGAAAAAAATCAGATTTCCAATATATGAAGTGGAAATAAGTAATGGGAAATCCTGGCAATATCTATTCATTTTGTATTCAAAACTCAATTCCAAATCCAAATACAAGATATGAGGCATCCAAACGGGCTTCAATCAAAATTCCAAAAAATTTAAACCTTGAGGTGAGGCATGTTGTAATTACACTATTTGTTGTAAACCAATAATAGAATTGGAATGTATAGAAGAATTGTTAGTGAAATAATCAAATACTGAAGTGAGGTACGGTTTACCGAATCTCCTTAAAGCAATTTGTTCCTGCCTATGGTGCCCGCAGATAATGAACAATGCTTCCCAAGATACAACACTTCCAACCAGGCTTGATTAGCACTATCAAACTTGGGCGCGATCGAAATTTACTTGGATCAACACATTCAGAGAAAACACTTGGAAAATTTGATTTGATATCAACAGGATGATCAAAAGATAGTTTTCTTTCAGAGAACAACTCTTTCTGCAGAAGAAAAATTGTGTCTTGGATGATAAATTCGTTTGCTATTTATAGAAAACGAATGGACATGTATTTTCACCAAAAAATTAAATGGAGAATTTGTAACTTTCAGGAAATAAATAGAGAATTTATAACGTCATGAAATGAATGAAGAATTTGTAACTTGGACACGAGCCATTAAATCATTTTAAGTTACAACAATATATTTTAAATTACAAATGAAATAATGGACATGAACCATTAAACCATTTTAGGTTACAACGAGGCATGGGTCCAATAAAATTCCAAAAAATTTAAACCTTGAGGCGAGGCATGGGCCCCATATTTCCACTAATAGCACTGCGAAAAAAGTATCAAAGCGCCACTTGAAAAAATAGTCAGGCGGACTACCGTTCTTTTCTCGTAACGACTCTCTCCATGTGATGTAACGAAAACAAGAGGCTGACCTCGCTTGCTCTGCAATGCCTCCCACCCGCATGGGGCTATCAGACAAAAAGCCATGAAAATAGAGATTCTTCGGCCGGCTTTTTCGCTTCTCTCTACCAAATTTCTATACAACAACAATATAACTAGGGCGCTGATATTCCCCCCCCCACCCCCCCAACTGAACGGATAAATCCCCCCTTTAACGGTTTCTGTGAGAGTTGTTCACTGCTTGAGGATAAATTCACCCCCTTTAACGTTTTTCATTCCCTTCAAAATCTAACAGATAACGTTGGGTGGGGAGGGCTAGGAGGGGGGATTTTATCCATCAGAGGGGGGGAATATCATTTCCCTATACAGAGATTTCAGGCAATAAACTTCCCCCTTCCCATTTCATCTCCTGTTTCTCACCTTTCATGGCTTCCCACCTGTCCCTCCTCCAACTCCCTTCTATCCCCACCCAATCCCTCCAAACCAAATTCCATCTCTCGGTCTTAAAACCCACCACTATCTCTTTTTCTCCTGCCAGATTAAAGAGTAAGAAGATGAACCCTCACTTCTCTTTCCTTTGTTGTTTGTTCTTGTTTCTTTTCACTTATACTGTTCATCTGTTCTCTGGTAATTATTTTCAGGCTCTCGGTACTTTCCTATTTCCTGCTCCTCTTCAAACGGTCGTGAACCGGATTCGACCGGGGACGCCGTGAAGGACGTTGAAAGATTGCTTGAAGAGAAAAGAAGGCAAGAGATGGCCGCACGAATTGCTTCCGGGGAATTCACCGTCGAGCGAACTGGGTATTTGTTTTTTTTTAGGTCTCTGTTTTGTTTTTTAGGCCTTAAGACAAATAAACAAAGAAAAAAGATAGAAAAAGAGAGGGGAAGGGTTGATTCGAGACAACACCTAGAGGTTCAATTCGAGAGAAACCATGACTCTTCTAAACAAAGTTTTTTGTTGTTGTTGTTGGCAAATTCTTTATATTTCCATTGTAATACAACTATTTAAATACAAGAACAAAGGTATGTGTACTGCACATCACCAATTCATTTGCTCACTTACAAGACACATCATCATCAACAACTAACACTTACTACCCCTAAAGCACATAAGCCATAAACACGTAATAGCTACATTAGAACTACCTAGGGCTGCAACAGGGTCGCGTTGGGTCCTGTTTTTCAAATTCCTAGCCCAACCCTGGATCCCATTATCTCGGGCTTGACCCGCCCTGACCCTCAGTCAGGGCCGAAAAACCTCAACCCATTGCCCGCCCTATAGGGCTCAGTGCTGGCCCTGGCCCGCCCTGATTGGCCCTGATTGGGCAGGGCCGGGCCGGGCCGGCCCTAATTGACCCTAGTGCAAATACCTGTTAAGAGTGCCAAAAATAAAGCAACCACTTATCATATAGAACAAAATGATCAATAAACAGAGAAAGGGAACAAAATAAGACAATATGAATTCAACAACATGACGGGCAACAGAGACAATTAATAATAATAATCTAAAGAAACATCAATCCTAGAAAACGTTAGCAAAAGAAACATGCACAGATGATTCAATTCTATAATAGAAATCTTAGGGTCGGGCTGGGTCACGTACCCGAGGCATTAACCTAGAACCCGACCTGACCTGAGTCAGGGTCTAAAAAAATGAACCATGACCTGCCCTCAGGGTTGGAAAATCCAGCCCTGACCCTGTTCGGGGTCAGGGCGGGTCAGGGCTGACAGGGCCAAACTTGCACCCCTACAACTACCCCATAAGCACCATAATAATATGCACATAAGATGACTCTTTTCATCTATATGGGAATTCATATGAGTTGAATTTGAATTGGTTATGGAATTTTTATTTATTTTTGTTTTGTTTTCTGGTAAAGTTTTATAGGTCAATTGAGAAAAGGCCTGACAGATTTGGGTGTTCCTGGAGAGTTCCTTGAGTTCCTGTCAAAATGGAACAAAACCCGCGAAGAACATCTGAAAATTCCAACGGCTAAAGGAGCGATCCGTGCTCTTAGGGGCCAGGCCTTCTTCCTTCCTTTATACGAGCTTTTCATCACTTATGGGGGATTGTTCAGGTTGACATTTGGTCCCAAGGTCGACTTTCTCATTGCCCAAAATAGATGTTTCTTCTCCTCATTTTACTATGTGCAATTTTGTTTCAAGAGTAACTAAATTACCATTCCGTTGTTCACTTGTTGTTTACAGTCCTTTTTGATAGTCTCTGATCCTTTGATCGCTAAGCATATCTTGAGGGACAACTCCAAGGGTTATTCTAAGGTGTTGATTCGTACTTTTGTTTGGAGAAATTGAGCTCTCACACTCGTCTCTTTGGGTTCTTTGCTTTCTCAAGATTCATCCAGCCCCCGGCTATTTTTTTGGTTGTTTCTGTACAGGGAATTCTAGCAGAAATTTTGGAGTTTGTCATGGGTAAGGGACTGATCCCAGCTGATGGAGAGATCTGGCGGGTCCGACGACGGGCTATTGTCCCGGCATTGCATCAGAAGGTCTAAGTTATTTTGTGGATATCATACTTCCACTATGTGCTTTTGTTCTTGATTTTTTTTCTGCTTATCCCTGCATGTGGAATGTTTAAGACATAGACTTGAGTTCGAAGTGCTTTTGGCGTCTCATTCTTAGACACTGAACTTTCCTTTGATTTTCATTTTTAGTATGTAGCAGCTATGATTGATCTATTTGGAGAAGCTTCAGATAGACTTTGCAAAAAGCTGGATGCCGCAGCATCTGATGGAGAGGATGTGGAGATGGAGTCACTCTTTTCGCACTTGACATTGGATATCATTGGCAAGGCATTATTCAATTATGATTTTGATTCTTTAACAAACGATACAGGAATAGTCGAGGTATGCGTATGAGTATTTCTGTTACTCCCTGCATTTTTACCTATTCTGCTTACATTTTCTTTATTCAGTTATTTTATTTTCTTTGGATAGTCATTATGTCACATCCTTGTTTATATTGGGCATGTTTAGGCTGTTTATACCGTGTTGCGAGAAGCAGAAGATCGAAGTGTTTCTCCTATACCGACCTGGGAAATTCCAATATGGAAAGATATTTCACCACGTCAAAAGAAGGTCACAACAGCCCTGAAGTTGATAAATGATACACTCGATGTTCTAATCGCAACGTGCAAGGTAATCTTATATGTATTGCTGAAAATAGAGATTGTAGCAAACCACCATCAGTCACCACTTCTTTTTCGATACACATTTGTTAATGGGAGAATAAAGGTACCATTCTTGTGTGTGTGTGTGTGTGTGTGTGTGTACCATTCTTGTGCTGATTGGAGAGATTATACTCTTACTCTCATGGAACCTTTTACTTTTACTAAAAGAGCAAGTTTCTTTCTGCACATACGTGCTGCTTTGAATTAGTCAATGCTGTGCACTTGTTTTAGCATTTAGCTTAAATAAGCACTCTTGAGTCATGTCTGTGCGGGCACTGAAATGCCTGTTTCGATGTATTTGTCCATTCTTTTCTGAATTCATTTTTTACCACATGTTGCTGCTCAATCCATGGATTGAAATTTCGGTTTCGGTGTCGGTTTCGACCACAACCGAAACCGAAATTTGGTAAAAAAAAATAAATTCGGTTTTTGCTGAAATTTCGGAAAATTTGGCCCAAATTTGGGTGGGAATTTTCAGCCAAAATTGGAAATTTTGAAAATAAAAAAATAAAAAATTCGACTGTTTCGCCCGAAATCTAGGCCGACACTGACTTAATGTACTTTCGGTGTTGGCCCCTGCCGAAATCCAAAATTTCGTTATTTCGGCCGAAATTTAAAACCATGGCTCAAGCTTGGTTTTGGTCTGGTTGTTGTCTCTGCAGAGGATGGTTGAACAGGAAGAATTGCAGTTTCATGAGGAATACATAAATGAGCAAGATCCTAGCATTCTTCGATTTCTTTTGGCATCTGGAGACGACGTATGTCAAACTATTTTTATGTTTCATTATTATTCGTTGGCAATGTATCCGTATGTTTGAGTTTTGCATACCTTGTTTGCAGGTTTCTAGTAAGCAACTCCGAGATGATTTGATGACAATGCTTATAGCTGGGCATGAAACATCTGCTGCAGTGTTAACATGGACCTTTTATCTACTTGCAAAGGTATTGAATTTGTATTAGAGAATTCAGGAATTAGTCAGCCTGAGTTTTTTCTTCTTCTTCCATTTGTAAAGTTACAGGGCATGGTTATCAAACTACATCACCTAATTATACAATACTACCAAGTTAGGGTTCTTTAACTCAATAACATTTTACACCATTGAATCAGTCCGCTCTATATAACAGTTATATATATATATATATATATATATATATATATATATATAGAGAGAGAGAGAGAGAGAGAGAGAGAGAGAGAGAGAGAGAGAGAGAGCCGGCCAACATAGAATAGATACACTACGCAACCAATACCAAGCAGTTCGTTCAATTCTTAGGAAGAAGAAGGATCCACTAGGAATGAATGGGAAGACTGAAAGAATTACACAAAGCTTGATAAGATACTGGGCACCCCCAATTTGCTAGCTCGGATAGCTGAGGGCCGGTATCCGCATGGGCTAGGGTGACATCCTTAGATCTACGAAGGAACGCCAAAAGTGAAGGCAGATCTCTGGGTTTCCACTCCATAACGTACACAAAGAGTCACTGCTACCGAAGCGACTAGCTTCTACTGGAAGCAAAGCTTTGTAGAAGCTTCTAGAGGCATTTTGGTAGGAAGTAGGGAATCTGTCTAAGGGAAGCCTAGATATGAGAAAAGAGTTTCTACACACTAGTGTAGATAAGTTGTCTACACACTAGCTTAAAATACAGTGGGGGCCACATTGTTTGGGTGATCCAAAGCATTCATTTGATTGGCCCTCACATAGATATGGTGTGCCCAAAAAAATCAGCTCCATAGGATCATTCTAACCATTCGAACCATGGAGGCAAATCTGTCCCTGAACACATGAAAAACTTAGTATTGAAAATAACAACATAATAACTACATAGGTCCCAATTCCCAACCATTCAAAAAAAAAAAAAAAAAAAAAAAAAACTACATAGGTCCCAATAAAATGTGGTTTTAGCTTGGACCTTTTAATTTACGGAATTCAAAATCTGTATATGTCCATATAGCTATAGCTTAAAAGCAATACCATTTTTTTTAAAGGAAGAGCAATATCGTTATAAATCTGAAATATGAAAGATCTCTTTATAAATATGCATTTATATCTAATGCTCAAATATTTGATAGATAATTATGAATTTCATGGACTGGGAAATGAATATAGTTAAGGAACTGAAGAGTGAGAAATACACATAACACACGTCTACAATCTCTATAAGAAATGGTCAACATTATTTTGTAATATATTATCCAAAACAAGTATTACGTGACCCCTATCTTTGAAAAGACAAGAAGAAGAAGAAAAATGGAACTATGCGGGGGGAAGTTTCTTTTCCATTATGAAACATGGTGTTGTACATATATTGTGCACTTATACCTTACATTGGGGTATCTATGTCCTAAAACTCGATTTGATAGGGATATTTTGTATTCATATATAATCGAATGAGGGTGGTATTTTGGTTTCCTGGGCCAAAACTTTGTTCAATTTGGAAGAGGAGGTCATTGGGGTTTATGGACTGTTGTTTTCACATAATTCAAAAAAAATAAAAAAGACTGTTGTTTTGATGCATACAGTATCAAACTAATGATCCTAGCTATTGATCTAACAGACAGATTTGACTTAAACTTTACCCCATAACTGACACCTCATACTAAAGTTTCAGCCTGATTAAACGTTTGATCTAGGTTTGGATATGGATCTGGGTATTGTCAAATCCTGCGTATTCGAAAAAACTACCAGATTTTAATTTTCTGTGATTCAATTGTTCTCAAACTTTGTTATTTTCTCAGATTAGTGATTTCCTACGTTGTGCTGAAAAGATCCAACAGTCGAATCTTTGCTGATCTGCTGGGCCAATTGCTAAAATTAGCTATTTCCCTAAATCCGAAAATTCAAAGTTGTTTTTTCTTAAAATCTTTAGATTAGATTCTATCTACTTCACTTATAGAATCCAATACCTAGTCCTCGTAGTCAATCATAACCTGGGATTATCCTACATCAACTTAGTTTAGTTAATGTCTGATTAATTATTCGTAGCTTTGATCAATTTCCAAAAAAAAACATGTTGGTAGCCTTGATTGTGCAATAGAAGCCACATACGTTCTCCAATTCAGGTCGATGCCTAAGGAGAGGATATTTTCACTCCAAGTTTAGTTAATGCACCATTAACTGTTGGTAGCTTTTGTTGTGCAATAGTGAGGCGTGCACATTCTCAAATTCAGGTCGATGGTTAATGAGAAGATGCATAATCGTTGTCCAATTCGATACTTCAAGGTATGTACACATAGGATCAGTCATCAAGACCCGTTGATGCTAACTCATTTCAATGTCAAAAGGCAAATAAGCTTAAACTTTGAAGACAAGAACATGTTAAAGATTCAATGTTGCAACTAAAAGGAGTTTTTACATATGGTTCTTGTTGTAGCCGACCGCCTCAAAAGTGGGGATAGCACCAAGTCTCTGAGGAGGGGGTACACTTCCATGTTTTTTCGGCACTTCATGTCACAATGCTATCATCTAACATCTCTATTTGTATTGAATAACGTGGCACCTTGATCCTCCAATCAAAAAGGCAATTAACCATTTGGTTTGTCTCAGGAAGCATCCGTCTCCATGTAAATTGCATTGTGGTTATGCATATCAGCTCAAAATGTGTTTCAAATTGAATAAATATTTCATATTTCTATTTTTGTAGGAACCAAGCGTCATGTCCAAGCTCCAAAATGAGGTTAGTTCTTGAAATTATATGTTGCATTCCAATCAATGTTATCGGACAGAGTACTTTTTCATATTATTTATTTAGTTGGTTTTTTATCACTTTGGTTTGATTGATTTTAGTTCTTAGGTTGATTCTGTCCTAGGAGACCGCTTTCCAACCATTGAAGATATGAAGAAGCTAAAGTACAGTACCCGAGTAATCAATGAAGTAAGATGCCAATATCTGTCAATGAATGCCTGGTTCTTACATATTTAATTATTTATGATTCACTTGAAAGTTATTTCCGTAGTTATTTATGTTATCCAGATCTATCTGTTCCCTACATTGGTATTTTTTTTGCAGTCCTTGAGACTCTACCCACAACCACCGGTGTTAATTCGCCGTTCTCTTGAGGATGATGCACTTGGGAAATACCCCATTAAGAGGTTGTTGTTTTGAATCAAATATTATATGTACTTTTATTAATTGCTAGTTAGAAATTTGTTTTATGCTTTTCTCTTGAACATATGTTGGATGTTTTTTGCTCTATCTGTTCATAAAACTCCTCGGGTCAATCGTTGACTCATCCGTGTCAACTCAGTTTTGGTCCTACCAAGTAAATAAAAAATTCCTTGAATCAATCATTGACCCACACTTGTCAACTCAGTTTTAGTCCTACCAAGTCAATCTACAACTCCTTTAACTCACCTGCGACTCAATTTTACTCGGAGCGAGTTGTTCGTCCAAGTTTGAGGTTTTAAAGGCCGTGCTCTATGAAGAATTGTGATATCTTTTCAGCTAACAATTTCTTTGTATGGGAGAAAACCATTATTTAAATTGCTGTACTTATTCATGTCCTTTTATTAGATTCCATAATCTCAAGAATTTTTGACCAATGAAATAGTGGAAGACATGGATTCTGTTTTTAGTGAATTTCTGATTCCTAAGGATGAACTTGCTCTCCACATCTAGTTTCAATGAGTCTGAAATATTATCAAACCTCAACCATTTCTATCTGGAAGGTTGGATTTTTTTAGTTTTCATCAAAATCCAACTTTCCAGATAGAACTCATTGATGAAAACTCCTATATAAACAATAATATCTATACAGTTCTTAGAAAATAAGGTTAATCCCATTTGGGAAAAGGGAAGTGTTTAGGGAAATAATGTGATAATGATTTTTTTCTTACATCTGGTTAACATAGAGATAATATCCATTTAATGATGTCATCAAAACAAATCACATGGAGAGCCAGTGGATATATTTCAGTATTTCCAGTTAAAATTTGAACTCCTATATAGGCAATCATATATTCGTACAGTTCTTAGAAAATAAGGTCAATCCCATCTGGTGAAAGAGAGGTGTTCAGGGAAATAATATGATTAATGTACCAATCCTGAGCAGGATGAGCATTCTGCATATGCAGTTGCAACTTGCTTGTCAGTATGGAAAGTTATGCTACTTAATTAACAAATGATATAGTACTAATCTACTGAATTCTAGTAGGAAGATGAGGGAAATCACTGAATTCTCACATTGATAGGATAATACATTGCTGCAGGTAGAAAACTGGCAACAGTGACACTAGGACAACATTTAAACTAGACCCCCAGAGTCTAGTTTTCATTTCTTTCTCTTTTTAATTTCAACATAATTTATGAACAGAAAAATTAGGTAACATGAAGTCCCCATGCATGGGCCGGGTCTGGTCCTCAATGAGCCAATATCAAAATTGACATGATTCCTAATATACATATCTGCTCCCAAGTCCCAACTCCTTGGTTGACTGAACTGTACCCTACTAGAATTTCCTCCTGATTCATAGGGGAACCTAATGACCTCAGTGCCATGAATATTAAGAAAATGGTAGATATAATTGTTAAACCTAAAGGTATTATTTGGTCACAAACGATAGCGTTTTGGAGGTTTATTCATTTGGCAAATTTTAGAAAGTTATTGTCAATCTGTAACGGTGGATATTGCCAGATTTTGCAAAAATTCTTATGTGCAGCTCTATGGGTTTCAATCTCTTCTGATGTTCATTTGCAAAGCATGGTCCTTTCGAATAGGCATTGATGATGGTGGGATTTCGGAATCATGGATGATGCCACCAGATCTGGTCAAACTTAATTTTGTTGTTGGATAATGGAACAGTATGAGGGTGGTTGAGTCACTCTGTAAATTCTGTAATAAATTTCATTATCAATGTGTTTCTGTGCATTATACCCTAATATTTATTGAAAACTATCACTTGCCTGTCTCCATCTGACAGAGTTAATTAATGTTGCACTTGATCACAATTAAAGAGATTGACCACACATTTAAATTTTAACCTTTGTTGCCCACATTGAACTCACACATATTTATGTTACTCCAGTTATCATTTATCTTATGTCCTTCCTAACAGCTAGATCAGATTTATTTTCTTTTTTCTACAATATGCATATACATGTTTTAATATGGTCTAAAAATCTAATTACCAATTATTTGCAGTTCTTTCAACTTGGGCTTTTGTTTCTTACTTTATGATATTCTAAGAGGGAACATGTAATCCGAGCACAATGTTAACATCATTTCCTTTTTAATGTTAGGGGAGAAGATATTTTTATTTCTATTTGGAATCTGCATCGCAGCCCTGATAATTGGGTTGATGCTGATACTTTCAACCCTGAAAGATGGCCTCTAGATGGACCAAATCCAAATGAGACTAATCAAAACTTCAGGTTTGATTTACTAGTTTTCTGTGTTATTAAGTTCATCTTGTAGAGTATTTGGTGTCTGCCTGTCTTTGCTTTGTTATTATAGCTGATTTATCAAACTGTCCTCTGTTTTCTTCCCTACTGTGATTGATCACTCCTTTCCTTTTGATTATTTGATTCCATTTTCTGTTCCTGTGCTGCTTATGGGTCAATTCAAGACAAGGATTTAAATTTTCGTTTCAAGGGTTGATTTGTGGGGGCTGAAACCTTTGAGTCCCTCAAAAAATCCTAAATAATAATGAGAATTCGGGGAAATTTATGAAGTGTAAAATGTGTTATGGTTTCAAAAAAAGAAAAAAAAATCTTCATTTTTTTTATGATGCTGCTGCCTATGAGATGAAACCCAAAGACAAGATAAAAATAAAAGAGGGATAGTCTTGCATATGAACTGTACAACATAACTTGTTTCCATGTTTAAAATAGAAAAGAAAAACCATTTCGTTTATCACACCCTGAATCAATCATGAACCTTCTTATATCGACAAGCCTCTTTCACCTTAAGTATCATTCTTCACTGTTTGCTAAGTCTTCATTGAATTGCTGTTTCTTAGTCAGCATACACTCACCTCTATTCGTTCAAGAAAGGAAGATGAAGTTAGACAAAAGGAAGGAGAAAGATGTTAGTCAAACTTCATTAACCAAAGAAATAGGCTGAGATAACTATTTTAAACAGTCTACAAACACCATATCGTGGAAAGAAAAAAAAGTGCCTTCTGGGATTTTAAATGCAAATAATAATAGTTTTAAGTTTTAAAACCCCTCATCCAACTATGTTCCCTTGAAACATAGAAATCTATCATCTTAAACTTTTTTAACAGAACACAGCATACTTTTTACTCTGTATTATGCCTTGATCTGTCCCTATCACTTCTATATCCACAGAATAATGGAGCAGGCCTAGGTCTTTCCTTTCAAAGTTATGCATCAATTTATAGGATAAGGGGGGTCAAATAGGAGAAATTGGCAATGGGATTCACTGGGTACCTTTACAGTCATGTCTTTCTATTCTCGCTTCCTTGAACAAGAGAGACCATCTCTAGCTAGGAGAGTCTGGATTTCCAAGGCCCCCAAAAGAGTCGAGGGTTTCTGTTGGATGACATGTCTCGACAAAATTCTCACTGCTGATCACCTCAGTCACTATAAAAAAAATCCTCGTTAATCACTGTGCTCAGTGTATCTCGGACACCAAATCTGTCGACCACCTTTTGATCCATTGTAGTTTTCACGATGGACATGTGGTATTTTCTCTTCCACCTCCTAAGAATTAGTTGTGATTTTCCTGATTGGATTGCTGACCTTTTTATGGCATGGGGTTTTCCCCCTTGGTGCTCTAGAGGTAAAATCCTCTGGAACTGCTTCTTTCCTTAACTGAATCACTGGATGATGGCTAATAGTAACCTGATTCTTCCTACTGGGCCCTCATGGTGTTGCAATAATTGCTCAACTTCTTGTCTCTATGTCTCAACTGGGAGATCTCCTTATGGAGGTGATGATTTCTAACAACATTATTTTGTTGGGAAAAGGCTTTGAACATCATCCCTTGTCTCTGCTGCTATTTCAGTGTCCTAATACCCAGCCGTTATTGCTGGTTCCCTTGAATTTATGGTCCAAGACATAACATGATGGTTTCCATCTCTCAGTGTAGTTGAGACAGATCATCTAACCAAACTTCAGTTTTCATCCTACAATTGAGCGTACAAATTATGCCCAAGATAAATATTCTGGACCATTCATTCCCCCAAGCCGACTAAACTATTGGGATTTTTTTCTCTATTTCAGTACATCTGTCTGAAAATACAGCAGATTAAGATGAACCCTCTTCAGTCGTATTTAGATCAAAATACAAATTCTATATGAGAACTTACTGAAAAAACAGGTCAAGTGGCAAAAAGCTGTTTTGCAGACATCCACTAATGCCTATGGGAACTTTCTGGAAAAACACGTCAAGAGGCAACAAGCTGTTGTACAAACATCCACTAATGCACGTTTTCAATTGAAAAGATCAATAAGGGTTTCAATGATAAGAAATGAAGTTATAGGACAAATGGACAACAAAGCCAACAATCCAACACCGAACAACTGTCACCCTCAATAAGCTAACTTAATTTCAATCTCCGTCAAGTGGCAAAAAGCTGTTGTACAGCAGATTAAGTTTGTTGTGTTTGAGGTAAGGTGCTATGTCCCCCTCATTTATTTTTTCATTCATCAATAAAATGTAAGGTGCTGGCCCGGGTTCCTAGATAAATTTCGGGTTAAAAAAAAACTTAATTTCAATCCCCATGCTAATACACCTTAGAAAAATCCAGCATAAAACACAACCACCATTAATCACTTTGATTACTAAACAGTCCCAAACATCGCACTTAATATTAAATAGTAGCATCTAATCCAAATGTTGAATTATCAGAGGTTAACAAATCAGTCCAATCTTCAATATCAGTACTGATACTTTTCAAAAAAGAATCCAGCAGAAAACATTGCAGCCCATTGTTACTGATGCAGATCAGGGTGCACAGGAATACATGGAAGCTCAGGATCAAGCCAAGAAGAAAGGCATCTAGGGTTTGTGAATAAGCCCTCGATTTACCAAAACTGGGAGGGCATCTCATTGATCAATGATCCAATTCATAGATGAACAAGTCCATCAGCGATTGAGGGTTTGATGGATCAATTTCTCTATTCAGTTCAGTGATGCCTTTTTCATTCTTCAAAGTTAAATACTTTTCTGATAACGAACTGTTATTGAAGTTGCTTTTTCTTCTGCAATGAATGATTGGGTCTTAGTTGAAGTGCGGGCTCCTTGCTGTATTTGCTGACTTGGGAATTCATCTGTATACTGACAAGTTAACTACACATGCTTCTGCTGACCTGTAAAATTTAGAACTGTGTTTTCCCACCTTATGACATTGGAAGCCATGCCAACCATGTTTTTGAACTGCATGAACCCTGAGGATGAGCCGAAGTATGTATCTGCCAAGCGCCGCAAACTGAGCCCATGAAACATAATTATTGTTAAATTTACTTTATGCCAGGGACGAGGGACCCATCATTGATGTTGCATAGTTACTTTTCATCTTGACTGAATCTATTTCTGTTTACGTAACTGATATTAGAATGGGAAAATCAATCATTGTTTTGTCAATGCAACTCTGCTATTTTATTTTTCTTGTTATCATTTGGTGGGTATGCTATTACCATAGCCATGACATCAAGTCTAATTCTTTCAGTTATTTACCCTTCGGTGGAGGACCACGGAAATGTGTAGGAGACATGTTTGCAACATTTGAGGTAATCTGATTAACACAAACTTTTTTTTTTATACATAAAGCCAGATAACAATCAACTAATCAAGAAGTGTAAATTATGATTTGATCAATGAAAAGAAATGATTGAGAGAAAATCAGTGCAAATTCAGCAAAAAGCAAAAAGAAGGCCTTTGCAAACTCCTTGACTCTATGCATAATATAGTTCAAATAGAATCAAAGGAGCATGCATACGTCTTTGCATGCTGAGAAAGAAACCCCAATCAAATAGTATCCAATCTATGTTAACATGGATTCTTCTGAATCGGTGAACGTGTGGGACACTACTTCAAGATTCACTGTGTTACTTCTAGAACTTCCTAAATACTACAACAAGCTTACAAATATCGCACGGTTTGAGTTTTATCTATCCGAATAGGAAGTAATTTATATGGAAACAAAGCATTATATTTACTTAACGTGGCAAAATCCTCGATGTATGACAATATTGTCATGTAAAAGAGTCAAAATTAGCCAAATCTATGAATCTTTTTTGTTTTTTTTGTTTTTTTAGGTTAGCTGGCTCGTATCCGTATACAATACATGAATGCTTGCTGTTTTGCAGACAGTAGTAGCTCTTGCAATGCTTGTGCGGCGGTTCAACTTTCAAATTGCCCTTGGAGCACCACCTGTAAGTCCCCTTTCTGTTACATATAATCTCTCATTTCCGCCTAGACCAGACCCAACAGGAGCAATTTAACGAAGCTCGGGTAATCAATCCATTCAGGTGGACATGACAACTGGAGCAACCATCCACACAACCGAAGGGTTGAAGATGACGGTTACGCACAGGACGAAACCTCCAGTAATTCCCAGATTGGAAATGAAAATGCTGTCAGTAGATGGTGATGAAGCTATGGAATCTTGCCCAACTGTGGTCGCAGCATCTGTCAGTGTCCCTCAAAGGGAACAGTAAGCGAAGTTTTGCCTACACATTCTTAGTAAACAACCTTGCTGCGACCTACAACAGCGTAGTGTTTAAATGAAGTGGCAAGAGGTTCAACCTGAAAGGAAAAAGAAAGTTTCTAAACAATGCTGTAAATGCCTCAATTAAGATGGTTTGGATTTGAGTAACTAACTATTAATTTTTTTATTATCATTGTGTTATTCTGTTTAGTCTATTCTTGTCCAGATTGATGGTATTTTGGTTTCAGCCTTGCTATGATGTAAGGCTGTGTTTGGATTGCCGGAATCAAGAATCAGAATTGAAATCATATTCCGTTTCTCCCTTTAATGGAACAAGAAAAAATAAAAATAAAAAATAAAAATCATTCAAAATAATTCTAATAAAAGACGGAATCAGAATACCATATCTTGGTATGGAAAACAGATTCCAACATTTTTCTCTCTCTAATTCCACCATGGTGTCAATTCCGCCCCGTTTTTGTTGGATGCACACCCAAATTTCAATTTCTACCGCATGGACCCCACCATGGCACCGTCGACGTTGATCATCAGATCTCTGAATCTTGTTTGGTACCAACTTCACTATCTGATCTCGACCCTTGATCAAGGGTTTATTAGATAGATGTCTTTTACACCATCGATTCTTCCCATGCCTCGATCTTACGAACGCGATCTCCGTTTCCTTATGTTACTTGTCAATTGCCACCTCGTTGTTAGGGGTGGCAATGGTTCGGTTTCGGTTCGGTTCGACCCTCAAACCGAAATTTGAATCGGTTTGGTTTGGTACCGAACCAAAACTGAATTTCCAGTTCGGTTTCGGTTCGGTTCCGCCAATTTTGCCACCCCTTACTCATAATAATTGGAAATATTCGGTTTCGGTTCGGTTTGATCCCCAAACCGAACCAAACCGAAACCGAATTTTCGGTTCGGTTTAGGCTCGGTTCCGGTTCGGTTCGGCCAATTTTGCCACCCCTAGTTGTAGTATAAAAACTAAGAAGTATTCAGAAATACACAGAGAGGGTGGCCCGGTGAAGAAATGGGGGCGAATATATCACTTCCCTTAAATTATCTCTGATAAAATTCCCAACATCCTATCGACAGCCAATACGAAAGCAAGTTGTGATAATTATCCCGGTTTTAGGAAGCTACTATCGAAACAAATAAATTCAACTCACATGAAACGCACCTGACAAGACAGAGGAATCTCTATCTTCTCTCTCG
This sequence comes from Tasmannia lanceolata, assembly GCF_043159265.1. Lineage (NCBI taxonomy): Eukaryota > Viridiplantae > Streptophyta > Magnoliopsida > Canellales > Winteraceae > Tasmannia > Tasmannia lanceolata. Next base: position 10,692,260 of record NW_027518714.1, on the reverse strand, counting down.
GAAGTTCGAGCAACAGAGGAGGATCGATTCTCCATTATTTCTTCCTTACAATTGAGTCACTCTCAGATAAACGAAGAACAGGAGAGAATGGCTTGTGGATCTGTTGGACATGGAGTCTTGCATTTTCTCATCTCTCCAACAACAACACCACCACCAAAAAACATCAAAACCCTAGCTTTCTCTGTAACGGCTAGCTTTATTCCCTGTAACAGGATTTTGGTTTCCCAGAGTAGGAGGATGAAGAGGGATGGTTTTCTTCTGCAAAAGGCATCGGCTTCGGTTGATCGGGTTGAGCTCAACGAGAATCCTGAAGGGATCATCTCGGGAGAATGGCCTGAGAATTTCTCGCTACTCAGCTATGATGATTTAAGAGCATATTTGGAGCCCGAGATCTTCAAGGAAAAGGTTCATTTCTGCCTTCTTCTTTTTTTTTTTTTTCTGAATCTATTTTTCTTTGGTGTTGTGTTGTTGATTAGGATCGATGGACGTATGATGGGTTTTCTAATTGTTTGATTTTTGTGCAGATGCAACCTTCTGCTCTTCTGGGTGAGGTCATGTCCACTGTAATTCGGACAGCGACTGCAGATCAGACGCTGGACGAGATCGATCATCACTTCCAGATGGTTTCAGGGCTTCCTGTGATTGATGAGGGGTTGAGATGCATTGGAGTCATTTCCAAGAAAGACATTGCTAAAGCTTCAGATGGGGTTAGTTATCCCTTCCTATTATCTCTGTTTTGCCTTTCTAGGTGTTCCAATTTCGTTTTTGAAATCTCGAATTAACAGACTGTTTTTGTGGATTTTACAAATTGAAGCATGAGATTATATTAAAAGAAGTTTATGCATCACCTCTTTTAGGGCTCTTCTCCTAAGATGTTCATGAATTTGGCTTCCCTGCTTGGATAATTTTATCTTGAATAAATCCCAAGGATTAGCTACCCTGCTTGTATAACATACCCTACACATTGGGGCTGTTCTTGATGAGGATCTCGATAGAAAGCCAATCGGGAGATAAGGTAAACCCCAGCTTGCTTTCCCCATGGAGATCAGCCCCTTTGACTTGCAGATGTGGAATTTGTTACAAAGATGGCATAGCTCTATCGGTTGGCCACAAAGTACTTGGATTCTAAATTAATTCTGTAGATTATTCTGGATAAGTGATCAAAACTATACATATCTAAGTATTGCTTGCTCCTAGGTAATTGAATTTTGCTTTAGTACTAGGTGTTGGTTTTGATGTTGCTTCTCTTCTTCTTCATCTGCTTTTACAATGTGCTAAAAAGGAAGGTAACTCAAATTAATATAAACCCACATTAGAAAAAGAGAGCATTTTGAGAGATTTTATTTAAGATCCCTCATTTCTTTTCGTAGGATTGAATAGGGAGATATATTTTCGAGAGATGAAGGAAAGAGATCTTGGGTTGGATTTTGGAGATTTTTTTGGGAGATTTTACCAAATATCTCTCCTCTTTATTTTTGCGCTGGGTTTTGGCCGGATTGAATAGAAGGGATTTTGGAAAGAGAGACGCAGATGTATAGAGAGATATCTTGGGTTGGATTTAGGAGAGCTTTTTGAGAGATTTTAGCAAAGATCTCTCCTTTCTTTTCGAAGGATTGAATATATATATATATATATATATATATATATATATATATATATATATATATATATAGAGAGAGAGAGAGAGAGAGAGAGAGAGAGAGAGAGTGTATGTGTCTGTTTCCCAGAATGACAATACCACCTCTTGGGGCGGGTATCAAGTTCGGCCAAAAATTCCTCCAAACATTCCGCCGACAGTCCTCCTATTCCCACGCTCGTTACATCCAAACGCCTTAATTGGCCAAAAAGAAATCAGATACCGATTCATGTTACCTATTCCCGCGTACCAAACACACCCTTTAGGTTTTTCTTAGTTGTTCGTACATTGGAAGACTTCAAACAAGTTTGCTTGTATCCTTTGATGCAGAGTGGGATCTCAAGTGTTAATATGCTGTTTTATTACCATAAGGATTTGCAATGGAAATGTCTCTCTCTCTCTCTCTCTCTCTCTCTCTATATATATATATATATATATATATATATATATATATAGAGAGAGAGAGAGAGAGAGAGAGAGTATATATATATATATATATATATATATATATATATATATAGAGAGAGAGAGAGAGAGAGAGAGAGAGTTTTAGTGGGATTTCAAGGGTTAGCCTGCTGTTTATTACCATAGGGACTTACTATGGCAACCCAGAGCAGTAAGGTCTAGATTGCTCGAGCATTTTCTTTAATATTTACATTGTGTCCTATTTTTTGCTACATTATGGCTATATGGTGTCTCAAGTTGCTTTATGAATTTTCTTTATTATTTGTGCATGCCATAATTTTTGATACATAATGGCTACATGTCTTCCTACCTTTGGTTTGAAGGATGTGGATCACTATCATACTAATCCTTTTATCCAAAAAAGTTTAGAAGGGGATAGCAATTTCTGCCTCCCTGTGAGGATTGTTCTTAATCTCAGCATTAAACAAATAAAGATATATAAAGCTGGTGCAGTGAAGTGCATGTACCAATGTCGTGACTTATGCACATGGACATATTTCATCAAGATAATTTATAATCATTGTAGTAGGCTTCCTTTTTCAAGTATCTTGCATTGAGGAAATAGGGCAGCTGCTAATCATCTTAGTTAACTATGTGATATTCTTTTGTAGAACATGCACCCCATAAAACGTATGGATCCCCTCTGTGGGGTCAGGAAAAAAACTTGTATCAAGATGTTGTGAGGGAATTTTTCTATTTAGAACTAGGTGCATATTCTAAAGTGTCTCTCAGTCACCCTATTCTCTTGTGATTGTTCAAGCCTGCTATGACAGATCTGCCCATACCCCGCAATGCACACACGTCTCATCTAAGAAAAAGCAATGCACACATTTCTAAGAGCTCTACTTGAACAAGGCAGTGTTTATGTACTCTGACCCAAACACAACACGCAAGGTAAACATGAGTCAACTCAGCCGATTCAATGATTGATGCTGTCAATTTTTCACTTGCTTGAGCAAGTGAAAGAGGCTTTGATTGACTTGATAGGGGAAAACTTGGACTCGGACTAGAACTCGGCCAAGGTTAAACCGAATCGAATTAGGTGAGTCGATGATTGACGAGTTTTGAAAAATTGAAAGAAGGTGAGCTTCTCTTTTCTTGCCTTTGGTTGCCTTGTTTTTAGTACTACTATGAGTGAAATGATCTGAATATTGTGGGTCAGGCGAACCTCGGGTTTCTAGACAGGTGATAAATTAATAACATTTTGTAGGGCTCTTTATTGGCATCCAGTATGCTACCAGGAGAAGTTTTTTTTTTTTTTTTTTTTTTCTTAAATAAAAAAAAATAAAAAAAATAAAAATGGACAATTCATAAAAATCCCGAAGGCAAAAGAGGGTACCGAGAAGGTCACTGCAAACGGCCAAAGAAAACAACAAACAAAACCTAAATCAAGAGCAAAACAAACAAAGAAAAACGAAGCATCAAGACAATAATACCTCAACCTAATAGAGGGAGGAAATCAAAGAACGTGATCTGATCTGTGCCTAGACAATACCTAGCCAAGTGATTTGCATCACTATTCGCATACCTCCACACATGACTCGCAACTATATCAACCCTCCAAGCAAATAAATAATCTCATCCAAATAATCGGCAAACCTCCAAGGAAAGTTATTCTCCTCCAGCCACCCAATGATATTGAGGGAGTCTCCCTCAACAATGATATGATCAAGCTGCTCCTGATGGATACGATGAGAAGCATGAAGGAGCACAAGAACCTCCCCTTCATTTGAATCCTAAATACCAATAAGCTCTGAAAATGTCCAAGTAGTCTTGTTATCATCGTATCTAAGATGACCACCAACACTCAACGACCCTGGATTACCGATAATATCATCGTCGAAATTAAGCTTCCAGAACCTAGAGGAGTGGTTTGCGTTCTTCTGATTCTACATGGGTGATTTCTTCCCTATCGCTCTACCAGCATTTCCGACTATTATCACGATTGTCACGAGTATTAGGCATCAAGAATGCCTCCGACGAATTACGACTCCTACTGCTTGAGTGGGTTGCCTACATTTTTTATCCGGACGGACTAGAACTCGAGGGCGAGTTCTTTTCAAGTGGGGGAGAATGATGCGGATTGTAGGCCCAATAAGGGGCATATTTGCCCATTAGGATTTATTTCCATGTTATTTAGATTCTAGGATTCTTATTTCCATGTTATTTAGTTTCTAGGATTTTATTTTTATGTTTTTAGTTTTAGGGCTTTTATTTTCCATGGAATTTTATTTCAATTGCCTATAAATAGGCCACATTTATTGGGGATTTTTAGTTTTGGATTATTAAAGATTGATTGATTTCTCCCCTCTGCAGATTTCTTATTCTTCTTTTTCTCCTCTATTCTCCATCTCCTCTTCTTCTCGTGTTCTTCTTCTCCTTCTCCTGTCTTCCTCTTCTTCTCTTTTTTCCTCTTTCTTCTATTTCTCTTCCCTGGCCTGCATCAATACATTCCCGAACCCCACCGAAGAGCTCTTGCTTCCCCCTCGTTAGTGCCATACACTCCGTTAGTCCTGAAAAGGGAAGAATCAACCTTCCACTAGAGTTTCGTGTGATTCCACCAATGCTCACATGTCCAGGATTGTCTTTTGAGCTTCCATCAAAGTTGAGTTTCACCCATCTGGTTAGGGGGAGGACACACCCACACACACACACACACACCAATGCAGCAAAATATTCTTGATCGGTCTTTAGAGTACCCATGACAGACCAAAACAAATGGATAGTAGCCTACCATAGTTGATGTGAGAAGGGGAAATGTACCATTAAGTGATTCAAAGATTCTTCATGTTTGTACATTATTATTGTTCAATATTTCATTTTGTAAGGGAAGTTATGGATGACTGTTGACCTGAATGTTGCGGCACAAAGCATCTTCCAATTGAGTTATGGGCTCATCCTCAATTCAGGACTTGCTTGAACAACCAATTCCTCAGAGTATCTAGGTTTCTTCTTGATATGGAGATTTAGGTGCAAACGGACGAATAGAATGTGTTCTCTGATGAGGATCTGGCATCACAGTCCTCCGCTGTTCTAATTCTTCAGGTACCTCGAGCATCTGCATGAGTGTCAGCATGTTGATTTTTGGTCAGTTGAGGACCTTGGACCATCAACCTGCATACCATCTGGTCTCTTTGGCGATAGAGGAATACTCAGTTCCCCAACAGAGAATAATTCATCCGCATTTTCTGGGGCAGTCAGCATCATGCTATGGTTTTTTGCACCATTTTGGATTGGAAAAAGGACATGATGGTTCATTTTTTGTTAGAAGCTTTACTTTTCTCAACTATTTGTTTCAACATGACCACCCATTTCCAAGTTCAGTTGTTCCAATCGTTTTCCATTGCGGGTAAAACCGTCATGAGCACTGATTATTGCTTTCTCTTGGATCACCAATCACAAATCCAATGTTTCTGATTGTCACTGATCACTGATGGTCATAAATTCCAAAAGTAGATGTCAGAGTTCAAAATGGAAAATTCCATTATTAGTTAAGTACTTGGTCGTGGGTACTTAATGCTGACTGTGGACGCAATTGCATTTTGGTGCAATTCTTGTCAAGTAGGATTCAAATTGTATTGTTAATAGTTTTTCTATGCGAATAGAATCAGATTATAGGAGTTTTAATTGTAAATCGTGTGATTTAACAATGATGATCTGATGCTAAATTTCTAAAAGCTTTTTAGGAGTTGAAAGGAACAATCCTTGTATCTAGATGTGTGGACTATCGACAGTCCATTCTTAAGGAAGTATCCCAAGTTTGAGTTTGAGTTTTGTTAGTCTTGTTGCCTATGTTTTCTTATTCCTTGACAATCCTTAAATATCTGATATCGATGATGTATTTCTTTTGCTGTTACCATTTATATTTATGAAGCTCAAGTCTAAGGTGGGGGAAGTCTTGTCATCTCCTGCCATAACACTCTCACCTGACAAAACAGTTTTGGGTAATGTTTTCTACCTACCTACCTCCAGTTCATTTTTCTTTCTATGATGAGGATCGCTTGAGCTTGGGTTACTGAAGGAGACTCCTCGTCCATATCATTTCAGATGCTGCAGCTTTGATGCTCAAGGAGAAGATCCACAGGATACCAATAGTGAACAAAGAAGGCCAAGTTTTAGGTGAGAATCCATCCTATATAATATATAAGCAAAAACCCCCTCCTACGTTTTAGGGGTGCTAATTAAAATTGAGTTCCTTTTGCTAGTTATACGTAGAGAGATGTGTCGATGCTAATTCCCCACGCTTAGCTTGTTAAGTTATTCTCTGAATAGTCTTTTTAGTTGAAGGAGACAACTCATTTGGGATGTTAAAACAGGCATGGTTACTCGCACTGACATTTTCCGGGCACTGGAGGGCTTGCCGGCATGAGTTTCTGTGTTCACAGCTGACATTTTCCAAGCATTTTGGAGGGAGTTCTATGCGTGCATCAGTTGGTGTGCAGGTGATAAATTAGAGGCCGTGCTTTTGCTTTTAATCTATGTACATAAATATGAACATGTCTTGCACATTGAGAGATAGAGGACTTTGTACTAAGGACTTCGTAACAAGTATTCGATATGCAACTTCGTAACAAGTATTCGGTATGCCCGCCACTCGTAACATGATGATATATGTTCCTGTCTTTCCAAAATTTTGAAGTCTGGAACTATTTGAAGTAGGGAAAACGGGAAAAATGGAAATGGGAAAGGAGAGAAGGCTGGTGGTACGAGCCCAAACTGTAGTGCTCTGGTTCATTGGTGGGACCATATTGGGCCCATGAAAAGGGATCCTGTGTTGAGTCTGTTTGACACTTTAAATGAACCAAATGGAAAATGGGAAGGCAAAGTTGTAGAAATGCCATAAAATGGAAAGAGAAAATCCTTAAATTAAACAGGCCAATCGATTTTATTACAAAACTTCCATTAAATTTACAGAGACTTTTATATATCAATAAACTAGGAAAGCATTACATCACAACTAGGTCAAATAAAAGAAGAACCGCATACATATCAGAATGTAGATGTTCCCTCTGGATTTGAAGTGACAAGGTGTTCTTCAATCACCATGTCTCCATCTAACAACTTCTCATGCAATTACGCACGCCTTCGTGTGCGTTCTATGATCACACCATTATTACAAGCCTCCTTTTTTACAACTTCCATTACTTACTTTAATGGGAGTAGCCAAAGAGAAACCCAGAAGGATCTTTATCCAACTGCGAAAATTGTGATTACTTGAAGGCTGGCTTAGCAATAGAAGATGAAGAATATAGAAGGGATGAGGCAGAGAAGCTGGTATTATTGCTTTGTTGGCAGGAGGATGATGACGATGTTGTGGGTCCTCCTTTTGTGTCATCTTGGTGGGTTGCAGGGGACCCCTTGAGGAGAACATCCACCTTGGCATACTCTTCTCTTTCATGCCTAATCTCTTTGAGCATAGCAGCTACATCTTTCATGGTTGGTCTTTCTTCAGGTGAGGGGTTGACGCAGAGTAAAGCCACACCCAATGCCTGTAAAATCTCTTCCACCTCTGATTCTGGCCGACCACGCAAACTTGGATCAAGGACCTCAATACCTCCCTTCCTCTGCCTCACCCAGTCCACCACATGGAGGCCATCGGGTATTGTTGGATCAATGGGTTGTTTGCCTGTCAACACCTCCAATACCACCACTCCATAGCTGTACACATCACTCTTCTCTGTGATCTTCATCATATACCCATACTCTGCAACACAGAGACAAGAATGTAAAATGCTTTGTTATGTAGTGATAAGGAAACCAAAGGACTCGAGTTGAAAACAAATACCAAACAAAGTAACCATAGCAACTCTTTACATTGGCCTCTAATTCAAGGGCTTGCTCATCAATTTGGATAAAAGGGAACTGATATTTACACCTTCTCGATAGATGTAGCCATCTATTTATTTAAAGTTTAAACTCGAGATGTTCATAATGTATATGGGTGTATCTGTCAATTCCCTTAAAATGGGGGTTTGATCACAACTTCATAATAAGCTGTTCTGTGTCGTTTACCCTCTAACAAAGTCAGATCTTTGCTCTATTTAGCAAAATAACACTACCGACTGTGTAATTCATCATCTAAGGGGTGATGGAGATGGAATAATTAGAATTTAAACCTGAAAAAGAGTATTTTGGTCATCATCTAAGACAGTTTTTATGTTTCCAAAGTACTCAAGTAAATGAAAGAAGAGACCAACCAGGAGCAATGTAACCGTAAGAACCGGCAAGGGTGTTGGAAGATCTTGCAAAATCCCCATCATCAACCAGCTTCGCAAGTCCAAAATCAGCAATGTAAGGCTGGAAATCAAGGCCAATGAGTATATTGTTGGCCTTGATATCCCTATGAACAATGGGCGGCACACAGTCATGGTGCAAGTAAGCCAAACCCTGAGCCGCACCCAAAACAATATGATACCTCAAATCCCACTCCAAGCAAAACCCACTCCCTCTCCTCTCATGCAACAAACTCCCCAAACTCCCATTCGGCATATAATCGTACATCAACAACCTCGTATTCTTATTCCAACAACACCCCAAAAATCTAACAATGTTCTTATGCCTGATCGAACCCAGAGTCTTCACCTCCGCCGAGAACGAATCCCTAACCCCACCACAACCCTCATTGTTCACTGCCATTGTCACCGGCCATAGCTTCTTCACTGCTATCACCTCCCCGTTGTCCATGTCCGCCCGGTAGACCACCCCGGAGCAACCTTTTCCGACCACGTTCGCATCGATCAGGCATCGAACGACTTGATCTACTGAGAAATTCAGCTTCTGGAATGGAGTGACTTGCCACGGCCATAACGATTCACTTCCTGTTTCCAGATCTTCCTCATCTCTTCCTTTTGATCTTCTTGATCTGATTGCCGCCACCATTCCGAGTAGCATTGATATTGTTACTGTGATCAGTAACGCCATTGCTAGCTTCAGTCTTCGGGATCTATTTTTGTCGTTATCAATCACTATCCCTTGCCCTAATTGGCCTAGGAAACAGGACGCGCCGGAATTACAGAGGCCTTGGTTGCCGGCGAGATCTGTCGTGGTTAATTGCCGGAAAAGTTTGGTGTCGGGAAGGTAGCCGGAGAAGTTGTTGTAAGATATGTTGAGGGAGACTAGGTTGTCTAGTCCGGCCAACGGTGTCAGATTTCCGGCGAGGTTGTTGTGAGAGAGATCGAGGACTGAGAGTTTGCTTAGGTCGGAGATCTGAGTCGGGACTGGACCGGTGAGAGCGTTTCTGCTTAGATTAAGAGCAATGTCAAGGGACTGGATTTTACACAATTCGATTGGAATGGTGCCTGAGAGATCGTTGCTGCTTAGATCGAGAAGCTGAAGACTCGAACAGAGGCCGAGAGAGGCCGGAATTGATCCGGATAAGGAATTCTCACTGAGAATGAGTTTGTTGAGAGAAGATAAACGGCCGAGATTTGACGGGATCGGACCGGAGAACTGGTTCAGAGAAAGATCAAGGATCTGGAGACCGGTTAGAGAAGAAAAGGATGGAGGTAGGGTTCCTCTGAGAGTGTTGTTGCTGAGATCCACCATCTGGAGCTGCGTGCAATCTCCGATCTCATCCGGTACCGATCCGGCCAAGCGATTGCCGGAGAGGTCTAGGAAGTTGAGTTTCTTAAGTCCTCCGATTTCTCTCGGAATCTCTCCGCTGATCCTGTTGTTTCCGAGCCGGAGCCGGACAAGAGAGCTCCCGTGCTGGATTTCCGGGGGGATCGAGCCGGATATATCGTTCGAGAGTAAAAGAAGCTTCGTCAGATTTTGGAGCCGGAAAATTCCCGGCGGGATGATTCCGGTGAGAGAGTTATGAGACAGATCTAAAACTTGGAGGCTGCTACAATCTGCTAGAGTCGAAGGAATGCTCCCTTCCAGCTGGTTCTGCCACGCGAAGAAAACATTTAGCTGGCCGAGATTTCCGATCTCCGGTGGGATCAAGCCGGAGATCTGATTCGTATCAAGCTGTAGCTGAGAGAGACTAGTGAGATTCGAAATCACAGAAGGAATCGAACCAGACACATTGTTGTCGCTCAGCATCAGCTCTTGAAGTTCCGAAAGTCGTCCGAAAGAGGCCGGAATCCCGCCGGAGAACGAGTTAATAGACAGATCGATCACCTTCAAGCTGCTGCAATTTCCAATCTCCTCCGGAATCGCTCCGACGAGATTGTTCTGCCATAGCAACATCTTTTCCAGCTTCCTCAGATTCCCGAGCTCCGGCGGCAACGAGCCGGAAAGCGAGTTCTCATAAAGATATAGATTAACAAGCTCCGAGCAATTTCCGATCTCCTTCGGGATCTCACCAGAAAGCATGGCCGTGTAAACAGAGAGAGTCTGAAGCTTTCCAAGGCTTCCGAATGAAGCCGGAATCGTGCCGGAGACTTTTGTATCGGCGAGACCTAAGACGGTGAGATTTCCGCATTTTGAAAGATCAGAAGGAATTGCTCCGGCAATATCTTTATTCCCTCCGGCCCGGAGGACTTCCAAATCAGATAGTTTTCCGAGCTCCGGAGGGAGATTTCCGCTCAGCTGATTGTCGAACAGATAGAGATTCTTCAGTCCAATGCAATCTCCAATCTGCGGCGGAATCTTTCCGGTGAGCTGGTTGGAGTTCAAATCTAGGGTCTGTAGATTCTTAAGCTTTCCGATAGTGACAGGGATAGTTCCAGTGAGAGCATTAGAACTAAGATCAAGAATAGAAAGTGCAGAATAGTCTCCAATTTCGTCGGGAATACTACCCGTTAGATTGGTAGATGAGAGAAGAAGCTTTTGAAGAGACGTGAAAGATGAAAGATGAGATGGAACAGTGAGAGCAAGATCAACGGACTGGATTATAATTTCGGTGACTAGTCCGTTTGGTGAGCAGGTAATGTGGGTCCAGTTGCATGGATTAGAGTCGGAAGGATTCCAATCAAGAACAGAAGAAGAGGTAGTGTTAGTGGTAGTGGTAGTGGTTCGAAGCCAAGAGAGAAGAGCTAGAGCTTCGTGATTAGAAGAAGATGTGGGTTTTACAAAGAAGTGGAGGAAGAAGAGAAGGAGAAATGTTGAAGGTGTAGTTGTTTTACGGCAAGTGGTATTGTGCCTCGACCTCGGCATCGACATTGCCCCAAATCCCAACCTTTCTCTCTTCTCTATCTCGTATTTGCATCGGGTCTTAAACTCACCTCTCTTGAGCACCCTCTTTTTCTTTTCATTAGTATAAGATTGTTGATAGATCGCGTCACGCGCAGGGAGGAGAGACACCATCTCTGCATGAAATGCTATTCTATTACGCATACCAATCTCCTTTCGACTTTTGGCATCTCTCTCTCTCTCTCTCTATATGAGGTGGGTAATTTAATTTAGTTTTTACGAGGGAGGTTTGTGCAGGGAAATGAATTTTATTTGTTAAACAAAACTAGAGGTGACCGACCGGACTCTGTCGATATTGGAGTAAACAAGCCACTTATACAGCTCATTACTTCTTGGAAGTTATTATATCTTTGTTTTGTTGTGGACTTTAGGTCCTGCTCCGTCAATATATTAGTTAGCTTCTCACATGGAGGGAGAGAGAGAGAGAGAGAGAGAGAGAGAGAGAGAGAGAGAGCCATTTCGCGGCTCACTTTTGCAGGGAGAGAACAGCCACCTTCCATGAAGCAGATTTTCTTGTGTGACGAGGTGGCTATTCTCTCGCAAAAGTGAGCTGCGAAATGGCTTTCTAGTAAACAGTCTACCAAATCCCTTATAAGATAATTGCTTTATAAATAGTTTAGATACAACGGGTAATGAAATTCCTTCTTTCACAGCACATGCCTAACTCAGATAGGTCTAGTTTCCCCCTGCCGTTAATGGGCGGATAGTCACTTATTATTATTATTTTTGGTTATATAAACCGGTCAAATAGACCTATAATCACAATTTGGGAATTCATTAACAGTATATAATATCGTTATAATATGTTGTATTAGCCATAGATTAAGGCCTATCAATTGTCCAACATTTTTAAATAAGTAAATAAATACATTAACATAATAAAATACCATTATCCATGATAAGGCCTACCAAACAAATTTTATTAATATTTGAATTTATAATAATTTGAGATAAAATGGGGAAACTTAATGTATTTTAATACGGATGATAGATAAGGATATAGTGATTTTTAATACGGATGATGATCGCACCCCTCACTTTATTAAAAGTATGGCATGGCCCGCACATAGAATGATCCAAAGTGTCCATTAGATGGGCCACAGCCTAAATAGGTTGTGCCCCAAAAATTATTTCCATAGGTTGATCCTAACCCTCCGATCCATAGAGGGTTAGGATCAACCCTCTAACATTTAGATCCTAGACCATCCATAGATGAAAAAGACATCCTTTATTATGCATTCAAGTTATTTCATTTATGCCTCGATCCTACGAATGAGATCTCCATTCAACATGTGACCTGGACATACCATGTCACGTTGGGATGGCCCATTGACCCACAATCGCCATTACTAACCACGAGAGATTATATGATGAATGGCCGTATAAACACGTAAAGGAGGTACAATAGAAGTACCACCCTTGATATTTGATCCGACGGCAGCTCCTCAAAATGTGAGCTGCTGTTGGATCAAATATCTAGGATGGGATGATGACCTTCGGGGAGGAAAGCTGTGAACGAATCTGATGCTTGAAGGTTTAAAGGACAAAGCGCAGTTGGAGGAAGGGTACTACGTGTTTATACAGCCATTCATCATATAATTTCCCCACTATGTCATGTAAGCCTCAAGATGAGATCTTTTTGCTAGTCGATCTCTTTTGCAAATTCCCCACAAGCAAGTTAATTTTATAAATCCCTAGGTTTTTAGTATACAATTGGTTAAATGAACAGATTTGTATTCTGATTTAAATAATAACTAATGAATTTTTTCCATTACAAAAGCTATCCCAACACGCTGACCACATGAACTTTCTCTGATGTATAGACACTGTTGGTACAGTAAGTGGGTCCATCTCTAACGGCAGGGATGGGCCCACCAAGGAGAGCCACTAAGAAAAGCTATCGCATCCGTGTAAAGATTAGCAATTTACAAGAGCATCTCATATATCTAAACATTTGAAATTAGTTGTAGCTTTAACATATGCCTGATTTCGAGGCAAAGCCACATGGAATTCCAGTATTTCCCTTGTTGTCTGCCCAAACCAACCCCCCTTTCTCACATTTTAATAGTAGTATTTTAAAAGTAAGGGATTCCATAGTAGCGTCACTCAAATATTAAAATACAATTTAGCCCACAAACAATGCAGAAAAGAAAAGGTAAGCGGCGGTGCCCCCACCATAAGCCCTTATTTTCAGGGTCGTGGCCTTGGGACCTTCCCTCAATCGAATCTCTCTCACACACACCCTTTTCTCTCTCTAGATAGTCTTTTATTTCTGAAGAAAAGACCGGAACACTATTAAATGTCTGTCACGTGCCTCCTCGCATGACCGTAGCATAAAAAATAAATAAAATAACCAAAAGAGAAAAGCTCTTACCTTATCTAAGAAGGTAAGATCGTAAAGTGACAGGTAGTAACTACAAGAGGGTCGGGTTTTTCAAAACCCTAGGCCAACCCTGGATCCCATTATCTCGGCCCTGATCTGCCCTGACCCTGAGTCAGGGCTGAAAAGCTCAACCCATTGCCCGCCATATAGGGCTCAGTGCTGGCCCTGGCCCGCCCTGATTGGACAGGGCCTGCCCTAATTGACCCTAGTGTAAATACCTGTTAAGAGTGCCAAAAATAAAGCAACCACTTATCATATAGAACAAAATGATCAATAAACAGAGAAATGGAACAAAATAAGACAATATGAATTCAATAACATGACGCGCAACAGAGACAATTAATAATTGCTATTTCAAAAAAAAAAAAACAGAGACAATTAATAATAATAATCTAAAGAAACATCAATCCAAGATAATAGAAAACATTAGCAAAAGAAACATGCATAGAAGGTTCAATTCTATAATAGAAAACTTAAGGTCGGGCCGGGTCAAGGTACCCGAGGCATTAACCCAGAACCTGACCCGACCTGAGTCGGGGTCTAAAAAAATGAACCCTGACCCACCCTGAGGGTTGGAAAATCCAGCCCTGGCCCTGTTCGGGCTCAGGGCTGGACAGGGCCAAACTTGTGTTATAGTAATTAGTTCAAGCAAGAGGTTGCTTGAAGCATTACACCCAAGGTATCTAGTTTGGAATACCAAGTTTGTTGCCTCCAGCCCCTATATATATTAGATACACTAGGGTTTTAATAGGTTAGTGGGCTCTAGCCCAAATAGGCCCACTACACCGGTCCATTATCTTTTTGGGCTTATATTAGAACATACATGGGTTATATTATATACCCAACAATCTCCTCCTATGTTCTACATATAGCACAATCCAATAGATAGATAGTGTAATGTTCACAACAAAATATTGAATCATCCACATCACCATATGGTCTATATCATAAAAGATCTGTAATCCAACTGAAAACATGAATCCTTTTATGACAAACCAAGAGTTTTAGATATACAACAAGCTAAACTCAACCAAAAGGAAGTTTCACATATAAGTGAACCCCACTGATCTTAGATGAATTCATTCATGGGGTATGATTCTCATCGAGATTCAAAATAAAGTTTCACAAAAAAGTGAACTCTATACATACTGAAATGAAAGCATAGTCTTTATGACTTTAGAGGATTTACTCATCAAGTAAATCATCATCATCAAAGTCCAAATCAAGACAAGCTCCTCATTTTTCGTCAATCCCTGTGAATTATCAAAATATGGATTTCATGAGAATGAATCCAATCAGTTGTGTAAAACATGAATTACACATGAAAGTATCTAATTCTACCCTAAGAAGAACTTAGTACAATCCCATAATTCACGAAAGTATCTAGTTCTACCATAAGAACATAGTACAATTTCTTAAATGGCTGAAAAAGTATCAGTATCACTCTCACCATAGGTATCATTGTCAAGTTTCAATAAAGAACAAGACCTAAATAGCTTCTTTTGCAAAGAACCATTCCTAATCATCAAGTTTCAATAAAGAACAAGACCAAATAGTTACTTTTGCAAAGAATCATTTCATGTTTCTTTTTGGAATGTTACAGTCATCTTATCCATATTTGAGTTAAGCTGTATCATCAAGTTTGGAATGACACACAACAACTTTAAACATCATCGAAACATATCAAGTGCCTATCTTGGCCCAAATGGAGATTCGAAGATTCAAAATAACATGGATGTAGGTTAAGTCCTGTCTATACAGACTTTAACCCCATCTCCCCCACAGTTTTGAATATTCGATCTTTGTTCAGTCCCTTGGCGAGGGTACACTTAAGGAATTAATCCTTAACTGGGTCAGTGGAATGTCCATAACCATAATTAGAATCTTTATCTCCTCTGCTTTCATTTGCAACTGAAGCTAGAGCATAAAGTTCCAATTCGACTTCCACACAACAGCAGTAGATTTGTTGTCCCTTGATTCTGATCCCCATGATACATCAGACTATTCTTCCACGATAAGTGGATGGGCACCATAGTTTTGAGCATACTCTTGAGTACTCGAAAGAGATCTCATCAGCCTCATAAGGGCAGCCAATGCTCATGGCCAGGATTGCTAGTCTAAAGACTCAGCATGCCAACTGTAAAGGCTATGTCTGGCCTAGTGCAACACATAACATACATGAGACTACCAATCAGTTTAGAATAATCTAACTGATTCACACTGTCTCTTTCTTAGAGATCAGCTTCTTGGTATAATTAAAATGGTGTTTCAATCGGTTTGCACTCACTGCATCCTCAAAAGAAAAGTATGTTTTTTTTTTTTTTCATATAATGGGCTAGGCCAAGGACGATTCCTTGCCTTTCAAAAACTTACTTTCGTACCAAGAATGGTGTTAACAACACCGAGGTCTTTTCATGTCGAATTCTTTACCCAAGGTTAGTTTCACATTACTCACCACAGAGAGATTGGAAACAAGAATCAGCATCTACATACAAGCAAATAATCATGACCTTATTTGACACAAAATGATAGTAAAAGCATTTATCAGAGTAATTGATCAGAAAACCTAAAGCTCTTTACTACTTTGTCAAATTTTTGATGTCACAATTTAAGTGTTTGATTAAGACCATAACAAAATTTTGTATAAGCACATACAAATATCTACTTACAGCCCATAGTCTTAGCCCTTTTTGGCAAATCGACTAGTTGTCAAGTTAGATTTTCTGACAGAGAGCTCATTTAATCATGAATGGCTTCTGCCCATAACAAAGAGTCCCTAGATCTCATCACTTCCTGATAGGATGATGGATCATTCTCCAAAGGGTAGGTCACAAAGTCCTCACCAAAATTCTTGGGTACTCTACCACATATAAATGAAGTGCATATACCAAAATAATAGTAACTACTTTTACATCTTATAAGTTAGTTGTTTACCTGAAGAAATGTTCAAGTTCACAGAACCAGTGTGAGTGACCTCCATGTCTGCTCCACTAGCCATTGTACCAGTCTCCTTTACTTCGATAACACCAGTTAAAATTTTCTTTGAGTTGTGAGCATGACAAATGGCTTCTGTATCCGTCCACCAATTTGAAGAAGTACTGGCCCCTTTTTTTTTTCAACATGGCAGTGAAACTTTTAGGCTCAGCCTTATCTACCAACATAGTAGCTTCCTTATATGGTGTGTCCAAACGATTAACGTTTGACCATCTCAAAGGGAATTGTAGTCTTGTCCATTTTAGTCTAATTTACCAAAATAAAATATGGAAAGAGTGCACCTGATTTGCGAAGCGCGATAACCAAATAAGAATAACTAAGTCGCGAACCAAATCCAAACTCGAATCCGAGATATCCAAGATGAAGCCCAACAACAAGAGATTACCACCAAGGGAAAAACCCAAACCCAACCTATTGGGATTTACAGGGGGTGAATCAAGAACAAAGAACCAGCCAAGGCGAAACCCGAGGCGAGGGTTGTTCAGACTATCCAACTGTCGGCAAAACTAGTTGGCAAGAACTGGTCTAAAACCAGTTGCAAATCCCAAAACAGATTGTCCTTCTGTATAACCCGCGATTTACAAAGCTGTTATCTTGCAAATCCTGTCCAGATTTCTCGCCAGAAATAGCCCTGCGAAAAAAAAAACTAGCAAAACCGACGAGAAAGGGACCGGACGGCAAGAAGTACCGGCCACAAGAATCCACACCAAACCCAATTGCTGCTGTTCGATCGGCCTCCAAGGATAAGCAGTTTTAGGCCACCAGAACTTGCAGCCACAAGCAGGGATTCAGACACCAAATTAATTTTGACCCAAATCAACAGATACCCAAATTTGTATCGTCAAGTTGGGTTTCATCCCAAAAACAAAATTCCAGAGTGAGATAGAGAGAAGAACCCAAAGATCAACTGCCGTGAGAAAGGGTTCCGAGATAATCCCCAAATCCGAGGGAGGTTTGCTTCCCCTGTGTGTAATTGTTTGATTCCAGCGAGAATCAACCGGCGGTTGTATAGTGTCGTCTCAGATTTCTCGCCCAAAATGGGAGAAGAAATCCGATCATTGGGACTAATCTGAGAATCTTTCTCCCAATTCTCGATCTGGGTATTCAAAATCCTTGAATGAAAATCCATCCCTTCACCCACCTCTTCTCTATCCTTCACACACATGGTCTCTCTGCCCAGATTAAGAAAAGCCAAAAAGGGAGCACAGAAAGATTGAAGAAGCCAAAGAAGATTCTACAAATATCTTAAAAATCTTTTAATGGGTGATTTGCAGGTGGGAAAGAAATTCGTCTCTCTTCTTTCTTTTTAAGCTTCTTGCAGGTGGGAAAGAAAGATTGAAGATCTGCCCAAAATTCACCATCTCTGTGTGAATCCGTGACCCAAGCCGATGTGGGAGTTTAGAACCCTCGTTGATGTTTTCTCCGGCAAAGAGGGTTCTTCACGGCCTATAATAGCACGCCCAAACCGATTCTTGTGTGCTATAATCTCACGCCCAAATTAGGGTTTAAACCTAATGCTTCAAGATTGTTATAGTAATTAGTTCAAGCAAGAGGTTGCTTGAAGCATTACACCCAAGATATCTAGTTTGGAATACCAAGTTTGTTGCCTCCAACCCCTATATATATTAGATACACTAGGGTTTTAATAGGTTAGTGGGCTCTAGCCCAAATAGGCCCACTACACCGGTCCATTATCTTTTTGGGCTTATATTAGAACATACATGGGTTATATTATATACCCAACAACTTGCACCCCTAGTAACTACCCCATAAATAATATGACATTGTTACTTTGTTAAAACTTAGAAGAGATTGATAAAACAAGAATCTAATCTATTACTATGAGAAGGGTGTTGGAAGCCTGACATGGGCCCACACAAATAAAGGTCCTTAGATCTTGAAAATTCATCCGCTTGATAAAAAAAAGTTGGATTTGGATCCTTTCTCAATTTTTGTTAACCGTGGATTTGCAAACTCCCGATCGGATCATTCAATCAGTGGGAATTTCTCCACAATGGGCCCATCTGGATGGTCTGAGATCTTGGTGGGACCCTGTGAATTGTTGAAAGACATCATCTTTTCTGAGATCTAGATGGAATCCATTCATGAATTGCTTGTGTCCCACAACTGTAAATGAGTGGCTCCTATCTAAGTAGATGATGTGAACCATTCATTTGATGATCCTTGCCGTAGATTGGCTATGCACCAAAAATCTTTATCCACGTGATGATTCTAAACCATTGATCTGTGAAAGTCTCTGTACCATCATTTTCTGAGGTTTTGAGCCGTCCATTTGACACCAAAAATTTTTGTTGGGATTTGCTAGGGAATTTTGCGGAAAGGCATTTTGTGGCAAACTTTTGCATGAGAGAATAGCCACACATGCCCACTTTTCAGCAGACTTTGTCTTATTCATTTGATTCATGTGAGGTGGCTGTTCTCTCATGCAAAAGTCAACTGAGAAATGCCATTCCACAAAACTCCCTAGCAAATCTATCTTTTCTTATACCATTGTGCTATTTTCTATGAGAGCTGCTAGGAAGACACGTTAGAGTAAAGGAGTTTCGTAACAATCCTCACTATCAGGCCACTTGCACAACTTTTCATAATGACCTTTTCTAATGACAAAAATACCACTGCAAATATATTCTAACTGTTACACCATTGGCAAATATATTCTCACAAAAATACGCAGTCTGGCTTAGCATGACACAAGTATGTTTTTGTATCATTTCTCCTTTGCATTAAAGTTTTTGTGAAAATGAAGTAGCCCACGTCTCTTGAAAACTAAGGATAAGGATCCGAAGAAATCCGAAATCCAACCGATTTCTAGTAAACTTAAAGGAGGGGCATGGTGGGAGCAACTCCAATTCTCTTGTACAAGTATGGGAAATCAACCTATCTAGACATAGGCACGAATGCTGCAAATCCTTCATGAGAGATTCCTACCCATTGATTATGATAGATACATACTGTTAGTGAAATAAGAATCATTACTTTCTTTCTTCCTAGAGGCTATTGTCTAATTAAGTCTCAGTTCTTGTCGATTTCAAGGACTTCTTTTGATATTCGTCGGTGATCAACTCCGATGCGTTCTTCCTGCTTCCGGCTACGGGAAAATATATAAATAAAACTAGTAGTGTGGTCAGCTTAACCCTGACCATTGAAAAACCATAGAACAATAAAACACATTTTTTTTTTGTTTTTCTTTCTATGATAAATAATATAACACTCAAGAAATAATATAATATAATTTGAACATTGAAAAATTAAACCCACCAAAAAAATTGAAACGTTTGTATTTTAATTATTTTAATTTATTAGTATTCTTTATAAAATGCATGCTTCTTTGCAGTAAGAAAGATTCATTACTATGGGATAAAGTTGTGTGGGATTTTTAAATCGGCATGAACTCTCATGGTTTGTCGTTGACTCATCAAACACTGAGAACTTTAAAGGGACGAATGCTTGGGACTCATGAGGACTTTTCAAAGACTTACTGGAAATTTAGAGTGGTGTTGGTAAAAATTCCTTATCTTATAAAAAATAATAAGCGCCCCCTGCTATCTCACTGAGAATGATAAAAATACTCATAACTCAAGGAAAATTACAAAAGGACCAATATCTCATTTACAGGCGGTGTTCTTCAAGATGAAAATAGCATCACAAAATGGGCTTTCTCCAACCCGATAGGAATTACGGACTCCAATAAAGCTGAAATGAGGGCAATCAGATGGTAGGAAAGCTGATCTCTCACCCTTGGAGATTTTCAGAGATCTTTGATGAGATCTTGGATCGGATCGAGGGCCATTTGGTTTGTTTCCATACGTAAGGAGGTCAGCGAATGGAGAGGCGGATCGGCTTGCCCGTGCAGGAATGGGTAGAGCGGATTTACAGTATTTCAATTATTTTGCCCTTGCCCCTTGAACAGTTTTTTATTTTGTTCCTTTGATTTCATTGTTTTTTATTCCTTTGCTCTGTACTGTTTCTTTCCATGATAACCTTGATCATGGTCTTTTCCTTTTATTAATATAATTCCCCATTAAAAAAAACCAATATCTCATTTACATGACAGAAATACCCTATCTAAAAATAATATGAAGACCTATATCTCATAGAAAATGACACAAATACCCACATATAGTGGAAAATGATAAATTATTCATATCTCATGAAAAATGGCACTCACATCTTAAGGAAAATGATAAAATTATCATATCTCATGAAAAATACCTCACATCTAATGAAATTGACAAAAAAAACCCAAATCTAATAAAATGACAAAAGTACCCTATCTCATAAAAAACAAAAATACACCTATCTCATATAAAATTATTAAAATGTTCATATCTCATGGAGAAATGAGATAGGTGTTTTGGTTATTTTTAGTATGGTTATTTCTTATTTTCAATTCGATATGAATATTTTTGCTATTTTTCATTAGATATGGGTATTTGTGTCATTTCTCAAAAATTAGAGGCATTTCGCTATTTTTGTCATTTTCCATAAGATGGTGGTATTTTTGCCATTTTATGAGATTTAAGTATTTAAGTTATTTTCTATGTGATAGGGGTATTTGAGTCTATGGGGTATTTTGGCCATTTTTCATTATAATGGGTATTTTGAACATTTTTCGTAAGTTATAGATAGTTTTATCAATTCCATAAAACATAGGTGCATTTTGTCATTTTTCTTGAGATTGGATATTTTTATCATTTTCTATGTGAACGAGTATTTTGTCATTTCATATGAGATATGGTATTTTAGTCTTTTTTTTTTTTTTTGTTGAGATAGTGTTACTTTGGTCCATTTTCATGTGATATAGGCACATTTCAGATTAAAGTATTTTGTATGTTTTTTATGTAAAAGGGGTACTCTGGTCTTGTTTCATGGGGTTTTAGTATTATTTTTCAAGATACATGGGAATATAGAATCTCACCTAGTTTAGGCAAACAATGAGGTCTCCATGGACAGCTATTTCTTTGTTATACGTGAAATATAAAATCGCTCGGGGCTTCTTTTAGGAACACTCAATTAACGACAAATTTCAAAGCCTCAGCAGTCGGCCTTGCAAATCCTATGTGACTAATGCCTTACAGTTCAAATCCCATCGTGGCCTTACAAATCTCTTGTGAGTAACCTCCCTTGAGCTCTTTTTCTTAGAACGTAAAATGGGTATGAACTAAGCTTTAAGCTAATTTTAAGAGAAAAAATAGGCATAAATTTGTTTTGCACCCATTTTTTGTCTAAAGAAACCAAGGCTACCACTATTAGACATTGTATCCAGGGATAACACTGGGTGTTCCCTCGAAAGATTGTATTTTTTTTTAATTATTGAACTAGTAGGTGTCCTCCTAACCTCAGCTTACCCAACAAGGAAAAAGAATAAGAAAGAGAGGTTATGTGTATTTGTGGATGAGGGATTGACTTGCTTTAGACCGGTTGGTCACGAGTCCTAAAAACATAGCAATGATTCTTGTATTTGACATCCTTCTTCTATTGATTTCTCAAATAGAAAAATGTTCAAAAGAAGATCACTATTATGCCCCTTCATAAAAGACAATAATGGGTCCCACTCTTACCGTGTTTATGTGTTTATATCAAAACTGAGTTGGGCCAAGTGATGTTGAGAACACCACGATCAGATGATCGGAGGCCCTTGATCCATCAAGCCTCATTTAAAGTTCTACCAAAGAAAAGCTAAATGTTGGCCCTTGATCCTCATTCAAAGTTGTACCAAGAAAGGCTAAATGTTGAATTCTGAAGGGGAAGTGATATATTCCCCCCTTTTTCTTCCCTGGGCCAAAGCCTCTAGCCATTTATGCCTGCTCTTTTGGCCATGAAGGGGGTGGCCCGGGAAGAAAACGGAGAAAATAAATCATTTACCTTTTATAGTCCTTTGTCTTACACATGGGATGTCTGTTCCGAATGGGACCAAGATCATATGGGTTGCCTGATGATGTCCTATAATATGTCATCAATTCATCATAACCTTTTGTGAGAATGAGTGGCATATTTGTAGTAGAAAATAGTTTCGTGGGGGCATTGGTGTTAATGAATTCTTGACCTTGTGATGCAGAAAGTGGCAGCAGGAAGCGAGGCTTTAGAAAGGAGAAAATGTGGAAGCGAATATTAAGGGAGTAACTTGGGTCGAGTTGGGTTAATCTTCTCCTAAAAATGAAAATTGATTTTTAACCAAGAACGACTCGAACAAGCTAAAAGCTCAACCAGATGAACCCGAAAATGTGAATACTGACTCCTAAGCTGCCGATTGTTTTGGATTTTGAGGATCAATTTTGAGTCAAGGATTCCTAAGGCCCTTGTTAGGAATTAACAACGCAGCAGAATAACGATGCAAAGATAAAACGAAAGATCACACACAGAACACACAGATTTACGTGGTTCACCCAACCACACCGAACCAGTTTGGTTTGGGCTACGTCCACGGCAGAGCGACAAGCCAACGATTCCACTATTCTGAAGAAGAGACTACAAACCCTCACACCTCTCTATGGCGTCTCCTGATATCACATCCTTTTTATATAGCGTTCAGAGACGCGTTACAATAAAGAGAAAAAACCAAATTCATGAAAGAACGAAACTACGCCCAGTATAAAAATACCCTAAAAAAGCCAACTGATATCTGCACTTCCACTGAATAGCTTCACTCCTCATGACTTATCGCTCTAGCATCCATCAATCATACCTGAAGATCAATTAAAGTTGAGCAAAGGCTCAACTTTTCCCTGTCAATCACCTTTGTCAACATATCTGCAGGATTTTTGCTGCCATCAATCTTGTCAAGCTTCAGTTGTCCATCCTCCAAAACTGACTGAATGAAGTGATACCTCAACTGAATATGTTTCGTCCTCGAATGAAATGCTGAGTTCCTTACTAAATGAATAGCACTTTGACTGTCGCTCCACAATATGCTGTTCTCTTGCTTTCTACCCAACTCTTCCATAAATCTTTGAAGCCAAAGCATCTCTTTACTGGCTTCAGTAATAACAACATATTCTGCTTCTGTTGATGAGAGAGCAACCACCTTCTGTAAATTTGAAATCCAGCTAACTGTTGTTCCACCTACAGTGAAAACATATCCCGTGGTGCTTCTTCCTCTGTCTCTATCACCTGAATGATCTGAGTCAACATATCCTTGCACATCTGTGTCGGCTCCCCCAAAGCATAAGCAATAATTGGATGTACCTCTGAGATATCTGAGTATCCACTGAACTGCCTTCCAATGCTCTTTTTCTGGATTCTGCATATACCTGCTAACAACTCCCACTGCATGTGCGATGTCCGGTCTCATGCTTACCATTGCATACATCAAACTTCCAACTGCTGAAGAATATGGCACTTTTGCCATGTGCTCTTTTTCTTCCTTTGTTGATGGACACAGATCCTTTGAAAGTTTAAAGTGACCTGCCAATGGAGTAGCTACTGGCTTCGCCTTATCCATGTTGAACCTCTTCAATACTTTCTCGACATAAGCTTCTTGAGATAACCACAGTTTCTTCTGCTTTCTGTCTCTCCTTATCTGCATGCCAAGGATTTGCTTCGCCTCACCCAAATCTTTCATGTCAAAGGCTTTTGAAAGATTCTTCTTGAGTTCATTAATTCTTTGCATATTCGATCCTGCAACAAGCATATCATCTACATACAATCCAAGAATTATGAAATCTCCATTTTCAAACCTTTGAAAATAAACACAGTGATCAGACTGACATCTAGTAAAATCAGGCTTCACCAATAACAGCCCTGTTCGTTTTAGATCGTTGCAACCGATTGTGGGCCCCAAAACGATTGTTAGTCAAGGTTTGATACTACTACAAGGACAGCCAAAGCTCAAAACATTAAGGACACCAACTACCAAAAACTAGCTCCGGCTTCTTAAAGTGTTGGGTATATGATATAACCCATGTATGTTCTAATATAAGCCCAATAAGATAATGGACCGGTGTAGTGGGCCTACATGGGCTAGAGTCCATTAACCAGTCATTAACCCTAGTGTATCTCTATATATAGGGGCTGGAGGCAACAAACTTGGTACTCCAAACTAGATACCTTGGGGGTAATGCTTCAAGCATCCTTGCTTTGACCTAATTACCTCTAACAATCTTGAAGCATTAAAAAAAAACCCTAGCCATCTCTCTCTCTTTGCTTTGAAAGAAAAATGGAGGTACCTATCTCAATCGATCGTTTTGTCTCTCGCTCGAGAGAATGCTTGGAACGTGATTAGGGTAAGGAATTTTCTACTCTCTGAGAGTTTCACTCGTTCTCCAAAGTCGAGCCCAACTCTTTCTCGGCTATTTCACAGCGCACCATAGCAAACACAGAACGTTTACCTCTTTGTGGTTAGGATCGGAATTTTGGTTGTTGAGGTTTTCTTCTCCAGGAAGAAACAATACGAAAATCTCGATTTTGAGGTCTGTTGAAGTGGGTTAGGTGCCTGGGCGGAAATCATCCCTTGAAGTTGCAGGACTCTCACTTGGTCGGTGGAAAGCGGGTACAACTACCCATTGCCGATTTCAACTTGGAGGAAACGGTGGTGAACCCACCCTCTGACTTTTGTAGCCCTCTCACCCTTACACAAATTCCAACTTTCGGTGGGTGCTATTGGAATTTGGAAGATCTCGTTTCTTCTGTTGCAACCCTCGCTTGGAATTAGAAGGTCGTTTGGGGAGATAGCTCTCTTTTTTCAGCTAAATCCAAGTTGGAGGAATTTTTGGTCGGTGCAAGTAAGTACTTTGGTTCCATTGCTCAATCCAATTTCTCGGTTTGACCACCAGATTTGGGCGTGGGTTTTGTATCCCACAGTACTCGTGTCTTTTGGCCGTGGTTTCCTTCACCACAGAGATCCTCTTGGGCGTGGGTTTCTCCTCCACTTGCCACTGTTCCCATCTTGCTCTCTTTGTTAGAAACTTCCTAAACAATGGTTTCATCTTTTTGGAGCAATTTTTTATTTTGTGGGCTGCAACCATTAAAGCCGAGAGCCTCAATCTCTACTTTTGGTTCAAATAGTTTGTTCTTTTGGGGCAATATCTCTTGCTCGGAATTGGAATTTTCTTGGTTCTGGATCTTGCAATTTTGGTGGACGAATTCCAGCATCCACTCTTGTGGTTGCCAATCTAAGTGGCCGAATTGCTTTGGTGGAGTACAAACCTTGGTGCCGATTCTTTTTTGGTGCAAAATATTGTGGCCAAATTCTTGTGGGGCTGATTACTTTGGAAATCCTTTCGCGATCGTTCTTTGCGATTCGATTCAGTTCTTGGATTTCTTTCGTGATCCGGTTCTTGGCTTTGGTTTGCAATTCGGTTCTCGGATTGGGTTCTCGCGATTCGCCAATCAGGTGCACTCTTTTCAATTTTAATTTCATCTGAAATATACAATGAAAAGAATGGTATGCCGTTTGAGATGGTCAAACTTCAATCGTTTGGAGGATCTGAGTTTAACTCATGGAAGCGAAAGACTCAATTCAGTCTAAAATATATGAATTATTTTTACACCGTTTTGAGTACCTTTGCTGACTTGGCTAAAGAAGTTGATGAATCTTAATGGCATTCGTTTAAAACTGAAATGTATAGGAAAAATATGCAAGTGAGACTGGATGATCTCAAACGATTCATTCGAATCGAAGATGAGAATCGAGCCAGGAATAATTTGGAGATGATTAGACATCAACAGTCTGCTGCCA
Organism: Tasmannia lanceolata; assembly: GCF_043159265.1. NCBI lineage: Eukaryota > Viridiplantae > Streptophyta > Magnoliopsida > Canellales > Winteraceae > Tasmannia > Tasmannia lanceolata. The sequence goes on along the minus strand of NW_027518714.1, from coordinate 10,665,950 downwards.
ACACGGTAACAAATCCCAAGAAATTTCCTCGAAAATCCAAGTCACCTAAAAGTGAACATCCCAAGTTGGAGGCCAAAAAGACTATCTTTCAGAAAAAGAATGGCAAGTGCCACAACTGTGGGAAATGTGGTCACTTTGCGGTAGAGTGTAAACAACCTAAGAAGGCTAAATCTAACACACCACAAAAAGAAGCTCATATGATGGTGGGCAGTGCTGAGCCTAAGAGTTTTGTTGCCATGTTAGGCAATAGTAAGGTCAGTACTTCTTCAGACTAGTGGTTAGATACATGAGCAACTTGGCATGTTTGCAACTCCAAGAAACTACTAGTTGATGTTGTTGGCGCGAAAGAGACCGTTACAGTAGCTAGTGGAGCAGAGGCAGAGGTGACTCATACTGGTACTGTGAACTTGGTTCTTTCTTCAGGAAAAATTCTAACTTTAAAAATGTTAAAGTAGTTCCTGCTATTCAAAAGAACTTAATTTCTATTAGTCTTTTAGATAATACTGGCATGTGTTCATCTTTTTGGGTGGTAGAGTAACTTTAATTGTTAACTCTTATTATTTTGGCTGTGCTTTCTTAATCGATGATATGTAAATTGAGTTTAGCAAATGAAACTGTTAGTCAGGTTTGTTCAACACTTCTTGATCCTAAGTTGTTACAAAATAGATTGGGACATGTGAACTATAGAAAAATGGTTCAACTTGCTAAAACTTATAATATACCTTTAGATACATCGATTAGATTTGACAGATGCGAAGTGTGTGCACAAACCAAGATCACTAGAAAACCTTTTCGTTTGGTTTCTAGGAGCACACAACTTCTTGAGTTAATATATTCTGACCTCTGTGACTTTAAAAGTTTTACTACTCGAGGTGGTCGGAAGTATTTAATTACTTTTATAGACGATTTTTCTAGATATTGTCATATTTATCTCCTAAAATCGAAAGATGAAGCTTTTGATAAATTTAAAATTTTTAAGAATCGTGTTGACAATCAATTGAACTTGAAAATTAAGCGAATTAGGAGTGATAGAGGAGGAGAATACACTTTGACAAAGTATTATGCCTCTCAGGGCATAATACTTGAAACTACTGCTTCTTACTCGCCTCAATCTAATGGCATAGCTGAACGTAAGAACATGACGTTAACTGAAATGTTAAACTCTATGTTATTGACAGCTGGCATGCCTAATAGCTATTGGGGAGAAGCAGTTTTAACTGCAAATCACATCCTGAATAGAGTACCACACTCTAATTTGGCATCTACTCTTTATGAGTTATGGCATAAACATCCTTGTAGATATGACACTCTTCAGACTTGGTGCTGTATTGCTTATGTGAGGATACAAGACCTTAGGAGACATAAGGTAGAACCTAGAACTAACACTTGTGTTTATCTAGGAGGTGCAGACGATAGTGCTGCTGATCGATTTTTGGATCTATCAACCAATCTGGTTATAGAATCTCGAGATGCAGTTTTCTTTGAGCATAAATTTCTCAGAGATCAGGGTTTGACTATACCAGGCGATACAGAGATGGTTATAGAATTGCCGGTTGAGTCTGAACCAGTTACTTCTGACGCTTGTCCCGATCTAATTGCTGAATCAGATCCTGTAAGAGTCTCTACAAGAGATAGAGTACCCAAAAGTTTTGGTGAGGACTTTGTGACCTACCATTTAGAGAATGATCCATCATCCTATAAGGAAGCGATAAGATCTAGGGACTCTTTGTTGTGGGCAGAAGCCATTCATGATGAAATGAGCTCTCTGTTAGAAAATCTAACTTGGCAGCTAGTAGATTTGCCAAAAGGGGCTAAGACTATGGGCTGCAAGTAGATATTTGTATGTGATTATACAAATTTTATTATGGTCTTAATCAAGCTCGTAAATTGTGACATCAGAAATTTGACAAAGTAGTAAAGAGCTTTGGTTTTTTTTTTGACAAATTACTCGAATAAATGCCTTTCTTATCGTTTTGTGTCGAATAAGGTCATGATTATTTGCTTGTATGTAGATGTTGATTCTTGTTTCCAATCTCTCTCTGTGATGAGTAATGTGAAACTAACCTTGGGTAAAGAATTCGACATGGAAAGACCTGGGTGTTGTTCACACCATTCTTGGTATGGAAGTAAGTTTTTGAAAGGCAAGGAATCACCCTTGGCCTAGCCCATTATATGAAAACTTACTTTCCTTTTGAGGATACAGTGAGTGCAAACCGATTGAGACACCATTTTGATTATACCAAGAAGCTGATCTCTAGGGAAGAGACGGTGTGAGTCAGTTAGATTATTCTATACTGATTGGTAGTCTCATGTATGTTTTGTGTTACACTAGGCCAGACATAGCCTTTATAGTTGGCATGCTGAGTCATTTTACTAGCAATCCTGGCCATGAGCATAGAGATGCCCTTATGAGGCTGATGAGATACCTTTCGTGTACTCATGAGTATGCTCAAAACTATGGTGGCCATCCACTTATCGTGGAAGAATATTCTGATGAATCATGGGGATCAGAATCAGGGGACAGCAAATCTACTGCTGTTGTGTGGAAGTCGAATTGGAACTTTATGCTCTAGCTTCAGTTGTAAATGAAAACAGAGGAGAAAAATATTTTGATTATGGTTATGAACATTTCACTGACCCAGTTAAGGATTAGTTCATTTCAGTGTGTTCTGTGATAATCAAGCTACAACTATGGTTGTGAAGAACTCACTCTTAAATGGTAAGAGGAGACATCTTGGGCTGAAAAAAAAATGACATGCTGAATTATCTCAAGAACACGGAATTATCACTTTGATTGATACGAAATCGAAGGATAATTAGGCCGAAGCTCTCACAAAGGGATTGACCACAGATCGAATATTCAAAACTGTGGGGGAGATGGTGTTAAAGACTGTGTAGACATGTCTTAACCTACATCCATGTTATTTTGAATCTTCGAATCTTCTTTTTGGCCAAAATAAGCACTTGATATGTTTCGATGATGTTTACAGTTATTGTATGTCATTCCACATTTGATGACATGTCTTTTTTGGGAAAGGTTGTACATTCCAAACTTGATGATACAACTTAACTCAAATATGGATAAGATGACTGTAACATTCCAAAAAGAAATATGGAATGCTTCTTTGCAAAAGAAATTATTTGGTCTTGTTCTTTATTAAAACTTGACAATTAGGAATGGTTCTTTGCAGAAGAAGCTATTTAGGTCTTGTTCTTTATTGAAACTTGACTATAATGCTTATGGTGAGAGTGATACTGATACTTTTTCAGCCATTTATGGAATTGTACTATGTTCTTATGGTAGAACTAGATACTTTCGTGAATTATGGGATTGTACTAAGTTCTTCTTAAGATAGAACTAGATACTTTCATGTGTATAATTCATGTTTTACACAAATGATTGGATTCATTCTTATGAAATCCATATTTTGATAATTCACAGGGATTGGCAAAAAAGGAGGAGCTTGTCTTGATTTGAACTTTGATGAGGATGACTTATTTGATGAGTAAATCTTCTAAAGTTATAGAGACCATAATGCTTCATTTCAGTATGCATAGAGTTCACTTGTCTGTGGAACTTTATTTTGGATCTCGATAAGAATCATACCCCATGAATGAATTCCTCTAAGATCAGTGGGGTTAACTTATATGTGAAACTACCTTTGGTTGAGTTTAGATTGTATCTCAAACTCTTGGTTAATCATAAAAGTATTCGTGTTTTCAGTTGGATTACAGATCTTTTATGATATGGTGATTTGGATGATTCAATATTTTGTTTGAACATCTCACTATCTATCTATTGGATTGTGCTATATGTAGAGATTGTTGGGTATATGATATAACCCATGTATGTTCTAATATAAGCCCAATAAGATAATGGACGGGTGTAGTGGGCCTACATGGGCTAGAGTCCATTAACCAGTCATTAACCCTAGTGTATCTTTATAATAAGCACAACATACTTTCCATAGATGCTTTCATTCATAGCCATATCTCGGCCCATTCATAGCCATACCTCGGCTCATAATCCTATAGATTTACACTCTCTAGAGTTGTCTTTACCCACGTGCACATGGAGGACTATAACGCGTCCACCCGTCATCATATCATAACTCAGTCCATATTCAGAATTAGGGTATCACAAGATAAACCCTAAACATAAACATATCTCACGGAAACAAGTTTCGATGATACAAATAGAATTATAGCTTTATCAGTAAAATCATTTATCTGAAAGGAATAAGGTCTGAAAGAAAGGATCCCCCTTAGATTCTCATCAGTTGTGGATCTCAGAAGGATAGAAACTCTTATGACAATTGCGAATAAAGAGAATCAAAGAATAGAAAATACTTACATCTGTAAGCCCAATGGTTCTCACCTTGGCAATCTTCTATGTTTTGATGATTCCCAACACAAGTTGATTTGTGTTGTATTTCTAACGTGTTTGATATTTTAGTGCATGTATTGGAGATTCAAGCATTTCAAACACTTAGGTCAAGGAAAATAGCATGGATCGAGGCATGTGCATCTTTGAACACCAATGGAAGCCAAAGGATGATGAAGGCCGGGAGAATTCAAGGAGAAATCTTGAAGAGCCAAAGAAATGGGAGTGATCCATGCAAGAGAGCAAGACTTGAAGATGAGCTTTAGAGTTGAAGATGTGAGTAATGAGTCTGTGTTAGATTGTATAATTTAATCCCACTTAGGTATCCCATGTTGAGGCATAATCAAGTCACTAATAAGGTCCCAAACAATATTAGAATATAAGGAAAAGACCCATGGACCAAAGCCCTAGTGCCATAGATAGCTTAGAATTGCAAAAGATTCAAATCGGCACATTTAACACTTGAATTTTGAAATCATGGCATAAATCCTATCATAAATGATCAGAAGTATTTTTAAATATTTTTAGAATTATTTTTAATAGAAAGATCTCATCATTTCCGTTCAAATCGAGTATAAGAACGTCGAAATCCGACGAGAAACGAGTGAGATATGAATTTTACAAAACCGGGTCTGAAATCTAAAAAATGCCAAAAATGCTCTGAAATAGATCCGTTGGAAAGTTGCCCAGAATTACAGAAATGCCCTTGTAACGGCTAGTTTTGGGTTTTCTCTATATATATGGGTTCCCTAAGCATGTGAACTCATCTCTCTCATTCCTAAACATGTTCTAAACCTATTAGAGAGTGGTGAACACCCTTGTGCCTCAATTTGGGATATCTAAAGGGATTAGACTTAGGCTTGAATTTGTACATCATTTTTAAGAGTGAAATTGTGTGAGCTTGAGAGCTATCTACCCTTGAAGAGGGAAGTTGTATTTTTCATTTTCTTGGATTGTATTTGGGCGAGTGTTCGGAGAAGCAGAGCCCTCTCTCCGTGGTGAGGATTGCCACCAAGGTTAAAGCAATTGTAATTGGCCCCGGTCTTTGCCGAAGTTAAGAAGATCAACATAGTGAAGCCATCAACGAGTTTGGTTGGTGGAGTGGAGTAGGCCTTGTGTGTTTGAGGACCGAACCACTTTAAATCTCGGGTGCACTCCTTCTTTTCTTGCTCTTTTCATTTACATTGCACTTAGATTTGACTTCTTGCTTATATTGTTTTTGATCTCTTAATTGGAGAGTTAATATTAAATTGGGTTAAGTTTTCAAAAAGGATAAACTTGGTTTTTATTTCAACCCAATTCCCCCATCTTGGGTTGCCACCGTTAAAAATTGGGCCTATCATCATATTTTCACTTAGTATCAGAGCTAGGGCTCTTGTTTAAATTGCCTTAACCGGTAAGAGTTAAAGATCATTTTTGGCAAAACCCATGGATTTTAAAGTTGGTCATGCTATCTCTATCCCTCCATCCTTTGATGGAACCAACTATGGGAAATGGAAAATCCGTATGAGGTTCTTTTTAGGATCCTTGGATTTAGAGATCTTGAATCTTGTAAAAAATGGTTTTTCTAAAAGGGAGAAATTAAGTTCCAAATTGCATGCATTAAATAGTAAAGCTTTGATTGCAATTTGTTGCTCATTGTCTCCAAATGTGTTTGAGAAAACTTCTAGTTGCACAAATGCAAATGAGATTTGGACAAAACTTGATAGTATCTTTTCAAATCTTAATTGTAATTTTGTGAATGTAAATTCTCCTCAAACACATGATAATATTGATGCTTCTCATAAGGATTTGAGCACAAAATGTGAAAATCTTTTAAATAAAAATAAGAAGCTCAATTTATCAATTTCAATGTTGAAAAATCAAGTGGAATCTTTGACAAATGAAATTGATAATCTCTCATCTTCAAATGATGGTTTGAATCAAATGAACAATGATTTGATTAATGAAAATAAAGATTTGATTCAAAAGTGTGTATCATTTGAAAAAGAAAATGAAATATTCGTTTTTGAAAACCAAAATTTACAAGAAAAGAAAATTATTAAAAATCTTAAATCTTCTTGTATTATTACATGTCCATCTACTTGTTGAACAAAATGTCATTTTTGTGGTAGATTAGGACATTTTAAAAATGAATGTGTGTTTAGAACTTTACCTAAGACTAAGATGGTTTGGGTAGAAAAGAGTAGTCTAGGTAAGTCTAAACCTATTGGAACCAAGCTGATTTGGGTTCCAAAAGCCCCAACCTAGCGTTCTATGCATTTGCATTATATTATGGGGTTGTGCTTTATTTTGAAAATCACTATGTTTGTTTTGGTAACGTTCCCCATCTATTCATTTTATATTTTAAATAGGGGGAGAATTGATTGAGGGGGAGCTTGAAAAAGTGTTTATCTTTCAAAACCCCATTTGTGCTGCTAAACCCTCCTTGTTTTGAATTTGGATGTTAAAATGGGAGAGTTTTGGTTTGTTTCATTCCTTGTCAAAGGGGGAGCTATATATTGTAAAATTTTATCCTTATATTTTAAAACTTTCATCCCTTCTTTTTGTGATGACAAAGGGGGAGAAGTTTTATGTTTAGTGTGCTTAAATGTGGCAATCACCTTGCGTGTCGTCATCATCAAAGGGGGAGATTGTAAGCACAATGGTTCTCACCTTGGCAATCTTCTATGTTTTGATGATTCCCAACACAAGTTGATTTGTGTTGTATTTCTAACCTGTTTGATATTTTAGTGCATGTATTGGAGATTCAAGCATTTCAAACACTTAGGTCAAGGAAAATAGCATGGATCGAGGCTTGTGCATCTTTGAACACCAATGGAAGCCAAAGGATGATGAAGGCCGGGAGAATTCAAGGAGAGATCTTGAAGAGCCAAAGAAATGGGAGTCATCCATGCAAGAGACCAAGACTTGAAGATGAGCTTTAAAGTTGAAGATGTGAGTAATGAGTCTTGTGTTAGATTGTATAATTTAATCTCACTTAGGTATCCCATGTTGAGGCATAATCAAGTCACTAATAAGGTCCCAAACAATATTAGAATATAAGGAAAAGACCCGTGGATCAAAGCCCTAGTGCCATAGATAGCTTAGAATTGTAAAAGATTCAAATCGGCACACTTAACACTTGAATTTTGAGATCAGGGCATAAATCCTATCATAACTGATCATAAATATTTTTAAATATTTTTAGAATTATTTTTAATAGAAAGATCTCATCGTTTCTGTTCAAATCGAGTATAAGAACGTCGAAATCCGATGAGAAACGAGTGAGATATGAATTTTACAAAACCGGGTCTGAAATCTTAAAAATGCCAAAAATGCCCTGAAGTAGATCCGTTGGGAAGTTGCCCAGAATTACAGAAATGCCATTGTAACGGCTAGTTTTGGATTTTCTCTATATATATGGGTTCCCTAAGCATGTGAACTCATCTCTCTCATTCCTAAACATGTTCTAAACCTATTAGAGAGTGGTGAACACCCTTGTGCCTCAATTTGGGATATCTAAAGGGATTAGACCTCGGCTTGAATTTGTACATCTTTTTTCAAGAGTGAAATTGTGTGAGCTTGAGAGCTATCTACCCTTGAAGAGGGAAGTTGTATTTTTCATTTTCTTGGATTGTACTTGGGCGAGTGTTCGGAGAAGCAGAGCCCTCTCTCCGTGGTGAGGATTGCCACCAAGGTTAAAGCAATTGTAATTGGCCCCGGTCTTCGCCGAAGTTAAGAAGATCAACATAGTGAAGCCATCAACGGGTTTGGTTGGTGGAGTGGAGTAGGCCTTGTGTGTTTGAGGACCGAACCACTTTAAATCTCGGGTGCACTCCTTTTCTTGCTCTTTTCATTTGCATTGCACTTGGATTTGACTTTTTGCTTATATTGTTTTTGATCTCTTAATTGGAGAGTTAATCTTAAATTGGGTTAAGTTTTCAAAAAGGATAAACTTGGTCTTTATTTCAACTCAATTCCCCCATCTTGGGTTGCCACCGTTAAAAATTGGGCCTATCATCATATTTTCAACATCCAATATAGCAAAAGAGAATTAAAGGGAAGAAAACCCTTACATGAAGTTTAGCAAAAAGATAATCAAAAGATAGGGAACCCTTATAACAAAAACAGACTCAGAAGATAGGGAACCCTTACATCAAATATTGCAAAAGAGAATTAGAAGATAAGAAACCCTTACATCAAATATAGCAAAAGATAATCAATGGAAGAAAACCCTTACATCAAATATAACAAAAGAGAATCAATGAAAGAAAACCCTTACATGAAATTTTCCGATCACAGGTTTGTTTGAGCTTACACCTTAGAGTGGATAACCTGTAAATATATTCTAATTTTATCAAATTCATGTTTTAAGGCAGTGTCTTTTCTGTCCAGGTAATGTCCATCTATGTCCAAAATAATGTTCCATGTGTTCAGTGTTCTTTCTATTAAATTTTAAGATCATGCGGCCCAGCATGCACTATTCATATGGACCCTACATGTTACTATTCATGTGGACCCCACATGCTACTATTCTTGTAGACCCCCACGGGTTATTATTCATGTGGATCCCACATGCTACTATTCATGTGGACTCCACAGATTACTATTCATTTGGACCCCACATACTACTATTCATGTGGACCCCACAGGTTACTATGCTCAGCAGTTCATCATTCTTTGATTTAGTTTATTTCTTGGCTACTATGCTCAGCAGTTCGCATTTCTTTGATTAAAGTTTACTTTACGGCTACTATGCTAGCATTTCACCGTTCAAATAAGATGGGCTACTATGCTCAGCAGTTCGCCTTTCTTTGATTAAAGTTTACTTTATTGCTACTATGCTAGCATTTCACCGTTCAAATAAGATGATAAAACTTGCATAATCTATAGCGAGTTATCGCCTCTTATGCATGCTTTATCCTAATATTTACATAGGTGGTAGAACCAACCATATTAGCCATAATAAATACTTTAACTATCTATATGAAAGACTTACCTTGGTAGTGATGAAGTGGATTTCCTTTTCCGTTCTCCTCTCTCTCTTTTCCTCTCTCTCTCTTACTCTTTCATTTTCTTTCTTCTCTCTTGTTCTCTTTTCTCTCTCTCTCTCTATCTTTTTTTTTATTTTTCTTCTTCTTCTCTTCCTCTATTTATAGGTATTTTTTCAACTACAGTCTTAAATTCACAACTACTCTCTTAAATGCTTTTACAAAAATATATGAATAGTAAATGTATAAATAAATGAATAGTAAAGGCTGCTTGAATAGTAACAGGATGATTAATATTATTTAATTATTATTTTCGTCGGTGACGCGCAACTACTCATTAATGATAGTGGTTGTGGAGTTGACCTGCTTAGCCAATGAGTTAATGAAAGTGGTTGCGGTGTGTCCTTCTGGTAGTGGTTCCTACTAGTGATGGGTCCCGCTGGCATTGGGGTTCCGCTATTTGTGGGTCCTGCTTGTTGTGGGTCCCACTGGTGATAGGACCGCTTGTGTGGGGCCCGCTGATGTGGGACCCACTGGTGGTGGGACCCGCTTGTGAATAGTACTCGGTGAGTCCTACTGTGAATAGTAATTTTGAATAATTTATCTCAGTAGTGAACTTGCATAGTATTTCTGCATAGTAATCTTACGTAGTATTTCTGCATAGTAATCTTGCATAGTGACTATTGTGAATAGTAATTATGAATAGTGACTATTTGTAATATTTAATATATGTAAGTATATCTACTCATTTTTAGTTGACATCTGGGGCGGTGGCTTAGTGGTAGGAAGCCGTTCAATCCTCGCTCAGCGTTGGGTTCGAATCCCGTAAGCCCCATTATGCCAGATGTCCTCATGCCCGATTAACTCGGGAAAAAATGAGTAATGGCCGATGATTACCCACCTATGAGGCCATTTATATATATTTACCGGTTATTACACCTTATACCTTTAGTAGTAGCGTGCATGTGTATGCCCACCAGAACTTAGACACCCATTAGGCATGTCACTCATAACCTAGCTATGCTTAGGTGACACACCCTTTCTTCATTTTTTTGTGATTCTTATTTTATCCCCGAGACATGCATGCTTAGGTAGACGTCTTCTCGGGGGTATTTGTTCCCATTTCACATGATTTTTGCCCAAAACTCTTCAAGGTTAATAAATAAATGGCATAAGAGTCCAGGTGCCTGCACTTAGGCGGATGAGGTGCTTTGCGGACCTTCCGAATTCGTAACCAGGCATGAACCCATATATATTTCTGGCTATCCATTGCACAGAGGATTTCTTTTGGGGTTCCATGGCCTATCCATGGATGGCGACTCTGAGTTATTTCAGATACGTCTTGGTTTGGGGATCCGTCCTTGGATCAGGAGGTATCTCATCTCATTTTATATCGCCACTCGTGCTAGGTTGCGAATGTGGCATCATCTCGAGAGTTCCTTGGTAGAGCTCTCTTTCACATGTGGAGATCTCAGAGGATCGACGAGGGATCTCGCGTCCCTCGCTCGACCGTCCTCGGGATCGGGGTCCACAGGGCCCATCAAATTAATGGTTTGCATCACCTAAGCAATGTGGGGCCCACTGTATTTTAAAAAAAAATATTTTGAATGTCATATATACCTCCATTGATCTGATTGGTAAATGTAAGTCCCATTACAATTTTGTCCATTACCAAAGTTTGCATGATAATCTAAAGATAAAGTCGGTGACACATAAAAGGAACGAAAAATAATCACTTCCACAAAAAAACAAGATACTTCGCAAGATGGGAGTCAGAGATCTAACCATACATGCATAAGACAGGAGAGGTAAAAGATAAATAGTTCTTCATTTACAGTTCGATTACAGCAAGAAGCTTCCAGAACCATAAATATATCCATCTTGATTTGATCGAATTTTAACAATCAAGGGAGAAAATAAAAACACTTGCCTCTCTCTAACTCTATCCATCTTCAACAGGAAAACATCCTTCCTTTTGTTTGTATCATGACTTTAAGAACCACTTGTAGGGATCGGCCGCACATTTCTTTATACAACTGTGATAGTAAAAAAAATTACATAAAGAAAAATTCAAATAAAAATAGCAATTTACAAAAGAGCACTACTCCCACCTAGATGGCTCCATCCCTCCATCAGGAGAGAGAGAGAGAGAGAGAGAGAGAGAGAGAGAGGAGAAGAAGAAGAAGAATAAAATATGATAATAAATTAGAGGGATCCTGTTAAGGGGTGTAAACAAAAAATTAAACATACCGTGTACCATACAGATGAGATATAAGTGGAGTAAAGACTAAAGAGAGATCAGGATGAAGGAGAAGAAGGAATTTGCCAGTATATAAAAGGAAGTAAGAATGCGAATCGATTTTGGAAATGGCCTCCAATTTAAGTATGTGTAGACACCCTCATTTTGCTTCATTTCAAAGAAGTCAAGATTCATATGTTAAAACTCATTAGAGTGAAGACTACCCAAGCTATCCAAGCCATTTCAGGCCATTTCCTAAATTTTAGGAGAAGCCCTAAATTGAAGGAAAATCCGAACCAGGGGAAGGTATCCAGTATCGTGAGCCGTTTGTGGCCATTTCCTAAATTTTAGGAAATGTCCTAGATTGTAGGAGAGCCCTACATTCTGGGGTAGTCCTACCTTCTAAAAGAGGAAAACTCTGAACCCGTGAAGAATACCCAGCAAATAGAGTTATTTCTGATTGTTTCCTAAATTTTAGGATTGTCCTAAAATGTAGGAGAGTCCCACGCTCTAGGGTAGTTCCTACCTTATAGGGGAAAAAACTCTAAACCCGTGAAGAATACCCAGTAAATGGAATCATTTCTGGCTGTTTCCTAAATTTTAGGATTGTCCTACATTTTAGGGTATCCCTTAAGGTTTAGGACCCCCTTCGTGGCTCGAAGGAGCATCCTATATCTCGGGCAACTATGGAGTGATTTAAAAAGACCCTAAAATATAGGAGTTCTCTCATCTCCTATTTTTCCTCTCCTATTATGGTCCCACCTCCTTGTTTTTCTCCCGCCCGAACCCTATTTGATGAAGGATTACTGTTGATCGCAAGATCAAGAGTCGAGATCGGTTTTTGAACGACGATCGTCAAATTGAGATCACTTTGGACTATGGTTCTACGAATTAACGGTCGAGATCATCTTATCTCAACTCAGTGATAATGGTGTGAATGTTTGGATCGCTAATCACTTAAGAGTGCGGGAGCTTAGATCACCTGCGAAATAGATGGCTCTCATTAAAGATGGACCATTTGTGATCAAGATGGTATTTTATATCTCCCTCATCACTTTACTTTCCTTGGAATTGTTTGTCCAAGAAAATGTTTGTTTAGGAAAAGTGTTTTCCCATCTTCAAGGGCCACATGGCGCAATCTCATAATCCCCTTAGTACGTGATGGAAAATATGATCTTGACCGATGAATTAATTTATGCAATGGACTGTCAAATTGATGGCTCGGATTATTCTTTAGAAACAAAGAGGGGAGGTGCATATATTTGCTCTCATTACACTAGAGAGGTAGATTAGGCATTTACAAATAAAGAGGGTAGTCTTGCAATTTGTAAAAAGGATGGGGGCTTTTTGTAGAAAAAGTAAAGAGGAAAAAGAGGGGAGAGAATCCAAACGATTCTATCTCTCCCTCTCACTCTCTCTCTCTCTCTCCCTCTCCCAACCGACCCTCCCTCTCCCCATCAAGCTTGCACAAATCTTGGCAAAATTCTATCTTATTTTGTCTCATGTGGCACCTCCTCATTCCACCAAATCAATGCAAAGCATATCCTTTAACATATGGAATAATCTCAACCCTTTAAAATATGAACATGTCTATCCTCGTAGCAGATGGGTTCATCTCCTCCATTCAAACGAATCATGACTGTGTGGCATGTCCATCCACAATCAAGCCAATCTCCTTTCCCAACCCTCTTGATCTTATCCCTCTCTAGCTAACCCATCTAAGCCCTTGGATCAAGACCAAACCAATCATGGCCCTACACTCTATTCTCTTTTGCTAAACCCCAAATTGCCGTCTCCTAAGCCCTATAAATAGAACCCAACCCTAACCTTTAAAAAAAAGAAAAAGGAGAAAAAAAGGGAAAAGGCCTCCTCTCTCATAAAAATTCGCCTCTTTTACTTTCCCCTAGCCATTCGGCCGTTGTGGCCTCACCCAATAACTCAAGTCTCTTTAGCCTGGGTCCCACCTTGACCAATCCATATAGTCTAAATCAGCGGAATACTCGCCTTTTCCTCGAATTCAAGACCATCATCAACTCATTCAAGACATCCAGGAGGTTAGTATTGGCTTCATTAGGTTTTATCATCTGTTTTCCTCATCTTTTATTATTATCATGTTAATAGATAAATTGCATCTCGTGTCAGTAAATAAAATGAAGATACCAGCAGCAGCTTAAGCCTCTTTACAAATATGAATGCATGAATAATGTATAATATGCATGCATGGGAATAATTTAAAATATAAAATTTTGGATTCCAGACGTACTTCACATGCACTATACATGCATATCATGCCAACTCACACATGATCATTGTGGAACTATACTTCATATGCACTATACATGCATATCATGCCAACTCACACATGTTCATTGAGGAACCGGATATATATATACCAACATGAATGGGCTTATCTAATTCCATCCATCCAGTCATACCCGAGCCAAGTCAACCTGGGCCCACCCTATCCAACTCAACCCGATCTGCATTAACTCGGTCCAACCCGGACCCGAGTTAACCCAAACCAATCCTAATTGCCCCTTGGATTCAACCCGAGTCAATACGTGCCAACCCCGCCCCAACTCGGATCCACCCCGAGTCGACCCATGCCAATTCAGTTCAACTCGGACCTAACCCGAGCCACTCCCTAACCCGAGCCACACCCCTACACGGTTCCAACCCGAGTCACATCCCTATCCAATCCGAACCCGATCCGTACCTCAATCAAAGCGGCACTCTGACTCAACCAGCACCCCAAACAACTCAACCAAACCCAGCCACATGCCTCCATGATGTATCACATCCCATGTCACTATCCATGCTATACACCTCACCTAAGCCCACCTCAACCCGAGACAGACCCCACCTAATCTGATCTAAGGTTAACCAAAACTAACCCAACCCACCCCATCCAACCCATACCCCCAACCCGAGCCATCCCAGCCATCTGCCCCAACACCTATCCCACCTAACCCAACCTACCTTATCCCATGGCCCAACCCAATCTAATCCAATCCAATCCAACCCAATCTAACCCAATCCAACCCAACCCAATCCCACCCAACTTAGCCCAACCCAACCTAAACCAACCCATCCCACACCCAATCCAACTTGACCCAACCCCACCCGAACCCCAAAACCCGTACTCAACCCAAAGCCGCAACCCAACCCAAAGCCGCACCCCTACCAAAACCCATTCGGCCTTGACCCGGACCCCGCGGCCTCCTCGTCCTTGGCCCGACCCAAGTTGTACTCCACGCCTAACCCATCCCAAACCCAACCCGAATCTTACCCACTAAACCCAATTCAACTGACCCAATCCTAAAACCAACCCAACTCAACTTAACCCAACCCCTAACCCTTGACCCAACCTAATCCAACTCAACCAAACCCAGCCCAACCCAACCCAGTCCCAAACCCAACCCTAGTCAACCGACCCCACCCAGGTCGCATCCAACACTACCCAAGTCCAACTCACCTGACCCAACCCAACCCAATCTCACTTGACCCCACGCCCTGAACCCACGCTCAACCCCACCCAACCTAACCCCAGCCCAACCCAATCCCAAACCCAACCTAACCAAATCCAACCCAATCCAACTGACCCGACCCAACCCAACCTGATCCTAACCCACACCCATACCCAAGCCACGCCCCAGCCCAACCCGCAAACCTAACCCGAGCCAACCCAAACTCAACCCAATCCAACTAACCCAACCCAACCTGGCCCACGCCCAACCCAACCTTACCCAACCCCACACCCCAATCCCACCCAATTCAGCCCAACTTAATCCAACCCCACGCCCAACCCGGCCCAACTTGACCCAAACCCCTATCCCATTAGACTTAACCCACACCCCGCAACCCATGGCCCATCGGCCACACCACCTAGGCTCAACCCAAAACCCCTACAATTTGGCCGAACCCAACCCATCCTAATCCAACTCAAATCCGACCCAACCCGAATTCAACTCGTTCCTAAACCGCGACCCGAGCCTAACTCGCACCCAAGCCGCGCCCCATGTGCATAACCCCGAACCCCAGCAGCACTCGACCCGCAATCCAGACCCCAACCCGGATCTGTCCCTACCCAAGCCGCGCCCCGCCGCACTTGACCTGCAATCCGGACCCCAACCCGGATCTGCCCCTACCCAAGTTGCGCCCCAACCGCACCCTACCTGCAACCCGGACCCCAACCCGGATCTACCCCCACCCAAGCCGCACGCCAACCTGACCCACTTCACACCCAACCCAACCCAATCCCAAACCCAACCCAATCCCTAACCCACCCCAACCGAGCCCACCCAACCCACTCGGCAGAACCTTAGAATATATACATATATATTTTGGCCGAATCCAACTCATCCTATTTATTAGCCTCCATCCCCATCCCCATCCCCATCATGTCCCATGCCGTTTGATACATAGCCATTGGCCATCTTCTCATCTGCATAGCTCATACCCCATCATTTGCATAGCCTCTAGCCTCATCCCCACATCCACCGACCATCCTGCAATCTACCCCCACCCAAGCCGCACTCCAACCTGACCCACCTCACACCCAACCCAAATCAATCCGGTTTATCCCCAACCCACCCGGTTCAATCCAACCCAATCCGAGTCAACCCTGGTCCAACCCCAAATCGACAACCCGGGCTAACCCGTGTTCAACCCGGACCCGCATCCCGACCCCTTTGAACCCTACAAATCCAAACCTGCAACCCGACCCCGACTCCGCATTAGCCCACAAACCCCGAGCCCAACCCCACCCGGCTCACCCAACGACCCGCATCCCGACCCCGCATCAGCCCTACAAATGCAAACCGGTTCAGCCCCGACCCAACCCAAACCGGTTCAACCCAACCTAAACCGAGTCAACCCAAACCCAACCAAGTCCAACCCGGACCAAACTCTACTTAACCCAAGTTGAACCCGAACCCAACCCGAGTTGAATCGAACCCAACCCTAGTCAACCGACCACACCCAGGTCGCACCCAACACTACCCAAGTCCAACTCAAGTCAACCCGAGTTGAACCCGAACCCAACCCGAGTCAATTAACCCCACCAAGGTCGGACCCAATACTACCCAAGTCCAACCCAAGCCTTAGCTTAGGTTCTTAGGATTCCCTGCATTAGTTTTAGGGTCATGTAGTACCTGCATTTCAGGCATATAGAAATTAGCTTTCACAAGCTTTCAAATATCTCAATTAACACTCAATTCTCAGGCTCAGGCAATTACGTCTAGATACATAGGACCCATGCTAGGCATTAGGCATCTTAGCTAGGCATTTAGGACTGAAAACTCCTGGCCCGCATGAGTATAAACTGTGAACGGCCAAATCATTAGAATGCATTTAGGTTTCCCAAATAAAACTCACATTTCCCTCCTTTAGTTAAAACTTAAACAACTAAAGCAATTAAAAGTGGAAGTCTGACTTTCGTCAGGCGAGATCGATGCTGTACACTTCGTGCGGTACACCTTCCGATCTCGTAACCAGGTAACTTACCCATAATTTAAATCACAGACTAAATATACAGAGTTAATCATGGGTCCTAGATCCCTAATCTAGGTGGCGACTCTGGTCATGGCTTCTCTCGTAAATTAGGATCTTTATCCCAAATTTATGAGAAAAGTAATTATCTACAAAATCAATGAACAAAGGCGCTATCACCATTCAAAACACACACCCTCGTGGGCCTACACCCCTCCGGGATTCGGGATCCACAGTATGAGTTTCTTGGAAGAGGAGAATTAGGAATTTAAGAGTGCCAGATATGATTTGCTTGAGCGTATCCTCTTTTTAAGGAAAGCTAGAGGGGCAGGTTCTCAAGGATATGATTTATAACTTTCTTAATTTCGGTATGTATCAAGTAGTAGATTACGTTTGGAATTCTAAAAGTATGGCCTCTCTTTGGCATTTATTTCTCCAAATTAGTAGGGAAGATTATGTTTACTTTTTAATTTCAATTTTAATTACATTCAGCTTTATAGATAGTTTTTTAGAATACGTAATTGATAGTGGACCCCACAATCTTTTAAAGCGTGAATCGTTTTAAAATCCAAGTGCCACATCCCCTTAACACGGTTTTTTAATTTCGTTATTAAAGGTTACGAAAACGTGTGAAATGGTGTGCCACATCCCTTTAATGTGTTTTTTAATTTCGGAATGCAGTGGGCGTGACACGTGGCATAGCCTTAGCTTACCACATTCAGCTTTACTTATATATATATAGATAGATAGTATGATATGTATAAGTTTTTTTAAATGACAAAATATTTAGTGTTATATATAGAGAAATGTTATCAGCACTACCATATTTTGATGATCACACTCCCCACTTTATTAAAAAGTAAGGTATGGCCCCCACCATAGGATGATCCAAACCGTCCATTAGATGGGCCACAGCCTAAATAGGTTGTGCCCCAAATATCATTTACATAGGTTGATCCTAACCATCCGATCTATAGAGTTGATTCAGTCCCTCTATAGATTGATCCAAAGAACTGTACGGACCACATCATAGGTTGATCCAAACCGTCCACGTGATGGAACACAACATAAATAGGTTGTGCCCCAAAAATCATTTCCATAGGTTGATCCTAGCCCTCCAATCTATAGAGGTTTCCATAATATGTTGTTCCTCTTAAATCGGATGGTTAAGATCTCCCTATAGATTTTTTATTAACAAAGCATAAAGGAGGGGGGTAGGATTGAAATTATGTGGCTTTAATGGGTGCCCTTGTTAAAAAGTATAAAGGAGGGGGTAGCATTGAAAATATGATTGTTGATTGGGTGCCTTTGTTAAAAAAAGTCAAAAAAAGTGATGTGTAATTATATTAGAATTTTTGAGAAATTCAAATAATTCTCTTATTTTCTCTTATACTATATAGATATAGATTAGTTATTAGTAAGAGCATGCATTTGCTGCGCTCAGATTAGTTATTAGTAAGAGCATGCATTTGCTGCGCTAGAGCGCAGCTAAGCTTAGATGCGCTCGAGCACAGAAATAGGGTGGGGCCACATTTGGGGTGGGATCCAAAGCATTCATTTGATGGGCCCTTTCATGCGTAGGGTGTCCATTTGTGGGGCCAGAAAAGGACAGATTTGTGGACAAACAATATCTATTAATTTTTGGCCCCATAAATGGACACCCATTGGTGATCCAATGGAGCTATTTTTGGTAGGCCCCCCATCCATGATGGGGCCTTCCAAATGAATGCTTAGGATCACCCCCCCCCAATGGCCCCACCCCCCTCCCCCTGTTTCTGTGCTCGAGCGCATCTAACCCTAGCTGCGCTCGAGCTCAACAAACCCTTTTCTCAATTAGTAATTAGTATAGTAAGGATTCCTCCGAGGATTTGAGTGGGGGTATTCCCGTATTTTCCTCTTCATCTTCTCATATAGAAACTCAACAAGCAAAGCCCTCGAAACATATTCTCTTATCACAAAACCCTAGAAACATATTCTCTTCTCATCTATACAAAGCCCTAAAAACGCGCCATCCTACAGTTCCTATTTCCTTTTTTCAGTACCGCTATATGGATGAAGATTCATGTTCGACGCAACTGATCTACGACGATGGCATATTTAACGTTTCGGGTCTGGAGAGTTTCATGAAAACTGTCAAACTCTCTGAATGCGGACTTTCTTATGCCGTGGTTGCCATTATAGGCCCAGAGATCAGTGGTATGTGAATCTCTTGTCTATCCCCTCTCCTTCCAATCGATTCAATGTCACCTCCCTCTTCTCTGTTGTAGTTTTGTTGAACGGGCCTTGAAAAATCCTAAGGGGCCGTTTGGATACACGGATTTTAGAATCTTGGATTTCCTCAAATTTGTAGTTGGTAGACGAGGGAAGATGGACACCGACTGCTTCACTTTTCTTTAGAATCTCGGATTTTAAATAAGAAATCCAGGTTTTAGAAATCTCTCCCACATCCTGAGATTTCTAGAACCTGTTTGGTTGGTTTGGGTGAATTTTATGATGTGTGGATTGTTTACTTGGATTCCTTGCGTTAATCTTAGCATGAACTTTTTGTCAATACCACCCCACGGTTTTGAATCTTGTAATGAACGTGTGCGTCATACTTATTTTTCCTATGATTTTAAGATATCTTAAAGAAATACCACCCCACGGTTTTGAATCTTGTAATGAACGTGTGCATCATACTTTATATTTTTCCTATGATTTTAAGATATCTTAAAGAGCATTCTCATAAGTACAGCAGTAGCAGTTAATGTTGTTTCAATTATTTGCATGTTTTCACTTTAAAAATTGCTGCTATTTATTTGAGCAGGGAAGAGCACCCTATTGAACCATCTTTTTCATACCAACTTCAGGGAGATGGATGCCTTGAGTGGAAGGTACACATATATTTATTTTTCATTGTTGTTTGTCGGCATTCACTGCAATATGAGGAACATGACTGTTAAATGTTATTTTTTTCTCGTGTAGGAGCCAAACTACCAAAGGGATCTGGATAGCAAAATGTGTCGGTATTGAACCTTGCACAATTGCCATGGATTTAGAGGGCACTGCTGATACGGAAAGAGGGGAGGTGAGTCAGTTGATATTTTTTTATGAGATTTTTTTTTTTGGAAAAAGCAAACTTCTTTAATTTTATTTGCTGTTTCTTGTGGAGTTCTGGCTGTCAATGGATTTGGTGGTGTATTTCCTTTAGGAACCACAGTTTGTATTAGGCTTGTAGTATAACCATATTACTTTAATAGGGAAATCAAGACAAAGAAGTGTACCCTAGATAAACTAATGATTGTTTATGTTTCCATTTTTTTTTTGCAATTTCCATACTTGTTATAATGAACATTACTTCCAAGAGAATTAGAATTCATTTTCTGTGTTTGAAGAATTTGCTTGAATCTTGGCGCAACGGTATGGTTGCTCCATTGCGACCTGGTGGTCACGGGTTCGAGTCACGGAAACAGCCTATCTGCAAAGTAGGGGTAAGGCTGCATACATCTAGCCGACCCCAACTGAGTATACAATTTAAGTGATCTGATCACCTCACAAGTCCTTCAAAGGCCACTGAGTATACAATTTCCTCTTCATTCGAATTCACATAGAAATAGTTCCGGATAGAATGGAAGTAAATGATCTTGGGTAGGATAGAATGGAAGAAAATGATCCATGTAGACGAACCCAACTAGTGTCAGGATTAGACCTAGTCAATTTGAGCCAGGTAGATCCTTTCACCTTCTTCATGAAAATTTTCTAAAGGATTCATTAGCCGACCCCAAGTAGTTTGGGACAAAGGCTTAGTTGAGTTGAGTTGTTTTGAGTGATTTCTTTTTTGATGGAAGTGAAAATTTGTGCATTTGTAATTTTCATCTACAATGTCTTGTCCTTTTCCGTATCAGGATGTCACGGCATTTGCGAAACAGAGTGCACTCTTTGCTTTGGCAACTGCAGACATTTTACTGATAAACATGTGAGTTCTTTACTTTAGTCTTTAGCATATTTCATTTTTATCTGCTAGAAGAAACCATTCAAAAAAAAAAAATCCTGCAAGATAAAACTCTATTTTGTTGGTTATGGTAAGAGTACGTTTCAGTGATGTTTTTTATCATTAAAAATGATTCGTCTAGATGGTGTCACGATATTGGTCGGGAGCAAGCTGCAAACAAGCCTCTTCTAAGGACTATTTTTCAGGTTCTTCTTATTCATAGTTTTCTTTTCGAAATGGAAAAGCCTCTTGGCTGCAATGCTTATTTTGATGATCCGGATTTTTCTTTATGGAAGGTCTTGATGAGTTTATTCAGTCCTCACAAAACAACCTTACTATTTGTTATTCGCGACAAAACAAAGGTTTGCAATTTTAAATTGTAGATTTTGTATAAAATGCTCTCCGTGTTTTTTAAGTATTTAATATGTCACTTGTTTTCCATATAGACTCCGCTAGAGCATTTAGAGCGTATTCTAAGAGAAGATATTCAAGAGGTACCTTTTCTACATTTTCTAGGATTTTATTTTGCTTCTTTCTGCCTTACTCTTTTATTTTTCTGTATTATCATGATCCCCATCTCTGCAGATTTGGGATGCTGTTTCTAAGCCGGAAGCCCACATGGATACTCCACTTAGCGAATTTTTTATTGTGAGTTATAAGTTATTGTTAGAAAAGTGTTTATATGTTCCTCTCTGATGCACCATTGTTTGTCTTGAAGGTGGACGTAACCGCTTTGTCCAGTTATGAAGAGAAGGAAGAGCAATTTAAAGAGCAGGTAGTCCACCAAGTATAGTGGTCAATTGTCAATCCTCTAGATTTGGATTAGCTATCAGCATGGCGGGGGATTTCATATGAACTTATATATTCCATGTGTTTTATTTTAATTCATCAAGCAATAAGTGGTCTCACACCAGTGCTTTAGTTTTTGATAATGACACTCTTATGTTATGTCTTATACAGGTTGCACAGCTAAGGCGACGTCTTTTCCATTCTATTGACCAAGGACGGCTTGCTCGAGATAGAAGGGATGTTACGACTTCCGATTTTTCTTTCAGTGCCCAGCATATATGGAAAGCTATACGAGAGAATAAAGATCTTGACCTTCCTGCTCATAAGGTGCTTGGTATTTATATCCTTTTTTTATATAAAGGTGACTTTATTGATTGGAAGAAACCATACATTGGGCTGGACGGGACAAGGTGCCCCCATAGCCCTCTATAACATTCATTTGAACATAACATACAAAGAACAATCAAACTCTAAATCTCGTTGAGGAGAGTTTGGAATGCAGGAATTGCCTCTTATGGTCTATGACACTTATATCATTTGTTGTCGTTATTTAGGTAATAATTTCGACTGTTCGATGTGACGAGATTGCTGATGAAAAGCTAAGTCGTTTGACCTCCAGTGAGGTACGCAAGCATCCATTTGCTTCTTGTGTCATTTGTGGTCTGATTGCAAACTGTCTCCAAGGCTGATGAACTTTCTTGATGCACTTTTAGGATTGGTTGACTCTGAATGCAACTGTTCAATCTCGTCCAGTATCAGGCTTTGGAAAAAAAGTTAGCTTCATTTTAGATGCTTATCTATCAGAGTAAGAGAACTTCCGCTGCAGTTTTATATTGATGCTTTATTTCCCTAAGGTCCCGTTTGGATTGCATGAAGTGCTTGGGAAGAATGGATTCCTTCAAACACCTGTTGGGCCCGCATAAACAAATATCACAGATCGTGAACCTTCTGCCGTTGTGCGTCGCTACTATCGAGATTCAACTTTATCCAACCTACAAGTGGAACTGACCAAAATTTTTTATTTGCTCAATTTCCCATTTTACATGATAATGATATACCAGGTGTTATCAATTAATAGTTCTATATTTGGTGTGTTCATTTCTCTTGTATAATTGTTAAGACTGAATGTGTTAACAATTCAGTTAGGGAACTGTTATAATGATAAACCTGGTGGTCACGGGTTTGAGTCACAGAAACAGCCTCTCTGCACAACAGGGGTAAGGCTGTGTACATCTAGCCCTCCCCCAGACTCCGCAAGGGCGGGAGCCTCGTATACTGGGCCGCCCTAATTGTTAAGACTGAATGTGTTATTTGAATCAGCTGGATTTGGCAGTTTGGGAACTGTATCATTGTTTATACCTTTCGTTTTTTTTATTAGGTATGACATGGAGGCTATCTGCTTCGATGAGGATGTAAGGGCTGCTAAGCGCCGGCAACTGGAGTCGAAGGCATTACATGTGAGGCCATGTACACTTTTCTTAGTTATGTTTTAAGGCATCCTATTGTGTTGTTAAAATGTGGAACAATTTTTTCTACATTGGAATATTTTTTAGGCCTTCATTGAAATGGGAAATCTTTAAAATGCTATTTTATGACTAAATCATGCCAGAGAACTTGGAATTTCCTAATTTAGCTAGTTTAATACGATATTCGTGGAAATTTGAATTGTTTGTCACATAACACATCCTATTGTGTTTTTAACTGTGGAAGTGGAACAGTTTTTTCTACATTGAAATATTTGTTAGGCATCTATTGAAAAGCTGCAAAATGCCATATAGTCTCCTTATGGTTCCAACTTCCAACCATGATAATAATGATACTCCTCAAGAGCATCTATCCAT
This sequence comes from Tasmannia lanceolata, assembly GCF_043159265.1. Lineage (NCBI taxonomy): Eukaryota > Viridiplantae > Streptophyta > Magnoliopsida > Canellales > Winteraceae > Tasmannia > Tasmannia lanceolata. Next base: position 10,642,264 of record NW_027518714.1, on the reverse strand, counting down.
TGTACACAAGTGGCCTCATAATCACCATAGGTGTAACTGATGTCAAAATAGGGCACATATGGTGGAGCCATAGTGCGGATCAAGGCATGTGCCAACCATCAAGGCTAAATGCAGCCAACCTTAGTTACATACAAGTTTCCGCCATTAAACTCAATTACAGTAGGTTTTCAAAAGCATAATTTCTACTGAGAGATAGTGGTTTTGCTCCTAACAGAGCAATGGACTGAATCTTTGCTGATCAGAAACTGCTTAGATTGCAAGAAAACACACTCTAATGTGTTGGCTACAACTTCTAAGGCTCCCATTCAATAGTACTTGGTTTGGCACATGGCAGTGCTACCCTCGTTTTCACCTAGATTCCAACAGATCTTATAGGTCAGCAAGCTCCTTCCTTGAAGAAATCAGATTTTGACACTGGAGTTGAGTGATTAGATCCAATGACGAATCACTCTTAACAATTAATTTTCGTGCAGAACTAGAAACTCTGCTAGTTTCTTCAAAGTGAAGCTCCAATTGATTCTAAACAATGGTCTAATTATGGTAGAAAATCGATTCTGCAAAATTTTTGAACTTCTGGCCTTGTAAATGGAAAACGAATGGTAAGCTGTGAGTAACAAGGAATACAAAGACAAACAAAGGACAAGAAACAAGTGGAAAATCGATTGAAGCAGCAAGACCACGAAATTTGAAGAAAATCAGAATAAAATTGGCAGAAAATAGGGTATGTCGAAGAACAACGTTTAAGCATACGTTGGAATTAATGGAGGATTCTGAAATTCCTTCAAATCGAGCAAGACCACGAAGTTCAAAGAAAATTACAACGAAATTGGCAGAAAATAGGGTTTGTCCAATTAATGTAGGATTCCAAAATTTCTTCGAAAGCTTGATTCAATGATGAAAAACGACCAATATGCTGTGTATTTAAAGAAAAAAAACTCTTAAAATGAAGATGCTGCAGAACAATCGAAAACGGGTGGAGAAATTGAAACTAACGAACACCACACTGAAGAATTTGGTTGAGATTTTATAAAAAGAATTAAAAAATTCCTTTGGAAACTATCTTTATTAGGAAAAAAAGCTGGATTGCAGCAAGTTTTTGTTACTTGTTAGTAGAAGCAATGGAAGGGATCTTGGGGATTGGATTGAGCAGAAAAATGGAAAAAAAACCGTGAATATGCTTTTAACCACAAATTTTTTTTTCAAAAATATCTGATTGAATAATGCAAATTGATTGAAGTTAGAGGCCAACAAGAATCTACAGGTAGAATTTTCGAATTCAAAGTGAAGATCGAAGAGAGTTTCGAAAATAGTGAAAATGATGGGGAAAATGGCAGAAATTGGGGATTTTCGATTTTTTTTGCTAAAATCTGCCAAAAATTGCATTTGCAAATGGAATTCAAAGATGGAGGATTATAACAATTCAATTAGGCTTGAAGCAAGAAACAAAATCGAATTACGAATGTTCAAAAAATGGTGGATATCGAACTAGTTTAGAAGCTCTGAATTGCAGAGAAATGAGAATTTCTTTCGGATCTGGCTCTGTTACCAAATTTGATGTCGATCTTTTGAGGATCTAATCAAGAATTACAATTTGAGTTCAAGATTCAATCAAGAACAATGAATGGATTGAAAATTTCTGCTAAAAAACAGTCTTAAAATTGTATGTTGCTGGAAATTGCAGAAAATGAGCAGAAAATGCAGAAATTTATATAAGTGCAAGAAATTCAACAAAATATGTAAGAATTGATGAAGATGGAAATTTTATTGAATCTGAAAATGAAATACAGCAAGAAATAAAACTAAGCTCAGTTGCGATCGCAAACTGAGAAGAAGTGAAAGAAGGCCTTACAAAGCCGGATTTCCCTCTATGACTCATAGCTCTCTTCCTGTAAGATAAGTAGATAATTGAGAAATTCTCCTCCTTATACAAGTTTTCTATCTTTCTAAGGTTTTCAAATGAAAAAGCCCCTAAATGAGTGGAGCCCTCTCTTACTATTAGAGGTTTTCCTCCCTTTACATTTAAATCCTCGCTATAAGGTCCGTTAAACTCTCAAATATTACAAGTGTACCCTATAGACAAATATACACTACTAAATGAAGAAGTTGCAAGTAATGCCATTTAAGGCTTATTACATTTGTGTCCCTACACTACTACTGGAGCAGGCCCCTTCAACACTTTGGCAGGGAATCGATCCTCATCACTTTTATACTGAAATCAACCCTAGTAACATATATAGTGACTTCATATTCAACTTTGTGGAAAGAGATTATGGATATCGAGCTCTTTGGGGCTGAATGTTGATCATCACTCTGACACCTACTTTTGCACGTCCTTTTACCCTTACACCAACTATTGCTACACCATTGTTGAATTGATGAAGTAACTATAAACTATAAACGTTCCTAAAAACAAAGAAAAAAGGACAAAGTGCCAAGAGCACTGCTAGGAAAATGTGATTTCATTTTGAAAAAAAAAACGGGCTTCAACCATTTGATCCAAGTCCACAAAAAGGCAAATGGAGGGAGCTCAAATCCCTATAAAAGTAATAAATACACATTTAAAAGGGTGACAAAATGAGGTGAATGCAAATCAAGACACACGCATATGATGTCAGAGAGGATGTTTGGAGAGGAGATAAGAAAGTTTGTGAAGACCCCTTTTGATAGTCTTCTAGCTTCCATGGTAAACAAATTGAGAAGGCTAACTTGTGTAATGAACACACTCCAAATTTAGTGTTCTAAGCAGTAACTCCATTAGAGAAGGATATAAATGATTTGAATAATGAACTATTGATCCTATTTTATGCTAATTTTTTTTCATTTGCAGCTTGTCCATCCAACTTATCAAGCCATGCTGGGACATATCCGCTCCAAGACTCTTGATAGTTTTAAGAACGGATTAGAACTATCGCTGAAGAAAGGTACAGGTTTTGCTGCATCTGTTCATGACTGTACTCGATCATGTATGCTTGAGTTTGACCAAGGGTGTTCAGGTACGCATTATATGATTTGTCTTGCTTGATGCCTTTTATTTGAATGATATTGTCTTTCTTAATGCCTAACATACTACTTCTTAGGCAATATTGATGTTTACGGTTAAAATATGGTGTCCAAGGTTATAATAATGTGTGTAAAATTCACAAGCTCTTGTACCACCACAAAAAAACATTTTATACTCATGTTTCTTTCTTAAAGTAAGAATCTAGGGCTGGCAATTTCACCCGAAAAAGCGGGGATCCGCCCCGCCCCGCCCCGTTTGGGGAGGGGATTCCCCGATTTGAGAGGGGAAGGGGAAGGGGAAGGGGAAGGGGAAGGGGATGGAGTTGTCCCCGCCCCGCTACGCCCCGCTACGCCCCGCTACGCCCCGCTAATCAAATAATCAATGCCATTTTTTTTTGTAAATTTTTAAGTTTTTTTTTTTTTTAAGGAAACTACTAGAAACTCTGTGGATCGGCTACAAGATTCCCCCAAACATAAACTTAGCTTGTCTTTTCCTTTTAATTAGCTTCTGAGAGCATTTTGGGAACTATAATAACCTTTTCACAGATGTTGAAATAATAAAGACAAGCTGAGACGCTGAGTGTATGCAATTATCAAAAAATCGTAGTGCCAACAGGCCCAATATCGGTGGCGAAAATAAAATAATAAATTGCATTTTTATTTTGGTTAGGGACTTAGGGAGTTAGGGTTTCCTTAATTCCTTCCCACGAAAGAAACGGCTTAAAACTGATCTGAACGATCCTAGCCCCACAATAAAAATGTACAATTTATTTGTGGGAGATGATTTTTCGCCCCCTAGTTGTGGATCAGCTAATCTCAAATCTAGCAGGCGGTGGCCAAAGGCCCAAAGTGCCAATTGCCAAACCATACCAACAGCTCGGATCACCTTGCGTGTGTGCCACGTACCACATTACTACATTAGATCACAAAAAACAACAACCCTGAACATGACTCGCTTCGGATGATCTGGATTGTTCATTTGCTAGTCCCTAATTTGGTATGGTATTGAACGGCCAAAAATCATCCCAAATTAGATGGTTCTATCATTTCCCCAGTAATTAGATTGAGATGTATCATTTCCCCACTCCCCAGTAAATCAGTAATTAGATGGTATGACTATGGTATTGAACGGCCTTCACAGAGACTGAGAGACACAACACATAGAATATCAAATGGACACTAAAATAATAGGGATAATTACATTTACACCCCCTCTAGTTTCTGACACATCCACTTCCACCCCTATAGTTTAAAATGTGACAAATACACCCCTGTAGTTTCAATTTGTTTAAGGTAGGCCCCCTCAGCTGAACTGCTGAAGGTTCGTCCAAAGATTGAAGGGTTAGGATGATCCGATGGAGCTGATTTTTTGGGCACACCCTATCTATGTCAGGGCCCATCAAATGAACGCTTTGGATCATCCAAACAATGTGGGCCCACATTATTTGGATGATTTTTTGGTAGTGTTTGGATTCGGGTATGGGCCCACATTATTTGGATGATCCAAAGCGTTCATTTGATAGGTCCTGACATAGATAGGGTGTGCCCAAAAAACCAGCTCCATCGGATCATCCTAACCCTTCAAGACTTCATACACTTGATCTGTCTAACAATTTCTTCACTGGCGAAATTCCCTCTTCTTTAAGCCACCTGAAAAGCCTTGACTACTTGTAAGTACCTTGTTGATGAAGAGAAAAGTGCTTCTGAAGTTCGATTGTTTTAGTTCTTGAACAGAAACCCATAAAGAAAAATATATCAATTTTTTGAACCATTGAATTATTTCAAGTTCTTTGACTTCTTTCTCTGAATTGACAAGTAAAAACATAGATGATTTTGTATTTGCAATTGTGTTCTTGGCCTGATTCTGACATTGGATATTTGATTTGAAAGTTGAAACATCAGGAGGCTTAACAATAACAGTCTTTCAGGAGAATTCCCTTTGTTTCCGAAGGATGCGGGGCGGGGCGGGGAGGGGAGGGGATTTTGTCCCCGAAGGATGTGGGGAGGGGAAGGGGAAGGGGATTAGATATTCCCCGCGGGGAGGGGAGGGGGATTCCCCACCATCCCCGCAAAGGGGAAGGGGAAGGGGAGGGGGAAAATTCCCCGCAGAGGGGAAGGGTTAGGGGACCCCAACATCCGGCCCCGACCCGCCCCGTTGCCAGCCCTATAAGAATCTAGCTTCTTCTTCTTTTTTGTTGTTCTTTTTATATGAAAGGGTATATCCCCAACCCAATTTTCAAGGTGGGACTAAGGCTTCTTTGTTGTTGATCGTTCCGAGTTCTAACAAGAGACAACGTATGAACCTGGCTTCTCACTAGTAATCCTTGCCTACAGTAGCCCTTTCTCCCTAGCCCTACTCTTTCTATACACTTCTTGTTCTCTTCTAGTGAGATATGTTACATGCTTCATGTTGACTTTCAATGCAGCTTCTCACACGTTTCCTCTTTACTTTCTTTAGAACTTTTCGCTTCCTGCATTTTCCATTTTGTAAAACCCCTCGCTTCTCGCACTCACTTCCTACTCTAGCAAGGGCTGCGCAAAAAACCGGCCTGATAAACCGAACCGAACCGGGCCTCTCTGTTCGGTTCTGTTCAATTTATCTAGGCATTGGTTCGGTCACTTTCTTCCTTTTTTCTTCTTATTAGAGGGCGTTTTTGCCATTTTGGGTAGTCTGGGGTAATTCTGTCATTGTAGTATAAACTTATTTAATCCAAACCGTACCCCCCATCGGTTCGGGTACGGTTTGGATTTTCTCCAAGCCGATGGGATCGGTTCGGTTCAAAAAACCTCCCTAAACCCGAACCGTGTGCAGCTCTATGTGGGAAACCAAGTTATATGGAATCTGTGGACTCAACTTGGGACTATCATTTGATCAAGATTTCTATCTGCAGCTTTCTTGGTTAGGGAGGAAAATAACTGGTGGCATCTGACATGTAACCATCTATGTTTTACCCCCATAGGTATACTTTGTTCTCTATCCACATTTACTTCATTCCAATAGCGTTGAGGTCTTCAAGGGAAATTTTTGGGGTGTAATGGATAATTAATTTTCTGATTCAGCCATGTATCATGTATTTCTCTTTGCCCAAATCTCGAAACTGAAGGATACACAGAGGGAAAATTGCTTGTGAGACATTATTGCAAGTTAATTGTAAAATGCTCGCTCCAAATTTCATTTCATGTCCATTCTTTATTGTTGTTTAACATTCCTAATCTAGACATTTTCCATTTATTAGTTTTCTTTTGTATGCCTGCCAACATTAAATGAGTAGACCACCGGCATTTAATGAGTTATTACCTCCAGATGTGGCCATACGTCAGTCTGACTGGGATGCCTCCAAAGCCCGTGACAAGCTTCGTCGTGATATTAAAGCACATGCAGCATCTGTCCGCAGTGCGAAGTTGTCTGAATTAGTGGCTTATTATGAGGTGCTACACTTAGCCTTAGTTTCATGTAACCATGGTTTTAAATTTCGGCCGAAATCCGAAATTTCGGATTTTCGGATTTCCCAAATTTCAGCCAAAATTTTGAAAAATTGATTTTTTTTTATATATAGTATTATTCCATGCCGACCCCAACAAGTTTGGGACAAAGGCTTTGTTGAGTTGAGTTGAGTTGAGTTGAGTATGGTATTATTCTAAAGTTTTGGCTGAAATTATCAAAAAATTTGGGAATTAATAAAATAATGCTTTTTTTATTACCGGATTTCGGCTGAAGCCGATACTGAAATTTAAATCTATGCATGTAACATTTATGTTTCAAAAAAAATTTGCTATGTTTTCTTTAACTATTTCCATCTGGGTCAGGATCAGGATGAAAATAATAATTGAAGAATAAGTTGTTTTATTTGTTTAATATGTGTCAGGCTGAAAAGAATAACATTTATGTGTTTTATATGTGTTTTGTATATATACATATAAAACACATCATATTCGCATACTTGTTTTGGTAATATATGGCAATTTTGTATATACTAACAACTCGAGGTTATCTTATTGTCCTACAGAAACAACTCACGGAAGTACTTGCTGAACCTGTTGAGTCCCTATTTGATGTTCCTGGACAAGATACTTGGGGATCCATAAGAAAACTTCTTGACGATGCGACGGGGGTTGCTGTATCAGAATTTTCGACTGCCCTTGCAGGTTTTGAATTGGACCAACCAACTTTTGGCAATATGGTGAGAACTCTTGGTGACCGTGCAAAAAATGTGGTAGAAAAAATGTCAAGAGAAGCAGCCAGGTCCCCTCTGATTCGTCTGAAGCATAGGTAGCACTTGTGTTCCCCTGGTGTTGTTTGTTTCCCTAGTTTTTTCTTTTTACTGAAAGCTTGATTTCACATTTGAATTATTTTCAGGTTTTCAAAAGTGTTTCTCCATGACAATGATTCAGTGCCAAGGGTCTGGGTTGATGGCTATAAAGACATCCGAGCAATCGAAAAGGATGCCCGCATTGCAGTATGTTGAAAATTGAGAATAAACCTTGTCCAGTGTTTCTCGAAAATCTCCTTTTCTGTATGAAACATGGGTTTTTGCTAAGTTCCTACCTCTGTGTTGCAGGCCCTTAGACTTCTGTCTGTAATGGCTGCCATACGTTTGGATGGGGAACCAGATGAAATTGAGAATGTACTCCTGTCTTCCCTTACAGATGTAACCGTTGCTTCTGCTCCTGCAGATGCACTTGCTTCTAGGACATGGGAAGGGGTATTGTAGATGATGCTTTCTTTCTTTATTATGTTAGAAGATGTATCCAGCTCTGATTTTGTTGTTTGTCGACCAGGTTTCTCCAGAAAATACACTGATTTCGCCTGTAAAATGTAAATCTTTGTGGATGAGGCTCCTAACAGACACTGAGTTTATGGTCACCCACGCTATATCTGCACAGGTACCTTCTACTACTATACATTTTGTTTCTCCTTCTTATCTCCCTCCCAGTCCTTATGGATTTTACTTGTTTCATGACTTTATCACAATGACATGTAATAAATTACATTGGGTTCTAGAGATTTCTTTTCCAACTTTTATATTACTTAACTTTTGATGATGCATGGAATTCATTATACTGCTTGCATAATCTTCAGTTGCTATTTGTCTAATTATTGTATGAAAGCTGTTTTGGAGCAGCTGATTTGTTCACTTTTTTTCCTTTTTGAGCAATGACCAATAAAATAAAAGCCCAAAGGCAAAAGAAGAGACTGAGTAGGTCTCTAAAAACAAACCAAGTGACACAAAAGCAAACAAGCAAGACAAAAGCAAGAAAAGCAACATTGAAATGAAAATTAGATTCACACTGACATCTTCGGCTTTGCATCACAATTACTTGCGGGCTATTCGGCGGATGGTATTATCGAAAATTGGGATATGGTACTGTCTGGTACGGTCTGCTAAGAGAAAGTGATAGCTAGGTGAAAATCCCCTTCAAGGAACACAAAGAATGAGGAGGAAAAATCAGAGACAAGGGGACTGGTTTTGCTCCTCTTGTGCTTATTACAATTTCAAGTGAAGGCCAAGATGTCGATGGTGCCCTCAGAGGAAGAAGACGTCACCACCTGCAGTCCACCGTCCGGTGGCTTTGGGTAAGGATGGAAATAGAAAACATGCTCAGGGATGGAGACAGGGGGATTGGTCCTTTTTGTCTTGTAACTATTCCAACTTCAAACGACGGAATAAGTGTCGCTGCTGCCACCTGGATTGTAGACACTTGCTTTCAAATCCTACCGCCACCACCTTAGGGGATGGGAGCTTGATAGATCAGGACTCTGATCCTTGGCCAGACTCGGGGTTAATCTCTTCTTCAAATGCAGGAAATGGATATCCATCGCTGATCGCTATGCATTTCTGGTAAAGAGGTAGAAATAAGATTGGAATCCTTAAAGGTTTGCTTGGTGGGAAGATGAAATGAATCGTTTGGATCCCTTCAAGATCTATGGGAGTGGGCCAAAAAGTTCTAGAATTCTCCATCTCTCGCTTGCCCGTGTCTACTGTCCAATGAGGAAATCCTCTTTATCTTTGATTCCGAAGAAATGGCCTCTAGAATTCTGGATTTGGGAATCCAGAATTGGGGAGAACCTCTATCCTCACTCTCCCCTTGGTCGCCGGACTATGTTCAGGGATCTGAGACATTATGGGTTAACTTTCATGGTATCCCACCACATGTGTGGGCCTCCTCGACAGTCGAAGCATTGGGTAATCTCTTTGGGCGGGTTTTGGAAACAAAAATGGAGGGCCTTCATAATCAATGCATGTCTTTTGTATCAGCTAAAATTTATGCTCCTCGCTGGAAACTTCCCCCCTTATTGAAACTCTGGATTTCCAAGCGCTGTTACTTGGTTGGAGTTTCCATTCAGGGTTCCAGAGATACCTGTTTGAATCTCGGAGATGGTCAGAAAGTTTCCTCGTTGACAAACCCACAGGAAAATAGGGAGTCGGTGCGCTCTCTGGAAAACCAGGCTAGGCGGCCAACTGGTATTTTGAAACCACCTCATCAGATTTCAAATTTCAAATCTTCTAGGGTTAGATTTGGAAAGGTGCTAGGCTCGCTTCCCGACGCTGGGTTGAAAGGACAGTTGAGTCTCCTTTCAAGGGTGTGAGATCAGGAACTGGTCGTGGTTCGGAACACCTGTCAAGGGGGCAATCCAGCTATATCCAAGATGAACCAGGTTTTTGAAAATAATGATTGTTAATTAGAAAAGGGTGGGCCCTCAGACGTGGCATGCTCAGCATAAGAGGTTTTAACTTGTTTTTTCGGTTGATTTTGGTGCCTTATGCGCAACTATCGAGAAGAGAAAGAGAAATAGAAAAATGAATGAAAACAGGAAGAGGAGGAATTTGGAAGTCTATCAAGATTTGTCATATTGCGAGACTAGTAGGATTTGATGATAGAGGAAGTTAATAAGTTCTTTGTGTTTAGGCGATTATGGTTGTTTTCTTTTCATTGGCAAAGGGGATTGCACGTTGAGAACGTGAGTTACATTCCTAATTATGGCAGGAACAGATTATGCGCTCTAGGAAAATAATGATGAAGCTGGGAAGCGCCACTTCGACGCATTTAATGTGGTCCTGGTTATGTATTTACCTTGTGCTAATATGTAGATTTCGCTTTCTATCTCTCTCTTCTTCTTTGGGCATGAGACTTTGATTTTCAATGGAAGACCAGAGAATATCAGCTTTTCCTCTTCTTAGCTCCCCCTCTTTATGCCGGGGTAAAAAGAGGAACTGGCCGTAGATTTGCGTGAACTAGAAACTGCCCTGAAAGTTCTGAAGAGGTTGGATTATAGGGAGGAATTTGCATCTAATCACTTTCCAACACAAAAGGAAATTGACCTGGACGTCTCTAAGCAGCTGTGGAAATCTCTAAAAGGAGAAGCCAACAACTCAGCGGAAACAATTTTTAGACTGACTAATAAATGGTCCATTAAGGAATCCCACTCCCCTTTGCATAAGCACCCCTTTTTCATCAAAAAGTTGGAAGAGGAACGGGCTACTAGGCACCTCCGTTGGAAGAGGATCAGAAAAAAGGAATTCAGAAATTAGAGGGCATGATCTCTAGGAAAAAAGCATCAGAAGAGCACGTTCCTACGGATGAGGAACTTTTTAATCTGAATCTGGATGAGGAGTTATATGTATCTGAGATGGTGGGTCTTATTTTGGAACTAAAGAAGTCCTCAGCCTAGATTTTCCTTCTGAGTTTCCTTAGTGAGAACGCTGCTTTAGATACTTTTTGAGGAGGGCATATTGGTTTTAGTAATATGGACTTTTGGGTTTGGATGTTATTCATTACGCTTGATAATTGGAAGTCTTTTGGAAAATCCTATAACCTTGGGTGTAGGCTTGCTTTTGATGCAATTATCTCTGGTATTAGGGGTTTTTGACCAGGAGGTCTAAGGCATGCAGCCGGTAGAAGATGAACGGTCACTGGGGTATTGTCCAGAACCTGGATTTGATTATATTTGAAAAAACACCAGCATAGTTGGATAGGAAATACGGTGGAATAGTGGATAGGAAGGTTGTATTTCACTTTTTTGGTTTGTATTTAACTGGTCATGGGTATGCCCATGCAAGATATGTTAATATCTTGTAGGCAGGTTGGGACTTCTGGTCCCGAATGCTTTCAAAAATATTAATGGAAATTGTCAATTTTCAAAAAAAAAATCCCCTTCAAGGAACATACTCAAACTCAATGTTGACTGTTGCTTCCTTGGCAACCCAAGCATAGCCGGTATTGGTGGCGTATTCAGGGATTTCTTGGGTAACATCATCTACTCTTTTGCTGGTCCGATTGGCCACACTGATTCTTCTGAGGCCATGGTCCCATGCTCTTCATCGGTTATTTGTCATCTTCATTAACTAGTTGGAGGGGAATTTGGATGTGGAAAGCAACGTCCAATACTATGTTATGGGCCAAGGGGATTAGCGAGCGACAGACTGTGGAGATTATCCAAATTCATTGATGAGATTAGAACTTTTTGTTTGGAAAGGGTACCGTGGAGATTAGCCAAATTCATTGATGAGATTAAAACTCTATATTTGGAATGGGTGCTCTTTTTTGCTTATTCCTAGAAGTGCTAATGATTTGGTCGATTATCTTGCCAAGTTGGGTGCTTCTAGAAACTCATTGTTCTTGGTGTGTTCTTTGCATCTTGATCTGCACTTATAATATTTCTTATTTAATTAATATTTAATCAATGTTATCTTTCGGTTCTAATAGAGACCCATTGTTTTGGGAGCATTCTTTGCCTCTCAATGTGCATTTGTAATGTATCTTATTTAATCAATGCAATATTTTTCAAAAAAAGTCCGAGCATCCAACGGTCGTTAAAACCTATGCAAGGAGAACCAAAGCAGGGGTTGTATCTGACCTAGAAATGGACCAAAAGCATGCACCAAAGAAGAGCGGAGTTGGGACTATTCACATAACAAATTCTGACACAGAGTAGCGCCATCATCCTATTTAAATGATTCTTTTATAAGATTTTAAGTTATAGAGTTATTAGGTAATTTTTTTAAGTTCCACTTAAGCCACTTGAGTGAATTAGAATAAAGGAGGGCCTGCTCCACTCCCAGGCCACTATTCAGTATTCTTAACATTGTTCACGAGACTATTCATGACATCGTTGGCACTATTCATATGAATTCCATGCTTGCATAATTTCTTGATGTGTTCGTATGTCTTTTCTTGTTATTTTGATTATGTAGAGAATGTTTCCCTTTGTAAGTTTTGCATTATTTCAGAACATTCGTATCTGATAATGCCACATACTATTTGTTTTGTTCAGGAAGAACGCAGGCGTGATAACATACATTTACTCGCTTGTTGGGGGATTCCATTAATAGCTGTCCTAGGGGCTAAGGGGGTTATGCGTATATTGAAGTAACTACTAAGGTAATCACCAATAACCAACTTGCCTAGCATTTTATTTCATTTCAGTTTGGTCCTTGAGTTTGCTTACAGTGTTTTTATGTTTTGTTTCTGTCTGCTCACTCTTTATTTTTTATTTTTTGCGTTTTCATATCTTTCCTTCATTTTATAGGATTTCCACCGAAACGTTCCGTTTCCGTTTCCGTGACGACCAAAACCAAAACCAAAACCAAAACCGAAACCGAAACCGAAATTTAAAACCTTGCTCCTAACAGGTGATCAGGATACTATAATCAATGGAAACTGACTTATTTCATAGAAAATGAACAGAGTACCCCTATTTTATGAAAAAAATGAGCAAAAAACTTTATTCTCTATGAGGGGGGTGGCCGTTAAAAGACGAGGGTATTTTGGTTACTTTCTATAAGATAGGGTTATTTTGGTTATTTTATTAGGCGGGGGCATTTTATTTTCTAATGGGATAAGTGCATTTTGTTCATTTTAAGAGATAGGGGTATTAGAATTAGTTTCTATAAATAGGGCATTTTGGTCACTTTTGAAAAGATAGGGGTGCTTTGGTCATTTAACTATGAAATAGATGTGCTCTAAGATTTTTTTCTTTGTTTTAGGATTTTTTAAGTATTTTCTTATTTTTTGTTTTTCTCAAATATTTTCTTATTGTTCCCAATGTATATATATATATTAAGTAAAGCTGAATGTGGCACACGTGTATCCACAGAATTTCAGACCCTTTTTTTTGTGCCGATTCATTTCCGCTTTAGGCATTTATTTCCATCACATGTGTGGGCTTAACTTCCAATAACCAACTTTAGGCTTTGACACCAATTAGAAGTTTTCATCACGTGTATTTTGGTTAATTCATGTTGTGATTATATGTATATTTGATTTATACATCTGTATCGGACCCTTTTTTATATTTCCACTCATTTTTAGTATTTTTATCCTATTTTGATTTTTCTAAATTCATCTGCAGGAGAAGATAAACAAAGAGATGGCTTCGTAGATATGATCGTCTGTGCATCTGAAATTAGGACTCGTCAAGGAATACTAAATACCCCATAGCGAGCTATCACAGTGATATCCTTTCAAAATTCTAATGCCAATATAAACATAGCTTTGGAAAATTGCATCAGTCCTTTGGAAGGAAAGCTAAAATTGTTTCAGATGGAGTTGTCCAGAGGCTTTTCTATGATGAGTCTCACACTTCGACTGAGTTTCTATGCACTGAGGAGTAAATCTCTACAAGATTTACTATAGGTTCCAAATATCCATTGGGAAAAAGCTATTCTGATGTAAATAATTCGTAGGTTCCATACATACATCCATTGGGGAGAGCTATTCTGATGCAAATAATTCAGGTATGAGGCAAAATATTCAAAATACGACAGGTACCAAACATGTATTTCCAGAAATTCCAAATCTTATAAAAATTTCTCTTTATTTCTTTTGTTTTGCGGAAGTATTATTTCTTGACAAAAGTCATAAAACACAAAACTATCCTTTGAGATACCTTCCTTTGTCAATCAATCCGCTTCCATATTAGCCGACCTTTTAACATGAGAATAAGAGATTACCAAACTCCCCACATTCTTTTGAATTTCATCAAACTAGTAGGCAAATCTCTAAGGGATAGGAAGACTACCCTTAAGCCATTTGATTACATTGAAAGAATCCCCTTCAATTGAGACTATGTTGAGAAGATTGGGGTCAATTAACGTATCCCCTGGTGCATGGGAGGATCTAGGGGGAGGTCAACGGGGGAAATTGCCCCCCTAAAATTCCAAAATTTTCCAAATGGATATGTTAGTTACTGTTTTTTTCTTAAAGTTGCCCCCTTAAAATTGGGGATTATTTTCAAGTCGATAGGTTTATATGCAATTTTTTGTAAAGTTGCCTCCCTAAAATAAGGTATTTCTTCCTTGACACGGTTACCTCTTCTCGTCTAAAGTTGCCTCCCAACGAGCCATCTCTCTCTCTGTCTCTCTCACACACACACACACACACACACACACACACTAACACACAAATACACACTAATATTATGAAATTTTATGTCACGTGAGTAAATTATTTTTCAAAAGGTACTGGCCCACTTCATAGGATGATCCAGATTGTTCATTTGTTGGTCCAACACTTAAATAGGTTGCACAGGGTAGATCATCTCCATAGAATGATCCTAACCCTCCGATCTATAATGGAATAACCTGCTTGATCAGAGGGTCAGGATCATCCTATGGAGATGATGATTTACGCAGAACTTGAGGTGTAAATAGTGGGCCCTACCCATCAAAACATGAGGCCTAAATATTGGGCGCCACTACATCAAAATATGGGGTGTAAACTGTGGGCTCCACCTTAACATGGGTTAAGGGGAGATTGTGGGCCCTACCTATCAAAACATGAAGCGGAAAATGGTGGGCCCCAACATGCTATAACAACCATTTTCTGCCCCCGCTAAAGCATATTCCTAGGTCTGCCCCTGCCCTGGTGTACTGCCCTCACATCTGCTTCATTAGAATCTGCAATCCCTATTGGCTCTAAGAAGGCCCATAGGGAGTCGCCACCATTGCCTCTTAGAATCCTGCCTATCCCTGCCAGTCTTGAATTACCCCAGCTGGAACCATCAAAATTGAGTTTTAGGCACCCTCAGGCTGGGTGGGTGTGTTGTGTGGGTGGGGTTTTTTTTTTTCCTTTCTTTTTTTGTGGGGGGGAGTGAAGGGGATCAGGTGAGGGGGGCGAAGCCACTTCCGAGCTAGAGCAAACCTCCATCCTGTTATTGATTTTGGATTTTCAAAATCTTGTATTTTGCTATGTCTTAGTGTTTTTGGAAAATGTTTTCTTAAGAGTGTTTTGGGAAAACGAAAATGTTTTCTTGGAAAGATTTGCTTTTTACAAAAGGATGTAGAAGTGTAGTTGAAAAGATAGTCCCGTATCGAATGAGAGAAAGGAAAGAGAAGGGCTTATAAAGCATTACCCTTCTCTACTGCTTGTTTGGTTGCAGATTGGGTTGAACCTATGGTTGGACTCGCGGGATAGCACACGTGCTCGGTGGCGTGGGCTATGAGCTATAGGACATTTTTTTAGGCGCACGTACGCAACGTCGCGAGGAGTGATTGGAGCCTTTGATTTTTCTAGATTTGATATGGACCATTAGATCTAGATGAAGGTGGACCGATCAGATGGGTGGGCCAAATTGTTCTTAGGCCCATCAAGCCCAAAGCCGAATGTTTTGGGTTGGGTTGGGTTTCGACTTGGGCCTAACGGTCTGGGCCCAGTACTCCAACGGTCAGGGGGTGCAACCCATTGGGTTGTGTCCCTTTCTCAATAGTCAAAAGCCCAAGGGGTGCGACATGCACCGTAGATGGTTGATCTAACGATTGCGGGGTTGGAGGGATATTTTGCACAACCCAACAATCACTTCGAGGATCAATCCGAACCGTTCAATATCCAATGAGTGCGATCTAACGGTCAGATTTCAAACATTCTAGAAAGGTGACCTGTAGAGGTGTTCTTTACACTGAAAAGACACAAGAGGCTCTATAAAAAGAGCAGATTTCTCTCATTTAGAGATAGAAAACGAATTATCAATTCTCTACTACTATTCTGACTGATTCTAAACACTTTTCTACATTCTTACAAATTCCCCAAGTATTTCTACATACTTTTTCGTTGTTTTTAATGTTCCAGATACTGTTCTTTTGCAGAAACAGTATCTGGAAATTTCTCTAAGGCTTGAAATTTCAGAAGGGCATTTCGGGTTTGATACCACTAGTGCAAGGCGTCATCAAACATTAGTAGGGTTTCCCTACTAGGCTTCATTGTATCTTGGAGGCAATTCGCGGATCCCCTTTGCACACTACTGGTGGGGGCGAATCTTGTCTTAAGGATAGTGATATCACGCCTTGAAGCAACACTAGTTTCTGTTTTATACCACCAACAATACTCTAAAATTCTCCAACAATCTTAAGACAAGATTCGTTCTATTCTATTACTACTGTTGTTTCAATGGCTCTTTACTTGGTTCGTCAAATGACCCAAGACTTTGTCAAACTCGAACGTTTCGACAAAGGAAATTTCAAGCGGTGGTAGAAGAAGTTGCATTTTATTCTGACGTCACTCAAAGTGGTTCGTGTTCTCACATCTCCGAAGCCGGCAGCAAATGAGAATGAGACTTGGGCGGAGGCTCGTACAAGGATGAAATGGGAACAAGATGACTATATTTGCAAAGGGCACATCCTCAACGCTATGTTAGATACACTATTTGACATATATCAAGGCATGGGATCATCAAGTGAAATCTGGAATGTGCTTGAAGCCAAATACTTGGCGGAAGATGCCAGTAGCATGAAATTCACTGTGAGTCGATTTTTAAATTTTAAAATGGTTGATGATAAGTCTGTTATTGATCAATTACATGAGATACAACATGTAATTAGTCAAATTCATATGCAAGGCATCCTTCTTGATGATTCCTTCATTGTCCCTTCAATAATTGACGAACTTCCACCAACTTGGAAAGACTTTAGAAAAAGTCTCAAACACAAAAAAGAGAAAATGTCTTTTGAAGACTTAGTTCAATGCCTCAGGATTGAGGAAGAGTCAAGGATAAGAGATAAGAAAGAAGAGCTTGAACCTCTATCCTCTAACTCTAAAATCCATTTGGTGGAAAATGTCAATAATTCAAACCAACAATGGAAAGGCAATCGGAAAAGGAACAAGCATCCTGAAAAGAAGTCTAATAAGAATAAGAATAAGAAAAGGAAGGGTGCTTGTTTCAACTGTGGCAAACCTGACCATTACAAGAGTGAATGTCGACTTCTTAAGGATAAGAAGTCTGGTGCACCAGCAGACAAAGATAAGTTTGTGGCCATGATTTCTGAGGCAAATGTCCTTGAAGATGGCAATGATTGGTGGATTGACTCGGGTGCGACGAGGCATGTTTGTAAAGACAGGAACCTGTTTTCAACCTATGAATCGGTTGAAGATGGAAGTGTGTTATACATGTGAAATTCGTCGACAGCAGAAGTCAAAGGAAAAGGAAAGGTGGAACTTGAGTTCACATCCGGCAAGCGACTTCCTCTAACTGATGTCTATCATGTACCAGAAGTTAGAAATAACTTAGTGTCTAGAATCATTCTCAACAAGAATGGCTTCAAACTTGTATTTGAATCTGACAAGTTCATTCTTTCTAAGAGGGGTACTTTTGTTGGGAAGTGATATATGTATGAAGGAATGTTCAAACTTAATATCAATAAAGTGAATGTCTTTGCTTATGTTTTGGATCCTTCATTATCTTTATGGCATAGTCGCTTAGGACATGTAAATACTAGAAAAATGAATGACATGGTTAAGTTAGCCTTAATTCCTAAATATGAAAATGACTTAGCAGATAGATGTAAAACATGCACGCAAACCAAGATAATCACTAAGTCATTTCCTACAGTAAATAGAACTTCTAACCTTTTAGATTTAGTGCATAGTGATGTATGTGACATACATAGTGTCCCTACAAAGGGAGGTAAAAAGTACTTTATTATATTTATTGATGATTATTCTATGTACTGTTATGTATATCTTCTTAGTCATAAAGATGAGATTTTAGAAAAGTTTAAGATTTATAAAACAGAAGTCGAAAACCAATGTGAAACAAGCATTAAATGCCTTAGCTCAGATAGGGGTGGTGAATATCACTTTCCTTTCTGTGAATCAATAGGCATAGTGCATGAAACTTCTGCCCCTTATACACCACAACAAAATGGTGTAGCAGAAAGGAAGAATATGACTCTTACTGAAATGATTAATGTTATGCTTGGTAATTCTGGTTTAAATAAGAGTTTTTAGGGTGAAGCCTTACTTACGTCTTGTCACATTTTGAATAGGGTACCAAGTAAGAAATCTGATATAACCCCTTATGAATTATGGAAGAAAAGGAAACCAAACTTAAGTTACCTTAAAGTTTGGGGTTGTAGGGCTATAGTTAAAGTCCCTAAACCTAAGTTAAGGAAGTTAGGTGAAAAGGATATTGAGTGTATCTTTTTGGGATATGCTATTCACAGTAAAGCCTTTAGGTTCTTAGTTAAAGAGCCTAATGATTTCATAGAAGTCAATACCATAATTGAGTCTAGAGATGCCACTTTCTATGAAAACAGGTTCACTTCAATCTCTAAAGAAATTGAACCTACAACTTCTGTGGAACAACCTTTAGAACCACAAACAGAAGTTGGTGAACCTAGTGTACAACTTAATAAAATAAGAAGAAGCTCAAGAGATGGAAGGGATAGAAGTTTTGGCCCTGACTTTGTAACCCACCTAGTAGAAGGGACAAGAGAAAAACTCTAAGGTTATGTCTTGTTAAACTTGAGCATAGAAAGTGACCCTCAAACCTATGAAGAAGCCATAAAGTCACAAGATGCTGCTTTTTGAAAAGAAGCCATTAATGACGAAATGGATTCTATCATGGGTAATAAGACTTGGTTTTTAGTTGACCTACCACCTGGGTCTAAACTTATAGGATGTAAATGGATATTCAAGAAGAAGATCAAAGTAGATGGGACAATAGAAAAGTTTAAGGCAAGGTTAGTTGGCAAATGGTTTACTCAAAAACCCGGTATTGATTACTTTGACACATATGCACCTGTTGCTAGGATCTCTACCATTAGAGTGTTGATTGCTCTTGCTTCCATATATAAACTTCACATTCACCAGATGGATGTTAAAACCGCATTCTTAAATGGTGAACTTAATGAAGAAGTGTACATGGAACAACCTGAAGGATTTATTCTGCCAGGGCAAAAACATAAAGTATGTAAATTAGTCAAATCTTTATATGGCCTTAAGCAAGCCCCTAAGCAATGTCATGAAAGATTTGATAAAGTCTTAATGTCAAATGGTTATAGGATACACGAGTTCGATAAATGTGTGTATAATAACTTTAAAGGTGGCAAAGGTGTTATTATTTGTTTGTATGTCGATGGCATGTTAATATTTAGTACTGACATTGAAAATATTCAAAGTACTAAATCATTTCTTTTTCAAAATTTTGATGTGAAAGATATGGGTGAAGCTGATGTGATTTTGGGTATTAGAATCATAAGACAGGGCAATTGTCTGATTCTAACCCAATCACATTATATTGAAAAAGTTCTCAAAAAGTTTAACCATTTTGATTGTTCACCCATTTCAACACCTTTTGACCAAAATGTGAAATTGTATCTTAATTCTGGTAGGACTATTTCTCAACTAGGGTATGCTAGTGTGATTGCTAGTCTTATGTATGCTATGACTTGTACTAGGCCAGGCATAGCATTTGTTGTAGGTAAACTTAGTAGGTTTACCAGTAATCCTAGTTTTTCTCATTGGAATGCTGTCTATAGAGTTTTAAAATACTTAAAGAAAACTATAGAGTATGCTTTTGTTATAGTGGGTATCCAACTGTAATAGAAGGATACACTGACGCTAGTTGGATAACTGAGCGTATCGACCATTTATCAACCAGTGGGTGGATTTTCACCCTTGGTGAGGAGCAGTCTCCTGGGCCTCTAAGAACAAACATGCATTACAACTTCTACTATAGAAGCAGAATTTATTGCATTGGCTGCATGTTGTAAAGAGGCTGAATGACTTCGGAATTTGTTATTAGAAATTCCGTTATGGCCTAAACCAATGCCATCGATTTATGTCCACTGTGATAGTCAGACCACACTATCAAGGGCATATAATCATGTTTATAATGGTAAGTCCAGACATATAGGACTTAAACATAGTACTATAAGAGAGTTACTTACTAATGGAGTAGTAACTATTGATTTTGTGAGATCGAGCCAAAATTTGGCTGATCCATTCACTAAAACTCTTGCAAGAGATCTGATGTTTAAAATATCATTAGGGATGCGGTTAAAGCCATTAACCAATAATCATCAATGATGGAACCTCAGCTTAACGTTTGAATAAACATCAAGTCTTGAGTTCAATGAGTCCAAGTACATCATATGGAGTGATTGCAAGTACCATAATATGTTTTATTTGCCATCCCAAGGTAAAGTGCTTGGTACCTGTAATGTTTAAAATGAGAAGGTTGAGTATTTAAACTCTTAATAGGCTTATAACATAGTGTTGGAGTGTTTTAGTTACAGAGGCACTCTTGATAAGCCTACCTATGTGAGTGTGGGAGTGGTGCCGCTTTCTATGAGACCTGGCTAGTCTCTAGAGCGCTCATGAAACCAAGATATAGACACAAGGTCAGTACACGTGTCGGTTTTTAGAAATTGCCCAAAGAGGTGAAATCTTGTGTGTGATGCATGTCCGGTTAACCAAAGAGAATAGCTAGTTCAAAGATACGTCCACTATGCAATTCTGGTTAACTTTGATGTGTTTTCACTAAGTGAAGGTTCAAATCGAGAGATACCTTCATTTATGCATAAGATTTTCAAGCCTAGTGAGAAAATGTTCTTTAATTTTGAAAATGGTGGGGAATTGCTAGTGATTTTTTATTTTCAAAATCTTGTATTTTGCTATGTCTTAGTGTTTTTGGAAAATGTTTTCTTAAGAGTGTTTTGGGAAAAAGAAAATGTTTTCTTGGAAAGATTTGCTTTTTACAAAAGGATGTAGAAATGTAGTTGAAAAGATAGTTCAGTATCGAATGAGAGAAAGGAAAGAGAAGGGCTTACAAAGCATTACCCTTCTCTACTACTTGTTTGGTTGCACATTGGGTTGAACCCATGGTCGGACCCGCGGGATGGTGCAACGCACCGTTCGCACACGCCCAAGCGCGGCGTGGGCAATGGGCTATAGGGCGCATAGTGGCGCTTTATTGGCGCACTTTGCACTTCGCATGTACGCAGCATCGCCAGGAGCGATTGGAGCCTTTGATTTTTCTAGATTTGATATGGACCATTGGATCTAGATGAAGGTGGATCGATCGGATGGGTGGGCCAAATTATTCTTAGGCCCATCAAGCCCAAAGCCGAATGTTTCAGGTTGGGTTGGGTTTCGACTTGGGCCTAACAGTCCGGGCCCAGTACTCCAACAGTCAGGGGGTGAGACCCATTGGGTTGTGTCCCTTTCCGAACGGTCAAAAGCCCAAGGGGTGCGACCCGCACCCGTAGATGGTTGATCTAATGGTTGCGGGGTTGGAGGGATATTTTGCACAACCCAACAGTCACTTCGAGGATCAATCCGAACTGTTTAATATCCAATGAGTGCGATCTAACGGTCAGATTTTAAATATTCTGGAAAGGTGCCCTATAGAGGTGTTCTTTAAACTGAAAAGACACAAGAGGCTCTATGAAAAGAGCAGATTTCTCTCATTTAGAGATAGAAAACGAATTAGCAATTCTCTACTGCTATTCTGACTGATTCTAAATACTCTTCTACATTCTTACAAATTCCCCAAGTATTTCTACATACTTTTTCGTTTGTTTTTAATGTTCTAGATACTGTTCTTCTGCAGAAACAGTATCTGGAAATTTCTCTAAGGCTTGAAATTTCAGAAGGGCATTTCAGGTTTGATACCGCTAGTGCGATGCGTCATCAAACATTAGTAGGGTTTCCCTACTAGGCTTCATTGTATCTTGGAGGCAATTCATGGATCCCCTTTGCACACTACTGGTGGGGGTGAATCTTGTCTTAAAGAAAGTGATATCACGCCTTGAAGCAACACTAGTTCTGTTTTATACTGCCAACAGTACTCTAAAATTCTCAACACATCCATCTATACCATAAAATCATGGGCTGACACGAAATTATATAGAGGTAGTGTTCTTGCCAAAGAAATGGTTTTTTTTTTTTGAATGATTTGCCCAAGAAATGGTTAATGCTAAGATTTTGCAAAATAAGAAGAGGGGTCCTCTCGACCCTCCCCTGGGAGTTCTATCATTCCTTTCCTTCCATATGACCAGGTCCCAAAGTACTGCTAAGAAGATCAGTTTCCAAAGGATCCTACCTTTCTTGCGCCACGGCCATGCTTGCCACCCCTCTAGCAGGTCTAAGAGACTAGAGGGCATGGCCTATAAAATGCCAAATCTGGAGAAGACTTTACTCCATATCTCTCTAGCCAGGCTATACAATGTATGAATATGTAATCTACAGACTTGCCTGACTTGATGCATATAGCACAATGATCAATAATCCACATGTTCCGACTTCGCAAGGTATCCGCTGTCTGGATTTTATGTACCAAGATTCAATGACATGCCGTGTCTGTAGAGAAGTGTACCTGCATTGGGTTTTCTAGGATAGTTTACGCTACTCTTCATGCCCAAGCACGTGAAGGTAACTATGCATAACAGACCCTGTACTCAAGGATGTCGTTCAAGCGCTTCTAAGCATTGTCTCGACTAGCATGCCAGTAGACTCAGTTCATTTAAAGTATTAATGATGGATAAGGGGCTTATTGACTAGTTATAATTACATTAAATCCTGAACTGCATAAGGATAGAAGGGGTTAGAGTCCATAGTGAATAAAGCAATGTAGTTAGAAAACACAGATTGATGAGCCAGTCCTCCCAGTACTTCTTTCTTTCTTCTTCTTGCCTCTGCCTCCTCCTCTTCAATGGGTCTCTAGGCCAGATAGAGCAGAGAAGAGGAAGCGAAGGTCAGCAAAGACGAATGAGAGAGCAAAGCGAGTGCAGGATCCAGAGTCTGAGCGCTCGTGGGAGGTACTGTGTTCATAGTTTTTATATGGTGTAAGCCTCTATAGTCCAGTAATTTTAAAAAAAGTACAGTACAGCCCACCATAGGATGATCCAAACCGTCCATCTGATGGGCCGCATCGTAAATAGGTTGTGCCCCTAAAATCATTTCTATAGGATGATATCAGCCCTCCAATCTATGGAAGAACCACATATTATTAAAACCTCTGCAAACTGAAGGGTTGGGATGATCCCATAGAAATGATTTTTGGGGCACAAGCTATTTGCGTTGTGTCTCATCCAATGGACGGTTCGGATCATCCTATGGTGTCAGCTGTACAATACTTTTTGAAAAATAATGGACTACACGGCCTTACACCGTATAAAACTCAACAACACCTTTATATTTAAAAAGCATGTGAAGGGCCAACTTAAAAAAGGGGCCATATGTGCTGCGTATACTGCCAACCCAAGAAAAGAGGGGCCACACATAAGGTGTAGTGAAGTATAAATGATTAAATAACAACTTTAACGACTTGAGCTTTTTGAGTAATTTATTGGTTTGTTTCATGACCAAAAGAGACTGATTATTGTTCTTTTATTGTTTTCATGAATCTAAATTTGATGAAGAGATTCAATCTAGACACTGCAAGGAAACTCCAAAACAGGGATGACAAGAGGGGCAATATCGTCCGTGTTGAAAATGGGCTTAGGGTTGCAAGACCACCCAGAAGCCAAGAGGAAGAAGAAAGGAGGAGTCGTGAAAACGGGTTAGAAGAGACGTTTTGCAATAGAAGGCTGAGGGAGAACATTGAGGACCCCACCCGTGCTGACGTGTACTCTTCTCATCGGTGACGTCTCGCCACCCTCAACAGCCACAAGCTCCCCATTCTCCGAAATCTTCAAATGAGTGCTGAGAGAGGAGTTCTCTACAGGGTAGGTAATTCATGTTGGATAGTTTGTACTTTGTAACATAGTGTAAACTATAATGTGGGAATTCAATCCCACATCGAAAAGGAAAAGATTTTAGGCATTTACAGTTTCTTTTATCGTACAGATATGACTCTTCAAATTAGAAACCAATTAGAAGTCATATCTTCTCGTAGAGACATTACTCTTCAAATTAGAAGAGTCATATCTTCTTGTAGAGACACGACTCTTCAAATTATAAACCGGTTAGAGAGTCATATCTTCTTGTAGAGACATGACTCATGAAATTAGAAACCGGTTAGAAGAGTCATGTCTGTTGGATTATGACCATTGGTTTATTATAAATAGGAAACTGCTTAAGTGTAAGAATATATCTTTTCGTTCCTTCTCCCTATTCTTGTAGTTTCATACAGAGAGTTGAGAGTGCTTTGTTGCATCCTGGAGGAGAATTGCCCAAGCAATATCTTCTTTAAGATAGTGATCAATCACACCTTAAAGCCTTTATTTTGTTTCTATTTAATTTTTTCTAACAATTTAAAGAAGATATTCCCATGGAGACAGAAACAAATTTGGGTTTGAAGGTGATGAACCAAGTCTTCGTCAAACTTGATCGTTTTGATGGAACCAGTTATTCAAGATGGAAGGACAAGATGGTTTTCCTGCTTTCTGCGTTGAACATATACTATGTACTTGATCCTGATCTGCCACCAATACCAGCCCAAAAAACAGATGACTCTGAAATAGTCAAGGCAGAAAGGAAGAAACGTGTTCAGGACGAACTAGTTTGCCGAGCACATATCCTAAATGTTGTCACTGATCGGTTGTATGATCTTCTCTCACCTATGCAATCGCCAAGAGAAGTCTGGACTGCTTTGGAGACAAAATATAGAAATGAGGAAAAGGTACAGATAAATTTTTGGCGTTGAAATATTCTGAGTTTAAAATGTCCGATAATCTGCCAGTACTTGATCAAGTTCAAGATTTGCAAATTCTGGTAACAAAACTGAATGAACTTGAAATTAAGATTCCTTATGCTCTTCAAATAGGAGCGATTCTGTCAAAGCTTCCTTCATCTTAAAGTGATTATAGGAAGAAAATTTTACATTCTCCTGATAGTTTCACAATAGAACAGTTTCTGACGCATATGCAAATAGAGGCTGATTCTTGTGCTCATGATGCATTGTTAATGAATCCTAAAGTGAATGTGAACTATGTTAGTGAGAATGGTACTGGTAGTAATTCTGGCAAGAATAATAGCAATCTGAAAGTCAACAAAAAAGGAAAATCTTTTAAGAAGTCTGAGAATAACATGAAAAAGAATAGGCCTTGCTTTCACTGTGGAAAGAAAAGGCATTATATTAAAGAATACAGATTCAGAAATGCTACAAAGAAGGAAGGTTTTGCTTTTGGTGATAATGCAAACAAAGCAAACATGATTGAAAGTGAAATCAAGGAACTTGTTGCCATAGTATCAGAGATGCACATTGGCACGGTTATTGAATTGCACATGGCTGCTGTCACAAAGTCAACAGAATGGTGGATTGACGCTAGTGCAACCAGACATGTCTACAACAATAAGGCACAATTCAAGACCTATGAAGAATTGATAGAAAATGAAGAAGTTCTTACGGGAAACCACAATTCTGCCAAAGTTCTAGGAAAGGGTTCAATTGAACTTAATTTCACTTCTGGGCAGAAATTGACTTTGATCTATATATTTCGTGTTCCAGAGATTAGAAAAAATCTTGTATCTGCTAGTTTGTTATGTAAGAAGGGCTTTAAGATTGTGTTAGAGGTAGATAAAATCATTGTCTCTAAGAATGGGGTATTTGTGGGAAAAGGATACTCCTGTGATGGCATGTTTAAACTCAGTATTAATGAAATAAATAATCTATCGACTTATGTTGCTGAGTGTTCTTCTAATTTATGGCATGCTAGATTAGGACATTTAAATTTTAAGTCATTAAAATATATGTCAAAGCATGGTTATATTTCATGTCAGCAAGTTAACAATAATAAATGTGAAATATGCATTTAAGCAAAAATGACAAAAAAGCCTTTTCCTGAAGCTGAACGAAATTCATTATCATTAGAACTTGTACATTCTGATATATGTGAATTAAATGGTATTTTGACCAGGGGATGTGGACTCCGATCCCGAGGACGGCTGTGGCCTGGATACGAGATCCACGTCGATCCTCTGAGACCTCCACAAGTGAAGGAGAGCTCCACCAAGGAACTCTCGAAAGAGTGCCCCCACAGCATGGGTAGCGATGTATAAGATAAGATACCTCTCGATTCGGGGACTAGCCCAGATTCGAGACGTACCTCAAACAAGAAGAGTCGCCATCCAAGGAAGTCGGCCCTGGATCCCATGAAAACACTCTGTTGCAATGGATTACCAGAGATTCAAAAGTTCGTGCCTGGTGACGAATGGGGAAGGTCCAAAGAGCACTCCCAATTCGCCCAAGTGCTAGCACCTGGACTCTTATGCCATTTATTTATTAATTTTGAAGAATTTTTGGCAAAAAATCATGTGAAATGGGAACGAGCATCCCCGAGAAGGTGTCTACCTAAGCATGCATGTCTCGGGGAGGGATAAAGAAAAAAAAAGATACAAGTCTTAAGGAGAAGTAATATCAGAATTATCTGACATTGGAATAAACACTAGAATCAACCGTCTCTCAGAGAGATGGAAAGGACTAGAGTGAATCTAATATTAGATAACCCTACTACCTATCTCTATACATCATGTCTAACATCCACGCCTAAAGAGAGTTAGTACCAGTTTCATCTGTTATCAGAATAAACACTAGAATCCACCGTTTCTCAGAAAGAGGCGAAGAAAATTACTATCGATTTGATAGCAGATAGCCCTGTTACCAATCCCCATCAATCATATCTAGTCCTAACTTATCACATCTAGAAAGCAGTAAACATACACATGCATAACTATAACTAAAGAGACGAACCTGCACAATGAGCAAGCGTTAGTAGATGAAAGCAAAATAATAATCAAGCAAAAATAAAGAGCTACAACTAATCATACGATCAAGATAAATAAGAAAATAAATACTACAGCTAGGCATGTGAGAGGTACAACTAAGCATGTGAGCAAGAAGTAACTAAATAAAATAAACATGCAATTGCTACAACTAAAGGTATAAAGCATGTATATGAAAGTAAGAAAACACAACAAAACACATAACACAACTTGACTCGACACGACAAATCCTAGACTCTAATGCGATACTCGACTCGGACCAAGATGGCCATCCATCCTGGCTGCTCTACGTATCCCAGCCTCGGGAAGAATCAGAGTCAACGTAGTTCGGTGACCTATTCTAAGCTACAATGCCTAAATGTGCCTAGACCACACTAGACTCGACACAACATGACACGACTCATGTTTAAATTATTTAAGTATTTTAGACACACCTATATGCCCTATACTAATACAAATCAACCTAGTCTAATGCAGGTGGGCCCTACATCCTATTTGTAACTAGGTTGTATGTCCTAAGGAAAATAATGGGCTAACTAAGTGCTTCCTAGTCTAACCATCGGCTCGACTAAGTGTCTAACCGACCATGACTCGAGGCCTCCTAACTCTAGGGACGCTCACACGGAACACACAAAGAATCATCATAACTAGGACAGACTCCAAACTCTATGACACCCTAAACATCTAGGACAGGTTCCTAACTCTAGGGGAAGATATTTTTGAAAAAGGTTTTGGTGATTTTTTGTATTTTTGAAAGGTTTGAAATGTTTATTTTGAAAGGTTTGACTGGACTTGGGATAAGAATCCCAAGCTACCTACGTACCCCCTGAGAGGGGATCAAGCCAACGTAGTTCGGAAACAGACTCTCCTAACTACACTCAATGACTCAAGACTTTTCAGAAATTTTAGATTTTTCAAATGTTTCAAGTGTTTTTGAGTTTTTTAAATCAAGAGGATAGAATCCTATCATCATAAGGGTAGGACAGACTCCTGATATCCCGTAAAGGTTGGACAGAATCCTATACTTTGTGGGGGATTGGACAGAATCACGACTGTGCAAGGGTTGAACATAATCCTATGCTTTGCAATAATTGGACAGGATCACATGACTTATGAAAAGTAGGATAGAATCCTAACTCCCTATGATGATAAGACAGACTCCTGAAAGACTGACTCTCTACCTAAGGACAGACTCCTATGCTAATGGACTAACTCCTAAACTGGTGACTCTAAGAGGGGTGCTAACTAGACAAAACATGCCTCCTAAAAAGAAGGGAGGACAACTATGACCAATGAGACAAAGCCTGTCTCTTATGGGGGAACTACTAACTCTAATGAGGCATTGAATGCCTCCTATGGAGGGCTCCAAGTAACCTTATCATCGCCCTTGCAATGATAAGTAGGGTCATGACAACTAACAGACCAAGTCGGTATTTATCTGAGAGGAGTGTTCTACTTGAGACTTGAATAGTCTCCTATGGGTGACTCACTAATGAGATAAAGCCTGTCTCCAAAGGGTTTGACTTTTCTACTGGGACATAGCTTGTCTCCCTAAAGGATTTGACTTTTCTACTGGTGTAGACACCCCATTTTGACCGGACCCAAGTTCGCGATTATTTGTGAGCAACCCCATCAAACCAGTGAGTTGGAGTCCCAAATCACATCCTAACCTAGGTTAGGGTCTCCCATAAGCCACTGCAAAATTTCGTTGAAATCCGAGATCATTTGATCAGTGAACGAGATGAATCAGTGAGTGTGGTGCAGATTAGAAGGGGGCTGGTTTATCCTGAAGAGGGGGTGCACATATGAAAAAGGATATCGGAGTTTGCTCTTTTTGATAATAGGACAAAGCGGGCGGGTTTTTTTAACAAACTGCGCACTTTATCAAATAGGGGAGTGCCATTATCAGCAAAGTTTCGAATTATATATATAAAAAAAAACGAGGTCACTGTTCATTATCGTAGGAAATCGCAGAGAGAGAGAGAGAGAGAGAGAGAGAGAGAGAGAGAGAGAGAGAGAGAGAGAGAGGTTTTCTACCGTCTTCCATCTGCTCCGGCGAGCTCCGATCTATTTCTTCTTCCCCGGTCAATCACCGAAACCCTAACCGTTTTTTTTTCCTTTTTTCGATCTCTTTTCTTTGACGAGATCCTTTGATTAGTTGATTAGATTTGCAAAATCGATCTCTTTTTTTTTTTTCCTTTTTTCGATCTCTTTTCTTTGACGAGATCTTTTTCATTAGATTTGCAAAATCATCACACATCCTTTGATTAGTTGAGCCACAGATGGTGTCATCCACATAGATCTGGACAAGTAGGATATCTTGATTTTCCCTTTTTGATAAATAAGGTCTTATCTACTTTGCCCATCTCAAAGCCCTTTTCTATAAGGAAAGTATAGAGTCTCTCATACCAAGCTCTAGGAGCTTGCTTCAATCCATATAAAGCTTTATCAAGCTTGAAGACATGATTTTGATGTTTGTAGTCTTCAAAACCTGGAGGTTGCTCAACATACACTTCCTCTTGAATATAGCCATTTAGGAAGGCACTTTTGACATCCATTTGATATAATTTAAATCCTTTATGAGATGCATATGCCAAAAGTATCCAAATAGCTTCCATACGGGCAACAGGAGCAAATGTCTCATCATAATCTATTCCTTCCTTCTGATTGTATCCTTGGGCTACAAGCCTAGCTTTATTTCTAGTGATTATTCCATTTTCATCCATTTTGTTTCTATACACCCATCTTGTGCCAATGACGGGATGATCACTAGGCCTAGGCACTAACCTCCACACCTGGTTCCTTTCGAATTGACTTAACTCTTCTTGCATAGCCATCAACCAATATTCATCATTTTCGGCTTCCTTGATAGACTTAGGTTCTAATTCGGATAGGAATGCCACATTGTTACTCACACTCCTATAGTATGATCTAGTTCTCACGGGCGAAGTGGCATCACCTAAGATTTGAGATTCCGGATGATCTACCAATATTCTCCTATCCCTAGGTAATGAGTTGTCCTCTACACCTTCAACTTGCTCACTAGATGATGTATCACGAGGAGATTCTTGGGAAGGAGCATTTGTCTTAGGTAAGAGATGTTCAATGTGGTCATCCTCATCGTGCGGCATTTCTTGAGGTGTTGGCTCTCTCTCATCAAATGTAACATGCATGGATTCTTCTACAACTAGGGTTCTTCTATTAAACACTCTAAATGCCTTGCTATGTGTAGAATACCCTAAGAAGATGCCATCATCCGACTTCTTATCAAATTTACGCAAGTTTTCTTTGATATTCAAGATGTAGCATCTACAACCAAACACCCTAAAATAGCTTATATTGGGTTTCAAGTTTTTTCAAAGCTCATAAGGTGTTTTCTTAGAAATTGGCCTCATATACACCCTATTTATGATATAGCAAGCAGTGTTAACCGCCTCCGCCCAAAAGTATTTAGGGAGATCATTCTCATGCAACATTGATCTAGCCATTTCTTGAAAGGTTCGATTCTTTCTTTCTACAACTCCATTTTGTTGAGGTGTCGTAGGTGCCGAGAAATTGTGTTTTATGCCACGATCGTCACAATAAGTGTTAAAGTGTATGTTTTCAAATTCCGTCCCATGATCACTTCTAATGTAAGATATGGCAATTCCCTTTTCATTTTGGACTTGATTACACAATTTAGAAAAATTTTCATAGGTTTCATCTTTATGTGCTAAAAATATGACCCATGTAAATCGTGAGTAGTCATCTACTATTACAAACACATACCTCTTTCCTCCTAAGCTACTTGTCTTCATTGGTCCAAAAAGATCCATATGAAGTAGTTGCAAGGGGTAAGTGATGGAGATCATATTTTTAGGGGCAAATGAACTCTTTAATTGTTTTCCTAATTAACAAGTTCGACAAATGTGATCTTTGATGTACTTAAACTTAGGCAAACCTCTAACTATGTCTTTTGTGGAGAGGGTTGAAATGAGATCCATTCCGGCATGACCCAATCTCCTATGCCATAGCCAAGAATCCTCACTAATGGCATTGAGACATGTTATATTTTACAATCGAAGATCATCTAGTCCAATGGTGTAAATGTTATTGTCTCTAGAACCTATGAATTGCACCTTTCCATCTATCTTATTTTTAACAATGCATTTATTAGGGTTGAAGACGACTTCAAACCTATTATCACATAGTTGACTAATGCTAATAAGATTATGAGATAAGCCATCAACATAAAGTACATCATAAATGGGAGAGGTAGAATTACCTATGGTCCTGTGGACCCCGATCCGGGAGAGAGGTGGGGGACGAGCCCCCAGCGGCCTCTTGGATCATCCACGTGAATGGAGAGCTCTACCAAGGAACTCTCGAAACGGATGCCACCCTCATAGCATAGCATGAGTGGCGATATAAAAGAGATACCTCTCGATTCGGGAACAAGTCCGGATTCGAAACGTACCTAAACAAACTCAGAGTCGCCATCCACGGTATACGGCCATGGATCCTTTAAACAAAAATATGCTCTGTATACCATGGATAACCAGAAATATATATGGGTTCGTGCCTGATTACGAATGGAGAAGGTCTGAGAGCACCCCCAATTCGTCCGAGTGCAAGCACTTGGTCTCTTATGCCATTTATTATTAACCTCAAAGAATTTCGGGTGAAAATCATATGAAATAGGAACAATTCTCAGGAATCGTCTACCTAAGCATGCATTTCCTGATGATAAAGAAATAAACATACACAAAATGAAATGAAAAATGTGTCACCTAAGCAAAGCTAGGTTATGAGTGACATGCCTAATGGGTGTCTAAGTTCTGGTGGACACGCGCATGCAAGCTACAGCTAAAGGTATAGTATCAGTACAAGAAAGTAAGAAAACACATCAAAACATAAAACACAAATCAATCATATATATGACAGGACAAGACAAATCCTAACTCTAATGCGGCTTGACTCGGACCAAGATGGCCGTCCATCCCAGCTGCTCTATGTATCCCGGCCTCGGGAAGAATCGGAGTCAACGTAGTTCGAATGACCTATTCTAAACTACAATGTCTAACCATCTAAAACCGCTATCCTAGACTCGATCCACTAGACTCGACTGATTTTTAAAGCTTTTTGTACGATTGCTTAATTTCAAGTGAATTGTAATTTTTAGGACTCTCTATATGCTTTAACTAATGCAAGTTGATTAACCTTAAACTAATGCAGGTGGGCCCTACATCCTATGTGTAACTAAGCTATGTATCCTAAAGAAAACCACAGGTTGACTATATGCTTCCTAGTCTAGCCATCGGTTCGACTAAATGTCTAACCGATCGACTCGAGGCCTCCTAACTCTAGGGACACTCACACGACAGGACACACCATATCAAACAAACCAGGACAGACTCCTAACTCTAAAACTCTCTATCTAGGAGAAACTTCAACTCTAGAGGAAGAGTTTTTCAAAAACATGTTGTATAAAAGATTTTTGTATTTTTTTAAAAGGTTTAAATGATTTATTTTACAAAATTTGGCTGGACTTGGGATGTGAATCCCAAGCTGCACTACGTACCCTGTTAAAAGGGATCAAGCCGACGTAGTTCGAAACGAACTCTCCTAATTGCTACCTCTAAAACATTCAACACTTTATATTTTTGATATTTTTTAATGTTTTTGATGTTTTTAAAGTTTTTCCAATGTTTTTGAGTTTTAAATTTCTAATGTTTTTGGATTTTAAAGCTTTTCCAATGCTCAGGACCTTTAGATGAATTCACTCTTACAGAGAACAAACAAGCATAATCATAAACTAGGACAAAGCCCTAAAGCAAAAAGGGGAAACCCCAAACAAGCAACTAACGCCTCAAAGAGACGAACCACAACAAGAAAGATAGCGACCCAAGAACAGAGAAAACAATCTAAGATCCCAAGCAGGGAAGGCTCTAATAAGACTGAGTTAGTCTTGAATCGAAGCGAAGTAATCAACAACTCTAAAGGAGAAACTCCGAACTAACGACACTAAAGAGGGGAACAAATGAGTCAGAGACTCTCTAATAACACTACCAAGTCAAAGACTCACTCTAAAAGAGGAGGCCACTCTAACATGAGGCTAGGTAAGCCTCCTAAAGGGGAAACTCTATACATGAGACAAGGCTTGTCTCCGAGACACAAATGACGTAAAAAAAAGAATAAGAGACCCTGTGCATATTTGGCAAAGGTAAAACACCCAACCGGGCCGGACAGCTACCTAGCCCTAGGGTGCAACAAATGTGCAACCCAATACCCATAAAGGTAGGGGTATGAAGCCAAGCCGAGTAGGGTGTTCTTCCAAAACCAAACGAAGCACAAAGAGGAGAACTAGCGAGAGAATGAGACCGGGCGGGTCTCCCAAACACACACAAAGATGGGCTCCAAGTAACCTTATCATTGCCCTTGCAAGGGGTAAGCAAGGCTAAGACAACTAATTGACCAAATTGGTCTCTAATTAACAGAGGAACAAATTGAGGTGCAACCTCAGAGAGGATTCTACAAATGAGGCCAAGCAGGCCTTCTAAAAGCTAATTACTTACAAAGCCAAAACATATGACTCCCTAATAACATCAATAAAGATTAAATGAATCAAAGACTTCCCCGATAACATCACCACACAAACTAAATATTCAAAGGCTCTCTAAATGAGGCAAGGCATGCCTCCTATGGGTACACCATTTATCAAAATCAAAGCAACCTCCTTGAGGTTAAGCTAAAAGTGAGGCGTGCCTCCAAAAGAGGATTGCCTAACGAGACAGAGTATGTCTCCTAGTACAGGTTATAGTGTCTAAAGAAATCTAATCAGAAACCCAAAAGACTGTGCTAGTCTAATCAAAGAGAGAGGAAAAAGGATACCAGATAATCTCAAATTTTCAATCAATTATTATAAAAACAATTCAAATATCAGCAAAATATGATCTACAACTAAAGAGTGCACAACCTGTAGCAATCATAAAATGATAAACAACATTAATTAGTCCAGACCAGCCGCTGGATAGCCTAATAAAGCAAAAACAATATCAAACACTTCTATGCCCAAACACAAACACCACCCCAATATGGGGATGAAATCAGATGATGCTAAAGTAATCATCTGATATCATAATACACATGATAATATTTCTAATCCCGCCTTGAAATCAGACAGTACTCATGTCGATAATATCGAATAGAGTAGTCATCTGATCTCCTTCTTTCTTAAAACAATTTATTTAAATAAAAGAGAAATAAATATCATAAGCCTCAAGATAGTCTCACCTGAATAATCCATTTATTACCTTCTTTAAAACCTAACTCAAATGCTTAATATAAGAGAAGTGTTAAATCTTCAATATATTCAATAATATTCCCAATTTGTAAAAATTTTAGTGCGTAACAAGGGTATCAACTTATGTAGATTCAAGTGCGAAAACATTGTGAGCCACAAAACACAAAGACAGGCTCCAAGTAACTTTATCATTGCCCAAAGAAGGGTTCTTTTTAAAAAAAAAATAGAAATAGTTAAAAGAAATCCAAAAGGTTGGGTAGGCCTACTAAACAAAAGAGGGGAGCGCTACTTGGATTGAACAAGTCTCCTAAAGATGGGCTTGGGCTATCGCCTTCATTGCCCTCTGCAAAGAAAGGGCTACTAGTGTTTAAATGTCTAAGCAATTCTCCACCTAAAGAGGGAAGAAGAAGAAGAAAGAGGGTACTACCATGATATGGTGAGTCCCCCTAAGGATGGGCTTGGGCTAGCGCCTTCATCGCCCAGAACATGAATTTAATTGCAAAAAACGGGGCTGATTATCTACATGTTGGTGTAAACATCCAAGAGGATGGCTGAAATAAAATTGAAGTGAACTGAACACACATACAATCATAAATACAAAACTGAACATATTCATGGACAGAGATACAAAACCTAACATACTTATGCTGTTATAGACATAACTGAGCTGAAATTACATCAAACACAACATGCACATGATAACCAATATTCAGCTGAACTAAAATCATTTACACATATGATGATACCGACATAGCTGGGCTGAAATTATATATAACGACAAAGCTGAATTGAGATTGGATGTGGAAATTAAAAAAAATGATTAATGATTTATTCACTATACTCAAATTGACATACCATATCATAGTAGAATATTGTACCATTAATAACCTCTTTGTCAGTATTCAAGGGTTATCAAAGGTCTCTATGAAACCTCAGGATCAAAATGCTATATAATTGCAGATGAATTTAACAATGCAAGGGCAGAACCGAGCACACAGGAATTGGATATTCCTTGCTAAAAAGTACTTTTCCAAAAATTCTCTTTAAATTTGGCATACTCAAGTATAGCCTAGAACCAAAACGAAGTAGGCAAACCAGATTCCATTGTTTTTGAACAAATCCGATCCACTTTCTTCTCAAATGTAAGCCCATGACTATCATGACAACATAATTCTCATTCAAATAATGAATTGAATCACAAGAGAAAGAGGATTACCGGCAAAAATTGGACAAGGTGGTACTATCACTACTCAGACAGGGGTTCCATACACAACAAATTCTTAACCAAATTCCTCATAAAAACACGGTTTAAAAGAATCATGAATATAAGAGAAAATCACAAATCGGAATACAGATCTGACTATAATGACATTTATGATCTCTAAACCACCTGATTTGCAGGCTACTTAATATCAGTATATTCTTCTAGCTCATAGAATCGAGAGAATGACATACACAGGTTTGAATTTTTCATAGGCAGGACAAGTACACCATCTTAATCAAACAAAAGAAGTTTCTCACAAGATACTTAGTTTTTATATCATGAGCAAGGATAATTAGGTAAAAATAAAAATTATATGAATGAGATATGAACAGAGATCGAATAAAAAAAATGAAATAACTTACCTGAGACGATAATGCCTTTTAGTTTTTCCTTCTAAAGACAAGAATTGGATTCTCTTTCTTCATCTGCAATCCTAGCTCTGATTTTGTTCCGACGCATCCAAGCTTGTAGAGTGTGAAAATGGAAAGAAATATACTAGATCTGAAAAATGAGGTGCTCGGCTAGGGTTTAAGGCTTAGCTAGAGTGTAGAAAAAGAAAAACTAGCTCTGATCTGAAGCATGAGAGCCAGCTAGAGCTTGGCAGAGAAGAAAAATGGCCGGAATCTAACCGTAGATGATCGGAGAATAATGAAGAAAATAGGTGATTTTAATGAGAAAGGGAGAAGAAACTAAGAAGGATACACATAGCTAGAGCTAGGATGCGATCGAGGAAGATGAAGATGAAAACAAAGAGAAACAGTTCATAAAGGAAATTGAAGATCAGCCGGAGGAGAAGAAACTGACCGGAGATTTGCTGGGATCCGACCGGAGTTATGATCGGAGAAGAAATGGGGTAGGGTTTCAGATCTGATGATGATAGAAAACCTTCTAAGGCCCGATGAAGTGTGAAGAAGGTGAGGGGATGGAATTCCAGAGGTCGGATCTCTGGCAGACGGCCGGATTCCGGCAAGATCTTGCCGGAGAAGATGAACAAGAGCTACGGCTTTGAACGGATTTTTCCTTCTCTCTCTCTTTTCTCAGATCTGTTTTTTTTAACGAAAAATGAAAACCCCTTTCTCTGTAAAAATGGATTTTTCGATTTTTATAGAATAAAAAAAAAGAGGGATATTGGCACCCCATTGATGGGCGCACAAAAAATGATAAGGCACGCCCGCATTTTTTGTCCTATTCGGCCAAGATTCGGCCCCATCAAGGATAATCCACCCCCTTTTGCATTTGCACTGCGGTCCTCTCTCAGCTCGTTCGTTAGGCAAACGGGCTCGGATTTCGACGAAATTTTGCAGGTACCTTGGTAGGATCTTAGCCTAGCTTAAGGTGAATTTTGGGACCCTAATTCATTCATTTGATGGGGGTTTGCACAAAATTAGAATGTTTAGGGCACGGTCAAAATGGGGTGTCTACAAGTCCCTTCTCCTTTAACCTTTCCCTTCTTGTTATCTCCAAAGGTTACTTCTCCACCATCCTTGAGTGAGAGAGATGCAAATTGAGTGAGATCTCCGGTCATGTGCCTAGAGCATCCACTATCAAGGTACCATGTGTTCTTCTTGTTGTGGTTTCTAAGACACACCTACATATTAATAGACAAGTGAGATCCCTTAGGTACCCAAATCTTCCTAATCTTGCTAAGTCCATTTGTTTTTACTTTTGCACATAATTTTAATTTGTCTTGTTTAGCATACATGCAAGCAACCTTATAATGTCCTTCTAGACCACAATAAAAACAAGTTTTAGTTTTACTAGAAGAAGCTTTCACAAATTTACTTTTATAGTTTGACATTGTAGTATCCCATTTATGTCCAAGTCCACTTTTATCATGAGACCATCTTTGAATGCTAACAAGTCTATCCAATTTTAATGAACTATTCTCAAACCTTTCAAATAGTTTTTTTAAGTCATCATATTCATGAGATAGTTCACTATTTTCATGCTTTAGTTTGTTGTTTTTAATGGATAGCATTTGTCTACTTTCATTCAAGCTCTTGATGGTGGCATTTAAATCATGAATTTCAACTTTAAATTTCTCATTTTCTTCTTCTAAAAAATCATGATCTTTCTTTAACCAACCAAATTCTTTTGTCAAACTAGAAAGAGAGTTTTCAAGAGATGCATTCTTATCAAGTTCCATTTCTAGTTGATCATGTGCATTTTGTAAAGAGTCAAGTACTTCTCTTAAAGTAATAACATCGTTTAAAGTACTTACCTCTTGATTGTCACTTGTTGAGGCCGTGAAGCACACGTTCCTTGCGATCATGCAATATTCTTCATCATCCGGCTCACATTCGCTTTCATTGTCTTCATCCCATGTGGCAGTCATTCCTCTCTTGCCTTCTCTCCTCTTGAATTCATTGTTTGGAGTTGGCTCATTGTTGAGTGGACAATCCGGATGAATGTGTTCAAGTTTCTTGCATCCGTAGCATCGAGGTTAAGATGATCCATCACCAAGCTCTTCTTTCTTCTTGAATGAAGGATTAGCCTTTCTATTTCTCATGTTTCCCATATTCCTTTTGTAAGAACTTGATTCTTCTTGTTAGGAGGGCTACCTCATCTTTCATATCCTCTTTTACTTCTTCATCATCACTTACATTACAAGTAAAAGCAACACCTTTTTCTTTTTCCATTTTATATTTAATTTCGGGTCCTTCTGTTTTGAAAATCATTTCATGAGTTATCAAGGACCTCATTAGTTCATCTAAATTTAATGTGTTCATGTCCTTGGCTTCGGTGATTGCGGAGGTTTTGGATTCCCATGATAAAGGTAAGGATCTAAGGATTTTGGTTACTAAATCCCGGTTTGAAAATTGTTTCCCAAGTCCTCTTAGCCCATTGACTAAATTAGTGAATCTAGTGTACATATCGGCAATGGTCTCATCGGGTGTCATTTGAAAAAGTTCAAATTGCTTAAATAGATGATTCATTTTAGATTCATTAACTTGGTTAGTTCCTTTATGGGTAATTTCTAAGGTGTCCCAAATTTCCTTAGCCGAATTTAAGTTTGAAACTCTATTAAATTCTCCGGGTGACAAAGCACAAATTAACGAGTTCATAGCTTTGGCATTATAGTTTGAGGCTTGTTGTTCGGCTTCGGTCCATTCATTTAGATTTCTAGTGGGCAAGATATATCCATTTTGAATGGCTCTCCAAATTTGGTAATCTTGGGTTAGAAAGATTTTCATCTTGGTTTTCCAAAATCTAAAATTTGTTCCATCAAAATAAGGTGGCCTAGTGTTTGAGTAACCTTCATGGTGTTGATGATAGTTTGCCATTTTTGGATCTTTTCTCTAGACCGGTTAGGGTTTGAAAAATAGAGACGAGGCTCTGATACCAATTGAAATAGTATCAAGGGAACTAAGAGGGGGGTGAATTGGTTTTCTCAAAAATTATACTCTTTTTAAATTTAAAATTTTAAACCTAATTCAAATTTATCTACTCTTGCTTAGATTTTGGTTAGTGGAAATAATATCAAAGTAAATAGGTATGCCAAACCAAAAATACAATAATAAAAATGCAAGAATGAGAAATGGACACACCGATATATAGTGGTTCGAGTAAAACCCTACTCCACTCTTCTTGAGATCGTCCTCAAGGATTTTCACTATTTGAGACCTCCACGATGCCCGGCTCCGAGGCGATTACACTCCCAAGGGTATTAAATAAGGATGCCCTTGCCACATTTACACCGACTCTCCTTCTTCGCCGAGTTCTAAGCGCTCTTCCCTAGGGTATTAAGAATAGGATGCCCTAGCCACCTTTACAATAAGAAAGAAGAAAATTGCTATGCCTTTCTTGAGGCTTGATGCACAATGAAGTCCCCTTGAATGCTCTCCAAGATAACAATTTAAAATCCTAAACCCAAACTCAAAAGATTTGCAAGTACAAGGCAAGTTTGGTGAAAAATGAGAACTTAAGCCAAAGAGGGTTGCAAGTTTGTAAAATGCTTAAGAGGATTTTTCAATCATTCAAGAGAGGTAGAATAACCTCTTGAATGTGTATTTATAAGCCCACAAAAAGATATGACCGTTTGGAGTGGTAATATAAAAAACACCCCAAAAAGCAACTAGCCGTTTGAATTACAACGGCTCTATTTTTGGCTCTCGTAGCGTTCTCGGAGTTCCGTGAACATTTCTCGGAGTTCTGAGAAATTCTCGGAGTTCCGAGAAAGTTACCAGAGAATGTGGACCCCGATCCGAGAGAGAGAGGCGGTGAGGGACGAGCCCCACGCGCGAAGTCTCAAGATCATCCATGTGAATGGAGAGCTCTACCAAGAAACTCTCGAAAGAAAGTGCTTCTCACAGCATGAGTGGCGATACAAAGGTGAGATACCTCTCGATTCGGGGACTAGCCCAGATTCGAGGCGTACCTTAAACAAAGAAGAGTCGCCATCCAGGGAAGTAGGCCCTGGATCCCACACTATGCTCTGTTGCAACGGATAACCAGAGATTATAAAAGAAGGTTCGTGCCTGGTTACGAATTCGGAAGGTCTTTACATCCGCCCGAGTGCAAACACCTGGTCTCTTATCCCATTTATTATTGATTTTGAAGAGTTTTGGGCGAAAGTCATATGAAATAGGAACGAATATCTCCGAGAAGAGGCCTATCTAATCATGCATGTCTCGGAGATGAATAATAAGCACACATAAAAGAAATGAAAGAAGTGTCGCCTAATAATAGCTAGGTTATGAGTGTCATACCTAATTGGTGTCTGAGTTCTGGTGTGCAAATACATGCATGCTACAGCTAAAGGTATAGGATCTGTACATGAAAGTAAGAAAACACAGCAAAACACACAACACAATTCAATTCTATACATGCCTGGAAAAAATGAATCCTAAAACTCTAATGCGACTTGACTCGGACCGAGATGGCTGTCCATCCCAGCTGCTCTACGTATCCCGCCTCGGGAAGAATCAGAGTCAACGTAGTTCGATGACATATTCTAAACTACTATGCCTAACCATCTAGAACCGCTATCCTAGACTCGATCCGCTAGACTCGACTGATTTTTAAAGCTTTTTTTTTTGTACGATTGCTCAAGTTCAGGTGAATTATAATTTTTAGGACTCTATATGCCCTAACTAATGCAGGTTGATTATCCTTAAGCTAATGCAGGTGGGCCCTTCATCCTACGTGTATCTAGGCTGTGCAACCTAAGGAAAACCATGGGCTGACTATATGCTTCCTAGTCTAGCCATTGGTTCGACTGAATGTCTAACCGATCGACTTGAGGCCTCCTAACTCTAGGAACACTCACACGACAGGACACACCATATCAACAAATCAGGACAAACTCCTAACTCTAAAAACACCCCAAACAGCTACGACAGACTCCTAACTCTAGGGGAAGATCTTTTTGAAAAGATTTTGAAGAATTTTTGTATTTTTTGAAGGTTTGAAATGTTTATTTTTAAAGGTTTGGCTGGACTTGGGATAAAGATCCCAAGCTGCACTACGTAACTCGTGGAAGAGGATCAAGCCAACGTAGTTCGAAACAGAATTCCTAACTACTCTCCTAATGACTCAAGATTTTTTTGAGATCTTTGGTTTTTTAGATGTTTTTGTTGTTTTTGACACAAGAGGACAGAATCCTATCATCATAAAGGCAGGAAGGACTCCTGAACATCCCGCAAAGGTTGGATAGCATCCTATGCTTTGCGGGGGAAAAAAGACAGAAACATGACTCTGCAAGGGTTGGACAGCATCCTGTGCCTTGCAAGAGTGGATAAAAATCACATGATTTGATGAGAGGTTGGATAGAATCCTAACCCCTATGATGATAGAATTTGATTCCTGAACAAGAGGACTGACTCTCTAGACTAAGGACGGATTCCTATGCTAGTGGACTATCAAACCAAGATAAAGCTCACAAGTAATAAGGAAAAAGAGACCCTGTGCATATTTGGCAAAGGTAAAACACCCAGTCGGGCCGGACAGCTGCCTAGCCCTAGGGTGCAACAAATGTGCAACCCAATACCCATAAGGGTAGGGGTATGCTGCCAAGCCGAGTAGGGTGTTCTCCCAAAACCAAACGACGCACAAAGAGGAGGTTTAGCAAGAGAATGAGACTGGGTAAGTCTCTTAGACACAGAGGTAGGATAGAGAAAAATGCTAGCAAGACTGGGCAAGTCTCCTAAGCACAAGGATGGGCTCCCAGCGGCCTCTTTGGATCATCCACATGTGAAGGAGAGCTCTACCAAGGAACTCTCGAAACAAAAACAAAACTCAGAGTCGCCATCCATGGTATACGGCCATGGATCCCTAAAAAAAATAAATGCTCTGTATACCATGGATAACCAGAAATGAATGGGTTCGTGCCTGATTACGAATGGAGAAGGTCTGAAGAGCGCCTCCAATTCGTCCGAGTGCGAGCACTTGGTCTCTTATGCCATTTATTATTAGATCCAAAGAATTTTGGGTAAAATCATATGAAATTGGAACAATCCTCAGGAATCGTCTACCTAAGCATGCATTTCCTGAGAATAGAAATAATAAGCATACACAAAATGAAATGAAAAATGTGTCATCTAAGCAAAGCTAGGTTATGAGTGACATGCCTAATGGGTGTCTAAGTTCTGGTGGACATACACATGCAGGCTACAGCTAAAGGTATAGTATCAGTACAAGAAAATAAGAAGACACATCAAAACATAAAGCACAAATCAATCCTACATATATATGACAGGACAAGAAAAAATCTTAACTCTAATGCGACTTGACTCGGACCAAGATGGCCATCCATCCCAGCTGCTCTACGTATCCTGGCCTCGGGAAGAATCGGAGTCAACGTAGTTCGATGTCCTATTCTAACTACGATGCCTAACCATCTAGAACCGCTATCCTAGACTCGATCCACTAGACTCGACTGATTTTTAAAGCTTTTTTGAACGATTGCTTAAATTCAAATGAATTGTAATTTTTAGGACTCTCTGTATGCCCTAACTAATGCAAGTTAGTTAGCCTTAAACTAATGCAGTTGGGCCCTACATCCTATGTGTAACTAGGCTGTGCATCCTAAAGAAAACCACGGGCTGACTATATGCTTCCTAGTCTAGCCATCGGTTCGACTAAATGTCTAACCGATCGACTTGAGGCCTCCTAACTCTAGGGACACTCACAAGACAGGACACACCATATCAATACAAATCAAGACGGACTCCTAACTCTAAAACACTCCAAACGGCTAGGACAAACTCCTAACTCTAGGGGAAGATCTTTTGAAAAGGTTTTGAAGAAGCTTTGTATTTTTTTGAAGGTTTGACAAATTTATTTTTAAAGATTTGGCTGGACCTGGGATGTGAATCCCAAGCTGCACTACGTACCCTGTGGAAGGGATCAAACCAACGTAGTTCGAAACAGATTTCCTAACTACTCCTAATGACTCAAGATTTTTGAGATTTTTGGTTTTTCAGATGTTTTTGATATTTTGGTTGTTTTATAGTGTTTTTTGAGTTTTTGACACAAGAGGATTGAATCCTATCATCATAAGGGGAGGACAGACTCCGGAATATCCCGCAAAGGTTGGACAGCATCCTATGCTTTGCGGGGGAAAAAAATGACAGAAACACGATTTTGCAAGGGTCGGACAGCATCCTATGCCTTGCAAGAGCGGATAGAAAAAAACATGATTTGATGAGAGGTAGGATAGAATCCTAACCCCTATGATGATAGAATTTGATTCCTGAACAAGAGGATTGACTCTCTAGACTAAAGACGGATTCCTATGCTAGTGGACTATCAAACTAAGATAAAGCTCAACAAGTAATAAGGAAAAAGAGACCTTGTGCATATTTGGCAAAGGTAAAACACCCAGCCGGGCCGGACAGCTACCTAGCCCTAGGGTGCAACAAATGTGCAACCCAATACCCATAAGGGTAGGGGTATGTTGCCAAGCCGAGTAAGGTGTTCTCCCAAAACTAAACGACGCACAAAGAGGAGGTTTAGCAAGAGAATGAGACTGTGTAAGTCTCTTAGACACAGAGGTAGGATAGAGAAAAATGCTAACAAGAAAAAAGAGACCTTGTGCATATTTGGCAAAGGTAAAACACCCAGCCGGGCCGGACAGCTACTTAGCCCTAGGGTGCAACAAATGTGCAACCCAATACCCATAAGGGTAGGGGTATGATGCCAAGCCGAGTATGGTGTTCTCCCAAAACCAAAAGACGCACCAAAGAGGAGGTTTAGCAAGAAAATGAGACTAGGTAAGTCTCTTAGACACAGAGATGAGATAGAGAAAAATGCCAGTAAGACTGGGCAAGTCTCCTAGGATGGGCTTGGGCTATCACCTTCATCGCCCTACAAGAAAAAGGGATTCTAGTATCTAAAGAAAATTAACAGCAATCTATAAGACTGTGTTAGTCTATCAAAGAGAGAAGAAAAGGCTACCAGATAATCGCAAATTCCACTCTATTCTTATAAAAATAAATCAAGTGCTAAGCAAAGAAGAATTTTCAATAAAAAAAACAATACACAATCTATAGCAATCATAAAATGATAAACAACATTAATTAGTCCAGACCAGCCGCTGGATAGCCTAATAAAGTAAAAGAAAACAATATCAAACACTTCTATGCCCAACCACAAACACCACCCCAATATGGGGATGAAATCAGATGATGCTAAAGTAATCATCTGATATCATATACACATGATAATATTTCTAATCCTGCCTT
Source organism: Tasmannia lanceolata (assembly GCF_043159265.1). Classification (NCBI taxonomy): domain Eukaryota; kingdom Viridiplantae; phylum Streptophyta; class Magnoliopsida; order Canellales; family Winteraceae; genus Tasmannia; species Tasmannia lanceolata. The sequence goes on along the minus strand of NW_027518714.1, from coordinate 10,598,094 downwards.
GAGATCAGACAGTACTCATGTCGATAATATCGAATAGAGTAGTCATCTGATCTCCTTCTTCCCTAAACAATTTAAAATAAAAAAGGAATGAGTATAATAAGCTTTGAGATAATCTCACCTGAATAATCCATTTATCACCGTCTTCAAAACCTAACTCAAAGCTTAGTATAAGAAGAATATTAGAAACATCAAAAGATTATGATAATTCCAATTTGCACAAATTTTTAATTTGAAGGAGGCATTTACTTGTGCAGATTCAAGTGCAAAAACAGTGAGGGTGAAACGTGGACAGATTTGTGCTGAACAGTGAGGCTGAAATGTGTACAGCTTTGTGCAAACCATTGAGGGTGAAATGTGGACAGACTTTGGTGCAGAAAAACAAACCAAACTTGATAAAACCAAATAAGCAAAATTCTTATTTTTCTATCCACCTTAAACAGTTGTATTGGACAATAAATTCAGTATATTCTAAAAGAATTGCATGAGGGAATTTTATTATCAAGGTGTAAAGCTGCCATTACCCAAGGTGTGAGGGCCACCTTTTACTTTCCAAAGAAAAAGTACCAAAATAAAGAAGAGATGTGTAAAAACAAGGCAGATACTTGGACAACAATAGCCATGTAACTTACACAAGCTACTACTTCAAAACCTTCATTGTGATAACCTTTCGATTCTTAGAAGAAATCATCAGTGCAACTCAATTATGATAAAATTTCAAACACCTCTTAAAGTATGGATCCAAGGGAAATTAGTACACACCACGAAATCAAAGTAAGATCATGAAATCAGGCCTCTAATTACCACTTCTTCATGGCAATCACTAAGCTCAAGACAACAAAAACTAAAACAGAACCTCAACAAAACCTTGATTCAGAAATTATTCCTCAAGTGAAAATGAACATGACACAGCACTATTAAACTATGAAGCTTAGATTGCAATATAAAATAGAAATGCGAAAGGGATTTACCTTTTTGGCTGTGCAATGTAGCAAAGATGTTTACCGGAATTAATGGGGGTCTCGCCGGAGAAAAATAGAGGTGCCGAATTTAAAGATCCCCGGAGATGACGATAATGGTAGAGCCTAAGGGCTGCCAACCTTCCTCCAACCCCTTCTCTCTGATCTCCCCACCAGATTCCACCAGATATTTCGACCATGATATCGCTCTCTTATATTCTCCAAGTGAAAGCCTCCTTTCTAATCCATTATTATTTGAAATCTTCTTAAAGAAATGGAACATCTTCATTTAACTGAACATCTACTGCCCCAAATCAGAAGATCTGAGTGAAACCTAGCGTTAGAAACCCCCAAATCTTGCCCTAATCTTCGAATATTTTCATATTCTCAAGAAAGACTTCCCTTAGATCTCGATCTATGACTCCTAGCATGAAAAATCCTTTTCATAAACTCCAGCTAAAATCTCTCGATCAATATCTTCAAAATCTCCCGCCATTCCTCTGCAACCATCGGAGAAACATCGGATTTCTCATTCCAACTCATTTGCTGCAATTAGATAGTTGAATCCGAGATCAAATAGCTTGAGGAAGCAGAGCCGGTCAGAGCTTGGGCCGGATTTTGGCTGGAAACAATGGCATTCGATCGGAGAAGAAAGGGTATCGGTTAGGGTTTTAGAATTTTGGGAAAAAAATCTCTCTCTCTCTCTCTCATTTTTTAGATCTGACAATGAGCTCCTCTCCGATCTCCTACTCTTTCTCTCGGATCTCGAATCTCTCTCTGCAATTAGGGTTTTGAAATGGATTTAGGGTCAAAATGATGCCCGAATTCATGAAGATAGTGATGATGGAGAGGCTAATTGCAAGGGGTGATGGCGAGGGTAAGGAATCGATGGAGATCTAGCCGGATTCCGACGAGAATTCCGCCGGAGAAGATGAAAAAGAGGGGTAAGGTTTAGGGGTTTTCTCTCGTTCTTCCTCTCTCTCGAAAATTTCAGAGAAAACATGAAAAGCTCTCCTCCTCCCGAATTTTATTTATTTTTATTTTTTATATAAAAAAAAATGCGCGGTGATATTGGCACTACCATTTGATGAGGCGCGCGAATTACTAGGCGCACCTCTCCCGCTTTGTCTTATTAGACAAAAGGCAAAACCTCGGCTATTTTTCAAAAGGACACCCCCCCTTCGGATCAATCAGCCCCCTTCCAGATTTGAACTACGACCACTGCCTCGATCCGTTCACTGATCAAACGTACTCGGATCTCGATGAAATTTTACAGGCACTTACGGGGAATTCTAACCTAGCTTAGGGTGCAATTTGGGACCCTAACTCAATGGTTTGATGAGGTTGCGCACAACTAATTGCGAACTTGGGTCCGGTCAAAATGGGGTGTCTACAAGGTGACATTGAATCGAAGACAATATAACACTGCTCTGAGATTTCTAAAACATTGGATTTCTTACTTAAAATCCAAGATTCTAAGAAGCAGATAGAGGTGACATTGAATCGAAGACAATATACCACTGCTCTGAGATTTCTAGAAGAAAACCTAGATTTCTTACTTAAAATCCAAGATTCTAAAGAAAAGTGAAGCAGAGAGAGGTGACATTGAATCGAAGACAATATACCATTGCTCTGAGATTTCTAAAAGAAAACCTGGATTTCTTACTTAAAATCCAAGATTCTAAAGAAAACGGAAGCAGAGAGAGGTGACATTGAATCGAAGACAATATACCATTCTTACTTAAAATCCAATATTCTAAAGAAAAGTGAAGCAGAGAGAGGTGACACTGAATCGAAGATAATATACCACGCTCTGAGATTTCTAAAAGAAAACCTGGATTTCTTACTTAAAATCCAATATTCTAAAGAAAAGTGAAGCAGAGAGAGGTGACATTGAATCGGACATTCACATACCGCTACTCTGGGAGCCTATAATGCCCACCACGGCATTATAGGATTAAAGTATGATGCACACGTCCATTAGAAGATTCAAAATCGTGGGGTGGTATTGACAAAAAGTTAATGATAAGATTAAAGCGAGGAATCCAAGTAAAGAATCCACACATCATAAAATTCACCCAAACCAACAAAACAAGTTTTTTTCAAAAAAAAAAAAAAAACAAACAAACAAGTAAAAGAAGAAGTTAGCTTCTTCTTTCCATCAGCAAGAAAGCAAGACATCATACCATATTTTCAGGTTCTAGAAATCTCAGGATGGGGGAGAGATTTCTAAAACCTGGATTTCTTACCTAAAATTCAAGATTCTTAAGAAAAGTGAAGCAGAGAGAGGTGACACTGATTCGAAGACAATATACCACTGTTCCGAGACTTCTAAAAGAAAACTTGGATTTCTTACTTAAAATCCAAGATTCTAAAGAAAAGTGAAGCAGATAGAGGTGACATTGAATCGAAGACAATATACCACTGCTCTGAGATTTCTAAAACATTGGATTTCTTACTTAAAATCCAAGATTCTATGAAGCAGATAGAGGTGACATTGAATCGAAGACAATATACCACTGCTCTGAGATTTCTAGAAGAAAACCTGAATTTCTTACTTAAAATCCAAGATTCTAAAGAAAAGTGAAGCAGAGAGAGGTGACATTGAATCGAAGACAATATACCATTACTCTGAGATTTCTAAAAGAAAACCTGGATTTCTTACTTAAAATTCAAGATTCTAAACAAAAGTGAAGCAGAGAGAGGTGACACTGATTCGAAGACAATATACCACTGCTCCGAGACTTCTAAAAGAAAACTTGGATTTCTTCCTTAAAATCCAAGATTCTAAAGAAAAGTGAAGCAGATAGAGGTGACATTGAATCGAAGACAATATACCACTGCTCTGAGATTTCTAAAACATTGGATTTCTTACTTAAAATTCAAGATTCTAAGAAGCAGATAGAGGTGACATTGAATCGAAGACAATATACCACTGCTCTGAGATTTCTAGAAGAAAACCTGGATTTCTTACTTAAAATCTAAGATTCTAAAGAAAAGTAATGCAGAGAGAGGTGACGTTGAATCGAAGACAATATACCATTGCTCTGAGATTTCTAAAAGAAAACCTGGATTTCTTACTTAAAATCCAAGATTCTAAAGAAAAGTGAAGCAGAGAGAGGTGACATTTAATCGAAGACAATATACCATTCTTACTTAAAATCCAATATTCTAAAGAAAAGTGAAGCAGAGAGAGGTGACACTGAATCGAAGATAATATACCACGCTCTGAGATTTCTAAAAGAAAACCTGGATTTCTTACTTAAAATCCCATATTCTAAATAAAAGTGAAGCAGAGAGAGGTGACATTGAATCAGACATTCACATACCGCTACTCTGGGAGCCTATAATGCCCACCACGGCATTAGAGGATTAAAGTATGATGCACACGTCCATTAGAAGATTCAAAATCGTGGGGTGGTATTGACAAAAAGTTAATGCTAAGATTAAAGCGAGGAATCCAAGTAAAGAATCCACACATCAGAAAATTCACCCAAACCAACAAAACAAGTTTTTTTCAAAAAAAAAAAACAAACAAACAAGTAAAAGAAGAAGTTAGCTTATTCTTTCCATAAGCAAGAAAGCAGGACATCATCCCATATTTTCAAGTTCTGGAAATCTCAGGATGGGGGAGAGATTTCTAAAACCTGGATTTCTTACTTAAAATCCAAGATTCTAAAGAAAAGTGAAGCAGTGAAAGGTGACACTGATTCGAAGACAATATACCACTGCTCCGAGACTTCTAAAAGAAAACTTGGATTTCTTACTTAAAATCCAAGATTCTAAAGAAAAGTGAAGCAGATAGAGGTGACATTGAATCGAAGACAATATACCACTGCTCTGAGATTTCTAAAACATTGGATTTCTTACTTAAAATCCATGATTCTAAGAAGCAGAGAGAGGTGACACTGAATCGAAGATAATATACCACGCTATGAGATTTCTAAAAGAAAACCTGGATTTCTTACTTAAAATCCCATATTTTAAATAAAAGTGAAGCAGAGAGATGTGACATTGAATCAGACATTCACATACCACTACTCTGGGAGCCTATAATGCCCACCACGGCATTATAGGATTAAAGTATGATACACACGTCCATTAGAAGATTCAAAATCGTGGGGTGGTATTGACAAAAAGTTAATGCTAAGATTAAAGCGAGGAATCCAAGTAAAGAATCCACACATCATAAAATTCACCCAAACCAACAAAACAAGTTTTTTTCAAAAAAAAAAAAACAAACAAGTAAAAGAACAAGTTAGCTTCTTCTTTCCATCAGCAAGAAAGCAGGATATCATCCCATATTTTCAGGTTCTAGAAATCTCAGAATGGGGGAGAGATTTCTAAAACCTGGATTTCTTACTTAAAATCCAAGATTCTAAAGAAAAGTGAAGCAGAGAGAGTTGACACTGATTCGAAGACAATATACCACTCCTCCGAGAATTCTAAAACAAAACTTGGATTTCTTACTTAAAATCCAAGATTCTAAAGAAAAGTGAAGCAGATAGAGGTGACATTGAATCGGAGACAATATACCACTGCTCTGAGATTTCTAAAACATTGGATTTCTTACTTAAAATCCAAGATTCTAATAAGGAGATAGAGGTGACATTGAATTGAAGACAATATACCACTGCTCTGAGATTTCTAGAAGAAAACCTGGATTTCTTACTTAAAATCCAAGATTCTAAAGAAAAGTGAAGCAGAGAGAGGTGACATTGAATCGAAGACAATATACCATTGCTCTAAGATTTCTAAAAGAAAACCTGGATTTCTTACTTAAAATCTAATATTCTAAAGAAAAGTGAAGCAGAGAGAGGTGACAATGAATCGAAGACAATATACCATTGCTCTGAGATTTCTAAAAGAAAACCTAGATTTCTTACTTAAAATCCAAGATTCTAAAGAAAAGTGAAGCATAGAGAGGTGACACTGATTCGAAGACAATATACCACTGCTCCGAGACTTCTAAAAGAAAACTTGGATTTCTTACTTAAAATCCAAGATTCTAAAGAAAAGTGAAGCAGATAGAGGTGACATTGAATCGAAGACAATATACCACTGCTCTGAGACTTCTAAAACATTGGATTTCTTACTTAAAAACCAAGATTCTAAGAAGCAGATAGAGGTGACATTGAATCGAAGACAATATACCACTGCTCTGAGATTTCTAAAACATTGGATTTCTTACTTAAAATACAAGATTCTACGAAGCAGATAGAGGTGACATTGAATAGAAGACAATATACCACTGCTCTGAGATTTCTAGAAGAAAATCTGGATTTCTTACTTAAAATCCAAGATTCTAAAGAAAAGTGAAGCAGAGAGAGGTGACATTGAATCGAAAACAATATACCATTGCTCTTAGATTTCTAAAAGAAAACCTGGATTTCTTACTTAAAATCCAAGATTCTAAAGAAAAGTGAAGCAGAGAGAGGTGACATTTAATCGAAGACAATATACCATTCTTACTTAAAATCCAATATTCTAAAGAAAAGTGAAGCTGAGAGAGGTGACACTGAATCGAAGATAATATACCACGCTCTAAGATTTCTAAAAGAAAAACTGGATTTCTTACTTAAAATCCAATATTCTAAAGAAAAGTGAAGCAGAGAGAGGTGAAATTGAATCGGACATTCACATACCGCTACTGTGGGAGCCTATAATGCCCACCACGGCATTACAGGATTAAAGTATGATGCACACGTCCATTAGAAGATTCAAAATCGTGGGGTGGTATTGACAAAAGGTTAATGCTAAGATTAAAGCGAGGAATCCAAGTAAAGAATCCACACATCATAAAATTCACCCAAACCAAAAAAGCAAGTTTTTTTCAAAAAAAACAAAACAAACAAACAAGTAAAAGAAGAAGTTAGCTTCTTCTTTCCATCAGCAAGAAAGCAGGACATCATCCCATATTTTCAGGTTCTAGAAATCTCAGGATGGGGGAGAGATTTCTAAATCCTGGATTTCTTACTTAAAATCCAAGATTCTAAAGAAAAGTGAAGCAGAGGGAGGTGACCCTGATTCGAAGAAAATATACCACTGCTCCGAGACTTCTAAAAGAAAACTTGGATTTCTTACTTAAAATCCAAGATTCTAAAGAAAAGTGAAGCAGATAGAGGTGACATTGAATCGAAGACAATATACCACTGCTCTGAGATTTCTAAAACATTGGATTTCTTACTTAAAATCCAAGATTCTAAGAAGCAGATAAAGGTGACATTGAATCGAAGACAATATACCACTGCTCTGAGATTTCTAGAAGAAAACCTGGATTTCTTACTTAAAATCCAAGATTCTAAAGAAAAGTGAAGCTGAGAGAGGTGACATTGAATCGAAGACAATATACCATTGCTCTGAGATTTCTAAAAGAAAACCTAGATTTCTTATTTAAAATCCAAGATTCTAAAGAAATGTGAAGCAGAGAGAGGTGACATTGAATCGAAGACAATATACCATTCTTACTTAAAATCCAATATTCTAAGGAAAATTGAAGCAGAGAGAGGTGACACTGAATCGAAGATAATATACCACGCTCTGAGATTTCTAAAAGAAAACCTGGATTTCTTACTTAAAATCCAATATTCTAAAGAAAAGTGAAGAAGAGAGAGATGACATTGAATCGGACATTCACATACCGCTACTCTGGGAGCATATAATGCCCACCACGGCAATATAGGATTAAAGTATGATGCACACGTCCATTAGAATATTCAAAATCGTGGGGTGGTATTGACAAAAAGTTAATGCTAAGAATAAAGCGAGGAATCCAAGTAAAGAATCCACACATCATAAAATTCACCCAAACCAACAAAACAAGTTTTTTTCAAAAAAAAAAAAACAAACAAACAAGTAAAAGAAGAAGTTAGCTTCTTCTTTCCATCAGCAAGAAAGCAGGACATCATCCCATATTTTTAGGTTCTAGAAATCTCAGGATGGGGGAGAGATTTCTAAAACCTGGATTTCTTACTTAAAATTCAAGATTCTAAAGAAAAGTGAAGCAGAGAGAGGTGACACTGATTCGAAGACAATATACCACTGCTCCGAGACTTCTAAAAGAAAACTTGGATTTCTTACTTAAAATCCAGGATTCTAAAGAAAAGTGAAGCAGATACAGGTGACATTGAATCGAAGATAATATACCACTGCTCTGAGATTTCTAAAACATTGGATTTCTTACTTAAAATCCAAGATTCTAAGAAGCAGATAGAGGTGACATTGAATCGAAGGCAATATACCACTGCTCTGAGATTTTTAGAAGAAAACCTGGATTTCTTACTTAAAATCCAAGATTCTAAAGAAAAGTGAAGCAGAGAGAGGTGACATTAAATCGAAGACAATATACCATTGCTCTGAGATTTCTAAAATAAACCTGGATTTCTTACTTAAAATCCAAGATTCTAAAGAAAAGTGAAGCAGAGAGAGGTGGCATTGAATCGAAGACAATATACCATTCTTACTTAAAATCCAATATTCTAAAGAAAAGTGAAGCAGAGAGAGGTGACACTGAATCGAAGATAATATAGCACGCTCTGAGATTTCTAAAAGAAAACCTGGATTTCTTACTTAAAATCCAATATTCTAAAGAAAAGTGAAGCAGAGAGAGTTGACACTGATTCGAAGACAATATACCACTCCTCCGAGAATTCTAAAAGAAAACTTGGATTTCTTACTTAAAATCCAAGATTCTAAAGAAAAGTGAAGCAGATAGAGGTGACATTGAATCGGAGACAATATACCACTGCTCTGAGATTTCTAAAACATTGGATTTCTTACTTAAAATCCAAGATTCTAATAAGGAGATAGAGGTGACATTGAATTGAAGACAATATACCACTGCTCTGAGATTTCTAGAAGAAAACCTGGATTTCTTACTTAAAATCCAAGATTCTAAAGAAAAGTGAAGCAGAGAGAGGTGACATTGAATCGAAGACAATATACCATTGCTCTAAGATTTCTAAAAGAAAACCTGGATTTCTTACTTAAAATCTAATATTCTAAAGAAAAGTGAAGCAGAGAGAGGTGACAATGAATCGAAGACAATATACCATTGCTCTGAGATTTCTAAAAGAAAACCTAGATTTCTTACTTAAAATCCAAGATTCTAAAGAAAAGTGAAGCATAGAGAGGTGACACTGATTCGAAGACAATATACCACTGCTCCGAGACTTCTAAAAGAAAACTTGGATTTCTTACTTAAAATCCAAGATTCTAAAGAAAAGTGAAGCAGATAGAGGTGACATTGAATCGAAGACAATATACCACTGCTCTGAGACTTCTAAAACATTGGATTTCTTACTTAAAAACCAAGATTCTAAGAAGCAGATAGAGGTGACATTGAATCGAAGACAATATACCACTGCTCTGAGATTTCTAAAACATTGGATTTCTTACTTAAAATACAAGATTCTACGAAGCAGATAGAGGTGACATTGAATAGAAGACAATATACCACTGCTCTGAGATTTCTAGAAGAAAATCTGGATTTCTTACTTAAAATCCAAGATTCTAAAGAAAAGTGAAGCAGAGAGAGGTGACATTGAATCGAAAACAATATACCATTGCTCTTAGATTTCTAAAAGAAAACCTGGATTTCTTACTTAAAATCCAAGATTCTAAAGAAAAGTGAAGCAGAGAGAGGTGACATTTAATCGAAGACAATATACCATTCTTACTTAAAATCCAATATTCTAAAGAAAAGTGAAGCTGAGAGAGGTGACACTGAATCGAAGATAATATACCACGCTCTAAGATTTCTAAAAGAAAAACTGGATTTCTTACTTAAAATCCAATATTCTAAAGAAAAGTGAAGCAGAGAGAGGTGAAATTGAATCGGACATTCACATACCGCTACTGTGGGAGCCTATAATGCCCACCACGGCATTACAGGATTAAAGTATGATGCACACGTCCATTAGAAGATTCAAAATCGTGGGGTGGTATTGACAAAAGGTTAATGCTAAGATTAAAGCGAGGAATCCAAGTAAAGAATCCACACATCATAAAATTCACCCAAACCAAAAAAGCAAGTTTTTTTCAAAAAAAACAAAACAAACAAACAAGTAAAAGAAGAAGTTAGCTTCTTCTTTCCATCAGCAAGAAAGCAGGACATCATCCCATATTTTCAGGTTCTAGAAATCTCAGGATGGGGGAGAGATTTCTAAATCCTGGATTTCTTACTTAAAATCCAAGATTCTAAAGAAAAGTGAAGCAGAGGGAGGTGACCCTGATTCGAAGAAAATATACCACTGCTCCGAGACTTCTAAAAGAAAACTTGGATTTCTTACTTAAAATCCAAGATTCTAAAGAAAAGTGAAGCAGATAGAGGTGACATTGAATCGAAGACAATATACCACTGCTCTGAGATTTCTAAAACATTGGATTTCTTACTTAAAATCCAAGATTCTAAGAAGCAGATAAAGGTGACATTGAATCGAAGACAATATACCACTGCTCTGAGATTTCTAGAAGAAAACCTGGATTTCTTACTTAAAATCCAAGATTCTAAAGAAAAGTGAAGCTGAGAGAGGTGACATTGAATCGAAGACAATATACCATTGCTCTGAGATTTCTAAAAGAAAACCTAGATTTCTTATTTAAAATCCAAGATTCTAAAGAAATGTGAAGCAGAGAGAGGTGACATTGAATCGAAGACAATATACCATTCTTACTTAAAATCCAATATTCTAAGGAAAATTGAAGCAGAGAGAGGTGACACTGAATCGAAGATAATATACCACGCTCTGAGATTTCAAAAAGAAAACCTGGATTTCTTACTTAAAATCCCATATTTTAAATAAAAGTGAAGCAGAGAGAGGTGACATTGAATCGGACATTCACATACCACTACTCTGGGAGCCTATAATGCCCACCACGGCATTATAGGATTAAAGTATGATGCACACGTCCATTAGAAAATTCAAAATCGTGGGGTGGTATTGACAAAAAGTTAATGCTAAGATTAAAGCGAGGAATCCAAGTAAAGAATCCACACATCATAAAATTCACCCAAACCAACAAAACAAGTTTTTTTCAAAAAAAAAAAAAACAAACAAACAAGTAAAAGAAGAAGTTAGCTTCTTCTTTCCATCAGCAAGAAAGCAGGACATCATCCCATATTTTCAGGTTCTAGAAATCTCAGAATGGGGGAGAGATTTCTAAAACCTGGATTTCTTACTTAAAATACAAGATTCTAAAGAAAAGTGAAGCAGAGAGAGGTGACACTGATTCGAAGACAATATACCACTGCTCCGAGAATTCTAAAAGAAAACTTGGATTTCTTACTTAAAATCCAAGATTCTAAAGAAAAGTGAAGCAGATAGAGGTAACATTGAATCGAAGACAATATACCACTGCTGTGAGATTTCTAAAACATTGGATTTCTTACTTAAAATCCAAGATTCTAAGAAGCAGATAGAGGTGACATTGAATTGAAGACAATATACCACTGCTCTGAGATTTCTAGAAGAAAACCTGGATTTCTTACTTAAAATCCAAGATTCTAAAGAAAAGTGAAGCAGAGAGAGGTGACATTTATTCGAAGACAATATACCATTGCTCTAAGATTTCTAAAAAAAACCTGGATTTCTTACTTAAAATCTAAGATTCTAAAGAAAAGTGAAGCAGAGAGAGGTGACAATGAATCGAAGACAATATACCATTGCTCTGAGATTTCTAAAAGAAAACCTGGATTTCTTACTTAAAATCCAAGATTCTAAAGAAAAGTGAAGCATAGAGAGGTGACACTGATTCGAAGACAATATACCACTGCTCCGAGACTTCTAAAAGAAAACTTGGATTTCTTACTTAAAATCCAAGATTCTAAAGAAAAGTGAAGCAGATAGAGATGACGTTGAATCGAAGACAATATACCACTGCTCTGAGATTTCTAAAACATTGGATTTCTTACTTAAAAACCAAGATTCTAAGAAGCAGATAGAGGTGACATTGAATCGAAGACAATATACCACTGCTCTGAGATTTCTAAAACAATGGATTTCTTACTTAAAATCCAAGATTCTAAGAAGCAGATAGAGGTGACATTGAATCGAAGACAATATACCACTGCTCTGAGATTTCTAGAAGAAAACCTGGATTTCTTACTTAAAATCCAAGATTCTAAAGAAAAGTGAAGCAGAGAGAGGTGACATTGAATCGAAAACAATATACCATTGCTCTTAGATTTCTAAAAGAAAACCTGGATTTCTTACTTAAAATCCAAGATTCTAAAGAAAAGTGAAGCAGAGAGAGGTGACATTTAATCGAAGACAATATACCATTCTTACTTAAAATCCAATATTCTAAAGAAAAGTGAAGCTGAGAGAGGTGACACTGAATCGAAGATAATATACCACGCTCTCAGATTTCTAAAAGAAAACCTGGATTTCTTACTTAAAATCCAATATTCTAAAGAAAAGTGAAGCAGAGAGAGGTGAAATTGAATCGGACATTCACATACCGCTACTCTGGGAGCCTATAATGCCCACCACGGCATTACAGGATTAAAGTATGATGCACACGTCCATTAGAAGATTCAAAATCGTGGGGTGGTATTGACAAAAAGTTAATGCTAAGATTAAAGCGAGGAATCCAAGTAAAGAATCCACACATCATAAAATTCACCTAAACCAACAAAACAAGTTTTTTTCAAAAAAAAAAAACAAACAAACAAGTAAAAGAAGAAGTTAGCTTCTTCTTTCCATCAGCAAGAAAGCAGGACATCATCCCATATTTTCAGGTTCTAGAAATCTCAGGATGGGGGAGAGATTTCTAAATCCTGGATTTCTTACTTAAAATCCAAGATTCTAAAGAAAAGTGAAGCAGAGAGAGGTGACACTGATTCGAAGAAAATATACCACTGCTCCGAGACTTCTAAAAGAAAACTTGGATTTCTTACTTAAAATCCAAGATTCTAAAGAAAAGTGAAGCAGATAGAGGTGACATTGAATCGAAGACAATATACCACTGCTCTGAGATTTCTAAAACATTGGATTTCTTACTTAAAATCCAAGATTCTAAGAAGCAGATAGAGGTGACATTGAATCGAAGACAATATACCACTGCTCTGAGATTTCTATAAGAAAACCTGGATTTCTTACTTAAAATCCATGATTCTAAAGAAAAGTAAAGCAGAGAGAGGTGACATTGAATCGAAGATAATATACCATTGCTCTGAGATTTCTAAAAGAAAACCTAGATTTCTTACTTAAAATCCAAGATTCTAAAGAAAAGTGAAGCAGAGAGAGGTGACACTGATTCGAAGACAATATACCAGTGCTTCGAGACTTCTAAAAGAAAACTTGGATTTCTTACTTAAAATCCAAGATTCTAAAGAAAAGTGAAGCAGATAGAGGTGACATTGAATCGAAGACAATATACCACTGCTCAGAGATTTCTAAAACATTGGATTTCTTACTTAAAATCCAAGATTCTAAGAAGCAGATAAAGGTGACATTGAATCGAAGACAATATACCACTGCTCTGAGATTTCTAGAAGAAAACCCGGATTTCTTACATAAAATCCAAGATTCTAAAGAAAAGTGAAGCAGAGAGAGGTGACATTGAATCGAAGACAATATACCATTGCTCTGAGATTTCTAATTTAAAATCCAAGATTCTAAAGAAAAGTGAAGCAGAGAGAGGTGACATTGAATCGAAGACAATATACCATTCTTACTTAAAATCCAATATTCTAAAGAAAAGTGAAGCAGACAGAGGTGACACTGAATCGAAGATAATATACCACGCTCTGAGATTTCTAAAAGAAAACCTGGATTTCTTACTTAAAATCCAATATTCTAAAGAAAAGTGAAGCAGAGAGAGATGACATTGAATCGGACATTCACATACCGCTACTCTGGGAGCATATAATGCCCACCACGGCAATATAGGATTAAAGTATGATGCACACGTCCATTAGAAGATTCAAAATCGTGGGGTGGCATTGACAAAAAGTTAATGCTAAGAATAAAGCGAGGAATCCAAGTAAAGAATCCACACATCATAAAATTCACCCAAACCAACAAAACAATTTTTTTTCAAAAAAAAAAAACAAACAAACAAGTAAAAGAAGAAGTTAGCTTCTTCTTTCCATCAGCAAGAAAGCAGGACATCATCCCATATTTTTAGGTTCTAGAAATCTCAGGATGGGGGAGAGATTTCTAAAACCTGGATTTCTTACTTAAAATTCAAGATTCTAAAGAAAAGTGAAGCAGAGAGAGGTGACACTGATTCGAAGACAATATACAACTGCTCCGAGACTTCTAAAAGAAAACTTGGATTTCTTACTTAAAATCCAGGATTCTAAAGAAAAGTGAAGCAGATAGAGGTGACATTGAATCGAAGACAATATACCACTGCTCTGAGATTTATAAAACATTGGATTTCTTACTGAAAATCCAAGATTCTAAGAAGCAGATAGAGGTGACATTGAATCGAAGACAATATACCACTGCTCTGAGATTTCTAGAAGAAAACCTGGATTTCTTACTTAAAATCCAAGATTCTAAAGAAAAGTGAAGCAGAGAGAGGTGACATTGAATCGTAGACAATATACCATTGCTCTGAGATTTCTAAAATAAACCTGGATTTCTTACTTAAAATCCAAGATTCTAAAGAAAAGTGAAGCAGAGAGAGGTGGCATTGAATCGAAGATGATATACCATTCTTACTTAAAATCCAATATTCTAAAGAAAAGTGAAGCAGAGAGAGGTGACACTGAATCGAAGATAATATACCACGCTCTGAGATTTCTAAAAGAAAACCTGGATTTCTTACTTAAAATCCAATATTCTAAAGAAAAGTGAAGCAGAGAGAGGTGACATTGAATCGGACAATCACATACCGCTACTCTAGGAGCCTATAATGCCCACCACGGCATTATAGGATTAAAGTATGATGCACACGTCCATTAGAAGATTCAAAATCGTAGGGTCGTATTGACAAAAAGTTAATGCTAAGATTAAAGCGAGGAATCCAAGTAAAGAATCCACACATCATAAAATTCACCCAAACCAACAAAACAAGTTTTTTTCAAAAAAAAAAAAACAAACAAACAAGTAAAAGAAGAAGTTAGCTTCTTCTTTCCATCAGCAAGAAAGCAGGACATCATACCATATTTTCAGGTTCTAGAAATCCCAGGATGGGAGAGAGATTTCTAAAACCTGGATTTCTTACTTAAAATTCAAGATTCTTAAGAAAAGTGAAGCAGAGAGAGGTGACACTGATTCGAAGACAATATACCACTGTTCCGAGATTTCTAAAAGAAAACTTGGATTTCTTACTTAAAATCCAGGATTCTAAAGAAAAGTGAAGCAGATAGAGGTGACATTGAATCAAAGACAATATACCACTGCTCTGAGATTTCTAAAACATTGGATTTCTTACTTAAAATCCAAGATTCTATGAAGCAGATAGAGGTGACATTGAATCGAAGACAATATACCACTGCTCTGAGATTTCTAGAAGAAAACCTGGATTTCTTACTTAAAATCCAAGATTCTAAAGAAAAGTGAAGCAGAGAGAGGTGACACTGATTCGAAGATAATATACTACTGTTCCGAGACTTCTAAAAGAAAACTTGGATTTCTTACTTAAAATTCAAGATTCTAAAGAAAAGTGAAGCAGAGAGCGGTGACACTGATTCGAAGACAATATACCACTGCTCTGAGATTTCTAAAACATTGGATTTCTTACTTAAAATCCAAGATTCTATGAAGCAGATAGAGGTGACATTGAATCGAAGACAGTATACCACTGCTCTGAGATTTCTAGAAGAAAACCTGGATTTCTTACTTAAAATCCAAGATTCTAAAGAAAAGTGAAGCAGAGAGAGGTGACATTGAATCGAAGACAATATACCATTACTCTGAGACTTCTAGAAGAAAACTTGGATTTCTTACTTAAAATCCAAGATTCTAAAGAAAAGTGAAGCAGATAGAGGTGAAATTGAATCGAAGACAATATACCACTGCTCTGAGATTTCTAAAACATTGGATTTCTTACTTAAAATCCAAGATTCTAAGAAGCAGATAGAGGTGACATTTAATCGAGGACAATATACCACTGCTCTGAGATTTCTATAAGAAAACCTGGATTTCTTACTTAAAATCCAAGATTCTAAAGAAAAGTAAAGCAGAGAGAGGTGACATTGAATTGAAGATAATATACCATTGCTCTGAGATTTTTAAAAGAAAACCTAGATTTCTAACTTAAAATCCAAGATTCTAAAGAAAAGTGAAGCAGAGAGAGGTGACACTGATTCGAAGACAATATACCAGTGCTTCGAGACTTCTAAAAGAAAACTTGGATTTCTTACTTAAAATCCAAGATTCTAAAGAAAAGTGAAGCAGATAGAGGTGACATTGAATCGAAGACAATATACCACTGCTCTGAGATTTCTAAAACATTGGATTTCTTACTTAAAATCCAAGATTCTAAGAAGCGGATAAAGGTGACATTGAATCGAAGACAATATACCACTGCTCTGAGATTTCTAGAAGAAAACCTGGATTTCTTACATAAAATCCAAGATTCTAAAGAAAAGTGAAGCAGAGAGAGGTGACATTGAATCGAAGACAATATACCATTGCTCTAAGATTTCTAAAAGAAAACCTAGATTTCTTATTTAAAATCCAAGATTCTAAAGAAAAGTGAAGCAGAGAGAGGTGACATTGAATCGAAGACAATATACCATTCTTACTTAAAATCCAATATTCTAAAGAAAAGTGAAGCAGACAGAGGTGACACTGAATCGAAGATAATATACCACGCTCTGAGATTTCTAAAAGAAAACTTGGATTTCTTACTTAAAATCCAATATTCTAAAGAAAAGTGAAGAAGAGAGAGATGACATTGAATCGGACATTCACATACCGCTACTCTGGGAGCATATAATGCCCACCACGGCAATATAGGATTAAAGTATGATGCACACGTCCATTAGAAGATTCAAAATCGTGGGGTGGTATTGACAAAAAGTTAATGCTAAGAATAAAGCGAGGAATCCAAGTAAAGAATCCACACATCATAAAATTCACCCAAACCAACAAAACAAGTTTTTTTCAAAAAAAAAAAAAAAAACAAACAAGTAAAAGAAGAAGTTAGCTTCTTCTTTCCATCAGCAAGAAAGCAGGACATCATCCCATATTTTTAGGTTCTACAAATCTCAGGATGGGGGAGAGATTTCTAATACCTGGATTTCTTACTTAAAATTCAAGATTCTAAAGAAAAGTGAAGCAGAGAGAGGTGACACTGATTCGAAGACAATATACCACTGCTCCGAGACTTCTAAAAGAAAACTTGGATTTCTTACTTAAAATCCAGGATTCTAAAGAAAAGTGAAGCAGATAGAGGTGACATTGAATCGAAGACAATATACCACTGCTCTGAGATTTATAAAACATTGGATTTCTTACTGAAAATCCAAGATTCTAAGAAGCAGATAGAGGTGACATTGAATCGAAGACAATATACCACTGCTCTGAGATTTCTAGAAGAAAACCTGGATTTCTTACTTAAAATCCAAGATTCTAAAGAAAAGTGAAGCAGAGAGAGGTGACATTGAATCGAAGACAATTTACCATTGGTCTGAGATTTCTAAAATAAACTTGGATTTCTTACTTAAAATCCAAGATTCTAAAGAAAAGTGAAGCAGAGAGAGGTGGCATTGAATCGAAGACGATATACCATTCTTACTTAAAATCCAATATTCTAAAGAAAAGTGAAGCAGAGAGAGGTGACACTGAATCGAAGATAATATACCACGCTCTGAGATTTCTAAAAGAAAACCTGGATTTCTTACTTAAAATCCAATATTCTAAAGAAAAGTGAAGCAGAGAGAGGTGACATTGAATCGGACAATCACATACCGCTACTCTAGGAGCCTATAATGCCCACCACGGCATTATAGGATTAAAGTATGATGCACACGTCCATTAGAAGATTCAAAATCGTAGGGTCGTATTGACAAAAAGTTAATGCTAAGATTAAAGCGAGGAATCCAAGTAAAGAATCCACACATCATAAAATTCACCCAAACCAACAAAACAAGTTTTTTTCAAAAAAAAAAAAAACAAACAAACAAGTAAAAGAAGAAGTTAGCTTCTTCTTTCCATCAGCAAGAAAGCAGGACATCATACCATATTTTCAGGTTCTAGAAATCTCAGGATGGGGGAGAGATTTCTAAAACCTGGATTTCTTACTTAAAATTCAAGATTCTTAAGAAAAGTGAAGCAGAGAGAGGTGACACTGATTCGAAGACAATATACCACTGTTCCGAGACTTCTAAAAGAAAACTTGGATTTCTTACTTAAAATCCAGGATTCTAAAGAAAAGTGAAGCAGATAGAGGTGACATTGAATCGAAGACAATATACCACTGCTCTGAGATTTCTAAAACTTTGGATTTCTTACTTAAAATCCAAGATTCTATGAAGCAGATAGAGGTGACATTGAATCGAAGACAATATACCACTGCTCTGAGATTTCTAGAAGAAAACCTGGATTTCTTACTTAAAATCCAAGATTCTAAAGAAAAGTGAAGCAGAGAGAGGTGACACTGATTCGAAGACAATATACCACTGTTCCGAGACTTCTAAAAGAAAATTTGGATTTCTTACTTAAAATCCAGGATTCTAAAGAAAAGTGAAGCAGATAGAGGTGACATTGAATCGAAGACAATATACCACTGCTCTGAGATTTCTAAAACATTGGATTTCTTACTTAAAATCCAAGATTCTATGAAGCAGATAGAGGTGACATTGAATCGAAGACAATATACCACTGCTCTGAGATTTCTAAAAGAAAACCTGGATTTCTTACTTAAAATCCAAGATTCTAAAGAAAAGTGAAGCAGAGAGAGGTGACATTGAATCGAAGACAATATACCATTACTCTGAGATTTCTAAAAGAAAACCTGGATTTCTTACTTAAAATTCAAGATTCTAAAGAAAAGTGAAGCAGAGAGAGGTGACACTGATTCGAAGACAATATACCACTGCTCCGAGACTTCTAAAAGAAAACTTGGATTTCTTCCTTAAAATCCAAGATTCTAAAGAAAAGTGAAGCAGATAAAGGTAACATTGAATCGAAGACAATATACCACTGCTCTGAGATTTCTAAAACATTGGATTTCTTACTTAAAATTCAAGATTCTAAGAAGCAGATAGAGGTGACATTGAATCGAAGACAATATACCACTGCTCTGAGATTTCTAGAAGAAAACCTGGATTTCTTACTTAAAATCTAAGATTCTAAAGAAAAGTGATGCAGAGAGAGGTGACATTGAATCGAAGACAATATACCACTGCTCTGAGATTTCTAAAACATTGGATTTCTTACTTAAAATCCATGTTTCTAAGAAGCAGAGAGAGGTGACACTGAATCGAAGATAATATACCACGCTCTGAGATTTCTAAAAGAAAACTTGGATTTCTTACTTAAAATCCAATATTCTAAAGAAAAGTGAAGCAGAGAGAGATGACATTGAATCGGACATTCATATACCGCTACTCTGGGAGCATATAATGCCCACCACGGCAATATAGGATTAAAGTATGATGCACACGTCCATTAGAAGATTCAAAATCGTGGGGTGGTATTGACAAAAAGTTAATGCTAAGAATAAAGCGAGGAATTCAAGTAAAGAATCCACACATCATAAAATTCACCCAAACCAACAAAACAAGTTTTTTTCAAAAAAAAAAAACAAACAAACAAGTAAAAGAAGAAGTTAGCTTCTTCTTTCCATCAGCAAGAAAGCAGGACAACATCCCATATTTTTAGGTTCTAGAAATCTCAGGATGGGGGAGAGATTTCTAAAACCTGGATTTCTTACTTAAAATCCAAGATTCTAAAGAAAATTGAAGCAGAGAGAGGTGACATTTAATCGAAGACAATATACCATTCTTACTTAAAATCCAATATTCTAAAGAAAAGTGAAGCAGAGAGAGGTGACACTGAATCGAAGATAATATACCACGCTCTGAGATTTCTAAAAGAAAACCTGGATTTCTTACTTAAAATCCCATATTCTAAATAAAAGTGAAGCAGAGAGAGGTGACATTGAATCAGACATTCACATACCGCTACTCTGGGAGCCTATAATGCCCACCACGGCATTAGAGGATTAAAGTATGATGCACACGTCCATTAGAAGATTCAATATCGTGAGGTGGTATTGACAAAAAGTTAATGCTAAGATTAAAGCGAGGAATCCAAGTAAAGAATCCACACATCAGAAAATTCACCCAAACCAACAAAACAAGTTTTTTTCATAAAAAAAAAAAAACAAACAAACAAGTAAACGAAGAAGTTAGCTTATTCTTTCCATCAGCAAGAAAGCAGGACATCATCCCATATTTTCAAGTTCTGTAAATCTCAGGATGGGGGAGAGATTTCTAAAACCTGGATTTCTTACTTAAAATCCAAGATTCTAAAGAAAAGTGAAGCAGTGAAAGGTGACACTGATTCGAAGACAATATACCACTGCTCCGAGACTTCTAAAAGAAAACTTGGATTTCTTACTTAAAATCCAAGATTCTAAAGAAAAGTGAAGCAGATAGAGGTGACATTGAATCGAAGACAATATACCACTGCTCTGAGATTTCTAAAACATTGGATTTCTTACTTAAAATCCATGTTTCTAAGAAGCAGAGAGAGGTGACACTGAATCGAAGATAATATACCACGCTCTGAGATTTCTAAAAGAAAACCTGGATTTCTTACTTAAAATCCCATATTTTAAATAAAAGTGGAGCAGAGAGAGGTGACATTGAATCGGACATTCACATACCACTACTCTGGGAGCCTATAATGCCCACCACGGCATTATAGGATTAAAGTATGATGCACACGTCCATTAGAAGATTCAAAATCGTGGGGTGGTATTGACAAAAAGTTAATGCTAAGATTAAAGCGAGGAATCCAACTAAAGAATCCACACATCATAAAATTCACCCAAACCAACAAAACAAGTTTTTTTCAAAAAAAAAAACAAACAAACAAGTAAAACAAGAAGTTAGCTTCTTCTTTCCATCAGCAAGAAAGCAGGACATCATCCCATATTTTCAGGTTCTAGAAATCTCAGAATGGGGGAGAGATTTCTAAAACCTGGATTTCTTACTTAAAATACAAGATTCTAAAGAAAAGTGAAGCAGAGAGAGGTGACACTGATTCGAAGACAATATACCACTGCTCCGAGAATTCTAAAAGAAAACTTGGATTTCTTACTTAAAATCCAAGATTCTAAAGAAAAGTGAAGCAGATAGAGGTGACATTGAATCGAAGATAATATACCACGCTCTGAGATTTCTAAAAGAAAACCTGGATTTCTTACTTAAAATCCAATATTCTAAAGAAAAGTGAAGCAGAGAGAGATGACATTGAATCGGACATTCACATACCGCTACTCTGGGAGCATATAATGCCCACCACGGCAATATAGGATTAAAGTATGATGCACACGTCCATTAGAAGATTCAAAATCGTGGGGTGGCATTGACAAAAAGTTAATGCTAAGAATAAAGCGAGGAATCCAAGTAAAGAATCCACACATCATAAAATTCACCCAAACCAACAAAACAATTTTTTTTCAAAAAAAAAAAACAAACAAACAAGTAAAAGAAGAAGTTAGCTTCTTCTTTCCATCAGCAAGAAAGCAGGACATCATCCCATATTTTTAGGTTCTAGAAATCTCAGGATGGGGGAGAGATTTCTAAAACCTGGATTTCTTACTTAAAATTCAAGATTCTAAAGAAAAGTGAAGCAGAGAGAGGTGACACTGATTCGAAGACAATATACAACTGCTCCGAGACTTCTAAAAGAAAACTTGGATTTCTTACTTAAAATCCAGGATTCTAAAGAAAAGTGAAGCAGATAGAGGTGACATTGAATCGAAGACAATATACCACTGCTCTGAGATTTATAAAATATTGGATTTCTTACTGAAAATCCAAGATTCTAAGAAGCAGATAGAGGTGACATTGAATCGAAGACAATATACCACTGCTCTGAGATTTCTAGAAGAAAACCTGGATTTCTTACTTAAAATCCAAGATTCTAAAGAAAAGTGAAGCAGAGAGAGGTGACATTGAATCGTAGACAATATACCATTGCTCTGAGATTTCTAAAATAAACCTGGATTTCTTACTTAAAATCCAAGATTCTAAAGAAAAGTGAAGCAGAGAGAGGTGGCATTGAATCGAAGATGATATACCATTCTTACTTAAAATCCAATATTCTAATGAAAAGTGAAGCAGAGAGAGGTGACACTGAATCGAAGATAATATACCACGCTCTGAGATTTCTAAAAGAAAACCTGGATTTCTTACTTAAAATCCAATATTCTAAAGAAAAGTGAAGCAGAGAGAGGTGACATTGAATCGGACAATCACATACCGCTACTCTAGGAGCCTATAATGCCCACCACGGCATTATAGGATTAAAGTATGATGCACACGTCCATTAGAAGATTCAAAATCGTAGGGTCGTATTGACAAAAAGTTAATGCTAAGATTAAAGCGAGGAATCCAAGTAAAGAATCCACACATCATAAAATTCACCCAAACCAACAAAACAAGTTTTTTTCAAAAAAAAAAAAACAAACAAACAAGTAAAAGAAGAAGTTAGCTTCTTCTTTCCATCAGCAAGAAAGCAGGACATCATACCATATTTTCAGGTTCTAGAAATCTCAGGATGGGGGAGAGATTTCTAAAACCTGGATTTCTTACTTAAAATTCAAGATTCTTAAGAAAAGTGAAGCAGAGAGAGGTGACACTGATTCGAAGACAATATACCACTGTTCCGAGATTTCTAAAAGAAAACTTGGATTTCTTACTTAAAATCCAGGATTCTAAAGAAAAGTGAAGCAGATAGAGGTGACATTGAATCAAAGACAATATACCACTGCTCTGAGATTTCTAAAACATTGGATTTCTTACTTAAAATCCAAGATTCTATGAAGCAGATAGAGGTGACATTGAATCGAAGACAATATACCACTGCTCTGAGATTTCTAGAAGAAAACCTGGATTTCTTACTTAAAATCCAAGATTCTAAAGAAAAGTGAAGCAGAGAGAGGTGACACTGATTCGAAGATAATATACTACTGTTCCGAGACTTCTAAAAGAAAACTTGGATTTCTTACTTAAAATTCAAGATTCTAAAGAAAAGTGAAGCAGAGAGCGGTGACACTGATTCGAAGACAATATACCACTGCTCTGAGATTTCTAAAACATTGGATTTCTTACTTAAAATCCAAGATTCTATGAAGCAGATAGAGGTGACATTGAATCGAAGACAGTATACCACTGCTCTGAGATTTCTAGAAGAAAACCTGGATTTCTTACTTAAAATCCAAGATTCAAAAGAAAAGTGAAGCAGAGAGAGGTGACATTGAATCGAAGACAATATACCATTACTCTGAGACTTCTAGAAGAAAACTTGGATTTCTTACTTAAAATCCAAGATTCTAAAGAAAAGTGAAGCAGATAGAGGTGAAATTGAATCGAAGACAATATACCACTGCTCTGAGATTTCTAAAACATTGGATTTCTTACTTAAAATCCAAGATTCTAAGAAGCAGATAGAGGTGACATTTAATCGAGGACAATATACCACTGCTCTGAGATTTCTATAAGAAAACCTGGATTTCTTACTTAAAATCCAAGATTCTAAAGAAAAGTAAAGCAGAGAGAGGTGACATTGAATTGAAGATAATATACCATTGCTCTGAGATTTTTAAAAGAAAACCTAGATTTCTAACTTAAAATCCAAGAATCTAAAGAAAAGTGAAGCAGAGAGAGGTGACACTGATTCGAAGACAATATACCAGTGCTTCGAGACTTCTAAAAGAAAACTTGGATTTCTTACTTAAAATCCAAGATTCTAAAGAAAAGTGAAGCAGATAGAGGTGACATTGAATCGAAGACAATATACCACTGCTCTGAGATTTCTAAAACATTGGATTTCTTACTTAAAATTCAAGATTCTAAGAAGCGGATAAAGGTGACATTGAATCGAAGACAATATACCACTGCTCTGAGATTTCTAGAAGAAAACCTGGATTTCTTACATAAAATCCAAGATTCTAAAGAAAAGTGAAGCAGAGAGAGGTGACATTGAATCGAAGACAATATACCATTGCTCTAAGATTTCTAAAAGAAAACCTAGATTTCTTATTTAAAATCCAAGATTCTAAAGAAAAGTGAAGCAGAGAGAGGTGACATTGAATCGAAGACAATATACCATTCTTACTTAAAATCCAATATTCTAAAGAATAGTGAAGCAGACAGAGGTGACACTGAATCGAAGATAATATACCACGCTCTGAGATTTCTAAAAGAAAACTTGGATTTCTTACTTAAAATCCAATATTCTAAAGAAAAGTGAAGAAGAGAGAGATGACATTGAATCGGACATTCACATACCGCTACTCTGGGAGCATATAATGCCCACCACGGCAATATAGGATTAAAGTATGATGCACACGTCCATTAGAAGATTCAAAATCGTGGGGTGGTATTGACAAAAAGTTAATGCTAAGAATAAAGCGAGGAATCCAAGTAAAGAATCCACACATCATAAAATTCACCCAAACCAACAAAACAAGTTTTTTTCAAAAAAAAAAAAAAAAACAAACAAGTAAAAGAAGAAGTTAGCTTCTTCTTTCCATCAGCAAGAAAGCAGGACATCATCCCATATTTTTAGGTTCTACAAATCTCAGGATGGGGGAGAGATTTCTAATACCTGGATTTCTTACTTAAAATTCAAGATTCTAAAGAAAAGTGAAGCAGAGAGAGGTGACACTGATTCGAAGACAATATACCACTGCTCCGAGACTTCTAAAAGAAAACTTGGATTTCTTACTTAAAATCCAGGATTCTAAAGAAAAGTGAAGCAGATAGAGGTGACATTGAATCGAAGACAATATACCACTGCTCTGAGATTTATAAAACATTGGATTTCTTACTGAAAATCCAAGATTCTAAGAAGCAGATAGAGGTGACATTGAATCGAAGACAATATACCACTGCTCTGAGATTTCTAGAAGAAAACCTGGATTTCTTACTTAAAATCCAAGATTCTAAAGAAAAGTGAAGCAGAGAGAGGTGACATTGAATCGAAGACAATTTACCATTGGTCTGAGATTTCTAAAATAAACTTGGATTTCTTACTTAAAATCCAAGATTCTAAAGAAAAGTGAAGCAGAGAGAGGTGGCATTGAATCGAAGACGATATACCATTCTTACTTAAAATCCAATATTCTAAAGAAAAGTGAAGCAGAGAGAGGTGACACTGAATCGAAGATAATATACCACGCTCTGAGATTTCTAAAAGAAAACCTGGATTTCTTACTTAAAATCCAATATTCTAAAGAAAAGTGAAGCAGAGAGAGGTGACATTGAATCGGACAATCACATACCGCTACTCTAGGAGCCTATAATGCCCACCACGGCATTATAGGATTAAAGTATGATGCACACGTCCATTAGAAGATTCAAAATCGTAGGGTCGTATTGACAAAAAGTTAATGCTAAGATTAAAGCGAGGAATCCAAGTAAAGAATCCACACATCATAAAATTCACCCAAACCAACAAAACAAGTTTTTTTCAAAAAAAAAAAAAACAAACAAACAAGTAAAAGAAGAAGTTAGCTTCTTCTTTCCATCAGCAAGAAAGCAGGACATCATACCATATTTTCAGGTTCTAGAAATCTCAGGATGGGGGAGAGATTTCTAAAACCTGGATTTCTTACTTAAAATTCAAGATTCTTAAGAAAAGTGAAGCAGAGAGAGGTGACACTGATTCGAAGACAATATACCACTGTTCCGAGACTTCTAAAAGAAAACTTGGATTTCTTACTTAAAATCCAGGATTCTAAAGAAAAGTGAAGCAGATAGAGGTGACATTGAATCGAAGACAATATACCACTGCTCTGAGATTTCTAAAACTTTGGATTTCTTACTTAAAATCCAAGATTCTATGAAGCAGATAGAGGTGACATTGAATCGAAGACAATATACCACTGCTCTGAGATTTCTAGAAGAAAACCTGGATTTCTTACTTAAAATCCAAGATTCTAAAGAAAAGTGAAGCAGAGAGAGGTGACACTGATTCGAAGACAATATACCACTGTTCCGAGACTTCTAAAAGAAAATTTGGATTTCTTACTTAAAATCCAGGATTCTAAAGAAAAGTGAAGCAGATAGAGGTGACATTGAATCGAAGACAATATACCACTGCTCTGAGATTTCTAAAACATTGGATTTCTTACTTAAAATCCAAGATTCTATGAAGCAGATAGAGGTGACATTGAATCGAAGACAATATACCACTGCTCTGAGATTTCTAAAAGAAAACCTGGATTTCTTACTTAAAATCCAAGATTCTAAAGAAAAGTGAAGCAGAGAGAGGTGACATTGAATCGAAGACAATATACCATTACTCGGAGATTTCTAAAAGAAAACCTGGATTTCTTACTTAAAATTCAAGATTCTAAAGAAAAGTGAAGCAGAGAGAGGTGACACTGATTCGAAGACAATTGTGGGACATGATTCCGCGAGAGGGGTGGGGCGCGAGCCGCCATGCACTCTCTCTTGGTCTCTCGTACCCACGCGATTGGCGTGTGCATTTTATTATTGATTCGTCTTTCCTGTGAACTTGGGATCACTAAGGCAATCCGAATTCCACACGAAAGAGACTGACAGAGTCGCCACCTAGATGTGGGATCTAGGACCCATAATTAACCAGAAATCTAGACTCGCTACCTGGTTACGAGAATGGAAGGTATGGGGAGTTATCCACCACATGCACCATTCTTGTCCGATAATCGGTCTTCGATTCCAAAAGCTAACTCTTTTAAATTTATTTTAAATGGCTCATTCAACTCTATGTTAATGTGCGAACTAAGTGACATGCATCCTAGAATCTAATTTCAATGTGAATCCTAGATGTGTATCTTGATTTATTAATTTGTCTGGATTCATTCTAAGTGAAAGTTCTCCTAGAATTCTAATTTCATGGAAAACCCTAACTGATTTGATTAAGTATTTACAAGAAAATTAATATACAAAACACCACAATTTGTTTGTGGTGCCGACTCGCGGGTGGTATGCCATCAGACATCCAAGCTGCCTACGTACCCAAGCCTTACTGGGATCAGAGTCGACGTAGTTCGGTGCACCTAAGCTAAGCTACATATGCCTAACTCAACTAGGACACCGACTTAGACGGATTTGACTGTTTCAACAGTTTTAAGAGGAATTATTTAATTCAAGTTGAGGATTTTATTATCTTAGGATTTCATCTAAGATGCTATATGATTCTTATCTGAATGCAAGTTGTCCCTTAGACTAATGCAGGTTTGCCTACATCCTAGTTTACTAGGCTTGTCTTAAGGAAAGATTGGGTGACTAGTGTAACTAGACCTATGGTACGGTTGCTATACATAGCAAGCGTCCGTGATGAGGCTGGACTCCTAACTCTAGGACTCCCTAAAATTTAGGACACGACACAACACTAGTGTTCCTAAATTGGGCTCTAATGGTTCTTAGATTGGAAACCATAATCCAATAGTTCCGAAAGACTCGAGACAAATCAATTCAAATTCTTGAAGTTAATTAATTTCAGATTTCATGGATTTTCGATTTATGGACACTTGAGGATTACCAATGGTTCTAGGGTTCACCAATTTCGGCCCAGAATAGCATCCAAGGAAGGGAATCGTGCGTTCTTTCCTTGCGCAATTTAATACTTAGGTTATAACATCTTATTGCCTGGCATATCTCAGGATTTCCGTGGACAGTAACCTCGGAGCCAACAACATGCTATAGCTTAAGTATTCAAATTGTCAAAGATCGGTTGCAATTGGGATACGATTATGGATGCACTGGCCATTTTTCCAGGAAAATCTAAAGATCCTAAAATTTCTGTTTCAATGGATTAAGGAGTGAACATGTGACAAAATTTAAGGTTCTTTGGAAATTTTCACAATGATTTTTAATTAATTTCGAATTTTCAATGGATTTTATCAATTTTAAGCATATGAGTGATTTTACAAGTGAAATTATTGCAAACAAATTCGAAATGAGTTGAAATTTCTACAGCAGCAAGATATGATGAAATGTAGCTTACGGGAAGAGTTTTACAGATTTTTACATTAAGCTCATATTTAATTTCGATTTAACAATTGATTGACCAGATTGCACAAATAACACAGAAACCACTAGAAATATGAATCTAAATTCAATGAAATTTCTACAGTAATAAGATATAAGTAAAAATAACATACTGAGAAATTTTCATGAATTTTGGAAACCATTTACTATCAGTTTCAGATTTTTTAATTTTCAGACCAGATTATGAATTAACCCTACATCCCATATGAAAACAGATCCAAATCACTTGAAACTTTTACAGTAACTAGAAATGTGAGATTGAAGACTACTGTAAAAATTTTAAGAATTTTAGTTGTGATCTGATGTCAGTAACAATTCCTTCAAAAGCTGATAAATTTCAAAGAAAGCATAAAATAATATACCAAACAAATTCTACAAATTCTCAAAATTTCATGGTAGAATGTAATGGTATCATATTAGTTTCCCACGAAATTTCATTAATTTTGGAATTCATTTAGTATATATTTTATTTTCGAAACACTCATGGAGATCATGATTTTGAGCATACATATTTAATTTTCAACTAAATCCAATTAAATACTAAAAATCATGCAAATATACCAAATAATTCTAGAAAAATCTAAAAATTAAGTACCTACCTGTGATCGAAATCCTCGTCGAATCCGAGAGCCGAAAAATTCGAAAATCGCACCGCCGCTTGATCCGCTTCCGCTTTCTTTCTCTTTTTCTTTGTTTTATTTTCTTTTATATTTTTTTTTATATGGAACAAGGGAGAGAGATGGGGAGAAACAAATAAGGAGAGAAAGTAGATAATGATAGTGTGAGAGTGAGAGAGTGAGAGATATTGAGGGAGGGAGATATTGAGGGAGAGAAAGAGAAAACTATCCAAAAACAATGTGTTGTTTTTCTCCTCCTTTCTTCCTCTCATCACCTCTCTTTATATAGTGAAAAACTTAGTGGAGAGGTGGAAATAAAAAATGAGAATGGTGGGTGTGGTGGAGAATAATGGAATATATAATGGTAATGGTGGGAATGGTGGTGGGAATAATGGAATATATAATGGTAATGGTGGGAATGGTGGTGGGAATAATGGAATATATAATGGTAATGGTGGGAATGGTGGTGGGGATAATGGAATATATAATGGTAATGGTGGGAATGGTGGTGGGGATAATGGAATATATAATGGTAATGGAGATAATGGTGGTGGGGATAATGGAATATATAATGGTAATGGAGATAATGGTATTATTTTAAAGGGAAAAATGAAGTTAGTGGAAATGGTAGAGAAAGTTAAGTCATGCTAATGGTGAGTCCCACTTTGTGGGTTCCGCACAAGCGGGCCCCACATCAGCGGGCCCTACACAAGCGGGTCCCACATCAGCGGGTCCCACACAAACGGGTCCCACATCAGCGGGTCCCACACAAACGGGTCCCACACTAGCAGGTCCCACACTAGCAGGTCCCACACCAGCGGGTCCCACACAAACGGGTCCCACACCAGCGGGTCCCACATTCTCTTTTGCTCGGATTCTCATGAATAACCCTTCTCAATACTCAACGGAAAAAAAAAAATCAGAACATTGCAGGAATGACCAGAAAGATTTGAGAAAGCGTAAGGGACGAACACGGGAATGGAAAATACTGAAAAATTGACAGCGAAACCCTAATTTCTTTGTTGATCAAAGCAGAGCAAAATGGGGGTGTCTACAGATGCCCCTCTTTGGTAAAGATGACGTAGTCATCAAATACCAAAGTTAAAATGACAGAACCATTTTGCGTAGCTTTAATCGACAAAAGACTCTACACAAAACGGAACTTAGACGCAAACATTTACTACCTAATGCAAGACCCTAAACGAAGTCCTAGAATTGGAATGCAATAATAATAAAAAACAAAATCCCGCTGCGGTGCCGCTCGACATCACATTTATATGATGTTCAAAGAGAAAAGACCATTTTTGAATGGACTCAGAATGAAATACCATATTTTTACGGTTTCCAAGGAAATGAAACATCACATTTGTATGATGCTCAAAGAGAGTAAGAAACCATAGTTGTATGGATTTGAAGAGAATGGAATACCGTATTTTTACGGAGTTCCAAGCAAATGAGGTATCATATTTGTATGATGCTCAAAGAGAATAAGAGAACGTAGTTGTATGGACTCGAAGAGAATGGAACACCGTATTTTTACGGAGTTCCAAGGAAATGAGGTATCATATTTGTATGATGCTCAAAGGGAATAAGAGAACATTTTTGAATGGACTCAGAATGAAATACCGTATTTTTACGGCTTCAATCTTCGGTTGAGATGAATTAATGAATTTGACAATGAAGAATTTGGAGATTTTTTCATGAATTTGAATTTGACGTAGAATTGGATTTGATGAATTTGGGGAATTTGAATTTGACGTAGAATTGGATTTGATGAATTACGGGATTTTGAATTTTGACGTAGAATTGGACTTGATGAATTTTGGGAATTTGAATTTGACGTAGAATTGGACTTGATGAATTTTGGGAATTTGAATTTAACGTAGAATTGGATTTGATGAATTACGGAATTCCAAGGAAATGAGGTATCATATTTGTATGATGCTCAAAGAGAACATTTTTGAATGGACTCAGAAGGGAATGGAATACCGTATTTTTATGGAGTTCCAAGGAAATGAGGTATCATATTTGTATGATGCTCAAAGAGAATAAGAGAACATTTTTGAATGGACTCAGAAGATAATGGAATACCGTATTTTTACGGAGTTCCAAGGAAATGAGGTATCCTATTTGTATGATGCTCAAAGAGAATAAGAGAACATTTTTGAATGGACTCAGAAGAGAATGGAATACCGTAATTTTACGGAGTTCCAAGGAAATGAGGTATCATATTTGTATGATGCTCAAAGAATAAGAGAACATTTTGGAATGAACTCAGAATGAAATACCGTATTTTTACGGTTCTCGAGGAAATGAGATATCACATTTGTATGATGCTCAAAGAGAATAAGAGGACATTTTTGAATGGACTCAGAATGAATGAAATAACGTATTTATACGGATTTCAAACAAATGAGACACCATATTTATATGATGCTCAAAGTTAACTCAAGGACAATGGACTATCGTATTTATACGAATTCCAAGAAATGAGACATCACATTTATATGATGCTTAAAGAGAAGAGACCATTTTCAAATGAATTCAGAGATAATTTGAGCTTTGACATAGATTATCAGAGAAAAGGAACTGAAATCTCTAATTAACAACTTTGGAAGCAAATGATTCCATACCACCATGCAGCAAAGGTCTTTCAAGGCTTGAACATGAGATGCCACTTCATTAGCAACCTGCCCCAGTTTAAGGCCTTCTAACCTTCTTCTATTCATTGACCAGAGATCATTCTTGCAACGATTTTTCACCATTCATGACAGTCGCACCTTTTCCAAGTTTCTCGGAATCTGTTAATGAACCTGCCTTCAGAGTGATTGCACCCTACAACAATTCTTTAAAATAGCATTTGTAAATTTTTCTAAAAATAGAACCACAGACATTGGTAATAAAAAGACAAAATAAGAAAGATTACTCAAGTGATCTCGTGATGCTTCTGACTTATCAGTATTTTCTTTTGGGTTAGGTTAGCCTCTTTTAAAGAATGTTTCTCCACTGATAAACATCTTAACTTATTTTTTAAGACAGTGATACTTCATATATCCTTCTATCAACTTTCGGATTGTTTTGAAATTAATGCCCTTAGTTTCGGGAATCATTGTTATTTTTGCCTGACCTACTGAGAGTTCAGAGGTCGATGTAATTCTTCTGGCGTGAACCCCATCTTACCACGACCAAGTATTCCTTTTTAGATTTTCAACTTGGCGGACCGTTCAACCTTAACTTTTGCCTGAATCGCCTTTTCAGGTTTTTGACTCAGCAGGCTACCCCCTTAACTTTTGCCTAAGCCGCCCTTTCGGGTTTTCAACTTAGCAGGGGAATGATCTTAAATTTTGCCTAGACCGCCCTTTCAGGTTTTCAATCTAGCAGATCTTCAAACTCCGTTCGTTTTCTTATTCATCATTTTTTTTTATTGTGTCTCGGGACCTAGCTCATTAGTTCTGAACACCAGAAGGACTTTATAGGTAGGATAGGGCTTTTCAAAGAATGGCTTAAGGTTCAACAAAGATTTCGACCGAACCTGTGAACAGGTTGCCTACATATCCCAAGGTAGGAATCAGGTCATGTGTAGTTCAGGGGAATGCCCCTAGTACATTGGGTTTTGAAGGAAAATTTTATGTAGGCTCAAAAGGGTTTGCAAAAGGTTATATATTTTTTGATTTTGGGTTATGAATTTGGGTTTTATTCGGCCAAAAGACGGCCTTCTGGTGTTCAAGCATAGAACCTCTTGAGTTGATCAAGATTTGTTGGTTCCGGCAATATTTCTCTATTTAAATTACGGAGCTTGACGGCTTTTCCAGGTAAGATTTGGTCCACGATGTATGGCCCTGACCAATTAGGCTTGAATTTGCCTCTTGGGTCAAACACTGGTGCTCGGTTTTCTTTTAGAACAAGGTTGCCTTCTTCGAGATCTCTGATTTTAACCTTTTTATTAAAAGCCCGGGCTATTCTGCGCTGATAACCCTGCACATGGTAAAGCGCTTTTAACCTCTTTTCATCTAGCATATTCAGCTCTTTATATCTGGCGTCTGCCCATTCATTTTCTGGCAACTTGACTTCAGCCAATACTCGGAGCGAAGGTACACGAATCTCTACAGGTAGCACTGCTTCCATACCATAAACAAGAGAGTAAGGGGTTGCCCCAGTTGAAGCTCTAATTGATGTTCTGTAAGCCCACAAGGCGTACGGCAACTTATTCGACCAATCCTTATAAGTTTCTGACATCTTGCTAATGATAGTCTTGACATTTTTGTTTGCAGCTTCCACTGCTCCATTTGTCTGCGGCCGATAAGGTGAGGATTTGTGATGCTTAATCTTGAACTCTTCGCAAAGAATGATAACTTCTTTCTTGAAATGAGATCCGTTATCTGAGATAAGTTCATGGGGAATCCCATATCTGCATATGATGTTGGTTCGTATGAATTTAGCAACTGATGCGGATGTAAGCTTTGCATAAGAAGCGGCCTCAACCCACTTAGTGAAGTAGTCAATTGCAACGAGTATGTACTCGTGACCACTGGATGACTTAGGGGAAATTTTGCCAATAATGTCAATTCCCCAAACCGAAAACGGCCAAGGAGAAGTAAGAGAATGCAATTCGGTAGGTGGTACATGGATGAGATTCGCATGTATCTGACATTTATAGCATTTCTTCACAAATGTGTGACAATCTGCTTCCAATGTTGGCCAATAGTACCCCAGACGTAGGATCTTCTTTGACAACATCTTCCCATTCATATGAGGTCCACACACCCCTTCATGAACATCTGCGAGAATTTCTTCTGCCTGATCTTCAGTGACACATAAGAGTTGAATTCCGTCGAAGGACCGTCGATACAGCTCTCCTCCACAAATGACAAAGTTAGCCGCCAATCTCTGCAAAGTCCTTATCTCCTTATTCGACGCCTCATTGGGATGCCCCTGGCCCGAGATGTAGTTCTTTATGTCCGTATACCATGGTTTACCATCGGGACATCTTGCAGCTATCTCTATAGCATCAACATATGCAGGAGCCCATTGCTCTTGAACCGTGATGGGCCTCATTTTCATATTGTGAGGTATGTCAATCATAGAAGCTAACGTCGCTAAGGCATCGGCGAATCTATTCTTCAACCTTGGCAAATAACTGAAAGTGATGTGCTGGAATTGCTTAGCGAGAATATCCAAGTATTCATGATATGGCAGCAACTTTTCTTCTTTGGTTCTCCATTCTCCTTGGGTTTGGCAAATGATTAACATTGAATCTCCATATACGTCAAGATTCTCTATGCCTAAGGCCAATGCTGCCTCAAGCCCAACAATGCATGCTTCATACTCTGCCATATTGTTGGTGCAATTGAATTGTAACTTAACTGCAAGGGGAACATGCTCATTTCGGGGTGACACAAGCAATGCCCCTACTCCTTGCCCTGTTTGGTTTGCTGCTCCATCAAAATAGAGGGTCCAACCAGTTTCTGGATATTCATCTTCTACCATCATGATCTCTTCATCTGGGAACATCGTCTTGAAAGGCTGATTTTCTTCTCGGGGTGCTTCTGCCAATTGTTCAGCAATGACTCGGCCCTTTACTGATTTTTGGGTTACATGGGTGATGTCAAACTCAGACAACAACAATAACCATCTGGCAGTCCTGCCTGTCAAGGCTGGTTTTTCAAAGAGATATTTCAGAGGATCCATCCTTGACAGGAGCAAGACCTTATGTGATAAAATGTAATGCCTGAGTCGCTGAGTAGCCCAAACCAAGGCTAAGCAGGTTTTTTCTAGGACAGTATACTTCTGTTCATACTCCAACATCTTCTTGCTAAGATAATACACAGCCTTTTCATGCTTGGTTTCTGGATCTTGCTGCGCTAACATACAACCCATTGTGGTTTCTGTTACTGACAAATAAAGCAGCAATGGATGTCCCGGTATCACTGGTGCTACTATCGGTGGTTCAGACAAACTTTGCTTTATCTTTTCAAAGGCCTGCTGACATTCCTCTGTCCATTCTTTGGAAGAGTTCTTCTTTAAGAGCTTAAAGATAGGTTCACAAGTTGATGTCAGATGAGCGATGAATCGCCTTAGGAACTGTATCCTTCCTAGGAATCCCCGAATTTCCTTCTCGGTTCTAGGCGGCGGCATCTCCTGGATAGCCTTAATCTTCTGAGGATCCACCTCTATACCCCTTTGACTCACCATGAATCCTAACAACTTACCAGAGGTAACCCCGAATACACACTTGCTAGGATTCAGGCGAAGCTGGTATTTGAGTATTCTTTCAAAGAACTTCTTGAGGTTCGGGATGTGATCCCTCCTTTCCCTAGCTTTTACAATCATATCATCGACATAAACTTCGACTTCTCTATGTATCATGTCATGGAGTAAGGCTGTAGCTGCTCTTTGATACGTCGCACCAGCATTCTTAAGACCAAATGGCATTACCCGATAGCAATATGTCCCCCATTGTGTAATGAACGAGGTCTTAGCCATGTCCTCGGGTGCCATCTTAATTTGATTGTAGCCCGAGAAACCATCCATGAAAGATAGTAATTCATGCCCGGCCATATTGTCCACCAAGATATCGATATGTGGTAGAGGGAAATCATCTTTTGGACTTGCCTTGTTCAAATCCCTAAAATCTACACACATTCTCACCTTTCCATCTTTCTTCGGTACAGGTACTATATTTGCGAGCCATTCTGGATATTCCACCACTTGCAGAAATCCAGCATTCAACTGCTTAGTAACCTCTTCTTCTACTTTCAGGACCCACTCAGGCTTCATTCTTCTTAGCTTCTGCTTTTTAGGTTTAATCCCAGGCAACAAAGGTAGCTTGTGTTGAACAATGTCTTCGCTCAACCCGGGCATATCTTTGTAGGACCAGGCAAAAACTTCTTTATATTCCTTAAGTAGGTTTATTAATTCATCGCGCTCTTCAGATGATAGAGTATTTCCAATTCGTATTTCCTGTATTAAATCTTCTGTTCCGATGTTTATAATTTCGATTTCATCTTTAAGAGGCTGGGCTCGGCGCTCCTCCTCTTGTTTGAGCATATGCTGTAATTCAAAGGGAGTTTCGTCGATCCCCTCTTCCTCGTCTGAGGAGGGAGTGTTATCATTATTATTAAAGTCAGAAGCAAACACAGAGACATACTGAGAATCAGATTTCATTGAATTGAAAGAAGTTACATCATTATCATTGGACTCATCCTGAACAGGCTCAGGATTCACATAGTAAATAAACTCAGAAAATGACTCGCCTGGACTAGGCACTGACACCGATTCACTCGACTTGACTAGACTTGACTTAGCAATATAATAAGG
Organism: Tasmannia lanceolata; assembly: GCF_043159265.1. Taxonomy (NCBI): domain Eukaryota; kingdom Viridiplantae; phylum Streptophyta; class Magnoliopsida; order Canellales; family Winteraceae; genus Tasmannia; species Tasmannia lanceolata. Next base: position 10,562,026 of record NW_027518714.1, on the reverse strand, counting down.
TGGAAAAACATCAGAACTCCAGTTTGAAAGATTTTCTGTTGCAGGTGCAATCTGACTCTGAGGTTCAGTAAAGGTATCATTACTCTGAATAACTGCCACCAGCACATCTTCACAGTCAGTCTCTTCTTGCTTTTTAGAATGATCTAAAACGGGCAACTCCTGACAAACAACATCAGGCACATCTTCTTCGAACAAAGACCCCAACATATCTGGCTCAAGGCAGACTATCCAATCCTCAACAGTTTTTTCAACACAATATACCGGCGGTTCTGTTTCTGGGAGAGCAAGGCCACTGAATATTTCAAAACCCGGTATCATGATCCCTGTTACTGAGTCATACCATGGTTCAGAAAACCCATAGTATGGAGAAGTCTCACCTTCTTTGATAAAGTGACCATTCATTGATAAGGAATATGGAGTCATCGGGAGTATCCTTCCAGTGCGGCGGATTTCTTCCTTCAATTTCAACAATTCTTTCATGGATTCCTCCTCCTCCTCAGTAGGTATATACCCAAGACCGAAAGCTCCAGAGTTTGCTTTGATTGGGCGCCAGTGAGACGCTTTGCTTGGATCACGGCCTAAATTCATACCCGGAAAGTAGTTCATTTTTCTCATCATCTTGGCAACCACAGGACTGATGGCAAAAGGCAAATACAACTCCTCCCGAGAGGCATCTTCATAGGAAATAGCAGTAACATCGAATGCGAAACCATTCAAGTTGTAATCATCTGCTTTTGTAACTGGAAGAATCCGAGTTTCTCCTGTTATCTGCCCTATTTCTGGCTCTTCGTCGCCTCTGACAGTGATCAATTTTCCTTCTTTAATGAACTTCAGTTTTTGATGAAGGGTTGAGGCAACAACACCTTCCTTATGCAACCAGGGTCGTCCCAGAAGTATATTGAACGAGGCTTTGATATCAATAACTTGAAATTCCACCTCAAATTCTTGACCGCCTATAACGATCCTGGTGGTAAGGACTCCGACCACATTTCTGCGGGTATTGTCATATGCGAGGATACCAAGGGTTGATTCGGCAAAATCAGTGGGACCGAAACCCAAGGTAATGGCAGTTCTTAATGGACATACATTCAACGCGGATCCATTATCTACCAGCACAGACGGTACTTTCTTGCATTCGCAAACAACAGTGACATGAAGAGCTCTAGCATGATTCCGACCTTGAGGAGGCAGCTCCTGGTCTGAGAAACTAATGGCCCTGGTGGCGTGTGTCAGAGCGACAACTTCAGCTAGTTGCTCTGGAGATATTTCTGAGGACACCTGTGTGGTATTCAGTTCTTTCAACACAGCCTCTCTGTGTTTCTTCGATGCTATCAACAACCCCCAAACAGATATGACAGCCTGAGTTTTCTTCAACTGCTGAACAACTTCATCATCTGGGTCCTTCACGTATTGCGGGTCCTCTCCTCGAGCCAATGCCCCTGGATTTTCGACTCTTAATTCAGCAGGTTTGAAAATTCTTCCACCCCTTGTCACATGTCTGACTTCATCCAATTCTGGCTCACCATAGGTGATAATTTGAGGGACTTGTGGCTCATAGGTGATTACCAAGGGAGGTACAGACTCCCTCAGGTATGATTCATCACAGAAGATGATTTCGGGTTCAGAAATGGGTTCTAAAGCACATATGAGGGTGAGAGGGTCAAACTCAGGATCTCCTATGGTTATGGCATTAACGGCAGCGGGAGGATTAGCATGACCAGGTAGCGGGTTTTGGGTAACATTGGGTCTTGGTTGGAATGCAATGACTTTCTCATCAATAAGTTTCTGGATTCTGAATTTCAAGGCGATGCAATTGTCTGTAAGATGACCAGGACCCCTGTGATACTCACAGTGTAGGTCGGCTCGCCAATTGGCAGGTAAAGGATTGGGGGGAGGCCGGGTGGCAGGTAGGGTTATGCGACCTGAAGCCAGACACTGCTTAAGCACCTCCGAAGATGGAATGGGAAGAGGAGTAAATTCTACCCGGGCTTGTTGCCGAGGTGCGGTCGCAGGTTGAGCATAGTCCATTACTAGAGGTTCCTGGGATTTAGAGGATTGAGCATTGGAATGGGAGATACTACTGACTTGGGCTGGTGGGGATTTTTTGAAATCTCTAGGATTTGGGTTGCTACGGTTGAATACACCTTGAGCCATAGCCTCCTCTATCTGGGTGCCAGCCACAATGAAGTGTTTGAAGTCTGGATAGTATTGCAATGACATGTGATACTGGAGCTGGGGGGAAATATTTTTCATGATTATCTGGACTTGCTCCTCCTCAGACGGGCGCTCCATCATCTGAGCTGCTATTCTCCTCCATCTTTTCACAAAAATCAGAAAGGATTCTCTCGAGTCTTGTTTTGTTCTCTCTAAATCCTTTCTGGTGATTTCTGTCCCATCATCATATTTGAACTGCCTGATGAATTGCTCGCCGATATCCTTCCATGTCCTGTAACGAGTCTTGTCCAAGACCATGAACCATCTCCTAGCAACCTTGGTTAGGGAAACTGGGAACAATTGAGCCATTTGCTCAGGAGATAAGCCTTGAGGCTGACACATGATGGTGAACATTTGTAAATGTGTGATTGGACAACCCACACCATCATATTTGTCGAAATCGGGCATTTGAAAATTAGCAGGAAGGCGGATTTCGGGAAATAGAGTAAGATCACTGGGATTGAAACTACCCTGGTCTTGAAACTGAATGTCTTGAACTTTTCTGGTAAGAGTCTCTAATTTCTCTATAACAGACTTATCAACCATGGACTGAGAAGGTCTACTGCGATTCTCGCTATACTGCTCTTTTTCCAAATCTTCTTCGGTTTTATCATGGATATTGATGAACATTGGCTGGACAGGTGCTGCTGAAGTAGCTGCTTGGTGCACAGGCCCTTTATCCTTGGACAACGATTGTCCGAACTTCTCAGAAAGTTGAGCCTTGATAACTTGGTTCTCTTCCTTGAGTTCTTGAAGCTGCCGGAGAATCAAGGTAAGAGTATCGGTGATAGCAGCGAGTGGAGGACTGTCCTGGTTTTCTGCCATTGGTGAGGATGAGGACGGGAAAGAATGAGATGCTGGGGTTCTCAGAGAAGGTGGCGGGGATACAGATTTCCTCTGTAATCGAGAAGAGACCCGAACCCAAGGAGTATTAGGGTTAGCTATGGTGTCTACGGCCCTGTAATATTTGAAAGACATATTTAAAATCAGAAAGAAGTAGACACTGATGTATGCATAGACGAAGATACTGAAAGAAAAAGGTGAACTTTTATTGATAGATCATTAAAGCTTGAGTACATGGTTCGATCTTTCAAAGATAGACTGATAAGAGAAAACATGACATTAAGCACTCTTTCTAGACTTCTTCTTTGGACGACTATCTTCCTCAACTGACTCCTTGAAAGATTTGATGACTCGAACATCCCAAGCAGATGAAACGGCTTTGACAATCTTGGGCTTGAGATCCTCAGGCGGATAGAAATGACGAAGGGGAGGCACAATGGATTGCTCCCTTCCATACTGACGCTGAATCCTGGCAGGAATATAAAAGGAAGTCTTTTTGAGGCCAAGAAGGCGAACGTAGTTAGCTTCTCCAGTATTGAAGACAGCTTCTTGGATTCCAGGGATTTGCCAATAAATCTGATCTTCATGGCGAGAACTCAACCACTCAGCCCAATCGCCTTTATGATTGAAAGAAACATCATGACGCCATTCACTGAAGGTGTATAACGTATGATCAAAATGCACAGGAGCTGCAATTTTTAGCTTGTGGCATAACCACACGTGAAGTAATGCAGGACATCCTGAGAAGGACCCAACAAAAGATCGAACATAAGAGCCTGGACCTGAGCTGGCACGAAGACGAGCCATCTCATCCAATCCATTGAAGGTTTCTGCAAGCATAGTAGGAATTGGATTGGCGCCACGATCCATCTGATCAACGAGGTCCAAGAGAACAGCTGACGCACAGCGAGAAGGCTGGACAGTGAGGAACCTAGCAAAGGAGCAGAATCTCAGAGCGCGACCTCGGGCTTTTTGAATATCAACAGCACCAATATGCCCAACAGGAGGGTAAATGTCAATCAGTTGTTGCATGGACACTTCCTGGTCTTTGATGAAAGAGTTCATGGATTCATCTGGATTATTCATCAAGCGAAGGAACAAAGGACGATAATCCGACACGTAAGATGGCTTCACCAGAGGGCCATCTACAGGATATTCCAATAAGGCACACCATTCTTCAAAGGTGGGACACATTTCTTGGTTGCCAAAACGGAAGACATGATGATCGGGATCCCAACACTCTGATGCAGCATAGAGTAATCCCCAATCGAGCTTGATGGTGGCCACGTAACCGAAGAGATTTTTCTCTTGCTCACTTATGGCATAGATATGGGATTCTCTTAATGTACCACGGATCCAATCAAGAATTGTACGAGTAGACATGGTGTCTGTAAGCCAGGAGAAAGGATACAGGGATAATCAGGATTACATGAACATGAGATTAGGATGAGTTCCTACCAATATAAAGGAAGTATGGATACTCGATCGAATCAGATAATATAAGATTAAAAATCGTACGATCGAGATGAGATGAGATAGCATAAGATTGCTTTCAACGGATGGATCATGAATGACTAATCCTATGAGATCTTTGGAAATGAATGGGATTTAAATCCTAACCCCAAAGGGAAAGTTTTTTAATCTTTGCACATTTTATCAGTGTTACCTGAAGGCATCAACCCTAATCCTAATCTAGCGGAGTGGAGAGAGGATCTCGACTCATGACTTTGTTTGTGTACCTAGGACCGATCGTAGCCATTAGAAGATGGTCTACGGCCTAATCTAGACACAAATAGGTAGGATATCCTAAACTAGGCTCACACACGTGATGCACATGTGTTCGTATACTACATGCATGTGTGGGTTAATCTAGGGGTAAGGCCAAGAGTTCCCTTAGCGCGAATCCCTGTTCGATATACTGTACCAGTGTCCGGCGTATCAGTACGTGAACAAGAGATCCGTTTACGTACCATAAAGGTACTAGGCTAAGGGTGGAATGCTTCTCTAGCACAGAGGCACCAGGTGATGAAATCCCAGTCAACCATGCTAGATAACACTCCGGGTTCTTAAAATAGGACGTGTGTGCATGTGAGATGCAGGGGTTTAGATGAAAGTGATGTAAGTGTGTGCAATAAGTTCGCGCAATATATGATGCCTTCAGGTTTTGTTAGATTAAGTTTGAGTATATGTGATGAGAAAATAAAGCATACAAACTAATCTAACAAGCATAAAAGAGATAGAGTTTTCATGACCCAGTTAAAATAGATTCAAATGAGTTATCCTTTGGAATTGTAATGAAGTTAGGTGGTCCCCAGCAGAGTCGCCAGACTGTGGGACATGATCCCGCGAGAGGGGTGGGGCGCGAGCCGCCATGCACTCTCTCTTGGTCTCTCGTACCCACGCGATTGGCGTGTGCATTTTATTATTGATTCGTCTTTCCTGTGAACTTGGGATCACTAAGGCAATCCGAATTCCACACGAAAGAGACTGACAGAGTCGCCACCTAGATGTGGGATCTAGGACCCATAATTAACCAGAAATCTAGACTCGCTACCTGGTTACGAGAATGGAAGGTATGGGGAGTTATCCACCACATGCACCATTCTTGTCCGATAATCGGTCTTCGATTCCAAAAGCTAACTCTTTTAAATTTATTTTAAATGGCTCATTCAACTCTATGTTAATGTGCGAACTAAGTGACATGCATCCTAGAATCTAATTTCAATGTGAATCCTAGATGTGTATCTTGATTTATTAATTTGTCTGGATTCATTCTAAGTGAAAGTTCTCCTAGAATTCTAATTTCATGGAAAACCCTAACTGATTTGATTAAGTATTTACAAGAAAATTAATATACAAAACACCACAATTTGTTTGTGGTGCCGACTCGCGGGTGGTATGCCATCAGACATCCAAGCTGCCTACGTACCCAAGCCTTACTGGGATCAGAGTCGACGTAGTTCGGTGCACCTAAGCTAAGCTACATATGCCTAACTCAACTAGGACACCGACTTAGACGGATTTGACTGTTTCAACAGTTTTAAGAGGAATTATTTAATTCAAGTTGAGGATTTTATTATCTTAGGATTTCATCTAAGATGCTATATGATTCTTATCTGAATGCAAGTTGTCCCTTAGACTAATGCAGGTTTGCCTACATCCTAGTTTACTAGGCTTGTCTTAAGGAAAGATTGGGTGACTAGTGTAACTAGACCTATGGTACGGTTGCTATACATAGCAAGCGTCCGTGATGAGGCTGGACTCCTAACTCTAGGACTCCCTAAAATTTAGGACACGACACAACACTAGTGTTCCTAAATTGGGCTCTAATGGTTCTTAGATTGGAAACCATAATCCAATGGTTCCGAAAGACTCGAGACAAATCAATTCAAATTCTTGAAGTTAATTAATTTCAGATTTCATGGATTTTCGATTTATGGACACTTGAGGATTACCAATGGTTCTAGGGTTCACCAATTTCGGCCCAGAATAGCATCCAAGGAAGGGAATCGTGCGTTCTTTCCTTGCGCAATTTAATACTTAGGTTATAACATCTTATTGCCTGGCATATCTCAGGATTTCCGTGGACAGTAACCTCGGAGCCAACAACATGCTATAGCTTAAGTATTCAAATTGTCAAAGATCGGTTGCAATTGGGATACGATTATGGATGCACTGGCCATTTTTCCAGGAAAATCTAAAGATCCTAAAATTTCTGTTTCAATGGATTAAGGAGTGAACATGTGACAAAATTTAAGGTTCTTTGGAAATTTTCACAATGATTTTTAATTAATTTCGAATTTTCAATGGATTTTATCAATTTTAAGCATATGAGTGATTTTACAAGTGAAATTATTGCAAACAAATTCGAAATGAGTTGAAATTTCTACAGCAGCAAGATATGATGAAATGTAGCTTACGGGAAGAGTTTTACAGATTTTTACATTAAGCTCATATTTAATTTCGATTTAACAATTGATTGACCAGATTGCACAAATAACACAGAAACCACTAGAAATATGAATCTAAATTCAATGAAATTTCTACAGTAATAAGATATAAGTAAAAATAACATACTGAGAAATTTTCATGAATTTTGGAAACCATTTACTATCAGTTTCAGATTTTTTAATTTTCAGACCAGATTATGAATTAACCCTACATCCCATATGAAAACAGATCCAAATCACTTGAAACTTTTACAGTAACTAGAAATGTGAGATTGAAGACTACTGTAAAAATTTTAAGAATTTTAGTTGTGATCTGATGTCAGTAACAATTCCTTCAAAAGCTGATAAATTTCAAAGAAAGCATAAAATAATATACCAAACAAATTCTACAAATTCTCAAAATTTCATGGTAGAATGTAATGGTATCATATTAGTTTCCCACGAAATTTCATTAATTTTGGAATTCATTTAGTATATATTTTATTTTCGAAACACTCATGGAGATCATGATTTTGAGCATACATATTTAATTTTCAACTAAATCCAATTAAATACTAAAAATCATGCAAATATACCAAATAATTCTAGAAAAATCTAAAAATTAAGTACCTACCTGTGATCGAAATCCTCGTCGAATCCGAGAGCCGAAAAATTCGAAAATCGCACCGCCGCTTGATCCGCTTCCGCTTTCTTTCTCTTTTTCTTTGTTTTATTTTCTTTTATATTTTTTTTTATATGGAACAAGGGAGAGAGATGGGGAGAAACAAATAAGGAGAGAAAGTAGATAATGATAGTGTGAGAGTGAGAGAGTGAGAGATATTGAGGGAGGGAGATATTGAGGGAGAGAAAGAGAAAACTATCCAAAAACAATGTGTTGTTTTTCTCCTCCTTTCTTCCTCTCATCACCTCTCTTTATATAGTGAAAAACTTAGTGGAGAGGTGGAAATAAAAAATGAGAATGGTGGGTGTGGTGGAGAATAATGGAATATATAATGGTAATGGTGGGAATGGTGGTGGGAATAATGGAATATATAATGGTAATGGTGGGAATGGTGGTGGGAATAATGGAATATATAATGGTAATGGTGGGAATGGTGGTGGGGATAATGGAATATATAATGGTAATGGTGGGAATGGTGGTGGGGATAATGGAATATATAATGGTAATGGAGATAATGGTGGTGGGGATAATGGAATATATAATGGTAATGGAGATAATGGTATTATTTTAAAGGGAAAAATGAAGTTAGTGGAAATGGTAGAGAAAGTTAAGTCATGCTAATGGTGAGTCCCACTTTGTGGGTTCCGCACAAGCGGGCCCCACATCAGCGGGCCCTACACAAGCGGGTCCCACATCAGCGGGTCCCACACAAACGGGTCCCACATCAGCGGGTCCCACACAAACGGGTCCCACACTAGCAGGTCCCACACTAGCAGGTCCCACACCAGCGGGTCCCACACAAACGGGTCCCACACCAGCGGGTCCCACATTCTCTTTTGCTCGGATTCTCATGAATAACCCTTCTCAATACTCAACGGAAAAAAAAAAATCAGAACATTGCAGGAATGACCAGAAAGATTTGAGAAAGCATAAGGGACGAACACGGGAATGGAAAATACTGAAAAATTGACAGCGAAACCCTAATTTCTTTGTTGATCAAAGCAGAGCAAAATGGGGGTGTCTACAACAATATACCACTGCTCCGAGACTTCTAAAAGAAAACTTGGATTTCTTCCTTAAAATCCAAGATTCTAAAGAAAAGTGAAGCAGATAAAGGTAACATTGAATCGAAGACAATATACCACTGCTCTGAGATTTCTAAAACATTGGATTTCTTACTTAAAATTCAAGATTCTAAGAAGCAGATAGAGGTGACATTGAATCGAAGACAATATACCACTGCTCTGAGATTTCTAGAAGAAAACCTGGATTTCTTACTTAAAATCTAAGATTCTAAAGAAAAGTGATGCATAGAGAGGTGACATTGAATCGAAGACAATATACCACTGCTCTGAGATTTCTAAAACATTGGATTTCTTACTTAAAATCCATGTTTCTAAGAAGCAGAGAGAGGTGACACTGAATCGAAGATAATATACCACGCTCTGAGATTTCTAAAAGAAAACTTGGATTTCTTACTTAAAATCCAATATTCTAAAGAAAAGTGAAGCAGAGAGAGATGACATTGAATCGGACATTCATATACCGCTACTCTGGGAGCATATAATGCCCACCACGGCAATATAGGATTAAAGTATGATGCACACGTCCATTAGAAGATTCAAAATCGTGGGGTGGTATTGACAAAAAGTTAATGCTAAGAATAAAGCGAGGAATTCAAGTAAAGAATCCACACATCATAAAATTCACCCAAACCAACAAAACAAGTTTTTTTCAAAAAAAAAAAACAAACAAACAAGTAAAAGAAGAAGTTAGCTTCTTCTTTCCATCAGCAAGAAAGCAGGACATCATCCCATATTTTTAGGTTCTAGAAATCTCAGGATGGGGGAGAGATTTCTAAAACCTGGATTTCTTACTTAAAATCCAAGATTCTAAAGAAAATTGAAGCAGAGAGAGGTGACATTTAATCGAAGACAATATACCATTCTTACTTAAAATCCAATATTCTAAAGAAAAGTGAAGCAGAGAGAGGTGACACTGAATCGAAGATAATATACCACGCTCTGAGATTTCTAAAAGAAAACCTGGATTTCTTACTTAAAATCCCATATTCTAAATAAAAGTGAAGCAGAGAGAGGTGACATTGAATCAGACATTCACATACCGCTACTCTGGGAGCCTATAATGCCCACCACGGCATTAGAGGATTAAAGTATGATGCACACGTCCATTAGAAGATTCAATATCGTGAGGTGGTATTGACAAAAAGTTAATGCTAAGATTAAAGCGAGGAATCCAAGTAAAGAATCCACACATCAGAAAATTCACCCAAACCAACAAAACAAGTTTTTTTCATAAAAAAAAAAAAAACAAACAAACAAGTAAACGAAGAAGTTAGCTTATTCTTTCCATCAGCAAGAAAGCAGGACATCATCCCATATTTTCAAGTTCTGTAAATCTCAGGATGGGGGAGAGATTTCTAAAACCTGGATTTCTTACTTAAAATCCAAGATTCTAAAGAAAAGTGAAGCAGTGAAAGGTGACACTGATTCGAAGACAATATACCACTGCTCCGAGACTTCTAAAAGAAAACTTGGATTTCTTACTTAAAATCCAAGATTCTAAAGAAAAGTGAAGCAGATAGAGGTGACATTGAATCGAAGACAATATACCACTGCTCTGAGATTTCTAAAACATTGGATTTCTTACTTAAAATCCATGTTTCTAAGAAGCAGAGAGAGGTGACACTGAATCGAAGATAATATACCACGCTCTGAGATTTCTAAAAGAAAACCTGGATTTCTTACTTAAAATCCCATATTTTAAATAAAAGTGGAGCAGAGAGAGGTGACATTGAATCGGACATTCACATACCACTACTCTGGGAGCCTATAATGCCCACCACGGCATTATAGGATTAAAGTATGATGCACACGTCCATTAGAAGATTCAAAATCGTGGGGTGGTATTGACAAAAAGTTAATGCTAAGATTAAAGCGAGGAATCCAACTAAAGAATCCACACATCATAAAATTCACCCAAACCAACAAAACAAGTTTTTTTCAAAAAAAAAAACAAACAAACAAGTAAAACAAGAAGTTAGCTTCTTCTTTCCATCAGCAAGAAAGCAGGACATCATCCCATATTTTCAGGTTCTAGAAATCTCAGAATGGGGGAGAGATTTCTAAAACCTGGATTTCTTACTTAAAATACAAGATTCTAAAGAAAAGTGAAGCAGAGAGAGGTGACACTGATTCGAAGACAATATACCACTGCTCCGAGAATTCTAAAAGAAAACTTGGATTTCTTACTTAAAATCCAAGATTCTAAAGAAAAGTAAAGCAGATAGAGGTGACATTGAATCGAAGACAATATACCACTGCTCTGAGATTTCTAAAACATTGGATTTCTTACTTAAAATCCAAGATTCTAAGAAGCAGATAGAGGTGACATTGAATTGAAGACAATATACCACTGCTCTGAGATTTCTAGAAGAAAATCTGGATTTCTTACTTAAAATCCAAGATTCTAAAGAAAAGTGAAGCAGAGAGAGGTGACATTTATTCGAAGACAATATACCATTGCTCTAAGATTTCTAAAAAAAACCTGGATTTCTTACTTAAAATCTAAGATTCTAAAGAAAAGTGAAGCAGAGAGAGGTGACAATGAATCGAAGACAATATACCATTGCTCTGAGATTTCTAAAAAAAACCTGGATTTCTTACTTAAAATCCAAGATTCTAAAGAAAAGTGAAGCAGATAGAGGTGACATTGAATCGAAGACAAAATAACACTGCTCTGAGATTTCTAAAACATTGGATTTCTTACTTAAAAACCAAGATTCTAAGAAGCAGATAGAGGTGACATTGAATCGAAGACAATATACCACTGCTCTGAGATTTCTAAAACATTGGATTTCTTACTTAAAATCCAAGATTCTAAGAAGCAGATAGAGGTGACATTGAATCGAAGACAATATACCACTGTTCTGAGATTTCTAGAAGAAAACCTGGATTTCTTACTTAAAATCCAAGATTCTAAAGAAAAGTGAAGCAGAGAGAGGTGACATTTAATCGAAGACAATATACCATTCTTACTTAAAATCCAATATTCTAAAGAAAAGTGAAGCTGAGAGAGGTGACACTGAATCGAAGATAATATACCACGCTCTCAGATTTCTAAAAGAAAACCTGGATTTCTTACTTAAAATCCAATATTCTAAAGAAAAGTGAAGCAGAGAGAGGTGAAATTGAATCGGACATTCACATACCGCTACTCTGGGAGCCTATAATGCCCACCACGGCATTACAGGATTAAAGTATGATGCACACGTCCATTAGAAGATTCAAAATCGTGGGGTGGTATTGACAAAAAGTTAATGCTAAGATTAAAGCGAGGAATCCAAGTAAAGAATCCACACATCATAAAATTCACCTAAACCAACAAAACAAGTTTTTTTAAAAAAAAAAAAAACAAACAAACAAGTAAAAGAAGAAGTTAGCTTCTTCTTTCCATCAGCAAGAAAGCAGGACATCATCCCATATTTTCAGGTTCTAGAAATCTCAGGATGGGGGAGAGATTTCTAAATCCTGGATTTGTTACTTAAAATCCAAGATTTTAAAGAAAAGTGAAGCAGAGAGAGGTGACACTGATTCGAAGAAAATATACCACTGCTCCGAGACTTCTAAAAGAAAACTTGGATTTCTTACTTAAAATCCAAGATTCTAAAGAAAAGTGAAGCAGATAGAGGTGACATTGAATCGAAGACAATATACCACTGCTCTGAGATTTCTAAAAAATTGGATTTCTTACTTAAAATCCAAGATTCTAAGAAGCAGATAGAGGTGACATTGAATCGAAGACAATATACCACTGCTCTGAGATTTCTATAAGAAAACCTGGATTTCTTACTTAAAATCCAAGATTCTAAAGAAAAGTAAAGCAGAGAGAGGTGACATTGAATCGAAGATAATATACCATTGCTCTGAGATTTCTAAAAGAAAACCTAGATTTCTTACTTAAAATCCAAGATTCTAAAGAAAAGTGAAGCAGAGAGAGGTGACACTGATTCGAAGACAATATACCAGTGCTTCGAGACTTCTAAAAGAAAACTTGGATTTCTTACTTAAAATCCAAGATTCTAAAGAAAAGTGAAGCAGATAGAGGTGACATTGAATCGAAGACAATATACCACTGCTCTGAGATTTATAAAACATTGGATTTCTTACTTAAAATCCAAGATTCTAAGAAGCAGATAAAGGTGACATTGAATCGAAGACAATATACCACTGCTCTGAGATTTCTAGAAGAAAACCTGGATTTCTTACATAAAATCCAAGATTCTAAAGAAAAGTGAAGCAGAGAGAGGTGACATTGAATCGAAGACAATATACCATTGCTCTGAGATTTCTAAAAGAAAACCTAGATTTCTTATTTAAAATCCAAGATTCTAAAGAAAAGTGAAGCAGAGAGAGGTGACATTGAATCGAAGACAATATACCATTCTTACTTAAAATCCATTATTCTAAAGAAAAGTGAAGCAGACAGAGGTGACACTGAATCGAAGATAATATACCACGCTCTGAGATTTCTAAAAGAAAACCTGGATTTCTTACTTAAAATCCAATATTCTAAAGAAAAGTGAAGCAGAGAGAGATGACATTGAATCGGACATTCACATACCGCTACTCTGGGAGCATATAATGCCCACCACGGCAATATAGGATTAAAGTATGATGCACACGTCCATTAGAAGATTCAAAATCGTGGGGTAGTATTGACAAAAAGTTAATGCTAAGAATAAAGCGAGGAATCCAAGTAAAGAATCCACACATCATAAAATTCACTCAAACCAACAAAACAAGTTTTTTTCAAAAAAAAAAAACAAACAAACAAGTAAAAGAAGAAGTTAGCTTCTTCTTTCCATCAACAAGAAAGCAGGACATCATCCCATATTTTTAGGTTCTAGAAATCTCAGGATGGGGGAGAGATTTCTAAAACCTGGATTTCTTACTTAAAATTCAAGATTCTAAAGAAAAGTGAAGCAGAGAGAGGTGACACTAGGGGTGGACATGGTTCGGTTCGGTTCGGTTTTGGGCTAAACCCAGAACCGAACCATATATATTCGGTTCCCTGAAAATGGAACCAGAACCGAACCATATATATATGGAACCGAACCGAACCAGAACCATATATAATCGGTTCGGTTCGGTTCGGTTCTGGGTTTACCCAAAAATCTGCAATCCCTCCAATTTTGCATACCTAGAGATCACTGTTGGGTCAGGTGGCTAAGAAAATTTGGAATGGTGTGGGTTTTTCATAGGTTGTATAACGAGTGATGATTCTATCCCCTTTGGTGTTTGAGACCAGCAGATGTACCTACCTGTCATTTTTTACAACTTCGTATAATAGATATTCAATTATTCATGCCTATTTTGATAATGCTCACCCAAAAAAACCAATTATCAAAAGGGTTTCCTTGACAAAGTGATAAATCCATATGAAGATTACTAAGCAAGTATTGGCACATGAAATAAGCAAGTCCAACGAAAGAACTAAGGAACACAGTCCAAAAGATGCTTTATGTATCAATGGGAGGATGATCGTAATTAACAGGAACAAGGGGTAATACCTTTATGTATCTGATGCTTTATGTATCAGAAGTAATACCTAAAGTTATTGGCAGAGAAAGAACATATTTGGCAATCAGGTGCCCCGTTAATGCGCCAAGCCTAATCATAAATCAACAGAGAAAAGTAGCAGACTACCAAATGAAAAACAATATCATGCAGCCATTCAACAAGCAGAAAGAGGGGACAAGTTTGGGTCCTGCAAGTTCCATCAGGGCTTTGTCCACCTGCAATTTACATACAAGTAGCTTGGGTTTATCACCTTGTCATAAACAGCCAAGCAATAGTGGTGTTGCCTTTTCAATATTTGATGGACTCATGTTAAGAAAAACTCCCAACAATAACATAAGAATCAGATTTCAAAAACCATATAGACAAAACATGAATTCACTCACCTTCTCTTCTTTTCTCCATCTCAACTCTCAGACATAAACTTTCGATTGTAAAAGCAAATGCTAACAAAGTATCTTCAAAAATGTCTATTAGACAAAATACCCATACAAACAAAGCTATAGATTATACTATTCATAGAGGAAAAGTTACAAAAGGATGTAACATAACATAACATCCAAGCATCCCAACCCATAAAACGTCCAAATAGAAAGGAAAAGTAAATAAAAAGGAATGCCATCAAATGATCCAAATCCTCCATTCCAATGTCCAAGTTCACGTTTCTTTGCATCATCCTCTTCAACATGAGTGAAGTGACAGTTGGACTTTCAAGGTCAATCAAGAGAAGTAACAACTGCAAAAGTATACAACAATTAATGTGGGCATACAAGTTACAATAATTAATTATAACAAAAGAATTAAGACAACAATAAAAAAACAAATAAAATGTTACCCGATTCAAATTCTTCAAGTTCATCTAGCTTTTCTTCTACTTCGATAGGGAGTGGCGAAGCCCGTAACCAATCTTGTCCACAAATCAAGCACTCTACTAATTTAGGGGTTAGAGAACTACGAAACTGATCAAGAATACGACCCCCGGTGCTAAAAGCGGACTCTGAGGCAACAGTAGAAACGGGAATAGCTAGAACATCTCTTGCTATTTTGGAAAGAATTTTGTATCTAGAACTATTCACTTTCCACCAAGCCAATATTTCAAATTTTGGGTCTTGCTTTTCACATCCTTCTTCTAAGTACTTATCCACCTCAGACTTAGTATCAACGCTCTCCTCTTCTTCTAAAAATGCAACAAAGTCCGAATCAACAAGATCTATAGTTTGCTTACAAGCGTCTAGATTTTGCTTGTCAACCTCCATCTCATCTAAGTTTTGAACTTTATTGGGAGGCGATGTGGAAAGAGATTGGTAATGCACAAAAAGATGATGAAATACTCCATATACTCTATTAGTGAGTGCACTAACCTTTTCCGAAGCATAGAGTTTAGAGTAACAAAATTTAATATACTTCAACTTAAAGCGAGGATCCAACACCACGGCAAGTAATAACATCATATTAATTTTATCAATGTTCCCCCAATACTTGTCAAATTTTTCCTTCATTTTCAACGCCATAATGCTCAAATAAGCATCTCCATTTTTTGACGACTCATCCAAAAGACGTTCAATCTTGAAAACTTCATGAAAATACGAGTTAGAGGTAACATATAAAGATCCGGATAACCGTAGAGTAGCCTCATAGAAAGATTTCAAAAATTGAGTCAATACTCGAGCATTATCCCAATCATCATCATTAGGGCACCCATCTTTCAACTCTGCCATAAAAAGTACATCTTCCTCTCCAAACCGTTCAAAAGCTTTTCGAAATTTCAATGCAATTTCCAACATAAGATAAGTAGAGTTCCATCTAGTTGGAACATCTAGGCAAAGTAAACTCTTGCATGTAATTCTCTCTTTTTCCACACAAAACTTAAATCTTTGTGCTCTTGATGGAGAACTCCTAATGTACCTCACAGCCCCACGAATTCGAGAAATCGAATCGATGACTTCACTTATCCCGTCTTTGACAATCAAATTTAATATATGCGCACAACACCTCATATGAAAAAACTCCCCATCTAAAATGAAACCGTTCCTATTAGAAATTTTTTTCTTCAAGTATCCAACAGCAGTATCGTTTGAACTTGCATTATCTACTGTAATTGTGCACACCTTTTCTATACCCCATTCAATCATGCATGACTCGACAGCTTGTCCAATTGCCTCACCCTTATGACTAGAAATCACACAAAAGTTTATTATTCTTTTATGTAATTTCCAATCATGATCAATAAAGTGAGCTGTAAGGCACATATAAGAAAGGTTTTGTAAAGATGTCCATGCATCTGTTGTTAGGGAAATTCTTTGGTCTGTTTTATGCAACAAATCCTTTAATTTTTTTTTCTCAATTGCATACATTGCCAAACAATCCCTAGCCACTGTACGCCGCCCAATCAACTTAAATCTAGGTTGCATGACACTACAAAAATGTTGAAAACCCTCTCGTTCTACAAATTTGAAAGGCAATTCATCAATGATAATCATCCTATTAAGCGCTTCCCTACACAGCTCTTGGTCAAATTTCCATGCCACAAGACTACTATCCCCTTCTTGTGACAATGATTGATATGAAGAAAGGAGTGTTTGCCTCGTGTTTTGAAAATTGGGATACTTAGTGCAATTTTTAATATGCTTCCATAACGTACTAGTACCATAAGAACTGCTATAAGTATAAGAATTTTGACAATAATTGCATTTTGCCTTTTCAAGTTTTCCCCCTTCCGGATCTTTAAGTCTAGCAAAATGCTCCCACACTCCAGATGTAAAAGACCTTTTCTTAGTTTGGCATACCTTTGCTTTACTTTGAGACGTGCCTTCCTCAATAGGACTCAAACCTCCAACAGGTACATCATTAGGAATGTTGGTGTCTCCCGTGCTCGACATCTAACAAGAAAAACAGAGCTAAATGGATCAAAATTTGTAACAAATAAAAACTACTAAACATAGTCAAAAATACTAATCTAAGTATCTAACACTCTCAAGTGGCTGAATAATATGGACAAAGGACCCTCAAATTTCGAAAAGCCCAACAGACAATTTTTTCGTTGGAGATTTAAGCTTATACAGATGGGTTTATTCAGTTTTCTCTAATAACATATAACATTCTCAATGTACTGGACCCAGAACTTCTGCCCATTGATGATTTCATGTACAAAGGCCAACCCAGGTAGAGAAAGCCCCAAAAAAATTCTAAAACCAATCTGCAAAACAGAAACCCCCAAAAAACCAATCTGCAAAACAGAAACCTCAAAAAAAAAAATTTATCATACTTAAAATCTCACTTTAAGTATTGTGATTACATTGTGACACCCCCAGATCATTTTTTGCTTGATATCTACCGTACATCTGTAAGTCGTTGCTAATTGTAACTGATGGGATGATCGAATGAGCCTACTATGGGTAGGCCCATGCTATAAAAATCAAAGTAACCGGATACATGTTTGCCTGTTTGGCTCGTTGAATTTTTCTTCCTTAAAAAATATTATTTTTTGAAAAATATTTTCTTCAAACCTTTTCAAAAAAAAGAGCTACACTGCCGTTTTATTTTTATTTTATTTTTTTGATAATTTTTATATGAAAAGACTTTTACCCAAAAATAGATCACCAGAGGCAGACACCAGTGACCAGACGATCAAAAAAATCAATTTCCATGGATTTTTTTTTTCGAGGAAATAATTTCAGCAAAGCCAAACATTCCCTAAGTTCCTATGTTAGAGTAGATCTAGCTAGCTGTTGGATCCCAAGTATTAGATGAGAGATGTGAGGTGTTTAGAATAGATTATGCGAAGAATATTTAGATTAGGATTAGAGAGATAGAGATTAGAGAGGGAGGGAGGGAGATTAATCTGATAGAAAACAAGAAGAAAATACAGAGAGAGAGAGAGAGAGAGAGAGAGAGAGGAAGAAGATGGAGAGGAGAATCGTACCTTGCACCTTGCGGGCTTGCGGTTTCCACTTTCCAGAGAGTCGGTTTGCAGAGAGAGTCGGCGGAGAGGAGTCGGCTTGCAGAGAGAGTCGGCGAGAGACAGAGAGGAGGGAGCGGCGGAGAGGAGAAAAAAAACTAGGGTTTTGATTCTTTTATTTCTGATTTTGTGAATATTTTGCTTTTTAACTGTTTAGTTTTAAGTTAAAATTTATAAGAAATAAGGGGGTGAATTAAAATGGGAGTGGGTGATTTTATCAAACTTAAGGGCTTAAGGACTTAAGGTAAGGTGAGGTTCGGTTCTCGGTTCGGTTCTCGGTTCCGGAATCCCAAACCCAGAACCGAACCGAATTTGCACCGGTTCCCGGATTTCGGAACCGGAACCGACCCATATACATATGGAACCGAACCGAACCGAACCATATGTGCCGGTTCGGTTCGGTTCCTCGGTTCGAACCGGAACCATGTCCACCCCTAGGTGACACTGATTCGAAGACAATATAGCACTGCTCCGAGACTTCTAAAAGAAAACTTGGATTTCTTACTTAAAATCCAGGATTCTAAAGAAAAGTGAAGCAGATAGAGGTGACATTGAATCGAAGACAATATACCACTGCTCTGAGATTTATAAAACATTGGATTTCTTACTGAAAATCCAAGATTCTAAGAAGCAGATAGAGGTGACATTGAATCGAAGACAATATACCACTGCTCTGAGCTTTCTAGAAGAAAACCTGGATTTCTTACTTAAAATCCAAGATTCTAAAGAAAAGTGAAGCAGAGAGAGGTGACATTGAATCGAAGACAATATACCATTGCTCTGAGATTTCTAAAATAAACCTGGATTTCTTACTTAAAATCCAAGATTCTAAAGAAAAGTGAAGCAGAGAGAGGTGGCATTGAATCGAAGACGATATACCATTCTTAGTTAAAATCCAATATTCTAAAGAAAAGTGAAGCAGAGAGAGGTGACACTGAATCGAAGATAATATACCACGCTCTGAGATTTCTAAAAGAAAACCTGGATTTCTTACTTAAAATCCAATATTCTAAAGAAAAGTGAAGCAGAGAGAGGTGACATTGAATCGGACAATCACATACCGCTACTCTAGGAGCCTATAATGCCCACCACGGCATTATAGGATTAAAGTATGATGCACACGTCCATTAGAAGATTCAAAATCGTAGGGTCGTATTGACAAAAAGTTAATGCTAAGATTAAAGCGAGGAATTCAAGTAAAGAATCCACACATCATAGAATTCACCCAAACCAACAAAACAAGTTTTTTTCAAAAAAAAAAAAACAAACAAACAAGTAAAAGAAGAAGTTAGCTTCTTCTTTCCATCAGCAAGAAAGCAGGACATCATACCATATTTTCAGGTTCTAGAAATCTCAGGATGGGGGAGAGATTTCTAAAACCTGGATTTCTTACTTAAAATTCAAGATTCTTAAGAAAAGTGAAGCAGAGAGAGGTGACACTGATTCGAAGACAATATACCACTGTTCCGAGACTTCTAAAAGAAAACCTGGATTTCTTACTTAAAATCCAGGATTCTAAAGAAAAGTGAAGCAGATAGAGGTGACATTGAATCGAAGACAATATACCACTGCTCTGAGATTTCTAAAACATTGGATTTCTTACTTAAAATCCAAGATTCTATGAAGCAGATAGAGGTGACATTGAATCGAAGACAATATACCACTGCTCTGAGATTTCTAGAAGAAAACCTGGATTTCTTACTTAAAATCCAAGATTCTAAAGAAAAGTGAAGCAGAGAGAGGTGACACTGATTCGAAGACAATATACCACTGTTCCGAGACTTCTAAAAGAAAACTTGGATTTCTTACTTAAAATTCAAGATTCTAAAGAAAAGTGAAGCAGAGAGAGGTGACACTGATTCGAAGACAATATACCACTGTTCCGAGACTTCTAAAAGAAAACCTGGATTTCTTACTTAAAATCCAGGATTCTAAAGAAAAGTGAAGCAGATAGAGGTGACATTGAATCGAAGACAATATACCACTGCTCTGAGATTTCTAAAACATTGGATTTCTTACTTAAAATCCAAGATTCTATGAAGCAGATAGAGGTGACATTGAATCGAAGACAATATACCACTGCTCTGAGATTTCTAGAAGAAAACCTGGATTTCTTACTTAAAATCCAAGATTCTAAAGAAAAGTGAAGCAGAGAGAGGTGACACTGATTCGAAGACAATATACCACTGTTCCGAGACTTCTAAAAGAAAACTTGGATTTCTTACTTAAAATTCAAGATTCTAAAGAAAAGTGAAGCAGAGAGCGGTGACACTGATTCGAAGACAATATACCACTGCTCTGAGATTTCTAAAACATTGGATTTCTTACTTAAAATCCAAGATTCTATGAAGCAGATAGAGGTGACATTGAATCGAAGACAATATACCACTGCTCTGAGATTTTCTAGAAGAAAACCTGGATTTCTTACTTAAAATCCAAGATTCTAAAGAAGAGTGAAGCAGAGAGAGGTGGCATTGAATCGAAGACAATATACCATTACTCTGAGACTTCTAAAAGAAAACTTGGATTTCTTACTTAAAATCCAAGATTCTAAAGAAAAGTGAAGCAGATAGAGGTGACATTGAATCGAAGACAATATACCACTGCTCTGAGATTTCTAAAACATTGGATTTCTTACTTAAAATCCAAGATTCTAAGAACCAGATAGAGGTGACATTTAATCGAGGACAATATACCACTGCTCTGAGATTTCTATAAGAAAACCTGGATTTCTTACTTAAAATCCAAGATTCTAAAGAAAAGTAAAGCAGAGAGAGGTGACATTGAATCGAAGATAATATACCATTGCTCTGAGATTTCTAAAAGAAAACCTAGATTTCTTACTTAAAATCCAAGATTCTAAAGAAAAGTGAAGCAGAGAGAGGTGACACTGATTCGAAGACAATATACCAGTGCTTCGAGACTTCTAAAAGAAAACATGGATTTCTTACTTAAAATCCAAGATTCTAAAGAAAAGTGAAGCAGATAGAAGTGACATTGAATCGAAGACAATATACCACTGCTCTGAGATTTCTAAAACATTGGATTTCTTACTTAAAATCCAAGATTCTAAGAAGCAGATAAAGGTGACATTGAATCGAAGACAATATACCACTGCTCTGAGATTTCTAGAAGAAAACCTGGATTTCTTACATAAAATCCAAGATTCTAAAGAAAAGTGAAGCAGAGAGAGGTGACATTGAATCGAAGACAATATACCATTGCTCTGAGATTTCTAAAAGAAAACCTAGATTTCTTATTTAAAATCCAAGATTCTAAAGAAAAGTGAAGCAGAGAGAGGTGACATTGAATCGAAGACAATATACCATTCTTACTTAAAATCCAATATTCTAAAGAAAAGTGAAGCAGACAGAGGTGACTCTAAATCGAAGATAATATACCACGCTCTGAGATTTCTAAAAGAAAACCTGGATTTCTTACTTAAAATCCAATATTCTAAAGAAAAGTGAAGAAGAGAGAGATGACATTGAATCGGACATTCACATACCGCTACTCTGGGAGCATATAATGCCCACCACGGCAATATAGGATTAAAGTATGATGCACACGTCCATTAGAAGATTCAAAATCGTGGGGTGGTATTGACAAAAAGTTAATGCTAAGAATAAAGCGAGGAATCCAATTAAAGAATCCACACATCATAAAATTCACCCAAACCAACAAAACAAGTTTTTTTCAAAAAAAAAAAACAAACAAACAAGTAAAAGAAGAAGTTAGCTTCTTCTTTCCATCAGCAAGAAAGCGGGACATCATCCCATATTTTTAGGTTCTAGAAATCTCAGGATGGGGGAGAGATTTCTAAAACCTGGATTTCTTACTTAAAATTCAAGATTCTAAAGAACAGTGAAGCAGAGAGAGGTGACACTGATTCGAAGACAATATACCACTGCTCCGAGACTTCTAAAAGAAAACATGGATTTCTTACTTAAAATCCAGGATTCTAAAGAAAAGTGAAGCAGATAGAGGTGACATTGAATCGAAGACAATATACCACTGCTCTGAGATTTATAAAACATTGGATTTCTTACTGAAAATCCAAGATTCTAAGAAGCAGATAGAGGTGACATTGAATCGAAGACAATATACCACTGCTCTGAGATTTCTAGAAGAAAACCTGGATTTCTTACTTAAAATCCAAGATTCTAAAGAAAAGTGAAGCAGAGAGAGGTGACATTGAATCGAAGACAATATACCATTGCTCTGAGATTTCTAAAATAAACCTGGATTTCTTACTTAAAATCCAAGATTCTAAAGAAAAGTGAAGCAGAGAGAGGTGGCATTGAATCGAAGACGATATACCATTCTTACTTAAAATCCAATATTCTAAAGAAAAGTGAAGCAGAGAGAGGTGACATTGAATCGAAGACAATATACCACTGCTCTGAGATTTATAAAACATTGGATTTCTTACTTAAAATCCAAGATTCTAAGAAGCAGATAAAGGTGACATTGAATCGAAGACAATATACCACTGCTCTGAGATTTCTAGAAGAAAACCTGGATTTCTTACATAAAATCCAAGATTCTAAAGAAAAGTGAAGCAGAGAGAGGTGACATTGAATCGAAGACAATATACCATTGCTCTGAGATTTCTAAAAGAAAACCTAGATTTCTTATTTAAAATCCAAGATTCTAAAGAAAAGTGAAGCAGAGAGAGGTGACATTGAATCGAAGACAATATACCATTCTTACTTAAAATCCAATATTCTAAAGAAAAGTGAAGCAGACAGAGGTGACACTGAATCGAAGATAATATACCACGCTCTGAGATTTCTAAAAGAAAACCTGGATTTCTTACTTAAAATCCAATATTCTGAAGAAAAGTGAAGCAGAGAGAGATGACATTGAATCGGACATTCACATACCGCTACTCTGGGAGCATATAATGCCCACCACGGCAATATAGGATTAAAGTATGATGCACACGTCCATTAGAAGATTCAAAAGCGTGGGGTGGTATTGACAAAAAGTTAATGCTAAGAATACAGCGAGGAATCCAAGTAAAGAATCCACACATCATAAAATTCACCCAAACCAACAAAACAAGTTTTTTTCAAAAAAAAAAAACAAACAAACAAGTAAAAGAAGAAGTTAGCTTCTTCTTTCCATCAACAAGAAAGCAGGACATCATCCCATATTTTTAGGTTCTAGAAATCTCAGGATGGGGGAGAGATTTCTAAAACCTGGATTTCTTACTTAAAATTCAAGATTCTAAAGAAAAGTGAAGCAGAGAGAGGTGACACTGATTCGAAGACAATATAGCACTGCTCCGAGACTTCTAAAAGAAAACTTGGATTTCTTACTTAAAATCCAGGATTCTAAAGAAAAGTGAAGCAGATAGAGGTGACATTGAATCGAAGACAATATACCACTGCTCTGAGATTTATAAAACATTGGATTTCTTACTGAAAATCCAAGATTCTAAGAAGCAGATAGAGGTGACATTGAATCGAAGACAATATACCACTGCTCTGAGCTTTCTAGAAGAAAACCTGGATTTCTTACTTAAAATCCAAGATTCTAAAGAAAAGTGAAGCAGAGAGAGGTGACATTGAATCGAAGACAATATACCATTGCTCTGAGATTTCTAAAATAAACCTGGATTTCTTACTTAAAATCCAAGATTCTAAAGAAAAGTGAAGCAGAGAGAGGTGGCATTGAATCGAAGACGATATACCATTCTTAGTTAAAATCCAATATTCTAAAGAAAAGTGAAGCAGAGAGAGGTGACACTGAATCGAAGATAATATACCACGCTCTGAGATTTCTAAAAGAAAACCTGGATTTCTTACTTTAAATCCAATATTCTAAAGAAAAGTGAAGCAGAGAGAGGTGACATTGAATCGGACAATCACATACCGCTACTCTAGGAGCCTATAATGCCCACCACGGCATTATAGGATTAAAGTATGATGCACACGTCCATTAGAAGATTCAAAATCGTAGGGTCGTATTGACAAAAAGTTAATGCTAAGATTAAAGCGAGGAATTCAAGTAAAGAATCCACACATCATAAAATTCACCCAAACCAACAAAACAAGTTTTTTTCAAAAAAAAAAAAACAAACAAACAAGTAAAAGAAGAAGTTAGCTTCTTCTTTCCATCAGCAAGAAAGCAGGACATCATACCATATTTTCAGGTTCTAGAAATCTCAGGATGGGGGAGAGATTTCTAAAACCTGGATTTCTTACTTAAAATTCAAGATTCTTAAGAAAAGTGAAGCAGAGAGAGGTGACACTGATTCGAAGACAATATACCACTGTTCCGAGACTTCTAAAAGAAAACCTGGATTTCTTACTTAAAATCCAGGATTCTAAAGAAAAGTGAAGCAGATAGAGGTGACATTGAATCGAAGACAATATACCACTGCTCTGAGATTTCTAAAACATTGGATTTCTTACTTAAAATCCAAGATTCTATGAAGCAGATAGAGGTGACATTGAATCGAAGACAATATACAACTGCTCTGAGATTTCTAGAAGAAAACCTGGATTTCTTACTTAAAATCCAAGATTCTAAAGAAAAGTGAAGCAGAGAGAGGTGACACTGATTCGAAGACAATATACCACTGTTCCGAGACTTCTAAAAGAAAACTTGGATTTCTTACTTAAAATTCAAGATTCTAAAGAAAAGTGAAGCAGAGAGCGGTGACACTGATTCGAAGACAATATACCACTGCTCTGAGATTTCTAAAACATTGGATTTCTTACTTAAAATCCAAGATTCTATGAAGCAGATAGAGGTGACATTGAATCGAAGACAATATACCACTGCTCTGAGATTTTCTAGAATAAAACCTGGATTTCTTACTTAAAATCCAAGATTCTAAAGAAGAGTGAAGCAGAGAGAGGTGACATTGAATCGAAGACAATATACCATTACTCTGAGACTTCTAAAAGAAAACTTGGATTTCTTACTTAAAATCCAAGATTCTAAAGAAAAGTGAAGCAGATAGAGGTGACATTGAATCGAAGACAATATACCACTGCTCTGAGATTTCTAAAACATAGGATTTCTTACTTAAAATCCAAGATTCTAAGAACCAGATAGAGGTGACATTTAATCGAGGACAATATACCACTGCTCTGAGATTTCTATAAGAAAACCTGGATTTCTTACTTAAAATCCAAGATTCTAAAGAAAAGTAAAGCAGAGAGAGGTGACATTGAATCGAAGATAATATACCATTGCTCTGAGATTTCTAAAAGAAAACCTAGATTTCTTACTTAAAATCCAAGATTCTAAAGAAAAGTGAAGCAGAGAGAGGTGACACTGATTCGAAGACAATATACCAGTGCTTCGAGACTTCTAAAAGAAAACTTGGATTTCTTACTTAAAATCCAAGATTCTAAAGAAAAGTGAAGCAGATAGAGGTGACATTAAATCGAAGACAATATACCACTGCTCTGAGATTTCTAAAACATTGGATTTCTTACTTAAAATCCAAGATTCTATGAAGCAGATAGAGGTGACATTGAATCGAAGACAATATACCACTGCTCTGAGATTTTCTAGAATAAAACCTGGATTTCTTACTTAAAATCCAAGATTCTAAAGAAGAGTGAAGCAGAGAGAGGTGACATTGAATCGAAGACAATATACCATTACTCTGAGACTTCTAAAAGAAAACTTGGATTTCTTACTTAAAATCCAAGATTCTAAAGAAAAGTGAAGCAGATAGAGGTGACATTGAATCGAAGACAATATACCACTGCTCTGAGATTTCTAAAACATAGGATTTCTTACTTAAAATCCAAGATTCTAAGAACCAGATAGAGGTGACATTTAATCGAGGACAATATACCACTGCTCTGAGATTTCTATAAGAAAACCTGGATTTCTTACTTAAAATCCAAGATTCTAAAGAAAAGTAAAGCAGAGAGAGGTGACATTGAATCGAAGATAATATACCATTGCTCTGAGATTTCTAAAAGAAAACCTAGATTTCTTACTTAAAATCCAAGATTCTAAAGAAAAGTGAAGCAGAGAGAGGTGACACTGATTCGAAGACAATATACCAGTGCTTCGAGACTTCTAAAAGAAAACTTGGATTTCTTACTTAAAATCCAAGATTCTAAAGAAAAGTGAAGCAGATAGAGGTGACATTAAATCGAAGACAATATACCACTGCTCTGAGATTTCTAAAACATTGGATTTCTTACTTAAAATCCAAGATTCTAAGAAGCAGATAAAGGTGACATTGAATCGAAGACAATATACCACTGCTCTGAGATTTCTAGAAGAAAACCTGGATTTCTTACATAAAATCCAAGATTCTAAAGAAAAGTGAAGCAGAGAGAGGTGACATTGAATCGAAGACAATATACCATTGCTCTGAGATTTCTAAAAGAAAACCTAGATTTCTTATTTAAAATCCAAGATTCTAAAGAAAAGTGAAGCAGAGAGAGGTGACATTGAATCGAAGACAATATACCATTCTTACTTAAAATCCAATATTCTAAAGAAAAGTGAAGCAGACAGAGGTGACACTAAATCGAAGATAATATACCACGCTCTGAGATTTCTAAAAGAAAACCTGGATTTCTTACTTAAAATCCAATATTCTAAAGAAAAGTGAAGAAGAGAGAGATGACATTGAATCGGACATTCACATACCGCTACTCTGGGCGCATATAATGCCCACCACGGCAATATAGGATTAAAGTATGATGCACACGTCCATTAGAAGATTCAAAATCGTGGGGTGGTATTGACAAAAAGTTAATGCTAAGAATAAAGCGAGGAATCCAAGTAAAGAATCCACACATCATAAAATTCACCCAAACCAACAAAACAAGTTTTTTTCAAAAAAAAAAACAAACAAACAAGTAAAAGAAGAAGTTAGCTTCTTCTTTCCATCAGCAAGAAAGCGGGACATCATCCCATATTTTTAGGTTCTAGAAATCTCAGGATGGGGTAGAGATTTCTAAAACCTGGATTTCTTACTTAAAATTCAAGATTCTAAAGAAAAGTGAAGCAGAGAGAGGTGACACTGATTCGAAGACAATATACCACTGCTCCGAGACTTCTAAAACATTGGATTTCTTACTGAAAATCCAAGATTCTAAGAAGCAGATAGAGGTGACATTGAATCGAAGACAATATACCACTGCTCTGAGCTTTCTAGAAGAAAACCTGGATTTCTTACTTAAAATCCAAGATTCTAAAGAAAAGTGAAGCAGAGAGAGGTGACATTGAATCGAAGACAATATACCATTGCTCTGAGATTTCTAAAATAAACCTGGATTTCTTACTTAAAATCCAAGATTCTAAAGAAAAGTGAAGCAGAGAGAGGTGGCATTGAATCGAAGACGATATACCATTCTTAGTTAAAATCCAATATTCTAAAGAAAAGTGAAGCAGAGAGAGGTGACACTGAATCGAAGATAATATACCACGCTCTGAGATTTCTAAAAGAAAACCTGGATTTCTTACTTTAAATCCAATATTCTAAAGAAAAGTGAAGAAGAGAGAGATGACATTGAATCGGACATTCACATACCGCTACTCTGGGAGCATATAATGCCCACCACGGCAATATAGGATTAAAGTATGATGCACACGTCCATTAGAAGATTCAAAATCGTGGGGTGGTATTGACAAAGAGTTAATGCTAAGAATAAAGCGAGGAATCCAAGTAAAGAATCCACACATCATAAAATTCACCCAAACCAACAAAACAAGTTTTTTTCAAAAAAAAAAAACAAACAAACAAGTAAAAGAAGAAGTTAGCTTCTTCTTTCCATCAGCAAGAAAGCAGGACATCATCCCATATTTTTAGGTTCTACAAATCTCAGGATGGGGGAGAGATTTCTAAAACCTGGATTTCTTACTTAAAATTCAAGATTCTAAAGAAAAGTGAAGCAGAGAGAGGTGACACTGATTCGAAGACAATATACCACTGCTCCGAGACTTCTAAAAGAAAACTTGGATTTCTTACTTAAAATCCAGGATTCTAAAGAAAAGTGAAGCAGATAGAGGTGACATTGAATCGAAGACAATATACCACTGCTCTGAGATTTATAAAACATTGGATTTCTTACTTAAAATCCAAGATTCTAAGAAGCAGATAGAGGTGACATTGAATCGAAGACAATATACCACTGCTCTGAGATTTCTAGAAGAAAACCTGGATTTCTTACTTAAAATCCAAGATTCTAAAGAAAAGTGAAGCAGAGAGAGGTGACATTGAATCGAAGACAATATACCATTGCTCTGAGATTTCTAAAATAAACCTGGATTTCTTACTTAAAATCCAAGATTCTAAAGAAAAGTGAAGCAGAGAGAGGTGGCATTGAATCGAAGACGATATACCATTCTTACTTAAAATACAATATTCTAAAGAAAAGTGAAGCAGAGAGAGGTGACACTGAAACGAAGACAATATACCACGCTCTGAGATTTCTAAAAGAAAACCTGGATTTCTTACTTAAAATCCAATATTCTAAAGAAAAGTGAAGCAGAGAGAGGTGACATTGAATCGGACAATCACATACCGCTGCTCTAGGAGCCAATAATGCCCACCACGGCATTATAGGATTAAAGTATGATGCACACGTCCATTAGAAGATTCAAAATCGTAGGGTCGTATTGACAAAAAGTTAATGCTAAGATTAAAGCGAGGAATCCAAGTAAAGAATCCACACATCATAAAATTCACCCAAACCAACAAAACAAGTTTTTTTCAAAAAAAAAAAACAAACAAACAAGTAAAAGAAGAAGTTAGCTTCTTCTTTCCATCAGCCAGAAAGCAGGACATCATACCATATTTTCAGGTTCTAGAAATCTCAGGATGGGGGAGAGATTTCTAAAACCTGGATTTCTTACTTAAAATTCAAGATTCTTAAGAAAAGTGAAGCAGAGAGAGGTGACACTGATTCGAAGACAATATACCACTGTTCCGAGACTTCTAAAAGAAAACTTGGATTTCTTACTTAAAATCCAGGATTCTAAAGAAAAGTGAAGCAGATAGAGGTGAAATTGAATCGAAGACAATATACCACTGCTCTGAGATTTCTAAAACATTGGATTTCTTACTTAAAATCCAAGATTCTATGAAGCAGATAGAGGTGACATTGAATCGAAGACAATATACCACTGCTCTGAGATTTCTAGAAGAAAACCTGGATTTCTTACTTAAAATCCAAGATTCTAAAGAAAAGTGAAGCAGAGAGAGGTGACATTGAATCGAAGACAATATACCATTACTCTGAGATTTCTAAAAGAAAACCTGGATTTCTTAATTAAAATTCAAGATTCTAAAGAAAAGTGAAGCAGAGAGAGGTGACACTGATTCGAAGACAATATACCACTGCTCCGAGACTTCTAAAAGAAAACTTGGATTTCTTCCTTAAAATCCAAGATTCTAAAGAAAAGTGAAGCAGATAGAGGTGACATTGAATCGAAGACAATATACCACTGCTCTGAGATTTCTAAAACATTGGATTTCTTACTTAAAATTCAAGATTCTAAGAAGCAGATAGAGGTGACATTGAATCGAAGACAATATACCACTGCTCTGAGATTTCTAGAAGAAAACCTGTATTTCTTACTTAAAATCTAAGATTCTAAAGAAAAGTGATGCAGAGAGAGGTGACATTGAATCGAAGACAATATACCATTGCTCTGAGCTTTCTAGAAGAAAACCTGGATTTCTTACTTAAAATCCAAGATTCTAAAGAAAAGTGAAGCAGAGAGAGGTGACATTGAATCGAAGACAATATACCATTCTTACTTAAAATCCAATATTCTAAAGAAAAGTGAAGCAGAGAGAGGTGACACTGAATCGAAGATAATATACCACGCTCTGAGATTTCTAAAAGAAAACCTGGATTTCTTACTTAAAATCCCATATTCTAAATAAAAGTGAAGCAGAGAGAGGTGACATTGAATCAGACATTCACATACCGCTACTCTGGGAGCCTATAATGCCCATCACGGCATTAGAGGATTAAAGTATGATGCACACGTCCATTAGAAGATTCAAAATCGTGGGGTGGTATTAACAAAAAGTTAATGCTAAGATTAAAGCGAGGAATCCAAGTAAAGAATCCACACATCAGAAAATTCACCCAAACCAACAAAACAAGTTTTTTTCAAAAAAAAAAAAAACAAACAAACAAGTAAAAGAAGAAGTTAGCTTATTCTTTCCATCAGCAAGAAAGCAGGACATCATCCCATATTTTCAAGTTATGTAAATCTCAGGATGGGGGAGAGATTTCTAAAACCTGGATTTCTTACTTAAAATCCAAGATTCTAAAGAAAAGTGAAGCAGTGAAAGGTGACACTGATTCGAAGACAATATACCACTGCTCCGAGACTTCTAAAAGAAAACTTGGATTTCTTACTTAAAATCCAAGATTCTAAAGAAAAGTGAAGCAGATAGAGGTGACATTGAATCGAAGACAATATACCACTGCTCTGAGATTTCTAAAACATTGGATTTCTTACTTAAAATCAATGATTCTAAGAAGCAGAGAGAGGTGACACTGAATCGAAGATAATATACCACGCTCTGAGATTTCTAAAAGAAAACCTGGATTTCTTACTTAAAATCCCATATTTTAAATAAAAGTGAAGCAGAGAGAGGTGACATTGAATCGGACATTCACATACCACTACTCTGGGAGCCTATAATGCCCACCACGGCATTATAGGATTAAAGTATGATGCACACGTCCATTAGAAGATTCAAAATCGTGGGGTGGTATTGACAAAAAGTTAATGCTAAGATTAAAGCGAGGAATCCAAGTAAAGAATCCACACATCATAAAATTCACCCATACCAACAAAACAAGTTTTTTTCAAAAAAAACAAACAAACAAACAAGTAAAAGAAGAAGTTAGCTTCTTCTTTCCATCAGCAAGAAAGCAGGACATCATCCCATATTTTCAGGTTCTAGAAATCTCAGAATGGGGGAGAGATTTCTAAAACCTGGATTTCTTACTTAAAATCCAAGATTCTAAAGAAAAGTGAAGCAGAGAGAGGTGACACTGATTCGAAGACAATATACCACTGCTCCGAGAATTCTAAAAGAAAACTTGGATTTCTTACTTAAAATCCAAGATTCTAAAGAAAAGTGAAGCAGATAGAGGTGACATTGAATCGAAGACAATATACCACTGCTCTGAGATTTCTAAAACATTGGATTTCTTACTTAAAATCCAAGATTCTAAGAAGCAGATAGAGGTGACATTGAATCGAAGACAATATACCACTGCTCTGAGATTTCTAGAAGAAAACCTGGATTTCTTACTTAAAATCCAAGATTCTAAAGAAAAGTGAAGCAGGGAGAGGTGACATTGAATCGAAGACAATATACCATTGCTCTGAGATTTCTAAAAGAAAACCTGGATTTCTTACTTAAAATCCAAGATTCTAAAGAAAAGTGAAGCAGAGAGAGGTGACACTGATTCGAAGACAATATACCACTGCTCCGAGACTTCTAAAAGAAAACTTGGATTTCTTACTTAAAATCCAAGATTCTAAAGAAAAGTGAAGCAGATAGAGGTGACATTGAATCGAAGACAATATACCACTGCTCTGAGATTTCTAAAACATTGGATTTCTTACTTAAAATCCAAGATTCTAAGAAGCAGATAGAGGTGACATTGAATCGAAGACAATATACCACTGCTCTGAGATTTCTAGAAGAAAACCTGGATTTCTTACTTAAAATCCAAGATTCTAAAGAAAAGTGAAGCAGAGAGAGGTGACATTGAATCGAAGACAATATACCATTGCTCTGAGATTTCTAAAAGAAAACCTGGATTTCTTACTTAAAATCCAAGATTCTAAAGAAAAGTGAAGCAGAGAGAGGTGACATTGAATCGAAGGCAATATACCATTCTTACTTAAAATCCAATATTCTAAAGAAAAGTGAAGCAGAGAGAGGTGACACTGAATCGAAGATAATATACCACGCTCTGAGATTTCTAAAAGAAAACCTGGATTTCTTACTTAAAATCCAATATTCTAAAGAAAAGTGAAGCAGAGAGAGGTGACATTGAATCGGACATTCACATACCGCTACTCTGGGGGCCTATAATGCCCACCACGGCATATGAAACGTGGCATTCTGAGAGCTTGACAGTTTTCATGAATGTCTCTAACCCGAGACATTGAATGTCCCTAACCCCGAGACATTGAATGTCCCGTCGCCATAGATCAGTTCAGTGGAACAAGAATTTTCCTCCATGAATCGAGCCTGAAACTAGGGTTTTGTGAGAAGAGAATATGTTTGTAGGGTTTTGCGAGTTGAGATTTTAGATGAGAAGATAAACAAGAGGAAAATACGGGAATACCCCCACCCAAATCCTTGGAGGAATATGTTTGTAGGGTTTTGCTAGGGGTGGTTATTCGGTTATAACCGAACCGAAATAACCGAAATTTGATAACCGAAATTATTTCGGTTATCAAATTTCGGTAACCGAAACCGAACCGAAAAATTTCAAAACCGAACCGATTAAAAATTCGGTTATTCGGGTATAACCGAATAAACCGAATAAACCGAATAACCCGAATAGTGGGAAAAAAAGAGGGAAAATGCAAAATCTTGGTTTCGATCGGAGGGCTAGGATCATCCAATCGAAGTGATCTTTGGAGCACAACCTAATTAAGTTGTGATCAATCAATGGACGGTTTTGATCATCCTTTGGAGTGCCCGTATCACACTTTTTTTGAAAAAATAATGATTTTTATCATTATTTCGGTTATTTCGGTTAACCGAATTGTTTCCACTCCAAACCGAAACCGAAACCGAAAACCGAAATTTGGCATCCATGAAAACCGAAACCGAACCGATTGATATTCCAACCGAACCGAGATAACTGAATGAATTCGGTTCGGTCGGTTATTTCGGTTGTAACCGAATAATGCACAGCCCTGGGTTTTGCAAGTTGAGATTTTAGATGAGAAGATAAACAAGAGGAAAATACGGGAATACCCCCACCCAAATCCTTGGAGGAGTTATATGATGCCCCACCGTCGATCTTTAAAGAGCTGGTGGGGCACAGGGACCGATTCGATAAATAAAGAAGACGCATGAGATATGGGTGCAACTTGGGTCGGGCTCAACCCGAACACGACAGGTTCAGCCCGTTTCTGGCTCGGGTTGAGTTGGGTTAAAGTTAGGGCTGGGAAAGGCAACCCGATTCAATTTCAGGTTGGGTTAGGGTTGAGGCCCTGGGCAACCCGACCCGACCGAAGCTGGCCTCCGTCCTCCAATTTTATCGTGATTTCTGGGGGTTATGTTATTTTTCTGTATTTTTTCTATTCGGCCCTCGGTTAACCCGAACCCAACCCAAATCAACCCGACCAAATTTGGGGAAAAAAAAAAGTTAGACAATAGACTTATAGACAGGTTAGTTTAGTGTTGAGAGATTTAGAGGCAGGTTGGGTTAAGGTGGACCATCGTCAAACCAAGGCTCCGGAAAACTTTATCAGGATCTCTAATTAAATTTTTTATTTTAATTTCTTTTGCATTCTAATTCCCCTGGAAATTGGAATAGGAATCGCCGTATGTTGCGGATTCCGATTCCTTATCCAGCAATCCAAACGCATTGAATTGTTGGAATCCGACATTGGTTTTGGCATTTACTATTCAGTCTGATTCTAGCATTTTATTCAAAAAATAAAAAATTGAATGAAATAATGCGGGCGGAAAATACAACATAGCATAATTAAATAGGAAAAAAATGGCGGAATCTGTTTTCCTTTCCCGATAGGTGGTAATATTCATATACTAGAATCATGTGTCACACAAGATAACCAAAATAGAATCAGAATTTGGAAACCTTGGAACAATTAGTGCAGTCACAACACATATTAAACTCGCAATCCCTGACCACCAATTAGGAAAAAAGGTCTTGATCTAAATCGAGAGGATAAGAAAAGTTTGCATGTTACTATTGCAGTAAGGAGCGACATTTGTAAAGAAATTGCCAAAAATATCATGAGGATAAGAAGAAAAAGCATCTTCTTCATATAAAGCAAGTGCGGCAACAAATGATTCCGAGGTAGCCGATGTTCTATCAGTTAGCACATGTATGAGTTATTTATCTGATTCATGGATCTTAGATTCAGGATATCCATGACATATGTGCATTAATCGAAACTAGTTTGATACATGTACTGCATGTAATGGTGAATCTATGTTGATGGGTAATGATATACCCTGTAAATGCATTGGGATTGGGAGCATAAAAAATTAAGATGTTTCATGGAAGTGTATAAACTCCTAAT
The DNA here is from genome assembly GCF_043159265.1 of Tasmannia lanceolata. Taxonomy (NCBI): domain Eukaryota; kingdom Viridiplantae; phylum Streptophyta; class Magnoliopsida; order Canellales; family Winteraceae; genus Tasmannia; species Tasmannia lanceolata. The sequence continues at coordinate 10,527,538 of NW_027518714.1, read as the reverse complement.
TAGGTAAGAAATGTTCCAGACCCAGAGAAGAATATAACACCTTTGGGAGTATTAGATTCGAATACTCCACCTCCTGCAAGTATTATAGGAGATGGAGTATTTGAGGTCATTAAAAGGGGCCATGATTATTATAAAAGATCAAAAGATTGGAAATCTATACAAACTAGTAGGGCATACAATTGCAGGTAGAGTTGCAGATGAAGCTATCAATTGGAAGTCGATGCAACAATCAGTGATTGCATTATCGACTATTGAGGCCGAAGATAAGGCATCAACAGAAGCAAAAAAGGATGTTATTACATCGACTACACAAGTTCAAGCATTGCTTGGACTTGGCCAATATCATCAGGTGCTGATGGCGGGACACCCCGTGTAGTGGGTAGGGCACATCATTTGTAGGAGGTGCGGAGCTTTGTTCCTGGTAGTACATAGTATATTTCATCTCCAAGTCAGCGGCGGAGCAAGGAAGTTGCTGAAGGGGGGCAAAGAATTTTCTTACAAAAAAAAAAACAATTGATCACAAAAAATCTTATAAGAGCAAATTCACGATCTAAAAGGAATGGTATTTTACATTGATAATTCATTGAGCAATTGTTGGCTAATTTTATGACTGATATGCCTTTAGAGAATTAATCTTGTCCATTGATCATTAATGTGATCAACAGTTAAAATCCATCAAGAGCCAAACATCCAAGGAAGGACAGCCAAGCAACAATAGAGAGACTTGTGTTCACCAAGCCTTTAGTATCTTTTTCTTACTCGGTTTGGAGAGAGAGAGAGGGTGTTGGGGGGGGGATGGAGAGAGAGAGAGAGAGGGGGGGGAGATGGAGATAGACACACCCATAGATTATGGAAGAGATAGAGACAGGAGATGAAGATTGAAGATTGATTCCTAAGAGAATTGCTAAAATATTGGAAACAAATCCCAAAAATCTTGCTATTTTGGAAAGGAAAAAAGCCACAAATAGCTTTTGGACGAAGAAAGGCATACAATTAACATAAAGACATTCGCCCCCTTTACGAAAATTAGGAAATTGAAGGGGACAAAGAGTATTTTTGCTATTTTGATAGCTTCATTAGATATTTTTTTGCCAGATTTTTTAGGCCCCCGCCCCTGGATGTGAAACAAGCCAAGGTGGAGATTGTTGTGTTTGTGTCTTGTTTCCCAAAATAGTTAAGTAGTTTTTACAACTGTTTAGAGTGGACATGTTATGGAAGTGCACGTTATTCTTTTGAAATGTGATTTTCAAAAAGGAGTTTTTATATGATGCCCGACCGTCAAATTTGCAAGGGCAGTGTGGCAAATCCCTGCTTGCTTTTTTTATCTAAGGGGAAGTCAAAAAAGGTCTTTTGACCGGATCAAAAATCAAAGGGCAGGGTTTTGCCACCCTGCCCTTCCAATTTTGACGGTTGACCACCATATAAATTCTCTTCAAAAAGAAGATAATGGATGAGTATCTCTTGGAAAATAAAAGTCAAAGCTCTTGTGCAAAAGGTGAAGAAGACACACGGTTATTCTCTTGTTGTAAACAGTTAGAAGGAAAAGAGATAAAGGATTGTTCTCATCTCTTGGATAAAGAGGGTGAGGGCCTATCTATTTGAAAGAGAGGGTGGAGAACACAAGTGCTGATCGGATATTCTCGTGTAGAAAAGAAGATGTTTTCTTTCTTGTACTGAGAGGCTTTTAAGAAAGAAGTATGTCTGTGGAAGAGCAAATAGGGTTACGGGTTTACGGGATTGTGTTAATCTCGCTGTTGTAATCTTGTTATCCTTTCTCTAATAGTGGAAGAAGTGATCTCACCCGTGGAGGTAGAACATTGTGCTGCCGAACCACAAAAATCTTGTTCTCTTTTCTCTTTGTGGGTTGCTCTCTTGGAGTCTTGTGATTATTGTGGTTGTTTGATTGTGTCACTTGACTGTATTATTTCATTGTCCGACAAGATTTTCTACATAGGCATGTTGGTCAGGTACCTAACATTTTCCTTTTCCACTTTGGATTATTAGATCCCAGTCTTGAAGTAAGTGGCAAAGTTGTAGATAAGTAAAATTGTTATAAAGCATATATTTTTAGGAAAATCATTTCAACGCTCCAATGTTTTTGATAAACATGCGCTCGACTTGTTTGTTGTGTAGTATTTAAAGAGCTTTTAGAGCTTTTTGAGAACCGTAATAGCCTCTGACATCCCTTTAAATACTACACCACAAACAAGTGGAGCTCATGTTTATCAAAACACTGGAGCGCAGAAATCATTTCCCTTTTTTACTATAATACTCAGGCCTGGTTTGTTTTGGATTGTGAGAACTGATTGTGAGGCCATAACTGATTATTGGACTCAAATTAAACAAAAATTTAATTCCAATAATCAGTATTGGACTCACAATCAGTACTGAAAATCCAAAACAAACGGATCCTTAATAATTTTAAAACGGGCGCTGAAAATCCAAAACAAACAGATCCTTAATAATTTTAAAACGGGCGCTGTTTGTTTGGGATTGTGACAACCGATTGCTAGTCCCAAACCTATCATAGGACTCAAATTTAGATATAATTTCGAGTCCACTCATAGGTTTTGGGCTCAAAATCGGTTGTCACAATCTGAAACGAACAGGACCTAGGGCATCTTCACGAAGGGACCGACTAAATGAACGGTGTGGATCATGGTGACTTCGAGTGGGTTGGTGAGACGGAACAACTAACGGTGCTCACGGTACTCATATGCAGGCTTCTCATTCTATCATCCGTGTTAGTTGTTGGTTTTAATTTATTTTTTTCGCTAGTTGGAGACGTGTTGGTTTCATTTCTATTTAGATTAAAAGAGAGTGACCTCTGCACTTACTATTCGTTGTCTAGGGCGTATCCGTTGATTATGAAATGCAAATGTACTAATGAGAGAAAGCAGCAGAAAAAAGGAAGCATGTGGGCTCTTAATTTGACTATTTTTAATAAGAGCTAGTGAGGAAAATTGTCTTCCCTCTCGTGTGTATATATAACTAGTGGGGTAACTAGTGGGACACCCGTGCATCGCGACCAACAAAAGAATGCTTTATTAACTCTCTTTTTTTTTAACAAAAAAGAAGGAAGGTACATTCGTAAGTAAGATATAATTGTAAATGTAAAGATTAGAAATGAGAGAAAAGTGTTCATGCACCGCAGCGCAGGGCTTTAGTGGCTAGGGCTGTGCATTATTCGGTTAAAACAGAATTAACCGACCGAACCGAATTCGGTCGGTTAATTCGGTTCGGTTTTGTGGTCCAACGGTTCGGTTTTGGTTTTTGCACCATCAAGATTTCGGTTTTCGGTTTCCAACAAAAATTAAAACAGTTAACCGAAAAACTGAAGTAATATTTTAGAGCAAAGATGTATACACCCTTTTTATAACTTTAAAAGGGAAATGATATATTTTTTTAAAGATAAAAAGGGGTGTATTTATCAATAGATAAGCTTCATAATATGAGAAGCGTTATCTACCCACCTACCCACCCGACACCTGTACGGGTATCTTTTCCATCAAAATTATTCTTGTAGACCCGCAATCCCGAGGACGGTTGAGTGAGGGACGCAAGATCCCCCGTCGATCCTCTGAGGCCTCCACAATGTGAAGGAGAGCTCTACCAAAGAACTCTCGAAAGAGTGCCACTCACAGCATGGGTGGCGATGCGTAAGTGAGATACCTCCTGATTCGGAGACCGAAGTCTCAGAACCAAGACGTACCTGAAATATGAAGAGTCGTCATCCAAGGAAATAGGCCTTGGATCCCATATTGTGCTCTGTTGCAATGGATAACCAGAGATGCAAAGGTCCGTGCCTGATAACGAATGAGGAAGGTCCGAAGAGCACCCCAAATTCGCCCGAGTGCAAGCACATGGTCTCTTATGCCATTTTTATTATATCAAATCAGAACTAATGTCCCCGAGAAAACGTCTACCTAAATATGCATGTTCCGGGGAGGGAATAAAAAAAAACACACGCAAAAGAAATGAAAGTAGTGTCACCTAAGAATAGCTAGGTTATGAGTGGCATGCCTAATTAGTGTCTAAGTTCTGGTGAACAAACACATGCACGCTACCGCTAAAGATATAAGGTCTGCATAAGAAAGTAAGAAAACACAACAAAATATATAATACAACTCAACTCCACACACGACTCGACACGACAAACCCTAGACTCTAATGTGATACTCGACTCGGACCAAGATGGCCATCCATCCCGGCTGCTCTACGTATCCCGGCCTCGGGAAGAATCAGAATCAACGTAATTCGGTGGCCTATGCTAAACTGCGATGCATAACCATCTAGGACCGTTATCCTAGACTCGATCAACTAGACTCGACTAGTATTTAAAGCTTCTTGTACGATTTGCTTAAGTTCAAGTGGATTGTAATTTTTATGACTCCCTATATGCCCTAACTAATGCAAGCTTTTAGCCTTAAACTAATGCAGGTGGGCCCTACATCCTATATATAACTAGGATGTGTGTCCTAAGGAAAATAATAGGCTAACTAAGTGCATCATAGTCTAGCCATCGGCTCGACTAAGTGTCTAACCGACCACGACTCGAGGCCTCCTAACTCTAGGGACACTCACACGACAAGACACGCAAAGCATCAATATAATCAGGACAGACTCCTAACTCTATGACACACCAAACATCTAGGACAGACTCCTAACTCTATAGGAAGATCTTTCGAAAATGGTTTGCAAGATTATTTTGAATGATTTTTGAATTTGTAAGAAGGTTTTGAAGTTCTGGAAGTTTTTGAAATTGTGAAGTTGTGACTGAACTCAGGATGCCAGCTGCAAGCCTGAGCTGCCTACGTACCCCTCAGCTAGGGATCAAGCCATCCGTAGCTCGAAAACTTTTCTAAACTACGAAGCCTAGGAACATGCAAAGACTGACTCTGAAAGATGGAAGGACGGAATCCTAAACTCTATGAAGGTTGGACAGACTCCTATACGTTATAGAGGTTGGACAGACCCCTAACTCTATAAAGAGGATGACAGACTCCTAAACTCTATAGAGGTTGGATAGATTCCTAAACTCTATAGGGGAAGGGACAGACTCCTAAACTCTATAGGGGTTGGACAGACTCCTAGACTTTATATAAGTAGGACAGACTCCTAAACTCTATAAAGGGGAGGACAGACTCCTAAACTCTATAGAGGTTGGACAGACTCCTAAACTCTATAGGGGATAGGACAGACTCCTAAACTCTATGGCGGTAGGACATACTCCTAAATTCTATGAAAGACCTAAAGAAAGGAAGGAATCCCTTAACCTGCAAAAACTCTAAGGTAGGAAGGGAAGGGTTAGCTCAAGAAGCATTCTGTCATAGCCTAAATCCAACAGGGCATTCCGAAAATCGATGGAAAGTTGAAGATTGAAGTCAAGCCCGAGAATTAAAGCTAAACTCGAAATTCAAAGCGAAACCTGAAGATTGGAGACAAAACAGAGGATGGAGAATAGGAGAAATGAAAATGCGACATGCAGGGTTAGAGCGAAGAGATATAGATCCAGGGAGTGAAGAGATAGGGTGCGCAGTTAAAATGGACATGAATCTTAGAATGACCTAGGGCATCTGATGTGATCTAATTGTCTCATTGATGGCATCAACCAAGAACAATGAAGCACAGACACCAAGGTAATGATCATAAATGAACTCCTCCTCTAACCTTAATAGCAGATGGAATCAATATCACAGCTAGACAACACACATCAAATACCCTTATCGCAACCACTACCAAAGCATCATCCTTCATGACTCCCTCTTTTGTAAATTAACTCAAAAGGCAATAAGGCTAAAAGAGTTAAAATGACATTACTCCTGTGTAAGAAACATAAGATCAAAGAATCAAAAGAAATGAAGATGTGGACTCTATGGCAATTAACACCGATCACCACATAGAAGGAAATGAGCTTAAATAAAGAACAAATCTTAGAAACATAAACGACCAGACCATCATAGAGAAATTAAGTATTTGCAAGCCTGAAAGCAATTGGTTAGAAGATACAGTTTGCTTTCTAAATAAGCAAAGAAACAAAAGAATTCACAAAATACCTCTTCTCCTTATTAGTTAGAGACAAATGTAAGACCACAACATGAAGGTGAAATCAACACAAAACATAAAGCCACATTCTCATCTTTTCTGAATTGAGATGATGATGCCAGACATGCGAGAAATATGCGTTAAGAGATTAAACCATGTTGGAACTCTCTACTATTTTCAAACGTTTGCAACAAAGCTCAGATAGAAGAGATAATATCGGCACAACCATATTTTTTATGCTTCTCTAACCCCTCTTGTCTTTGGTGTTGAAAGAACAGTTAAAATGTATTACATTTCCCAAAAGAGGCTCTCTTGATGCAATTGAAGAAGGAAACGTAACTGGGCTTATGCAAGTACCAAAATATGATTATTCTGATAACACTTCCCTCCTCTTAATAATACCTCATATCCGGTTGTGATAATGCAAGGAAAGGGGACCTCAAAAATCAAAGAGTAAGCCTTGTACTTGAGTCATAACAGTGGGTTACAGATAAACCAAATGACCCAAAGGAATTATCCAATTAACAAGATGCTGCTATGCTAATATCTTTTCCAATGACAGATAACAAGGAAAGAAAAAATGGAGAACCTATTGAGTGAGAAAGTGCAAACCTAGCAAGTAAAATTGGATGTCTACACCGAGAACCAAGGTCAAAGTAAAGCTATAGAGGGAGGCCAAATTCTGGCCTTGTAATTTTCAAATATGTGCCTAAGGACCAAAATCATGAAAAACAGAACCTAGAAAACAAATCCTGTGTTTTCTCCTATCTTGATATGGTTCAGACATACACATCGAAAATCCCAAAACTTAGATGGAATCATGGCTCAAAAAAAACAAGACATTATGCCCAAATCCTTTGGGGCCATCTAACGAACACTATGTATGCACACATTATACATGCATTTGGAGATTATTTACACACAAACGACCTTCTAAGAAAGAAACACTTTCATTTCAATTGATTCAACAGTAGGGATCTTCGACAATATAACATACGATTTGGACTCTGAATGGAGCAAGTAGGGATCTTCGACAATATAACATACGATTTGGACTCTGAATGGAGCATTCCAGGCAATGTAGAAATAAGAGGAAATATCTCAAAATTAGTCTCTTCCAAAACATTCAAAACCCTATGGATGAGTAGTTATTTTGAAGCACTAATGGTGATAAAAACAAACATACAGACCAACCCCATGCTATTTTTAGTGGTTTTTTTTTAACAGTTCCAAATAGCATATGAGAAATGAGACATTACCTGTGTTGAAGGAAGGCGATTGCCGATTGATGGGTTCGTCAAAATAGCAAATGACGGCAATCAGATCCAGAGACTATCCGATATGATGGCGACTCCGAGGTATAGCAATTGAAGAAATTGAGATGATCTTGGTGGTGAACAATATCGGCAATTTGCAAAGAAAACGGGTTCGGCGGGATGGCCGGAGAAGATGATGTCGGAGATGGGTTTAGGGTTGAAGTAAACAGGGGAAATGAGAAGGCTAATGTTGGCGATGAGGGCTGATGGAGGTGTAGAGGAGGTGGTGTAGAGGTGGTTGATGGTGGTTGACTTGGGTTGGAGGTGGCCGGAAATAATGGCGGTTGGGGTTTGGGATTTGGGAGCCGGATTTTGCAGGGATGATGGGGGTTGGTGGCTTATGGTGGTGATGGAGATGATCAGTGGAGGAGATAATGGCGGCGGTGGTGGTGCCGGCCGAAGTTGAAGTTGGGGAAGACAAGTTGCAGCCGGATCTCTCTCTCTTTCCCTACTGTCTCTCTCCTCTGTCGATCAATGAAATGGGGAGGATGATGGTGGAGGGATGGGTTTCAAGAGTAAGAAGAAATGAGGGCAAAGGCGGAGGCGTGCCGGAAAAATGGTGGTTGGCCGGTGGCTAGTAGAGTGCCCGGAGAAGATGGAGGAGAGGTTGAGATGGTCGGAGATGGTGGCTACTAGCGAGGTGCGGCCGCGGCTGAGAAAATTGGCCGGAGAAAATGGTGGCCGATGGAGCTCAAGCCTCTTCTCTGCTGCTTCCTCTCTTTGTCTCTAGGTCTAAAAAAATGAAGGGGAAGACGCCCCCTTTTTAAAGCCCAAATTCGATTGCTTGCAGAACAAGCAAAAATAGTAAATTTAGCACCCCTCCTTGCTCCCGGGACAGCCCCTCTCAAGGTCCTCAAGTATATTTATAAATACTCTACTTTTTTTTTTACAGGGGTGGTCCAAGTACAGAGCAGGGGAGAATAAAAAGTGATATATTTGCCTTCCTCTCTTCTTCTGGACAGCCCTCAAGTGTATTTCACTACATTCTTCCATCGAAATGGGGTGGTCCAGGTTAGCAAAGGACCCAAAAAATGATGTATTCAATTTCTCTCTTTCCTTTGGACAGCCCCTTTTAGTGTATTCATGAGTACTCTCTTTAATCTGTAAGGGGGTGGCTCGGGAGAAAAATGGGTAAAATGAAGAGAAAGATTCTCTTTTCTATACAACATCCTAGCCCTCTGATTCGATCCAAGGGTTATTAGGGATTGCTTAAAGCAAAAGCTACATGGGAATTACTGAAACACCCTTCTAAAGATAGCAAATCCCTATAAAATCTTTTGCCTTTTATAGTAAAAGGAGGGTGATATTTGCACACCCAAGATTTGATAATTCACCCCAGCTTTGATTGTTGCACACATTCAGCTTGTCTTATTTTGCATTTTTCGCTCGATTGCCATGCGGTTTTGCAGGGGTATCCTTGAGAACACTAACAACCTCTTGGGGAATTTATACCCACAAACACGCAATAAGCTGGTCAAAACTCAAGCTTTCTTCTCATTTTTGGGTCCACTCTCCCTAGAGCTTATTCGATTCCGAAATCTCGACTCTACCTTAGGGACTTTAGGGCCCGGTCAAAATGGGGTGTCTACAATTCTTTATAATTTTTATTAGCTTTTTTTAAAGATAAAAATGGGTGTATGTATCAATTGATAAGCTTCATAATATGAGAAGCATTATCTACCCACCTACCCACCTGACACCTGTACGAGTATCTTTCCACCAAAATTATTCTTTATAATTTTTGTTAGCTTTTTTAAAAGATAAAAAGGGGTGTATGTATCAATAGATAAGCTTCATAATATGAGAAGCATTATCTACCCACCTGACACCTGTACGGGTATCTTTCCACTAAAATTATTCTTTATAATTTGGGAAAATGACTAAAAAAAAGGGCTTTCTACTGATTATGACCTTGCAAGGGGAGTCTTTTCTAAATTACAAATGTGAAGTGATGTTGACCGGTTTGGATGGATTTGGGACAAAAAGGCCCTCATAGTAAAAAACGTTAGAGTTTTACTCTCTTTTTTTAACATTCTCTCTCTCTCTCTCTCTCTCTCTCTCTCTCTCTCTCTCTCTCTCTCTCTCTCGCTGCAAATACCCCTTGCCGGCAGAAGTTTTCCGGCAACTCTCTCTCTCTCGCTGCAAATACTCCTTGCCGGCGGAAATTTTCCGCCAACTCTCTTTCTCTCTCTCTCTCCCCCTCCCTCTGCAAATCTCACCGGCAAATTTTCGAGAAAAAAAAAATCTCGAAACTCCAAGATTTCCTCTTGGAATTCCGCAGTAAACGACACAGTAAAAAAAAAAATTTTGCTCGAAAGTCTGAGCTTTTCTCTGGGAATTCCGTAGCAAACATTACAGTTAGAAAAAAAAAGTTCTCGAAACTCCGAGAACTGTTCCAGGTGCGTTTAAAGCCCTGGAACGTGTGATTTTTTTACAATTTTCCCTTTTATTTTTCATTCTTTTTCCCTTCTCTCAAACCCTTTCCAAACCCTAACTCCATTGACCATTTTCCCCCAAAATCCCTCCAAATCTAACCATAATCCATCATCTTCTTCCTCCAAAACTCTCTTTTTTACCCAAAAACCCAAAACCATTGGTAATCCTAAATAAACAACTTATAAACACTTGTAGACACCCCATTTTGACCGGACTCAAGTTCGTAATGTTTGTGCGGAGCCCTATCCAATCAGTGAGCTGGGGTCCCAAACTGAACCCCAGGGTAGCTTAAGGTCTCCCATAAGTCCCTGAAAAATTTCGTCGAGATCTGAGCGTGTTCGCCTAGCCAACAAACCAAGATAGTAAGCGTGGTGTGAACCTAGAAGGAAGCTGAATTAGTCAAGAAGGGGAGTGCATTATCTAACTGATGCCTGTTTAGAGTAAAAAAAATAATGTATTAATGTTTTAGTAAGCAGAAAAGGGGTATGGGTTATCCAAGATGGGTGCTTATTGTACAAAAGTCAGGGCAAAGAAGTTAGTGATCTTTATTATGCAAAAGGGGGGTGTTGTATTGAAGAGGGGGGCTGTCTCTAGAAATAAAGAGGGGCAAATTTATCATCTCAGCAGCTTATAAGGTCCCATGGGTTCGTTTAGAAAAAAAGGAAGGAGGAAGAAGAGAGGAAATAGAATACAGAGATGGGGTTTGAGAGAAGGAAAGGAGGAGGAGCGCCCGACCCCCACCCCCATTAACTCCGGCCATAGATCCGGCCTTACCCCTGCTACTGTATCCTCCTCATCTCTATCATCCTCATTCTCATCCCACTAAAAAATCAGATCTGACCTTCTATCCCTACCATTTTCCCATCTTAAACCCTAACTCCGATCATCTTCTCCGGCGGTTCCGCCGGAGATATAATCCCAAACCCCTTCACCGAACCCCAATACTAGAACCCCATCCCATCTCAGACCCTCTTCTTCTCTATTCCCAAACCCCAAACCAGATCTGACGATCCCCCATCATTTCGTTTCCAACAGAGAGAGAGAAATCCGAGACTTGCAGAGAGAGAGAGAGTTGAAGAGAGAAATTCATGAAACCCTAGCTTCTTTTTTCTTCTTCTCCGGTGCGATCATCACCGGATTCTGATTAATTTCCGACGAAAATTGCAAGCCTCCGGTCAAAACTCTGCCTCCGATCACTATTCATTTTTTCCTCTTCAATCATCTCCGGCCATGTTCTCCTGCTAAAATCCGATAGGATCCTGGTCGTGTCCCGATCCATACCTTCCACCGGATCCCAGCATCGCAGATCGAAAAAGAGATTGAGAGAGTCGAGGAATTGGGGAGAAAAGTGAGAGGAATTGATTTTCGTGAAGAGAGGAGATTACAGAGGGTTTGGATCTCCTCCTCCGGCCAGATAGCCGGAGCTCCGATTTCCGGTTAGCATATAGTCTACTTCTCAATCTCCTCTACCCTTAACTCCTTTTGATTTCCATCCTCATCATCCCTACATCTCTATCTGGATCAACCACTTTCTTCTCCATCTGAAAACCCTAACCGAGACTTGTACAATCTCCAACCATTTTCCGTCCATTTCCCGACCGTTTACATTTCCGATCTCTTCTCCGACCGTTTGCCTGAGACCCTACTTCCGATCGGAAGTTGTGAGAGAGAAAAAAAGAGAGATTAGGGGTTTTTTCTCGTAGAAATTTAGAAAATGCAGAGAGAGAGAGAGAGAGAGAGATCATCTTCTCCAGTGAGATTCCAACGGAATTCCGGTCGGATTGCCGTCTCCAGCAAGCTCAAATCTGAGATCTCTTTCTCTATTTCCATTTCTTCCATCTCTAAACTAGAGATCTGCATTTTTTATTTTTATTTTTAGATTTACTCTTTGTTTTCTTTGTTTTTTAAATCTCATCAGATCTGGATTTTTTTTAATATATAGAAACCCTAACCGAACTTCTTTTTCCTCAAACCCTATCCATGAAACCTTAGATCTGGACAGATTCAGAGAGGAAGCGTTGATCTTCTTCTCCGGCGGCTTGACCGGAGCTCCGGCCAATCGGCAAACCCTCACCATCACTCCATTATTCTCTTCTTCAATTTTGAGGCTCGATTCCTATTTTCTTTCACCACTAGATCTGGGATAGAGAGAGTCTGAGAGATGAAGGTAATCAAAGAGGGAACCCTCAGATCTAAGATCTGAAATTTAAGGATTTGTTTCAATTAGGTTTTCCGTAATTTGAAACAGTAGGGAGAAAGAGATTCGAGTTTCTCTCGTCTCCGATCGGATTTTCCGATCAGATGCATCGGATCTCCAGCAGATCCATCGCTCCGGCCATCTCCTTCTTCCATCTCCGGTAACCTCCTCTCCGGCAACTCCTTCTTCTCCGGCTACAACTCCGAGAAGAGAGCTGAGCACTCAGAAATAGGGAGATTCACAGACAGAGAGGTTCGGGTCTCCTTCTCGAAAAATCTTGTCGGTGACACTCATCTTCGTCGAGCATTACTTCTGCCATCTCACAATTCCGATCTTCATTGTCGGCAAGGTAAATCTGCGCCACTCAGGTAAAATCTGTAACATCCCATTGTTATATTCTCTCATGTATTTCAGCTCATGTCTGGTGTGTTAAAATTCAGCTTGTCACATTTGCATTGGCCGCTCATATGGATGTGAGATTTAGAATTGGATTTTAATTGTGGATTTGGATTTCTCAGATTTCAGCTCATTTTGAGTACTAGGATTTAGACTCAGATTAAATTTCTAGTTGAATTTATCATGTTTACAGTCTAATATGTGTGGGATATGATGTTTAAATCTCATTTGGTACAGTAGTTTGGGTTTGGGTCAACATATAGAATGATTTTCCATGCTTGTGTTAACTGACACTAATCCCACCATGTTGAATAGCCCTCACACCCCCTTGATACAAACAGCCCTTATACTCTTCTTGATATATCAACTCCCTGTTTGGCATTAAAATCAGTTCACATATCAACTTCCCTGTTCGGCACGTATCAGCACTGTTTGGTACCAAAATCGGCACAAATCTACCCCTAGTTTACATTTGGATCTGCACAAGTTGTTATGCACTAAAATTTGTATAAATTGGAAATATCATTGAATACACTTGAATATATTGAAGATTTAATGCTTGTCTTTTATACTAAGCTTTGAGTTAGGGTTTGAAGATGTTAATGAATGGACTACTCAGGTGAGATTCTCTTGAGATTCTTAAACTTGTCTTTTATTTAAATAAATTGTTTTAGGAAAGAAGGAGATCAGATGACTACTCTGTTCGATATCATCGACATGAGTACTGTCTGATCTCAAGGCGGGATTAGAAATATTATTATGTGTATTTGTGATATCAGATGATTACTTTAGCATCATCTGATTTCACCCCCATATTGGGGCATGGTTTGTGGTTGGCTTTGAAGTGTTCGATATTGTTTTTTACTTTATTAGGCTATCCAGCGGCTGGTCTGGACTAATTAATGTTGTTTATCATTTTATGATTGCTACAGATTGTGCACTCTTTAGCTGTAAATCATACTTTGCTAATTCTTGATTTGTTTTTATAATAATTGAATGGAAATTTGAGATTACCTGGTAGCCTTTTTCTTCTCTATTTTGATTAGACTAACACAGTCTTCTAGATTTCTTTTAGACTTCTTTAGATACTAGAACCTGTACTAGAAGACATACTCTGTCTCGTTAGGCGATCCTCCTTTGGAGGCAAGCCTCTTTTTTAGCTTAACCTCAGGGAGGTTGCTTTGATTCTGATAAATGATTAGCCTTTAGAAGGCCTGCTTGGCCTCATTTGTAGAATCCTCTCTGAGGTTGCACCTCAACTTGTTCCTCTGTTAACTAGAGACCAATCTGGTCAATTAGTTGTCTTAGCCTTGCTTACCCCTTGAGGGCAATGATAAGGTTGTTTAGAGCCCATCTTTGTGTGTGTTTAGGAGACCCGCCCGGTCTCATTCTCTTGCTAAACCTCCTCTTTGTGCGTCGTTTGGTTTTGGGAGAACACCCTACTCGGCTTGGCTTCATACCCTTACCCTTATGGGTATTGGGTTGCACATTTATTGCACCCTAGGGCTAGGTAGCTGTCCGGCCCGGCTGGGTGTTTTACCTTTGCCAAATATGCACAAGGTCTCTTTTTCCTTTTGCTTGTGAGCTTCTCCTTATTCGATAGTTCATTCGCATAGGAGTTAGCCCTTGATTAGAGAGTCTTTGACTCATTCATCCTTTAGATGGTGTTATTAGAGAGTCTTTGACTCATTTGCCTTTTAGGTGGTGTTATAGGAGAGTTTTTGACTCATTTGTCTTTAATGTAGTGTTATTAGAGAGTCTTTGACTCATTTATCCTTTAATTAGCATTAGTGGAGTCTTTGACTCGTGTTTCTTTCTCTTTTAGAGAGTCTTTGATTCGTTTATCCTTTACTCAGTGTTATTGGAGTCTTTGACTCATGTTTCCATTTCTTTTAAAGAGTCTTGGACTCATTTATCCTTTAGTTGGTTGTTTTGGAGTCTTTGACTCGCGCTCCGTTTCTTTTAGAGAGTCTTTGACTCATTTATCCTTTAGTTGGTGTTTGTAGGAGTCTTTGACTCGTGTTTCCATTTCTTTCAGAGAGTCTTTGACTCACTTATCTTTTAGTTGTTATTTTTGGGAGTCTTTGACTCATGTTTCCGTTTCTTTTAGAGAGTCTTTGACTCATTTATCCTTAGCTGGTGTTATTAGAGTCTTTGACTCGTGTTCCTTTTCTTTTAGAGAGTCTTTGACTCATTTGCAGTGTTATTGGAGTCTTTGACTCATTTATCATTTAGTTGCTTTTATTAGAGAGTCTTTGACTCATTTATCCTTCAGTTACTCTTATTAGAGAGTCTTTGACTCGGTTGCTTCCTTTGTGCTGTTATTAGAGAGTCTTTGACTCATTTGCTCTTATAATGGTATTATTAGAGCATAGTTTCTCTTATTCACCCTACGGTTTGGCCCTAGGGTTTTGCTTTGTATATTCCCTCCGGTCTTTGGCCAAAAGGGTGAAAACATCAGAAATTTTAAAATCCATAAGCATTGAAATCATTAAAAATCTCGAAAACATTAGAAACTTAAAACATAAAAAATAGTTGATTTGCTGTAAGTGTTTGTTAGTTTGAAAGTTCGTTTCGAACTACGTTGGCTTGATCCTCTTCCGAGGTACGTAGTGCAGCTTGGGATTTACATCCCAAGTCCAGCCAAACTTTTTTGTAAATAAATGTTTTAAACCTTCTTCAAAAACCTTTGAAATCTTGTTTTCAAAAGATCTTCCTCTAGAGTTAGGAGTTTCTCCTAGATAGAGAGTTTTAGAGTTAGGATTTTTCTTTTGATAGGTTGTTTGATTGTTTGTTTGTTGTGTGCTTGTTTTAGAGTTATGGGTCTGTCCTAGAGTTATAGGAGCGCCTCCGTCCGGTCAGTTGGCGATCCACATCGCCGAATGATGACTAGAGTAGGATACGCTAGTCCACCTTTGGTTTTCCTTAGGAAATACAGCCTAGTTACACACAGGTTGTAGGAGCCACTTGCATTAGCCTAGGGCTAACATGCATTTAGTTAGGGCATATAGGGTGTCCTAAAAATCCACAATTCACTGGAATTTAAATAATCGTACAAGAAACTTTAATAACTAGTCCGGTCTTTTAGATCGAGTCTAGGATAGAGGGTTAGGTGTCTTAGGCATCATAGCTTAGAATAGGCGCGAAGAACTACGTTGCCTTGATTCTCGTGGAGGCGGGGATACGTAGGCTTCTTTGGATGAATACCAGATCATCCGAGGACTCGGGCTAATAATTTAGAGTCTTAGGATTTGTTGTGTAGTCATCATATGTTTTGATGTGTTTTCTTACTTTCTTGTACTGATCCTATACCTTTAGCTATAGCTTGCATGTGTTTGCACATCAGAACTTAGACACCTTTTAGGCATGTCACTCATAACCTAGCTATGCTTAGGTGACACATCTTTCATCTCATTTTATGTGTGCTTATTATTTTATCCTCAGGAAATGCATGCTTAGGTAGACGATTCCTGAGGATTGTTCCCATTTCATATGATTTTTACCCAAACTTCTTTAGAGTTAATAATAAATGGCATAAGAGACCAAGTGCTTGCACTCGGACGAATCGGGGGTGCTCTCAGACCTTCCCCATTCGTAACCAGGCACGAACCCATATATATTTCTGGTTATCCATTGCACAGAGGATTTGATTTTAGGGTTCCATGGCATATCCATGGATGGCGACTCTGAGTTTATTTCAGGTATGTCTTGGTTTCGAGTCTTGGCTCCGGATCGAGACATATCTCTTTCTTTTTATATCGCCACTCGTGCTATGCTATGAGGGTGGCATCCGTTTTGAGAGTTCCTTGGTAGAGCTCTCCTTCACACGTGGATGATCCAGAGGATGGTGTGGGGACTAGTTCCCTCGCTGCACTCGTCCTCGGATCGGGGTCCACAACACTCTAAAACCACTTCTAAACCACTATTTACGCTATATAAACCACTTGTAAATACTCTAAACTACTGCTTACCCATATATAAACCACTTACAAACACTATAAACCACTGCTTACACTGTATAAACAACTTATAAACACTTTAAACCACTGCTAAACCTATATAAACCGCTTACAAACACTCTAAACCAATGTTTACGCTATATAAACCACTTGTAAATACTTTAAACTACTGCTTACCCCTATATAAACCACTTACAAACAGTATAAACCACTGCTTACACTGTATAAACAACTTATAAACACTCTAAACTACTACTAAACCTATATAAACCACTTACAAATACTCTAAACCACTGTTTGCCTTATATAAACTACTTGTAAATACTCTAAATCACTACTTACACCTATATAAACCACTTACAAACACTATAAACCACCGCTTACACTGTATCAACAACTTAAAAACACTCTAAACCACTGTTAAGCCTATATAAACCACTTATAAACACTCTAAACCACTGCTAGTCTTATTTAAACCACTTATAAACAGTATAAACCATTGTTTATCATATATTATACATTTATAAACCCTCTAAACCACTGCTACGCATATATAAACCACTTATAAACACTCTAAATCACTATTTACCCTATATAAACCACTTGTAAATACTCTAAACCACTGTTTACCCTATATATACCACTTATAAACACTATAAACTACTGCTTACCCTGTATAAAGCACTTACAAAGACTCTAAACCACTGGTAATCATATATAAACCAATTATAAATACTCTAAACCACTGCTAGGCTTTTATAAACCACTGTTCACCTTATATAAACCACTTGTAAACACTCTAAACCACTGTTAAGCCATATAAACCACTTATAAACACTATAAACCACTGGTAAACCTACATAAACTACTACTGAGGATTATAAACCACTACTGAGGATTCTTAACTATAGAAGCTATATAAACCACTTATAAACACCACTTAGTGGCCTTCAATAATGGTTTATCGTAGTGAAATAGCGGTTTAACTTAAGAAATTAGTGGTTTACAGTAAAGTAACAATGATTATAAAGTGTTTAAAGTAATTTAAATTTAATTAAATTGTGATTGAAGGCTTTATGCAATGGAAGACAGTAGTTTAACGTGGAGAACCTTCATTCAAGTTTGTAAATATGCCTTATAATGGAAAGAGAATGGAGATGGCTAGAAATACACACATTTCCTTCGAATGGAGGCTTTGTGCAATAGAATGGTGGTTTGTAGTGAAGCTTTTTGTGATTTCGGAATCCAATAAGTTTTTTTGCAATAGTTGTTGCAAATGGAGGCGTTGTGCAGTGCAAGGAAGAGTTTGGCATCTAAAAATGAGGTTTTGTACAATAGAATGGAGCTTTTGCCATCTAACAATAGAGGTTTTTGAGTTTAAAAAATGGAGGTTTTTGGGTTTTTCATACATACGTTTTTTTATGGGTAGCTGGAAGGAAGAAGAAGAAGAGGGAAAAAGGTGGGTTTTCAGATTTGTATTGTAAAGGTAATCATTGCAAGAAAGGTGATTTGATAGGAGAGAGAGAAAGAGAGAGAGAATCAAGGGCATTTTAGTCATATGCACTCTTGATTGGTGATTTAGAAAACACCCCCTTGTCACGTCATAGTCAGTAGAAAGCCCTTTTTCTTAGTCATTTTCCCTTATAATTTTTGTTAGCTTTTTTTAAAGATAAAAAGGGGTGTATGTATCAATAGATAAGCTTCATAATATGAGAAGCACTATCTACCCACTTACCCACCTGATACCTGTACAGGTATCTTTCCACCAAAATTATTCTTCATAATTTTTTATTAGCTTTTTCTATAACATCGGTTTTGAAAAAGGGAAATGATATATACACAGTTTCGGTTTTACAAACCCTTCTACACAGAAGACTGCTCATTTCAAAGAAATACTTGGAATTGCTTGAAAAACAAGAGAGAACACGGAAAATATCAATTCGTGGAGATGGGTTCCCGAAAAATGTGTTTCTCCCCGAATCGATCCGGTCCGATTTCTAGGTTTTATGAGGAATAAGAGAATTGGCCAATTGGGTTTGTTGGGGATTCCCTAAATGAGAATTTTTTGGTTTCTTTCCTCTGCATTCTGAGGTTCTGAGGGTTGCTGATGAAGGGGCCAAGAAATGGAAGAGAAAGGTTTGTGATTTGTCTCCCTTTGTGGCTTTGTGATCAACGTATGTTTTATTGCTGAAACTAAAACGGATTAGAACGAAAACCGAAACCGAAAATCAAAAACCGAAAAACCAGAGAATCTGCTGATTTTCAGTGATTTCGGTTTTTTGGTTTTAACCGAAAAATGGATTTCGGTTTTCGGTTTCAGTTCCTCCCCTATTCGGTTTCAGTTTCGGTTCCATTTTTTAATAACCAAAATATATTCGGCTTCAACTATTCGGTTTTTCAGTTCGGTTTTAACCGAATAATCACCCTAATAGTGGCTTATAAAGCCTCCCAAAACCACAACATTTAGATTATTACAGGAAGTTTCTATTAGGGAACTAAAAAATGGAGGAATTCCTAAAAATGATACTGTCATGGCATATCCATGCTGTATATATACTCTCTTATATTTATTTGTGTTAAAGCCTTGATTTTCACCAATTTTTATTCCCTGTAACTATTAGGGATGGAGATATTTTTAGCTTTTTTTCCTCATTCGGAGTGTTTTTTGGCATTTCCATGATGCATATATACGGAGTTATATTTATTTGTGTTAAAGCCTTGATTTTCACTGATTTTTATTTTGAACTTTTTTTCCTCATTCGAAGTTTTGTTTGTAGGTTGTATACAATGCAAACAAACTTGCTAAGCTCGGCCAGGAGAAGAAAAAGATGCATAACTGGCTTGATTACTATCAACTTAAGCATTCTAGAAATCCATTTGAAAGGGTACCATGTTCCCCAAGTGGCAAAGAGCCGACATCGAGGTGTCAAACCTTCCCGTCGATGTGAACTCTTTGGGAAGATCAGCCTGTTATCCCTAGAGTAACTTTTATCCGCTGAGCGACGGCCCTTCCACTCAGCACTGTCGGATCACTAAGGCCGACTTTCATCCCTGCTCGACGGGTGGGTCTTGCAATCAAGCTCCCTTCTGCCTTTGCACTCGAGGTAATGGGTTTCACTATACCTTGTTAATCATTCTTTTTCCTTTGAAATTGTAATAAGTATAAACGTTCTAAAGGCAAGTCGCCCTTCCTTGCCTTCCTCTCCCCTCCAACCTGTGGCATTCCTTCCCTCTCCAAACTATCCCTTGGGAGGAGCTTGTGATTAGGCTGATCAATCTCTCTGTGATTAGAGCGCTGATTTCTTTTCATGAGTTCAGTTGTATGGTGTTGTTGTTTTTGTTTTCCCTTATCTTTGGGTCTGTTTTCTAGTGGGGCCTTATGTTTGTTTTAGCGTGTATTTTCCTTTGTTTTCCCCTACATGTTCAGGGGTTTGTTCTCGAGCTTCATGTAATCTCTTTTGTTGTTTTTATTAATATATCTGGTCGGGGTCCTGCCTAACCCCAGCTTACCTATCCAAAAAAAAAAAGTATAAATGTTCTCTGTTTTCTTCTCTGAAATTCGACCGTCTAGTGCTTAGGTTTTTTCCTATTAAACAGACTGGTTTCCTTGGATTTTGGGGCGATAAAGTGGATTCTACTGAATATTACACTTCCGTGATTGATAGACTGGCAAAAGAAGTATGTACTTCTCTTTGACTCCTCGCTGTTTACGTGTTTTTCAATTTCTTTTTGGTGGTAAATTTTTTGAAATGAATTCTTATCTTCTTCGTGCAATTTCCAAATAAGTCTACCAAATCCTCTCTCTCTCTCTCTCTCTCTCTCTCTCTCTCTCTCTCTCTCTCTCTCTATATATATATATATATATATATATATATATATATATATGAGAAAAGAGTTCCTGAGGTTAACCTCATATAGCTTATATGAGGTGGCGCTCACAAAACATAAGGGGCCCACATTGTTAGGATGATCCAAAGCATTCATTTGAAAGGCCCCATCATAGATAGGGTGTGTACAAAAAATCAGCTCCATTGGATCATCCTAACCCATCCAAAAGTGGAGGGCAAAATGGATAGACACTTTTTGCTCACAAATCTGCCCATTTTTTCCTCCACTTTTGGAGGGGTTATGATGATCCAATGGAGCTGATTTTTGGTACACACCTTATCTATGATGGGGCCTTGCAAATGAATGGTTTGGATCATCCAAACAAAGTGGGCGCCTTATATTTTGTGAGCGCCACCTCATATAAGCTTATATGAGGTTAACCTCAGGAACTCTATTCTCATATATATATATATATATATAGGAAAATGATTGTGAGCTTGAAGCTCATATAGCTTATATGAGCTCGAGGGCCCAAACACATGGGTCCCACATTTTTTGTGGTGATCCAAACCATTCATTTGCAAGGCCCCATCATAGATAGGGTGTGTACCAAAAATCAGCTCCATTGGATCATCCTAACCCCTCCAAAAGCGGAGGGCAAAAATGGGCAAATTTGTGGCAAACGGTGTCTGTCCATTGTGGATGGGTTAGGATGATCCTATGGAGCTAATTTTTTGTACACACCATATCTATTTAAGGGCCTTTCAAATGAATGCTTTGGATCATCCTAACAATGTGGGTCCACATATGTTTGGGCCCTCAAGCTCATATAAGCTATATGAGCTTCAAGCTCACAATCATTTTCCTCATATATATATATATAGAGGAAAGTGTTTCTACTCGGTCCCCTAGATAAGCTTATCTACTCCTCCCTTTAAAAAAATACAGTGGGCACACGCTGTTTGGATGATCCAAAGCATTCATTTGATAGGTCTTAACATAGATAGGGTGTGCCCAAAAAATCAGCACCAAAGGGTCATCCTAGCCCTTCGTTTTGTAGTGCCTTGTGGTGCCCAGAATGGACACATATAAACGTCCACGTTTATATGCGTCCATTTTGGACACGGTGTGCCCAACAAAACGAAGGGCTAGGATGACCCTTTGGTGCTGATTTTTTGGGCACACCCTATCTATGTTAAGACCTATCAAATGAATGCTTTGGATCATCCAAACAACGTGGGCCCACTGTATTTTTTTAAAGGGAGGAGTAGATAAGCTTATCTAGGGGACCGAGTAGAAACACTTTCCTCATATATATATATATATATATATATATATATATATATATATATATATATAGAGAGAGAGAGAGAGAGAGAGAGAGAGAGAGAAAAGTGTAGCTACACATACGTGTAGCTAACTTAGCTACACCGACGGCTTAAAATACAGTGGGCCCCACATTGTTTGGGTGATGCAAACCATTCATTTGATGGGCCCTTACATAGATAGGGTGTGCCCAAAAAATCAACTCCATAGGATCATCCCAACCCTACGATTTGTGGAGGTAAAAATGGACGTGTAAAAACCTTCACAAATCTGTCCATTTTTGCCTCCACAGTTTGAAGGGTTGAGATCATTCAATGGAGCTAATTTTTTGGGCACACCCTATCAATGTGAGGTCCTATCAAATGAATGGTTTCGATCACCCAAATAATGTGGGCCCACTGTATTTTAAGCCGTCGGTGTAGCTAAGTTAGCTACACGTATGTGTAGCTTCACTTAACTCATATATATATATATATAGAGGAAAGTGTCTCTAGTCTCTCCCCTAGATAAGCTTATCTACTCCTCCCTTTAAAAAAACACAGTGGGCCCACGTTGTTTGGATGATCCAAAGCATTCATTTGATAGGTCCTAAAATAGATAGGGTGTGCCCAAAAAATCAGCACCAAAGGGTCATCCTAGAACTTCATTTTGTAGGGCACACCGTGTCCAAAATGGACGCATATAAACGTGGACGTTTATATGTGTCCATTCTGGGTACCACAAGGCCCCACAAAACGAAGTTCTAAGATGACCCTTTGGTGCTGATTTTTTGGGCACACCCTATCTATGTTAGGACCTATCAAATGAATGCTTTGGATCATCCAAACAGCGTGGGCCCACTGTGTTTTTTTAAAGGGATGAGTAGATAAGCTTATCTAGGGGAGAGACTAGAGACACTTTCCTCATATATATATATATATATATATATATATATAGAGAGAGAGAGAGAGAGAGAGAGAGGGAGAGGGAAATGTTATTCGCTCTACTGTATTTTTATGAGGGCACTCCTCACTTTATTAAAACTAAGGTATGGCCCGCACCATAGGATGATCCAAACCGTCCATTAGATGGGCCACAGCCTTGTACCCCAAAAATTATTTCCATAGGTTGATCTAACCCTCCGATCTGAAAATATATGGAAATAAAAGGAAAAACCCAATGCAATTTGGATGCCCTTTGCATATATTTATAGAGGGCTTTACAAGTAGTTACCATGGAGAACATGTGCTTGACTAATTATAACTACATGTGTTTGAATTCAAAATAGATAACTAAATAACTTCCTAACTTACCACTACCATGAACCAATGGTCAGATCTTTCTAGATCAATCCACTACATTCTAACATGCCCCCTCAAACGTATGTGGATTGAAAATCGGCATACTTTTGATTACAATAAAATATCCCTCAAAATTAAAATCCACCAATTGATGCACACAGCTGCTGATGAAAGTCTTCTGATGTTAGTGGTTGAAGCCTTTGTCGAATGTCCACTGGATATGATCAATGATGCCGGTTGCCGAAGAAAATGTCACTTGCAAGATAAGTAGCCAAGAGCCTTAATAGGCTTGTCGGAACTCGAACCTCCATGGGCGAGTCTTCATGGGTCGTTTTGGATACCGATCCTCATGGAAAGATGTCACAATGGGCCTAGACATATTAGGCATTTGTGGGCCTTCAGTGGGCCGTCGGTTTTCAACACCGATCCACATGGAATTTTGAATGAATCTCTTAGGCACGCACCTCGTGACCGAGGCACCCCAACTGGGAAGAGAGAATATTTCGGGCACGCACCATAAATTAGGTACCTCAACCGAAATAGGATGAAGAAAAGAGAATTCAGAAAAATAAGAGGGAGAGAGGAAGAAGAAAGATATCAAAAAAGGTAAGAATGAAAGGGGAGAAGTGATGACTAGATCCTTAGAAGAATGACAGCAAATATCGGCGACCTTGGAGAGACATGACTATTTGATGGAAAATAGACCTTGCACGGATATTTTTTTTATAATGTATCTCAAGTTTTTTGGAAGTATGTTCTTTCACATAAGAGAAAGTGAGAGGGTGTAAAGATCAAAGATAGGGGTGTTGCTTGCACGGATAGGACGAGAAGAGGGATCTGTCACTAGAGGTAAGATAAAAATCAACGAAATTAGAGTAGAAGGGAGTTGTCTTTATCAACTTTAGGATTTGTTATTTTGTAAAGACATAAGAAAAGGTGTTTTGGAGGAAACTGAAGGGGTACATTTTTCACCATATTCTACCTTTTTGCAAACTGAGAGAACAAGTTAAATTCCTTCTTTGCACAAAAAGAAAAGAAAAGAAAAAGGGCAGGCTTTATTTCTTCTTTCTTCTCTTCTCTGTACGAAACAAAATCGGGGCAACAGTGAGGGCGATCATAGCCACAAAAAGAAGCATCACTTTGTGTTTGTGATTTGAGCGATTTGCTCAACTGCGGCGAGAGCACCAACGGCACGATCTGGATCTACAGAGGCGGATAATGCAGCCACAAAGGTTTGGGTTTCAACCATGAGAACCCTCTCACGCCCCGAAATCGCTTGTTGGCGGGGAAATAAGAGAACTGGAGAATGAAAATTCTTGGAGGAGGAAGGAGAAAAGGCACAAACAGTATGGATTTGTGGGTGGCTCCGAAGCATAGAATAGGACACAACAGGGATTTGCATGGTGGTTTCAGCGAAGGGTTGTATAGATTATGTTTTGAAAAAAATGAAGGATGTTTTACCAAAGCAAGGATGTTTCACCATGGCCTGGCGGATGGCAAGATTAGCCATCCGCCGGAAAACGAATCACTTGTGTTGAGATCAGGGCAAGATCAGTGGTTCTTATACCATGAAAATATATGGAAATAAAGGGAAAAACCATTACAATTTGGATGTCCATTGCATATATTCATAGAGGGCTTTACAAGTAGTTACCATGGAGAACACGTGCTTAACTAACTATAACTACATGTGTTTGAATTCAAAATAGATAACTAAATAACTTCCCAACCTACCACTACCGTGATCCAACGGTCAGATCTTTCTAGATCGATCCACTACATTCTAACACGATCTATAGAGGGTTGGGATCGGCCCTCTAACATTCAGATCGGAGGGTTACGATCAACCTATGGACATGATTTTTAGGGCACAACCTACTTAGGCTGTGGCCCATCTAATGGACGGTTTGGATCATCCTACGGTGCGGTCCATACGGTACTTTTAATAAAGTGAGGAGTGCCCTCATCAAAATATAGTAGTGCTGAAGACATTTCCCTAAATATATCATGAGTTTTATGTGTGTATAAGTTTTATGTGTGTGTGTATATATATATATATATATATATATATATATATATACTATACTAGTAAAAAAAACCGTGCGATGCATGGGCCGAGAAAGAACTGTACGGACCACATCATAGGTTGATCCAAACCGTATTTTGATGATCGCACTCCTTACTTTATTAAAATGTACGGTATGGCCCGTACGATGATCCAAACCGTCCATTAGATGGGCCACTGCCTAAATAGGTTGTGCCCCAAAAATAATTTTCATAGGTTGATCCTAGCCCTCCAATCTATAGAGGGTTATAGGTTGATCCAAACCGTCTATGTGATGGAACACAACATCAAATTGGTTGTGCCCGTAAAATCATTTCCATAGGCTGATCCTAGCCCTCCAATCGATAGAGGTTTCCATAATTGTTGTTCCTCTTCTGGTGCTCGGAATCCGTCAATATTTTGCAAGTTGTCCAGAATGCGTAATATAAAGTAGTTTTTTCGTTATTGTCACATGTCTACACCCCTTGTTGGTATTTTTTTCAATAATTGTCATAGACAGGTACCCCGTGTCGGTACTTTTCGTATGCATAAGACGATTTTACCCTCAAATAATTTCTCATAGATATAGTTGCTAGATAGCAACAGGAGGTTTAATGGTAAAAGGTTAATGTTGACGTGTAAATCTCAAATAAAAAGAAAAGAAATTTTTTTTCCTCCCGCTATATCTACTACAATATAGCGGGAGGAAAAAGAAATTTCTTTTCTTTTTATCTCAGATTTACACGTCATCATTACTCTTTTACCACTAACATCTTTGCTGCTATAAAACTTCTATATCTATGAGAAATTATTTGAGGCTAGAATCGTCAATTACATACGAAAATTACCAACACGGGTACCTATCTATGACAATTACGGCAAAAAACTACCAAGAAGAGGTATAGACATATGAAAATGACGAAAAAACTACTTTATATTACTCATGCAGGACACTTGCAAAATATTGACGGATTCCGGACACCTGAAGAGGAACAACAATGATGAAAACCTCTATCGATTGGAGGGCTAGGATCAACCTATGGAAATGATGTTACGGGCACAACCGATTGATGTTGTGTTCCTTTACATGGACGGTTTGGATCAACCTATAACCCTCTATAAATCGGAGGGTTCGGATCAACCTATGGAAATTATTTTTGGGGCATAACCTATTTAGGCAGTGGCCCATCTAATGGACGGTCTGGATCATCCTATGGTACGGGCCAAACCATACATTTTAATAAAGTGAGGAGTGCAATCATCAAAATACGATCAGTAGTGCCATTATAAAATATGGTAGTGAGGACATTAGCACTATATATAATTTGAAACTATCGTTGACCTTCCCACGCGGGTCGGGTTCAACCCGAATTTGGGTTGGGTTAAGCTTTTTCGCAAATTGGGTTGGGTTGGGTTGCGAAAAATCAACCCGAATTGAAGATCGGGTTGTGTAGGGTTGGGCTGTTGGGCAACCCGACCCGAAACTCGAATTTGGGTTCCATCTGAAGAAGTTCTATTTATGTGTTTATCTTTTTTTAACATTGAAATAATCTCCATAGTTCACAATGGACGGTTTGGATAATCCTATGGTAAGGGCCAGACCATACTTTAATTAAGTGAGGAGTGTGATCATCAAAATATAGTAGTGCGGATAACATTTCCCTTTGTTAATTGTTAGTCCCTATTTGTTTTGGATGTTAAGAACCGATTGTGAGTTAAAAACTGATTAATGGTGACTCACTATTGGTTCTCAAAATCCAAAACAACCCGGCTTCAGTTGAGGTGGTCAACAATTGGTACCATATCAAATTGGGACAACCCGACCCGACCCGAATTGGAAATCGGGTTGAGGAAATTGCAAATCGGGTTGGGTCAGGTTGAACCCAGCCAGGTTGGGTCGGGTTGGGTTGGAAAATAAGGGTTCCTCGGGTTGGGTTGGGTTGGCCTCAACCCGACCCAACCCCACCTGAGTTGCACCCCTAACGATGACGAAAAAAACTACTTTTCCGTATTCACTATGTGAGGGTCCAGTTACGGAAAGTTTGATATTACGAATACAGGACACCTGTAAAAATATTGACGAATTCCGAGCACCTTAAGATGAACAACAATTATGGAAACCTCTATAGATTGGAGGGCTGGGATCAGCCTATGTAAATGATTTAACGGGCACAATCTATTTATGTTGTGTTCCATTACATGGACGGTTTGGATCAACCTATGATGTGGTCTGTACAATTCTTTCTCGGCCTTGCATCGCACGGGGATTTTTACTAGTTGTAGTAGATAGGAGAAGAGAGAATGAAAGGATTTTTTGAATTATTTGAAAATTCTAAGAGAATTACACATCACTTTTTTTGAATAAGTTGCTCCAGACATGAGGTGGAAGCTCGACAGAACCTTTGGATGCTGTAAATTCGAGAACACCTGAATGAGTTGTTTCGTGGTTTTGTTGCTTAGTGGGCGCTGTATCTGAAACATCCCCTTGCTGAAGTTTTGATAATAGGAAGTACAAGGGGCCTTTATCCAAAGCTCCTTGATCAGACAGTTCGGTGAAGCAAGAAGGTGGCAATTTGATCTTATCCCCGTATCCCTGATAAGGCACGGCTTCAAGAATTCGATAGAACACGACAACGACTCCAACAAGCAAACTTTCTTCCATTTCTTGATTTGCCTGAGGACAAAAACCAAAAAGGTTATGTAAGTGCTTTCATTCAGTACACTGACAGAGGAAAGGTGAACAAGAATTAGAAAAAAAATTTCTTGCAATTTCATAGACAATGTCCATTTATTTTTATAATTACCCTCTGCATTAATGAATTTATCTCCCTCAAACAAAAAATGACAAAACTTATAAGTAAAATATTCATTAGAAACAAGATAGAGTTACATGGAGTTATGGTGCATGTCATTCATGGCAGATTAGTAATATTTACATTCAGTCAAATATAAGTCATCATATACGAGATTGACATCATCATGAGAATACGATCAAACCCCACGAAATCTGCCTCTCCTCTTCCTGTCTTGATTCTTCTCTCTTTCTTAAACTACATACGTTTGAGGCATATTTGACAAGATTAACCTATGAATTATATTGAAGAATGGCATAAAAATCTAAGTCAGATAGCCACCTAATATTGAGTAAATAATTTATGAAATTTATCAATTTACTGTTTGACTACCATGTTTTAGAGGCTATTTTTAGTAAACAACATGAAATGTGAAGAAAAAAACGTACTATTGACTTATAATATCATAGTTACCAATACAATGCTCGGCCATATGGAAGCGATAGGTATGTGTCTTGTCTTTAACAGCGGAAGTGAAAAATCCAGTAGCTGGATTAAAGAGAATATCTAAATAATACTCCACCATTAAGCAGGAGCATTACCCACTTGCCCATCTACTTTGGGATTGATGATTCACTTCCTTTCCGTGACAACTGGTTCTTTGTGGCTTGATTTCCCTCCTTGTCGTGCATTCCTTTCAGCAGGAAGAATGTGATACCTCCAAGATACTGTCCTGGGAATTGGAGACTTCTATTGTAGAGGCTATCCCCTCTCCTCTCCCACTCCAAAAACCTCAATTGAGGTCCTCAGAGGGCAGACCACCAACCCAGCCATCTCCCCTCTCCTGAATTATGAACTTGTTAACGATAGGACAAGTGATTCCGTCTTACGTCATGACTGGTCAAAAAAATTCTCGACCCGAGTTCCAAACTTCAAATACTTCATGGAATGGATCAAGAGGGTTTGGAAAATGGAGGTAATTATATCCTCAATGAACAAAGGGCTTCTTTTCCTACATTGCAAATCTTAGGATGAAGCAGAGTCCTTGAAATCTAAAAGCCCAAGGCGTGTTGGAAAAATGTATTTAGCTCTATGGAGCTGTGAGGAAAACTCCAAAGATTGGCCTCTCATGATGGCAAGATAGCTGAAAATATATGGCCTCCCTATCCCTTGCTAGACCCCATTGGTCTTCTCCATGGTTTTAAATCTTCACCGAAAACGACATGAAACAACCGAAATGAACATTTCCATCCTCACCAAAACATATACTGAAACCGTAACAGAAAGAACATGGTTATGGGTTGAGGCGAAGGAACAGGAAAACCCATTGGGGTTTCCGTGAGTTACCAGGACAAGGTGTACCCCGTTACTCTGAGTCATGGATTCCCTAATCCCTTTGGCATGAAACCTTACGAAAATGATATCAGTTCAGCATGCAACGGGCACAAATGGCATGACGGGGGTGAAAATGGCCAAGTCTTAGATACCCACCTCGTTCTCCTAGACAGTTTGTGAGGCGACAGGACACATTCCATCTATGATTATGAAAGGGTCTTGGGATACTAGGGACAAGCGGCTAGAGTCCTCGATGAGAACTAGGGCTAACGCCAATCTGGCACATGTGATGATAGACGAAGGCCAAACTCACACCGTGAAGAACGGCATTTTTCGCTAGAAGGAATCCATAGGTTGAAGTCGGCCAGCAATAAGGCATCATTGTAGATGTCGGTGATTGATATTTCGACCGCTGCCCAATATGACAGTTGGGAGTTGTACGGGAACACAGCCTGCACCGACTCAAGTACGAGCACTAGTTCATGCACAGAAGCTTCCAGTAGCAAGAAACACAATTTATCTTCAGTAGGTGTGGTCAAGGAGAAAGACGAAACTCAAACCATTTCAAATGTGACGAAGGCAAGCAGGTCAAGGCTTCATCTTTTCAGTTTCGGTATACATTTTGGCCATGACAGAAATAGAAACATGTCGGTTTTGAATAGAAATTTTGGTAGAAATCCAGTAAAATCAAGGAAATGTGTGGAAACACATGCAAATAATGAATATTTAGGAAGTGCTCAGTAAAATACCGACTCAGTAAAATACACACTCAAAAACCATTACGTAAGCAAAAAATAAAAAGTTAAACCGATGAAATTGCTAGCAAATCCTGAATATATATATATATACACACACACCAGTGTTCAAAAACTCCTTGACTCGACAAGGAACTCCCCCGAGTCGACTCCTTTTTGCCTTGGCCGCATTCCGCATTGCACCACATCCGCATTCCGCGTTTTGCCCTACATAGTCATTAAACTCCTTCGACTCTCCCAAGTTATGACCGCGTCAACCTCGTCAACCGCATTCTTGGCCGCGTCCGCGTTGAGTCGACAAGGATTTTTCCTGGCCGCGTTCCGCGTCAAATCCGCGTTTTTAAACACTGACACACACACATATATGTATATATACATATACATACGTATTTGTGTAGTATTGTATTGGAGATTCACATTAAGTACGAATGCAATGAAACCCCATGAAATTCTGCCTCTTGTCCTCCTCCCACTTTTTGACTATATAGGTTTGAGGCAGATTTAGCATAGTATCAGAGCCAAGTTGATCAAGGTTCAAAGACATCTCCATTCACCCAACAAAGATATTTCTTCAGTTCTTCCCCATCTCAAAATCCTAGTTTCAACTATTCTCCTTTATCCTCTCCATTGATTTGGATAAGATGGTTACTTCAGGAGATTCATGTGCATTCATGAGGACAAGCAAAGCTACACTGTGATAATCAGAGTGCAGTACGACTATCACAAAACCCAGTGATTTTCACTTTTTAGAGAAAAAATGGAAAGTGGTGAAATGGGACCCCTTCTCATGTCAAGCAAAGATCAAATAGCAGTTATCTCCACCAAGGCCTTTCAAATGATCATCATTGATGTTTGAGTGAGAATTTGTACATGTTCAAAGAAACAATTCGACTTGAGAGGGGATGTTAGATATAATACATAGAGTTAGATAGAGTCATGGCGTATGTCATTAATGGCATATTCATAATTCTTTAAATTTAGCCACAGATACTACTGTATTGGAGATTCACATTACTACATAAGTTTGAGTCGGATTTAACAATGAGTCGGATTTAACAAAAAGTCAATAACGTCCGGAACATAAAAAATCCTAATAAAACATAAACACAAAAGGCAAGGTTGAGCCTCTAGCTTAATTGGTTAAGGCTTTGGTTTTCAACCTTGAGGTCGCATGTTCAATCCAGCTTACCTATGGAAAACATAAACACAAAAGCAAACGGAGCATAATTGACAACTTTAGAGAAAAATGATCCCTAATCAAGTCCACTTGACCAAGCACAAAAATCAAGTAATATAGGCCCCTTTTGCCTCCCTAATTTATCTTATTTATTATATTTTTATAATTACTTAATTCAC
Organism: Tasmannia lanceolata; assembly: GCF_043159265.1. Lineage (NCBI taxonomy): Eukaryota > Viridiplantae > Streptophyta > Magnoliopsida > Canellales > Winteraceae > Tasmannia > Tasmannia lanceolata. Next base: position 10,496,473 of record NW_027518714.1, on the reverse strand, counting down.
TTTTTCCAATGTTTTTAATGATCTTTCATGCACTCGAGCAAGTTGGTGAGAGGTCAATGATTCAGTTGGGTCTATTCTGAACCTCGAGCTTGCTTCCGATTAAAGTTAGAATTTTCAAACAGTACCTATCACAATAACAAAGATAAAATTAACTTCAAGAGATGTGTATGCTGAAGTTAGGAAGCAAGAAAAGTTTAATCAATTCAGCAACAAATTATACGTCAACAGTCATGGAGAACCAAAGCCAACGAACATACTCTACTGTTTTATTTAACAAATTTGTCTCGACATTTCGACGAAAAATTGGCAGTAATTTGTGACTCAAAATGAAAATTGAAGAATACAGGCACATGCAAATGATGCAGATACTTTGTCCATTACCTAATTAATAGTCGTAGAATTCCTATTAGGAACATTTAAATCAATGTTCAAAGACTCAAGGCCTGGACAAAACTTGGCCGAGGTAAAAAAGGATTAAAAGAGTCGACTAGGGCGAATCCATGATTGATGCAGTCAACTTTTCAATACTACAGTTGAGTCAAAGGAGTTCTTGATTGATTTCGAAGAACAAAACTCGGACTCGGACTCGGACTCGGACTCGGCCAAGGTAAAACCTAGCCAACTCAGGTGAATTGATGATTGTCGCGAGGAGTTTTAAACATTGATCTAAAACATTGGCGACGGATCATCTATTGTTCGTCTGTAAGACAGTGAAATCCCAATTTCTTAAAACAATAAAATCAAATAGCAAGGTGAAGTTCATTCCGCATAGAGAAAAAAACAATTTAATGTCAAGGACATGGAAAAAGCTCACTGTTATGCATTTAGGAAATGAAATGACAATGTGATAAATGAGGCAAGTAAAATTGAGGTGAAGATTGACATTCTTAGAGAATGAGATCTCATAAGAATGTGATCCCACTGACGAATACGGACTCCATTTCTCGACGGCTAAGAATAAAGAAATTATATATATGAACAGCAAAGTGTTCGACAAGTTGAAGCTCAAGGAGGTATGGATAATGGAAGAGGATGGACTTCAAGCCTTGTCTAAGTTAAGATCCGAGAATTCTGGAGAGTGTGAACATGGTTAAACTGAATACTCAATTTGTGGACGTTTAGGGCCCGTTTGGATACCTCCCATTTTGTATTTGGATTTGGAATTGAGTTTTGAATACAAACTGAATAGATCCGGCAGCTCATGTAGAGGGAGACAGAGAGGGAAGGGGGTACTTCCTAGTGGAGGGGAGAGGTTGAGGAGCAAAGAGGGTGAAGGAAACACCCAGATCTGTGGATTTCTAATTTCTTATTTCCACAGCAAACTTAGAAATCTGATTTTTTTTACTGTCAGCTGCTGAATTAGAAATTCAAGAATTTGATCCGATCCAAAATACAGTGCAAAAAGGGCTGCAAATGTGAGAAATCCAAATCAATATCTTCTCGGCATCCAAACGGCCCTTAGCATTGTTCCATTGCATTCAAGCAGAGGCAGATGATGAGAAAGGCAAGAGATCGGCAGCATTGGCAATGACAACGCCTACTAGTAGGAATTGAAGTTAGTAAAGATGCAATGTGATCTAACATTATCCTGTGAAAAGAAGAAGCAATAGTCACACAAGCTAACCAAAAGGTCCAAAATGTACACAGATGACCCACTAAAAAACTTTGTTACTTCTCATTTTGTTAGTTTAAATTATCCTAAAAATTGCAATAGGAAAAGATCAATTATTGCTAAAACGGGTAAGATTCGATCAAAATTAGCAAAGTAGATTACAAACGTTGAACAAATCCAACCGACACTTTTCGACAATACACAAAACATTACCATTCAAAAAAAAAAAAAAAAAAAAAAACCCTATGCATCACCATATGATGAAGATTTCAACCTTCAAGGTGAAAAATAATCAACAGAAAAGCTAACCTTTAAAAGCCCATCACAGCCCAACAATTGCAATTCCCAATAATCATATAGGTGTTTAGTACTTAGAGATCTATCAACAACGAGACACCATTCCATTGGTACAGATTCAAGCAAAGAAAAGCTGCAAAATTCGAATTCGAACCCAAGAATCATATTAAAATACGGGGAAATATAATATATGAAAAAAAAAAACCTTGAGCTCGGCCTCGGCTGCATCGATCCTTCGAATTCCCTGAGCAGCTTCAAGGGCTTCTCTCTGGCGCATGGCCTCGGTCCGAGCCTTCTTCTCCTTCTCGAGTTTGAGCCTGGCCTTGTTCTTCCTCTCTTTCTGCTCCCTCTCAAGCTTCTCCCTCGCGACCCTAAGTTCGAAATCCATCCTCGTATTTTCCGATTCTAAAACCGAATAAAGTCTGAATTGAATTGCGTGGAGATATATACAGATACAAGGTGGGGATGTGGAACGAATTTCTCTTCTTTCGTAGGGGGGAATTTACAAAGAAAAACGAAGTTTCTGGTCAGAATTCAAAAGACCCTTCTCGAAGAAAGAGAGAGGAGAAAATTAAGAGGGTTTGCGTGGGTGATGACGATCTGGGTGGAAAAATCGTGGAGACCGAATGGGTCAGCATATAGCGTAAAATGGTTTGGACCAATTACCAATGGGAGACAAACATTAGGCAGAATTATCAACTGGACCCAGGCTTTTCAGAAATTACCAATGGGGGACAAAATCTGTCTTGTCAGTAAAAGCTGGACGAAAATACCCTTTGGCATATAAAACACGTTTTGACTTTGAAAGGGGGTTTTCAAGTCTCTACGATTGGGGTTATTAGGTATCAAAATGGGGTTACCAATTTCAGAATGGGCTTATCAAGTCCCTGAAAATTGGCCGAGAGTTCTGGAGTTTTGGAAGAGGGTTTTCAAGTCTTTAGGAATGGGGTTATCTAGTATAAAAAATGGGGTTACTAATTTCCGAATGGGGTGATCAAGTCCTTGAAAATTGACCAAGGATATTAGAGTTTTGGAAGGGGGTTTTCAAGTCTCTGGGATTGGGGTTATCTAGTATAAAAATGGGGTTACCAATTTCTGAATGGGCTTATCAAGTCCTTGAAAATTGGCCGAGGGTATAGGAGTTTTGGAATGGGGTTTTCAAATCTCTAGGATTGGGGTTATCAAGTATCAAAATGGGGTTACCAATTTCCGAATGGGCATATCAAGTCCTTAAAAATTGGCAGAGGGCACTAGAGTTTTGGAAAGGGGTTTTCAAGGGACTTGATAAGCCCATTCTGAAATTGGTAACCCCATTTTGATACCTAATAACCCCAATCGTAGAGACTTGAAAACTCCCTTTCAAAGTCAAAACATGTTTTATATGCCAAAGGGTATTTTCGTCCAGCTTTTACTGACAAGACAGATTTTGTCCCCCATTGGTAATTTCTGAAAAGCCTGGGTCCAGTTGATAATTCTGCCTAATGTTTGTCCCCCATTGGTAATTGGTCCAAATGGTTTTAATTAGACTTCGTGTTTTTGGTTCGGAATGGGAATGCACTTCGACTCCCGGTTGAGAAACCCTTTCCTTGTTCTGTTTTTATTTTATCATAGGGCCCACCTATAATATATAATTAAAAAATGAATTACTTAGGGATCAGATTTCTAGGCTATTCCGGTAGTTCAACCGTGAAATTTCGTTGTTTCAGTAGTAGTAAATCAGCGGGACATTCAAAGAAGCTACGCACCTTCACTTAATGTTAATGAAATACAGCAAGAAATAAAACTAAGCTCGGTTGCGATCACAGACTGAGAAGAAGTGAAAGAAGGCCTTACAAAGCCGGATTTCCCTCTCTAACATCATTGCTTTCTTCTTGTAAGATAATTGAGAAAATCTCCCCCTTCTACAAGTTTTCTATCTTTCCAAGGTTTTCAAATAAAAAAGTAGACACCCCATTTTGACCGAACCCTTGACCTGTCAGTTCTATTAAAAATCTTCCAAATTAGTGAATTATGGTCTTGAATTTCTCCCTAAGGTAGATTAGGGTCTCAGCTGGGTCCCTGTAAAAGTTCGGTGAAATCGGATGAAAAATATCAAATAAGACGAGTGTAGTTAGAAGCATATTGTAAATAGGGGAGTGTATTAGCCATTAACCTATGTAGCTTTTACACTAGAGTAGAAAGGGGGTGATTTAGGTAATTACACTAAGAAAACTTAGCTTAGGATGTAAGCTACATTTAAAGGGGGTGAATTATCCCACTCTAATTTTTGACCTAATTTCTTTCCGAGACCACCCATTTTCATCAAAATCAAGTGTAAAATACATAGGAGGGAGTGTCTAAGGGTAATTGAAGGCGATAAGATTATGTTAATTTTTCACATATATTTTTTCCTCTAGATCACCATTTTGCAACCAAAATCAAAGCAAAAAATTTTAAAATGGAATGTCCTATAAACTAATGGGGGACAAAAATTAAGGGAAAACTTTATAAATAGAGCATTTTGGCTCTCATTTCAAAAAAAATTTAGGGTTCTTGATCTAATTTTAGAGAGAGATGGAGAGAGCTTTCTAGAGAGAGAGTGAGAGAATTCTAGAGAAATAAAGAGATTTAGAGAGAGAAATAATGAGATCTAGAGAGAGAAAGAAGGAGATCTAGAGAGAGAAAGGAGGAGGAGGAGAAGAATCTTTCAAGAAGAGATCCAAAAGAAGAGCACAAGGTTAGTAGATTTTGAGTTTTTTTAGAGTTTCTTTTGAAAATCTAGCATAAAATGAAAAATCTAAAGAGAAAATGCATAAAAAATGTTAGGTCTAACATCCTAGGGTCAAAATCTACCTAAATATCTTTAAAATGTCAGTTTATATCAAGATATTGAGTAATTCACCTTAGTTTTTGAGTTTTTAGTTGAAAATTGAGGGAAAATGACAAAACTAGGTTTTGTACAGCCTAGTTTTGGCCATTTTTCATCAATTTTAGCTTGAATTTGTAAAAAAAAAATTACCCAAAGGTGTTGTACTAGTCGAGATCTTCGATTTGATACCTCACAGCAAAAATTTGGCTAAGAAACGAAGAAATTATGGTCGTTTCAAAATTCCAGCTCAAAATTCAGTGCAAAATGGTGAATATATGTGTATTTTTATGAAAATCTTTGTAAGATTTAAAATCTGATGATAAAATTGGTAGACATAGGTTTAAATAACATGTTTCATCATAAATTTGAATAAAATTCGCATAGATCTAATGTTTGGATGCCTTTTAATGTGAAATTTCAAGAAAAGGCTTGAAAAATGGTGAATCTGTGCATTTTTTATGAGAACTCCTTAAAGATCTTCAAAACTGAAACTGACATGGTTAGATCTAAGCCTAATCAGCATGTATTATCATATATTTATATCAAAATCCAATAGATCTTATGTTTGAATGAAGTTTTGATGTGAAATGTCATGAAATTGTGTTGAATTACATGTTGTCCAGATTTTATTTTTAATATTTTACTAAAATCCGGTTAGATCTAGCGAAAGTGATACACACGGAAGTTGCATATCTTTCCTAGATCTTCGATTTGACATCTTTCGGACCTCATAACGATGAAAAATGAAAACATTATGCTACTTTTAAGATGTTAGTCAAAAACACTACATTTTCAGATTTGGACTTGAGCGGAAATGGCCGTTTTCCGGCCACTTTCGGCAAGATCCAGCCGAAATTGTCAACGGAGAAAAGTTTATTTGATCAATTTTCTAAAACTTTATAGTTGAATACTTTTCTTGAAAATATATTTTTGATCCTGTGTTTTGCAAAATTAAATCAGAACTTTTGAAAGGAAAACTGCAGAATTGAAATCTAAAATTTGCCTGGAGATGGTCATTTTTTGGTCCCTTCCAGCGAAAACCGGCCAAAGTACATAACTAATCAAATGTTTCCTGATGTGTCCCCTACAACTTTGATGTGTACCACTTTTGTTATTTTTGCCATTTGGATAGTGTAATTTTCAATGCAAAGTTTCAGCTTCCACTAAAATGTAAATGCATACTTTTGATACTTGATTCATGCTTAGCCTAGGACGATGAAGGCATTAGCCCAAGCTTGTCTTTAGAGGGACGCATTAGCCCAAGCCCGTCTTTAGAGGGACTCATTAGGTCGTAGTAGTACCCTCTCCCCTCTTGTTTCCTCTTCTTAAAGTAGGGATTTTTTAACTTTTTAGGTACCTTTGGATATTTGTAGCCTTACGCATTGTAATGGTGATGAAGGCATTAGCCCAAGCCCATCCTTAGGTGACTTGCTCAGTCCAAGTAGCACTTTCCTCTTTTATTTATAAGTCTTGCCCAGTCTTTTAGATATGCATATCTTCAGACAATAGTTCTTTTTTGCAAGGGCAATGAAAGAGTCATCTAGAGCCCTCCCTTCTAAGAGACAAGTTATGTTTCATATAAAAAGTTGAGACTTTTTATATGTAACATAGTTGAGACTGATGAGAAACTGTAGACACCCTATTTTGGCCACCCCCTATAGATGCCCATTTTAGGCTGCCCCTCTTAACTCAAAATTGCTCCTTCTTTCTTTTGTCTTCTTATTAGAAGGCATTTTTACCATTTTGGGTAGTCTAGGCACCTCTAGGGGTAATTCTATCATTGTAGTCACCCTATGGGTATCAACCCTAGATAAAAATGCAACATAAAAGCCTCATTTGAGGGAGGATTTTTTTTGGAGCTAGGGTTAGAGGTGGAAAGTTGCAAATTGCAGAAAGAGTATAAACTTATTTAACTACTGGATTTTGATCTGTATTAAAGCTGAACCAAAAACTGGATAAATCGTGAACTAAACCAAACCAAACTGGTCAAAATCGGTTCGGTTTGGTTTGGGTATACAATTTGAATTTTCTCCAAACTGATGTTTGGATTTTCTCCAAACCAATGGGATCAGTTCGGTTCAAAAAACCTCCCTAAACCGAACCGTGTGCATCCCTAATTAGTGTAAAAGAGTAGTCATAAATAATTAAATACACTAGAGTGGCTGTCCCAAGTAAAAAAAGGGGGGGGAGTATATCACTTTCCTAAACGGGCAGTCTCAACTATATCTTTTGCTGCTTGTATTGTTTCAGCGAAGAGGATGCACAAGTATCATGTAACAATCCCTCCTTTTCTTCTTCTTTGATTTTCCCCTTTTTCTTTTTTAAGTATTAGGCTAATATTTGATTGAAAATAAGGATGACAATTTTGTTGTGCTTCTCCAAGGAATTAGAAAAATTAAAAGATATGGTTGAGAGAAGAGAGTTACGAGAGACTATGTGAACGGAGACTTGGTTTTTGGTATCTTGTTTCCAAGGTAAGTGGTCGGGTCCCTCTTATGGATCTTATGTACCGTAAGGGCTTATTCAGGCTTGATCTAGCAATCAGATTGTAACTCATGTGATATCTAGCGGTACAATTCTAATAGAAAATGCATTAGTAGGCAAAAAAAAGGACCATCCATCAATTGCAATAGGATTCAAAAATACACTGAGAATACAAATTTCTAATGTTTTCCAAAGGCTTTCTACATTTTGTCTCTAGTATTCTGGTTACTGCAAAAACAGAAACTAGTGTCTCAAATACTTTGCAAAATCCAAACTCTCCAATTATAGAGGTTTATATATTGAGCAGTCCCTACGAATTAAAGGGTTAGGGTGGCCCCTTTCAGTTTTCATCGTATGCTATATGGGCCCTAAGAATTATTTGGAATAACCACCAAGTGGCCCCTCCATTAGATTGGAGGATATTCGCACCGGGTCAGGTAGTCTTTATTATCCAACTAATTGGCGGTTTAGACATACATGGGCAATGGTCACACACAACACAACCATGGTTTTAAGGGATTTGCTAGTCACCACCACATAAGGCATTTCGCAGAATGGCTGTTGCATGAGAGCGCAACCACAGAGGCTCAGATTTTGTATTTATTCATTTAATTCATCTGAGGTGGCTGCACTCTCATGCAAGAGCCGTTCCGCGAAATGCCTTCTGCGATGGTCCCGGGCAAATCCCTGGTTTTAAATATAATGATATATTGATAAGGGAAATGATATCAGCACAACCACGTTTTGATAGTTGCACTAACACCTTGTCTTTTATTTTTTTAAAGAGCAGTCAAGGGTTATTACAGTTCCCTAAAAGCTCCAACAAACCAATTAAAAAGGAAAAGACAAGCTGCGTTTGTGCAATTATTAAAGCATGGTTTTGCTGATATCATTTCACTTTATTAGTTTTCGCTATCATTTCACTTTATTAGTTTTCGCTATGTTTTGGTATGAAGAAGGCACGCCCTTTTGCCTAATTTATGGGACAAAGGAACCTTCTAGCATCTTCATGCTTGATGTTCGATATTTACATAGCAGTGTCCCTATCAGGTGTGACTTTAGCCGTGGTGGGTTTTAGATGGGCCCAACAAGGCTAAAGTCACACCTGATAATGTAGAGATAGACACTTTAGAAGCAATCTAGCCAGTGGCTCACATTCAAGCACGTTGATCACTCAACTTTTGCCACGAGGTGCGTCCATATTGGATCAACTTGATTGTAGTAATGGTCCACCTGTAGGTGGCATGTGTCGTAGACGATTGAAATAGATAGATCCGATCTTTGAATAAGTGCGAAATTTAGGCCGTGTCCATGATAATGGACCCCAAAAGAGATTTGCTAGGAACATTTCGTGCAAAAGTCAGCATGAAAAGTCCCCAAAAATAGAGAAAAAATGCGCTGGTTAGATGATGAATTTTTAAATATTTTTTTTTTAAGAGTGAAATTTTCAATATTTCTATTGATTCAAATCACCTTACCTACTGGGCTTCAAAAATATCCTCTCTTTCAAGAACAATGACATAGGAGCAAAGGGATTCCAGTATCATTTTTCATACATTCTCACAATCTCTCCAACAGTACAAATATCCACATAATCTGAATTCTGCTGTGACAGGCAGAAGTTCAAGAGAGAAAAAAGTTCAAGACCCAATAAAAATCTCACCCAAACACGCCCCAAACACCCAGAAAAAAGATCACAGCATAAGATCCAAGGACTTCATATAAACACCTTTTATCGCCTTCCAAGTGGATAAAGAGACGATAAATCAGATCACAGTCATTCTCCAACAACAAATGACGCTCCAAAGATGACGGATTCAGCTCTTCTGATGCACGGCAACTGAATGTATGTCCATCTCCTTAAGCATGATGGAACGGCCACATGAATCACATGGAGCTGTTCTAGAGCCACACACGCTCTCGTGCTCTGAAAGTCCTCTCAGTCGATCCCGTGCATCCGATGATGAACTCCCAGCTTGAACCATGTCCCCGCAGAATCGACAAGTAACTAGGCGCAGCGGACAGACAGAGGACTGGTGTTGTACCTGTCATCAAAGGAAAATCACAGTTGAAACAATTTCTGCAATAATACACAAAATAACCGGTCATACCCATGATTTTTTGATAAAGATGAGAGCAGCTATGTGAAGACAAGGATCTACAGAAGCAAAAAAAAAAAAAAAAAAAAGCCCAATGCAGATGGCATTGTTACAACCCCTTGAGAGAAATTGGATCAGAGCAGTGACCATTGACTCGCATCATAATTAAAACACAAGCTGATGCGGATCTCAAAATTTTAACCCAAAAGTAGTGGTGCAACTTGGGTCGATATTTGGGAATTCATGTTGAGCTTTTACCATAGGACAATGATATGGTAACAGAGAGTAAGACCGATGGGAGAAACCAACAAGAATATGCCATGTGTGCCAAAAAAAATCACCTTTTTGGTGATTTTCTTAAACCAAAGGACTGGTTGTATGTCTCTTGTGATGTGGTGGCAACAACCCATTTGTTCAGTCTCCTGCTCGTATGAAAAACCAGTTTCCCTAGCATTACTCTTTACCATAAAATCATTTCAGGTTCAGGTTGATTCCAATTTATTTTTTAGCAAAAGCTGAACCCGACCAGGCCCAAGTTGCACCCCTGCCCAAAGGGATTTTACTTGCAAAATCCCCGCAAATAGATAAATAGTGGCTCACATATATATGAATAGCATAAAGAAGACTTTTAAGATAAAATTGAAGGGATGCTATTGCTTACCATGTCTTCCTTCTCTAACATTACTCCACAAGGACAAAGGAGTGGCTCATGGAATACTTTCATGTGTTTCTCCATCTCACCTTGTTGGAAAGCTCGACTGCATTTAGGACAATGTACGTGATTCCCCGCCTCTTCCTTTCTAAGAACGACCCCACAACCATTATGTTGACAGACGACATTGTGTCTGCTACAATATGCTTCATGTAGTGAGATGGTCCTGCTTGGTATATAATGTTTGCAGTTCCGACACTCAAGACTATTTGCATCCACCGCAGATGAGGAAGAAACAGATTGTTCTCCCACCCTACGACTACTATTATCCTCAATAGCCACCGAGATGTGGTATTTCGTCAGTCCCTTGAATCCGTAGACACCAATGCTGTAGATACCTGCAACCTGGCTTTGATCCTTAGGGCTAAGGATCAGAACCTTTGAACCCACGTCATGGGAAGACCATTCATGTTGGTGCTGATTTGGGAATATGACTGGATGTCTGGATACATAAAGATCGACATCCCCATCATTTGTATCCACCCCTATCTTGACCTCAATATTCATATCCTCAAATGCTATTTTTGTGCCAATATCAATGTCGATTGAGAACTTGTAATAGTTGTACTTCCCTTCCTCGACAGTCCCTGATTCCACTTTTCCTAGCACAAGTGGGATCAGTACATTCTGATTAGTCATCTCTGCAGAGGAATCGGGCGCAACTATATCGACTTCGATGTCTGTCTCCAGCACAGAAATGCTAGATGACGGCTTTAGCTCAAGAACCCGCAACTTATAATTCAGATCCCCATGATTGACGGTGATTATATCACCTTGAGAAAGAGTAGCATGCTGGCGAAGGCTTGTTTCAAGAACAGCCTTGTGGTTAGGTATATCCGAGAAACCAATCCCATCTGGTTGTAGCTTCGCATACATCCCCTTTGGCAATCTAACATAGCGCACCTCGATTAAAGGGGACCGCTGACTTGTGATAGGGAATAAGTTGCTCCAGACATGAGGTGGAAGCTCGACAGAACCTTCGGATGCTGTAAATTCGAGAACACCTGAATGAGTTGTTTCGTGGTTTTGTTGCTTAGTGGGCTCTGTATCTGAAACATCCCCTTGCTGAAGTTTTGATAATCGGAAGTACATGGGGCCTTTATCTAAAGCTCCTTGATCAGACAGTTCGGTGAAGCAAGAAGTTGGCAATTTGATCTTATCCCCGTATCCCTGATAAGGCACGGCTTCAAGAATTCGATAGAACACGACTCCTCCTCCAACAAGCAAACTTTCTTCCATTTCTTGATTTGCCTGAGGACAAAAACCAAAAAGGATATGTAACTGCTTTCATTCAGAACACTGACAGAGGAAAGGTGAACAAGAATTAGAAAAATTTTCTCTTGCAATTTCATATAGACAATGTCCATTTATTTTTATAATTACCCTCTGCATTAATGAATTTATCTCCCTCAAACACAAAATGACAAAACTTATAAGTAAAATATTCGTTAGAAACAAGATAAGAGTTACATGGAGTTATGGTGCATGTCATTCATGGCAGATTAGTAATATTTACATTCAGTCAAATATAAGTCATCATATACGAGATTGACATGATCATGAGAATACGATCAAACCCCACGAAATCTGCCCTCTCGTCTTCCTGTCTTTATTCTTCTCTCTTTCTTAAACTACAAACGTTTGAGGCATATTTGACAAGATTAACCTAAGAATTATATTGAAGAATGGCATAAAAATCTAAGTTAGATAGCCACCTAATATTGAGTCAATAATTTATGAAATTTATCAATTTACCGTTTGACTACCATGTTTTAGAGGCTATTTTTAGTAAACAACATGAAATGTGAAGAAAAAAACGTACTATTGACTAATAATATCATAGTTACCAATACAATGCTCGGCCATATGGAAGTGATAGGTATGTGTCTTGTCTTTAACAGCGGAAGTGAAAAATCCAGTAGCTCGATTAAAGAGAATATCTAAATAATACTCCTCCATTAAGCAGGAGCATGACCCACTTGCCCATCTAGTTTGGGATTGATGATTCACTTCCTTTCCGTGACAACTGGTTCTTTGTGGCTTGATTTCCCTCCTTGTCGTGCATTCCTTTCAGCAGGAAGAATGTGATACCTCCGAGATACTGTCCTGGGAATTGGAGACTTCTATTGTCGAGGCTATCCCCTCTCCTTTCCCACACCAAAAACCTCAATTGAGGTCCTCAGAGGGCAGACCACCAACCCAGCCATCTCCCCTCTCCTGAATTATGAACTTGTTAACGATAGGACAAGTGCTTCCGTCTTAAGGTCATGACTGGTCAAAAAAATTCTCGACCCAAGTTCCAAACTTCAAATACTTCATGGAATGGATCAAGAGGGTTTGGAAAATGGAGGTAATTATATCCTCAATGAACAAAGGGCTTCTTTTCCTACAATGCAAATCTTAGGATGAAGCAGAGTCCCTGAAATCTAAAAGCCCAAGGCGTGTTGGAAAAATGTATTTAGCTCTACGGAGCTGTGAGGAAAACTCCAAAGATTGGCCTCTCATGATGGCAAGATGGCTGAAAATGTGTGGCCTACCCATCCCTTGCTAGACCCCATTGGTCTTCTCCATGGTTTTAAATCTTCACTGAAAACGACATGAAACAACCGAAATGAACATTTCCATCCTCACCAAAACGTATACTGAAACCGTAACAGACAGAACATGGTTATGGGTTGAGGCGAAGGAACAGGAAAACCCATTGAGGTTTCCGTGAGTTACCAGGACAAGGTGTACCCCGTTACTCTGAATCATGGATTCCCTAATCCCTTTGGCATGAAACCTTATGAAAATGATAAGCATGCATCGGGCACAAATGGCATGACGGGGGTGAAAGTGGCCAAGGCTTAGACACCCACCTCGTTCTCCTAGACAGTTTGTGAGGCGACAGGACACATTCCATCTATGATTATGAAAGGGTCTTGGGATACTAGGGACAAGCGGCTAGAGTCATCGATGAGAACTAGGGCAAACGCCGATCTGGCACATGTGATGATAGACGAAGGCAAACCTCACACCGTGAAGAACGGCATTTTTCGCTAGAAGGAATCCATAGGTTGAAGTCGTCCAGCAATAAGGCATCATTGTAGATGTCGGTGATTGATATTTCTACTGCTGCCCAATATGACAGTTGGGAGTTGCACAGGAACGCAGCCTGCACCGACTCAAGTACGAGCGTTAATTCATGCACAAAAGCTTCCAGTAGCAAGAAACACAATTCATCTTAAGTATGTGTGGTCAAGGAGAAAGACAAAACTCAAACCATTTCAAATGTGACGAAGGCAAGCAGGTCAAGGTTTCATCTTTTTGGTTTCGGTATACATTTTGGCCATGACAGAAATAGAAGCATGTCGGTTTTGAATAGAAATTTTGGTAGAAATCCAGTAAAATCAAGGAAATGTGTGGAAACACATGCAAATAATGAATATTTAGGAAGTGCGCAGTAAAATACCGACTCAGTAAAATACACACTCAAAAACCATTACGTAAGCAAAAAATAAAAAGTTAAACCGATGAAATTGCTAGCAAATCCTGAATATATATATATACACACAGACATATATGTATATATACATATACATACGTATTTGTGTAGTATTGTATTGGAGATTCACATTAAGTACGAATGCAATGAAACCCCATGAAATTCTGCCTCTTGTCCTCCTCCCACTTTTTGACTATATAGGTTTGAGGCAGATTTAGCATAGTATCAGAGCCAAGTTGATCAAGGTTCAAAGACATCTCCATTCACCCAACAAAGATATTTCTTCAGTTCTTCGGTTCTTCCCCATCTCAAAATCCTAGTTTCAACTATTCTCCTTTATCCTCTCCATTGATTTGGATAAGACGGTTACTTCAGGAGATTCATGTGCATTCATGAGGACAAGCAAAGTTATACTGTGATAATCAGAGTGCAGTACGACTATCACAAAACCCAGTGATTTTCACTTTTTAGAGAAAAAGTGGAAAGTGGTGAAATAGGACCCCTTCTCATGTCAAGCAAAGATCAAATAGCAGTTATCTCCACCAAGGCCTTTCAAATGATCATCATTGATGTTTGAGTGAGAATTTGTACATGTTCAAAGAAACAATTCGACTTGAGAGGGGATGTTAGATATAATACATAGAGTTAGATAGAGTCATGGCGTATGTCATTAATGGCATATTCATAATTCTTTAAATTTAGCCACAGATACTACTGTATTGGAGATTCACATTACTACATAAGTTTGAGTCGGATTTAAAAATAAGTCAATAACATCCGGAACATAAAAAATTCTAATACAACATAAACACAAAAAGCAAGGTTGAGCCTCTAGCTTAATTGGTTAGGCTTTGGTTTTCAACCTTGAGGTCGCATGTTCAACCCAGCTTACCTATGGAAAACATAAACACAAAAGCAAACGGAGCATAATTGACAACTTTAGAGAAAATGATCCCTAATCAAGCCACTTAACCAAGTACAAAAATCAAGAAATATAAGCCCGTTTTGCCTCCCTAATTTATCTTATTTATTATATTTTTATCATTACTTAATTCATTTTTTCCAATTTTTTAATGATCTTTCATGCACTCAAGCAAGTTGGTGAGAGGTCAATGATTCAGTTGGGTCTATTCTGAACCTCGAGCTTTCTTCCGATTAAAGTTAGAATTTTCAAAAAGTACCTATCACAATAACAAAGATAAAATTAACTTCAAGAGATGTGTATGCTGAAGTTAGGAAGCAAGAAAAGTTTAATCAATTCAGCAACAAATTATACGTCAACAGTCATGGAGAACCAAAGCCAACGAACATACTCTACTGTTTTATTTAACAAATTTGTCCCGACATTTCGACGAAAAATTGGCAGTAATTTGTGACTCAAAATGAAAATTGAAGAATACAGGCACATGCAAATGATGCAGATACTTTGTCCATTACCTAATTAATAGTCGTAGAATTCCTATTAGGAACATTTAAATCAATGTTCAAAAACTCAAGGCCTGGACAAAACTTGGCCGAGGTAAAAAAGGATTAAAAGAGTCGACTACGGCGAGTCCATGATTGACGCAGTCAACTTTTCAATACTACAGTTGAGTCAAAGGAGTTCTTGATTGATTTGGAAGAACAAAATTCGGACTCGGACTCGGACACAAAATCGGCCAAGGTAAAACCTAGCCAACTCAGGTGAATTGATGATTGTCGCGAGGAGTTTTAAACATTGATCTAAAACATTGGCGACGGATCATCTATTGTTCATCTGTAAGACAGTGAAATCCCAATTTCTTAAAACAATAAAATCAAATAGCAAGGTGCAGTTCATTCCGCATAGAGAAAAAAACAATTTAATGTCAAGGACATGGAAAAAGCTCACTGTTATGCATTTAGGAAATGAAATGACAATGTGATAAATGAGACAAGTAAAATTGAGGTGAAGATCGACATTCTTAGAGAATGAGATCTCATAACAATGTGATCCCACTGACGAATACGGACACCATTTCTCAACGGCTAAGAATAAAGAAATTCTATATATGAACAGAAAAGTGTTCGACAAGTTGAAGCTCAAGGAGGTATGGATAATGGAAGAGGATGGACTTCAAGCCTTGTCTAAGTTGAGATCCGAGAATTCTGGAGAGTGTGAACATGGTTAAACTGAATACTCAATTTGTGGACGTTTAGCATTGTTCCATTGAATTCAAGCAGAGGCAGATGATGAGAAAGGCAAGAGATCGGCAGCATTGGCAATGACAACGCCTACTAGTAGGAATTGAAGTTAGTAAAGATGCAATGCGATCTAACATTATCCTGTGAAAAGAAGAAGCAATAGTCACACAAGCTAACCAAAAGGTCCAAAATGTACACAGATGCCCCACTAAAAACCTTTGCTACTTCTCATGTTGTTAATTTAAATTATCCTAAAAATTGCAATAGGAAAAGATCAATTATTGCTAAAACGGGTAAGATTCGATCAAAATTAACGAAGTAGATTACAAACGTTGGACAAATCCAACCGACACTTTTCGACAATACACAAAACCCTATGCATTACCATTCAAAAAAAAAAAAAAAAAACCTATGCATCACCATATGATGGAAGATTTCAACCTTCAAGGTGAAAAATAATCAACAGAAAAGCTAACCTAACAAAAACCATCACAGCCCAACAATTGCAATTCCCAATAATCATATAGGTGTTTAGTACTTTGAGATCTATCAACAACGAGACACCATTCCATGGGTACAGATTCAAGCAAAGAAAAGCTGCAAAATTCGAATAAGAACCCTAAAATCATATTAAAATACGGGAAAACATATTATAAGAAGAAAAAAAAAAAACCTTGAGCTGGGCCTCGGCTGCATCGATCCTTCGAATTCTCTGAGCAGCTTCAAGGGCTTCTCTCTGGCGCATGGCCTCGCTCCGAGCCTTCTTCTCCTTCTCGAGTTTGAGCCTGGCCTTGTTCTTCCTCTCTTTCTGCTCCCTCTCAAGCTTCTCCCTCGCGACCCTAAGTTCGAAATCCATCCTCTTATTTTCCGATTCTAAAACCGAATAAAGTCGAATTGAACTGCGTGGAGATATATAGATGCAAGGTGGGGATGTGGAACGAATTTCTTTTTCTTTCGTAGGGGGGAATTTACAAAGAAAAACGAAGTTTCTGGTCAGAATTCGAAAGACCCTTCTCGAAGAAAGAGAAGAGGGTTTGCGTGGGTGATGACGATCTGGTCCGGTTGAAAAATCGTGGAAACCGAATGGGTCAGCGTATGGCGTACAATGGTTTAATTAGACTTCGTGTTTGATTCGGAATGCACTTCGACTCCCGGTTGAGAAACCCTTTCCTTGTTGAGTTTTTATTGTATAGTAAGGCCCACCTATAATTCTATCTATGAATTTATCTGTATCATTGGATGATCTTAACCCTCTAATTTGTGAACAAAATTTTACATTGGACGGCTGGAAAATTGTGAACACATAAAAGTTGTTGGAAGTGCGCATTGGGAGAGATTTTTGGTTCATGGCCATTCAAGAATCAAGATCAGGATCACTAGATGAATCTTTTGGATTATTGAATTGTTTGGGCCCACATGAAAATGGGGTATTTTAGTTAGTTCATTGGAAACAGTCAACAATTATATCTCATTGAAGGGGTGCAGCTCAGGTCGTGTTGCATCCATGGTTTTAAATTTTGGTTTCATAATGAGTTTCGGTCCTCATGAAATTTGTTTGGCCAAAATTTCGAAATTTCGAACGAAATCAAATAAAGTAAGGGCCGTTTGGATGCCGAGAAGATTTTGATTTGGTTTTCTCACATATGCAGCCCTTTTTGTATTGTAATTTGGATCGGATCAAATTCTTGGATTTCTAATTCAGCAGCTGACAGTGAACAAAATCAGATTTCTAAGTTTGCTATGGAAATAAGAAATTGAAAATCCATAGGGAGTTTCCTTCACCCACTCTGCTCCTCAACCTCTCCCCTCCACTAGGAAGTATCCCCTTCCCTCTCTTTCTCCCTCTACATCCCCTTCCCTCTCTTTCTCCCTCTACATGAGCTGCCGGATCTATTCAATTTGTATTCAAAACTCAATTCCAAATCCAAATACAAAATGGAAGGTATCCAACCCCTTGGATTTGGATTTTTAAATCCAAATTCGGAATTTGGCAAGCCTTTATGACATCTGGATTTGGATTTGAGTGAAATCCACAAGATTTACAAATTCCTCATGTTAATGTAATTTTTTGGATTTATAAATATTTTCTGCAAGAGGTTATTTATAAATCTAAATCTCACTCGTAAGAGGTTAAAATGACGAAAATATACCAAAAAAGTGTTAAATGACTTAAGTACCTACATGACATTAAAAACTGATCAAAATACATCGTATTAAGTAAAATGACTAGAAAACCCCGAGTCAGGCAAAATGACCGAAATACCCATATACCAGGTAAAAATGGCAAAATACCTCCGAGTCGTGCAAAATGACTAAAATACCCCTAGATCAAGTAAAAATGACTCATGGCTCATAAAAATGACTAAAAATACCATTATGAGATTAAAATACGCCATATTAGGTAAAATGACTATAAATACTCCTATACCATGTAAAAATGACAAAATACCCCCGAGTCGTGCAAAATGACTAAAATACTCTTATGACATTAAAATGATCAAATTAACCTTATATAGGGTAAAATGACTAAAATACCCTAAGATCATGAAAAATTATCGAAATACCCCTATATCAAGTAAAAATGACCTATGGCTCATGAAAAATGACTAAAATACCCTCATGAGATAAAAATCATAAAAATATGCCATATTAGGTAAAATGACTAGAATACCCCCGAGCCATGCAAAATGACCGAAATACACTTATACCGGGTGAAAATAACCAAATACCCTGAGTCATGGAAAATGACTAAAACATCCTTATGACATAAAAAATGATCAAAATACCCCCATATAGGTTAAAATGACTAGAATACCCCTGGATCATGGAAAATGGCTGAAATGCCCCAATATCAAGTATTTTAGGGCTTTTTGATTTTGTTAGATTTCAAATTCAAATCCAAAGAGCATCCAAACAAAGAATAATAATAATTTAGATTTGAAATCCAAATCTATACGTGGTCATTCAAATGGCATTATTTATAAATTTGTGAATTTTAAAATTCTTAATTTCAAATCCATGGATTTTGGAAATCCAAATTCACCTCCAAATCCAAATCCAAGGGATATCCAAAAGGGCCCGTTTGGATGCCGAGAAGATTTTAATTTGGATTTGTCACATTTGCATCGCTTTTTGTGTTGTGATTTGGGTCCAAATCAAATCCTTGAATTTCCAAATTAGTTACTGAGAGTGAAAAAAAATCAAATTTCCAAATATGCTGTGGAAATAAGTAATTGGAAATTCACAGATCTGGGAGTTTCCTTCACCCTCTTTGCTCCTCAACCTCTTCCTTGCAGTAGGAAATACCCCCTTTCCTCTCTGTCTTCCAAACATGAGCTGGCAGATCTATTCAAAACTCAATTCCAAATCCAAATACAAAATATGAGGCATCCAAACGGGCCCTAAATGTTTCGGATATTATAGATTTCGCTTTCGGTCTCCACTGAAATCCAAAATTTCGGATTTTGGTCGAAATTTAAAACCATTGTTGCATTGGGTTGAGGCCAACCCAAATTACCTAACCCGACCCAACCCGAACCCGAGATAACACTCCCTCAACCCTAACCCGACCCAACCCAAGCCTCGGTTTGACAATGGTCAATCTTAACCCAACCCGCCTCTAAATCTCTCAATCCTAAGCTAACATGTCTAACCTTTTCCCAAATACAATCATGTTGATTTGGGTTGGGATGGGGTTAACCTAGGGCCAAACAGAAAAATACAAAAAAATAACATAACCAAAAGAAATCACGATAAAATCGGAGTACAGAGGCCAGGTTTGATCAGGTTGAGTTGCTCAAGGCCTCAACCCTAACCCAACCTGAAATTAAATCGGGTCATCTTTCCCAAACCTAACCCAACTTGAGCCAAAAACGGGTTGAACCTGTCGGGGTCGCGCTCAGCACGCCTGACCAAAGTTGTGGCATTTAAAATTATTAATGCACGCACCGTGCGTAATACGCACACTAAACAAGCGTTCCATCCGCCCCACCGCTCAACAGCTCTTTAAAAATCTGAGTCTCCCCCGTTTTTACCTCTTTTCGACTTCCTTCTCCGTATTCTCATCTCTTCTGGAAACTAAAACCTTCAGGGTAGGAATCTCCCTCCCTGATTTTCATTTTATTTCTCTGTTCATCTACAAAACCCTAGAAACATATTCAGATTCTGAAGGGGTGATTTTGAAATTTTCGCCATGTAATCCGATTCGGTTCAGAGAAAAAAATTCTTCTTACAGTTTCCTTTTTCTTTCTCAGAATCTATCTTGATCAGATATGGGGGAAGATTCCTGTTCGAAGCAACTGATCGACGGGGATGGAACATTCAACGTTTCGGGTCTGGAAAGTTTCATGAAAACTGTTAAGCTCGCGGAATGTGGCCTTTCTTATGCTGTGGTCGCGATCATGGGCCCTCAAAGCAGTGGTATGTGAATCTCTTGTCTATCCCCTCTCACTTCCAATTGATTCAATGTCACCTCTCTATGCTTTTTTCTGTTTTTTTAACATTGTAACGAATTGTTGTGGTAGTTTTGTTGAATGGAGCTTGAAAAAACCCTAATTCTCTTGTTGGAGTTTGCAGAATTCGGAATGGTGTGCGTTTATGAGAGAGATTTCTTTCAAACCATTGTAAACACCATAGTTAGAAAATTACGAACTGTGTGTTTACTAGACAAGTGCTTCTTAGATTGGGGATTATGAATTCAAGACTGGAATTGTGTGATTTATTTTACTATTATTCATTGGCTGGACGCTAACTTCTTCTTTTACTTGTTTGGTTGGTTTGGGTGAATTTTATGATATAGCACGTCAAATGCTTGATTCATGATTTTCTCTTAATTCAGAAGTGTGACTTGTATGGTTCCCAATTAACAGAAAAAAAACCCATGCAGAAAGAGTCCCAAGTAAGCTGCTATCATAGTCATTTCCCTTTTGCATTAGGGTTCTTATCTTGTCTTATTCAAACATTTATGCGTACCATTAAAAAAAATAAAAAAATAAAAAATTCAAACATTTGTGAGTCCCATACATGCTATTCGTGGATATGGAGTCAGGTTATGAGTGGGAGTTTATTCTTCAACCCCAATTCCCCAACCTGCATCCCAAATAATATTTCTTTTTCTTTTTTAATGATTGAAATGTATCCGTTCATTCCTACTACTTCTAATATTCATTTGTACTCCACCTTCCCAGAGTTCGTTCCCTGGGGAACTCCTTTGTTAAATCATTTTGGTGCATTCATTCTCGTCTCCTCATCTGGATGATCTCATTGGAAATCATGTAAATGCAATTCGTATTTGATATATCTCTCTGTCAAGTTCTTTTATGACTAAGCAACTGCCTCCTGTACAGATTGTGTATTATCAATATCAACTACAACTATAGGACACCCTAATCATTCCAAAAAAAAAAAAAAACCTATAGGATACCATATTTTCATGAGCTCCTGCATTTATCCAAGTGATCCACAAACACGAAAATCTCTACTTTGCCTGCATGATCCCCATGACTGGAAACCAAATCTATCATTTTCTCTTGAGTAATAGTTCGAGTGAGTCTTGAATGAGCCCCTTGAAATCTTGATGCAAAAAAATAAATTTTTGTTCCATGTCTCCGAGCTATATATCAAATGAAATAAATAGTAAACAGTAAATAGGTAGTAAATAATGGGGATTACCACTAAAAAAAGGTGTAAATAATGGAGACATAAATAAATAGTGACTGTAAACGATATAGTAAATAATAAATATGAAATAAATAAGGAGTGGCAGTGAACGATACACTTTGTTGCAGAAGAACCAAAATGAGAGAATAGAATGAGTTAGGGTCTCTCCCCTTCACTCAAGTATATATAAGATGGGAAAGAGGAAAAGACTACTATGCCCTTATGTCATACATACATAGAAACACACATAGATATCCAACACTCCCCCTCGAGCTGGAATGTATATATTACACATTCCTAGCTTGTTACAAATATCAATAAATTTAGCTTTGCTCAATGGTTTGGTGAAGGTGTCCGCTAGTTGGTCGGCCGATCGAGTGAAAATAGTGCGTAAGACGCCCTGCTGGATCCTGTGTCTAATGAAGTGGCAGTCCACCTCAATATGCTTGGTGCGCTCATGAAACACAGGATTGTTCGCAATATAGATAGTCGCCTTGTTGTCACAATACAACTCTGCAGGAGAAGATGGAGGAAACCCAATCTCAGATAGTAGAGAACGTAGCCAAATGAGCTCACTACAAGTATGAGACATAGCCCTGTATTCTGCTTCAACACTTGACTTAGATACAACATTTTGTTTCTTGCTACGCTATGACACAATGTTTCCCCCAACAAAGGTGCAATATCCAGTAGTGGATCGTCTGTCAGCCGGATAGCCAGCCCAATCAGCATCACAAAAGGCCTCTATCTTCATGTGAGTATGTTTCTTGAAAAGTAGCCCTTTTCGTGGAGCACTTTTCAAGTAACAAAGGATATGCACTACAGCTGCCCAGTGAGAGGTAAAAGGGTCACTCATGAATTGGCTGACCACTCCTACATCATAGGAAATATCAGGACGAGTGACAGTAAGATATATGAGCTTTCCAACAAGTCTCCTATATTTGCCAGGATCCTCTAATAAGTCTCCCTCTTCTGGAAGGAGCTTTTTATTTGGTTCCATGGGAGTACTAGCAGGTTTGATCCCCAAGGATCTAGTCTCATCCAGAGGGTCCAACACATATTTTCGCTGAGATAGGGAAACATTTGTACCAGAGTACAATACCTCAATCCCTAAGAAGTATCGAAGGCGACCAAGATCCTTCGTAGAGAACTGCTTCTGAAGAAAACTCTTCAATAGTTGAATGCCACAAGAGTCTTTTCCTGTAATGATAATGTCATCTACATAGACTATGAGAATGACATATCCAGCATCAGATTTGAGGTTAAAGACAGAGTGGTCCACCTCACATTGCTTCATACCATATCCTATGAGAGAATCACTGAACTTGCCAAACCAAGCACGAGAGGATTGTTTGAGGCCATATAGGGACTTGTGAAGACGGCAGACAGAGGTGGTCAACTCCACCTGAGCAACATACCCTGGAGGTTGCTCCATATACACCTCCTCAACCAAAGTGCCATGGAGAAAAGCATTTTTGACATCAAGTTGGTGAAGAGGCCACCCATAGTTGACTGCCAATGAGATAAGGACACGTAGAGAAGGTATTTTGGCAACATGGGAAAGGTGTCAGTGTAATCAATCCCATAAGTCTGAGTTTGTCCTTTAGCAACCAAGCGCGCTTTGAGGCGCTCAACTGTGCCGTCAGGAAGATATTTGATGGCATAGATCCATCGGCATCCAACTGGGTGAACTACAGGAGGAGGGGGAACAAGAGCCCAAGTCTGATTCGCCTGAAGGGCGCTCATCTCATCGTCCATAGCAGCCCGCCAGCCAGGGGACAATGAAGCTACAAAGCCACGAAATGCATGTGAGAAATGGTCATAAGAGACATAAGACGATAGAGGGTGAGCAGTAGTACGTGAGCGTGTACGAGATGCAATGGGAGAATCTAGTGGAGGGCCAGAAGGCGGCAATACCTGTGAAGTAGGTGCTGTGATATTTGGTTGGGATGAGATTGGCGCAGGCAGAGCTGGAGACAACTGAGGGCGAGATCTGCGCTGGTAGATCCTAACGGGGCCGAGAACCTGCGGAAGAGGAGTGGAGACAGAGGAGCCTGCATGGGGGCAGGAAGAGAGGGTACCACATTGGGAAGCACTAGGAGAGGAAGAGGAACCGAAGGGACCTGTGGAGGAGGAGGACTCGCAAAATACGGAACAAACTCGAAGAAGGTAACATCGGCAGAAACAAAGCACCGACGAAGGCTAGGACTGTAACACCTGTATCCTTTCTTGGTGCGGGAGTAACCCAGAAATACACACCGTTCAGCCCGGGGGTCTAGTCTGTCCACACCTGGGCCCAGCTTGTGGACAAAACACATATAGCTAAACACGCGAGGGGTAAGAGGAAATGGTTCATCGTGAGGGTGAAGGACCGAAAATGGGGATTGATTGCTTAAGGCTGACGAAGGAAGACGGTTTGTGAGGAAGCATGACGTAAGAATGACATCACTCCGATATACCTTAAGAACATGCATCTGAACAAGAAGAGTACGTGTCATGTCCAGAAGGTAGTGCAACTTCCTCTCAGCAACACCATTTTGTTGAGAGGTGTATGCACATGAGGATTGGTGTAGAATGCCATGAGTGGCTTAGAAGTCCTGAAACCCACTCGAAGAGGAAAAATACTCTCTAGCATTATGTAATGACCCGGCTTCCATTGCCTGAGGTCGCTACCAAAACCACTGAAACTTTTTTTTTTTTTTTTTTAACAGATGACAAATAGCGGAAGCGATTAATTAAAACTAAATAAATTAAAACCTTCCCATCATCATTATTCTCGCGAACAACTAACAATAAAAAAAATGTCTCCAAAATTTGAGACCCACTAACATAATTAAACTCAAAGTCTAAATAACCAAAATAGTAAATCCTAAATCCAAATAAACCAAAACCACGGAAGTGACCATGATGTCAATCCGCACTCTATGACTCTAGCACCCCAAATGCCCGCATTGGTCTCATCAAATGTCTTCATTCGCAAAAGCTCCCTCCTCTTCATCTACCATTCCTGTAGGATATGAGGGTTAGAAGCAAGTAAAGGAAACTCTCTGAATAATGAAATTAAGCGACATGCATTTCACCATAATATTTTCTACAACAATGGAACAATAATAAAACATGAACTGTAGCAGTCTTATTATCAACTTATAACTAAAACAAATAATTGTAAAATGCAATGCACGTGTGAAACTTTAAATGATCTCTCCTTTTCCCCAATGATCATGCGGCAGTTCCCATTGATTTTCTCCTCATGTACTGCGGTGGCTTTCTAGCCTGGCCGGTGATCATTGACCATCAAGGACCCTCCGTTCCCTAATGGAACGCGATCCACTTTAGGATTTCGATTGGTTCACCACAAGGGTTCCTCCCAATGCATCGCCCACCAGCTGTCGTACGCTCTCGGACTGGTTGGCTTTTGGCTTTCCGCCCAAGGTTGGATCTAAGGGTTCTCCTTAGTCCTCCCTCCCATTATTCCCAATCCTAAATATGTGTACAATTATTTTCCAATAAAGCCTTTCTTTTACAATCCATATCTCAATTTTCCAATCATTATCCAATTCAAAGCATTAAATAATTGAAATCGGAATAACATGGCTAGAACAATCCACTCTTATTACACATGCTAAATTATTCATTTCATTATTATGGAAAATAGAATAATAAAACCACATCAACATTAAAAACATTATTAAGTGAGTAACCAAAATTTGCCTTGATGCCTGAACTTGAAAAATTCGAAGTACCTCTAACAAGGATCAGATGGAAACAAGTCCTGAAATCATAGAATTACAAACAACTAAGCTTTCCATTTGAATGTTAAGTTTTATCCCAAGGTGAGGTTCATCCCCTACTTATACATAGTTATTCCCCCCCCCCCCCCCCGTTTTATTTATTTTTCCAAACTTATCTGTAAGAGGTCTTACTTATATCTAAGATGAAAGTACTGATTTAAACTTTTAAATTATTGGACTCACATACGTTTACAAAAATTAAGTGGTAGTACTAATCTTAATGTAATATAAAATTTGTTTGAAATCTCATACTTGATAACATACAGCATACTTAAGAAAATATCATGATTTTCATAAACTTAATATAACATGATATTGAGATGAAAAACTTTCAAATTTCCATGTACCTACTTCTTACACAACAATACTGTCATAAAGAAAACTTTGAAATTCTATTTATCTAATATATTAGTACCATTGACATGAAATTAATTAGATAAAATGAAATCCACTTATGTCTTTTAAGGTATTATACCTTACCAACCTTTTTTTTATTAACAATCCTTTACTTCAAGTCAAGTACTGTCTTGACGAAATTTCTTTAAGTAACTAAGGTATAATGGTATAAGGCATAAACACAATTTCTTTTGAATACTTAGTTATTAATTAAATAGATATAGATATAATACAGTAGTCCGATATTAATTTCATCACACACAATTTCTCACATAAAAAATTTCTTTTTTAACTAGTACTGACATTCACCCATAACTATAATTTCAGCGACATAATTATATTTCTATCTTGCATATGTTCATCTTGATGTTAAACTTTATTTCTGTGTATTATTTTCTTCATAAATTCGATTATTAAAACCATTTGTTTGAGCCATTTCGAAAGAACTAACAATCTTATAGGGATGTTGATGATACTTACTTGCTCTATGCTTGGCACAGATGAAGATGAAAATTGAATCAAATTAACGTCCCTTGAATTCTCTTCTCCTCTTCTTTCTTTGAATGGCTGAACACCTTTCTCTCTCTCTCCAAAAATTTGTTGGGAATCGAAAAGGATGCAATACACGTTCATAAGAGGGAGAGAAAGAGAGGAGGACTTCTTAATTTATGAAATTGGATTTCCTACCCAAGAAATCCCTATTTACATAAGATTTCTATTTTTACTTACCATGCTTCCAATTGATCCACCAAGGAAAATTAAAAGGTTAACAAAAGAAAATCTTTGATTGCAAGATTGAAGGTGGCACATAAAATATTTTAAGGAAGTATGGGGTGGCATAAGTGCACACGTCCCCACTTCTTTCTTTCTTTATATATTAAATTTGAAGTAAGTTTCCCCAAAATTCCACTTTGTAAAGCAAATGGCTCTCTAATTTTGTTAATACTCTACGTTTTCCTTCTAAGGAGAAACGTACAGAGGTTTTCTTAAAAAGGAAGCCGGTTCTCCACTTATGATGTATGAGTATAGACATATAATATATGTATATAAAATATGGGCCCACAAGTGGCGCCCCAACTAGGGAAGAATTAATTGTAATCTCACCCAAAATGGGAGTAGGGCCAAAATTTTTGGAAGTGATACCCACGGCTGAAATTTTTAGATTTCTTGCTAAAGATGGGAACACGTCCCAAAATTGTATGCCAAGAATGCCCCTCACACAATTGCCTAGTGTGATAATCTTGTTTGGGCAATCTTGCCACACCCACTTTAATTAAAACTTGGGGTGCAAATATCAAATTTTAAATCAAAATCAAGAGGGTCGGTTATGAGAGAATATGAGTTACAGGCTAAATTGTAGGGTCCCACCAAAAATCGAAAATTAAAGCCTCCATTGACTTTTTATAGAGTGCCAAAAATACCCCTTGAAACCCTTTTTATGAAACATATTAACTAGGTTAATTTAATACACTCCGAATCATAAACTTTTGGGGTGAAAATATTTTAAATAAAACTCCAAAAATTTCCAGTTGTTACTCATTATCTGTTCGTAAACACTTAGGGGACAATCATATTGAGTAGTAATTTCAGCATAAAAGGTGCGGAAAGCAGTAAACACTTCAGAACGATTTTTAAGTAAGTAAACCCATGTCATTCGACTAAAATCATCCACAAAGACAATAAAGTATGTATATCCAAAAAATGACTTGGTCCTCGAGGGACCCCATACATCTGAATGAACCAACCCAAAAGGTCTCAAAACTCTACTATCAGGCCTAGAAGGGAACGACACACGATGGTGTTTCCCGAGTTCACACGACTCGCACTGAAATGGCTGAAGGCTAGAGGAGACAATGGCGGTCTGCCTGAGGCGCTGAAGAGATGGATGACCAAGACGACAATGCCATTGATAGGCATCAATAGAGTTGTGCAAAATGGTGGGAGAGGGATAGCACCGGAGGTGATAGAGGCCGCCCAGCTCACGACCCGTTCCAATTGTCTTCCTAGTCGAGAGATCCTGAAGAACACAATATGAAGGAAAAAATGAGACAGAGCAATGCCAAGATTTAGCAAGCTGGCTGACTGATAACAAATTAAAAGGAGAGGTGGGAACATACAAGACAGATGATAGGGTTAGACCCTCATGGGGTGACAGAGAACCAGTATCAGAAATGGGGACTTTGGTGCCATCATCCAGAGTAACAAAACGAGAATGAGAAGGAAATGACTGAAATGATGTAAGGGATTGAGAGTTACCCGTCACATGGTTGGATGCCCCAGAATCAATGATCCAGGAGCTGGAGCTAGTGAGAAGGGAAGCAGGTGCACTACTTGACTGGGCAACCCCGGCGGATGGAGGGTGGTTGCTAAGGCAGAGACGCTGAAGCTCCTCATAATCAGCTTTGGTGAACTCAAAAGGCTCGTCTGGAATATCTGAAGCAGAAGATTGGAATGTGCCATTAGTAGGGGACGCAGCAGAGAGGTGGGCAGCGCGGGAATGACAGAGCTATGGATGAAGCACGAAACAAGTATCAACACGGTGACCATCCCTCTGACAGTAAGTGCAATATGGCCTACCACGACCACCTGTACCACGGCCACCACCCATCACACGACCACGACCACGGCCAAAGGAGCCGCGAGCACGGCCAAAAGAACCAGTGCCACGACCGGAAGAAGTCCCAGTATCATAAGAAGCAAAAGCGGAACCCTCTGAAGGATGCATAGTGGAGGAGCCTCCCGGGGCACACTGCTGAGCACGAGAGTAAATATCTGGGAGAGAGGGGATGGCCCCTGAGCCAATCATCTGCTGACGGAATGGTAAGAAGTCCGGGCCCAATGGCTCAAGGTAGTGTATAGCCCTAAGCTGATCCAGCTGACGAGCTAGAACCGACAGATCTGAAGTGAGGGGCATAAATACATCGAGCTGTTGGCATAGAGAGATAAACCGGCTGTAATGGTCGGAGAGGGATAAGTCGCGACGTTCAAGACGAATCCACTCAGAGTAGGTCGCACAGATGCGAGTGAGGTTATCAACCCCATAGAACATGAGAGCAGCATGCTCCCAAATGTCCTTGGCAGTTACAAAGTCCATCATTGGCCGAGAAATATGAGAAGCCATGCTCTGCCATAGTAACGTGCGAACCATCGCATCATCCTGACGCCACCGGTCATAGGATGGATCTGAGGAGGGTGGAGGACCCCGCTCAATGAGAGACACTGCCGCGAGCGAGAAGATAGGTCTCAACAGCCCTCCTCCAGCTAAGATAATTGGAGCCGTCATGGCACTCCGAAGTCATCTGGGGAAAGAACTGCTCAACAGAGGGAGAGTACATTGTGGGATGGTAGCTCAAAGGAGAAGAAGCCCCGGGAGGATCAGTCACACTGTTAGTAAGGGAGGGTGAGAGAGGAGGATCCGAAGTATTCGATGGATCCATTGGAAGAGAAAATGCCCACGACGGCTCGAAAGGAGATGAAATAGAAGAGACAAAGAGAAGTCACAAGGGCGACTCCATCAGACGAGCGCGGCTCCGACGACAAAAGAGAATGAGAAGAGGCATAGAAAGACAAGCCACATGTAGCATCAAAGAGGGAAAAGTGGTCTGGCCAATACCGAGTCAAACGGAGCCGCGAAGACGAGGGATAGAAAGAAGGTGGGGATTTAGGTCATAGATACAGAGGGAAATAGAAGGATTGAGTGTTGGAGGGGTATGGGGTTGGAGTTAGATAAGGTAATGAATATGGTTTAGGGTTTAGAGAAAAGAGGGAGTGGAGAAAGATGGACAGCAGGTGGGGGGGCGGGAGTGGAGGAGGTAGAAGAAGAAGAAGAAAGAGAGGGGGGCAACCAGGGGGGGCGCATAGAGAGAAGAAGGGGCAGCCAGGGGGGTGCAGAGGGGGCACCCAGGGGCGCGCAGGGGGGCGAGAGGAAGAAGAAGGGGTAGCAGTGGGATGCAGGTGGGGCAACCAGGGGGCGCGCAGGGGAGCGAGTGGAGGAAGGAGAAGAAGAAAAGAGGAAAAAAAAAAAGAGAAGAAGAGGGAAGAAGAAGAAGAATGGGAAATGGGTTTAGGTCATAGGGTTGGGTGGAGAGAGTGGAGAAGAAGAAGAAGGAGAAGAATCTCCAATTTGGTCCCTAGGGCACAAAAACCCTAAGGCTCTGATACCATATTGGAGAAGAACCAAAATGAGAGAATAGAATGAGTTAGGATCTCTCCCCTTCACTCAAGTATATATAAGATGGGAAAGAAGAAAAGACTACTATGCCCTTATGGCATACATACATAGAAACACACATAGATATCCAACACACTTCAATAATTTATGACGATCCCTCCAAACAAGCACAAGCTTATCATCAAATGTCTCTCTTATTACGAAGAACACAGGTCACGAGGTCTATCCAAGAGATGCTCTTTATTTGTATATATGGAGTTTGGAAAGAACTGCTAAAATTAAATCAAGTTCTTGTTTAAGTGAAATAAGTATGACCGCTCTACCTTTAGTCGAGACTCAAAATGGCGACGTTTCAGCTATAGTGTCGCAGGGAAGTCGGTTGGCTTCCCATGAGAGGCGCACAGGCAAGCCTTGGTGCCATAAAGGGTCATGCTAGTCTCAAAGACTGGGGAGCGTTGCACCAGCTAGATGGATGGATGTTGATGGGCGCTTCTGGCTAAATTGGTTGGTTGCCTCAACCCCCAAGGTACAAGTGCATGGGATGGAACCTTGGTGGGGTGTGCATGCGAATTAGTTGTGTTGGTATGGGACATTGTGGTGAGCTCATGTGCGTCTTTCTAATTTGAGGTACTAGTGCGGGAGAAGATCGAAAGCGCTTTTCAATCTGAGTGTTGGATGACTTGTGTGGCCAGTAGTGTGAGAGCTTCGATGGATCCAGGAAAGTCTGCTGTGTGGTGAAGCTCCTCGAAGACTCGAGTGGCCAGTGGGTACCCAAAAAGACCATTAGGGATTGTTGGTGTGTTTAAGCTTGTAGGTCCGCGCTTGGGTGAAGAGGGAGGCAAGGCTAAGCATGAGAGTTGAGGATCCTTGTGGGGAGACTTGTTGGGGCCATTGGGATGGTTCTTTTGGCCTGTCCTAGCGGCAAGCAATGCTTAATGATTTATAAAATGATGAGTGCCAAAGTGGAGTTGACGTTGAGAAAATATGCAAAGATTGAGTGGTTTAGAGCTGAAGTCGGGCAAGAGTGTTGTTTTGGTAGACCAATCTAAAGCTTGGAGAAGCTAAAGAGTAATTGTAGGATTGCTTGAAAGAGCTAAGTCAGGTTGCTCTACCCTATTATTTTGGTGGAGTTAAGAGGAAACCACCACTATAGTGGGTTGCATAGTGGTTTACTCAAAGGAGGAGCTGGTGTTGGTGCAAAATCAGAGGATTGAATGACATCAAACCAATGAATTGGCTGATAACTCGAGGTAGAGATGAAGAGAAGGCAACGATTTCAGCAGTTTTGGGGCAATGTGGTACCTGAGGGACAAGGTTAGGTGGAAGGGGCCAAGTTGTCGAAGTGCCTGACTGAGCCATATACCTTATTTTTTGAATGGTAGTATATTTCATTCATAAAAGGGGCGACCTAGAAGGTCAGTCCCAAAATTACAAGAAGGAACACAGATGAAAAGAGAATATAAAAGCAATACAATAGAGGCCTTAGATCATGGAGGCAAAAAATCAAACAACTCCAAGCCTTGCTTATCTACTCTACCCCTGGCCAGGTGGTCTGCCACACTATTAGTTGATCTCCTTATGTGCATGAATATAACCGACGATCCTTCAATTTTATCATGGATCTCATCAAAGAGATGAGCAAAACGCCAAGGAGGGACTACGAATATGATCGGGCCTTATACATCCTAAGCAAGAATTGATCAATAAAAGTGCCATGGCCGGGCCTTATCCGTGACATGAAAGAAAAAGAAAGGAAAATAAGTAATGGTTAGGAGTATCTGAGGTGTATTCTCCATATGTGAGTTTCCTTTTCAATTCCCGGATACTCCGGTTTTTTGAAGGATCCAAGAATCATAGCAGGATTGCGAATTTTTATTTCATATTTCACACTCATATTCTTCCACAGCTATAGACTATTCGTGAGGTGTTGCTTGCTTATCTTTTGAGCACACAAAACATTATGTTAGTGGTTTCTTCATTAGCTTAGTTTTTGCAATTAGGCTACAAAAATGGACTTAAGAAAAACGGGTGTGACACTTTTCTCTTCTTCTTGGTCCTTTTCTTCTTTCACAGCATTACATATTCTTTTGACAATAGAAATTGCATATTTTGTTACAGCTTCATTGATGTGTGGATTCTTTAGTTGGATTCCTCGCTTTAATTTTAGCATGAACTTTTTGTCAATACCACCCAATGGTTTTGAATCTTCTAATGGACGTGTGTGTCATACTTTATATTTTTCCTATGATTTTGGTATATCTAAAAGAGCATTTTTTTGGTAAGTATATCTTAAAGAGCATTGTCATAAGTGCAGCAGTAGCAGTTAATGTTTCAATTATTTGCGTATTTTCACTTTGAAAATTGCTGCTATTTATTTGAGCTATTTATTTGAGCAGGGAAGAGCACCCTATTGAACCATCTTTTCCATACCAATTTCAGGGAGATGGATACTTTTAGGCGAAGGTAAACCTCTTATGTCCTATGTATGGAACACACATACATTTATTTTTCATTTTTGTTTGTCGGCATTCACTGCAATATGAGGAACATGACTGTTAAATGTTCTTTTTTTCTGGTACAGGAGCCAAACTACCAAAGGGATCTGGATAGCAAAGTGTGTCGGTATTGAACCTTGCACAATTGCCATGGATTTAGAGGGCACTGATGGGAGGGAAAGAGGGGAGGTGAGTCAACTGATATATTTTTTTTGAGATTTTGATCGGAGAAAGCAAACTTCTTTAATTTTATTTGCTGTTTCTAGTGGAGTTCTGGTTGTTAATGGATTTGGTGGTGTATTTTCCTTTAGGAACCACATTTTGTATTAGGTTTGTAGTATTACTAGGGGTGGACATGGTTCGGGTTGGTTCGTTTTGGGAACCAGAAACGAACCATGGAACCCTGGAACCGAACTAGAACCGATGTTGATCGGATTGGTTTGATTCGGTTTTGGGTTTACCCAACTTTTTTATTTTTTTCAGCCCCCTTTTCTTCCAAATTCAATCCCCCTTTTTCTCTTATTTTTTAATGAAAATAAAAAAAAGACTATTAGTTTTAACACTCCCTTCCAGCCTCGCTCGATCCAATGGCCCATATTTGCTTAAGTTTGAAAATCTAAAATTTGATTTGGGATTTGCTAGCCTCCTTCGTAGAAGCACCTTCACGCTCCATCCTTTGCAAGTGATGACAGCTGCATATGTTGACTTTTGCTTTATTCATTTAATTCATCTAGCATGGCTGTCATCACTTGCAAAGGACGGAGCACGAAGGTGCTTCTGCGAAGGAGGCTAGCAAATCCCGTTTGATACACACACACACAATATATATATATATATATCTTCGGTTCAGTTCGGTTTTGGGTCCTAGGTCCCCAAACCCAGAACAGAACCGAAAACCAACGGTTCAAAATTTTTGGAACCAGAACTGAACCAAATAAGCCGGTTCGGTTCTGTTCTTCGGGTTGGACCTGAACCTTGTCCACCCCTAAGTATTACCATATTACTTTAATAGGGAAAGCAAGACAAAGAAGTGTACGCTAGATAAACTAATGATAGTTTATGTTTCCATACAGGGAGATAAAACACAAGAAGAAGGAAAAGAAAACACAAACGAAAGAAGAATGACCATACACAAGCCACTCTAATAGAGGGAAGTCCACCTAAATACACAAAAAATCCGACATATCATTAGCAATTCTAGTGATATGATTCAACATAGGATTGACCTCCCTTCCCAACTCAAGAATCTCCAAGATGTAATTTGCTTATGTACGAGGGCCCATACTCGATCACAATGCTTAAGTGATCTGATCACCTCACAAGTCCGTCGAAGGCTAGTGAGTATAGCATTTCCTCTTCATTCGAATTCACAAAGAAATAGCTCTGGAAAAACACCATCTCCATTATCATTCCTCAACACACCTCCTATGCCGCCAGGCTCAGGTGACCAATAGAGTTACCGTCAAAATTCATTAAGGTATTAATTTGGGGCAGAGTCCATCTTACTTTAAACCTAGTCTTCTCCGGAAGACTTAACGAAATCTTTCTCCATTTCTGAAACAAATCACCAGCCAGAAGCCCCATAACTCCTTTCTAGAAAGTGCTTAAAAGATGTCGGAGTACTTGATGTCCATTGCCAAAATCCAAGGTGGCTTAGAGAGCCCATAAGCACCACAAAAGGAGTTATCGGGCATTAGTGTCCGGAAGGTGTCATTGTATACTCCCGTGGGTCGGAAAGCGGCGGTGGAAGGAGGAGGACACTTGGCGGGATCTTTTAGTAGTGAATTCCCCATAGTTGGGTCTCTATAACTTAGCGAAGTCAGGGGCTCTTGATTCTGTTCATGCCCAAAGCTTGCCCCCGTTTACTACGTATGGTGACTTCTGTAGGAGCAGGACCAAAACTCAACATGGAACTAACTCGCTCCTTCATTCTCCAACACAGAAGACATTCGACGTTGATGTCGTGGTGACAAGCGGTTTCATCAGCCCTTAAGAGTTCCTCTTTGATAGCCAAAAGGAGTAGAGGAGGACGCACCAGACGTTTTGGTTTCCATAGCGGGTGATGCAGCGACTATCACCGGTAAGTTGCATCAGACCAGTTTACTCAACTCTCTACAGCCAACAATTGTAACTTCGCTAACTGAAGGGAATCTTTCTAACAATGCTACTAGTCCCAAGCTCGTCACCATCTCTATTATCATTCCTCAACACACCTCCTATGCCGCCAGGCTCAGGTGACCAATAGAGCTGCCGCCAAAATTCATTAAGGTATTATTTTGGGGTAGAGTCCATCTTACTTTACACCTAGTCTTCTCCGGAAGACTTAACGAAATCTTTCTCCATTTCTGACAAGAATAACCAGTCAGAAGCCACATAACTCCTTTTCTAGAAAGTGCCTAAAAGATGCTAGAGGACTTGATGTCCATTGCCAAAATCCAAGGTGGCTTAGAGAGCCCATAAGCACCACAAAAGGAGTTATTCCTGTAAGGGTGTTGCTTAGCATATTGCAGCTTTTCTTTCACTTTCGTCCCTCAAACTGCAAACTTATGTTTCATGCAACTTTGATACTTTTTGTAGTGTGCTATATAGAAATAATTTTGAGTAGGATTATGCAGCTTCATTGTGTATTCTATATATTTGAAATATGGCTTAGTGTTGTTTTGAATGATTTCTTTTTTGATGGAAGTGAAAATTTGTGCATTTGTAATTTTCATCTACAATGTCTTATCCTTTTCAACATCAGGATGACACGACATTTGAGAAGCAGAGTGCCCTTTTTGCTTTGGCAACTGCAGACATTTTACTGATAAACATGTGAGTCCTTTATTTTAGTGTATTTCAATTTTATCTGCAAGAAAAAAACCATTAAAAAAAATCCTGCAAGATAAAACTCTATTTTGTTGGTTATGGTTGGAGTACGTATCAGTTGATGTTTTTTACCATTTAAAATGATTCGTCTAGGTGGTGTCACGATATTGGTCGGGAGCAGGCTGCAAACAAGCCTCTTCTAAAGACTGTTTTCCAGGTTCTTATTTATAGTTTTCTTTTCGAAATGGAAAAGCCTCTTGGTTGCAATGTTTATTCTGATGATCTGGATTTTTCTTTATGGAAGGTCATGATGCGTTTATTCAGTCCTCGCAAAACAATTTTACTATTTGTTATTCGCGACAAAACAAAGGTTTGCAATTTTAAATTATAGATTTTGTACAAAATGCTCTCAGTGTGTTTTGAGTATTTAATGTCACTTGTTTTCCATACAGACTCCTCTAGAGCATTTAGAACCTGTCCTAAGAGAAGATATTCAAAAGGTACTTTTTCTACATTTTCTAGTATTTTGTTTTTCTACTTTCCGCCTTACTCTTCTATTTTTCTGTATTTTCATGATCCCCATCTCTGCAGATTTGGGATGCTGTTTCTAAGCCGAAAGCCCACATCGATACTCCACTCAGCGAATTTTTTAATGTGAGTTATAAGTTATTGTTAGAAAAGTTTTTATATGTTCCTCTCTGATGCACCATTGTTTGTCTTGAAGGTGGAGGTAACAGCTTTGTCCAGCTATGAAGAGAAGGAAGAGCAATTTAAAGAGCAGGTAGTCCACCAAGTATAATGGTCAATTGTCAATCCTTTAGATTTGGATTGGCTATCAGCTTTGTTTGAGTTATGAAATATGTATGGTGGTGGATTTCATATGAACTTATATATATTCCATGTGTTGTATTTGAATTCATCAAGCAATAAGTGGTCTCACATCAATAATTTAATTTTTGATAATGACACCCTTATGTTATGTCTTATACAGGTTGCACAACTAAGGCAGCGTTTTTTCCATTCTATTGCCCCAGGACGGCTTGCTGGTGATAGAAGGGGTGTTGTTCCGGCTTCCGCATTTTCTTTCAGTGCCCAACAGATATGGAAAGTTATACGAGAGAATAAGGATCTTGACCTTCCTGCTCACAAGGTGCTTGATATTTATTTATTTCTTTTTTTTTTATTAAGGTGACTTTATTGATTGGAAGAAACCATAGATAGGGGTGGACAGGACAAGGTGTCCCCCCTAGCCCTCTATAACATTCATTTTACATGACTTACAAAGAACAATCAAACGCTAAATCTTGGCGAGGAGAGTTTGGAATGCAGGAATTGCCTCTTATGGGCATGACACTTTTATATCATTTGTTGTCATTATTTAGGTAATGGTTGCGACTGTTCGATGTGACGAGATTGCTAATGAAAAGCTCAGTCGTTTGACCTCCGATGAGGTACGCAAGCATCTATTTGCTTATTGCGTCATTTGTGGTCTGATTGCAAACTGTCCCTATGGCTGATGAACTTTTTGGATGCACTTTTAGGGTTGGTTGGAACTGGAGGAAGGTGTTCAATCTGGTCCAGTATCAGGCTTTGGGAAAAAACTTAGCTCCATTTTAGATGCTTATCTGTCAGAGTAAGAGAACTTCTGCTGCATTTTTATACTCATGCTTTATTTCCATAAGGTCCTGTTTGGATTGCATGAAGTGCCTGGGAGGAATGGATGCCTTCAAACACCTTAACAATAGAACTCAGATGCCTCAAACCAGATCTTAGTATACCCCAATTTCTCTAGTGCTTTAATCCAATGTTACCAGGGTTGCTACCACCCCTATTGTCTCACGATCTGGGTTGCACGACCCCAAATGCGATACGTTCGCGATCCGGATTGCTAAAAATGGTGTCCTTGTCATCCCAGA
Organism: Tasmannia lanceolata; assembly: GCF_043159265.1. Taxonomy (NCBI): domain Eukaryota; kingdom Viridiplantae; phylum Streptophyta; class Magnoliopsida; order Canellales; family Winteraceae; genus Tasmannia; species Tasmannia lanceolata. The sequence continues at coordinate 10,459,539 of NW_027518714.1, read as the reverse complement.
CTACAACAAACTCTCATATCAAGCTTTGCAAGAGGGGATACTTTGGTGGATAAGGGAAAGATAACAGCACACTAGCTTATTAGTTTTCAGAACTAGGTGTTTGTTTTTTGTTTGGTTTCTTTTAAGATTGAGTATGCAATATATGCTGATACTTTATTTAGTGATATTTTGAGATCTTCAAATTTTATATATTTTGATTTGGAACTGGAACATTCTTTTTCAATAAATAAGTATGGCGTACTACCATCGTACCGCGTATCAGACTAATCATTGTACCCATATCCGTACCGCATACCGAAACGAACTGTGTTCCCGGTAACATTGCTTTAATCCTATTCGATTTCAGCTCCTGAATTCTGCCTCTATAGCTTGCCTATACCCATTGGGCCAGCAGAAGCAACTATCACAGATCGTGAACCTTTTGCCGCTGTGTGTCGCTATTGAGATTCAACTTTATCCAACCTACAAGTGCAACTGACTAAAAATCTTTATGTGCTCAATTTCCCATTTTACATGATAATGATATACCATGTGTTATCAATTAATAGTTCTATATTTTGGTGTGTTCATTTTTCTTGTATAATTGTTAAGACTGAATGTGTTATTTGAATCAGCTGGATTTGGCAGTTTGGAAACTGTATCATTGTTTTACCTTCCATTTTTTACTAGGTATGACATGGAGGCTATCTACTTCGATGAGGGTGTGAGGGCTGCAAAGCGCCAACAATTGGAGTCTAAGGCATTACATGTAAGGCTATGTACCCTTTTCTTAGTTATGTTTTAAGGCATCCTATTGTGTTGTTAAATGTGGAACAATTTTTTCTATATTGAAATATTTTTTAGGCCTTCATTGAAATGAGAAATCTTCAAAATGCTATTTTATGACTGAATCGTGGCAGAGAACTTGGAATTTCCTAATTTAGCTAGTTTAATATGATATTCAACTACTTGGAAAATGGAATTGTTTGTCACATTACACATCCTACTGTGTTTTTAAATGTGGAAGTGGAACGTTTTTTTCTACATTGAAATATTTGTTAGGCATCTATTGAAATGCAAAAGCTTCAAATTGCCATATAGTCTCCTGGTGGTTCCAGCCGTAATAATAATGAGACTCCCCAAGAGCATCTATCCATCGTACACAAGTGGCCTCATAATCACCATAGGTCAAAATAGGGCACATATGGTGGAGCCATAGTGCGGATCAAGGCGTGTGCCAACTATCAAGGCTAACTGCTGCCAACCTCAGTTACATACAAGTTTCCGCCATTGAACTCAATTCCAGTAGGTTTCCAAAAGCATAATTTCTATTCAGAGATAGTGGTTTTACCCCAAACGGAACAATGGACTGAATCTGTGCTGATCAGAAACTGCTAGATTGCAAGAAAACACACACTAATGTGTTGGCTACAACTTCTAATGCTTCCATTCAAAAGTACTCGGTTTTGAACATGTCAGTGCTACCCTCGTTTCACCTAGATTCCAACAGATCTTATAGGTCAGCAAGCTCCGTCCTTCAAGAAATCAAATTTTGACACTAAAGTTGAGGGATTTGATCCAATGACGAATAACTCTAGCAACTAATTTTCGTGCAGAACTAGAAACTCTGCTAGTTTCTTCAAAGTGAAGCTCCAATTGATTCTAAACAGTGGTCGAATTATGGTAGAAAATCGATCCAGCAAAAATTTCGAACTTCTGGCCTTGTAAATGGAAAACGAATGGTAAGCTGTGAGTAACAAAGAATGCAAAGACAAACAAAGGACAAGAAACTAGTAGAAACTCGATTGAAGCAGCAAGACCACGAAATTTGAAGAAAATCAGAATAAAATTGGTAGAAAATAGGGTTTGTTGAAGAACAAAATTTAAGCAGACACTGGAATTAATGGAGGATTCTTAAATTCCTTCAAATTGAGCAAGACCACAAAGTTCAAAGCAAATTAGAACGAAATTGGTAGAAAATATGGTTTGTCGAAGAACAAAATTTAACCATACGTTGTAATTAATGTAGGATTCCGAAATTCCTTCAAAAGCTTGATTCAATGATGAAAAATGACCAATATGCTGTGTATTTAAAGAAAGAAAACTATAAAAGTGAAGATGATGCTAAACAATCGAAAACAGGTGGAGAAATCGAAACTAACGAAGAACACACTGAAGAATCTGGTTGAGATTCTATAAAAAGAATTAAAAAAATTCCTTTGAAAACTATCTTTATTGGGAAAAACAGTTGGATTGCAACAAGTTTTTTGTTAGTAGAAGCAATGAAATGGATCGTGGCGATTGGATTGAGCAGAAAATGAAGATGAAAAAATGGAAATAGATGAAGATGAAACAATAAAATTTCCATCTTCATCTACTAAGGCTCCCAAGTTAATCCATCTTCATCTTAATGGAAAAAAAAATTAATCCACTCGAGTAGGTTTATCAAAAGGCCCTCATCCATTCGGCCTTTTGATAAACCTACTCGGGAAAAAAAGGTCCTTGAGGTTAATCCATCTTCATCTTAGTGGAAAACTTCCCGAGTAGGATCGATCGTTTCCATCTTCATCTTAATGGAAAAAAACTTCTAAGGCTCCCATTCAAAATTTTGGTAGATGAAGATGGAAAAATGAAGATGAAAAAATCGTGAATATGCTTTTTATTTCCATTTTCAAATTTTATTGTTAGTAGATGAAGATGGAAATTTTATTGAATCTGAAAATGAAATACAGCAATAAATAAAACTAAGCTCAGTTGCGATCGCAATCTGAGAAGAAGTAAAAGAAGGCCTTACAAGGCCGGATTTCCCTCTCTAACTTCCATCACAGCTCTCTTCTTGTAAGATAACTGAGAAATTCTCCCCCTTCCACAAGTTTTCTATCTTTCCAAGGTTTTCAAATAAAAAAGGCCTAAATGAGTTTAGCCCTCTCTTATTTATAGAGGTTTTCCTCCCAAATATTACATTTAATTCCTTCCTATAAGGTCCCTCGCACTCTCAAATATTACAAGTGTACCCTACATACAAATATACACTACTAAATGAAGAAATTACGAGTAATGCCAATTAAGGCTTATTACATTTGTGTCCCTACACTACTGCTGGAGCAGGTCCCTTCAAGACTTTGGCCGGGACCCGATCCTCATCACTTTTATGCTGAAATCAACCCTAGTAACACATATAGTGACTTCATATTCAACTTTGTGGAAAGAGATTATGGATATTGAGCCCTTTGGGGCTGAATATTGATCATCACTCTGACTCCTACTTTTGCACATCCTTTTACCCTTACACTAACTATTGCTACACCATTTTTGAATTGATGAAGTATAAACTATAAATGTTCTTTAAAAAAAAAGAAAAAAAGGGACAGTGCCAAGAGCACTGCTAGAAAAATGGGATTCCATTTTGGGGAAAAAAATGGGCTTCAACCATTTGAGCCAAGTCCACTAAAGGCAAATTGGAGGGAGCTCAAATCCCCATAAAAGCAAATACACATTTACACGGGTCAAACCAACGGTCATTCAGTCCCCTTTTTATTTTCCAAACGGAATCCCATTTTCAAAGTGTTTTCCAAGTGCCAATATATACAAAATGATGTGAATGCAAATCAAGACACAAGCATATGATGTGAGAGAGGATGTTTGGAGAGGAGATCAGAAAGTTTGTGAAGGAGACCCCTTTTGATAGTCTTCTAGCTTCCATGGTAAACAAATTGAGAAGGCTAACTTGTGTAATGAACACACTCCAAATTTAGTGTTCTAAGCAGTAACTCCATTAGAGAAGGATATAAATGATTTGAATAATAAACTACTGATCCTATTTTATGCTCTCCCCAGAACTCGCAATGGCGGGAGCCTCGTGCACTGGGTCGCCCTTGATCCTATTTTATGCTCTTTTTTTTCTTTTTTTCTTTTTTTCTTTTGCAGCTTGTCCATCCAGCATATCAAGCCATGCTGGGGCATCTCCGTTCTAAGACTCTTGATAGTTTTAAGAACGGATTAGAACTATCGCTGAAGAAAGGTACAGGCTTTGCTGCATCTGTTCGTGACTGTACTCTATCATGTATGCTTGAGTTTGACAAAGGGTGTTCAGGTACGCTTTATATGATTTGTCTTGCTTGATGCCTTTTATTTTGATGATATTGTCTTTCTTAATGCCTTACATACTACTTCTTAGGCAATATTGATGTTTATGTTGAAAATATGGTGTCCAACCCAATTTTTAGGGCGGGACTAAAACTTCTTCATTGATGTTGATTGTTCCAAATTCAATACAGGAGACAACGTATGCACCTGGCTTCTCACTAGTAATCCTTGCCTACATTTTTTGAAAATTGACATTTATTATTCCAAAGAGTACCAAAAAAGGGACAAGCTGTCCCCTAACAGGCTACAACAATACCACCCTCTACATACAGTAGAAATATCTGTTGTATACTACCCATTCTATTCCCCATTACATTACCCAATAGCCTAACTTATCGAATCCAACAAAAGTGCCATAATTGTAGGGCCCCACCAAGTCAAGCCGCCATGCCGCACAGACTTCTCCACCACATTCCAGCTGGCAAATCCGATTTTCAAAAATCCCGCTTGAGGACCTATATCTATTGTGCGCCCCTAACCGTGCACGATAGCCATATCGTACGCCAGGCCTACGTTAGCCCTTCCTCCCTAACCCTACTCTTTCTATACACTTCTTGTTCTCTTCCGGTGAGACTTATTACATGCTTCATGTTGACTTTCAATGCAGCTTCTCACACGTTTCCTCTCGCTTCCTGCATTTTCCATTTTGTAAAACCCCTCGTTTCTCACACTCACTTCCTACTCTAGCAACTATGTGGCAAACCGAGTTATATGGAATCTGTGGACTTAACTTGGGACTATCATTTGATCGAGATTTTTATCTGCAGCTTTCTTGGTTAGGGGTGAAATAACTGGTGGCATCTGACATGTAACCATCTATGTTTTACCCCCATAGGTCTACTTTTTTCTCTATCCACACTTGCTTAATTCCATTAGCGTTGAGTTCTTCAATGGGAATTTTTGGGGTGTAATGGATACTTAATTTTCTGATTCAGTCATGTATCATGTATTTGCCGGGTAGATTCTTTCACCTTCTCCATGAAAATTTTCTAAAGTATTCATTAGCCGACTCCAACTAGTTTGGGACAAAGGCTTAGTTGAGTTGAGTTGAGTCATGTATCATGTATTTCTCTTTGCTTTGCCCAAATCTCGAAACTAAAGGATACACAGAGGGAAAATTGCTTGTGAGAAATTATTGTTTTTCAAGGAATTCTTTGAAGGAATGGTGTTGGATAGAGGCACTGGTGCGTCGTTCATCGCTCTGTTGCCAAAAATTAAAGGTGCGGTGAAGATCTCGGATTTTAGGCCTATAAGTCTAGTTGGTTGCCTTTATAAAGTCCTGTCAAAGATATTGGCAGTCAGGATGAAAGTGGTTCTTCCTCTTATTATTTTGGTAAATCAGTGTGCTTTTGTGAGCCAGGGAGATCTTGGATTGTTCTTTGGTGGCAAATGAAACGGTGGATCGGATGGTAAAGACGGGTACTGAAGGTGTTGTTTGCAAACTAGACATGGAAAAAGCTTATGATAGAATGGAATGGCATTGTTTGGATTATTTCCTTGGGAAAATGGGGTTCGGGAACAGGTGGCGGGGGTGGATAAAAAGTTGCTTATCGTCGGCTTGGTTTTCCATTCTTATTAATGGTTCTCCAAAAGGATTTTTCAGATCGTCGAGAGGTTTGCGGCAAGGGATCCGTTATCTCCTTTCCTGTTTTTAATTGTAGCTGAAGCTTTGAGTCTTTTAATGGAGAAAGGCAAGTCCATGGGGCTAGTTAAGGGGATAAAATGTGGCCAGAATGGGGTTGAGGTGTCGCATCTGCAATTCGCGGACGATACTCTATTATTTAGTTCCCCCCAGGTATCGCACATTTTGAATCTTAAGGCGGTGCTGAGATGCTATGAAATCGTTACTGGTCAAAGATAAAAAAATTCAAAGTCTAGGTTATATGCAGTGATGTGGGAGAGGATGAAGCAAAGAATCTGGCAAATCTTATGGGCTGCCTTTTGGATAGTTTTCCTTCTTATCATGGGCTCCCTTTGGGAGGTGGGAGACCTAAAATAGTTTCTTGGGCTCCCATTGTGGAAAGAATTGAAAGGAGACTAGATACCTAGAAAAGGAATTTCGTATCAAAAGAGGGGAAAGATTGACATTGATTAAGGTTGTTTTGTCTAATATTCCTATTTACCAATTATCTTTATTTATGTGCCCTATTAGCGTTGTGAAGCGTATCGAATTGATCTAGAGGAGGTTTTTATTGGGAGGATTGAAGGAAAAGAGGAGTCTCTCTTTGGTCTCTTGGGAAAATGTTTGTAAACCTGTGAAAGGAGGGGGTCTAGGGATTAGAAAGATAAAACAGGTTAATGTTTCTCTTTTGGGGAAATGGTTGTGGAGGTTTGGCGAGGAGCAGTCACAATTGTGGGCGAAAGTTATGTGGTAAATATGGGGCAGATTTAGGAAATTGAAGATCTCTAAATTGTTTCAGTAAACCGGGGGTAACTTTGTGGAGGGATATTATGCGTTTGAGTTCCAGTTTTGATCGTGGACTCAGATATAGAGTTTATTCGGGGGATAGGATTTCCTTTTGGAATATGTTATGGTGTTCCGTCATTCCTTTAAAAGATTTATATCCTGATCTATATGTTGTGGCCGCTGATAAGCAAGCTTTAGTTAAAGATTGTTTTGAGAAAAGGGACAGTAAAGTCATTTGGAAGCCTCTATTTCGCAAAAGCTTTTTTGACAGGGAATTGCCCTCGATGGTTTCGTTACTTCAGGTCTTGGAAGATACTTACATTAGCTCTTCAGGGGTGGACAAAAGGTTATGGGTTTGGGATTCTTCCGGTTTCTTTTGGGTAAAATCTTTCTACAAGGGCCTGAATCCGTTCCAGAAAGATCATTCTGTCGCAAAATTGTGGAAGATAAAGGTCCCTCCAAGTATTTGCTTCTTTGGGTGGACGGCGATTCGAGGTCGTATACAAACAATGGACTTTTTGAAGGCTAGGAATATGCTTATAGTTGATCATTGCACCTTGTGTATAGAAGCTGGGGAGTCGGTGGATCATTTATTTATTCATTGCAAAGTAGCTCGAGAGGTTTGGGGAGGGGTTCTGTCGAGATTTGGTATTGCTTGGGTGTTTCCTTCCAACATTAAGGATCTCTTTGAAGGTTGGTCTTTTATTCCATGGAGGAAAAAAGAGAAGGTTTTGTGGTCGATTTCTTTATTGGCCACGATGTGGGTTCTATGGATGGAAAGAAATAATAGGATTTTCGAAGGTCGTGCAAATTCTTCTTACTATCTATATATTAAGGTAGTTGCATTATCGATTTCATGGGCAAGGGCGCTGCCAATTTTCAAATTTGTATCGGCTTACGACTTGTGGGAGGGGTGGAGAGTGGTTTGCAACAGTCAGGTACCCGATTCTGTATTTTTACAGAAGTGGGTCAATCCACCTGTTGGCTTTTCCAAGTTGAATTTTGATGGGTCAAGCTTGGGTAACCCCAGTCTAGCTGGGATCGAGGGTGTTTTGAGGAATTCCTCTGGTGAAGTTTTGCAGGCTTATTCCGGGCCTATCGGTGTAGCTGGTTCGAACGAAGCTGAAGTTAGAGCAGCATATCAAGGCATGTTGCTCCTATGGAGTGAGAGGTTGGCGAGCACTATTGTGGAAGGAGACTCGTTAAATGTCATTAGGTGGCTTAAGGGTTCGTTGGTTCCTCCTTAGAGATTTCTTCGTTTTTTCGATGAAATAAAGGATATTACGGTTGGGTGCTCTATGGCATATCAAAATGTAAGAAGATCAGCTAATGAAGTAGTTGACAAGTTGGCTAAAGATGGTGATGTGAAGCAGGCTTTGGAGCTTTTTGACTTTCTGCTTCCTTAATTTCCTTTTTTTGTATTTTTTCATTCTTTTGTGTTATGCTTGTTTAGTGGGGTGTGTGTGTGGGGGGGGGGGGGGGGAGGACTTTCTCGGTCTTTCCCTTTTTAATGAAATCAGTTACCATTCAAAAAAAAAATTGTAAAATGCTCGCTCCAATTTTCTTGTCATGTCCATTCTTTAATGTTGTTTAACCTTCTAATCTAGACACTTTGCATTTATTAGTGTTTTTTTTGTATGCTTGCCAACATTAAATGATTAGACCACCGCCATTTAATGAGTTATTACCTCCAGATGTGGCCATACGTCAGGCTGACTGGGATGCGTCAAAAGCCTGTGACAAGCTTCGTCGTGATATTGAAGCACATGCAGCATCTGTCCGTAGTGCGAAGTTGTCTGAATTAGTGGCTAATTATGAGGTGCTACACTTAGCCTTAATTTCATGTAACCATGGTTTTAAATTTCGTCCGAAATTTTGGATTTCGGTTGGGACCGAAATTTCGCAAGGAAAAATTGATTTTTAAAAAAATATTGCATTATTCCGAAATTTTGGCTGAAATTACCGAAATTTCGGCCGAAAGTTGGGAATTAATAAAATAATACTTTTTTTATTACCTGATTTCGGCCGAAACCGAAATTTAAATCCATGCTTGTAACATTTATGTCTCATAAATCTGCTATGTTTTCTTTGACTATTTCCATCTGGGTCAGGATGAAAAGAATAATTGAAGAATAAGTTGTTAAAAACACATCACGCTCGATTCTTTTATTGGTAATATATTGCAATTTTGTATATACTAACAACTCGAGGTTATCTTATTGTCCTACAGAAACAACTTACTGAAGCACTTGCTGAACCTGTTGAGTCCCTATTTGATGCTGCTGGACAAGATACGTGGGGATCCATAAGAAGACTTCTTAAACGTGAGACGGAGGTTGCTGTATCAGGATTTTCGACTGCCCTTGCAGGTTTTGAATTGGACCAAACAACTTTTGACAAAATGGTGGGAAATCTTGTTGACTTTGCAAGAAATGTGGTGGAAAAAAAGTCAAGAGAAGAAGCCGGGAAGGTTCTGAATCGTATGACGGATAGGTAGCACTTATGATCCCCTGGTGGTGTTTGTTTCCCTACTTTTTTTCTCTTTTTACTGAAAGCTTGTTGTCACATTTGAATTATTTTCAGGTTTTCAACAGTGTTTAGACATGACAATGATTCGATGCCAAGGGTCTGGACTGGGAAAGAAGACATTCGAGCAATCACAAAGGATGCTCGTATTGTGGTATGTTGAAAATTGCGAACATACCTTTTCAGTGTTTCCCGAAAATCTCCTTTTCTGTATGAAACATGGGGTTTTGCTAAGTTCCTACCTTTGTGTTGCAGGCCCTGAAACTTCTATCTGTAATGGCTGCCATACGTTTGGATGAGAAACCAGATCAAATTGAGAATGTACTCTTTTCTTCCCTTACAGATGGAACCAACGCTGTTGCTCTTACGAGACATTCTACAGATGCACTTGCTTCTAGCACATGGGAAGAGGTATTATAGATGATGCTTTCTTTCTTTATTATGTGAGAAGATGCATCCAGCACTGATGTTGTTGTTTGTCGACCAGGTTCCTCCAAAAAATACATTGATTTCGCCTGTACAATGTAAATCTTTGTGGACGCAGCTCCAAAAAGAAACTGAGTATACGGTCACCCAAGCTATATCTGTACAGGTACCTTCTACTACTGTACATTTTGTTTCTCCTTCTTATCTTCCTCCCACATTCTTTATGGATTTTACTTGTTTCATGACTTTATCACAATGACATGTAATAAATTACATTGGGTTCTAGAGATTTTTTTTCCAACTTTTGATGATGCATGGAATTCATTTTACTGCTTGCATAATCTTCGGTTGCTTTTTTTTTTTTTTGAATGATTATAATCTTCAGTTGCTATTTGTCTAACTATTGGATGAAAGCTGTTTTGGAGCAGAGCTGATTTGCTCACTTTTTTTCTTTTTTCGAGCAATGACCTATAAAATAAAAGCCCAAAGGCAAAAGAAGAGACCGAGTAGGTCTCCAAAAACAAACCAAGAGACAAAAGCGAACAAGCAAGACAAAAGCAACAAAAGCAACACTGAAATGAAAATTAGATTCACAGTGACATCTTCGGCTTTGCATCACAGTTACTTATTGGGCTATTCGGCGGATGGTATTATCGGAAATTGGGATATGGTACTGTCTGGTATGGTCCCCTAAGAGAAAGTGGTAGCTAGGTGAAAACCCCCTTCAAGGAACATACTCAAACGCAATGTTGACGGTTGCTCCCTTGTCAACCCAAGCATAGCAGGTATTGGTGGCGTATTCAGGGATCTCTTGGGTAACATCATCTACACTTTTGCTGGTCCGATTGGGCACACTGATTCTTCTGAGGCCATGGTCCATGCTCTTCATCGGTTATCTATCATCTTCATTAACTAGTTGGAGGGGAATTTGGATGTGGAAAGCAACTTTCAATACTAGGTTATGGGCCAAGGGGATTAGCGAGCGACAGACTGTGGAGATTATCCAAATTCATTGATGAGATTAAAACTTTATGTTTGGAAAGGGTACCGTGGAGATTAGCCAAATTCATTGATGAGATTAAAACTCTATATTTGGAATGGGTTCTCATTTTTGCTTATTCCTAGAAGTGCTAATGATTTGGCCGGTAATCTTGCCATGTTGGGTGCTTCTAGAGACTCATTGTTTTTGGTGTATTCTTTGCATCTTGATCTGCATTTAGAATATTTCTTATTTAATTAATATTTAATCAATGTTTTCTTTTGGTGCTTCTTGAGACCTATTGTTTTGGGAGCATTCTTTGCCTCTCAATGTGCATTTGTAATATATCTTATTTAATCAATGTAATATTTTTCAAAAAAAGTCAGAGCATCCACAGGTCGTTGAAACCCATGCAAGGAGAACCAAAGCAGGGGTTGTTTCTGACCCAGAAATGGACCAAAGGCATGCACCAAAGATGAGAGGAGTTGGGACTATTCACAAGACAAATTCTGACACACGGAGTGGCGCCATCATCCTATTTAAATGAGTCTTTGATAAGATATTAAGTTATAGAGTTATTAGGTAATTTTTTTAAGTTTCACGTAAGCCACTTGAGTGAATTAGAATAAAAGAGGGCCTGCGTCACTCCCATGCCCTATTCAGTATTCTTAACATTGTTCACGAGACTATTCATGACATAGTTGGCACTATTCATATGAATTCTATGCTTGCATAATTTCTTGATGTGTTCGTATGTCTCTTTTCTTGTTATTTTGATTATGTAAAGAATGTTTCCCTTTGTAATTTTTACATTATTTCAGAACATTCATATCTGATAATGCCACATACTATTTGTTTTGTTCAGGAAGCACACAGGCGTGGTAACAACGGGTTACCTTCTCCATGGGTGATTCTTGTAATGGTTGTCCTAGGGTTTAATGAGTTTATGCTTATACTGAATCTTCTACTCAAGTAATCACCAATAACCAAGTTGCCTAGCATTTTATTTCATTTCAGTTTGCTCCTTGAGTTTGCTTACAGTGTTTATGTTTTGTTTCTGTCTGCTCACTTTTTATTTTTTTGTGTTTTTATGTTTATATTTTTTTTAATTATCTCTGACTAACATGTGTTTCCTCTGTTGGTATGCAGGAGTCCTCTGTACCTCATGGCGCTTTTTATTATTTGTGTCTTATTCAGAGCCCTATGGATTCAGCTTCACATTGGAGGGGAGTTCCGCCATGGTGCTGTGAGTAACAAAATTCTAAGTTGTAATCAGTAATTTGAAATAAACTCGTTGAATGGGCAACGTATTAAATATATAAAATATACTATATTACATACCACAATACAAAAGTAGAAAACTAACCATTATAGTTGTTATCATGATAATGGAGCACATGATATTTATGAACCATATCTTGCAATTATAGGACTACTAACCAATGGTCCCAAGTCCCAACCATCTAGAAAAGCCATATATATCTGTTTGTGCGCGCACAATGGAACTAAAAGAAAAAAAATGGTAAAAGGAGTGGAATGTCAGTTCTCTATAATGAAATGGACATTTCAAATTGGTTTATTTGGGAATGGTGTCTGTCAATGCAAGCTCATTTTTAAGTTACTTCACATTAGTTGGCTATATTCTTGCATAAATGTAATTTAAATGAAATCATTTTTTATTTTTACAGATAAAACACATAGGCTACTGATTTGTGCACTGCCATGTTTTAATAATTGAACTAAATTACTTGTCTTTTAATGTTTAACCACCTATCAAAGGTTATTACAATTCCCAAAAAGCTCTCAAAAGCCAATTAACAAAGAAATGACAAGGTGAGTTAGTTCAATCAGCAAAACATGGCAGTGCCAATATCAGTAGCCTACATATATTGGATGGTATATTGCTTTTCTTACTTTTTTGAAGCTTTTATATGTTTTTTGTTTTAAATGGTGACATTATTTGAGGTCGGTGATCCTCGGAGTAGCTTAAATTTCTGGTCTTACCCTTCCCATTAGTTTCATCTATGCTGGTCTTGAATGCAGCTCTCAGGGATCCTTTCATTGTTATCAAAGATTATACCAACGGTCATGAACCTTCTAAAGCTACTTGCTGATGCGGGTCCCACGGTCATGAACGTACTAAAGCGACTTGCTGATGCGGGTCAGACGGCCATGAACCTTCTAAAGCGACTTGCTGATGAGGGTCAGATGGATCAGAACCCCGAACCTTCCAGACTGGACCCGCCATCTCTCGGCTCCCAGAGTTTCAGGGGCCAATCACAAAGAGAAACTTCGAGTTTCAGGAGCCAATCACAAAGAGAAACTTCAGCGGGACCGGACTTGTCATCCTCATCATCTCAAGTGTCATCCTCGGAGAGCGGGATTGAGTACTCAAGCTCGCTCATACATCGACAAGTCAGCAATGTTGGCACGATAGACCGCACCTGATCAAGCTGCAATGTTGGCACGATAGACCACACCTGATCAAGCTATATATGTGCTCAAAATCTCGACGCCTACATGATATAGTTGAGGAAGGATGCTACTCCAGTTTGGTGTAGATTCCTGAGGGGATTCATTACTGGTGATTTTTTTATTTTTTATTTTGGCTGAGATGAGAAACAGGTTTTTTTATTATGTAGATGTATAGTGGTTCATTTTTATTCATATGGGTAGATGGAAAGGCCTCTGTGGATAGAGGGAAAGGGAATGTTCTGATGGGTCCCACTATTGAACGGGTGAGTTCCATTGGTCCCCTTTGGGTCTCTTTTCTAACAAACCACGTGGGTCATCATCGCTTGATGATATACAAGATCAGAGGTCTTGATTGAATGTTATGCTCCTTTCTCCGTCCAAATTTTGGAAGTAGTGTTGTTATGTTGCGACTTGCGAGGAGGAATGCTTTGGTATGTCACCGGCTAATTGCAATACAATGAGGTGTCTCCACTAGGGTCCCACCGTTAATTGATCTGAACGTCCATTTGATAAGTTATCCCTTACTCTAGATCTCCTATGGACCAAAAATCTTGCCAATCATGCAAATCCTAAATAAGCTTTGTTTTTACCACAATGAGACCTCGCCTTACAGCATTAGCACTGGAGACTCGAGAGCAATTCTACTCTCGAACGTACCCTTTTAAGCCTTTTCTTTTTGTGGCCGAATCATAATAGATACGTAGTGCATGGTTGGCTATCATTAAAAGGGAGATTTCTTGAGATTCAAGGTCTATCAAATGGACAACGAGGCTTTTTTAGAATTCAACAAGTGAAGAGGAACTTTAATTTTATTGATAGCTTATGTCAAAGTGAGCACATGGTTTTAGTCCTAAGGCACCTCACATCTACTGTTCTCATGTTTTATTAGGAAACTCCTTTTTCATTTCTATACTTTTCTGATTTATCAAACCAACAGAGAGCAAATTGAACTACTATAGAAAAGAATAACCCAATATAAACCAAAATCAGGAAACAAGAGAAAATAAAAGTAAAATACATACTCTTGTTCATCATTCTAAAATAAATGAATAAGGAGAAACTGAGCTCACATATGAAGGAACATTGTGTTATGAGCCTGATTCGATTTGTAACGAAATTGATCTTCTTAGATGGAGGATCAACCTCTTGACCTACTTCAAGGGAAGGGTCAGTCCTCTTTGTGCAAAAACACAATTTCTAAGATAAATTTCTGTTATATGTAATAGGAATGATAAAATGAAGGGCGCTCTTGCAAAAATCAGATTCAAGGGCGCCCCCATTAGTTGATTTCCACAAAGTCTAACATGGTTGCCACATTTTCTGGATCCATGCTCTTTTTACGGCTCAATCTTAAATGCACTTCTGGTGAAATTGACCAATGAGGGCGCCTTTGAAACTAGTTTTGCAAGGGCGCCCTTCATTCTATCATTGCTCTATTTTTTTGTAAATAAAAAACCCACTTACCAATTCCTCTAAAACTCCTACCCGAGCCAATCTAGATCAATCTTACCTCTAAGACACTTATCCTTTACTAGAGAGAAAATACCAAAAAAAGAAGACAAACTAATTTATTTTACCTAAGTGGGCCCAACTAGGCACGCAGCACATTGCTACTATAGCCAGTAGCCAAAACCACCTAATCAACCTTGAGTTTCTAACCATCAACAATCTCAACTCTTCCAGGCAAAGACCTCTTAATTCCTGGAACTATTTTTGTTTCACCTTATTTGATTTTCTTCAATGCACCAATGTCCAAAACAGGGGTCTTTTCAGGGTTGTTCTTTATATGGTTGTTCGTTAGTAAATAGTAATCCATATATGAACGCCAATAAAATCAATAAAACCCATCTTCCTTAATAAATAAAAAAGTTTTACTACAAAATTTTCTCTCAATACTGGGTTTGTTTTTTGTCCAATGTAAAATTTCTCAACTTTTCAAAATTGAACCGAAAAAACGTTTAATAAATAGGACCAGCACAGGTTGAATGGCGTTGTGGTTGCAGAGCTCTAAACAAAGTTCCTTAATACAGAATTACCAGACCTTCTTTCTCCTGTAATACTCTCCTAATTTGAACAACAAATTTCCTTGGGACTTGCTAGCCAATTTCCCGGAAAGCCATTTTGCGGCTGACTTTTGGATGTGAGAAGGTGGCTGTTCTCACATGCAAAGGTCAGGCGCGAAATGGCTTTCCACAAAATTGCCCGGCAAATCCCAATTTTATTTCCCGCATAAAAAAGTCTCAACTTTTCAAATCTGTTCCCAAAAACGATTAAAATGAGAAATAATTTGAAGGGTTCCACTGGCACTCACCCCAGGAGTAATGGGTTTGTAGGTAGAGAGTGATATGGAAATGGAGTTGGGTTTGTTTGTGGGAAAGATTTAAATAGAGGGGTTGGCCATGAGAGCTACATGTCGGCATTAATTGCAAGTTCATTTGCCAATCAACTTCAGTTCCAATGAATGCAGATTCCATGTTTGGTTGCCAACATTATACATCATCATTCCCTCCTCTCATTGGGAGGGCAGAAATAATGATGAAATCTGTTTCCCACCCAAAGAGGTGGTATTCTGATTCCACCTCAGCTGGAATGAAAATTTTATTTGGATTTTTAATTAAATTTTTTATTTTAATTTCTTTTTGCATTCCATTTCCATGGGATTTGGAATAGGAATCGCCGTATTTTGCCGATTCCTATTCCTTAACAATTCTAGCATTTTATTCAAAAATAAATAAATAAATTTTTGAACGAAAAAATTAGGGCGGAAATGACAACGGGGCATAATTAAATAGGAAAAATAATGGTATGGAATGCGAGACCCAGCTTTTTAGACCTTTGATCAAGCATGATGAAAAGACATTCTAAAGATGTTTTTCAGCCATTGATTTCGCCACAGATCGATCTTGCCAATGATTTCCCCGTTGAGCATTAGACCTAGACCCACTAGGTTGCCCAAGATGGCCCCATCAGATCAATGGTGAGCACCTTGTTCACCAACATGAGATCTTCATGCTAGTTGAAAATTGAAAAAAAATAACCCATAAAAAAAAAATTGCAAGAAAACAGGTAAATCATATTGGCACTCCCTTATTTTAATAATGACATTCCTCTCTATTACTTGCATTTCCAAATTAACTGGTAAATGTTGTTACTGTACCCATAAAAAAGGAATGAACAACCAAACAGAAAAAAAGTATTTAATGAAAGAGAGTGACATTATCATGGAAGCATTTCATTGAATCACATGGAATTGTTACATTCCACAAGCTGAAGCAGGGAAGACAATGGTGAAACTGAAGCTCCTATCTACCAATAAGATGTATTAAAATTTCCAGATAAACAGATGAATCAGATCGCTCAGCCGGGAGATGGTCCAAATCCAACGGTCTTAAACAACCGGATAAACGAAACTACCAACACATATGCACAAACATTCATGTCAACCACCTCTTCCTCTTCGCGGCCCCAATAATATTTTTCATCACCATGCTCTGTTAAATTACTTTAGAATGGGCGGTACAGAACTAAGAATGCCATTTGTATGTATTGCATGGAGGGTGATCCTTACAGTGCCTATAGATCTCTCTCAAGATCGAGACTTTTCTTTCCATCCACGTTGTCGGGCCCTCATCTCCCACATTGTAGACAGCCTCTTCTGAGCTAGCAATGCGGCTTCAGCCTTTTCTCTCGCCTCTTCGCAAGTTTCCATTCCTGAATTGCATTTATCTGCCTCTTTCTGATACTGAGACGCCATTTTCTTGGCCTCCAGCAATGCCATGTCAGCACGGCGTTGATTTTCCAAAGCTTCGGCCTCCCGTAACTTCAGTTCCTCCGATAGGAGATCTGTAAAATTACTCTCCATTTCTTCGTTCTCCTGTTCGTCGTGTTTCCCGCAATCTGCAAGGAACATCGTAGATATGATGGTCAAGGAATTTGATAACATCTGTGCATTTGAGCAAATTTAGGACTCATCAAGGAATGTAATTACTAAATACAACAAGAAAATGCCATATATCGGATGTAAAAAGCAGTAAATACTAAATACACCCATATCATGCTATCACAGTGACATCCTTCCAAAAATTTTAATGCCAATATAAACAGAGCTTTGGAAAATTGTAGAATCCTTTGGAAGGAAGCTAAAATTGTTTCACATGGAGCTGTCGAGAGGCTTTTCAATGATTATATCTAGTCTTACACTTGGACTGAGTTTCTATGCACTGAGGAGTTCAACATCCGTACAAGATTTACTAGAGGTTCCAAAAATCCATTGGGGAAAAGCTATTCTGATGAAAATAATACATAGGTTCCATACATCCATCGGGGAAAGCTATTGGAACAATTACCAATGGGGGACAAACATTAGGCAAAATTATCAACAGGACCCATTCTTTTCAAAAATTATCAACGAGGGACAAAAGAGGTCTTGTTAGTAAAAGCTGGACGAAAATGCCATTTGGCATTTACA
This sequence comes from Tasmannia lanceolata, assembly GCF_043159265.1. Taxonomy (NCBI): domain Eukaryota; kingdom Viridiplantae; phylum Streptophyta; class Magnoliopsida; order Canellales; family Winteraceae; genus Tasmannia; species Tasmannia lanceolata. The sequence continues at coordinate 10,442,133 of NW_027518714.1, read as the reverse complement.
ACTTGTTTTTTCCTTCTTCCCTCTTCTTTTACTTTTCCATTATCACATTTTTTATTTTTCACCCTACTAGTCATCTTCCTCCTTATTCATCCACCCTTATTGCTGGCAAATCTTAAAAACTTGAATGTTGAGTTCTTACCATCTATCTCTTCGTATTTAGGTTTTGTTTTTCTTTTTTTTAAGGGTTTTGCACTATTTTTCATTCCTCTATTTCTGATTTATCTTGTTTAGGGTTAAGCAATTTGTATTTTAGGGTGAGTTATGGAGATAATGCATGGATGGCTTTACTCACTTTTTTGGAAGACAAGTGGTTGTATAAGAAAAAGTTGATGTAATACATGAATGGATGGCTACACATTTTTTTGATTTACTTAATTTTTTTTTGTTTGTAATACACAAATTGGGATGTAATACATGAAGCACATTTAATGAAAACATCCATTTCTTTTGTTATTTCTATCGTGAGCATAATTGTAATGCCATTAGAAGAGTTGCTATAGGCAGGGGGTTTTGTAGCAGAAGGGGTTTATCAACTCTCTGGAAGGGGTTAGTAACTCTCAAAAGTAGGGTTGCCAATTTTCGAATGGGCTTATCAAGTGCTTGAAAATTGGCTAAGGGTACTGGAGTTTTGGAAGGGGGTTTTCAAGTCTCTAAGACTGGGGTTACCAATTTCCAAATGGGGTGATCAAGTCCCTGAAAATTGGCCAAGGGTAAGAGTTTTGGAAGGGGGTTTTCAAGTCTCTGGGATTGAGGTTATCTAGTATAAAAAATGGGGCTACCAATTTCTGAATGGGCTTATCAAGTTCTTAAAAATTGGCCGAGGGTATTGGAGTTTTGGAAGGGGGTTTTCAAGTCTCTGGGATTGGGGTTATCAAGTATAGAAATGGGGTTACCAATTTCCAAATGGACTTATCAAGTCTCTGAAAATTGGCGGAGGGTACTAGAGTTTTGGAAGGGGGTTTTCAAGTATTTGGGATTGGGGTCATCTAGTATCAAAATGGGGTTACCAATTTACGAATGGGCTTATCAAGTCCCTTAAAATTGCCCAAGGGTACTGGAGTTTGGAAGGGGGTTTTCAAGTCTCTGGGGTTGGGGTTATCCAGTATCAAAATGGGGTTACCAAATTCCGAATGGGCTTATCAAGTCCCTTACGAACACGTTTTTACTTCCTGTTTTTTTTTTTTCACTCGTTCATTTTCACATTTTTTTCTTTCTACCCTACGATTCATCTTCGTCATCCTCCATTGAAAGGGAGAAGGAGAAATGTAAAACACTAAAACAAATGAAAAACAAAACCTAGATATTGAGAGATAGATGGGAATGAACTCACGTTTCAAATTTTCAAGTTTCCCCCTCCAATGGTGGCTAAATGATGAAGAAGATGATTGGTAAGGTAAAAAAACAAAGTTGAAAATGAAAAAGTAAAAAAAAAAGAGGGAAAGAAGAGAGAAGAGGGAAAAGTGGAAAAGCAAAACGTGTTGCTTATGAAAAGGGCATTTTCGTCCAGCTTTTAATGACAAGACCTCTTTTGTCCCTCGTTGATAATTTTTGAACAGTATGGGTCCTGTTGATAACTCCACCTAAATTTTGTCCCCCATTGGTAATTGATCCAAAGCTATTTTGATGCAAATAATTCAGGTATGAGGCAAAATATTCAAAATATGACAGGTACCAAATACAAGTATTTTAGGAAATTCCAAATCTTTAACACTTTCTCTTTATCTCTTTTGTTTTGCTGAAGTATTATTTCTTGCATTACAACCATAGTGATATTTTAAGTAGATCAACTGAGATGATAACAACCAGCGAAGAATTGGAAGGATGCATGCAAATAAGATATCACTCAATCAGCCACCCAGTAATGGGCTACAACCAGGCCAAATGTTTCTATGCCTACTGTGGCTACATTTGAAAATTGAAATACATGTTATGAGATTGGAACACACCTCCTTGATAAGTTCATATTACATGCTCGATGCCTAGTGTGGCAGAAATTCGTAGACATGACATGAAGGTTCAGTGTGTAAGAAACTGAAAAAGGAGGAAGGTTTGTCTCCGAAATAAGGTTTCAGGACTCCTAGGCAAGTGGCCGTGGAGGTTTGGAGAATAAAGATTAGTATTACGGTGGACAGGAATTGCTGGAAATATGGGGAAGGGTGGGAATCTAGAATGGTTGGTAGATGGCAAGGTTGGAAGCTTGGTGACCGATTTTTCAGATTAGGGACAAGTTTTGGCAGGAGGTTAGCTCGGGATCAGGGTTGGAATTGTGTGTACAATATAGATATAGATAAAAAAAATTCTTTTTTATTGGATCCAGTTGGTCTCTTCGGTTGATTCTATAGTATTTCAGGCATGGCGGGTGTTTGTGTGGGTACGTTATGTAAAGAGAAATGATATTTCCACGCTCTTCTTTTGGCCAAATAATCACAAAATCCTTACCATAAGCATATGGTAAGATTTTGGAATATAGGACCTCATAATGTGTCAGACATTCATATCCTTATCCTAGAAATGTAGTCAAAAAACACAGAAATTGTAAAGACCACCTTTTTCAATCTCCCTTATGATTTTTGTAAAATCTAAATTTTTATCCTTATTGTCAAATCAATGGCCTAGATCATCAATCCATCTTGGATCTAATGATCTAAGAATCAAGGGTCCTTGTTTTAGCAACAAATATAAAAATTAAACAAAACTCAACAACCAACAACTAACTATTAAACAAAACTCAACAACCAACAACTACATATTAAACAAAACTCAACAACCAACAACTACATATTAAACAAAACTCAACAACCAACAACTACATATTAAACAAAACTCAACAACCAACAACTACCTATTAAACAAAAACTCAACAACTACCTATTATTGCAACAAATATAAAAATGACACCTAAGAGGAGGAATCTAACCATCAAAATAAAAATATAAAAAAAAAAGAAGAGGAAGAAAGAAACCAATTGAGTTGGCCATTCTTTTTCCTTTCAAATAGAATGTGTGCTCATTTCTCCCTTGCAAAGAAAAAGTGAGAAATAGAAGAAGAAGGAGAGGAGGAGAAGTGAAGAAGGTGGGTGATCCAACCATTCCAACTTCAATCCACTCCAAGTAAGTACCCTATATTGCTTAACCTAAAAAAATGGATCATAGTGTTGTACCCTTTGATCAAGATTTAAAACGTTAGGATATTACCTTTGATCAAGATTTAAAACGTTAAGATATTATCTTTTAAAACTGAAATTTCAGCAACTTATAAACTCTTTTAAAACTGAAATTTCAGCAACTTCATGAATCCTTTTAAAACGAAGATATTACCTTTTAAACTGAAATTTCAGCATTTTAAACTGAAATTTCAGCAACTTATAAACCATTTTAAAACTGAAATTTCAGCAACTTATAAACCCTTTTAAAATTGAAATTTCAGCAACTTAAACTTACCTTTTAAACTGAAATTTCAGCAACTTATAAACCATTTTAAAACTGAAATTTCAGCAACTTATAAACCATTTTAAAACTGAAATTTCAGCAACTTAAACTGAAATTTCAGCACATTTATGAACCCTTTTAAAACAAAAAAAAAATTCAGCACTTATGAACCCTTTTAAAACGAAAATTTCAGCACTTTTATGAACTCATTAAATATGAAATTTAACTCATTGAATCTGAAATTTCAGCAATGACTTAAAACCCCAAAATGAAAGAATATTTAACACCCCAAAACCTCTATAAGCTAGATATAGTAATATGGTGTGAATCAAGTGTGATCGGGTGTTGGTCTCACTTTCAGGTTGAGTGATCCTTTATCCTTATTTAGGACTTCGTGGGTTCTCTCATCCGGCAAAAGTGTAAGGCAAGTGACAGTATACTATTCTTGTATATCTCTCAATATGGGCTTGTTAATGTTGGATTGATTCTAGTTAGCTTTGCATGATGTTTATCAAAAGTCAAAAAAATGGATTACTTTATGCTTTATTCTGCTTTGTCATGGGCATATCAAAAAAATGGATTACTTTATGCTTTATTCTGCTTTGTCATGGGCATATAGTTGGGGATATAAGGGAGGCCGTTGTGTCGTCCTTGGACCAAAATGGTCAAAAGTCAACACGATCAGAGTGCGCAGCCTTGTGTTGATAATCTTACCGAAGGGAAAATAATCCCTAAGGCGGCTTGACATGATGTCTGTCATCCGTAATCAAAAGTCCAAAACCGCCACTACCTTTAGACGGGGGTAGTGGATAAGTCGTGAGGCAGGGTACCTGGACGGAAATAAATGAAAGAATAAAACAAAGAAGGGAAAATGCCAGATGAGCCCGGGGTGTAGCCGTCGCATGTCATTTATAGAATTGTCATTTATAGAGTTTATACATTAAAGATGTGAGTTCCTTTAATTATTTCATTATGGTTTATATTATTTCTTTATAGTTTCATATTTCATTTAACAGCATATTCTTCATGGGATCTTCTACATTACCTCTCACCATTATTGTTTGATGTACTTGAGCTTAGTTACTGGAAAATCTTGCTTACGTTGTTTAAACCACAGGAAACGAAAGTATTGGGAATGCTGCCTTTGCTGATGAGGAGACCTAGAAGGAGAAAGGGGAGAGGAGAGCGTAGTGGAGTTTGGTTCTTGGGTTCCGATGACGTGCTATGTCATTGTCTTTAAATTTTATTTTATTTTGCAAGACTTATGTTTAATTTCAGACTACGACTTTTACTTGGGTTTCAAATTTGAATAAGATTTGCGGTTGTGGCAAGTTTAAAAATGTAATAATTTAGTTTATAAAAAAAAAAAAATTATGGTATTTTTCAGCGGGTTTTTCTTTTGCTTGTAGCGGCTCGACGGAAATCGGGTCGTTACAGTTTTGGTATCAGAGCCCTAGGTTTTCGAAAAACTTGGGTTGTGAGTTTGGGTACGTCTAGGAAAGGGGTAGTAGGACAAGATATAAGAGTCTAAAATACTATGCTATTAGCAAGAAGCTTACAAGGAATACTCCTTGTTTATGTATACAATTAATTTGGTTTGTTCATCTTACAGATGCAACCAAACAAGACATACCATAGAAGAGGGAATGCTAGCTCAGCAAATGACCAGAATGAGGAAGGTCAAGGTCAGGACCCGTTGGTTATGATTGCAGAGCTCTTGAGAGGACAGGCTCAGACGCAAGCCGCCAATCAAGTTGCCTTAGCACAGGCTCAGGAAGCCAATCAGGCTGCGCTTCAGAACATTGCGGCGTCACTTGCAGGACGTCAGGAGATGAGGGCAGTAGCAGGTCAGGAGCTGAGGGCAGTAGTAGACTCCTCCTTACTTCATCGGCAGTTTAGGGATTATCACCCTCCTGAATTCTCCGGGGCAGGGGATCCCTTGGCGGCGGACCATTGGATAGTAGAAGTTGAGCGTATCTTCGCCGTCATGGATTGCTCCAATGCTCAGAGGATTCGTCTTGCCACCTTCTTGCTGAAAGCTGACGCTGGTGTATGGTGGGGATCGGTTGAGCAAAGTTATCCTGCAGCGAAGGATGAGTCATGGGCTCAATTCAAGGTACGATTTAATAATCAGTATTTCCCAGCTCATGTGAAGAACGCATTGGCATCTAAGTTTGCGTCGTTGAGTCAGGGAGTATTGACTGTGGCCCAGTATGGGGCCAAATTTAGACAATTGTCGAGGTATGCACCCGGGTACGCCGCTACCGAGGAAGACAAGGTAAGGAAATTTATCGATGGTCTTCGCCCTTCTATCATGGCGAACATCATCAATCTGAGACCTCAGACTTTGGTAGAAGCCTGTGAGATGGCTGAAGTTGCAGAGCGCAGTGAAAAGTTAGTGCAGGCGACGCGAGTTCAGTTTTCTGCAAATAGAAGTCAGATGCCTCCCCCTAAGAAGCAAAGGACAGATAGTGGTACTCCATCTAGAGCAGTATGCCCTATTTGTGAAAAAGCTCATAGTGGTCAGTGCTGGAGGACTATGAATGTTTGTTTTAATTGCGGAGATCCTTCGCACAAGCAGAGAAATTGTCCTAGGATCAAGCGCCAGGAGTTTAGAACAACAGGGAGGGATCAGAAATTTGTGCCGCCCTATGTGAATCAGAATGGCAAGACAATGGGAAATCCGCAGCAGCAGCAGAATCAGCCTCGACCCCCACTTGCACAGCAGCAAATCCTGTGGAGGGAAAACCAGAACCGTACCCAGAACCAGGGAAGAAATGCACCTCAGACACCAGTGAATCGAGTCTTTGCCCTAAGCCAGCAGGATGCAGAGGCTTCAGATGCGGTTATCGAAGGTCAGCTCTTTATTAACCATGTGCCTGCTCATATTTTGATTGATTCTGGCTCTACTCTATCCTTCATATCTCCTGTCTTTGCTCAAGAATTAAATCTAATCCCTGTACCTTTGCTGAATTCTTTAAGAGTTGTTACGCCTATAGGGGATGTAGTAGTTACAGATTTAGTATGTAAGGGTTGTGTAATTAAGATAAGGGATAGGGAGCTTCTGGGAGACCTTGTCTTATTGGATATGAATGACTTCAAGGTCATTCTCGGCATGGATTGGCTGGCATCTTATCACGCCAGTGTTGATTGCTTCCATAAGTTGGTCAAATTTAGTATTCCTGGAGAGGAGGAGTTTGTATTTGAGGGTGTGAAATGCCCTAAGAAGATCAGAATAATTGCAGCGCTCAAGGCTCAGAAATTGATAAGCAAGGGTTGCGAATGCTATCTCGCTTATGTAAAAAAAGAAGATGATAAACTTGAACTTTCAGCGGCACATATTCCTGTAGTGAGGGAGTTTCTCGATGTCTTTCCCGAGGACCTCACTGATCTACCTCCCCACAGAGAGGTTGACTTCACCATCGACCTCGAGTTAGGGACCAAGCCTATATCCAAGGCACCATATAGGATGGCCCCTGCTGAGCTAAAGGAACTGAAGGAGCAATTGTCTGAATTACTTGAGAAGGGATTCATCAGGCCAAGTTCTTCGCCGTGGGGTGCTCCTGTTTTATTTGTTAAGAAGAAGGATGGTAGCCTCCGTCTATGTATTGATTATCGACAGCTGAACAAAGTCACCATTAAGAATCGATATCCCTTACCGAGGATTGACGATCTCTTTGACCAGCTGCAAGGAGCCTGCTACTTTTCCAAGATTGACCTCAGATCAGGGTATCATCAACTGCGAGTCAGGGATGATGACATTCCTAAGACTGCATTCAGGACCCGTTATGGCCATTTTGAATTTGTAGTGATGTCGTTTGGGTTGACAAATGCCCCGGCAATATTCATGGATGTGATGAACAGAATCTTCAAGCCCTTCTTAGATCTGTTCGTAGTAGTATTTATTGATGATATCCTCATCTATTCGAAGTCCAGGGATGATCATGTAAATCATTTGAGGCAAGTACTTGAGACTTTAAGACATAATCAATTGTTTGCCAAGTTCTCCAAGTGCGAATTTTGGTTAGAGAGCGTGACATTTTTAGGTCACGTGGTCTCTAAAGATGGTATCTCAGTCGACCCAGCAAAAATTGAGGCAGTTACATTGTGGAAGCAACCCACCAATGCGACTGAGATCAGGAGCTTCTTGGGCTTGGCAGGGTATTACAGAAGGTTTGTGGAAGGTTTCTCTACATTGGCGGGTCCCTTGACAAAGTTGACTAGAAAAAATGCAAAGTTTGTCTGGAATGATGAATGTGAGCAAAGTTTTCAGGAGTTGAAGAAGTTAACTTCTGCGCCAGTTCTCATTCTTCCTTCTGAAGGAGGGGAGTATGTTGTGTACAGTGATGCTTCCATCAAGGGATTGGGTTGTGTACTCATGCAGACAGGTAGGGTGATCGCCTATGGGTCACGTCAATTGAAGAGGCATGAAGTAAACTATCCCACTCATGATTTGGAGCTAGCAGCGGTGGTATTTGCGCTCAAAATCTGGCGGCATTATTTGTATGGGGTAAAATTTGAAATATTCACAGATCACAAAAGCCTCAAGTACCTCTTTGATCAGAAGGAATTAAACATGCGCCAGAGGAGGTGGCTCGAGTTCCTGAAAGATTATGATTTCAACTTGAGCTACCATCCTGGGAAGGCCAATGTTGTGGCAGATGCCCTTAGCAGGCAGGGTCGTACTTCAATGGCTTGCTTGATGATGGAGGAATGGAGACTTCTGGAACAATTTAGGGATCTATCACTGGGGACTTGTGAGATTGGTGAAAGTTCGTTCATAGCCAACTTACGAGTACAGTCGGACTTGTTAGAGTCGATCAGATCAGCTCAAGTTGCTGATACTGAGATTATTCAGTTGCGGACTGTTATAGATTCCAGGCCAGAATTATCTATTCGACCAGATGATTGTCTTTATCTTAAAGGTCGGATTTGTGTACCGGCTAAGGAAGATCTCAGGAAGAGCATCTTAGATGAGGCTCATAAGTCTCGCTACACCATCCATCCGGGTAGCACTAAGATGTATCAAGACTTGAAGAGGAACTTCTGGTGGAGTGGAATGAAAAGAGATGTGGCTGATTATGTTTCTAAATGCTTGACTTGTCAGAAGGTTAAAATCGAGCACCAGAAACCTGGGGGTACTCTTGAACCTTTGGAAATCCCTGAATGGAAGTGGGACAGTCTGTCCATGGATTTTGTCATGGGATTGCCAAGATCTAAGCGTGGATTTGATAGCATCTGGGTGATAGTAGACCGTCTTACCAAGTCCGCACACTTCATTCCCATGAAGAAGACTTGGACTTTGGACAAGATGGCAGAGGTTTATGTTGAGCAAATCATCAGATTGCATGGTGTGCCTTCATCTATTGTATCAGATAGAGACACCAGATTTACCTCCAACTTTTGGCGTAAATTGCATGGGGCCTTGGGTTCGAAGTTGAACTTTAGCACTGCCTATCACCCTCAAACTGATGGCCAGACGGAGAGGGTAAATCAGATTATAGAAGATCTATTGAGAGCCTGCATTCTTGATTTTGGAGGAGACTGGGAGCAGCACTTGCCCTTGGCTGAGTTCACCTATAACAATAGTTATCAGCAGAGCATTCAGATGGCCCCCTTCGAAGCATTGTATGGTCGTCCTTGCAGAACCCCGTTGTGTTGGGTAGAAGCCGGAGAGAAGCACTTGCTTGGGCCAAAAATTGTACAAGAGGCTGCAGAGATGGTGACTTTAATCAGAGACAGATTGAAGGTAGCACAGAGTAGGCAGAAAAGCTATGCTGATCAGCGGCGTAGAGAGCTCGAGTTCGCTGTGGGAGATAAAGTGTTTGTAAAGATCTCACCTTTCAAGGCAGTGATGAGATTCGGAAGAAAAGGAAAATTAAGCCCTCGTTACATCGGACCTTATCGTATCTCTAAGCGAGTCGGAACTCGAGCATATGAGCTGGAGTTGCCTCCAAACCTTGATCGGATGCATAATGTATTTCATGTGTCCATGCTTCGCTTATACCATCCCGACCCTTCTCACATTCTTGTGGATGACGAAGTAGAGCTGCAGGGAGATTGGTCCTTTTCCGAGGGGCCAGTGCGCATTTTGGAGCACAAGGAGAGAGTCCTAAGGAACAAGACAATTCCCTTAGTCAAAGTGCTTTGGCGTCACCACGGCGTCGAAGAGGCTACTTGGGAGCGTGAGTCGGAAGTTCAGAAAAAATTTCCGGAACTCTTCTAAGGTAATAAAATAAAATAAATTTTAGAGTAGATTGATTTGTCTTTGTCTTTTGCAAGTTATGCTTGTAGATAAAAGGATTTTTCCAGTTTTACCTCTAGGATTTTAAATCTATACTTGTGGGAGTTGAATTTCGGGGACGAAATTCCTTTACAAGGGGGGTAGAATGTAAAGACCACCTTTTTCAATCTCCCTTATGATTTTTGTAAAATCTAAATTTTTATCCTTATTGTCAAATCAATGGCCTAGATCATCAATCCATCTTGGATCTAATGATCTAAGAATCAAGGGTCCTTGTTTTAGCAACAAATATAAAAATTAAACAAAACTCAACAACCAACAACTAACTATTAAACAAAACTCAACAACCAACAACTACATATTAAACAAAACTCAACAACCAACAACTACATATTAAACAAAACTCAACAACCAACAACTACATATTAAACAAAACTCAACAACCAACAACTACCTATTAAACAAAAACTCAACAACTACCTATTATTGCAACAAATATAAAAATGACACCTAAGAGGAGGAATCTAACCATCAAAATAAAAATATAAAAAAAAAAGAAGAGGAAGAAAGAAACCAATTGAGTTGGCCATTCTTTTTCCTTTCAAATAGAATGTGTGCTCATTTCTCCCTTGCAAAGAAAAAGTGAGAAATAGAAGAAGAAGGAGAGGAGGAGAAGTGAAGAAGGTGGGTGATCCAACCATTCCAACTTCAATCCACTCCAAGTAAGTACCCTATATTGCTTAACCTAAAAAAATGGATCATAGTGTTGTACCCTTTGATCAAGATTTAAAACGTTAGGATATTACCTTTGATCAAGATTTAAAACGTTAAGATATTATCTTTTAAAACTGAAATTTCAGCAACTTATAAACTCTTTTAAAACTGAAATTTCAGCAACTTCATGAATCCTTTTAAAACGAAGATATTACCTTTTAAACTGAAATTTCAGCATTTTAAACTGAAATTTCAGCAACTTATAAACCATTTTAAAACTGAAATTTCAGCAACTTATAAACCCTTTTAAAATTGAAATTTCAGCAACTTAAACTTACCTTTTAAACTGAAATTTCAGCAACTTATAAACCATTTTAAAACTGAAATTTCAGCAACTTATAAACCATTTTAAAACTGAAATTTCAGCAACTTAAACTGAAATTTCAGCACATTTATGAACCCTTTTAAAACAAAAAAAAAATTCAGCACTTATGAACCCTTTTAAAACGAAAATTTCAGCACTTTTATGAACTCATTAAATATGAAATTTAACTCATTGAATCTGAAATTTCAGCAATGACTTAAAACCCCAAAATGAAAGAATATTTAACACCCCAAAACCTCTATAAGCTAGATATAGTAATATGGTGTGAATCAAGTGTGATCGGGTGTTGGTCTCACTTTCAGGTTGAGTGATCCTTTATCCTTATTTAGGACTTCGTGGGTTCTCTCATCCGGCAAAAGTGTAAGGCAAGTGACAGTATACTATTCTTGTATATCTCTCAATATGGGCTTGTTAATGTTGGATTGATTCTAGTTAGCTTTGCATGATGTTTATCAAAAGTCAAAAAAATGGATTACTTTATGCTTTATTCTGCTTTGTCATGGGCATATCAAAAAAATGGATTACTTTATGCTTTATTCTGCTTTGTCATGGGCATATAGTTGGGGATATAAGGGAGGCCGTTGTGTCGTCCTTGGACCAAAATGGTCAAAAGTCAACACGATCAGAGTGCGCAGCCTTGTGTTGATAATCTTACCGAAGGGAAAATAATCCCTAAGGCGGCTTGACATGATGTCTGTCATCCGTAATCAAAAGTCCAAAACCGCCACTACCTTTAGACGGGGGTAGTGGATAAGTCGTGAGGCAGGGTACCTGGACGGAAATAAATGAAAGAATAAAACAAAGAAGGGAAAATGCCAGATGAGCCCGGGGTGTAGCCGTCGCATGTCATTTATAGAATTGTCATTTATAGAGTTTATACATTAAAGATGTGAGTTCCTTTAATTATTTCATTATGGTTTATATTATTTCTTTATAGTTTCATATTTCATTTAACAGCATATTCTTCATGGGATCTTCTACATTACCTCTCACCATTATTGTTTGATGTACTTGAGCTTAGTTACTGGAAAATCTTGCTTACGTTGTTTAAACCACAGGAAACGAAAGTATTGGGAATGCTGCCTTTGCTGATGAGGAGACCTAGAAGGAGAAAGGGGAGAGGAGAGCGTAGTGGAGTTTGGTTCTTGGGTTCCGATGACGTGCTATGTCATTGTCTTTAAATTTTATTTTATTTTGCAAGACTTATGTTTAATTTCAGACTACGACTTTTACTTGGGTTTCAAATTTGAATAAGATTTGCGGTTGTGGCAAGTTTAAAAATGTAATAATTTAGTTTATAAAAAAAAAAAAATTATGGTATTTTTCAGCGGGTTTTTCTTTTGCTTGTAGCGGCTCGACGGAAATCGGGTCGTTACAGAAATGCACAGGAAACATGAATTCAAACACATGTGTATACCTGTGCTAGCACAAACATACAAGTCTGCTCACATAATTCCATGGTTTTAAGCAAAAAATCAACTTCCAAACTTAGGTATACACATGCACACAGAAACACATGCTTGTGCACATCCACATAGACACGAACTCATCCATACTCAAGAAACCCTAACCGACATGTAAGAGCACTACTATGTTGCATGTGACAAGAGTACCTTCATAGGGTCCTCATGTGTCAGACACAGGGCTCCACAAATCCACCCAGAAGGACACGTATGATAATAAGAGAACATAAAATATATGGAAAATAAGAAAGGATAAAATCAAAAGAAATTTAAGGAAGAAACTGAATCTAATTCCAGTTTATTTAAATTAGCAAAATATCTAAACTAACAAAGCAACGACCAAACCCTTCTTCCTCAGAACAAAGCAACGGCCAAACACGAAATGCCATACAATATCAGAACTATTTCAATAAATAATACCTTAACATGAACATCAATTGCAAAAAAACAAATCAGGAAATGCTTAAAACCATAACTAACAAACCGAAAACCCTAACAAAGATATAGTTTCAAAAACTACCAAAAAACAAAGAATTACAACTCTTTAATTTGTGCACTCTACTACCCATAACCCTAACTCATGAGTTACCCAGGAACCAAAAAAATACAGTAGGACAAAGACCCGACTAAGAACCTACGTAGCATGGATTCTTCTAGATGATCAGTGTACTTGTGTCAGACATGTCTATTTTCCATAGAAACAATGCATTACATTCACGTACCCTACTAAAGTTCTCATTATATAACCATTACAAGCCTATTATTATATAAAGATATTACATTTCTAAAATAATTAAAAATATACTTCTGAACACATGTATCCTATTTTTAGGATTTTCCGAGCTTGACAATAGTACTTGCATGTATCAGTGTCATGCACGCAGCTGAGAACAGATTCTTCAATGCATCGAAACTGTGGCTAGTTTGATTGCCCGCATGTATGTGTGAGTGAAAGACAAATGGAAAGAGACCACGTAGTGGATCCCTCACTAAAATCGCCTAACACTTAAAAGTTTCCAGTCACAAAAATTGTTTCTTTTGGAAGTCCCAGCATGGAATATGATGCAAGAAATACTAGCCATAGCCTGTTTTCATTTTCTTTTTCTTTTTAAAAACACATCAGATTCTCTATCAACTATCCTGTTTTGATGGGAAGCATGAAAGTATTGGCAAGTGTTGGCAAGGGAAAAGAAATAGAAATATAGAACTTTCAACGGAACACGTGGAATATGTGCATACCCGCACACACATGCATGTCCCGCACAACGTTGTAAAGTTTGGCCTTGGTTTTGGTTTCAGTCACCAAGGAAATGGAAACGTTTCGGTTTCGGTTGGAAATTTGGGTGGAAATCTTGTAATATCACAGAAACATATGGAAAAATGTAAAATGATGGAATTTAAAGATGAAACTTCAGGAAATGCTAGAATAAGCACAAGTACACACTTAGAAACATCAAACATCACATAAGCAAGACAACCATCCATGATGGTTTAAAATCATCGAACACCTAGTGACATGCATTGTCGCACATGTCTGATAATTTAATACATACTAAATTTCACATGTGATTCATATAAAAAAATTATACATTATACATGCAACACATTTCGCATGCAATTCATATAAATTTTGGTGGGGATGGAAACAGAAACATTTCGGTCGTTTCGTGTCAGTTTAGGTGGAAATTTTAAACTATGGTCCCACATGAAGACATTCAAACACATTAGCATACACACATAAGCGTGGATCTGTTCCCGATTACCAAAGGCTATAGGGTACCAACAATTGTGAATGGCTCTACTGACATGGTCATGGTGGGGTTTTCTGGCATTTTTAATGTACGCAATGGAACCCATAATGGAACAGATTTGCTCTCTTACAATTTAGATATTAGTCCACACATGTGTGTGTATTTCTGTATGTATACGATTTTATTGGGTATCCATAATGAACAGGTGCTAGACAAAATCTCAACATGGCAATAAAAAAAACTGATTTACCTTTTAGCTAATGATTTGGATTTGGTATAATTACATAATTGCATCCACTTTTGCACCCTGCAATTTCGCTCAGTGGTTTTGCATATGGAAATCACCATATCAATTATGATACAGAAAGATTTGGTCCATGCACATGGTGTTCCATGAGTAAAATCACCATGCAAAATTGCATTTGTGCGAAAGTCCCTAGCAGTCTTCTTCCTGTATACAGTTCAATATGCCTTGGCCTATCTATCCAATTTTGCACATAATTCTATTTAACAAATCATGTAATATTATACTCTAATATCCAGATACGACTACAAATACAGACACCACCTGAAGATATGAATCGACATTTTCTAGAAGTATATGGCACATGAATATAGGTATTCAATACCAGGAGATAAGAGAAAAGACACAAATAAAATATCATAAAACTTAACTAGATCTGGCTTAGAAGATGGAACTAATAATAAATTTTATTTAAAAAAGCATCTAAAAGAGTCATACACAAAAATTACAATAGCACATATTCAACACTACCAATAAAAAAAGTACGATAGCTAAATTGAAAGGGGTGACAAATGATATTTCTTCATGCCATGCACCCGACGGTAACTATGCATAACAAGACAGGCCCTCCACTCAAGCACAGGAGTGCAAGAGGTTCTAAGCATTGTCTCCTGACTAGCACGCCAGTAGACTCAGTACATTTAAAATATTAATGATGGATAAGGGGCTTATTGACTAGTTATAATTACATCAAATCCTGAACGGCAGAAGGATAGAAGAGGTTAGAGTCCATAGTGCATAAAGCAATGTAGTTAGAAACACACAGATTGATTAGCCAGTCCTTCCATGACAATGAGAAGGTGTTGATATTATAGCCAACTACTATTTGTGTGTCAGTGTGTGCCTGGATAATTGTGGTAAGAAATTAAAACCTCAATCTTAAGAAAATGTTGAGAGTACTTAGTTTCATAAATAATATATAGAAAACTTGCCATCTTGTCTAATACCTGAATATAAAATTTGTGAAGAGAACTACCATGATATACTTTTATTCTTTTTTGAAAGATAAAGCCAATAGGCAATACTGGGAACAAATCTAACTTCTGCTTGAATTTCGTATCCCATATATGTGCCTGAACTTCATTGCGATAAGTGATAACCTTAATGTCAAGAAAATAGTGACAGTACTATGGTATTTATGTTAAAATAACAAACATTACACCACATCTACATATAATTAGAAAAAGGAAAACTGACCCGCAAACGAAGCATTGCTTAATCCTGCAGAAAAAAGAAGACAAAGATATCAGAATAAGCATATGATTGGATCTCAACAACGGAAAAGAAAAAGAAAGAAAAGTAAGAATAAAAGAATTGTTATTTGATCAACATATGCCATTCTGCATATTCATTGATGAATCTCCAAGTAATGACAAGTGCAAATGTGGACAGGAGACGAGAAATTTAAAAATATATAAAAAAAATTTGTTTGAATTAAGAGCTAGCAACTCCAGAATATTATTTAGTTTGGCAAGTATGCTGTTGTGCAAAAATCTACAAATATGTGAATAATTTCTTTGCAACTTATATAGAAGCAAATTTTGGAGCCTATTATTATTATATATGGGATCACCTTATTTACAAACTGTGAGATCAATATTCTTGCTAGCAGTAAACCAAAGTTGTGACAAACAAATTAGTTGTTGTAATGTACAAAAGCCTAAATAGATCAATTAAGGTAACTCAATTAAGTTTAAGATATTTAATCGTGTAAATGGAGCTTAGATAGAATGTGAAGCTGTAATCTGTTGTCACATCTAGCCTAACAGAAACCCTAGCCTAACAGAAACCATGGGTCAAAGCCCTGGTTTTCAGTAGACTTAACTGTTTAATGATCAGTGAATAGACCTATCACATGAGTGCTTCCGAAAGGAGATTCTACCTGATTGTGACTCCTGTGATCAATTAATTCCTTCTCAGCTTTAGGACTTTTGGGACGCATCTCAGCAAATTTTGGAGCCATTTTTCATCTAAATGGGATTTGCTTGATCAACAAACTCGACGTAGTTCTGATACTCAATTGCACCAATAAAATACAGTTTGGTAAATTATTAGATAAAACTGAAGGTGAAAAGAGAAAACTACAAGACCTTTGAGAAGGGTGGATTGAGATATATTTTTAGAAAGCGCATGAAATCAGAGATCCATTAATTTTGTGAATTATTTTGCTTGAAGGTTGCGTTGTAAGTAAGTTTCCCTATCATCGTACATCAAGGCACTCCTGCTTTATTAAATTCTGGATACCAAACATGCCGGATAAAACTTTTGAAGCATCCTTTTGTCGTTCCTAAAGACACCAATGATACCCGTGGCACCCACATCAACTAGTGCATTCTTCACTTGCCAATAGACCTACCACATGAGTGCTTCCAAGAAAAGATATTCTAGCTGATTCCAACTCCTGTGATCATTTTGCTCTTGTTCACCTTAGGTACTAAACCAAACTTGCCGATAGCTATCACAACTCTTCACATAGTATTGAAGCCTTTCCTTTTTTTCAATTTTTACTTTTATAGTGAAGGATTTCTTATCAGTATTTCAAGGCTCATGTACAAGAGAAGATTATGGCATGTATGGACCATTGTTAACAAACAAAAGGAAACGAATGGACTGTTAACTTTGATATTGTTGCATGTACAACTGACTTCATGCCATCATTAATCAACATGAAATAATGTACTGGAATTTGAACGACATTTGGTATGCGAGCTTATCTGTACATGGCCAACATTTAATATCATTTAAAATTTCCAGAATTGTTGTGCAAAATGATGCATTCCCTTAATATATGGTGTGAGTATTTCTAACCCACAACTTTTCCATTGAGCAGGTATGTCTGGTTTTGGTGCATTAAGGGTGACTTCTCAGAAAAGAAGTTCTTAAGTGAGCAGATCTACCAAAATGAGCTTTAAGTGATATAAAGTTTTGCTTATCAACGAAATAGAGTAAATATTTTTCTAAATGCTAAATGCTAATACAATGAAGTACTCGCATCCATAGCAGGTGATACCCATAAACCTTTCATCGCTAAACAGATGAAAAATAAATTTCTTAACAAAACAACAAAAAGTTCAAGCAAGAATCGAACCAAATAAAGATGTATACCTCTGGCATAACCAGCCAGGTTCTAATAGAGCAACAACCCTCTAAAATGTTAGCTTCCCAATATATCTAAGAAATCTTCCCAACTATGACAAATGAGAAGTATCAAAACGGCAACACCGCACTAACCCTGTTTGTCAGGTTGAAATTCAGGCAGACACCGCTCCAATATAAGGGTAAATAATCGCCTCTGAGAACCACAGTGGAAACATATCTCATTATGAGACCTCCAAAATTATATCCCCGATCACAGTCTAAAGCTCGGTATAACAGGAAAAACTCTACTATTTCTCTCCATTGAAATTTTCAACGGGATTCCAAGAAATTAGAATTCTCCAAGCACTCATTTCCAGCTGAACAGTTATGCATGTTCTATAAAACAAGTAGAGAATTAAGAGTAGCTGTCACTATCATCATTAAATAACTTGGAAGAAAAAATACCAAACCTATTGCCCCCATGGGAACTAAAACAATAGGAGTAAAGTTTATTCTAACATCTTTCTCAAAAAATGCATACAGGCATAGTTGCAATTTTATATTGTGTTCATCGCCAACAAGAATCGTTTCCCTCAAAATCAGTCATGTAAACAAATAAAAGATGGTGGAGGTCCCACATATGTTTTCAACAGGTACTAATTATTTGGAGCCCATAATCTCACAAAAAAGAACTTTAACAGATACAGTTCACCTCGGAAGCCTTAACCAACTGCAAAATCAGGCATTGGATGCTTATGTTTCAAGCTGTGCTCTCATAATTAACTATCCATTCAAGGATCTCCAACTAAAACTTTTGTTAACTTTTAGGGGCCTAAACTATTGGATTACCAGAAAGCTTGAAATAGTCATTACCCAAGCCCAAGGTTTCTCAGTCTTCCCTAGAACTAGTCTGATAAAGATGGGCAAAAGTAACCTTCCCTCATCAGTTATCCAGCTGAACGGAACTCAAATGTAAATGCTCCATACCTATCAACTTTCATTGTTTGGTAACACACACATTATTTGGTATTTTGATGGAAGTGGCTCTCTAATGCAGAGTCAGGGAAGGCCAGTTCAGGTCCTTTAATAAGGGGGGAATATCTGACAGACAACCTTGCCTAGACAACAGTCCATCTTATCATTTTCTATCACCTATTTTTTCCAATGGTTACATTACTTGATAGTTGATACTATGACTTGATGCATAGAGTCCATGAACATGCAAAATTTCGGCAGTCCATATTAATAATGAGGCTCTTATACGAATACCCTAAAAAAAAGGGCGGCCCAGTGCACAAGGCTCCCGCCATTGTGGGGTCTAGGGTGGGCTAGATGTACGCAGCCTTACCCCTGCTTTGCAGAGAGGCTGTTTCTGTGACTCGAACCCGTGACCACCAGGTCACAATGGAGCAACCTTACCGTTGTGCCAAGGCTTGCCCTCCCTAACAACATACCAAACTTTTCCTCCATCAAACTTTTCTTGTTTGCCGCTGAAAGAAATCCACATCCTCGAACTAACACCGAAATTTTTTCATCCATCTTTTTCTCAATATTTTAAGACATACAAAACATCTAGCCTCCATATATATATATATATATATATATATATATATAGAGGAAACTATTGGTGAGCTTAAGCTCACCAAACTTATGGTGAGCTAGCTTGCCCAATCACATGGGGGCCTACTTTGTTAGGATGATCCAAACCATTCATTTGAAAGTCCTTTACATAGATGGGGGGTGTACCAAAAATCAGCTCCATAGGATCATCCTAACCCCTCCCATCTTTGTCCTCCACAAATGGAGGGGTTAGGATGATCCTATGGAGCTGATTTTTGGTACACCCCCTATCTATGATAAGGCCTTGCAAATGAATGGTTTGGATCACTCCCCAAAATGTGGGACCCATGTGATTGGGCAAGCTAGCTCACCAACAGTTTCCTCATATATATATATATATATATGAGGAAAGTGTTTCTAGTCCGGCCGACTAGAGATCATTCTCTAGTCCGCCGACCAAAAACACATGGGTCCCACATATTTGGGTGATGCAAAGCATTCATTTGATGGGGCCTGACATAGAGACGGTGTCCACAAGAAATTAGCTTCATAGGATCTGGCAACCAGATTTTGTGGTGATCTAAAGCATTCATTTGATAGGCCTCATCATAGATAGGATGTCCACAAAAATTCAGCTTCATAGGATCTTCTTAACCCTTCGATTTGTGGAGTTAAAAAATGGACAGATTTGTGGCGGTTTATAGCCGTCCATTTTAAGCTCCACAAATCATAGGGTTGGGATGATCCTATGAAGCTAATTTCTTGTGGACACCGTCTCTATGTCAGGCCCCATCAAATGAATGCTTTGCATCACCCAAATATGTGGGACCCATGTGTTTTTGGTCGGCGGACTAGAGAATGATCTCTAGTCGGCCGGACTAGAAACACTTTCCTCATATGTATATATATATATATATATATATATATATATATATATATATATATATATTAAAAGTATGGAACAATTGTTGCGATCCTGGAATGCATACTATTCATACCCATCTAGCAACAAAAATAAAACATGAAGTACGGCTATCATCATCAAGCTACGCCAACTCAACAACTCAGTTATGTCAACTCAGCAAGGTCAACACATGACTTAAGGGGCCTAGTTATGCGACAAAATCAGCCAATCCTTCTCAGAAAACTGACTTACTTTCAATAGGATACTTTGATCTTTCAATTTTATCCATAGGTCATTTCAGATTCATGTAAAATCATTGGAAAGTGACAAATTCACAATGGAGTTGTGGGGGTTGGTTTGGATCGATGTTGCGATCTTTCAATTTTTATTCCTGAATCAAACAAAAAGAGTACAGATCAAATCTGGTTGCCAGATTCTGACTCAGGCTTTCATCAAGACCACAAAATATTAATTAGTTTCAAGCGAAATAGGTTTCTTTTTCTATCACATCCCATTCCCAACTTAAAAATCAAAATAGAAATCATTCCATCCCAATTAGATTCAAACCAATCGAAGATCACAACAAAATGTAATTTTGGATCATCCATCAATGCAAAATCCAATGAAATCACAGATTTAAACCCAATTTAGAGCTAAAAACAGATCTCATTCATAATCAAATAAGACGAAAAAAAATAAAAGAAAGAAGAATATAATGATGAATTGTTAGTGAATTAAATTACCTGAGGGAATGGAGAGGAGAGATTGAGAAGCGCAGTCACAGACACAAGGAGGGCACGCAGAGGAGGCGCGGCCCACCGCGGCCAAACCCTCAGCCAAGTGCCAGTATAGAGGTGGTCCCACTATGTATCCAGCCAAACACAAGGCTAACATACCCACTACCCTCTTCAATAAGGCCGGATTACAACTAGGCTCTGAAAGAGCCATCTCTCGAATACTCTCTCTAATTCTCTCCTAAATGAAGGTCTTTGAACAGGTGCAGAATGATGATTGTTGTGAGAAGCTGAGAATAGGGTTTCAGAGAGAATTTTAGGAATTGACAAAGGATGGAAGAGGGAGAGAAGTGTTAAAGTGGGGATAGAGAGGGAATAACAATAAAAGTATTATCCATCACATCAAATCGCCCTCACCGACACCAAGACCAGAGCAGCAGTTAAATCTTTCCTTCTTTTTTTTCTACTTCTTCTCTTATCCTGTTTTTACTGGTGCCTCCAAAAGTAGGATAGAAAGAGAGAGAGAGAGAGAGAGAGAGAGAGTTCCTGTTTGGAGTGCTTCTCCAAATCCAGAATAAATCTCATCCCGATCCGGTCGCTACGCAGAGATGATTGTCACAAGCGTTATCTTCAGTTTTCGAAGTGTTTTTTTTTTAACATCTTCTCTCAATCATTGGTTCACGATGTATTTGGTATCGGATCATCTATTGGGTGGGTCCTAGGTGAGGTTTCAACTGGGGTTGGGCTTTACTTGACCCACATCGACCCCACAGAAAATAACATGGGTCGGGTTTACAAGTCATGTGTCATGAGTTGGGTCGGGTCACTCTTATAGGTGTGCTTTGAATTATTTAAATATCCCTTGATTAACATGATAAATTATTATTTTTTAGTACATTGATATAATTATTTTCAATTATTTAGAACATTCATATAACTAGATTTTTTTACTATATTTATGCACTTGATGGATGACTTACATTTAGAGATTTTTGGTTTGAATATTTTTTGTTTTCTACAATCTTTGAAATTAGTTACTATCCTAAGCTAAACATTACTAGTGTGTTTACGTGGATTATTCAATCCAATCAATCTCTTATATACGACTAAGATTAAATTCTAGGGAAAATTCTCAAAAAAATGTGATTGTTTAACTGAAAATATCAAAAAAGTGTTGAGTTCACTAAATTCTCAAAAAGGGGTGAAATGCATCCCAAGGCATGCTTAAAGACAAGAATGCCCTTGAGTTGCTTTTCCCTCCACCTTTTTGAGAAACGGATCCCAATGCATTTCACAAACCCTATTTACCTTTTTTTTAGATTCTTCTTCCCCATGCAAGTGTTGAAAATCTTGCCTCTTCTAGGATGAATTCAACCCATATTTTTCAAAATAGACTATACAGCCCGTACCATAGGATTATCCAAACCGCCTAATTGATGGGCCACAACATAAATAGGTTGTGCCCCAAAACTCATTTCCATAGGATGATTCTAACCATCCGATCTAAAGAGGGACTTAGATTATGGAAACTTCTATAGATTGGACGGTTGGGATCATCTATGGAAATAATTTTTGGGGCAGAACCTATTTATGTTGTGGCCCATCAATTGGGCGGTTTGGATTATCCTATGGTGTGGGCTGTATAGTCCATTTTGAACAATACGAGATGTATTTTTCACTGCCCTTCTACAAATTGTGTTCAACTACATAAGTACTTTTGGCTTTTGACTTAGTGGTAGTGAAGACCTATATTGTTTCTTCATGAGAAAGAGTTTTTATATGGTGTAAACCCATATTCAAAAAAGTATTGTATGGATCACAGCATAGGATGATCCAAACCGTCCATTAGATAAGCCACAATGCAATTAGGTTGTTCCTAAAAAATCATTTCCACAAGGTGATCTAATGAAATACAATGCAAATGGTATTGTACGGGTCACACCTGAAGGTCGAGTTTTTTACATTCTTCTCAAACAGGTGTGAATTTGCCATAATAGGTCGACCTTTATAGCATATATACAAACAGGTGGGAATTTGCCTTATAGGTCGACCTACAGGTCGACCTTTTCAGCATTTAACCAAACAGGTAGGAAGACCAATTACAGGTCGACCTTTCCACCATTCCGTCAGACAGGTGTAAAACATGTGAAAAGGTTGACCTTTCCACCATTATGTCATACAGGTGTTCATAAATTCATTGCAATATTTACACCCAATGAAGTACTATTAGATTGTGTTAAGTAATATTTCTACTCTGGAACCACTATTTATACCTTGGAATCACTATTTATAGCTTGGAACCACTACATAATGGTAAATAGTGGTTTCTAGGTATAATTAGTGGTTCCTCGGTATAATGAGTGCTTCTGAGTGTTTAAAACCCTATAAATACAGTCATTCTCACAAGTATTGGGCAATCTAAACTATGAACCACCATAACATCCGAGTGTTTAGAAAACTATTTAACCCATTATTCATAAATTCATTGCAACATTGACACCCAATGAAGTACTATTAGATTGTGTTAGGCAATATTTCTACTCTGGAACCACTATTTATACCTTGGAGCCACTATTTATAGCTTGGAACCACTACATAATGATAAATAGTGGTTCGTACGTAATTAGTGGTTCCTAAGTATAATTAGTGGTTCCTAGGTATAATGAGTACTTTTGAGTGTTTAAAACCATATAAACAAAGTCATTCTCACAAGTATTATGCCATCTAAACTATGAACCACAATAATATTCGAGTGTTTAGAAAACTATTTAACCCATTGGTCATAAATTCATTGCAACATTGACAACCAATGAAGCACTATTAGATTGTGTGAAACAATATTTATACCTTGGAACCACTACATAATGGTAAATAGTGGTTATTAGGTATAATTAGTGGTTCCTATGTATAATTAGTGGTTTCTAGGTATAATGAGTGTTTTTTAGTGTTTAAAACCCTATAAATACAGTCATTCTCACAAGTATTAGGCCATCTAAACTATGAACCACCATAACATCCGAGTCTTTAGAAAACTATTTAACTCATTGTTCATAAATTCATTGCAACATTGACACCCAATGAAGTACTATTAGATTGTGTGAAGCAATATTTCTATTATAGAACCACTATTTATACCTTGAAACCACTATTTATAGCTTGGAACCACTACATAATGGTAAATAGTGGTTCATAGGTATAATTAGTGCTTCTGAGTGTTTAAAACCCTATAAATACAGTCATTCTCGCAAGTATTAGGCCATCTAAACTATGAACCACCATAACATCCGAGTGACAATACACCATACATCCAAGCATTAGGCCATCTAAACAATACACCACAGCATTGTAAAGAGGATGATGACAATAACTAATGCAATCCCTAACAAATAAATAAGATGATGACAATACACCATAGCATTGTAAGGAACATGTTAAACCTATGCAAATGTATCACAATGGACCTACTTGAGAAGCTTAGGTTTGATAACCAAAGAAAAAATAAAAGATCCAATAAAATCTACATTTTAGGAGAGGGGAGTTTCACCTCTCTGAAATGAAATTTCGTTTGGGTTTTTTACAAAGACAATGGAGTTTGATTTTGGCATGGGGAAGAAGAAGGTAAAAAGGTCAAAATGTTAGGTGAAATGCATTGTGATTTGCTGCTTACTTTTTTAGAGGGAAAACCAACACAAGGGCATTTTTGTCCAATTACGCTCATTGGGATGCGTTTCACCCCTTTTTGAGAAATTAGCCAACTTAACCTTTTTTGAGAATTTCAGATTAAAATCATATTTTTTTGAGAATTTTCCCTAAATTCTAAATAAGTAAAATAATACTTGTAAATAATGGAAGTAATCTCAAGTCTCAACTGCATGCAAGCATCTAGGCCTATAGATTATGTTAATGCTTGACTGGTTAGGGGAAATAGTTTTGACTAGGAATTGTATCCGTTAAAATACCTTTCATAAATACTCTTTCATTTACATTATGAAGGGTATTTCATACAATATCAACATCCAATCAGATCTAGAACACTCCAATGGGTTTTGTGGCTATATGGGTCAAATATAGCAAAATTTTAGACCTTAGGATATGAATTTGAACCGTGGCATAACAATCCAATTGGAGTACCAAAGTCTTGTCCAATTAAGTTCGGACCCTTTTGGATTCATTGGATCATCTGGGTATATTGACACCCTTACACCTTGTGACCTGCTACTCCTCCTATTACCCGCACATACCTTATGAGACTTGAGTTACAATTCCATCTACTTGTCATAATCCCATTCCACAGGCTCGTATGAGCAAAGGAGTTGATCAACCACGACTCAGACAACTCACCAAATGAACAATTCTAATTATGCAAGGGAAAATGGTATATTTACCTCCTTTGCTTCCCTACGCCACCACTTCTAGTGTAAAAAGTAGTCATAAATACACTAGTGGGGTGGCCCAGGGAAGAAAAAGAGGTGAATTTACCCCTAAAATCATGGTTTAAACTATCATGATACATCATCCATGCATCTACCTTCACTAGAGGGGTATTGTTGAAATTGGTCAGTAACCCTATGACATGGGTCAGGGTTAACTCATTATATCGGAGGGGGTCCAACATGACATAGTGAAGTCCCTACACCTAGAAATTTCTTTATCGTCACAAAATCCTCTTGCACCTAGAAATTATAGTGAAGTCCCTACACGTTACATAATTTCAAAGATCAAAGTGAAAATGACTGCGGATTTGGTCATTTTCACAAATTTTTGGTGTCCCGGGGCACTGGGTAGATCTATGTAAAATTAAGATGGATTGACCATGAGACGGCCCTCATGGCCTTGGTCCTATTCAGAACAGACATGTGTAAGATGCCCTCATGTCAAAAATCATTACTTTATAGATTTCAAGCATAACCCTCATGTCAAAAATCAATAACTTTTTAGATTTCAAGCATAATCCTAATCGCGAGCTTCCTTTTTCCGTGCGACAACAAAATTATATTTTACAAAAAGGCTCTAGCCTGAAGCCCTGAACTCAATTTCTCATAGAAGCAAGCTCTAGACCGGATCCAAATCCACAATATGAGAATATCAACATGATCCGGACCCTTCATCTAATGGGTCCACCATGTCGATGACATCGCTGAAGGTCAATCCCCACTTTAATAGAAGAACATGGATGTGGACCAATGATCATTTGGAGTCATCAATCAAGATCTCTGATAAAGTGTAACAATTTAGAGTTCAAATCACCCTAGAAGGTGCTTTCTGTTACAACCTTAGAATGGCTTCACAGAAAGAAAACAATGCAAACCATAAAGGAAATAAGGTCCACAAACAGCTGTAAGGGAGGCCTCAAACAAGCCCAGAGAAACAATAAAAGTGTCCATTTTTTACAAAGCTAAAGACAAATCTCCTCTAATTTGAAGATCTCTACAGTAGATGCCAAAGATCCAGTACCATAAACTCAAGTCTATATAAATGAGAGAAGTATTAATCCATTTCATGTCTTCACATATCCACTGTTCTCAACAACCTAAATGTACAGTGGCTACAATTTTACAATGAACTAAAAGCAAAGTAATTACGGTTGGTCATGATCTACCTCGGGCAAGGAGGAGGGTGATGTTGAACCACTGTATTTGCTGGGCAATGGGGTGTTCTTACGAGACTGTCGTTTTGTAGGCACTAGCAAACTCTCCATCTCAATGTCATCGCTAACTGGAAAACCTTCATCATCATCTTCTTCCTTGAACACAGGGTGTATATATGCTTTAAGAAGGTATTCTTTCAGTTTAAGATTTGGATACTTGGCACGCTCCAGTGTATCTTTCATCATTGCTTCCTGGAATGCATACAACCACCAATAAAGAAGAATAAGATCAGATTTTCCCTCAATGATAGTAAAGAAGAATAAAATCAACATAGATGAAAACATAATTCATATGACTATGGTATATAACTTCTTTTGATGACTATTTGTCAATCCTTAATAGCAAAGAATGATACAAGTGGTTGCTTCGCCACTTCTTCAACCTCTGCATGGCAAATTCCTTCATATTCCTACTCGTTACTTTTTAAGGCTTTAGATGTAATAAAATACAAGAAAAAAGAAAGAGGAAATGTCAGTGCCTTGCAACCAAGGACTGAAATTTTGGTTATGAATGCCCAAGCAACATAAGTTCCAAAAAAAATAAAAATAATAATCAATTCAACTAGTAAAGCAATGGTCAGGGCCTTGCAACCAAGTATTCAAATTTTAGTTATGGTTTCGGTCCCTACTGAACAAGATTTTTTTTTTAAAAAAATTTCGGTCATTTCTGCCGAGGCTGAAATGGACCCAATTTCGACCAAAATATATGTCGAAATCCGAAATTTTGGATTTCGGACAAAATTTAAAACCATGCTTGCAACTTCCAACGAACCTGTAATGGATATTTAACAAATGCAGGCTCAAAACGGCTTTTGCAGAACCGATGGAACGATATGGTCAATATTGGCAGGGCAATGAGCAAAGGAGTTGATTCAGCAGCTTCTTTCGTACTTAAAAGTCCTAGTAAAAGCAGCTGTGAGATAATCATTGCAGTAATGATACGCCCATGGACATCTGGCCAGAATTCCGCAGCACTCTCATATTCTTGATTGTAAACATTGATAATCTAGAGTACCATACAAGAAATTCCATCAGAAAATGAATTATAAAGGTTTACCTAACAAAACATGGAACATTAAGGCACGAATTACCTTCACAATTTCCAGAAAGGACAGTGAAGAAATTCGAAAACAGTCCCACTAAAGATATAAATTATCAGCAGAACACAAAAATGAATCCAGTGATATATCATTATAATTTCATTAACCATGTCAATTGTTAAAATAGATCTAAGGTAAATGAATGCATAAGCAAAAAAACCAAGAGAAAAACCTCTATTAAGAAGAACAGGAAGCATCTCAGTTTCAGTTGCATGGAGGAAAGCTATAATGTGAAAGGGCTTCCTTACATAAATGACAACAACATAAGTACATGGGTGATATCTTAATGTTATAGGCCCAAAATACAAAAAAATGAAAAATAATTATGAAAATGGTTCCCTCCTATCCAGCATAGCTTTCAAGAACTGAATAAGGAACTAGCTCAAACACATGAAGAAATTGAAGTGGTAAAAGAACACAATTTTGGAAACAAATCAAGAGGTCTCCACAATCTACAACTTAATATAAAGTGATGCACGGCAAAAGAACTTCAATGTACAGCTGCTACAGATCATAGCAGAATGTGCCAATTGTCTCGGATCTTCAATTTTTCCTTAGCAACAAACCCATGCAGAGCGTTAACATACTGTATGCTAATGCAAGCCTTCTCTAATGCAAGGCTTGAAGGCCCTACAATACATGTAAGGAAAAAAATTGTGCAGTTGATACAAATCATTTTCATCCCAAGAAAAGTGCCATGAGGCTTTACAATATATTAGGAAAAAGGGAACTAGAAAGTTCTTAAACCTTAAAAAAACTAATACTTTTGGACTAAAATACCCTCTAATGACTTGAAGACTCTCGCGCTCTCCACATAGAATTTTCGTAATATTTATAACACTCGTAACTTTAAGAACTTAAGTGATTTTGATGTGAACTGACTCTACTACCCTAACTTTAATAACTTAATTGATTTTGATGTGAAAAGACTCTACTACCCTCCGTGACTTAAAAAAGACTTAAATAACACTCTAAAACTAAATAAAACTCATTTAACATTAACAATGGGTCCCATCTTCTTAAAGCAGAAGTAAGAATTCACATGATGCAACTAATATATACCGTCCAAGCATCCAATGCAGCAGCATAAAAACAATAATAGAACTCACAATGTCTCTCCATTTACAAACCCAGAGCAAAAGATATAGAAGTATTCAATAAACATAGTGAGAAACACAAAACCTACAGTATATAAGAACGATTTTCGAAAGAGTTTTACCTGATGACGGAAAACAACAAATGCCAACCCAAAAAATATCACTATGAAAGGCAGTAGAATGGGGGTCACCACAGCATAAACAAGGCCAAGTAAAAAATACAATTGTATTTGAGGTTCAGATGAGTCGAAACCAATGCTTCCAGGATCCATTGCCTCTTCCCTATCTTTTTCAGTCTTCACCAAGAAAAAGTTCTTCAAGTGATAGAATACCAATGGCTTCAACCTTAAAATCTCCCCAGCAATTCCAGCCCAGCCATCAACCATAATATAAGTAATGAAGAAAGTCGCTTTCATTGGAATAGACACGCCAATTGTTTTTGGAATGCTGCACAATTACCCAAAGAAGTTTCTATATGTCATCTCAAAATGGAAGCAGGAAGACAACTAAAACTAAACAAGTTTTGATAAATTATTGATGAAAGCAAACGGAAACAAGCAAGACTATATTTAGGACAATGGTAAAATATAAGTTAAATATAAGTTACTTATCTAAATTCATAAGTTATCCAGAGTGTTGTTATTTCATATTGCATCCATAGCAGTACATGGAAGAATTGCAATAAGTACTTATTAATAATAAAGCTTGCATGCACAGTTAATTTCATATTGATTATCTATAACACTATATGTTTTTTTTTCCGGGATGTAGTCTGTCTCAAGGCCTTCTTTATGCCCATCTAATGCTGTTTATCTTGTTAAACTCCAAATTTTAGAGACAGAGACCAGATTTAATATTTTGACACATTAGCAATTTCTATACACATTGTTTGATGCAGCCAAGGAACACAAATCTAGACAGATCTCAAGTAAATAAAAGTAACAAGAGAGCAATAAAAACATGCACAGAATGGTGGTTTCTCCTTCTCTGGCATTTGGGGGACAAAACAAATTTTTTTTTTCTTTTCTTCACAAGTCTCCCTTCTCTACAATCAGTCAGCTTCTTTGATTAAATCACAAAACCCAAAAACTAATTTCAACCCTTTATTGTTTATTCTATTATAATCCCAGCCCTCCAAATTAAATAAAAATATAGATTACTTAATTAAAGATTTACTTACGTTATTTAAGTTATAAAGTGTAATGATGGTCCCCAACATAATCCTTGTAAACAGAATTAAAAACAAAAAACAAAACTAAACAACCCGTAAGTGAAAGTGAATTTTAAAAATAAACACCTAAACAATACAAGCCACCTTCGTGAGGTGAAGGTCGGGTCCTGCATCAACCCTAGCCCACAAGTAAAACTGTTCAACCACATTAATTAATCTTCATTTATCTAAGCATTCTCGCTTGGTAGTTTGCCCAACCAATTCATCAGAAAGCATCAGTACTGGTTGACTGGTTGCTATGCCTTGAACACGTCTCCTTCATATCCAATATCTCTTCAACAAAACTCAAAGTTTTAAATTTCACTTTCAGTCACCACAGGAATGGAAACATTTCAGTTTTGGTTAGAAATTTCGGTGGAAGTCTTGTAAAATTACGGAAACACATGGAAACATGTGCAGATGACAGAATCTTAAGTTGAAACTTCAAGAAATGCTAGAATAAGTACAAATACACACTTAGAAACCTACACACTTAGAAACCATCACATATGCTAGACCAAGGTTTTAAATTTCAGTTTCGGTCATCGGAGGAACGGAAACATATAGGTTTCGGTATGAAATTTCGGTCGAAATCTTGTAAAACCACAGAAGCATTTCACCTCATGTGCTCACGTGCCAATTTTCAGTTTTCCTACTTGAACCAACACTATTTTCAACCAACAATGAGAAACCTCTTTTAATTTAACCTTCACAAACACTTTCCGCTCTTTCGCCATCATAATTTTCTTGACTAGCCCCCCAGTCCAAAAATTCCTTTACATGCATCCTTCCATTAAAACCTAGTATCTCTATCAGAAAACCATAGGAAACTCAATTCCAATGCCCTAATCAACCATTCTTAAAAGCCTCAGTACTCAGTATACTCGTGATACACAAGCTCATGAATGGGTTTTCCCCTAGAGTCATAGCTATCCTCTCCATCGCTGCCTTCCAGACGATCGATGGGATCTACATCATTGCGGTCTCCTTATGCAATCTCCAACCAGGCTTACATGCATCCTTCCATTAAAACCTAGTATCTCTATCAGAAAACCATAGGAAACTCAATTCCAATGCCCTAATCAACCATTCTTAAAAGCCTCAGTACTCAGTATACTCGTGATACACAAGCTCATGAAAGGGTTTTCCCCTAGAGTCATAGCTATCCTCTCCATCGCTGCCTTCCAGACGATCGATGGGATCTACATCATTGCGGTCTCCTTATGCAATCTCCAACCAGGCTTACATTCAATCCCTACGCTGTAAGTTCTGCAACTCTTACATTTCATTATTGTTCTTCGCAACTCTTACATTTCCTTTTGCCAGTCTTGATTTACACAGCTAACATGTCGACTCCCTCATGCAGCCGCAGCTCGATTAGGCTTTGAGACCAATTTGATGCAGCCAAGAAACACATATCTGGACAGATATGATGTAAATAAAAATAACAAGAGAAATATGCACAAAAGACAAGGAAAAGATCGGGCAAAATTCACAAAGAAATGGTGGTTCCTGCTAATCAAGAAGGTTAGGGAGAAAACCCACAAAAATTTTCTTTCTTCTTAAATCTCTCTCCTCTACAATCAGACCCCTACATTAATTACATCCCAAAACGTTAAAGCCAAGCCTTCCAAATAAAATAAAGGCTTTATTTTAATCCAATCTCATCCCTCCAAGGTTAAAAAATGATGGCTTAAGTAAATGTTTCCTGAAGTAATAGGCCCACAACTTTATAACTAAAGATAAAGTGTAATGATGGTCCCCATCTTTAAAGTTATTCAAGTTACAAAGTGTAATGATGGCCTCCACCACTTAAATAAACAAATAAATACAATATAACCCCAAGCCCAACTTAACCTCATGAACAGTACTGTGCATATACTTATTGTTTGCATTTGTTTTGAATTTTTTTTTTTAATGTTGTATTGAATAGCAATGATTGACACTTGTTTGCATTGACATGATAAATTCCAAACCAACTACTAGACTAATACTAGCATTGCTAGGCTAGACAAATTAATAGCTTTCTTTTATCAGAAAAGTAAATGACCTCCCATTTAGGGGCTTATTATAGTTATATACGAGCTACATACATTTCCAAAGTATAGTTCAGAAATGTTGCACATTTTGATAAAAAGGAAATGTCATGTATTTGAGGCACAGTTAAACCTTTACACTTGCTCCCTTAAATTGTGAAGCTATTTTGATCTACAAGCCAATAGCTGCATCAGTTAGAGAACATACGTATTTGCTGATTGGTGAATAAAAGTATTGAGCTGTTCAAATGCAGTTCCGGTGATTATGCTCCCAAGAAATACGTTGACGAGTAGGAAAAGATAATATCTAGCTGCAGATCTTCTCTCTAGAGATGATAAGGAGATAAATCCTTCAAATTTAGACATTAGCATCAATATGGTCGGCAGAAAGATAAGGAAAATCTTCAAAGCAATTCCTGGAAGGACGCCTGCAATGAATGCTTTGATTAATTTCCTGCATGATGAGTCGGAAAAGTGTGAGCATACATTAGTAGTGAAAGATATTGGACAGTTCAGAAACCATTCACAAGACATACTATCATTAAATGTAAGATAAGATCCACATTGATGCATCGGAAGCTCACAAGTAATATAATGTTGATATTTCACTAAAGAAAGTATTTCTTGGGAAATGTTATCAGCACTACTGTATTTTGATGAGGGCACTCCTCACTTTATTAAAAGTACGGTATGGCCCGCACCATAGGATGATCCAAACTGTCCATTAGATCGGCCACAGCCTAAATAGGTTGTGCCCCAAAAATCATTTCCATAGGTTCATCCTAACCCTCCGATCTATAGAGGGTTAGGATCAACCTTCTAACATTCAGATCATAGCGTTAGGATGAACCTATGGAAATGATTTTTGGGGCACAACCTATTTAGGCTGTGGCCCATCTAATGGACGGTTTGGATCATCCTATGGTGAGGCATAACGTACTTTTAATAAAGTGAGTAGTGCCCTCATCAAAATACAGTAGAGCTGATAAAATTTCCCTTCTCTAATACGCCTGCAATTTGTACTTTTTAAGGTTTCTCCATTGACTTGATATCCAAGGCTAAAATATGTCCCATAATGTAAGGACCCAACATGTACTTAGAAGTAAATCTCTATTGGCTGAAATGCCTGTCTTGACCGGTGTCTGACAGTCTGACTAGATGAATATTTTTGGGAGACTAAGATATGAGATTTTTTACTGAATTTTTCGGGTTTAGCTGTAATACTAGACCCCACTTTGGGTCAGTAAGGTAAGTCTTCTTAGTCTATCAAGGGCCATTTATTCCACAAAAAGAAAAATCAGATTTATTTGATCTCTTCAATATTGGGGTTGACTCAGAACCATGATCAGATGTCTTTAGAAACCTTAAGTCAATCAGTTAGCTCAAGCTAGTGGCCGATCCCCTCAATTGTGTTGGGAGATCAAATTGATCTAGATCAACGACCATATAAATTAGATTCATAATCTGATCTCTATTGACCGTTAGATGAATCATCAAATTCCTCGGATCATCGATCAAGCTTGAATTAATGCAAGATCATATCATCTGAATGTCGATCACACCTAAATTATCTAAATCCTGATGGCGTGGAAATTGATGGTTCTTACTTCATCAAAGATGCTAAAAATTTTACTTAGTTTAATTCTTAATTGTAAAATTTCTCCAACAAGTTTAAAATGTTCTTTATTCAATTTTATTAAGACTTTTTAGGAATACTAGTGTTGGACGAAAATTCCAGATTTGTTATGTGGGAAAAGTGATAAAAAACTTAGAAAGATAGCAATCTTGAGTAGGTGGACTTCTGTGAGAGATTTTAGGAAAAATGATGGGCCACCCACACGTTTTTTATAGGAAGAAAATAGAAGCCTTAATTTGAAGTAGATTGGAGAGAGATTATTTGGGTAAGCTCAAATCTCCCAAAGGGATTGGGCGTGTAGATTAAGGGAAGAGATAATTCCTTGGAAACTTTGGGCCAATGAGAGGCAAGTTGGTTCCTTAAAGTGAAAATGTATCTTGATAGGTATTGGTGGAAAATACTAGAAATAACTAATTAGCTCATTGATTGGGATTTTCCCTCCCTTTCAAATTATATTTCTCTTTTTTGGAAAGTAACTAATTAGCTCATTGAGAGATTTTAGGTGGACACTTCGATGGTACTTATTTCATAGATGCTAGCAATGGTACTATTGAAAGACAACATTTACATTTCTAAGATGCTAGCAATGGCATATAAAGCATTCAAAGAAGCCTTAGATGTAGAATTTCAGATATAGCATGCAAATAATTCAATCAGATTTCATGAATTCATAATATAACTTCATATTAGCAAAGAATGTGAAAATATATTTCAGAATCCTCACAAATTAAGAAATGAAAAAAGAACACCAAATGACAATCAACAAGCCTTAGATGTAGAATTACTCACACTCGAATTATAGGCCTCAGGAATCGAACTTTTTTTTCAATTTCCTCAATGTTTGCAAGCGATTGTACAAATGCTATTGGGATCATGAAGAAAAAGGTAAGAAAGAAGAATGCAACAGCTATGATGAGCCTCCTAACTGAGAGTGAAACAAATGGAATTGCCAGGTTCTGCCAATATACGTTGCGAGGCTCTGGAGCCCATTCAGTCAACCACATTGTTGGATTTCTCGATTGCTGGGTTTGTGCACAAACAGCAGCCCCCCACCGAGTTTTGAAGGAAACAAAAGCCACTGGCATGATGGACTTGGCGTCGCTTTTTATCCAATCACGTTCTAAAGCCTCCTGAACATAAAAGAACTCCCATTAGGCAGTATCATTGGAATTGATATGCATGCATAAAACCTGTGATAAGCAACCATCCAAACTAGTACAGAGATAAATAGAGATGTGCACTGTTATGTATCGTCCAAAAAATCAAGGATCACATTATTGAAGAGATACATGACTTGAGAGAAGTTGGATGTATCTTCCTCGCGTATTCTCTAAATGTTTTTTCTTTGTTTTTAATGGTTCTCCACATACCAATAAAGCAAAATAAAAGACCAACTCACTCTTGTCATAGAGATGAAATCACTGTAAGTTTGGAACCCAAATAACGCTATTTCTTACCATAAGCACGAGTACTCCACAGTACTTGAATAAACAGATGAAATGGATTGTGAGGAATAAATCTCTATAAAAGTAAAGAACAGGACTTGCTCTAATTATGGAAAGTTGTGAGGAATTCTGTACTCTGACCCAGCCATGGAATGGGAATCGCACAAGTGGCAAAGGTATGCCATGAATATGGATTGTACAACTAGAAGTTCACACACCAGAATGACACTCATTATCAACTGTCAGCGTAGCCCAGTTCTATCGATATAGAAAATATTTATTAATCATGTTTCTTTCATCTGTAGAAAACATAAAAGATAATACGAAAGTACATGTTATAGCTGATGAGAGGTGACTTTTAGACCTGGTACGAACTAGAAACAGATAAGGGACTGGATCATGGTTTTAAATTTGTACCGAAAACGATAGGAAACGACCAAAATGTTTCTGTTTCCATCCCCACCGAAACGCATACCGAAACAGAAACATACACTGAAACCAAAACCGTGAGTGTATTAATGATATATTATATTAATATTTGTTACATAATTATATTTATATGAATTTCAAGTAAAATATGGTACGTGTAATATATATATATATATATATAATTAAAATTTTATATTAATTACATAAGAAATGTGATATATATTGAATTATCTAGACATTCACGGCAACACATGTCACTAGGTGTTCGATGTTGTGAAACCATCCATATGATATGTATTGAATTATCTTGACATGTGCGGCAACACATGTCACTACTAGGTGTTCGGTTGTTAAACCGTTATGGATGGTTGTCTTACTTATAGCGTCTCCTGAAGTTACATCTTATAATTCTATCATTTGCATATTTCCATATGTTTTGTGACTTTACAAGATTTCCACTAAAATATCCGACTGAAACTGAAATTTTTCTGTTTCTGTCTCGTCAGAAACATAATTTTAAAAACTTGGAACCGATTCCGATGTGCCTTGGAGCGGCCACTAATTGGATCCAATTGTGGTTGCCCAAGAGCTTGGGGGGGGGGGGGGATAACAAAGTGATGAGCTTGAGAATCATGTCTCAAAAGGACATAATAAACAGCAATAATAATAGAAATAACTACCAAATTGAGACAGAGTAGGACCCAACATGGAACCAGGTGCCCCTTGGAGCAGCCAATAATTAGATCCAATTGCAGGTGGCCAAGAGCTTTAGAATGGGGGATTTAATGAATTGATGAGTTTCAGAATCATGCATCAAAAAACTTGGAACCGATTCCGATGTGCCTTGGAGCGGCCACTAATTGGATCCAATTGTGGTTGCCCAAGAGCTTGGGGGGGGGATAACAAAGTGATGAGCTTGAGAATCATATCTCAAAAGGACATAATAAACAGCAATAATAATAGAAATAACTACCAAATTGAGACAGAGTAGGACCCAACATGGAACCAGGTGCCCCTTGGAGCAGCCAATAATTAGATCCAATTGCAGGTGGCCAAGAGCTTTAGAATGGGGGATTTAATGAATTGATGAGTTTCAGAATCATGCATCAAAATGGCATAAACTCAACAATAGAGAATTACAAAAGCATTTGTCTAGTTTACCAATGCAAGAAAACCATAATTCATGACAAAGCAATTATTGTACATGGAATGGTTAGGGTGTGAGCAATGAGCATATGGATGCATGAGGGAGAACTGAAAGTAGAATGTAATGCTTATGTAACTTCGGGCTTTGGTAGGGTAGAGCCTAGGAACTAAGGACATCTCCCACTTACAGGTATTTTCCATCACAATCTATCCCTAGGTCCTACCTATTAGAACATCTACCAGGCCAATTGCTTCTATAGTTGTGAAGCTCTTGGGTTTTCCTTATAGACTGAAAATGTAGCCTTTTCAGCAACAAGTTCTCTTAATCATTCTCATTCCATAGATCATATGTGATCTTCAGGATTCTAAATATCTAAAACACATCTTCGTGTAAGTAGAAAAACCTCATAACCATAGTTACCAGGTCGGGAAACGAATACGGGAAACAAAACGTGCAATGCGTGAAAAAATTAAAGGGGAAACGAGAAACGGAAACGATAGAGAAACGTCTTGGGAAATGCATTGAGAAATGTTTGTGAAACACGAGGGAAACGTGAGGGAAATATTTGTGAAATGTGAGGGAAACGTTTGTGAAACGAGAGGGAAACGTTTGGAATACGAGACAAAAACACAAGTGAAAGATTCATGCATTTGATTGTAACGAGAAAGGTGGACGTTTCGTACCTGTTTTGGAAACGCGTTTCCCACTCTACCAGATCGTTTACGGTAAATATGCTCAAAACATTTATGAAAGAAAAAGAAATGATGAGCCACTAGGTAAATTTCAAACATGTGCAGACTTGGGACAGATACAAAATACAATGTTTCTGGTAACTAATTGTAATGGTACAGACTTGGGGGACAAATACAACCTATCACATTATAAAATCCAAAATATCAAATATAACATGATTCTATGCACTTTTGTGCAAAAATTAGCCACATAGGGTGTTTCCGCACACTGCACACCACCAACTGTGAGCAACTTAGGAAGGACATATCTGCCTAGAGTTTAATAGACTTGGGACAAATAAAACTTATCAAATTATAAAATCCAAAATATCAAATAAAAGTTGAATCAAGGCACTTTTGTGCAAAAATTAGCCACGTAGGGATGTTTCCGCACACTGCACACCACTAATTGTGAGCGAATGGGGAAGGACATATCTTCCTAGCATTTTGCAGTGTACTTTGCACTTTTCCGCTTTTCCATCACCTCGATAAATATGCATTATGACTTCTAGGACTTTTTTTTTTTTTTTGAGAGAGAGAGAGATTTCTTAGACTCCAAAGTCTTATTGTAAATCATGGGTTATTTACTTATTTTGTCCTTTAATTAATAAGACAGAAATATGAGACCATTGTATAATCAAAGATTTATAACAAACAGTACCAAAGAATTTGTAGACTTATTTGGAAATTGCATGAAAATAAGAATTCATTTCCAAAATTTCACAAAAATTACCACCAAAAAAAAATTGAAAAACGTGTAAACAGCAAGGAGTCAAAGAGAAGTACATACTTCTTTTGCAAGTCTATCAATCTCGGAAGTGTAATATTCAATAGAATCCACTTCATTGCCCCAAAGTCCAAGGAAGCCAGTCTGTTTAATAGGAAAAAAACTAAGCACTGGAAGGTAGAATTTCAGAGAAGAAAACAGAGAATGTTTATACTTATTACAATTTCAAAGGGAAAAGAATGATTAACAAGGTATAGTGAAAGCCATTAGCAACATGGTACCTTCCGAGTTGGCCTTTCAGATGGATTTCTAGAATGCTTAAGTTGATAATAATCAAGCCAGTTATGCATCTTTTTCTTCTCCTGGCCGAGCTTAGCAAGTTTGTTTGCATTGTACACAACCTACAAACAACACTTCGAATGAGGAAAAAGAGATCAAAATATCTCCAACCCTAATAGTTTCCAGTACTAAAAACCAGTGAAAATCAAGGTTTTAATACAAATAAATATAACTCAGTATATATACAGCATGGAGATGCCAAACAACACTCCGAATGAAGAAAAAAACTAAAAATATCTCCATCCCTAATAGTTACCAGAAATAAAAATAAGTAAAAACCAAGGCTTTAGCACCAATAAATATAACTGAGTATATGCATAGCATGGAGATGCCACTACAGTATCAATTTTAGGAATTCCTCCATTATTTAGTTCCCTAATAGAAACTTCCTGCAATAATCTAAATATTGTGGTTTTGGCTAAGTTTTGAGGATAATGTATTTCTTTTTCTTTCAAGTGTATCAATCTGGGATTGAATGTATTGACACAAAATTTTGGAATTGGGGCATCACTACTAGTCATCCAATAGTCATGACTTGGTAGTTTTCATGCAGCCACTCATTGCACTTATGATCCAATGTTGGTGGTCCATCAGCATTTAGAAACTTCAATTTCCTCATGCACCCAAGGAAACTTTTATTGGGCCCACAGAAGCTAATTCGCCCATTTAATCTCACATAACTTAGTTGGATAGTGATGCAAGTAAACCACTAGGAATCCACCAAAAGTGGAGAACACGCTAAAGAATTGAACAATCACTCAAATAATACAATAGATCTTCACAAACAATGCTTGAGAGAGATAAATTGACAAAGGATTTATCAAATCATGATCAACATAGGGTAAAATCCAAAACACCTAAAAATCCAAAAAAGTACATAACTTCATATTTATTGTCCCTAAAAATCGGTGTAGAACATAGTTAGCAAAACTCCGTTTTAAATAGCATTTTCGGGAAGAAAAAAAAACATTTAAAAATCGTTTTAGACGTTTTAAATGGCATTCTTTGGCCAAGTTTCCAACTTTACCCTCACTATCTTTTGTAAATGGCGAAGCGCGTTTTTTTGAACCAATACTACATTAAACTCGAATTTTTCCTGTCCCCCCTTCTTCTTTTTTTTGCCAAATCACGTTTTGCTAGGTTATAGAATCAATTTTAGCCTTTAGATCAACCTAAACAAAGCCTAACTTTTATGGCGATTTGAGATCTAGTTTCCTCCTAGGCTTGAATTGTCCGTTTCTTTTTTTTTATCTTATGAAGTAGCAATTTTAATTTGGGGAGACATGATTTCTTCAAATATTTATATAGAACATTCCAACGACTTCTTTTCAAAAGGTCTTCAATAACATTCAGGCGCTCTTGAACAACACAAGAATCTACTCATGATCAAGCTCCATATATTTTTACAAAAGAGGAATTAAAGGAGATTAGTATCAAACTGTTAATTTTAAATGGATAAGATATATATATATATATATATATATATATATATATATATTTGAATCAAATATATGAGTGTGTGTGTTTCAAGGAAAGATAGAGGGAGGGGGGGTTAAAATATCCTCATTTGTAGTTATGATGCAGCACCGTGAAGAAAATTTGAGGAAAGGGAAGAGAGAAATAGATGAAAGGGGATAGAATTAGAAGAATAGGAGAAGAAGAGACGAAGATAACCAGAAGAATAGACGAATTTAGAGAGAGGAGAGAAGAAATCAGAATTTGAGGGAGAAGAATCTTTATTCAATATCAACAATCATCTAAAGTTACAAAATAAGCTGTAAAGACGCCTATATATAGGCAAATAAACAACCTAAGAACTAGAATCCTACTAAAACATGAACTCTTAAAGAAGCCTATTAAAATAAGAACTCTAAACAGAATAAACTGCCTAAAATGAAAAATAAAATCCTAAAAACTAAATAACATGGAAAATAAATTCTTAGAAAATCTAAAGGGCAAATATGCCTCTTATTTAGGCCTAAAATCTGCATCAAGTTATGAGCGCACGGGTGCATTTGCTGATGGTAGAAACAATCTGATTGAGAGGAATGATGTGAGGAACATAAATCTGGAATTAGCAGTCTGATATATGACTACTCTAGGTTAATCATCTCCGCATATATGAGACTAGCTGTCCCAATTCATACAATCAATGCTAAGTTAATGACACTTTGAGTCAATCTCTAATTCCTCTAGAAAATAACACCCCAGTGTTTAGAATAAAGGAGATACATTTTAACAATGCAATGGCTTCAAAATTTGTCTTCACCTTGGACATTTATTGCACAGTTGAACAAAAATGGAGTTTGTCTGTCCTCCCCACGTAAAAATATAGTAAGATTTCTAATATTCAAAGAACGTAATAGCCAGAGAACCTAGCCAATCATATGTCAATTTTCATGTATGATTGGAACTATAACTGAAATTATAGTTTTGTTTGTTTGCCTCCCATGTCAATTTTCATGTATGATTGGAACTATAACTGAAATTATAGTTTTGTTTGTCTGCCTCCCATGTTCAAAGGGTTTATCGATGTATCCTATTTTCATTTTAAACAAAAATTTACTTTACCTGATGAATAAAGAACTTACATAACTCACAGTATGGAAAAGTATATGGCAACTACAAGGAGGTAAAATGCATTGACTACTTGTATCGACATGATTTTTTTCTAATAGACAAGTGAATGAAGCAATAGCTTTTCATTTGATGTAAACCAGGAAAAAATATCACCTAACGGAATGAAAAGACTATGTAAATGCGTTGATAGAAAATACTTCATTACTCAAGGCATAGAAATATAGCTTTTCTAAAAAAGAAATTGTAGCATACAACCTGATGAGTGAGGTAGTGATCAGGATGGTTGACTAGAAAAAAATGCTCAACAAGCTCGCTAACTGATTCATCAGGGTCTGGAGGCACATTTCTTACAAGAACCTGCAAAGGAGACAATCAAACAATGATTTTTAGAATAGAGGAGACATGAAGATATTCTGGCATACATTGAATAGAAAGCTATTTATAAATAGAAACTGTAAGATTTGACTTCCATGGTTCTTATTTAAAATGAATATGTTTAGCATAATTATCAAAGATAATCCTCCAAACTGTAAGCAAGGTTTTAAATTTTTTGTTTTGGTTTCGGTATCAGTCATCAGCACAACCAAAACATTTCAGTTTCAGTATGAAATTTCGGCCGAAGTCCTATAAAATCACGGAAACATTCCAGTATGAAATCACAACCCAAATCCAGGAACTCATTTGTCATTTTTTATTTATTTGTGTCATTTTTAAGAAATATCTTAAAGGAACTCATTTTCTTCTCATTTCTGCAAGTGGGGTTGATTTTTATCATGGTTTCTGTCGAAATATCGACATTTCAATAATGAGAAAATTTTGGACAAAATCTAGTATTTTTCCAAATCCAAGTAGATTTCATTTTGGTAGCAGCCATGATCGAAATATTCTGGCCGGAAAAATATTTCGGCAAAATTTAAAACCATGAATAAATGCTTCAAAGAAAAGATTCAAGTTAGAGGTGAATAAATGCAAATAAAGCATTATCCAATATAAAAAAATCCTAATAGGAATGCATTCCTTTTTTTTTATGGGCAATAGGAATGCATTCCTTTTAATAAGTATCAACGTCCTTTCTAAAAGTATAAGAGACCAAAAGGTTCCTTAAAATGTATGGAAGAGCGGATTACCATGTGGCAGGAAAATGGACTGCATATTAAAGAATTGATTAGGGTCCTCATTACGCATCATAGAAACTATAAGGAACCAAAGGTTGCATAAAATGTTCTATGGTGATGTAGGACAAATCCATGAATGATGGTCTGATACCAAATTATAATGTAACGTATAACAAAAATAAATCCAAGAGTCAATGGCTAGATCTTAATTACATTTTCAACAGTATACCTCAAATCTAGAATCCTACAAAAGATAAGTTACTGCAGAAAATCAGAAGATTCAGAACTAACCTTTTAATGTATAACGAATCAAAAGGATAAAAATCTACTGAAAAAATAAATTTAATATAGGTTGACTACAAATCTACAATCATGGATCAAAACTCATGAAAATCCTGCAAACAATTACAGTAGAATCTTTAAAAATTAGTCTTCCTGTAACACCCGGCCCCACAGATAAGAATTTATATTATTTAATTAAAAATTAGATATGGATGGGAGTATGGGACCCAGTTGAGGACACCCATAATGGAGTTGATGCATGTGCATCTCGTTCAATCGAAGGTCAATCGTCCCAGATCATCTAGAGATCGGAGTGGCGACTGGATCGACGACCATATTCAATGTCCTCTGAAATTATGATCAAGATAGTTTATAGAAACACTTTCTAGGAATTTCCTAAAATAAGCATTTCCATAATAGTTATTTCCTTAAGATAATAATTCCCTGAAGCTAAGAGTTCCATATTTTCTAGTTTAGTTTTGGATTTACACCCCAAACTTTTGATAATCACACCATAGTTTTAAAACTCCCCGCGTCATCGTGGACTCCCTTTTCCCTTGGCCGCGTTCCGCAGTTTGCCCTACATAGTCAATAAGTCTTCCTTTGACTCTCCCGAGTTATGACCGCATCAACCAAGTATTCAGCCATGTCGGCAAGGATTTTTCTTGGCTGCATTTTGACCCATATCCGCGTTTTTAACATTGATTCACACTTCTATCTATTGACTATGATCAAAGGGTCTAAATTGCACCCAATCCTTTTGATAACTACACCCTATCTCCAATTAAAGCAATGTTTGGAAACCTAGGTGAATAATACTTTCGAAAGTTTGTGAAAGCTCTTTGGCCATTTTGAAAAATTGTAGTTAAGCTTGTTCCTTCTCTTAAAAAAATTACTTCAGGGCAACAATTCTTCGAACTTAAACATAGAAACTAGTTCAGAATCATAATGTTATGAAAATTTCATAGGATATCTAACTATGTAAGCACACAAAGAACATTGAAATTAACAATGAGCTTACTTACTGTAAATTGATCTGGACGGCGCCGCACCGATGCAAGAAAATGCAACCTCATTGATTCGACTATCTCATACTCTTTGTGCAGCACATAGCATGTCCAAAATGAGAAGAGATAGGCCATTACCAAATGCGCCCAAAACCTGCAATGCTGAAAATGAACATATTTACTTCTTGCAACCGAAAAAGTAAGAACGTCCTTAAATGACGATGACTTAGGCTATGTTTGCAACATAAATCATGCATTATGTAGAAATTGTATATAGGAAACGAATATCTGTAACTAAGGAGGTTAGAGTAGATCTAAGGAATATTCATGCAATGGCAAGAAATCATGGAAAGATAAGAGGGTTTTGAAAGGATGTAATGGGTTAGGACAAGTGTAGGAGATTAAAGTTTCAATGGGATTAAGATAGATCTAGGAGGCTAGGGTTTTGGAAAGATAGACATATGAAAGATGGTTTCAGATCGAGGATCTAAGGGTGTTGGAATGGACAGACCTATGAGATTCGGGATTCCAAAGTAGGGATCTAAGCATTGGGGTATCGAGCGGGTAGATCGATCAGAGAAGGGTTTTGAATGAGATATCAAGGGATGCGAGTATCGAGTGGGCAGATCAAAGATACTAGGTTTTGAATATAGGGATCTAAGGGTTTAGTTCATGAAAGGAGATTAGGGCAAATATATGGGATTAGGGTTTTGAGTGGGTGTGAAAATAGTGTTTCGAACCGTAGATCAAAGTGGCTAGGGTCTTTAATGACCAGATCTAAGAGTTTAAGGTTTTAAACAAAGGGATCTAAGGGATTAAGGTCTTGAAAGAGATGACATGGGGAATGGGTGCTTCAAAGGATAGGATCTAGGGGGGTCAAGGTTTCGAAGAGGGTAATGATGGGGGGCTAGGGTTTAGAAGAAAGTGGAGGAGGGCCTCCGCAACTTCAATAGCGGAGAAGGTGAAAACCTTGGTGCACGACTCGAATAGCGAAGAAGACAGAGCATAAGAAAAAGAGAAAAAAAAAAGAGGAGACAAAGATAAGAGAAAAAGAGATGAGCAGATGTTTGGATCCTTTGACGATCTTCTTAAGTTCTTAAATGCTTGAATTTTCTTGACTCGGTTACCATGTCAAATATTTGCATAAACAAAGAGAAAAATAAAGAAAGAAGAAGAGAGACAATTAGGCCTACACCTTGCAAACGAAAAATGGAGAGCAAAAGATTCAAGTAACCATTCACAACTTGTCTCTTCTCCCTTTCATAATTATGACTTAAACAAATTACACACATGCCCCTTATGTATTGCACATAAGCTGAAAAGCGTTGAAGAAAATTTCAATCATGTTATATACACTTAAACAATTGTACATACATACAAATTGATTACAAAGTCACCCCATATGAATTAAATACACCTTGAACTAGTGTATATAAGTTGCCTATATTCCACAGGCGATGTATCCTTTGTTTCCATCGCCAATGCCAATTCTTTTACCAAATCTTCCTCCGGTAAATTTCATGTTACTAATGTTTAGTTAGTTTTGGGTCTTTCAATAAGACTTTATTATCTAATTCTAAGTTTAGTTCTTAATTTCATTTTTTACTGC
Source organism: Tasmannia lanceolata (assembly GCF_043159265.1). NCBI lineage: Eukaryota > Viridiplantae > Streptophyta > Magnoliopsida > Canellales > Winteraceae > Tasmannia > Tasmannia lanceolata. The sequence continues at coordinate 10,397,431 of NW_027518714.1, read as the reverse complement.
TTTAGACTTCATGTTCTTGTGAAGAATCTGTGAACATGAAAGCTCCAATCTAATGGTTTGTTCATGGTTTTAAATTTCCCCGAAATGATAGAAATATTTTCATTTTCATCCCCATCAAAACAAAATCTACATGATTTCCTTTTACGCCATTCTTTCTCCAAAATTTTGACCCAAATTCCCAAAATTCGACCGAAATGATCGGAATGACAAAAGCATGGAAAGATATTATTTGCATTTCATTCATATAGAGAATGATATCTGGTAGGTAACATCATTGAACTGCATAGCAAAGTAACCGTATCTTATGCATGGGATGTCAGATTGGCATGAGACCAATAATACCTCGTAACTCTATGTGGTATTGACATAGAATTGGGGTCCTTAGAGGGCAGACTGGTCATGGTACTTTCTTATACTTCATTACGTTGTTACTTCTTTACTAACTTTACCGTTCTAGACATGTACGACAACACATGTCACTTGGTGTTCTATGTGATTAAGCCATTATGGATGGCTTTCTTTCTTATGTGATTGTTTTAAAGTATGTATTTGTGCTTATTCTAGCATTTCCCAAAGTTTCATTTTAAAATTTCATCATTTGCAGATTAATAACAATTCATTATTTACATATGCTTTTTAAAAAATTAAAAAAATCCATCATTTGCATATGCCTCCCCGCCTCCATATGTTTCCGTGATTTTACAAGATTTCCACCGAAAACTGAAATGTTTCCATTTCCTCCGCCTCCATATGGTACTTTCTTATACTTCATTACTTTGTTACTTCTTTACTGACTTTACCGTTCTAGACATGTACGACAACGCATGTCACTTGGTGTTCTATGTGATTAAGCCATTATGGATGGCTTTCTTTCTTATGTGATTGTTTTATGTATGTATTTGTGCTTATTCTAGCATTTCCCAAAGTTTCATTTTAAAATTTCATCATTTGCATATGTTTTTTAAAAGATTAATAACAATTCATTATTTACATATGCTTTTTAAAAAATTAAAAAAAGCCATCATTTGCATATGCCTCCGTCTCCATTTGTTTCCGTGATTTTACAAGATTTCCACCGAAAACTGAAATGTTTCCATTTCCGTGGCGACCGAAACCGAAATTTAAAATCGTTGCATCACCTGAGTCGTGACCTTCACAAAGCAACACATCATGTAGAAGTTCTTGCATCACCACAAAGCAACACATCATGAAGAAGTTCGCATGCCCTTACACTCCATCTCAAAGTGCAGTGGTTGCGAGGAACTATCAGAACAATACACAGGTTGGTCTATCCATGTTCTTTCACTCTGAACCCACAACACCTATGGACAAAAGCATTTCACAGTGCTACTTCTTTGAACAACAGGCTACCATTTGAGTCCCTGACTAAACATCTCCCTTTCAACTTCTCACTCACACATCACCAGATTATCACACATTAATGACATGGGGATGCTTTGTTGTGTTTCTGTGCCAGCATCTATTCCTAAGATGTTCTCAAGGCAGCAACAAGCATCTTTGTTAAAATCTAAGGGTTTGGTCGCAGCATTTGAAACCCCTCTTCCATAACATCTAGGGTTTTAGCTGCAGCGCTTGACACCCCTCTTCCATAGGTAATTCTAATCACTTGTTCTCACATTCAAATCGTATGCATTTTAAGAAGCCTCTTTTTAGTCGTACTTTCATAATATGACAAACAGGCTGTCTCGAACAGCTTGGACTGTTTTAACGCATCACAATTTGCATACAACAAAGTGTCGCCTTGTATTTCTCTCTTTCTCTACAATTTCATTATGAACACAATGACGGACAAATTCTGATAAAGTCAACCAGAACGAACAATTCTTTGTAGAAATGTTTCGTTGGCATGGCCAGAAATTTGTTAAAAGAAGGCTTCCAAACTTCATTGTTGTATGAGACTTAGCCTCATATTCCAGTTCCCACAGTGTAAAAATGAAGTCAGAGAATGACAAGAGTACCATTTTTGAGTTCCCACAGAGGGTAAAAATGAAGTCATAAAATGACAAGTGTAGCATCTAAAAGATTAATCAGCTCACAAACTGTAGAAAATCATAACCCCTTCAGTTAAGAACCATGTATCTCATAATAGCGGACTCCTTATCATAACAAAAAAAAGGCTGATTTTATTCCTTATGCAATTTTTTTTAAAATCAAATCTTAGGTAGATTGACATGAAAGGGTTTTGATAAAATGCAGATAGACTATATAAGATCGTCGATTTCAAAGAACAGCATACAAAACTTCCATTTGTAATAGATAAAAGGTGTGGATGTCGATGATGCCTCACTATGTGATCCAATTGGAACATTCAAAAATACAAAGCTAAGCTACGTCATTGGAAGTTGGATTTGGACGTTCTAGAGTGTCATACATTTGGACATACTATAGCACCATTAGTTTAGTTGACTATACCAAGATAGCACAATTGAGGAATTTGTCATGAATAAATATTTCATTGTTTAAAGTAATAAACAAAAACAATGAAATTTAAAGTGGTTTTATATATGCTCTAACTGCATTTTCAACAATTCCTGCCTTGTTGGAACATTTGAAATAGAAATTTTATCTATGTCAAAGAACTGACATACCATGAAAAAAAAGTGCTTAATAGATGAAGGATGCAATCTCACCTTTGTGAACTAGCCGGAACATTTGAAATAGAAAGCTTATCAATGTCACTGTAAGTTACTTTTGAGAGCTGCAGGGTGGAATTAGTCCAATTGACCGGCACCAGGATTGCAAAAGCAAAGAATGTCATAGGAATAAAGATTTTAAGTCTGCGCGTATAAAAAACGTATCATGAAAGATTTAAGCCTGTGCGTTAAAAAAAACTTATCATGAACATTAATGAGAAATAAACATACAGTTAATATCTTCACAACATAAAGCATATTAATCCAAAAGAAACCTTAGAACAGCAATACATGTTCAATCAAAGAAAAGACTGGAATAAACATAAGTAGAAATGGTTGTGCAAACATGAATAATAAAGTGAAGGCACAACATTCTCTTGTATGGGAACATTTCATTTACTAATCTACAGCAATTTCATAAATAGTGAACTTAAAAAAGGGTCAAAATAATAGTTGCCACACAGGGAAGCAAATGCGAGAAGCGATGAAGGAAGCGAAAAGTTCTAAACAAAATAAAGAGAAAATGTGTAGGAAACATAATAGGGTTTTCAACATGAATTACGTAGAAAGAAAAATTATACCTCGTTGGAAGTGAATAAGAAGAACATAGAAAGAGTAGGATTGTAGTAGGTTAGGGAGGAAGGGTTATATACCTCTTCTATAGATCGTCCTACATCAAATTTGGTATCCTAGCGAATATTAGTTCAACCTTCAATCGTCCTGCATCAGGATCCTTGTGTAGTGATTTCTATACAAATTTTATCATAAATGCGATAACATTACTTTTATTCCAAAGTATTGACTTTGTTCTTGTGCTTGAACATAACAATCCTCATCACAATTTTGTCCCAGATCTCAGCCATTGTGATCTCAAGCTTGAACTTTACATGCAGGAACCTCATGTTGATGAAAAGGGTTGATGCGGGATCCATTTCAACCCTTAGATTAACCTAAATAAATAAAGTGTAGATCAAGGATGGTACTTATATAGTACCGCCAATATTAATTTACATGCACATTCACCATATAATTTCTCTGTAAAACACTATTGAAACTTTTCATATATATGGCCCACCAAAACCTACTGAAACTTTACCCAAAACTTAATGGAAATTGTTGAGAGAAAGAGTTTGAGAAGAATGAATGAGTTGAGGAGATCTCCCCCTCACTCGTATATTTATATTAAAGAAATAAAAGTACAAAGTCCATTATGCCCATACATTCCTAGCTTGTTACATATATCACTCAATTTTGCCTTCCTTAATGACTCTGTAAACATATCAGCCAGCTGATCCACTGAACGAGTAAACATAGTGCATAGTTCTCCCTTATGGATTCTCTGACGAATAAAATGACAATCCACCTTAATGTATTTAGTGCACTCATGGAAGACTGGATTAGTAGCGATATGTATCGCAGCTTTGTTATCACAGTACAACTACGAAGGAGGAGATGGAACAATACCAATCTCAGATAAAAGTGAGTGCAGCCAAATGAGTTCAGTACTTGTGTGTGCCATTGCTCTGTACTCTGCTTCTGCACTAGACTTAGCTATGACATCTTGCTTCTTGCTTCTCCATGACACTAGGTTACCTCCTACAAAGGTACCATACCCAGTGGTTGATCTCCTATCTGTTGGAGATCCAGCCAAATCCGCATCAGAGAAACCTTTAATTTTCATATGAACATGCCTTCTAAACAACAAACCCTTTCCTAGAGCACCTTTCAAGTACTTGAGAATTTGGACTACTGCAGCCCAGCCAGAGGTACGTGGAGCGCTCATATACCGACTAACTACTCCTACAGCATAAGATATGTCTGGACGAGTAACTGTAAGATATATGAGCTTACCAACCAGCCTTCTATATCTGCCAGGATCTTCCAACAAATCACCTTCTTCTTGAACAAGCTTCCCATTAGGATCCATAGGTATTATCTCCAAGAAGCCAAGGGATTATCCAAGCGTGATTAGTGGAGTTTCATTAGTTCAGCCTTGACATCTCTCTGTTTTGCATGGTCCAATTCCTCTCTAGTGTAAGTTTAGTGCACCTTTTGAGCTTGCTTCAACTCTACAGTTCTGATCTTAAGCCTTAAATTCTGTTTTGAGGCCACTCACTCGATCTGTTAACGAGGACTCCTATAAGCCAGAGAGCCATGTATTATTGAATATCACTTGGAGCTTGGGTGGCAACCATCTCCTACAAGTGATACTACATCAATATAAGCAAAGAGAATCCTCAATCGATAGCCAGCAATTGCATGTACAAAATTCTGTCCACATTGATCACTTTCTGCAACCCAAAGTGTATACAAACAGCATTATTGATTGTGATGCCTAATCTATGTTAGAAGGTTGATTTCTAAATGGCAGCAAGGAATTCATATTACGAGCAATTATTTCCACAACTTGTGGAAGGTCAAAGAAAGTTAGATGTTGAACTACAAATCACGCGTCAAAGGCGAGATTGGCTCGATGCGAGGTACAATCAGTCCCTTTCCATGCATAAGCGTACTTTTCAAGAAGGGGAGTGTATTGGTAATGAGAAGAATGTACCAAGGAGAGCAGCTCCAAGGCCTATTGTTCATCCATACATCGACTGACATCATGATTCATACACTATGGTGGATATTCCAGAATTCAATTGGGGTATGGACGCCATGGAAATTCTTGATTGGACATATATTACTGATGACTTGTTTGATTCCAAAAAAGTAGCTCCCAAGAAGCAAGTCTCTATAGTTGTTGCAAAATTTAGGGACCGGGCCAAGGATTGGTGACTATATTTGATACGAAGACGAACTTGATGAAGCACCTATTCAATCATGGATTGAATTGAAAAGGGAAATTGCAATGCATTTTTTACCTTTTGACTATCACTACAAATTGAATACAAAACCAAGAAGTGCTCGAATTGTTTTTCCATCATCGCAGCCAATTAGTCCTTCGATTTCTTCTAGTTCCTTCATTTCATATCATGGATGTAATGATTACAGCCAAGACACTATGGACTATCCTTCACACAAGCAAACCATACCTATGCAAGAAGAGTGCAATAATGAAGATGGTGTCATTCTAGAAGTGGAAGAAAATGATAGAGAGGACAGCATAGGGCATCAAGTGCACATGGAACAAAAGAAGGATGTCCAAGTTGTTTCCCTCGTTGACATTGATGAAGGGGATAACACTCATGATAACTTTGATGAAGAGATTAATGTTGACATCGACAGTTATACTTTTGATTATGAAGACGGGGATACAAATGAAGAATATGAGGCTGATATCGCTATGTTTCTCTTTGATGTAGACGAGGATGAGGTTAACTCTTCTATGTTCGACTCTATCCAAACAAATGGCATTGAGGTTAAGCATGCGGATGACACTGAATGAGTTCAGCCATGATGAAAGAGGGGTTAAAGCAGATATAGTTGAAGCCTTTGAGATGTTGTCCAACGTAGATGAAACATTTCAAGATGAATTCTATGAAGTGTATCAGGCGACCCCATTACATGGGCTGATCTATATGCATATTATTCACCGTGATGCTGCCTTCTACCACTATTATTACAGCCATACTGTTAACATGCAGAGAGATTTATTGATGTGTGACTACTATGGGTTGAGTATCATGAAGAGAGCATGGGTCATATTTGTCTTTGATCCCGGTGGGGACGTTTTCTACATGTGATTGATGGGAAACTCGAGGACGAGTTCTTTCAAGAAGGGGAGTTTGATGCAGGACCATTCCCAAGCAAAGATACATCAGCCCTTCTTATTGCTCCAAAGTGTAGCTTTATGTTTCTTTTACCCTTTTGTTCACGTATGGTCTAGTCTTGTAATTTTGTAGCTAGTTATGTCCTTTTAAGTCAGTTGCTCTTACTAGGGGTAGTTAGGACATTTTCATTCTAATGAGGCTCTATAAATAGCCTCTTTCCCTCTCACTTTGTAGTTTTTTTTTTGGAATTGAATTGAAAGAGTTTTTAGATGTAGATCTCAGATCTAGGTGATTTTGGAGGGAATTTTCCTTTTTTTCCAAAAGGAGTTCTTTTCTGAGTTTTCATAGAAGGAGGTTAGCAAGCTATGATTTATATCTTTCCACTTCTATTCCATGCAACCTGACAATTAGACATGGCATGAAGTGACCCGGACCTGCAGGTCGACCCGGCCCGCCTGTATTTTCCGGGTCTGGGTCACTCATTTGTGACCCGTTTGAAAACGACCCGCGGGTCCACCTGACCCGAAAAAGCTAGGCGGTCAGGGGGGACCCGCGGTGCCCGTAGAGAAGAAGTGAAACAACGGTTTTTGGCCTTTTCCCGTAGTTTTCATATTTTGATGCATTTTTTTGTAGTTTTTCCGTAACCACCTTTGCAGAAAAGTACTTCCGCCCATCCTTTGCAGTTTGCACCTGCCAAGAAGTCAACATAAATGGCTATCATCACATGATCACATGAAATTGCAAAGGATGGGCGCGAAGTAGCCTTTGGCGAAGGAGGTCGCTAGCAAATCCCTATAAAAACAACAAAAATCTTAAAAAACAGAACAAAAAATCATTAAAAAAACGGGTGACCCGCGGGTCCACCCTGCCCGTACGGATGGGGGCTCCAGGTCAACCAATTAGTGACCCGTAAATTTCCGGGTCATTTTTTACCCGGCCTGTTTGACCCGGACCCGTACGGGTCTGGTGAAACCCGGCCCGGCCCACCCGTTTGCCATGTCTACTGACAATAGCCATCTGTGGGAATGAACCATCCGGAGGTAGAAGAAGAATGGTCTCGCACGGATCTCAAGGGTCATGCCTGTAGATGGATTATCAATAACTGGATCCATAAGGACAAACACAAATGAAAAGGACAACCCTAACTACTACTGGGCTCAGAAAACAAAGATAGATGAGAGGCGGGGCAAACTAAAGCAGGACGAAAAACTCTAAATGCTGCCAAGGAAGACATATAACTAAATCACAGAACCAGAGGGCATCCATGAGTAACAAATATGGAGCGGCGAAGAAGATAAAATAGTAACAAAGTGAGAATCTAGTGTGTTAGGGCACTAGAGATGTTTAGGGTTAGGGCTAGGGTTAGGATTTTCTACGAGACAAAAAAGAAAAAAAAATATGCGAGGGTAAGAGGGAGAGGGAGAGGGAGAAGAGAGATGCGAGAGAGAGGGAGGGCCGAGAGAGAGAGAGGGGGGGGGGGGGGGGTTTCGGGGCTTGGAGAGAGGTTAGGGCATGTGTGGGTGGTGGTGTGGAGGAGAAGGTGCGAGGTCATCAATGGAGGTCCTTAGGGCACGCTAACCCTAGGGCTCTGATACCATGTTGAGAGAAAGAGTTTGAGAAGAATGAATGAGTTGAGGAGATCTCCCGCTCATTCATATATTTATATTAAAGAAATAAAGAGTACAAAGTCTATTATGCCCTTAGGCGCATATTACATATCCCAACAGAAATTATTAAAAATCTACATAAATTACTATAACTATGATGGCCAATTTTCAGGGCGATCAAAGGTTTGTGGGGCCCACTATGGATGTTAGCACATCGTTCAAAACACTTTATAAACATATCAATTGTTATAGCATTGCATCGCTTTGCTTAGTTTCTATTAGTGATTCCTCCTAAAATTAATGTGGACCACAAGCAATAGTACAAGTTAATCATGGAAGGGAAAGTTGTGAAGTATAAGACTAGACTCTTCCTCAAATTTTGGGCACATACACGTGTGAGAGAGAGTGAGAGGAAACTGGATAAACCAATTGTAGTGTATGCAAGCTGACCATGGCAATTTTAGCAAAAGGTATCCCCTGGCTGTGCTTTTCCCAAAAGGTCTACCATGGGAAGGTCGTGGCATTTTGTAGTGCCTTGCAGTAATCTATGAATGAAGGAACTGAATATAGCAAGGATAAAACCCCCCATGAAGTATCATATACACCTCCCTTGTGCAGTATGGGACAAAAACAATGATTTGCATAATTTATAGCCTCAAACAAAGAAGATTTATCCATGCCAATTTGGAAGCTTACTGACAAAGATTTTGGAGTTAATGGACTTATGGAAATTATTGTCAAGGGAAGAAAATTCTACATTTAGTTCTCTTCCACTACAATCATATCCCAACTTTCTCTTAGTTTTTCATGTTCTAAGCAAAATTATTGGATTTTTTCAACTTTATTTCTTGCACCTTTCTCTGTTCATTCATGCATATATTACATACAAGAAAAGCAACAATCATCCTAAAAAGATATAATGACAAATACTTGAGGACAAAACAAGCAGCTTTCATAGATAACAAGTAACAAACAAAGATCTCACAAATGCATATAGAATAGGTTATTAGTTATTACATGAATAAATAACAAGAGAGTCATTTATTGCATACCCAAGCAAGTAGATCCGCAAATAAACAGCAGAATCAAGTCCTGCATGGTCAATAAGCTCAGGTTCTGGCATTTTCAATGCCTCTGGCATCCAGTTTAGAAACCGCACATATGATCGGAAATCCAAATTGACAAACTTGCGCACAAATGCTCCAGAATGCGACGGACTACTTCTTAGACCATTAAGATACCATTTTGGAAAGTATACCCTATCATTGAATGGTTGGAGTCGTAGTATAGCAAATGCCACAAAGAATGCAAATGCACTGAGAATATTGATAGCTGCTGCTAGCCCTATGTCCCCAAGTGTAGCCATCTATGCCTTTCGAGGAAATAAGATGCCTATTTACCTACAAATGTGTAATAAGATCTTAGAAGAAGAAACATAATGTTTACAACCGAAAGCAGCATACAAATACTACTAGCATCTCAAAAAATTAAACATTGAAACAAGATATCATGATATACTAATAAATTAGAAATAGCAATACAGAAAATTGACTGAATAACATAAATTTAAATAAAAAGACTATTTTGGGTGATCTGTCACATGACAGGATTATATTAAACTTATTTAATCTGTTTTGAATCATGTTGCCCGGAGTAAGCTTACTTCAGATATCCATCGATAGATTTTACACATTATCTATGTTCCAATGATTGATTCTATCTACATCCCTCCTATCAAATGAAAGAAATAATTTTATTGAAAAAAATCACCGAGGACCCATGAGGACACTAAGTAGCTGGTCCTAAGGTCACCCTAAAAGTTTCACCCAGCCAAAGCAGGTGCCCTTTAATATCAATCGGACTGGAAATAGGGAGAAACGTTCAAAGGAGCCCATTGCTCACAATGCATCTATGTGAGAAAGAACCACAGACACACACACACACACACACACACACAGAGATCAAAGTTCCCTCTTTGAATGAAAGGCTTCATTAATTGGTGGAGACTTTGTACTTCCCACTGAATCCTTTAAAAGAAAAGGAGCACCTCTCATTATTCATCAACAAGTTCCCTAAAAATTAGCAATTTCAAGAGAGAAAACTACGACTTTCTATAAAGTTCCAGCCCAGCCCTACTTACTAATCTAATAGGCCCAGCTCTCCTTCCGACTTCGGCTCACATACCGAATCCCACGCCATCAGATGGGATACCTTTGGATTCGCCATTCCCCTCTGAAAGGAATCTATCTCCTCTGGATTCTCTCAACCTGGCCTTAGGGTCGGGAGCAGCCCTGGTCTTTAATGGACCATCCAACATTTTCTGCTTATGGTCATTCTCTAAATATACCCATTCCTCTACTTCTACTCACGGTTCGGTCAGGAGCTTCAAAAGAAGCCCCCTCTCATGCCCTTTATCACACCCTATTAACACCCCTATTAGTCAGTTTAAGGCAAGGGAAAGAGTTCCATCAGTCCCAGTTCCAAACGTACGAAATTTGGTATCATTGCCTGGTTACCGAAGGGAATTTTAAATCCATAGTGGTCTGTTCAGTGCCGTCCCGTCACTGAGCGAACAGGCTTGATTCAAAAAGATATCCTTCAACAGGGTTTTCATGACCCACTTTTTAAGAAGAATAGTTATATAAAAACTCCTTTTTGAAGGATCTCTTTAGTTCATACATTTTGTTATGGAACCTGCAGGAAAGAGTCTCGAGCCCATCTCGAAACTAACCCTAAACAACGAGAAATATTTTTCTAATTTGATCACATATTTTCAGATCAAAAAACTCTAACTGTCACCCATCATTTTCACTCATATCCCTACTACAACAGTATACTCTTTCAAGTAATTTTTTTTTTGAAGGTACTCTTTCCAGTAAATTCAGATCCCAAAAGCTTGCATAGCCTACTCCCATTGCCCATACCTTATTCCTCACCCTAGTCGACTAAATCATGAGCCTAATCAATAAAACATACTCCCTTCTATAGATCATTTTGCATCAATTGGTATCGGAGCGAAGTATTAGTCCTTCATTGGTCTTGCATCATGAATTAGAGCTACATGTAGTAATCCAAGCTCTGCGACATTTACAACATTGGAAGCATGTTCGTATACAGCGATATTTCATTCTTCATACAAGTCACCAGGCTTTTAAGCATATTAATATTTAATAGCCAAAATAGTAAGAATTGTATGCATGCTCGATGCATATACCGTTTCTACAGGAATTCAAGTTTGTGTTAAAGCACAATGATCTGCATAATAAGGTGGCTGATGCGCTCAGCAGGAGGGCTTCCTTAGAAGTCACCAGGAACAATGAGGTTGCGTCGTACAAACATCTCAAGGAACTATACGCTGAAGATGATGAATTTTATCGGAAGATGATGATTTTATAGATATGTGGACTAGGTGTCTGATTTCTCCGACAGGGGAAATGCATATACATAATGGTTTTCTTTTAAGGGAAATTAGTTATGCATTGCCAAGTATTCAGTTCGTGAACCGAAAATTCAGGAGCTGTATGGAGGAGGCTTAGCTGGGCATCTCGGTTGTGACAAAAATATTACAATTGCGGAACAGAGGTATTATTGGCCTCAGTTGAAGAGAGATGTTGAGAAGGTAGTACAAAACTGCCATATCTTCCAAGCAGTCAATGGCCAATCATAAAACATTTGTCTATATACCAGTGTTTAAAAACGTGGATGCGACGCGGAATGAGGCCAAGAAAAATCCCTGTCGATTCGGCACGGACGCGGCCAAGAACACGGTTGATGTGGCTGAGTACTCAGTTGTCACATTCATAACTCAGGAGAGTTTTTATTGATTATGTAGGGCAAAATGCGGAACGCAGATGCGGTGCAACGGGGAACGTGGCCAAGATAAAAAGGGGGTCAAGTCGGGGGAGTTGACGCGGATGCAGGGGAGTTCTAAACCTATGCTTTATACCTAGGTATCGGTACTAGAGGCACCTTTGGAGGACTTGTCTATGGACTTTGTGTTGGGTCTTCCGGTACTCGACAAGGTATGGATAGTTGTGTTTGTGATTGTTCACATGTTCTTTAAAATGGCACACTTTGTTCCATGTAAGAAGACTGGATGCAACCTATGTAGCCACTTCTTCGAGGAGGAGGTCGTGCGATTGCATGGTGTACCCAAAGACAATTACCTCAAATCGCTATATGAAGTTTTTGAGCTACTTTAGGAACACCTTATGGAGACGATTCGATACAACATCGCAGTACATTGCAGTACTGATTCGATACCAAATCTCTTTATTGAGGAATCGTTGAAGGGGTCCATGTAAAGAAAGACTATTTGCTGAAAACTTAGGAAAGAGTCTTTCATGGACTGTTGCAAGCATTCATGTGATTCTTCTCCCAAAATGTCTCCCAAGAGATTATTTAGAACAAATTTTAAAAAGATTATATCTTACTGGAAAAGGAGATCTTTATTATGAAACTTCTCATAATCCATCCTCCATGGAGTTTTATGGGTTTTCTTTTGTTAAACTCTCTCTAGCCGGAAGTCTTATGTAGACCTCTATGAGGTAATATATCTTGTTCATAAATCATAATGAATCTGAGACTAAGATTTATAATTGAAAACCTGCTTTCTCAGAAGCAAAAATGAAATATCAAATTAAGTTTAATGAATCTTTTATAGAAAATTTTAAAAGGGATTGATATCGGAAATTTTAAAACGATTCCCCTGCTAACAACTCATGAGATGATCTTTGTTGTTTTGTTTTTTTTTTAAAACAACTCATAAGATTATCTTAATGCGAACCTTTAATTCAAAGGGACTCAAACAAGAGATGATGTCCTTTGATTTCCTTTGTCCCCGGCTCCCCGCTCCAACTCTTCCTTCATAGACACAATCTTCCTTCATAGACACAAGTTTGCCAAGTTGTCTAGATTCTTTACTACACTTCATTTTCTTAGAAGTACAGGTTTCTATCGATTTTAGAAGCCTGGCTTCTCACTGACAATTAGTTAGAATGCTAATTTGCAGTTAACTCAAAGAGCTAACAGAAAATTCACTGCTTTGGTGAGAGTAAAATTTTGATTACAAATTTGGACATGAAGCTAATTACCTTTCATATAGATTTTTTTTTTTTTTTTTTGAAATTGACCTTTTATATAGAGTATTCACGCCATAAGAAAAGGAGAAAAAATCTTCGAGAAATGAAAAAATTTATATGAAGCATCCATCATAAATAACGTTTATATAAAAAAAAATGAACTAGACAGAGATCATCCAGTACCACTTCTTGCAAAATTCGCTTTTTCCTTACTTCTCCAACATTGTTTCTTCGAGAAAACATCTTCGCACAAGAAAAACTATAAACAAAAAAATCAACCTAACGCACAACAGAACTAAATTCACCAACTGAAACTCTCTGTATAATTTCCTTAAAGAGAAATTCATATTTTGCAGGATCGGATGAAAAATAGATAATATTTCAACGTTCAAGAAGAAACTTAAGATCTAATTCTCATTTATCATACAAAATTGGCAACAAAGAAGAAGAAAATAAGAGAAACAGAGAAAGATCAAAGAAAGAGAGAGACAGAAATCATACTCTGAGATACCGCTACTGAAACCGATTGCATAGTAAGTAGTAACAAACCAGAAACCCTAAGAAAAGAAATGATTGAAGATGAGATGATCTTCAACTTCGAATACAAAAAAGATAAAGCAGATCTGAAGAAAGATGAACAGATAACGAATGAAAATCCTTCCCTCAAACCCTAATCAAAGAGATAAGATAACATGCTCGGCCCAACTGGTAAAAAGAGAGTTTGTATGTGTGTATTATTGCAAAAGAATCCACTTTGGGTGTATATATACTGATTTGAGTGTATAAGAGGAAGGCGAGAAGAGAAGTAAACGAGTGTGAACCGTGTACAGAGAAAAAGGAAACGGTAAGTAATCCACGTTACGCTCTTCTTACTTTACGTTTTCTTTGCCATTTAAGATCGAATATTGATGTCGGCGCGTGGCAACGCGAGGGCTTTTTTGGGTTATTAAAATAGAAAATGCCTGACAACCGCAACCTTAGAGATCCCCATTTCAAATTTCAAATACACGTCGCTACTTGGTGTGGGACCCACGACTTGGATTTTCTACTTCCCAATTATAACTTCTCGGAATCAAACATTTTGGTAACGACAAGTAAGGAGACCGGTGGGTTTAGTTGGAGTAAATGAGATCGTGACACGTGAGGGGGGGATATTTTAATTAATTACGGGATACTTTTTGCCTACCCTTAAAATTAGGCATACCCTCTTTGGTTATTTTTCGTATTCGAATATGACCGTTGGATTGCTGCGACAGTAGAATGATCTGAACCGTTCATTGGATAGATCTTGCTTTGGATTGTATGGAATTTTATATAGTTTAAGCCTGTAGAATCCAGTATTTTTCAAAAAGTACGGTAATGGCTTGCACCACAGGATGATCCAAACTGTCCATTTGATGGCCCACAACGTAAATAGGTTGTGCCCAAAAAATCAATTTTATAGGATGATCCTAGCCCTCCGAGCTATAGAGGAACTGCATATATTGTGAGCACAACCTATTCACGTTGTGGCCCATCAAATGTACAGTTTGGATCATCGTACGGTGTAAGCCATAAGATACATTTTGAAAATACTCGACTATACAGGCTTACACCATATAAAGGCTCCGTTCATTTCAGATTAGGGGAACCGATTGTAAGCCCAAAACCTAATTTTGGACTAAAAATTGCATTTAAATTTGAGGTAAATCATATGTTTAGGGCTGACAATCAGTTGTCATAATCTGAAACAAACGTTGCCAGAATCTCGGATCCTATATGGCCAAAATATTATTATCCTATGATAAAATCTAATAACGTGTACATTTTTTTTTACTGAACGCAACGGTTTTGATTAAAAAATAAAATATACAATTACTAAAATTAGGATCGTATAACTGGCAAGGTTTGCTAATCATAGAAATCCAAAGTACATGTAAAAAGGAAGATTCAGATCCTTTAACGGTGAGACTCCATGCCCCACCCTTGCCCATGGAAAGCTACCTATTGTAAGGAATTTGCTATTTCGGGCAATATGTATTGTAAGGGGGGTTATTATATGGTGTCTATGTGACGAATTTTTTTATATTTTCATCCAACCCATTCATTCAACCTAAAAATCATCTACATCATATAATCCTAAACTTCTTATCTGAAATGACTACCATCATCCAGTAGTGACGATTTTCCGGCATTGACTATTTGAGTCTTTTTATAATAAACTAGCACCGCCGAACCCCTTTATTTTCCAGCGGCTGAAGTTATGCAATTTTCCAAAAACAATAAAGCAATTATAAATTGGGTGCCTATTTTCAAGGGGGTAAAGATTGAATTCCCTAATTAATAGTAGTTAATGCCAGCTAAGAAGCTTAAAGCTAAAAAAAATGTGAAAAAGAGCTTTTAATGCTTCCTTAACTAGTGACCAAAATGCCCATATCATAAAGAAAATGGTCAAAATGCTCTTAAGTCATGTAAAAATAATCAAAATACATTATATCATTAAAGGACCAAATTATCCCTACCACAGAAAATTACCGAAGTAACCTAACTTACTTGAGGGATGCCAGAATGAAGGGAGCCCTAGCATAAATGAGATGAAAGGGCTCCCCCATTGGCTGCACGTCACTCCAAAATGTAAAAGTGAAGTGAGTTTGGTGATGTGCAGCCAATGGGATAGCCCCTTCATCTCATTTTTGCAAGGGCTCCCCTCATTCTACCTTTCCTCATCTAACTAAATAACAAGAACACCCAAGTCCCTATGATTTGTGGGTGATTGAAAGATTCTACTGTGGCCATTTTTTGTATTATGTGCGTATAAATGAGCAAATTTCTCATTTATCATACAAACTCGCATCAAAGAATAAGAAAATTAGAGAAACAAACAAAGATCAAAGAAAGAGAGAGAGAAATCATACCGCTGCTGAAACCGACTGTGTAGAATAGAAATGATTGAAGATCAGAGAGATAAAGCAGATCAAAGAGACAGATAACGAACGAAATTCCTTCCCTCAAACCCTAATCAAAGAGATAACATGCTCGCCGCTATGGGTAAAGAGAAAGTTTGTTTGTATGTATTGTTGCACAAGAATCCACTTTTGCGTGCATATATACTGATTTGAGTGTATACGAGGAAGGCGAGAAGAGAACAGAGAAAAAAGGAAACGGTAGGTAATCAACGTTACGCTTTTATTGTACGTTTTCTTTGCCATTTGAGACCTAATATTTGTATATCGGCGCGTGGCGAGCGAGGGCTATTTTGGTTATTAAAAATAGGAATGCGGACGAGCGCTACCCGTTAGAGATCCCAATTTCAAATTTCGAATACACGTCGAAACTTTTGTGTGGGACCCACAACTTGGATTTTTCTAACTACCAAATATCTTCTTGATTGGGTAGTCAAATATTTGTGGAGCGACGTGTAAGGGGGAGACTGGTGGAACAGAGGAAATCTCTTTTTTGCCCACCCATGAAATTAGGTACACTGTCTTTGGTAATTATGACCGTACCCAGCATAGCGGGCCCCACCGTTGAAATGATTTGAACCGTTTATTTTTATGGGTGGACCCAAGATCCACTAACACGTACTTTTTTAATATCTCAGCAACGATTCACATTCAACAACAAAAGATATAAGTGCTAAATTTTAGTAGAGGAATGCTAAACTCAGGGGCGCCCTTGCAAAAAACAGCTGAAAGGGCGCTCCATTGGCTGCGAGGTAACCAAAGTGCATTTTATAATGGATGCAAAGTCAAAGACTTCGAAGATGTGGACTCGATGGGAGCAACCCCATTGGCTCTTTTTTTAATGGGCGCCTTGAGTTTAGCATTCATATCAGTATTCTAGAGAAATTATATGATGGGTGGCCGTGCAAACACGTGATTATTAACCCCACTCCGTACGATGATACAGACCGTCCATTTGTTGGGCCACGATGTAAATAGGTTATGATCCTAACCCTCCGATCTATAGAATATTCTGTAAATGATTTTTGGGGTAATACCTCTATAGGCTGGAGGATTAGGATCATCCTATGAAAATGATTTTTGGGGCACAATCTATTTACATTATGGCCCAACAAATGAACAGTTTGGAACAACATGTGGAGTGGGGCGTACCCTACTTTTTAAAAATCATGAATTAATTTGCACGGCCACACATCATATAACTTGTCAGTATTCTATAACATGATGAGGATTTTTAACTGTGGTGGCCCACACGTCATGTTTGACTTTTCAACGTTATTAAAGCATGATGGTAATGTGTAGCCAATAGGAGAGCCCTTTTACGTCAGTATTTCATGATCAAAATCATTCATTTGTCCGACTCCAACTTAATAGGTGCCATCTACACGGCCTATTTAAGTTGGGCCCAACCAATGACTTGTTAGTTGGGAAGTGATATAATTCATCCCCTTTTTTACTTGGGACAGCCGCTGTACTGTATTTATGACTGCTCTTTCACACTAGACGGGGCTGTCCAAAGTACAAAAGAAAAGGAGGGAGGATGAATATATCATTTCCCTTGCTTGTATCATTGAATAATGTGGGTCCCACTGTATTTGAAAAAACAAAACTCAAAAAGTGCTTTTACTTAAAAATGAAAGAAACAAGAGTGTGGTGTCTCGTTGTTGGGGAGCATCCAAAGACTTTGTTTAAACTACTAATAAATTTAAGGAGAAAAATTGTTATGAGGTTGAAGGTTTGCAAAGCACCCTAAGCACACGTCTGATTGCATGATGTCTATATTTTTGGGTTGAAACATTTCAAAAACCCAATTTATCCTTTTTATTGCGCTTTTGAGGTGCAACGGGGGGGATTACATTTTTGAATCTCTAGAATATATTTATAAGTTTTTAATTTACCAATGACAAGGAAATGACATAAAAACATCTCTTTCGTATTAAATTAAGGGATATGCTAGTCCATCTAGGCATTTCGCAGATGGTCTGTTGCATCTGACAGCAGCCACAGGGGCTCACTTTTCAGCAGATTTTGTCTTCATTCACGAATTCACGAGGTGGTTGCTATCAGATGCAACAGACCATCTACGAAATGCCTTCTGCAATGAACGCTAGCAAATCCACTAAATTAATTTTCAATTGGATAGCTTCCACTATTGTGAGAAAAACACTCGAATTGGGTATTGTATGTGTGATAAATATGCCTCCTCCAAAACTGACAACAATGACTTTGAGAATAATCAAATCTTCTTCACCGCCAACATTGTTCTTCTCGATCACTTAGCTAATCGCCCTTGATGGCTCTGACTCAGTTGATCACTCGGCCATGTTATGCAAGTTAAAGACGACTCAATTGTGTTATGCACTTTAGTAGTTGAGATTAATAGATTCTAAAGGAGTTTCGGGGTTGTTTGATTGTAGGATAATCTGACCTAGCCCTTCAATAATATCATATCTCGGATACCATGTTGCCATATGGATAGCGTATCTTGAATCAGTTTTATCTTTTAATTCACTCGTCGACTATGTTTTCTATCTTCAATCCTTTATGTTTGTTGTTCGTTCCATGCTATTTATGCTAGCTGTATTATCAAATGATAAGTTATGGGCCGGCAGTGATAAATCGACCCCCATATAGGGCAGTGCTGAGAGAGAGAGAGAGAGAGAGAGAGAGAGAGAGAGAGAGAGAGAGAGAGAGAGAGAGAGAGAGAGAGAGAGGGGGTCGATTTATCACTGCCCGATAACAAAGGTACTGACATCCACGTCACCCAATGCAACCGAAGAAACCCTAGCATATGAAAAATGACCAAAATACTCATATCTCAGAGAAAATGATCAAATGCTCTCATCTCAAGGAAAATAACCACAATACATTGTCTCATAAAATGACCAAAATATCCTTGTCTTAGAGAATTACCAAAGTAACCTTACGTTACAAAATAACCAAAGCCAATCCAATTTAATTTCGTGTTGGGTTAGGGTTGAGGCCTTCGCAACCCGACCTTTGTCCTCTAGTTTTCTCATGTTTTTCAACGATTATGCTTTTTTCTCTTGTATTTTACTATTTTGCCCAAGATGAACCCGACTCAACCTGAACCCAACCCGACCAGATTTGGAGGCGGGTTGGGTTAGGGTTGACCATCCTCAACCTGAGGCTTGGGTTGGGTTGGGTTAAGGTTGAGAGAATGCAATCCCGGGTAGGGTTAGGGTTGGCCTCGACCCGACCCGAGTTGCCCACTTAGTGAGAAGAGAAGGCCAAGAGGAGTGGGTATTTTGGACACAAGCAAGTTTAAGATATCTAATTCCGTTATTAAAGTAAAGCTGGGGACAAACGCTACCCGTTAGATATCTCTATGTAAAGTTTCGTAAATACGTGAAAACTTGTGTGGGACATATAACATGGATTTTCAACTTCCCATCCTTATCTTCTCATTTGGCCGGTATTCGGTAAGCTGTTGTCGGTAACGACGAGTAAGGAACTATTAGGATTGTGACCTAGACATATGTATAGCCACATCGAGGGTGTCCTACATCCGAACTGAGGGCGCCTGTATACAAAGTTACCTTTTATATTTTGTTGGGATTTGCTAGGGACCATTGCAGAAGGCATTTCACGAAACAGCTGTTGCATGTCAAAAACAATAAAAAAAAATTTTCCCATCCTAACATCCAATAAAATGCACTTTTTTCCGTAGAAAATGGACTGTCAAAAACAACATAACTTTAGGGAACACGTTACGTTCACAACAACAAAACCTAAAAGGGAATTGCTAGCGTCCATCACAAAAGGCATTTGGAGGCTGGTCTGTCACATGTCAGACACCGACCACCAGAGGGAGGGAGGGAGATCCCACAAAATCCAAGGATCTCTCCTTTTAGGGGTCTATCCCTTGGAGAGAAATCCAACAAAATCCATGGATCACTCCTTTTTTCAGGGCTCCCCACATGGCTTTCTCACTACTATTAGTCTCAATACAAGGAGACAATTAAAAAGAAAGAGACATAACTCTCTCTCAAAGCATTCTTTCTACAGCCCCTCTCTATAGCTCTGTTTATTTGTTTTCCATGGAAAAGAAAGAAAAAGAGAGGGAAGGAAATTGACATGGCAAAATGAAAAAGAAAGGAAAATAAACATGATGGAAAACTTGTGAGATGGGTGTTCAGTTGCCAGGAAATCTTACAGAAAGTAAACAGAAAATACAAAAAGATGTGTTCGGTTGCATAGAAACTCAACAGCAACATTCCAAACATCATGTGAAACATAAAATATGATAGTCTAGACATATAAAACGAGGCTCACATAGTATATATACACCACATATGTGGTCAAAATAAGTGGGTCCAAAATATGTTTTATAATGTATAATTTAAATTAAGAAAACTACCACAATCAAAAGAAGGATAATGACCGTGACAAAGAAATATGTTAGACTCCAGAGTGTAGGTACAACCTGAAGAGGAACTTTCTGCAAGTCTACCACGTTCTGACGCATAAATGCATTGAATCATCCATCTCCCTCTTCCCTTCTTTTATATGAACAATACAGAAGCACCACTATAACTATTAACTCATACTTGGCAGTTGGCACTCTGGCCAATTATTAAATATGACTACTTTTCGTCCCCTGAAAACAACAGAATACTTGATTTTCGCCATTTGCCAATTATTGTACTCAAAATCATGTTTAATTTTGAGTCAAATAATCTATTAGGGGCACACAATCGATTCTCAAAATCCAAAACAAAAATGGCCTAATGTATTTATGACTACTTTAATTTTACGCTAAAGGAGTAACCCGCAGAAGAAAAAGGGGTGAATATATAATTTCCCCTCTTTAAATTGAAAAAAAAAAAAAAAAAACGAAAAAATCTCGCATGCATATATGAAATTACTACGCTTTTACTAAACCTATCGGTTTCCTTAATTTTTTTAACAGAGTCTCAAATTAAATTGCAAAAAAATTCTCACCTCTTAAGAAGCTAACATATACTACATTTACTTTTTTAGCCAAGACAATTGACACCCTCTCTCTCTCTCTCTCTCTCTCTCTCTAGAAATTACACAAAATCCAAAGATAACGGTGTGTTTGGTTGCACAAAAGTCGGATGGCTTATGGATTTTCCTTGATATTTAGCATTGAAATTCTTGGAGACTACAAAGGATGTCTCCTAACTAAGGGATGTCTCCTTATTAATCATTGCATATATGTTGAAGTGTCATCCTCATCTCCTCCCAATAAAATCCAGCTAAAACCATAAGACTGGAATTTTGCTTGGATTGATGATGCTATATATCTCTCTTCCCTCCTTATCTCCTCCTCTCTCTTCATTGGTAATGACACAGCCTAGCTGTGCACTACGAGGTTGACAGTCAAACACTTTTAATCACTATTGTACTAGATGTGCTCTAGGTAAATCCAACGCGTGTCTCCTACTTGTTGATTACTTACTCAACTTTCCCAAAGAAAAAGAGAGAGAGAGAGAGAGAGATTTGATGGGATTTCTCCTTGGGGAGGTGCTAGCAGAATGCCAAGCAGGACGAGTGGTGGCCACGACCGGGCTTTCGGAGTCCTCAAATGATTTATTTTTTATTTTTGGTTTGAAGGTAACCTCATATTCAATTTCCAACCTCATGGTGCGATTTTTCTTGGGGCAGTGATAATATTAGAGAATGAACTCAAATCAAGATCAAATATGATATTTGATTTGATTAGGCTATATTGGTTGGTTGGGTTAGATTAGGCAAGTGAATTAGATTAGGATAGTGTCTTTCCATAATTATCTTATTCTCTTGCTATGTTTATCATTTGAGTGTTCTATAAAAACACTCCTTGTACTTAATGTAAATAATCCAAGAATTAGTGAAATCCTAAATTTATCAGATAAATCGACCCCCATAGACCCCCTTATAGGGCACTGCTGGGAGAGAGAGTGTGTGAGAGAGAGATGGGCATCAATTTAAGATATTAGGGGGTTGATTTGTCACTGCCCTCTTCTTATTACAATGTGAATGCTCCCGAGATCCATCCCCACTTCCTAATAGGCTTGGCAAAAAGTGACCCGGACCTGCGGGTTCAACCGGCCCGCCTGTAAATTCCGTGTCCGGGTTCATAATTAATGATCCATTAGAAAGTGACCCGCGGGTCCACACGGCCCGTCAAAACTGGGCCGGCCGGATGGACCCGCGGGTGCCCGTAAAAGTACAAGAGTCATTAATAGAAGGTGGAAATATCATTTCCCACCCCTCTTTATATGTCAATCTTCTTTCACAGTAGGTGGGAAAAGAGTTGTCAGTCCTTCTCTCTCACTCTCCGACGAGACTTAACAGGATTTGCAAATACCATTTTCTAAAAGTCCAATTTTTATTTGCCAAAACATCAATATCTCTGTAAAAAAGTCCTCTTTCTCTGTCAAATCATTGTTTTTTAAAAAGTGACAGGCAACGGTTCCCTTTCTCTCTCTTGCAAGTCACAAATCACAAACCAAACAGGAGGTGGAAATATCATATTTTAAAACAGCTAAGCTCCAAAACAGTGAATACAAAATTTCCTTAAAAAAACAAAAACAGGTGGCTCGCGGGTCGCGCCCCCCCCCCCGGTTCGGGCCGGGGGGCGGTTCCAAACTAAGTGACCTCCAGGGTCATTTTGACCCGGACCCGTACAGGTCGGGTCAAACCCGGCCTGGCCCGGCCGTTTGCCAGGTCTACTTCCTAATACTGTCTTCCAGACTGTCCGTCAGTGGGGCTCTACTTCCAAATTTTGGGTTTTTTTTTCCAAAATTTCCCTTTTTTCTGTTTTTCTTGTCCCTCCTTATACTCCCCCTCACCTTCTTATTCTTGTTCTTTATGCTTCTTCTTCTTCTTTTCCTCTTCTTGGAGTAATATACATCATCATAAAATCTAATTTACTCATCGGCCTAAATCTTGCTAGATTAAAATATTTATTTGAGTAAAATCTAAGTCTGTCATTAGTTTAAATCCTATCAAAGTAAAATATGTATTTCATCACAAACTCTAAGTTACTTAACAGCCTAAGACCTACCAGAATAAAATATCCGTTAGCGTAAAATCTAACTTGTTTATAATCTCTCTTAGAGTAAAATCTACTACTATATAGCTAGAGAAAAAAGGAATTTCTTTTTTTTTTTTTCTGTGAGATTTACACATCAGCATTACTCTTTTACCATTAACCCCTTTGTTCATATCTAACATCTATCTCTATGAGAAATTATTTGAGAGTAAAATCATAATCTACATACGAAAAGTACCAACCCAAGGTACCTCTGTCTATGACAATTAAAAAAAAAAAAACTACCAAGAAGAGGTAAAGACATATGACAATGACGAAAGAACTACTTTATATTACTCATGCATGACACTTGCAAAATATTGACGGATTCCGGGCACCTGAAGAGGAACAACAATTATAGAAACCTCTATCGATTGGAGGGCTAGGATCAACCTATATTGATTGGAGGGCTAGGATCAACCAATGGAAATGATTTTACTGGCACAACCGATTGATATTGTGTTCCATCACATGGATGGTTTGGATCAACCTATAACCCGCTATAGATCGGAGGGTTCGGATCAACCTATGAAAATTATTTTTGGGGCACAACCTATGTAAGTAGTGGCCCATCTAATGGACGGTTTGGATCATCCTATGGTACGGGCCATACCGTACATTTTAATAAGGTAAGAGTGCGGTCATCAAAATACGGTGAGTAGTGCCATTATAAAATATGGTAGAGAGGACATTTGCACTATATATAATTTGAAACCATCGTTGTTACTTGGATGTTCCCACGCGGGTCGGGTTCAACCTGAATTTGGGTTGGGTCGGGTCGGGTTAAGCTTTTTCGCAAATCGGGTTGGGTTGGGTTAGGAAAAATCAATCCGAATTGGAAATCGAGTCGGGTGAGTAGTGCCGAAAGCCCGACCCGAAACTCGAATTTGGGTTACATCTCAAGAAGTTATGTATATGTGTTTTTCTTTTTCAACATTGAAATAGTCTCCACAGTCCACAATGGACAGATTGGATAATCATATGGTGCGGGCCATACCGTACTTTAATAAAGTGAGGAGTGTGATCATCAAAATATAGTGGTGCAGATAACATTTCCCTTTGTTAGTTGTTAGTCCCTATTTGGTTTGGATTTTGAGAACCGATTGTGAGTTAAAAACTGATTATTGGTGACTCACTGTGGGTTCTTAAAATCCAAAACAACCCGGCTTGAGTTGAGGTGGTCAACAATTGGTATCATATCAAATCGGGTCAACCCGACACAACCCAACTCGAATTGGAAATCAGGTTGGATAGGGTTGAGGAAATTGCAAATCGGGTTGGGTCAGGTTGAACCCAGTCGGATTGGAAATCGAGAACTACTTTTACTTATTCACTATGTGCGGGTCAAATTACGGAAAGTTTGATATTACGAATGCAGGACACCTGTAAAAATATTGACGAATTCTGGGCATATTAAGAGGAACAACAATTATGAAAACCTCTATAGATTGGAGTGTTAGGATCAGCCTATGAAAATTATTTTACGGGCACAACGTATTTATGTTGTGTTGCATCACATGGACCGTTTAGATCAACCTATGATGTGGTTTGTACAATTCTTTGTCCGCCTATGCATTGCACGGGGTTTTTTGCTAGTATCTATAATAGTTGTCAAAATCCAGCTAAAACCATAAGACTGGAATTTTGCTTGGATTGATGATGCTATATGTCTCTCTTCCCTCCTTATCTCCTCCTCTCTCTTCATTGGTAATGACACAGCCTAGCTGTGCACTACGAGGTTGACAGTCAAACACTTTTAATCACTATTGTACTAGATGTGCTCTAGGTAAATCCAACGCGTGTCTCCTACTTGTTGATTACTTACTCAACTTTCCCAAAGAAAAAGAGAGAGAGAGAGAGAGAGATTTGATGGGATTTCTCCTTGGGGAGGTGCTAGCAGAATGCCAAGCAGGACGAGTGGTGGCCACGACCGGGCTTTCGGAGTCCTCAAATGATTTATTTTTTATTTTTGGTTTGAAGGTAACCTCATATTCAATTTCCAACCTCATGGTGCGATTTTTCTTGGGGCAGTGATAATATTAGAGAATGAACTCAAATCAAGATCAAATATGATATTTGATTTGATTAGGCTATATTGGTTGGTTGGGTTAGATTAGGCAAGTGAATTAGATTAGGATAGTGTCTTTCCATAATTATCTTATTCTCTTGCTATGTTTATCATTTGAGTGTTCTATAAAAACACTCCTTGTACTTAATGTAAATAATCCAAGAATTAGTGAAATCCTAAATTTATCAGATAAATCGACCCCCATAGACCCCCTTATAGGGCACTGCTGGGAGAGAGAGTGTGTGAGAGAGAGATGGGCATCAATTTAAGATATTAGGGGGTTGATTTGTCACTGCCCTCTTCTTATTACAATGTGAATGCTCCCGAGATCCATCCCCACTTCCTAATAGGCTTGGCAAAAAGTGACCCGGACCTGCGGGTTCAACCGGCCCGCCTGTAAATTCCGTGTCCGGGTTCATAATTAATGATCCATTAGAAAGTGACCCGCGGGTCCACACGGCCCGTCAAAACTGGGCCGGCCGGATGGACCCGCGGGTGCCCGTAAAAGTACAAGAGTCATTAATAGAAGGTGGAAATATCATTTCCCACCCCTCTTTATATGTCAATCTTCTTTCACAGTAGGTGGGAAAAGAGTTGTCAGTCCTTCTCTCTCACTCTCCGACGAGACTTAACAGGATTTGCAAATACCATTTTCTAAAAGTCCAATTTTTATTTGCCAAAACATCAATATCTCTGTAAAAAAGTCCTCTTTCTCTGTCAAATCATTGTTTTTTAAAAAGTGACAGGCAACGGTTCCCTTTCTCTCTCTTGCAAGTCACAAATCACAAACCAAACAGGAGGTGGAAATATCATATTTTAAAACAGCTAAGCTCCAAAACAGTGAATACAAAATTTCCTTAAAAAAACAAAAACAGGTGGCTCGCGGGTCGCGCCCCCCCCCCCGGTTCGGGCCGGGGGGCGGTTCCAAACTAAGTGACCTCCAGGGTCATTTTGACCCGGACCCGTACAGGTCGGGTCAAACCCGGCCTGGCCCGGCCGTTTGCCAGGTCTACTTCCTAATACTGTCTTCCAGACTGTCCGTCAGTGGGGCTCTACTTCCAAATTTTGGGTTTTTTTTTACAAAATTTCCCTTTTTTCTGTTTTTCTTGTCCCTCCTTATACTCCCCCTCACCTTCTTATTCTTGTTCTTTATGCTTCTTCTTCTTCTTTTCCTCTTCTTGGAGTAATATACATCATCATAAAATCTAATTTACTCATCGGCCTAAATCTTGCTAGATTAAAATATTTATTTGAGTAAAATCTAAGTCTGTCATTAGTTTAAATCCTATCAAAGTAAAATATGTATTTCATCACAAACTCTAAGTTACTTAACAGCCTAAGACCTACCAGAATAAAATATCCGTTAGCGTAAAATCTAACTTGTTTATAATCTCTCTTAGAGTAAAATCTACTACTATATAGCTAGAGAAAAAAGGAATTTCTTTTTTTTTTTTTCTGTGAGATTTACACATCAGCATTACTCTTTTACCATTAACC
Source organism: Tasmannia lanceolata (assembly GCF_043159265.1). Lineage (NCBI taxonomy): Eukaryota > Viridiplantae > Streptophyta > Magnoliopsida > Canellales > Winteraceae > Tasmannia > Tasmannia lanceolata. The sequence goes on along the minus strand of NW_027518714.1, from coordinate 10,370,806 downwards.
CCTTTGTTCATATCTAACATCTATCTCTATGAGAAATTATTTGAGAGTAAAATCATAATCTACATACGAAAAGTACCAACCCAAGGTACCTCTGTCTATGACAATTAAAAAAAAAAAAACTACCAAGAAGAGGTAAAGACATATGACAATGACGAAAGAACTACTTTATATTACTCATGCATGACACTTGCAAAATATTGACGGATTCCGGGCACCTGAAGAGGAACAACAATTATAGAAACCTCTATCGATTGGAGGGCTAGGATCAACCTATATTGATAGGAGGGCTAGGATCAACCAATGGAAATGATTTTACTGGCACAACCGATTGATATTGTGTTCCATCACATGGATGGTTTGGATCAACCTATAACCCGCTATAGATCGGAGGGTTCGGATCAACCTATGAAAATTATTTTTGGGGCACAACCTATGTAAGTAGTGGCCCATCTAATGGACGGTTTGGATCATCCTATGGTACGGGCCATACCGTACATTTTAATAAGGTAAGAGTGCGGTCATCAAAATACGGTGAGTAGTGCCATTATAAAATATGGTAGAGAGGACATTTGCACTATATATAATTTGAAACCATCGTTGTTACTTGGATGTTCCCACGCGGGTCGGGTTCAACCTGAATTTGGGTTGGGTCGGGTCGGGTTAAGCTTTTTCGCAAATCGGGTTGGGTTGGGTTAGGAAAAATCAATCCGAATTGGAAATCGAGTCGGGTGAGTAGTGCCGAAAGCCCGATCCGAAACTCGAATTTGGGTTACATCTCAAGAAGTTATGTATATGTGTTTTTCTTTTTCAACATTGAAATAGTCTCCACAGTCCACAATGGACAGATTGGATAATCATATGGTGCGGGCCATACCGTACTTTAATAAAGTGAGGAGTGTGATCATCAAAATATAGTGGTGCAGATAACATTTCCCTTTGTTAGTTGTTAGTCCCTATTTGGTTTGGATTTTGAGAACCGATTGTGAGTTAAAAACTGATTATTGGTGACTCACTGTGGGTTCTTAAAATCCAAAACAACCCGGCTTGAGTTGAGGTGGTCAACAATTGGTATCATATCAAATCGGGTCAACCCGACACAACCCAACTCGAATTGGAAATCAGGTTGGATAGGGTTGAGGAAATTGCAAATCGGGTTGGGTCAGGTTGAACCCAGTCGGATTGGAAATCGAGAACTACTTTTACTTATTCACTATGTGCGGGTCAAATTACGGAAAGTTTGATATTACGAATGCAGGACACCTGTAAAAATATTGACGAATTCTGGGCATATTAAGAGGAACAACAATTATGAAAACCTCTATAGATTGGAGTGTTAGGATCAGCCTATGAAAATTATTTTACGGGCACAACGTATTTATGTTGTGTTGCATCACATGGACCGTTTAGATCAACCTATGATGTGGTTTGTACAATTCTTTGTCCGCCTATGCATCGCACGGGGTTTTTTGCTAGTATCTATAATAGTAAGATTTATATTGAAGTAAAGGGAATTACTAGTGTCCATCACAAAAGGCTGTTGTCTCCATTGACGAGGTGGTCGGTCTGAAGTGTGAAACACCAGCCGCGAAAAGCCTTTTGCAACGGAGCTTAGCAAATCCCTAGAGTAAAATATCTATCGACAAAAAATCTGACTTTTTATCTTTGTTGAGAAAAATGTCATAAAATCCCTATCACGAGAACAATATATATTGACAAAATTTTGACTTTTTTTTATTCCTATCGAAGTAAAATATTTATTGACATAAAATCTCTGTGCATGTAAAATATCAATCGACGTAAAAATATTGAGTTAGTTGTGCATTCGGGGTTAAAGTATCTATCAATTGTAATGAATTTTAAATTACTTAAAATTAGAGATATTTCGCTCTCTCAGCCACATGGAGGATTCCATGACAACTTAACACAGCAAGAGCGGTCTTTAATCTTTACAAAAAAAAATAAAAAAAATACAAAGGTTAGGTGGTCTTCTGTATATCATGAAAAGAAGTGATTATTTAGGAGGAGATTTTATATGGTAAGCCCCTATAGACTGTAGTCCAGTATTTTACACAAAGTACTGTACAGCCCATGCCAGAGGATGATCTAAACCGCCCATTTAATGGGTTTCCATGACAACTTAATTAACACAAAAAGTGTTCATTAGTCTTTAGTCTTTAGTCTTAAACAAAAAAAAATGCAAGGATAGGGGGTCTTTTGTATATCTTGAAGCAACAGGTGGTTATTTAAGAGATGCAAATGAGTACAAAAGGAGGTGAGAGCCGTGAGTAAGCGCTGTAAAATGTCTTGAAAACAAAAGAGAGGATCACGAGGCCCATCTTCCCTCTTTTATTTATTGGGTACGGAAATTGAGTGCAACAGCGATTGGATAATGACCCAACTTGTTTGGAAGTGCCAATTAAACAAACCTAAATGATAAAGAGAGGGGGTGCCGTGCCATTATTGATCTCCATCGCAAAAAAAACTTAGGCTTTGTTTACTTGTTTTTCCTGGAAAGGAAAAGAAAATGTTTCCCGGGAATCTGACGTGGCATTAGGAAAAGAAATCTAGAGAATCTGTGCAGAAAAAGGTTTCTCTGGACTGTTTATGAACTATTCACTTGGCGCAGGAAAAGGTTTTTAGGGAAACTGCTTGCCCTTCCTTTTGCACTAGTTTCCTAGGGAAGCGAAATCCGTGTGTTTTTGGTTGGAAATGAAATCCCAAAGGGGGGGGGGGGGAATGAGCTTTTTCATGTCATTTTTTGACTTATTGCAGAAATTCCACATGTGTAATTCTATTTTCACTAAAAAGCAAGTGAACACCGGAATTCCGTCTTGAGGCTGTTTTCCACGGTTGCTTTCCAGGGGAACGCAAGTGAACAGAGCCTCTCTTGACTTGTTTTCCAAAAGAAAAGAAAGGAAAAAAAAAACTGTAACTGGAAACATGTTCTGTGGTTGTTTAGCTGCCAAAAAATTCTAGGAATCCAGAGAAACTAAGCAGGTAACAGGAAATTAACATGTTCACTTGCACAGAAACGAGACACATAAACGAGAGAAACTAAAATACTTCATAAACGTGACTCCAGTCCTTACCTGGGACCAGATTTGTCCAACAGGTACAAACCATCGCAGGTGGGCCCACAAGTTGTCCCAACTTAAGTTTGTTAATCACGGGTTTGTTTTAGTGGGTTTAAAAACTTATTTCCATAGTAAACTACTTATGAACTCACTAATACAAAAGTACACAGTAAAACATGCTCCTCCTCACTTCTCTTCTATCCCTACAGCCTTAACCAAAGACGTAATCGTAAGAGCCGAGTCATCAACTCGGAACTCATCATACCTCGTAAACAACTCAGCCACAAGAAGCGCCGCGGTTAAAACCACATAATCCTTAGCCGCACACTGCTTATTCCCCGTTGACGGAGTTCCGGTCTGAGGCCCATTAGACCAAAACAAATAATTAAGAAGCTCTCTCCCTTTCTCCTTAGTAAACCGATCCGGAATAAACTCATCCGGACTCTCAAAAACTTTCGGATCCCTCATAGCCAAAGTCTGATACCCACACAACAACTCCCCCTTTCGTATCTCAAAAGCCGACTCGTGCGAACTCAGCACGAAATCCTTCCGTGCCCGCGCGTACTGTAACTCAACCGGTGGGTTGAGTCGTAGCACTTCATAAACCGTTGATCTAACCAGTTCCATATCTTTCACCGTTTCAAAATTCAAAACCCCTTTTTTCTTTCTCACTTCTTCTCTTAATTTCTTTTGTAACCCTGTTTTGTCTCTCCCTATTGTAGATATCAAAGTAGGAAGAAAAACTGAAAACCCACCAAACGCATTGAAACCCAAAACAAAGAGGAGATTGTGGATTGTTTCCTCTTTGGTGAGATTATACTCTTTGGTTCCAATCTCAATCACGTTTTTCCCTTCCTCTTCAACAAATTTATAAAGCTTATTATACCCACCACTCACTAACCCAAAAGGGTAAGCAAAAGAATGAAGAAAAATCTCTTCTAAAGGCTGCAAAACACCAATTTTAACAGTAGGTAAAAGCTGAAGGGCTAACCATTTATCCAACATAACAAACCCACCTTCATCAATCTCCGGCCGAGTCTCCGGGTCAGCTCCGAAAAGGCTTTTAGTCAAAAACCTGAAAATACACTTTTGTAACGGAACAAGAAAGCTGGAGCTCCCGTCAGAGGTAACTCCTTTTTCAACTGTATCAAACATGGCGTTGACGCTTTTGACGAATTCTGACACCCAAACGTCAGAGCTCCGTTTAAGGATGTTTATAGCGAAGCTTTTGACAGAGGAATGTTGGGGTTCAGATGGGTCTAAATAGGCGAGAACACGAATGTTGCCTGTGTATTTGACTGAGGGCATGAAATCTCCAACGAGAACGTTTTTTTTCTCGACTAGGGTCATGTCAAAGAGGGTTGAGAAAGAGTTACAGTCTAGGACTGCGACTACGTTAGGGTTTACGTTGGGAAAGAAGGGGAAAGTTGGGGGCATGTTTGTTCTATACACTGTGCTTTTGTATTTTTCCATTCGGTCTTTGAAGAAAGTGTTTGGGCCTTGAAACCAGAAATAGTCTAGACGGTCTTTGAGAGGGCCGAGTAAAGGTAGGCCGTAGGTTCCTGGAATGGTTTTTACTGGTAAGACTGTGGCTGTAACAGAGGTGGCAGATAAGGCCATCATTTTCTCCTCCTCCTCCTCTTCTTCTTCTTCTTCTTCTTCCTCTTCCTCTTCCTCTTCTTGTTGAGTGGATCTGTGTCTAAAATGAACGGATTTGTAGTTATTTCTACTGTGGACAAAATAAAAAAAGTGCACATGGGAAACGCGAAACTCGGGGTAGACTCGTGATTATTTTTGCTTCGATCTTTCCTTGGAATCTTCGCCACTCGTTTTTTTTGCAATTTTGTCTTGGTACGGCAATCTTCGCCTCATGCCTCCAAAGATTTTTTCTGCTGTTGGTTAGTTTCACGAGGGTCAGCGTTGGGTTCCATACATAACATTATGTGTAATTAGGACCGTTAATGTGGAAGATAAGATAGGGTGTGCCCAAAAAAAAGTTCTATATAGGAAGATCCTAACCGTCCAATCTGTGGATATTTCTATGTGGTGTCGTCAATTTTAAAACTCCACAAATCAGAGGGTTAGGATCATCCTAGGGAGAAGATTTTCTTGGAACACCATATGTACATGAGGGCCCAACAAATGAACAGCTTGGATCACCTAAAAAGTGTTAGGTTTTTCGCCTAAGAAAATCCACTAAAATTGCGAAGCAAATAAATATGTGGATTAAAGAATTAAACAATCAAGAGAGCAATCACACAAAAAAACGTAAAGATTTATGTGGAAAATCCTCCAACGAAGAGAGAAAAACCATGAGACGAATCCGACTAAATATCTACTAATCAAAATAAGTAATACAACGTTTTTCTCCCAAGTTTTCACCTGAAACTTAAGCTAATACAAGAAATAAGAGACATAAAAGGTTACCTAGGTGCAAACAACAAAACCCACTTTCTCACCAAAAATATCCACTTCGACCTTCAAGTCGAAGAAACCCAAATCCTTGCGAAGTCTCCGTGCAACGAGAGGATCCAACGGTGCGGTGAAAACCTCTAAGAAGAACACTCCAAAACTTAGGTTTTGATCCCAATCAAAAACCCCGAAAAGAGCCCACAAGAAAACCCTGGTCATCTTCTTCTCTTCTCTCTTTCGTTCCCTCACTTTCTTTACTCTTTTTCATTCTCTCTCTCTCTCTCTCTCTAAAACGGATTTACCTTTTTTCCCATTTCACTCACACCCACGTCGCTCTCTCCTTTTCCTTTTACAATCGAGAGAAATCGGGTTTTCTATTTTAATAGGACACTAGTGGGACACCCGTGGGTCGAGCAAAAAAGTATACTTTAAACTCTCTTTTAAAAAATAAAAATAAAAGAACTAAGGATATATTCTTAAAGAAAATTATAAATCAGCATTATAAAATTGAGAATATTCTTGATAAATTGTAGCTGGTGTATCAATTTCTAGGGAAATTAGCTGAAAACAAAATAAGGTTAGAAAAAAGTAATTGAGAACACAGGTACAAGAAAGAAAACTATTATTCTAATCTTCCGATAAAAAAGTAGAACAAAGAAACATATATCATTGAGAAAAATGTAATTAAAAACCTGCATGAGTGGAGAGAATGAAAAATCCCTAAAAACAGTGAAAACAATACATATACTTAATATTGAGTATTTTATTTTCCTATTTTTTCGAGGGCTTTTCATGCTACATCACTCCCACGGTCCCACCCTTTCAAATTCTCCCTCTCCCCGCCATCAGCGACAACAGGATTCACTAATATTACATCAAATATTATTTCATGGATGCTAAACATGCCCTTAGGCCTGTTTGGATTCCTCCCATTTTGTATTTGGATTTGGAATTGAGTTTTGAATACAGATTGAATAGACCCGGCAGCTCATGTTGAGGGAGACAGAGAGGGAAGGGGATACTTCCTAGTGGAGGGGAGAGGTTGAGGAGCAAAGAGGTTGAAGAAATCTGCCAGATCTGTGGATTTTCAATTTCTTATTTCCACAGCAAATTGAGAAATCTGATTTTATTCACTGTCAGCTGCTGAATTAGAAATCCAAGAATTTGATCTGATCCAAATTACGATGCAAAAAGGGCTGCAAATGTGAGAAATCCAAATCCAAATCTTCTCAACATCCAAACGGGCTCTGGGAGTGGGAAAGGGCACAATAACCACGTGATCGCACTTAGACCCGTAAAGGAGAATACTACCAAATGCTTTGAATCGTCCGCCGCTAACAGGGAATCAAATGCCAGGAATTCGCTGAGCGAACTAATACTCGGAATTCGTGGTTGTAGATAATATTGCACCCTTTCACCCATCTTTCGGATGGATAGGGAAGATCATTTATGTTCCTATTTCGGTATAAGAATTAGAGGAATGCCCCACAGTTAATGTTGTAATGAAGTAAATATGTAAATGCATTTAAGGCCTAAACAAATAATTCAAATGAAGCATACAAATTTCAAATTTTCAATCACCCAACAGTAGTACGGCCAACACATGAACTAAAATAGATAAGATCTTCAGGTGTGTGGGATGTGGGCCACACACATGGGGCTGGACCCCACAACAAAAGGTAGGGGCCCCACTGTATTTTCGGGCTGGACGAGCACGCACAACCGCCCCAGATAATTTCTCCTAGTTTCTATATGGCGTAGGAACACGAGTATGCACTTTTTAAAAATAGTGGGGCCCACATTATTGGATGATCCAAACCATTAAGTTGTTGGGCCCAAACTTAAATAGGCCCTGCCCAGAAATCATCTCCATTGGATGATCCTAGCCCTCGATTTGTAGTGGGATGATACATTTTAGAAATCACTATAGATCTAAGGGTTAGGATCATCTTATGGAGATGATTTTAGGGTCACAAAAAACTGAATGGTAGGATCGGTCCTAGCCATCTTAGCACATTTTGGATTTCCCTTCCAATGACCAATATTGTTGCCCAAAAAAAAAGAAAAAAAAACAGGAAATAAAGCAGAAACAATATCTCTCCCAATATTTTAGCAAATAATTCTTCAGCAAAATCAATATCACTTCTAAGTTGTTAAGGTTTTAAATCTTGTTTATAATTTTGTCATTTACAAAATAAGGTGGGGGTAAAATCGGAAAGTTAGCAAAAAAATGGGTTTTAAATCTCGTTTAAAACGTTTTTCGCTCTAAAAGTTTTAAACGGCACACCAATAAAACACATTTTTATTTTTTTGAAAAAAAAATCCATTTAAAACGGAGTTTTGCGCATTGGTTTTGTTTAGTAATAAAAAATCACCAGTTCAGAAACACACACACACACACAAGATAGGAATATTCTGGAAAAGTTTGGAACCGAAAAACATTTATAAAATTTCTTACCTCAACTAGACCCTCTTCAATTTTTATTGAGAGGGGTTTTCAAGTTATTATGATATCCATCTAAACTAACCCCAAAGATATCATTTAATTGCAAGGAAAAACGTTAACAAGTTGAAGGATTTCTTGGCAAAAACACTAGGAGAGATATTATTTTCATCTTATTTCTTTTTTGCCAAAAATATTGGTCATTAAACCGGAAATCGAAAATGGGCTAAAACAGCTTAAAGGTTTTGGGGTAAATTTGTCATTTTCAAATTTTTAACCGACTAAATTAATGTATGTTAGTTTTAAGGACCTTTTAGAAATTATCTTTTAAAAGTACGATGGTTTAGCTAATATATTATTGGAAAAATCATTAAAAAAATGCAAAGTTTATGCGAAATTGTGAACAAAGGGTATTGATTTGAAATTTATAAAAAATGTGTTGTCTGGTGAGAGAAGATAGCTTTTAGGACAAATATACCCCTCCTACCTCTTTTTTCTCTCCACCTTTTTGCACCTATCCCTATGCACTCTTTACCTTCTCACCTACCACCTTCTTCTTCCTCAAGACTTTTCTAACGTGGAAAACTCCATGGAAGGGTTTTGAAGGTTGCCATTTACAACAAGGTTTGGTAATCATGAGGGTTTATTCATGATAAACTTATCGAAGCAGTGTTACAAAAAGCAAAGGAAATGAATTTTGAGCTTAAAACTGAATTTTGTTGTTTTTCCCATTTTCAGCATAAATCCATTTTCGTTGCATTTTTTATTCTAAAACATCAAAATCAAGCTTTAATTTATGGTTGCCTGCATGACACTAAGATCACAATGTATATCCCTATTATCCTTCGAATTTTTACTCAATTTGAAAATAAAAATCTTTGAAACTATCCCTATTCTACTGGCTTCCGTCGGAAGTCCGAACAAAACTTCGGACTTTCGACGGAAGACGGTCAAACTTTGTAGTTCGGTAATTGTCATATTTTAGTGCATTCTTTTGGTATTTTTTTCATAATTTTAATACTTTGCTTCCATTTTTTCGTAATTTTTCATTTAAAACTCAGCACTTCAGCTACAAATCCCTAATGATTACTATTTTTTGCAAGTAATGATTAATATTTTTTGCAATTATGCTTTTGCTAGCCACCTTTGCACCCATATTACTTCTGCCAATCTTTGCATCAAAGGATGGGCCACAAGGCGAGAAGTTGCCTCGGCAAAGGTGGCTAGCAAATTCCCATACAAAAAAGGAAATGTTATCCACACTACTGTATTTTGATGAGGGCCCTCCTCATTTAATTAAAAGTATGGTATGGCCCCCCATAAGATGATCCACAGCGTCAATTAGATGGGCCACAACCTAAATTGGTTGTGTCCCAAAAATCATTTCCATAGGTTGATCCTAACCCTCCGATCTATAGAGGGTTAGGACCAACCCTCTAGCATTCTGATCAGAGGGTTAGGATAAACCTACGGAAATGCTTTTTGGGGCACAACCTATTTAGGCTGTGGCCCATCTAATGGACGGTTTGGATCATCCTATGGTGCGGGCCATACCGTACTTTTAATAAAGTGAGGAGTGTCCTCATCAAAATACGGTAGTGCAGATAATATTTCCCAAAAACATCTTAAAAAATACGGCAAAAATCCGGGTGACACGCGGGTCGATCCGGCCCGTACGGGCCCGGCGTGGGAACCACATTTTCTACCCCGGAACCACTAGGGAACCAAATTTTATACATCGGAACCACTAGGGAACCACATTTTATACCCCGGAACCACTAGGGAACCACATTTTCTACCCCGGAACCACTAGAGAACTACATTTTATACGCCGGAACCACTAGGGAACCACATTTTATATCTCGGAACCACTACGGAACCACATTTTATACCCCAGAACCATTACGGAACCACATTTTATACCTCGGAACCACTATGGAACCACATTTTATACCTCGGAACCACTATGGAACCACATTTTATACCTCGGAACCACTAGGGAACCACATTTTACCCTCGAACCACTACCGAACCACATTTTATGCCTTAGAACCACTAGGGAACCACATTTTCTACCCCGGAACCACTAAGGAAACACATTTTATACCTCGGAACCATTAAGGAACCACATTTTCTACTCCGGAACCACTAGGGAACCACATTTTCTACTTTAGGACCACAAGGAAACCACATTTTCTACCCCGGAACCACTAGTGAACCACATTTTATACCTCGGAACCACTACGGAACCACATTCTAAACTCCAGAACCACTACGGAACCACATTTTATGCCACGGAACCACTACAGAACTGCATTTTATACCCCGAAACCACTAGGGAACCACATTTTCTACTCCGGAACCACTAGGGAACCACATTTTATATCCCGGTACCACTAGGGAACCACATTTTATATCCTGGAACCACTAGGGAACCACATTTTCTACTCCGAAACTACTAGGGAACCACATTTTCTACCCCGGAACTACTAGGGAACCACATTTTATACCCCTGAACCACTACGGAACCACATTTTATACCCCGGAACCATTAGGGAACCACATTTTACACCCCGGAACCATTAGGAGGGGTATATTTGTCCTAAAGTCATCTTCTCTTACCTGACAACCCATTTTTTATAATTTTCAAATCACTACCCTTTATTCACAATTTCGCATAAACTTTGCATTTTTTTAATGATTTTCCTTATATTATTCTTGGGGAGTATTAAGCAATTATTTTGCCAAGTAGGGACTAATCCGCAAAAATCCCTTTTTTCAATTTAAAACAATGCCAATAATAATATGGTTTTTCGGGATAAGATCCTAACGGTGGATCATCTTCATAACTGCCAGATGTGGATCATCGACCATTGAACCTTATGCGTGATGAGTGGCGAGACAGTCGATCATCTTCTGTTGCACTGCCCCTTTGCCAGGGAGGTCTGGTGCTAGATTTTAGATAAGTTCAAGATGCCCAAGGTTTATTTGGGTGATGGCTCTCCCTCCTTTCAAGTTCTACTCTAGTTTTGACGTCAATATAGATGTAGAAAGGGTATATGCTATGAGGTATAAAGAGATATACAGCCCGTCTATTCTTTCCTTGGTGTCGCCCGATCCTAGATGGTTCAAATGAAATTCGATGGCTCTAGTACTATGGAAAATCTAGAACCGGTTGGGTTGTGAAGTTTACTTGGAGACGTGGAGGGGGGAACCATACGGGCATTTTCTAAGCCCCTTGGGGTAAAGGATGCCAATGAGGATGAAGTAAGAGAGGTGCTTCAGGGCATAAAGATAGTTGATGATATCTCGTTAGATAGATTGTTAATTGAGGTGATTCTCTTTATATCATTAGACGAAGGGGTGGCAGCAGGCAGTGCCCATAAAGATTCGCAGACCTGATAGATGAGATCTGCTACCGAGTTGACGGTCACCATGTACAGTTTCAGTACGTTCGTCATTCAACTAATATTGAGATAGATCGTATAGGTATAGAGGCGGTGAATCGGGCGTCATCGGAGATTTTTTACTTTCTCCCACCATGATTTCCCTGATGCTATTTTTCATTGTTTAATCTCTGTTCTCTTGTATTTTTCCCAGCTTGATCTTGGCTCTTTTCTTTCAAAAAAGATCTTGCCATACAACTTTTTTTTAATTTATTTTTAAATAAAGCTTAATTTTTTAAAAACAAAATGCAAAGTTTTGCTACACAGAAGTTACTTTCATAAACAATAGTAAAAAGGGGGGGCAAATATATCATATTCCAATATAAGGTGTAAAATGGGAGCCCCACCCTATGTCTGGCCCATGCTATGCATGAGTTCCGGTGTTGATTGTAATGCCGTGGCTAGAGTGCCATCATCAAAATATGAGGTGTAAAATGTGAAACGATGGCTGTTTTCGTTATTTTGCAAAGTGATGCGAGGGAGGAGTGAGAGATTTTTTAGGTAAAGGTATAGGTACTGAGAGGCCCTTTTTTTGGTCATTTTTTAACATAAATTTTTTAATTTCCCATAATTTTATCTTTTCCCTACTAAAGTGACTGGTAAAAAGTGTCGTTTAGTGCATATTATAAAAAGTGTTTTTATATAGTGTCCAGGCGTACATGCAACTATAAGGGCAGTTACCCTTGATATTTGATCTAAGGATCAAGAGGGTACTTCACTTCTATCTTATGATGTTGTGCACCCCCGGACTTCATATAATTTCTCATTTGATATACGCTCGTCTTTATTTTTCAAACGAAATAATCCATTTTGGAAGTGTTTTCCTTTTGATATTCATGGTTTAAAATTTCGGTTTCGGTAACCGTTTCGGACCCCACCAAAAACCAAAATTTCGGTCCGAAATTTGGTAATTTGGTTGCAAATTCCAAACCCAAAGTTTGGAATTTCCGAAATTTTGTAACACTTTTTTTTTTAATAAATAATGTCATTAAATCGATCCGAAATTACCGAAATTTGGTAAATGGCGAAAAATTGAATTTCAGAAAATTTCGGTTTCGGTCCCGGTCCGAAATTTCGGATTTCGGTCGAAATTTTAAACCATGCTGATATTATAGAAAGGAATATTAAAAGCAAAAACAATTACAGTGTCCTCATGTAAATTATCAAGGGCAGTGCCCTGATTAGCACGGCTACACGCCCGGATACATGGAAAAAGCTGTGGTCCATTAATTATACCATGAAAGGGATTTGTAAGCACCCACAAGCCCATTTTAGCCGTGTAATTCAAGAAAAGACAAGTAAAATTGACGGGAGATAGTCCCCCCTTAATAAAGAACAAAACTTCGCTCCAGCACAGTTAAGAGGAAGTTCCTTCAGTACAAATATGTGGCCAGGTAAAATTATGGCATGTGTTGCTATCCTAAGAAATAGGGGTTAAGGGTATTTTAGTAAATAGAGGCACACGCGTATCATTGAAGGTGCTGAAGGAACTTCCTCCTAACAGTAGTGGAGATAAGTTTTGTTCCTTAATAAAATGACAAAAAATAGGCCAATTTCATGCATGAATTAGCAAATGAGAGTGATGGCTGGATCGTTGCCTCAACACTTGTGAGGCCACCATGGACGAGAACCCTCGATGCCCAGCACACGTAATGTCGAAGTCCAACCCTCTACCCAAACTTCTTACCCAGTTATGTATGGTTGCTGAGCAGTTTTTAGATATCAAACGTACCTCCCTAGATAAGACAGATCTTGGTTCTCCATGGTGGACACATGACATACATGTGGGAAATGGTTTTTTTTTTTTTTTTTTTAAAGAAAAGAAAAGAAAAGAAAATGGTGTTGCTTTTTCCTAGAACTCGTTATCCCATTTAGGAAAGGGAAATTGGGGATTTGCTTGTTTGGTGTTAGGCCAAAAATCGGTAACAGATACGGCAGTGACGTAAGAGCTGAGCTGGAGGACCCGAGGAGCCGAAGCGAATGAGCTGAGTCCTGCAGAACCGAAGTGAAGGAGCTGAGTAGCTGAATCCTGTGCAAGGAGCAAACGAGGTCAGAATGAGCAACCCGGATTGCAGGATCAATATTTCTTACGAAAACAAGTTCCTACAAAAATTTTTCGTTTCCACAATTTAGAGTGAAATGATATATGGTAATGACTTATTTAGAGGGATATTATTATGAAGGAATTTGCTAGGGACCATTGTAGAAGGGCATTACGCGGGCCGGCTGTTGCAAGAGAGAGCAGCCACCTCAGTTGAATTAAATAAATAAGACAAAATCTGTTGAAAAGTGAGCTTATGTGGCTGCTTTCTCATGCAACAGCCTGCCCTGAAATGCTAGCAAATCCCTATTATAGGTCCATGTAAATAAGGGAGGGGTAACCCTTATTTTCATGTATTTTTATTGCATGTGTGGCCATAATTTCATGTTTTTTTTAGGGCAGTGATAAATCGACTCCCCATCTGTCTATCTCTCTCCTCTTTCTATCTCTAACCCAGAGGAGAGAGAAAGAGACATGGGGAGTCTTTTTTTTATTGCATCTGCAGCCATAAGTGCTACCTTTTTTGTTTGTTTCCACACATGTCACAGTACAAGATACAGTGCTTGTTTTTAGCATGGGATCAAATATCAAGGGTGGGAATGACATTTATGTCTTACGCCCACTAAAACGCACCACCACCATATATTTCACTGGAGTATGGTCAGACAATGGAAATTTAAAAGTATGAAATTCTGAAAAAGATTTCTCTACTCCTAACTTTTCCGGGAAAAAAAAAGCCTTTATTCAAATAGGACCATGGTTCGGTTTCGAACCCAACTGAAATCCGAAGTTTCGGACGAAATTGAAAACCATGTTACAGGCTTACAGCCTTACGGGACTTAGGTAAGCTGCAAACTATGACTTTCTGACTATTCTGCTATCGTTGTGAAGTCGGCACTGGATAACGATGTGCGCTCCTGTACAACTACCTTCGCAATCAATGGCCAACTATCTAATTTTGGGTCCCACACGGAGACATGTATGTTCAATGTAGACCATTGATCTTGGCAGAATTCTAAAAGAGATTGATGGATCAACGGCTAAGGATCCGATCGATCCTATCTGTAAACGTCGCACAAGGTACTACCAACCACATGTTCTTAGCATTTTTCTTCTTCGTTTGCCGACAATCACTGTTTAGGACCAATTCTGATAGTAAACATTGTGTATGAATATAAAACAAGGTGTGTAATTCTGACCGTTGAATTTTTTTTGCCGTTGAAAAAATTATTTTCCATAACTTTCTTTTCTCGTTAGCTCCAAACAGGTAGGAGAAAGTTTTTTTTTTTTTTTTTTCCAAAATGTTTTTTACATGAAAAATAGAATTTCCAATGTTTGTTAACTCATTTTCCATTAAAAATTGTGTACAAATTAAAAAACTATGCTTGATTTCAAGGAAAATTTTAAGCCAGTTGGACACTGAAATTATACTTTCTATAGAAAATATTATTTTCCGTAATTATTTTTTCCACGGATCCAAACATCCAAACATAACAAGGCCAAACAGATATTGCATACTAAGGATAAAGGACTACAAAAATCAAGGGTTTAACTTTTCTTGGTAGAAACAAAACGTAGCTTGATGGATCAAGGGCCTAGATCATCCGATAGAGGGTTTTCAATGGTATTTGGCCGGACACATGAGTGACATTCGGATCAACGGATCTAATTAACGTAAAAGATGCAGAAGTTGGGCCCAATAAGTGTCTATTAGGAAGGAGCATGAAAGGGGATTTCTTTTTTTCTTTCTTCTTCAGAAGCCAAACAAAAGGAGAAGAAAAAGACAGGCAGAAGGATGCGGAAAGGCTCGAAAAGGGAATGGGAATATCACCCTTTCCTGTTAGGGCACGTTTGGCTACCATGAATTTTTTTCAGGGATTTGCCAGGGTCCATTGCAAAAGGCATTTCGCAGCTGGTCTGTCGCATGTGAGACCGGCCCCCTCGTGAATGAAGACAACAACTTTTCTCTCCATTCACGAGATGAGTAGTCTGACATGCGACACACCAGCCACGAAATGCCAATTCCCTTTTTTTCATGATAGACTAGTGTCTCAAGAGGGTAGGGCAGGCGAAGTGGCTAAAAATCAAGAAACTACTGTGTCAAAGTATAAAAATCATGAAACAACAAAACTATAGTTAAAATAGGATCGACTTTTTCGTGATTTTTGGCCACTTCTCACCCTCATCTCAATTGTGCCCTCTCAAATCTCCCTCCTCCCACCCGCCCAACCCTCTCTTACCACTTGGAGACACTAATTTATAATGAAAAAATAAAAAATAAAAAAATTCCTGGCTGCCGGACATCGCATTAGCAGTTTTCGTTTTCTTTTATACAGTAAATCAAAGAGTGCTGCTACGTAACCGGCAGCCTAGACCCGAACCAATGCCGAAATGCGACATGGCAAAGGAGGGGTAGTTTTGCCATTTAAAAAAAAATCCAAAAACACACAAGGAACTAGGATTGCTAAAGTATGAAAGGGTATTTGTTCGGTTCCCAACTCAGTTACCATATCATTATTCAAAATCAAATTGTTGGAAATAAGATATGCTAATACTATCCCCTCAAGTTGGCGCATGAAAGGCAGTGACATCCAACTTGGTAGTCAATTATTGAAACTTAACCTTTTTTAAGAGCCTTGATGACTATATTAGCCAGTTGTTACTTGTTAGCTAATGTGAATGTATGATGTTTAAAGAGGCCCAAACTGGAACTTATGCAGGAGGTGGCAGTGAAGTTCGATTTGCTTTGTGCGCTCGTGGTAAGAGAGGATTTGCAGTAACATATATTGAGAGTTGTCTAGTTATTGCAAGACATCAACATTGGTTTAGCATGGTGCTCACCCAAATCATTTAGAAGATATTTTACACAAGCGAGAGAAGCCCTGGACCTGCTGTAGTCAGCTTCATTTCACCACCTAGAGATAGTTGTATGCTTCTTTGTTTTCCAAGAAATGGGACTCTCACCAAGTAATGTGCAATAGCCAGTAGTTGAACGACGAGTCATTCGACAACTAGCACAATCAAAATTACAATATTTGTTCAGTTGAAATTGGCATTTGTATAATAGTAAGATGTCCTTTCCTAGAAATGATTCTAGGTATCTTTTGTATATAGTAACATCAACATGAGGCTTGCATGGTTTGATGCATTAACTGGCCAAGGATATGGACCGAGAATGTGATCTAATGTGACACCATCAGTAGAAGTGAGTTTGAGATTTTGTTCCATGAGGAAGGGGATAAATCCAATGTGACACCACCTGTAGAAGTGTGTTTGAGATTTTGTTCCGTGAGGAAGGGGATAAATCCAATGTGACACCACCTGTAGAAGTGTGTTTGAGATTTTGTTCCGTGAGGAAGTGGGATGGTTTTGCACCTGCTAGTCCCAAGTCACCCAATATTTTCGACGTATACTTCTGTTGATTGAGAAAGAACCCTTGTTTGGATTGAGCAAACTCAATGCCAAGGAAGTATTTCAATAGACCAAGATCCTTGATGTTGGAACGAAATATACGAGGTCTTGTAAATTTTTTCATCCAAATTACCATAAAGAAAGGCAATGTGCACATCTAATTAATGGAGGGACCAATTCTTATAGCAGCTATGGCTGAGTAGAGAACGGATATAAACTAACTTTAACTTGGCTACTAGAGCAAAAGTCTCGTGGTAATGAAGACCTTTGGTTTGTGTATAACCTTTGCTAGCAAGATGTGCTTTATATTGTTCAATTATTCCATTGAAATGATATTAGATTCTGTATATCCATTTGCATCTAATGGGTTTCTTATGTGGAGGAAATGAGGTTAGGGTCCATGTATTATTTTGTTCAAGTAACAAATTTTCAGTAGTCATGGCGGCTTTTTTTTTTTTTTTTTTTTTTTTTTCGGGTTCTGCTAATGAGTGCCCTAAGGGCACTGGTTAAGCATCATTTAATGAACCAGGGGACCATGAATTTACAAATTCTCTGATGAAAATAAAATAAAAAAATCTCAAAACAGGTGTAAAAGTATAAAAGTAAGTGTAAAATCATGTTCCCAATGGTCATTAAATGATGCTTAACCACTGCCCTTAGGGCACTTGTTAGCAAAACCCTTTTTTATTAAATGGTAGTAGTCATAACTTCTTACTAGTGAGGAGCGGCGCATTACACAATAGTTGAGGACCAACTGTAGTCCTTGAGAGATCCTCAAGGAATTTGTGATAAAATGTAATGTTTTCGCTGACGAAAATGATATTGGATTTAAGATCATAAACCTTATATCCCTTTAGGCAAATGGATAACCAATGAAGATGCATTCATAAGAACTTTGATGGAATTGTGCTGATAGAGATCAACGTTATGAGCATAATATAAGCAATCAAAAACTCAAAGCACTTGTAAATGGGCTTAGTTTGCAACAGAACTTCATGCTGAGTTTTGAGAGAAAAAGCCAAGTTAAAATGTGGTTGATAAGATAGGTTGAAAGCACAGTACACGAGCAATTTCGAGGATGCATCTATGTTCGCATTCAACAATGCCATTTCTTGTGGTGTTGCTACACAAGTAATGCAATTCGGCCGTAAAATCATTCACAAGATGAAGCCGAGGGTGAACAAATCTCTATGTATTGCCTGCTAAAACTTTGTTAGAACAATCTCTCCCTTTTCCAACTTCAAGAAAAAAAATTAGTGCACTTTCTTTTATCTCTGCTCTATCGCTAGACAAATCCCCAAGATACAAGCTTTTACACCCCGCAGTTTCATCTATTTTCCATTGTTAATGCTATATATAACTACTTCCCACACACCCCAAATGAAAAGGCTACCTCCCATGATCAGCTTTACCACTCAGTTAAATTGCTTTTCCCTTCATATATAGATAACTATATCTCACCTCCGGGTTGGTTCCCTGTCACTGGACACACTGAGCTCTGATTGTTGCACCTCGATCTCATATGAAAACCGAGTGGATGGTCAAAAGGATGCAATTTATTTGTAAACATTCAACTAAGTAAGGAGGCAGCATCAAAGGAACCCACCACTCCTTCGGACAAAAGGCGCATTGCAGCACCTCGCGAGAACTTCCTTGCAAATAGGAAGCAGGGCACAGAAGTAGAATTGCTTCGGCACCATTCGGTTCGATACTCAGTATCGTAATATATGTGATTAATGCCCTGCAACATACATTCATCATACAAAAAAAAAAAAGAATCAATAATACAGTAGTCGAATGCTTTCTCCTCCTCATAAACTCTTGTCAACATAACAAAATTAGTATGGGAATTGAATTATTCCTTAAAGAGAGCAATGATTAGCACCATTTCTTTGAAGCAAACAGCTTATGAGGCTGCTTCCATATTGGAGTTGAGCCTGAAAATCTTTAAAAAATAAAACTCTCAGTGCAGAATATTTCTAGGTTCCATTCTAAATTCCTTGTTTTATATGCTTCTAGGCAAGTCTAAGAACCTTCTCAATTTGCTCTTGCAGTTTGTTTCTCTTTGGTAAGCTGACTTGAACTCACAAGCCCATGGTTATGTATTTACACAGTTCTCTTGAACCCACAAGCCCGTGGTTATGTGTTTTAACCACGTATCTGTGTTTACTTCTAATGTGATTTTTTTTCTTTGTGATTCTTTTATGGGCTTTTCAAGATTTTTATCCAAATAGAGAAAAAAATCCCAATTCAATTAACACTGCCGGTAAGTGTTAGCTTTCTAAAAAAAAAGGAAAATGACTTTTGTATATGTTATGTGCATGCTACTTTGATATTTTTACCAAAAGAGAGAGAAGAGTCAGATTAAAAAAAACACTAAAATTAATAAATTAAGAGAACAAAAAGTCACTATTAGAAAGAAAAATTCAATATCTGAATTTTTTATTTGTATTGTCTAGTTTTATTGATTTTTGTATATATTTTGTGGGTACCATTTGCCTACAATCATTTTTCATAGTTTGAACCATGGTTGCAAGTTAGTGGATATCACATGATCCTAAACAACGGACAAATTATTTGTAACATCCTGCCGTAGTTGATGTGTAATATGGATATTACATGATCTGGGCCCACCGTTCTGAGCAACATGGGTCCCATTATTGTGGATTGTGCTTGCGTTGCACAAAATTTTATTTTTTCAATTGTTGGCCTTCAAGCAATTCTATCTTTTTTCGTGCATCTTGCATGCCCTTTTTACTAGTAAGAGATAAGGAAATACCACAACATCCTATAAACTAGACCTGAAAGGAATCCAAACCCTCATGCTGATGTGTACCAGTTATGCCAATAAATTAAGTAAATGAAAGAAACACGAGCAAAGACCCATGGCTACAATGCAAACAACAAAAGGTGGAGCACATTCACACATCATGAACATTGCAAATGTGACCTAAATATGCAAGTGGAATGGTACAACTCTTTATGCCGATAATGTTCCATATGTTGCAAGTTACGCCAAGTGGCACCATTTGAATACAAGAGCATCTACTTGCAGATAATGTAGCATACGAATCCAGAAGCACAATTATATTAGAATCAAAAGGCATGCCCATTTTAAATAGTAAACAGAATGTGTACATGTAAACAAGTGTATATACTATAGCATGCATCAAGAAATTAGACAACAAGAATGTACAGATGCAGATATGTATATAATACATTATGTCTGAAGAAATAAAAGGTGATAAGGTAAGGTAATTTACCTTTATATGTTTGATGTCTTTAGGGCTTGCATTAGCATATTCGAAGGTGATAGGATGCCAACCCTTTATTTCCATTTCATTTGTGGAGTGGTTCCATAAAGTGTATGTCAATGTTCTTCGTTCAACTTCACCTTCAAGCTCACTCATCTAACAGGAAGTTATAAAATATGAAAAAAAAAGAGAAAAGAGATAAGTGACTGGACGTATTTTGAACTAACTTTGTATCTTGAATCTTCCAATATCAGTCAATTATAGGCATTCATACAATAATTACTACATACAGGCAATAAAAAGATAATATTAAAAAAAAACAGTTAGCACAAAGATCCAGTGCAAATGTAAATGATTAACTTTGATTTTTATGTATAATATGAAAGGACAGTCATATTTAGTAAATTAATGAGAGAATAAACTATAATATTCAAGAGCATGAAATCCCAAACTTATCAAAATGAAATGAAAATGGGGTAACAAACCACTTACAGCAAGTAACGTCTGCATGTAGTGTTCGTCAGGAATACAGTTGTGCTCCTTCTGAAGGACTTGTCGCTTCAATAACCAGACAGTAATCAAAACCAAGGGACCATTTAATTTTTAAAACACAGTAAGTGTAATTACGATGAGACAAGTATCTAAAAATCAGGGGTAACAAAAATGTCTCAAAGAAACCATTCTTAAGTATAGAACAATAACAATTGAGCATCTAAATTTCCCTAGATCCATATGAAGTGGTGAACCAAGATCATCCAGGTGGTCAAAGATGTGTCTGCCTTATTAGATAACATACGTCCTTTTTAAATTCATTTTGAAGATTGCATGTTATTCTAACAGTCTATTCAAGTACTTCTATCATCTTGCTTTATGTAATCCACAAACTTCTAATTGAGGACTATTCAGTCACTCTCTCTATATTTAGTTTGTGCATGGGAAGTATAAGCCCACCTTACTAATAAATATATTTCTTGCCAGTTCGGGTCCAGTTGGTAGTAGAGCCTTTTGTAATTCTCGCAAAAGGGCCAAAACACTCTATGGGGCTTCCATTCTTGGAGATTAAAGTACAGAAAGTACCATCATTGGTATTTTTTATTCAGAATATTATTAAAAGCATCTGATAATCTCCATGAGTTAAAGATATCTCTTAAGCCGGGAGTTGTTTATATATACAAGAGACATTTTTCCTCAGAAATATTTACCATTGGCCAGGTAGGAGGTCATCATGTTGAGCTTCCTTGAAGAAAATATATCAACTCTCCGTTGATCAATCTCAAGATTCAAGTGTCATATAAAACTTCCCTCTAGACATGGAAATCACAACAAACCAATTGCAAGGTAGCCAGTGCAAAGCCAAGTCAAAACCGAGCCACAACAAGCAAATGCAATTAAGTCTTCAAAGGATCACACCACAGCCATTCTTGCCTGATTTGTGTAATTCTTGAATCATTTCACCATTTTTCCACTCATAGGCACTTTCAACATGCTTGAGCCTCTTTAGTTTTTGACACCTAGGAGGTTTGGATATAATATTCAAGAAGACTCAGCTTCTTCAACGTTTTTCACAACTTCCACTTGTCCATCTTTTCTTGTACTTGCATGTATTTCACCTACTATCTAACTTTACCATGGCACTTTGTTATCGGAGATTAGTAGTCAATTTTAAACATGCCATTAAATGAAAGGGAGAATCCTTTGGCTCACACTCCCAAGTCCCCATCAGATACTCCAAATGTGTTCTGCAATCATCCCATTATTGGGCTCCTTTCTACCATCATGCGCTACAACTGGCACATCATTTCAAAAAGGCATTTTTTCTGGCATGTCAACATCGCATGTCTGTTGTAGCTCCATGCATAAAAAGATGTATAGAGACTGAAATACCCTAATGTAGCTTCTATATGAGCTTGAATGGAGTGTTTAAGGAACAAATACAATTTTATGTCCACAGTTGGTTAGTTTTGCATTAGTAAGTTATCCAAAATATTGAATCTGATATAGATAGGGGTGTGGGTTCTCTATTAGAGACATCCTCTCATTGTGAGAGTGCTGCGAAGATGTAATCTATGAGGTTCGTCCTAGGGGCAGTTCTTTCAGCGGTACTGAGTTACCTCTCCATTTCCCGTAGTAAATTCTTTTATTATATTATTCAGCGATTGTACATCCCTATATTACGATCATTATAAAAATTTGCGTGATCCACTATTCCACTCACGTTTCATCTTCTCCACAAATGCATGTTCTGTTCTAACATATTTGTTTCAGTGTCTTTCAGATGACTTCCCTACCTCTTCTGAAAAGAATTACTCTTCACATTAATGTTTAGAATCTTTAGATTGTATGAATTATGGGTTCACAGGCCTTTAGAAAGACGACTCTTACAGCAAGCTAATGGCACTTGTAGGAGAGTAAATTGAGAATACAAAAAACCACAAATAAAGCTTCTTCCTGCGACATCCTAAAAGAAAGATTCATAGGCTGGGCATTCAGAATTGGATAATACTAAACTAATTCTAAAGCAAATCAACTTTGACTAAACAATCATTTGCTTGCACATTGTTCAATGGTTACAAGAGCTTGGCATGTTTTTCCTAACATTTTTGACATAAGGTGGGTTTCCCTAAAAAAGAATAGCAAAATTGTTTGGAAGATAGGTGGGAGGATCATATAGTGTAACCCTGGAAGGAGGCGCATACTGTGGAACTTCATCTTGGAAGGAGATAAATGATAGGATCTTTAGAGATGAAGTCGAGAACTCAATAGTCAATCCTATAAGTATGTTGAAAAGATTGAGGAAAGGAATAGTTGCCGGGAACTTAAGAGGAAGGAGTCTGACTATATCTCAATACATGATTTAAATTGCAAGTTGAAAGTCACCAAAGGTAGACGTGACTTGGGAGTAGTAGCAACGACTTGAAAGACCCTCCTAGTGGGTTCTTTCAAGATTAACTTTTGATGAAAACTTTGTGGTAACCCTGGGTGAAGTTAGATTATTCGGGCCCTTTAGGCTTCAAAGATTCAAAAGGGCCAAAGTACAAGAACTATATAGGTAGGATTAAGAATATTTTGTACAGATTTAGCTCGAATGGTAGTGGTTAAGGGAAACTCAAGTAATACCATTCAGCAAGCTTTTAAGAGCAGTCCGAGTTGGTGGAGATCATTGGCATGGCAAGATTTGGAAGTGTTAGTTAATCATAGAAAGCAGGAGGCAAATGATTAAGTGGAGTTTTTGCAGAATTTCTTTCTTTATGATTGCTATGTATCAATAGACATCTCTGTATTACTTTAGGGGGAATGATATCTGCACTCCCTTGTTTTAATTATGTACCCCTCTCTTTATTTTTACGCTTCCTATTTAATTGTTAAATTTTTTATAATTTCCAAAAAACTATCAACAGCTAATAAAAGAAGTGTTTAATAAAGCATGGAGTACCATTAACAAAACAAGGGAGTGTAGATATCATGTCCCAATTTAATTTTCATTTATCAAAATAAAAAATCAAATAAATAACTCTTCTTCTTAAATAATATATCTCTGATTGTAGAAAATGAGCTCAATTGTTAATACTAGCATTGTTACTCCGGTATATCAGGTGACACTGCTAGAGTTGATTTTACCAATCAGGGAAAGAGTTTACTCACAGGAGTCTGCATTTCTTTAAGGTCTAAGGCTGGCCTTCGCTGTAGAATGACAAGAACTGAAGATGTTAATCATAAACTTCCATCAAATTTTAAATAATTTATTTATTCTAATATATATCAAATGTGAAAATCCAATTATTGAACTCAACGGACAAACTTCAATTGCACGGTCACCGAAGTAAAAAAAAATGCATGCTTCCTTTAGAAACAGCAATGCTTCTTAAGCCACAATGTGTAAAACACTATGAAATTTCACAATCTGAACAGTTTGCAGAGTTCCAAGTATATGTAAAATATTAGAGAAGATTACTTGCAACCACCTGGACATCAAAATATCATCAAAGAGATATAAATGGGCACCATATAACTAAACATTATAAATTCTTTTCTTCCACTCACTTCAAGAAAAATAGTAGTTCAAAAGGAATCTCAGCCACATCCAGCAATACTTTCTAAACACGCATATATGGCTCCGATAGATGGATTGAGCTCATAATTGTCAACAAGCAAGATATGCAAGTGGTCATGCAAAGCGGATAACTAGAAAGAGAGAAGGGAATTCCACTAATATGGCTCTGATAGATTGATTGAGCTCATAATTGTCAACAAGCAAGATATGCAAGTGGTGATGCAAAGCGGATCACTAGAACGAGAGAAAAGGGAATTCCAGTAAGCCCAACTCTACAAGTTACTCAAACTCAGAAGCCCTTGCCAATTACCTAGATTCACAAGTCAAGGGGTGTCAGCCCGTACACGATGGATCAGAGTATTTTGCACTATGGAGATGGGAAAAAAAGGCAAGGAGGACAGGGGTTAAGAAGCAAGCAGTGACTTTAAACAATTCGATGACAAGCAATCATGATTTAAGTAAGGCCAAAATATAGGAAAACCTTGAACTTCCTGACAAAGTGATAAACTGCAGTATAAAAGTAAAAAATGATCAAATTCCCTTATATGACAAAAACCTAGAACTTCCTATCACTGTGCATGCTTAGTGAGGTTTGACTTTGATACACCACAGTATAACATTTTACCTTGCAATATCTCTGGAAAACTGGAAAGACAATATCATCAGCCACAGCAACCTCTGCATGTTTTCTAATTAAGGTAATCCACTGAAATTACATACCAATATCAAGTTAAAACAGAACATTGGTAGTACAGAGGAAATAAACATATCACAACTCACATGTAACATATCTGATGATAAATTAGAAAGGAAAGGAAAGAGGATAAACCTGGGAACCTTTCCTCCATTTAGCTTTCGGTATAGTAGGTGACATCTTTGGATTGTAACGACCTTCCTTCACGTCAAGAAAGCTATAACATAGAAACAGCTACAAGTTAACACGGATGGATTAATAAAACTAGAAAGCTACAAATTTAAAAGAACTGCTTAGTAGCATATTTCTTATCACCGACACTAGGTCTGCAATGAGAAATCTGTAATGGCAATGCTGGAAACCACATCCTCTATGCCTACCTGTCCACGAAACTTTTTGAAGAGGATGTCACATAATTGTATGTGTAGCTGAAGTTGTACAAAGGAACGCAGCTGCAACAATCAATAATATATTAGAAAGCAGACCTGAAAACCAGGATCAACTGGAAATATTAATAGTTATGTAAATGGTATTTTTAGCAGCCCAATTAGTTGAAGACTTGAAGAGAAACCCCCCCAGTATTTTTTTACCAATAGTACATTATTGGTCAAAAATACATTAGGATTTACGAATACGTGTAGGTTATCACCACTAGTCTTCATGGATTACACCCGACACTGGCGAATACATATGTGACATGATTTTGCATGTGCTCTATCAAGTTATCCTACATTTGAACCTGAACCCTTCAAAAAAAGTCTAATCCCACTCCAATATTTCATCCTTAATTACTTCCCAATCTGCCACAGCCCATATACCCATCAAGTCAAACTTCTCACAAATATATTTTCAATGTTTATCTATCAAATAAATTTAAGTTATAGTCTTTTTTTTTACGAAATTCACACATCTTTACTAAGGAAACAAAAAAAAAAGATTACAAAGATAAGTCATTGTGCAATAATAGCCTAGTATACAAATTCTGTCTAGACTCTAGACACTCCAGACTTTGCCAGTTAAGGCTTCAATATTTTCAGCACAGCAACTCCATTAAGTGTGCTTGTGTAAATTTTCAGCCATAGATCCCCACTCCACTGACTGCTGCTTAAAATTCAAGTGACCAATGACTAGCCACATGTTTCTCATGACACCCTAATGAAAGGTGAATAATTACAAACTTACTGCACAATACGCCCAATATAGGACATTATAGAAAATACCATGCAGGGGTAATTTTAGTCATTTTTTGTATTCGTGCATATAAGGAAATGTGTACATCATTTTCAAAATTAATGAAAGCTTCTCTCCCCACACGAGTTTGTCTCTACATCTTATCTCTCTTCTCTTCTTCACATCAGTATTACAACAGATTTTACATGGTTTCAGAGCGATGAGTTAGTGATTGATAAAGAGCAAAGCTAAAGAAAGAGATCAAGCACCCAAAAATGAGGCATTTCATTCTATTTCAGCCATTACTCTTCTATTCTCTATCTTGACCTTACCTTTGAAAACCATAGATATCTCTCCTTTTCTTATTAAAAATCAGGTCCATTCTTGTCCATCCTTACAAATCTTATTTTCTCTTCTTTCTATCCAAAAATCTATTTTCAAGAACCTCAGCCTCCATTTCATCCACAGAATTTCTTCTTTCGGGGTTCCATCTTTTTTTTCCCTCACAATCTTCCTTTCTCTTGCTAACAAACACCTCACTTAAGGATCACATTAGCATTTGACTTAAGTATTTTAAGCCTAAAGATAGACCGCAGTCGCTTAAATTAGGTACATGTTAGCATCTAACTTAAGGAAAATGTGCATGTTGGCACCCTTTCCATGAAATTTGGATAGCCCCATTCCTCTTTTTCAATTTGAACTTCAAACCGGTGCCATCAAAATACAATTTCAATCTGCTTTATCTTGATTCTGTTGTTCTAGACAAACCCTCCACCCATAAAAAACTAAATTCTTTTTTTTTTGTCTGTTTCGGCTTTCATTGTCTGTTTCCCACTCGATTCTTAGAAAATACATCATATTGCCTTCATTGATTTTTTTTTTGAAAAGGCATATTGCCTTCATTGATAATAGATAAAAATCTTGGCCGTATGAAAAAGCATTGGCAAATGTGTAAACGAGGTGCTCTACCTTCATTATTTGTTCTAGATTTGGATGAGTTATCATTTCCTTTCTCTTCCCTCCAAAGTCCAAACCCTAACTCCTCTCTTCTTCTAATTAAAAGTGCAGCCTTAACCCTGCCCCTCTATTCCCTGTATCTTTTTTATCCTATTTGTTTCTTTATTCTCAGCCTTCCATTTCTCTCTCATACCATTCCCCTGCTCGATCGCACCCCACCTTGACACAATAACACTCAACAATGATAACTATCATCTTTGTAAAGAACAAATCCTTTTGATCGCCAGTGCTCAAGGCATTCCAGATCATATTGAAGCCATTCTCTCAAACCCAACAATAATGTGAAGAAAGGAGGTGAAGAGAGTAATCTTGAAGCGGGAAAGACTCATCGTAGGGAGAAAAATCCAAAATATGAAGTGTGTACATAGTTTCAAATGGTAGCCAACATGTATCAGCTTTGAACTTTGGTCGAAACGACATCCCCGTTAAGTTGGATTGTCACAAGATGTTGGCCAAAATTTCGGCCGACAATGACGCAAGTCAGTAATATTTCAATCAAGTGGAGCGTAATGTAAAATCTCTGTATATATTACACAAAACTTCAGTCGAAGTTCGTCGAAGTGGAGTGGAAGCCTTCTATTTTCAAGGTTTTTTGAGGTAAGAGATTTCCTACCCTATTTTTTATTTTCTACAATAAGATCGGTGCGTTAACGAGCAAATGCATCAAAAAACATAAGTTTGGTGCATTTGCACACCAATTTGATGTTAGGAAGATTTGGGTTTAGAAATTGGGGAAAATCCATAATTTCGAAAAAAAAAAAAAACTATCATCCAAATCTTTTATATGTGCAATGTTCATGCACGATCTACTGATTGCCAGTCAGCTTTTTTCCTAACTCCACTACTTTCATATGAAGTGATATTCTTAATCCATAACGTAATTCATTGCATGGAAGGTTTAGTGTATCGCAGTACCAATGCACTTGATAGCAGAAGAATCGAAACAATTTAAAATTTCAGTGGTAATCATAAGGACACTACCTATCAGAGAGGAGAACAAAGTGTTGGTTAGCTGGATCGAGAAGGGCTGCCCTAAGTAATAACTGTTCTGCTTCTATCATACTCGACTCTCCCCATGCCACCTGCAACACAACGACTTGAATCAACAGAATCCATCTCTGCCGATCACTCAAGCTCTCATCCAATTGTGAAAAAGAAAAGAAAAGAATTGAAAACAGCCCAGTACAAACAACTAAGTAACCAATCAAATAAGTTAAAAGGCGGAAAAGAATAACTAATCGAGTTTTTCTTCGCAGTAGATGTGAATCATCAATGATACCTGCACACTCATACTCAGCTGGCGACCATAAAAGAAGGAGCACCTGGTCGTTGACTCATCAAACACGAACCCGGGTGTCGAATGGATGTAAATTGAGAAATTCCCCGCATCCGCATTCTGTCGATCCCAAAAACCCAAATGTCATAAATGTTAAAATATAAATGATTAAATAACACCAACTAACAGCTTAAGCTTTTGGAGTAATTGGTTGTTTCACACGGTATGAAAGCTATTGCCCCACGAAAAATCCTAGTTTCAAAACCCAACAACTCCTTGATATTAAAAAAAGGGCAGGGTGTTAAAGTATAAATGATTAAATAACACCAACTCCAAACAGCTTAAGCTTTTGAAGTAACTGGTTGTTTCACATGGTATCAGGGCTATTGCCCTGGGGAAAGCCCTAGATTCAAAACCCAACAAATCCTTGATATTAAAAAAGGGGTGGAGTATTAAAAGTATAAATGATTAAATAACACCAACTCTAAAGCTTTTGGAGTAATTGGTTGTTTCGCATGGTATCATAGCTATTGGTTCAAAACCCAACAACTCCTTGATATTAAAAAAGGGGCGGAGTGTTAAAGTATAAATGATTAAATAACACCAACTCTAAAAGCTTAAGCTTTTGTAGTAATTGGTTGTCCTAGGTTCAAAACCTAACAACTCCTTGAAATTAAAAAAAAAGAAAGTGTTAATAGTATAAATGATTAAATAAAACCAACCCTAACAGCTTAAACTTTTAAATTAATTAATTGTTCCACAATAAACAATTTGATTCAAAAATTAGAAAAAGAAGAAGAAGAAGCGAAAGCATGTATTAAAACAGAAGAGAAATTGGTACCTGGAAGAAACTCTGCCAGAGGAAATCAAGAGGGAGATTTCTACGGGCTAGGAAAAGAAAGGAGATCTTAGGGTTACCGGAGAAGGGTTCCGTCGATCTACGAACAAACACGGCAGCGGCCGCATCTCGGACCTCGCTCGAAGATTGAAGCTTGGATTGGGAATGGAGTCTTAATAGAGCATAAACACAGAGGAAAATTGAGAAAGATATTACGATTTTCGATCCCAACCAAAAATGATGCTGAAGGGATGACGATGAAAACCTCTTCTTCGTCATGAATTTCTCTGGGCCTCCTGAGATAAGAAAGAGATCATATTTATGTATTTGAATGTAAAAGTGATGGAAAATGAAGGGAAAATGGAATGAAAAAGAAGTACATGAAAGGCACGGTTTTGTGGGGAGAAGAAAAGAGAAGCATTTAAACGGAAGAAATCGGCATTTTTTTTAATGTTTTCTCTTAGTTGTTTCTAATTTTTTATTCTTGGATTTCCTGGTTTTAGGGCAAGGTGTGAATGGGTCTTTAATGGCGGTTTGAAGGCAATGATGCAACGGGTGATATGAATATGATCAGATCACGCCTTTTTTGTTTAGTTTCTTTAATAGCCAAGCAAATAATTACGAAATCATCTTAAAATAACAATCGTAGATTTATTCATCAGGTTAGGGTTTTTTTTAATAAGGGAAGTGATATATTCGCTCTCTCCTTTTTTTACCTGGGACAGCCCCTATGTGTGTTTATTAATTTATGATGATTCACAGGAGCTAGGGGTGCCAGTTTGGGCTCGGGCTATGAAGCTCACTCGAACTCGACTCGAATCCTTAACCAGCCAAGCCCGAGCTAGGCCAAGCTCGGCTCGTTAAGAATTTAATATATTTAAATAAATAAATAAATATATATATATAGAGAGAGAGAGAACATTTCCTACACACTACCTTAAAATACAGTGAGGGCCCACATTGTTTGGGTGATCCAAACAATTCATTTGAATGGTCCTCACATAGATAGGGTGTCTACAAAAAATCAGCTCCATAGGATCATCCCAACCCTACGATTTGTGGAGGTAAAATGTACGTGTATAAACCTTCACAAATTAGTCCATTTTTTGCCTCCATAGTTTGAATGGTTAGGATGATCCTATGGATCTGATTTTTTGTGGACACCCTATCTATGTGAGGACAATTCAAATGAATTGTTTGGATCACCCAAACAATGTGGGCCCCCACTGTATTTTAAGGTAGTGTGTAGGTAACTTACCTACACAAGTGTGTAGGAAATGTTCTCTCATATATATATATATATATATATATATATATATATATATATATATATATATAAGTTATAACCCTAAATCCCTTACATGTTATGTAATTATTTAATTTGAATCATTTGATTGTATATGAGAGATCGAAAAAATCCCAAATATGTAGGATTTTAGGGCCAAATTGGCCCATTAATGAGCTATTTTTTTTTACCAGCATTGATCATCTTTCTTTGAGACCAAGGAATATTGAGAAGACCCTCCTTTTTCTTCCTGCTATTAATGAAAAAGTATTTGCGCGTGCCCCCCTAGTCCTGGGCGAGACAAAACTTATTTTGAGAAGGGGCCCGCCCACCTCTCCCCTTCCCACGGAACAACACTTATTTCTTGTGATTCCGAGGGCTAATATTCAAATTCATGCGGGAGGTTGTAGACTATAACTATTGACTTATATTATGTTGGTTCTCACTCGGAACTTGAGTAAGGAGTAGATTTTTATGGGGGTTTCTAGACCAAATTTGAAAGTCACAGGTATGTGACATATTCATACCTAACGATTTTCCACAAAGTGGTGACGAAATGTATAACTTGTACCTTGACTTAATAGGGCTTTATTAAGCGATTCAACTCAGTTTGTAAAGGCTCGTGAGCCTGACGGAGCCGAGCCCGAGCTCAGGTGTTGAGCTTAACGAGCTGGGCCAACCTCGGCTCGGCTCGGCTCGTTTACACCCCTAACAGGAGCCCTTGCAAAAAAGAAGAAGCAAATGGCGCCCTAAAGTCAGTTCGGACCCTAATTTGTGCCATCTAAAAGGGAATCTGACTAATAAGGTCGCCCTTTGCCCTAATTTGCAACGGCGCCTATGAATCTAGCTTCCTCTATTGCTGGTCTGACATGCGATCTGCGAAATGCCTTTTGCGATGGACGCTAGCAAATCCCTTTTTAAGAAAGTCTATGATTATAGTTAATTTGGGATTTGCTAGCGTCAATCGTGAATTGCCTTATGAGATGGACGGTAGCAAATCCCTAGTTAATTCAGATGGATATCATTGTTGTTAACTGGATGAAGTTAACAAATATTTTTCCTTTCCAAACTTTTACAATTAATTCCTGCAATCCAAATCAAAGGCTATTAAAAAATTCTCGCCATCCAACTAAAAGTGTACGACAGGATGAATTCGCACCATTATCTTGACAAAAAGAATGGTCGTGCAGATGTCAGCCCCATTTTTATAAGGAAGTCATTATGAACCAACAAGCTACGATTTTATTGGTCAGCCAAATGGCATTGAGATTGTATTGAAAGGAGTTTGGATACAACTGTATTGGCAAGGAAGTGGGGATGGCGTAAGGGGCGGGCAAAGGTCATTAGGCTCGAAATCAAGGCATTCTTTTAGGTTTGATTGCTTCATAAATTCAACTATGGTACACCTACGCACATGGAGAGAGGCTACAACAACTTTTGAAAGCTATTGACCGCCCTGCCATATGAGTAAGAAGGTGGCAAATGAAATGAAGTACAAAAATTAAAAGGTTTTAGGCTACTGATATTGGTACTATCATGTATTAATAATTGCACAAACTCAGTGTCTTTCTTTTTTTAATTGACTTTTGAGAACTTCTGGGAACTGTAATAACCTTTCACAGATGTTTAAATAATAAGTCAGAAAGAGTTAGTGCAATTATAAAAACATGGTAGAACCAACATCACTAGCCGGGTTTTATAATGCCTACATTGGGCTCCAGAAAATGATATATATGCATTCCTTTGTTTCGATTAATGCACCTTTCGTTTTATTAAACACTTTTATAATTGGGTGTTACTAGTTTATTGGGGCAGCTGGCCATCTTCAATTCCCTACTAAGCCGGGTTTGATTTTATCCTTGGATACGCTTACTATCCGCCACGTAGAGAACAGCCCCCAGTGGTTATACAATATGGGCATGGTAGGCTGTTAAAATATAAAAGATTAAATAATGCCCTCTCCAACGGCTTGAGCTTTTGGAATAATTGGTTGTTTCACATGGTAACGTGGTAACAGAGCAAAGAGCAAAGAGCAAAGGTCCTCGTTTCAAAACTCCTTGATATTAAAATCCACATGCAATGGCCAATCCAAAGAGGGGCCACATGTAGGCCAGCCCTATAAAAAGGGGCCACACTCAATGGGAGTGTTAAAATATAAAAGATTAAATAACGCCCTCTCTAGCGGCTTACGCTTTTGGAGTAATTAAACCTTTGTTAAAACAAAGGAGTGCCGATATAATTAAGTGCCTTGGCTTAAAATTAAGTGTTGCGGCAGTGCTCTCCAGCTGCTTAACAATGACGCATGGAAAATAAAATTAAGTGTCGTAGTCAAAACAAAGGAGTGCCCGTATAATTTCCCTAGTTTATTCTTTTTGTCTTAATCATAAGCATTTTCAAAATTTGAAAGGCAGATTTTGGTGCAGTAATCTCCATATATACCACCTCACCAGAGAGTGACCGACAAAGCATGTCCTTGTTAGTAGGGGTGCAACTCGGGTCGGGTTGGGTTGGGTTGGGTTGGGTTGAGGCCAACCCAAACCTGACCCGACCTGAGTTCTAACCAGACGAGGTTCAACCCGACCCGACCCGAGTAAACCTTTTTGCCGATACAAATCCGACCCGACCCGAGTTCAACACGACCCAACCTGAGATTTTAAGCTTAAAAAATAAAATACAAAATTATTAAAAATGTCGGGTTCACTCGGATCGGGTTGCCCAAGCCCTCAACCAGAACCCGACCCGAACTCAACCCGAACCCGACCTGAACTCAACCCAACCCGACTTTTTTTCGGGTTGAACTCGTCGGGTTCGGGTTGAGCCCGCCCGAGTTGCACCCCTAGTTGTTAGGTATTAACCACATGTTCTTTGACCATTTTCATTATCCCACTATTAGAGGGGGCAAAATGGTGGAACTGAATCGCCCCGAGTGACTTTTACTTCGGAAAATTAGAAGAGAGAGAGAGAGAGAGAGAGAGAGAGAGAGAGAGAGAGAGAGAGAGAGAGAGAGAGAGAGAGAGCCATTTTTTCACTCTCTTTTCCACTTGAATATTTTTGTAGGAACCTTTTGTTGCCACCATAATCGTGTTTTGATAAGGGTGGAGATGACATCATTTTTCAGTGGAGTTTTGTGGTCATCCTTCCATAGGTCGTGGGAGGCGATCATGCTGAGTAGCACTCATTCAGAGGACCCCAAGTTTAGATTGCACCTTCTAACTACAGGTATGCTGAAGTTAGACTTTGACGGTTTGAGTATCAATAGTATAGGCCTAGCATGCAATGGGGGGATTGTTGAAAAATGAGGACAGAGATGTGATTTGGGTTTTTTTTCATGCCCAACTGATGACAACGACCCTTTATGGATAGAGGCCATGACACATTTTTTTTGGATTCAATAGCCTATCGTGAATATTCTCAGGTAAATGATCATTAGAGGAGACTCCCTCAATGTAGTCAAATGGATGAGAGATGACACTAGCTTTTGGCTCTTTTGAGTATGTTAGAGAATATTCATATTTTATTAGAGGGGTCGGAGATCCAACATGTTTGGAGTTTGGCGAATATGGAGGTGGATTCACTGGTTTCATTATGAGCTGGGTTAATTGGAACCCTTTTTTCAGATCACTTACCACCTTGAGCCACTGGTGGTAGCTACTCCTGAGCTACTCCTGTGTAGTTTTTATTCGTCTTTTCATACTTTATACCATCGTTTGCTTCTTTCATATTATTTATGCCTTTGTTTTGTGCCTCTAGACCATCTGTGTCTTCTGTTTTTTCCATCATTCAACAAAAATGACAACATTTTCCATCTCTTAGAAACATTTGGTGGCCATACAATGTTGCATGCACTGACAGCCCT
The DNA here is from genome assembly GCF_043159265.1 of Tasmannia lanceolata. Classification (NCBI taxonomy): domain Eukaryota; kingdom Viridiplantae; phylum Streptophyta; class Magnoliopsida; order Canellales; family Winteraceae; genus Tasmannia; species Tasmannia lanceolata. The sequence goes on along the minus strand of NW_027518714.1, from coordinate 10,336,538 downwards.
CATGGGTGAAATTTTTTATGAAAGATAGCCATTCAATTTCCATGGCACTTTTGCGTATGTTGTCGAGAAGATCCATATTTTATCGATGGGATATTATATGAAGATCCAATATGTTTGGAGCTCGGCGAATATGGGAGTGGATTTACTAGTTTCATTAGGAGTTAGGTTAGTTGAAACCCTTTTTTAGATCACTTACACCTTGAGCAGTTGGTTGTAGCTACTTTTGAGCTATATATTCTTCTGTAGTTTTTATTCGTCCTTCCATACTCTCTACCATTGTTTTCTTCTTTTATATTATTTATGCCTTTGTTTTGTTACTCTAGACCAGTCTTAGATGTTACTTCCTTGCCCTCATTATTCCTTGATTATCTTGGCATGATATTCCTCACTTTATTAGTATGTTATTATGTACTGGGCTTCGGCTGACTGTGGTTAAACAATTTTCAGATTTGGAACCTCGCGGCGTTGACGAGAGAGCGGAAGCTTAGGACTTTTCTATGATTCGTTAGTTGTTTATTTATTTTGATTTAGACAGTGAGTATTGATTCGGATATGTGTTTGAGACTTTATTGATTTATTGTTATGGGTAGAGAGAGTCAAAAGATCGTTAAATTATTGATTATTTTGGATCTTTAATATTATTAATGAATTAGATAGTTGTGAAAGGCTTTGATATTTGTCTTATAACCTTGTATGCTTGTAGAGTTTACTTTGCAGGTGTACGACGTTGTTACGTTCTCGACCGGGTATACGGTTCGGAGGCGTGACATCATTGTACTCAGAATTTTGATGGCTTGAGAAATCTCATATCCGTATGTGGGAATCGTCGTTTTATTCGAAAAACAAGAGACCATGCATACCACCATTTACAAACTTTCCATATCAATCGTTGATTCACCCAAGTCAACTCCCTTTTACATTTGCTGTATTCTTCTCAGTGTCCGAGTTTTTTCCTTACCAAGTTAATCAAAACTCCATTGAATTGCCTGAATTAATTAAACATTGATTGAGGTAATATTGATATGCCCAAGTTGACACCCTCTTATTGTGGCCAAGTTCTCATTTGTATCCGAGTTTTAAGTGGTGTTTGGATCGTATTCAAGCACATTCGTAGATCCGCCAATGCCATGGCGGATAGATTAGCGATGGTGGGTCTTGAGAAGTTGGGCCTCGAGTTCTTCGATTATCTTCCCCTTTGATTGTCTTTCTTTTCTTTCTCTTTGCTGTTTTTATTCTATTGCACTTCTCTTGGTCTGACCACCTTGGTCTTTCCTTTTTCAATGAAATTTGCCACCATTAAAAAAAATTTATTGAAAGAAAACTGAATGAGTGTAAAGAAACATGTGTATGTTATAGATTATAGATATATAGATAGATTTGAATACCATACTGTGGTTCATCTTAGACACTGTCTATGTAAGGGGATTAGGGGAAACAAACTGTACAAGCATTAGTGGGACACTGGGACGTCTCGGCCCCCATGTTTCATGTCTTGCATTTGGCTAATGAGCATGCACTTGGCATTCTCAATTGTTCCACTTTGGACGAACTTTATATATGCATTCCCCCTTGCATCCCCCCCTGCATTCCATAAGACTAAAGTAATGATCTTACACTCAACATATCTCTATTAAACTCCAAAACATTGAATTTCTTTCACTGTAGTTTGTGCCACGTGAAACCAATCGATCATGTGTTAAATGTAAATTTTCGTGCTGGTTGCCAATGTGAAATGTCTTATATTGATGTAGGTGGTTTGGTTAACTGTTGTGCTTACGCTCGTTTTCCAAGTCTATTTGTTGCCTCACATTATCGAATGATTAGTGTTTGAAATATTTGCTTGGGATTTGCTAGGGACCATTGCCCAAGGCATTTCGTGTAAGGGCTGTTGCATGAGAGAGCCACAGCCCTTACAGTCCGACCCACTTCATAGGATGATCCAAACCGCTCCTTTTTGTAAATCATCTCCATAGGATGATCCTACACATTGAAAATCATTTCCATAGAATGTACTGGACCTCCTTCACTGGAAGCAGAATCCCATCCGTCCATTTTCATCTCATATTACACATGTCAATTCTAAAGACGCCACGTCAGCTGCATCTCTCCCTCAACTTCAATAATAGGATCCCGTATTTTATTTGTTAACACCCCCTTCTGCAAATCATCCCCTCCTCCAACATCTCCACAAAAGTATCCTTGGCCTTTTCTTTTTCTTCTTCTGTCACCATTTTTCTCTGATTTTTTTCTGTCTTGCGCGGTAGAGACTATCTTACGCCGTGGCAGAAGAGAAGTACAATCTGAAGAATCCTGGAGATGCAATCAAATATCTCATCAAATCATGCATTTTCATGCCCTTTTCTCGTTTCCATTGAAGCTTTGTCCGTTCCTTGGGTTTCTATGATAAAAGGTTTTTTTTTTTCCTTTTCAGTTCTATATGTTTAAAAGAGGTGGGGGGCTGATTTCGGATTTGATCTTGATTTCTTTCCCTTTGTTGAAATTTAGGGTTAAGAATAGATTGGGGTGCTGAAATTTGTGTTTTTTTGTTATGAGATACGTACGATTGGATACTATGATTTACGATATGTGCATTCGTTTTCTTGGTTTAGTTTTGGGCACAACCTATTTACGTGTGACCCAGCACATGGACGGTTTGGATCATCCTATTATAGCAACCACCAAAATGAAAAAAAAAAAAATGGGTGACCCGCGTGTGCGTGTCCACCCGGCCCATGCGAGTGGGGTCCGGGTCCACCAAGTAATGACCTGTAAAATTCCGTGTCATTTCTGACCAGGCCCGTTTGACCCTGACCCGTTCAGGTCGGGTGAAATCCGGCCTGGCCCACCCGTTTGCCAGGTCTAGTAAAGGGTAAAGGGACTGGACATTGATCATAGCGTTAGGATCATCCTATGGAGACTGTTTCATGCGTACAGCTAGGACTGTCAATCGGGTCGAGCTTGGGCGAGCTTGAGGTGCTCAAGCTCAGCTCATGTCTATACAACGGGCTTCGGGCCTGACTAAATTAGAAATTTACTTGCCCAAGCTCAGCCCAAACTCCACAACGGGCTTCGGGCCGAGTTCGGGCTTGCCCATCACCTCTTATTTTCTGCACGAGAAAAGACTAAGCCAAGCACAGAAAAGCCAATTTCATAGAAAGCCATTAAACTTGTTGGCTTTGGCATGTGAGAAAAGCCACTCCGATTGATTTTTTGCCAGATTTTGTCTTATTCATTTAATAAATCTGAGGTCGAACTATAACCTATAGGATATGATGATCCAAACCGTTCATATGGAGTGGGCTGAAGAGGGGCAAAATAAAGAAAGAAAAAAAACTTATTTAAAGTCGAACTATAGCCTATAGGATATTAATGTTTAAGTAACCTATTTAATTAATATCTACTGATTTTTAAGGGCATAAAAATCTTGAAAAATTATATAGTAAATATATTATCGGGCCCGGGCCTATAACGGGCTGGACGACCCTTGATCATGCTCAGCCCAAATTAGAGTTCGGGCTTCAACTTTTGACCAAGCTTGGTTTGGCTTGTTCTCATTTTAATTATGGTCGGGCTTTTAGCGGGCCGAACGGGCGGACTTCCAGTTTGCCCATCCCGATTGACATCCTACGTACAACCTATTTACGTTGTGGTCCAATAAGTGAACGGTTTGGATCACCCTATGAAGTGGGACCCCACTGTACTTTTTCTAAATATGGGACTTCGCCTGCAAAACAGTGTAGCATGTGTATTTATTGCTTTTATGGGAATTTGAGCTCCCCGTGGCTCAAATGGTTGAAGCCCTTTTTTACCCAAAACGGAATCCCGTTTTCCTAGCAGCGCTCTTTCCATTTTATTGCTCGCTAAGATGAAGGAGAGGGATTTTTCTTTATCCATACATCAATGATATTTTCCCCTCTGAGGGATAAAATTCCCCCTTTAACAAGGGCTGCAACTCGGGTCAGGCAGGTCGGATTTTGAAGAACCCAACCCTACCCGAGAAATATCTCGGGTCGGGTTTTTTTCCCGGAAAACCCACGATTCCCAAACCCGGCCCTACGCATGATAAATCTCAGGTCGGGTCGGATTTTTTTACGTTGACGCAATTTTTTAAGGAAAACTCTTGTTTGGCAAAGCAACTCAACTCATAGAAGTAGAAAAACTCAAGCATGACAAACTCTTTAGTGCATTAACTAATAACTAGTCCAAAGAGAATAAATTGATGCAATACCAAATGCAAATGGTTATACCCATATGAGATAAACAACAAACTATTTAGTGCATTAACTATTTAGTTGAAACTTGAAACCTTAGAGCTAAAGGGGGGGAATGAGCAGAAGATGGAAAGAGTCCATGTGATTGCGTGTGTGCGTGCTTGAGTTTTACTTTTAAGTTTTCACTTTTAAAGTAACAAAGTTTTAGAAAAAAAAAATACATACTATAACTTAAGTAACTCGGATCGGGTCGGGCCCCTTCAAACCTGGCTCAACCCGAGATTCATGCGGGGTTTTGGATCGTAGACCCAGCTCGACCTAAAACTCGAGAAGCATGAACCCAACCCAAGCTATTTTCGGGTTGGGTCGATGCGGGCCAAGTTGCAGCCCTACCTCTAACGTTATGTTGACTTTTAATGGCAAAGAAAAAAGTTAAAGGGGGTGAATTTATCCTCAAGCTGTTAACCGTTGAGGGGGGGATATCATTTCCCAACATCACTGTTCACTTGTTTTCCCGGGAAAGGAAAAGAAAAGGTTTCCCGAGAATTTGACGTGATATTAGGAAAAGAAATCCAGGGAAACTGTACAGGAAAAGGTTTCCTGCGCCTGTTCACTGTAGCAGGAACTGTGCAGGAAAAGGTTTTCCGAGAAACTGCTTGCCCACCTTTTTCACTAGTTTCCTTGGGAAAGCAAATCCCACCAAAATAAAGGGAAAAAGAATCTCACACGTGTGAGAAAAGACTCATTTCCACATCATTATTCCCAATTCTCATGTCAGATGTGACATTTTCCACCTAGGCTCTTTCAAAATTCCGTGAATACAAGCGAACATGCGAATTTTAGCTTTCTCGAGAAAAAAGGGCGTGTTTTCCCGGGATTTGGTCTCCCGGAAACACGAGTGAACAGAGCTTAATATGACGCAAAATAAAATCCCATTATGATAAAGTAAGAGAAGTAATGGAAAAATAATATACGCAATGGGGACTCCAGTCTCCCAAAAGGGAAGGATGTTCACACACCCAACAGGAGGATTCAGTCAATCTCTCAAAATAAGCTATTACAATTTACAAAGTGTATAAAAAAGGGAAATGATATCGGCACAACTATGTTTTGACATTTTCACTAATCCACTTCTCTTTTAGTATTTAAAGAGCTGTCAATAGGTTATTACAATTCCCTAAAAGCACTCACAAGCCAATTAAAAAAGAAAAGACAAGCTGGGTCTGCGCAATTATTAAAACATGGTTGTGCTGATATCATTTCCCTATAAAAATTCTTAGATAATTAACAAGTCTCTAGATGGGAGAGAATCAATAGAAAAATAAATTCAAACATGGAAAAATGTAGTCAACAACTACTATTCTCGTGTGCTTCTATCGTCATAGCATGATGAGACAATTCCTAGGACATTCAAAAGATTGACGCCTGCAAAAACCATCGGTTTAAAGATATCTTAAACGAACACCTTTGTCCGCATGCTTGATCAAATTCTAGAATCATCCATTGAGAATAGGGCCAAGGGCAATGTACCAAAATCCTACACCGACTTTCCTTTTTCCTCTCTTACATTCTCTCTCTTCCCCTAATATTTTCTTTTTTCACATCTCTTTCTCACCCTCCCCTCTATCTTATCCCTCTGCTTTACACCTAACAAAATCTTCTTATATCTCTATGCTCCTCTCACACAGTCACCATCTGTCTCTTTTTATCACATGCATGGATGTCTCGGGTTGTCGTGCACCTCTTTACTAGTTCTTAAGATTGCAAAGGCCCTGTTCGTTTTGGATTTTGGGAATTGATTTTTAGTCCAAAACTGATTATTTAATTTTGAGTCCAATAAACAGTTTTGGACTCGGAGTCAATTCTCAAAATGCAGAAAGAATAGGGCCCAAATATATATTTTCTAAGAAACTACCCAGAAGAGTAAGGCACACATATGATTGTCTCATGAGTCAAAAAAATCTCCCCTACACGGTTTCAAAGAAATTACCACAGAGTAAGGCAACTATATAATTGTCTCATGTCTCAAAAAATCTCCCCTACCTATTTTCTAATTATCTCATGACTCAAAAAATCTCCACTACAGATTTTCTACGAAACTACCACAAAGAGTAAGGCACACATATGATTGTATCATGAGTCAAAAAAATATCCCCTACACATTTTCTAAGAAACTACCACAGAGAGTAAGGCACACATATGATTGTCTCATGATCCAAAAAATCTCCCCTACCCATTTTCTAAGAAACTACCACAAAGAGTAAGGGGGAATGATGGGGACTAATATACTTTAGTTGAACACCATGCCAAGTTTTTCGATCAATCTGTCATTTCGATGCGCCTCCACGAAAAATTGCATTTCTTTCTAACTTCGTTCGCAATGGATTTTGAAAGACAGATTTAAATGATGGCGGCCATTATGATTTGGGACCCTGGTGGATTATAAGTATTTTCTCAACAATTCAAACTTGCGGACGAGGTTGTTTGTAAGGGGGGTGGAATGATGTGTGCAAGTTAATCTTGTATATGGGGTTAGTTATTATCTAGTTATTATGTAGTGGCTATGTGTCTTAGAGTTAATGGTGATGTGTCTTGTAAGTGAGTAGATGGACTTGTGATGTGGCGTTCTCTTTTACTTGTATTTATTTAGTTGTAATTGAATGAAAGGAGGGGAATAAAAGAATTCTACAGCAAAGGAAACTTGTAGGAGACTTATGGTTCCTCTCAATTTGAGCCATTAGGAGGTCCAGTTGCCTCGAATCAACCTCTTTCCCCCTAATTTCTATTTTCTTTGTTTATTTCCGTTACAACCGATTAGGCACGTAACACATGTGATGAGCAATAATTGGTAAATCTTTCTGAGAACTTAAACTTCTTCATTAATCTTGGGCCCATTTTATCATGTCGAATGTTTGTATTTTTAAAAGTGTTTGATATTTATATTTTGTTATTTTTACTTTTAACGGTTTTAATTATCTGATATAGCTTATTTGGTGACTGCAACAGAAACAAGAGAAGTTTAGAGAAAGGGAAGGGGTGTGTACATCATAATAAGGAATTGCAATTTGTAAATATCAATTTCTTTACCAATTATCAATAAAAAACAAGGTTTGAAATTCCGGATATACATCGGCCATATTGGATGCCCTTTTAAACCTGATATGTTACACAATATTTAAAACTATGGTGAAAACTAGAGAGCTATACTATATATGGTCACCCCATTTTTTTTCTATAAGCATCCCCTCTCTTTATCTTTATAATTTGTCAGTCATATCAGAATTGTAAAGATAAGAAGAGGATCACCATCAAGTGTAGGAGTGCTTATAGATAAAATAGGGATAAGGGTTGCCAGCAATGTTTCCCTGAATGAGTTTATATAATAGACCACCACTATTAAAAGCACTTTAGACGCTAAATTCTTAGGTAAGACTACGCTTCTTATTGAAGTGATTATGAATTTTCTAATACTACTAAGGCCCTGTTCGTTTAAGATTATGCCAACCGATTATGAGCCCAAAACCAATTATTGGACTAAAAAATATGTCTAACTTTGAGTCCAATAATTGATTTTGGGCTCACAATCAGTTGGCATAATCTTAAACGAACAGGGCCTAGGAGAGGTGCTTCTAAAACTTGAAACACGCTTTTGGAGTGTATTTAAAACTTATAAACTAATTTTATTTTAAGTTTAGTATAAAACTAATTTGAATTTATTTTTAAAAACTTATCATTAAATCTAAAATGTCAAGCATATATAACTATAAGAGGAATTCTAAATTGAAGGGAGCCCTTGCAAAAAAGAGGTGAAAGGGCTCCCCCATTTGCTGCAAATCACCATCATGCACCCCCATTTGCATGATGGTGATTTGCAGCCAATGGGGGAGCCCTTTCACCTCTTTTTTGCAACGGCTCCCTTCAGTCTAGAATTCTTCTAACTATAAATACCTAAATATTGTTATTCTAATCCTCCATAAGCTCCCCACTACCGCTGCTCTCTTAGCCTGTGTTTAGATTTCCGGAAAAAAGAATCGGAATCGGAATCGGAATAGGAATCGGAATCGGAATGGGAATCATAATCAGAATTCTATTCCGATTCCCTGGAAAGGAAATGCTGAAATGCACAAAGAAATTAAAAATTCCAATTGAATTTTCATTCCAAATGGAGCGGAATCAGAATACATCCTCTTGGGGTGGGAAACAGATTCCATCATTATTTCCCCCTTCGTTCCGCCAAGATGCTAGCCATTTCAGTCCTCCCACATTCCGTTCTTTTTTTTAACAAAAATACAGGGAGGGCATAATCAGAATAGGATTCCGATTCCAATGCCTCATGCAACAATCTTGTAATAAAGTGGAATGGGATTTGCTAGGCAATTTGCGGAAAGCCAATTCGCGGCTGTTCTCTCTCCTGCAAAAGTCATCCGCGAAATGGCTTTCTGCTAAATTGCCTAGAAAATCCTAAGTCTAATTGCTCCACCAGTTGTCATTTTCTGTGTTTTTTTCTATGAAGAGGGACCACTTCAAATGTTCTTTAAGACTGAGAATTTGATACTTTCTTATTCCATTTTGCTAGCAGCCCTCTAACGAGATCCCATTTTGCTAGCAGCCTTCTTCCAAAAATGTCATCTTGGCGTTGTTACAAAGCTATCTTCCTTTCGTCCATGAAAACTATGTCTGCACTCGGCGTGTGTATTTTGGGCCCCTTTTTTTATCGAGGAGATCTTTGTCTACACCCATTGGTTTGATAAATTCACGCCTCTGTTTTAAAGTTTTGTCTGTTTCGAAAAATGTTTAATGAACTGATATACCCATGAACTTAGTTGCTTCACACCCTATCACTTTGTCTTACTTGATTTGCTTTTAGGAAGTGATATATCCGCCCCCCTTTTGAGTACTTGGGACCCCGGTGGGAATGTCCTTCGGGGAGGATCTCGGAAACCCTGGCGTAGTATCTCGATGTTCCCACGTTGCCAAAGGGGCGAGATTGTCCACGTTGCTTCCGCATGGAGGGGGAGATTGTTGGGGTTCCACGCAAAAGCAAATAGTCCCACATCGGTAAAAACATGAAGATGAGGGTGGGTTATAAGGGAATGGGCACCCTCCCTCTAAAGGCTAGCTTTTAGGGGTGAGTTTTACGCGGTTAAATTCCCTACACGTGACAATCAACTCCATTGAATTCTTCATGCGAATAAGAGTAATTGGAGCTTATCATCTATCATCATCGTCATTGATACACTGCTGCTGGTGTCCCAAGTAATCAAAAGGGGCGGATATATCGCTTCCCTTTGCTTTTACATACTTGACAGATGGGTCAAACTGACACGGGTACCATACTTAATTTTAAGTGTACATATATACGAGCCCCCTAAAATAGAACGAATTAAAACACACTATTCTCTTAGGCCACATTTGGCGATCATGAATTTTTTTCCGTGGAATATTTAGGTTGCTCAATGGCGATGGAGGGAGTGAGAGAGATCTAAGAGTGCCTAAGAAGTGGATGGGGAAGGATGAAAGATAAGGAAAAAAACTACTAAAAAATATGATTTATTTTTCCCTGTTTTCAGCCTTTTCCCACCCTATACTCACTCATGACCTCTCAAGGCTTTCCTTCTCCCACTATCCCTACCCTCTTTTTATAAACTGATATTCCAAGGAAAAAAAATAATAATTCATAGTTGCCAAACATGACCTTATAGTAGTACTCTTACCACATTACCTTCTCTTACTTTCAGTACATATTAAACAAACAAGAGGGGTGTATTTATCAAAATAACATGGACTATTTGAATTTTGAACAACCACCATTATGATCAAACGTGGGGAATCATACGTCACACCCTTGTACATTTGAGACCATCGATCTGGTGGGCCATGATGAAGAAAACACACATACTCAGGCCCCCACTCCAAAAATGATCTCAGCCACAACTCACGAGATTATCCTCAACAAACAGATATTTTCTCATAGTCCTGGTCCTATGCCGTTTCTTTTCTCTTTCTCCACTTTTTACTTTTTGCCTTGTCGTTTTTAAGGGAGAAAGATTCGGATAAACACAGGTAAATCTCGATTTGATGCCATGTTTACTCAAAGTTGGCAAAAGCTGACCACCACGTTGAATTAAATGTTCCTCATTTCCTTTTCCAATCTAACTTTCAAATATCTATTAAAGAGAATTTATATGATGGGTGGCCGTGAAAACACGTGAAGTCTTAAAAAAGTAGGTACGACCCACTTTTTCTGATGATCCAAACCGTTCATCTGTTTGGGCACAACGTAAATAGGTTGTGCCCCAAAAATCATTTCCATTGGATGATCCTAACCCTCCGATCTGTAGAAGATCCTATAAATGATTTTTGGAAATCTCCATTTTCAGATCAGTTCAGATGAGAGGGTTAGGATCATCCAATGGAAATGACTTTTGGGGCACAACCTATTTACGTTGTGCCCAAACAGATGAACGGTTTGGATCATCAGAAAAAGTGGGTCGTACCTACTTTTTTCAGACTTCTCGTGTTTTCACGGCCACCCATCATATAAATTCTCTCTATTAAATACAATAAGAAAAGAAGGACATTTGGTTGGAACGTTAGACCTTCTAATTGGAAAAGCTTTTGGGAATGTGGACTGTGGAAGAAGATTATCCACACATAGAACTTTCTTCTAAAAATGCAAATTGCTGAGAGAAAAGCTTCTTCTTTCAGGACCACCCACGCATTAATCCAAGTGGGAGTGGGCCCACGAGATTCGAACCTCCCATCAGGAGTAAAACCTAGATCCACATAAAGGCCTCTTTTGGGCCCCACCCACATGAGAATAACGCACTGGAACCCTCCTCCTCTCTAGAGGCCAACACCCCAAAAAAAGGAAGAGAATATGGCCACCGACCTTATCAATAATCACCCAATTAACTCTCTTCTACATATACAATCTTTGCTCGTTGATCTAAAATATGTTACATAACAGAACTGTCTGAGTCTCTATATATATGAACAGAAATCCCTTCAGTCTCTTACTACTAACTATCTATTCCTCATGGAGAAGTTTCAGATGTCTCAAGTTGCTAAGATAACTCTCATTGTTCTCCTTCTCATCACTCCACTTTTATCGACGTCGATGAGACCTCCTTATCTCTATCTTCTCTTTAATCTTCTGATTATCGCATTGGGCGTCGAGTCTGGCCTTATTGGCGCCTTCTCAAACCCGCCAGAGGAGAAGAAACTGATAATTACCTCTCCGATCCCTGCCGGCGCTTCTTCTGAGAAGGCCGGCGGTGATAATGGCCGTGACGTATCGAAGGGTAGTGAACGTTCGGTGAAAATAATTGAGAAACCTATAGCTGTCGAGAAGAATCCGACGGTTATTAGGGTTCTTAAGGTAAAGAAGTGTCCATCCACGCCAAGCCTGTTTTTTATAGGCGGCGGAGATGAAAAAGAGGAAGATGTGAAGGAGGAAGAAGAAGAATATGGGGAGCTCAATGGGCAAGAGCTTTTTACGAAGGCAGAGGCGTTCATCGGAAATTTCTATAAGCAGTTGAAGATTCAGAGGGAGGAGTCATGGAAGAAGATCCATGGGCTCTATCATAGAGCCTTTTGAGTCTCGAGGGCTGATTTGGTTTGAAAGTTGTAGTGATATATCTGTGTAGTTACTTTGTATGATCAAGATTAGGGTTTGCTTTGTTTTTTCAGTAAGTGGAGATTTATGGTGGGCTCCACATCAATCTCTTCAGCGTCCATCTTGATTGGATGGCGATGAGATTCACACACAATGATCATTCTCTTGTTATCATATTATTCATTACTTGTTGTTTACTAAGTAAAAGTGTCATTGTTAAAGAGAGGGTCATGCAACCCTCATGTCTCCTTATTATGTATAGAGATTTTGTTCTTTTCCATGTAAACAATTTGTTTTCTAATTTAGGCCATGTTCCCCCCCGCCCCACACACACAACACACACACACACAATTTCAGTTATATTCACAAGGACCTTTATAAAGTAGTGACTTGAACCAACACAATTTGAGTTTATTTGCAAGGACCTTTAATTTATAATGTCATTCCTGAAATTTATCAATTTCCTCTAAATTGTGGAAACAGAAAAAATTTTCAAATAATTTCTTTGAGTTAATTAATGACTGAGGCACAATCTTCCTCCTCTTCCTCGTTCTTCTTCTAGAGTTCACTAAGTTTACCGGGAAAATATTGTAAACTTTTCCAAAATTTACCCTTAAAAAAAGGAAAATATTACAAGAGCTTTACACAAGCGTCCTTCTAGTGACGAACAATTTGGCAAATTAGATTATAATTATTTAATCAAATAAGCCGCATATTAATGCTGTGTAGATGTCTTGTATTCTGGAAGTGTACACCACCTGACATACTAATGAACATGACAGACGAAACACAATTCGAACTATGCTAACGGGTATTTTGATAATTTTCTTTATATAGTGACATTGATATCTAAGCAACATGTTAGGGATACAGGAGGTGAGTTTTCTCTGAGCTTTTCTTTGCTGAGGTGCAAAAAAGGAGAGTTTTGTAACTCTAAACCGAAATACTGAAACTGATCTTCTCCCATTGACGCAGGCACATCGTCGAATCAAGTAAATCTTGTATTCAGATTTCTTGTCACTAAAACAAAATTGGTCTTTTCCTACCGAATCCAGTTACGTCCGTAGGGATAGGTTCACTTTTTCCCATATCCATGTGGGTGTTAATTTTTCCTACATGGATATAGCTTTTACTTATGGGTTGAATAGTAATCCATAGGTAAGGCTGCCATTTATCCCTACGATATTCTTGTACTTATGTAAATGGTATTTTTTCCTAGGGATACCTAGGAATATCTTTTATTGTTGGGATTTGCTAGGGACCATCGCAGAAGGCATTTTTCATGTCGGATATTGCATGAGAGAACAGCCACCTCAAATGAATAAATGAATATGACAAAATTTGTTGAAAGTGAGCCTGTGTGGCTGCTCTCTCTTGCAACGGCCGGCAAGCGAAATGCCTCATGTGATGGTCCTAGCAAATCCCTTTTTGTTTTCCCTATCCCACATTCCGACTCAAGTTTCTCTCTCAGAGAAACTCTCTTATCTCCAACATAGAGTAATTTTTATTGTAGGGTTTTGAACCTGGGTACTAGTAATTCCGATTTTAGGTAGACAAGGATACAGTCGCCAGTTGGCACTTATCATTTCAATCCCGTCCTAGAAACATTTCCTGCTTGGATAGTGGTCTAATTTCATTATTTTCTGATCTGATGTTCGTTTTTTAGAGCACCGGCCCTTTGCCTGCGAATGAGTGTCCACGATGATTTGTCAGACTATTTCAGGAGAATTCTATGGATTCCATGGTTCCCCGTTGGGATTTCTTTTCAGCATTGTTCAAATTCAAGTGCTGGAATGTGATATTAAAAAATCTAATACGTGAACAGGGCTCACATATGAATTTTAGCCACTTGGCGAGTACTTATTGTGCCTTAGCCACATTGATGGTGGTTGGCTACAAGTTGTGAAAAATTAACTCTGATGAGGGGTGTGTTAATTAACAGCATGATGGGGTGTGTTTATTAACAGCATGATGGGGGGTATGTAAGTATTATTCAGTGAGTTTTGGAGGTGGATTTTTCACAATGATGAGTTGTTTTTCAGTGGGTTTTAGGTATTTCTCAGTAGCTTTGGGTTGGTCTATTTAGCTGTTTAAGAGAAATTATACTGCATTAACTAAGATGACTAAACCCTGTTCATCCACATCTATATCATCCTGTTCCATTCCAACCTTATTGGCACTGCGAGGTTTTGTAGTTTTGTGGGAGCTTGGGGTTTTACCTCTCTGCTGGTTGATAGGCTTTTGGGGGGCTTTTGACATTTGGCTTACTGCAACGTGTTTTGACAAGTATTTCGATCCCACTAAGCATTTAACAAACACACCGGAAGTCACATGCACAGATCACAACTATGTATCGACCCGCCTATTCTTTTGGCTTCCTTATTGGGATCATTCTTTCAAGCCGGTCATTTGTTAGTGTGGAGAGTTTTATACAAATTGTCTTTTTTATTTTCTAAACCGACCATTTTACAGATCATGCTTTCAAGAGTTTTTTTTTTTTTAATAGGCAAGCTGGGGTTAGGCATGACCCCAACCAGAATTTAATACTAAAAGATTGGAGCTACAAACGAGGGTAGCAAGTGCCAATGGCATCTTTACAAATCAGATCCATAAGGTCATGGGGGGCTTGGTGAAAGACAATATCTTCACCTTTGATAAGACACAGCCTCTTAGATAGGTAATCAGCACCATAATTCGCTTCCCTCCAACTATGAGAAATGGTCCATTCACTTAGGTTGTCAATGTGGGTCCTGAATTTCTCTAGTGTCGGTTTCATCCTCCAAGAGCATTTGAAATCACCACTAACAATCTTAACTGCAACCACGGAATCTAACTCAATCCAGACCTTCAAAAACTTTTTCTTCCTAGCAAGGATAAGGCCGTGGAGTATGGCCTCTAGTTCAAGCTCATGGATTGGTGCTCGGGCTTATTTAAGGAGAACATGGTCTCCATCTCGCCCTCCAGGTTCCGGATTAAGCCCCCAATGCCCACCCCCATATCCGACAGGGAGGCGTCAGTGTTGATTTTCATCCATCCAAGGTCAGCCTTTTTACATCAACATTAATCCTTTTGTTCTCTGGTCATGGGGAATAGGGGAAGCCCCAAGTTACTAGCAATCAAATTATTTCATTGATTTGGGTTGTCTTTGAGATTCAAATGAAGTGTTCTCTCAATTTGACTAGGCTGATTACGTTGAGGAGAATGTTTTGTTTGTGATTGTAGGTTTTCCCATGGAATCTCCCATTTCGCTCCATCCATGATAAGTAAACAGTGGCACCGAAAGCTGGGCGGATAGCTTTAGCAGATTGACCATTGCTAGGGAAAGTCATCCTCATTTATTCTTCTACTCCATGAAGAGTGGGATTCGGTTTCTCCTGTAGGAGAAGCGCCAAAGGATTGATCTCCAAATCCAAGAGGTATAAGAGCAAGATAAGAAAAGGTGATTCAGAGATTCAGCTTCCGAATTACAAAAGAGACAACTGGTATAACGGGACACGCCAAGAAATATTAACCTGTCTCTCGTGGCCAGTTTGTGCTGCATTGCCAGCCAAGTTGTGAAGCCATGTTTAGGTATGTGACCCTTAAACCACTCAGAAGAGTGCCACTTGATTTTCAGGTGCTTTAGCCTCAACTGGTTCCAAGCAGATCTCATAGTGAAAAGTCCATCCTGCAAGGCTTCCATACAGGAGTATTTTCGCCTCTTGGGATAATGAGGGATGAATTTAGGATGAGTTTTAAATCAGCCAGCCAAGGATTGTTGATGATATCATCCCATTCCCCGTTGTTAAGGGGTTGCTTCACTTCAGCATTTTGAGGGATGGAAGCTATCACAGAACCTATTGACAATTCGGAACTGATGGGCCTGTCCGGATGCCAAGGTTGTCTCCAAAAGTCTATGCCCTCCCCATCCGAACATATATTTTCCCTTGCAAGTTCTATGCTCTTGAAAATGCCCCCCTAACCACCCCCCCCCCGCGCAGCAAAAGAGAGGTTGTTCGGGGGGCTTTATACACCAGAAGTTTCTGCCCCATGAGTTTTCCTTCTCGTGGATGACTCTCCAAAGGCACTTCAAATAGGCTGCAAGAGGAGTTCTTATCCCAGTGTCCTTCATCTTTTGGTCTACAAACCATGTTCCAAGCAATGGGATGGTAGCTTTTTTTTAAAGTAGTAGGCCCGCTCCACACAAAATTTCAGATAATCCTATCAATTTCATCCACGCTCTCAAGAGTTAGGATCGTAAGGGAGAAGATATTTGCGGCCTCTTCTAATCTCTGTGGGGGACAAACAAATGGATGATCTGGATTGTTGAATATGTCCACACTTGTAATTTTCTCGCCTTTAGAGGTTGTTGGATAGAATCCATATCTTAAGAAGCCCAAATATGATTCTTAAGACTATTGGATAAAATAGACAGATCAGATTTTTACAGATCTTATAAACAAATAATGAAAGAATGATATATGGCTTAGTTGAACCCAAAACACGTTACTTGAAACGAAAACATGTTACTCGACCTCAAAACAGTGCAAGTCGAAGCCAAAAATCCATGTATTGTAAATTAAACCATAATTGAAATAAAACATGGAAAACATATTGCACTTATCTCTTTTAATGGAAAAACGTTTATGGGAAACCCGATTAAGAAGAAGAAGGCTGAGTCGTGCCACTGCTCACTCTCCTTAAGAATCGTATCCGCCCCCTACCGGTGCAACCAGGATCCGCGAACCGATGCTCCAAGATAAAACAACCAAAGTTGGCTCCAGTCCACGTGCACTCGCTGACTGGTCCACCCAGAACCACCATAGAACTGTGCTCAGACACAGAAGGAACAGAAGGAGATGAAGCAAAACCAGAAAACATAACCCTTTTTCTGTGTAAACCTCTTTCTTTTTCTGTTGGCAAAAGCCACCCCAAACGTAGACCCAAAAACTCTTAGCCTTACCCAAACCGTATTCTCTTTTCCTTTTTATAGACACCAAAATGTCTGTTGGAAAGAGCCACCATTTATGGGTATTAATGTTGAGAAAAGCCACCATTAAGAGCCTTGAACGTTTCTCTTCCAACATTCATATTTGTGACTGTTGGAGATGAAACGGTTTTGCAACTTTAATAGGTGTTATTATCATAACCATTTAGCAATTAATGGGGTAAAATGGAAACTGTTTTGGGTATTAAAAAGAATCTTTTCATTTAAAAAAACACTCAAAAGTCACTAGTTTTTGAAATAAGAGGGAAACCAGAGTTTGAATATTTTCCTCTAAATTTTAAAGACAAGGCAAAAATCACTTTTGACTTTTCAAATTCTTTAAAATTTCCAATAGAGGTTCAGCCACCATATCATTTGTGAAAAAGCAAAATTATAAACAATCTTAATCCCATGATATTATATGGTGTCAGCACCGTATTTTAAAAAAAAATTGGAGTGGGACCTGCATGGTTAGATCATCCAAACCATTCATTTATCATGTCCTTAAATAAGTTGTGCGGCCAAGAAATCATATCCATAGGATGATCTCGACCATCTGAGATCTGAAGAGATTTCTGTGATATGACCTCCCTCAGCAGATTGGAGGGTTGGGAACATTCTATAGGGACGATTTTCTGAGCACAACTGATACGAAGCCTGGACATTGGTATGAAATAGGGATTAGAATTTCCAGAATAATATTGGCAGTATTGCTAGGAATTCCCCCCTCAGAAGTGGGGAACTTGGTTTTCTTGGCTTTCTTCTTCCCTTGCAGGTGCACAGGTCTTATCAACAACATATTTATGTTGGACCAAATAACTGAATGGTTTGGATCATCCAAACATAAGAGAGTGCAAGTACGACCACACCGTATAAAAACTCCTTAATCACAAGCTTTTTAGGGCTTTATTTTATTTTCCTCTTTGTTTGGGTTGCTATCAGTTGCTGAGCTGCTCTCTCTTTTTTTTTTTTTGGGAAAATTACATTTACACCCCCTCTAGTTTCTGACACATCCACTTCCACCCCTATAGTTTAAAACGTGACAAAATACACCCCTGTAGTTTCAATTTGTTTAAAGTAGGCCCCTTCAGTTGAAGGTTCGTCCATAGATTGAAGGGTTAGGATGATCCGATGGAGCTGATTTTTTGGGCACACCCTATCTATGTCAGGGCCCATCAAAATAGGGGTGGAAGTGGATATGTCAAAAACTAGAGGGGGTGTAAATGTAATTTTCCCTTCTTTTTTTTTCGGTTGTTCTTTTTTATGGGTTTAATCCAAAGTCTAAGTTGAATTCCTCCATCAATGTCTCAAAGTCGTTCTCTTGTTTAAAACGTTTACTAGTAGAAGAATAAAAAAAAGAAAAGATATACATAAGCAGAAAAAAAAAGGCATAAACATAGTTATTATTATTTGAGAAATGCTAGTAACATTTTCCTAACTATTTTTCTCAGCTTTTCATTGCCCATCTGGAATGTGTGTGATCAAGGGCCCGGGTTCTATCCGCGGAGTAAAACGCTTGAAGCCACGGAGTAAAACGCTTGAAGCCCCTTCAAGGGTTGGATCATTTGTAACATGTTCTTACCATGGCTCACAATATGAAGACCTAGGAGAGTGGCACTAGCAGTCATCCTCTTTCTAGTCTGGGAAATGATATTCACACTCCATTGTTTTGATAAAAGCAGTCTTTTTTTTAATTGTAAACAGCCTTTAAGGAGCTAATAATTGAGGACCAGGAGAAATGATCGTAAAAGGCAATTTTTGGTTCCCATAGGGGGCTAAGGAGGCATTTTTGTGAAGTCAAGACCGTTGATCTTGTAGAAAGTCATAACATGGTATTTTTTTTGGTTAGATTTATGATTGCCATTCTTATTCGTAAAATAATAAAAGTAGTGTGGTTATAAAAATAAGGGAGTGCGAAAACCATTACCTTTTTTTATCCTTTATTATTCTCTGCCTGCCTCATTGGCCATTTATTCCTTTCGTTGAGCAGGTAGTTGTTGCATCCCAATATCATTCCTTTTTCATGCGTGGCCCCACACAGTTGGCAATGAAGGTTCCTTCCTATATATATAATTAAATAAAAAAAAAGGTGAACGAGACAAAAAGATATCGTACAGAGAGGGAGAAAGAGAGAGGGAGGATAAACCCAAATCAAAATCATTATTCTCACGATTGGAGATGGATGAGGTGATAACAGTGGCGGATGCCTTCCCCTCTCATTCAAAATCCTCTTCTCCTTCATCCCTCTTCACAAATCTCCCTCTCGTCTCCGCATTTCTTGCCTTTTCCATCGGTCAATTTCTCAAAGTCTTCACCACCTGGTTACTCTCTCTCCCTCCCTCTCTCTCTCTCTCTCTCTACAAACCCTAATTTTTATCTACAAACCCTAATTTTATCTTAAAATTTCTTTAGACAATCTGAAACTATTTGTTACAGGTATAAGGAGAAAAGATGGGATTCGAAAAGGCTACTTGGATCAGGTGGAATGCCTTCGTCACATTCAGCAACCGTGACCGCTCTCGCCGTTGCAATCGGTTTACAACAAGGAACTGGAGGATCTGCATTTGCCCTAGCTGTAGTATTGGCAGCTGTTGTATGTACTTGTTAATTAGGTCTTTTTTATGGATTTGTTTATTTGTGTGTTTTTTTGTGATAAAATTGAGAATTTCACTAGTCTTGGTTTCTTAGATTACAATCAATCTCAAATTGTGCTTATATGGAGTACTTACATTATAAACATAGTAGCAAGTGATAACTGTGGAAAGAGATAAGAATAGAATATCCTAATCTAACCAGATTTGCCCTGTTCGTTTAAGATTATGCTAACCGATTGTGAGTCCAAAACCAATTATTTGACTTAAACTTAATTGGGAGGCCATCCATGGCAGAGAAAAGGGGAAACAAAGGACCCCTCCACCAGATTGCCCTGTTCGTTTAAGATTATGACAATCGATGTTGGGTGCCAAACTGATTATTGGACTCAAATTTAAATGTAATTTTCAGTCCAATAATCTGTTTGACAGTCGCAATCAATTTTCATAATCTTAAATGGACAGCCCCAAGAAGGCTCGTTTAAGATTATGCCAACTGATTGTGAGTCTAAAACCAATTAATGGATTCAAAATTAAACGTAAGTTTAAGTCAAATAATTGATTTTGGACTCACAATCGGTTGGCATAATCTTAAACAAACATGGCCTAATCTGGTCTGGTTGCCTAATCTACCACTAAATGATCCTGCGGTGAATTTCAACCCCGTGCATATTCTAACATTTTGTTTTATTGTGTTTTTTTATCTTCCGCTCAGTCCATGAATGAGTGCATACATTACGAGAACTGCTTCAAATGAATTTCCTCATGTGCTTCTTTTGGAATGCCCGGAGTATGTGATCTTTGTGTGCTTATAATTTGCTGGAGTTTGATGTGGTTGCGGAACTTTTCATCCTGTAGCTTCTTTTAGAATGTTGGTCTGTCTTGATGCTGTGTAATTGATGTGACACCTATGCCATTTGATCGCCTTGTAGATATTCTCATTGAAAAATTGATGTACATGAAAGAAAGTTAGCCATTTTTTGAGCATGTATTGCAAAACAATGTGGAGATGGATCCAGCTATGCCCAATAAAAGAACTGCGATGGGTTTATTTCATAGAATCATGCCTGCTAGCTAGTTAAGTGTAGTGCAGGCAGATTTAATGGGTTCTTAGAAACATATGTCAACTTCTTGTTGATTGTGGTTTTTCCCTTTCTTCTTTTGACTCAGTTGGCTCCAATGATCTACCGGTGGGCAAACCACAGGTTGAAACATAGGGTTGTTTTCAAAATTTCTAGTTGTTTTTTTTTCTCTTTAAGTGTGTGGAGGGTAGCATAACACCTCTATTGTCCTAGCTCACTACCCAACTACCATTTTCTAGCTTTTCTTTTGGTGTGAAGAAATCCGAAATCTTTTGTTGTTTACCATGTTTTCTTCTAAATTACTTGTTCTTTTGGGGAACCATATAGCATCCGTTCTGGCAATTGATTTGAAGGATGAAAATCCTTCGATGCAAGTTTGCAACATTCAACCGCCTTATTTCCAAACAAGTGATGAGCTGTAAACCCAAATCCTTCGGTGCAAGTTTACAAGATTCAACCACCCTTATCATTGTTGCCAAATTCTCATTAATTGTGGTATACCACAAACCGAGGACTTGCATACCAAGTTCTTGATAAGCTGTAAACCCAACAGATTTGGTTTCTTAAGCATGCACATATTACCTTGCTTAAAAGAGAGATAATAACATTGCATATTTACATAGCATTGATAGCTCAAGAAGACGGAACAATAGCATCCTTTCGTTGAGACTTGAGACTAATGATACAAGAGTAGAGGATCAGACGACCATATTTAGGAAATTGTCTCATTTTTGAAAAGTTGTATTCCTCTGAGGAACAATGCCCCCTTCTTCTTTTTCTTTTTTTTGAATGGTAATAGAAACTTCATTGATAAAAACTGAGACCGAGAAAGTCTCGCAATAGACAACAAGAAGAGAAGCCAATAGCAAGCTTAACAAAAAATAATAATTAGGGAGGGAGGAAATCGAAAATCTCCACTCTCTCCCTATGTACACCTTCTCTAGCAAGATTGTCAGCCTCTCCGTTTGTTGATCGCCTTATATGTGTGAAGGATATGGAGGAGGTTCCAATTCTATCCTGAATCTCATCAAATTAAGCCGCATATCTCCACGGAACATTGAGTCGATTTTTGAGCCATCTAATTACATTGAGGGGGGGCCCTTCTATCACCACCCTATTCATGTCCTAGTTATTAAGCAGTTTGATACCTTGGAATACTGCCCTTACTTCTGCCTCATTAGAATCTGCCACCCCTATTGTTCCACTAAAAGACCAAATCACATTAGGAACAATGCCTTCTTAACGCAGAAAATGTACAGTGCAAGAATTTGGGTGAGGAGATCAGGGCTAGGCTCGAAAGACCTTTGTCAGAGGAGGAACTTAAAGAAGCCATATCCTCTCTGAAAAAGACAAAGTGCCTAGGCTCTATAGTTTTTACTTGGATTTCTACCAATTAGTGTGGAATTGGATTAAAAAGATATAATGGATCTTTTTGATGAGTTTTATGATGACATTATTTAAAACAGGTGTACGGTTGCCACACTCATTGCCCTAATTCCCAAAAAAATATGGTGCTGATCACCTGAATGATTATGTTCCTATTAGCCTTTTAAGCCCCTGTTTATAAAATCCTGATCGAAGTTTTGGCTGGTAGGCTTCATGATGCACTGGGAGACATCTTCTCCATAACCCAAAGTGCGTTAATCAAGGGAAGACAAATCCTCGACGAAGCACTTCTTGCAACTGAGTGCATTGATTTTTATCACCTATCAGGTAAACTGGGAGTTCTTTATAAGAAAGATATTAAAAAAGCCTTTCAGAGGGTGGAGTTGAAGTGTCTTGACTACCTTATGAGTAGAATATGGTTCAACTGGAAATGGAGAGGTTGAATAAATAATTATATGTAGTTGGCTTGGTGTTCAATTTTGGTCAATTAGATTCCCAATGGTTTCTTCAAGATGTCTAAGGGCCCTCGACAATGAGATCCTTTTACCGCCTTTTCTTTTTACTATCCTGGCAGAGGGACTGAGCAGAATGATGGATAGGGCTAGATCTAGGGGTTTGATCGAATGGTTCAACATTGGACAGTCAGGGGTAGAAATCTCTCATATTCCATATGCAAATGACACATTACTCTTTAGCGGCCCTTATATTTGGAGTTTTAGAAACTTATAGGCCATTCTTAGATACTTTGAAGAGATGTTTGGACGAAGGGTATACCTTGCTAAGTCCTTAGTCATGGGAGTTACATTGGAATCAGGAGATCGAGATGTTCATAGAAACTCTGGGATGCATGAAAGGTGTCATCCCAAATTCATATCTCAGCATTCCACTATGTATTGAAAGACCAAATAAAAGCTCGTGGCATCCGGTGATCGGGAGAGTGGAAAGAAAACTAGCTCCCCGGAAAAAGTTTGTAATCAGAAGAATCACTTTGATCAAGGTTGTCCTCACCAACCTCTCTCTCTCTCTCTCTCTCTCTCTCTCTCTCTCTCTCTCTCTCTCTCTCTCGTTATTATTCTTGTGCCCGGTATCAGTGATCCACAAACTCGAGCAATTTTACAGTAACTTACTGTAAAAATAGCAGAAAATATCACATAGTAAATTGGGATGATTTATGCGAATAGTCAAAGTGGGAGGGCTTAGCTTTAGAAAGTTAAGATTGATGAACAAAGCCCATTGGGGAAATGGTTGTGGAACTATGGAGAAGAGAGGGAGCATCCCATAAGAGTAGCCTGGCATATTTCTTCTGCAAAACCAATGTGACCGTGGATTGAAACATGAGATTCTGAAGAAACTTTTTTTGATTGGGAGATAGATGTTGTAGCTTCTATTTTGTCCAAAATCAATTTGATCTATATTAAGAAAAAATGAAATAATAAAAGAGTTTGGAGATTAACATTGGTCGGTACTTTCATTGTATGCTTCTTTTTCAATCACCTTGTCCTTTCTCATATTCTCTTGCATGCTTGAAAAGTTTGGAGAGTTAAAACTCCGTTGAGGGTAATGCTTTTGGACAGCATACCTCGATAAGATATTCACCATTGACCACCTCTGCCATAGGCATAAGATCATTGTCAACCATTGTGCGTTATTTCTGTCGCTGAGTCTATTGACCATTTAATGCTCTGCTGCAGTTTCACTCACGATCTTTGGTATTTTGTTTTAGGCCTCTTCGGAGTTAGTTGAGTTCTACCTGGTCACATTACTGACCATGTCAAGTCGTGGGTTTTTGCCCCGTGGTCTTCCAGAGATAAGATTCTTTTGAACCTTTTCTTTGTTGCCACTCTTTGGCTAATTTGGAAGGAAAAGAACAAGAGAGTTTTCAAAGATGTCTCAAAGGGACGGCACGGCTTGCAGAGGCAAATTTTCTCTGTGGTTATCCAATGCGGTTATTCAATGGGCTTTGATCCTTCCTATCTTTAGAGTAATAATGACGACTTCTTTCCCCGAGTCTTGTGAGGAGATCAAGCTAAGCAAAAGCTTTAAGGAGTAAGCTCTTTCACTTTGTCTAAGCAAAAGCTTTAAAGGAATCAGATACAGGATGCTTACACTTAACTACTGGGCTTTCCATCTTATGTACGTACCAGACTTCTAGTAAGCTCTTTCACTTTGTCTTTAAAATTAGAATGTGCTTCTTGGATCTTACTGCATTCTTACACTGACGGATAGGCCATATAAGCACTTTGTAAATACCTCTTTTCTTATGGTCTCTTTGATTACATGGATACTTGTATGCCATCATTCTGTTGTGTTATGTCTCAAAAACCGTAATTATTTATGTTCTCATTTTATTTTTGCTACTTGTTTTTGTTGCTATATTAACTACTGCCGTGTTACTGCAATTATTTCAGCCTGTCTATTAGGTTTAATTATTTTTAAATTTATGCAGGTAATGTATGATGCATCTGGAGTTAGGCTTCATGCTGGTCGTCATGCTGAGGTCAGATCTTCCTTGACAAACAAATATGTTCTAGTTGTGTATGTGCATTACTTGTTTTTCTAGTTTCAAAAGTTGTTGGATTTGGAGAAGTTTGTTTATTATGTAGTGTGTTGCTTTGGTTATCCACAAATAGATTTAAAACAATGTAAAACACATTCACTTAAAAAAAAAAAACAGTGTAAAACACATTTTACTGGGATCCCCCAAATAAAATAATTCATGTGGGTTATAGCTTTTTCTGCATCGACTCCAAGTTGTCAGTGGTATAGATGTACAATGTTGCCATTTTCCTCATGTATTCATCTTCTGTTATTTTAAGTGTCATTGAAGACAATGTTGGTGTCTTGGTATTTTTTTTTGAATGGTAGATATCCTTAGGATGGTTACTGGTATTCTTGAATATGCTATTCACAAGGACCCGAATTCATCAATGGGACCCACTTCTGTTGCTGTTTGGATGATCTATTCATTTAATCTTGGAGAACAGAAAAAATTATCCTTTTACAACACACCCATACCAATTCACATGTATATTCTTGCTTATTCCTTCATCTGGTTCTCATTGAAGTTACTGTATGTGATGTTAATTGCAGTTGCTGAATCAAATTGTCTGTGAGCTACCTGAAGAACACCCTTTATCTAATATCAGGCCTTTACGCGAACCTCTAGGTCATACGCCACTTCAGGTCTGTTACAGACATAGCTCATGTTGATGCTGCATTTGTTTTCAAATTGTTCATTGATCATTCATTGTGAAATATTAGTATGCTTCCATGGATATTATGTTTCTGCTTCATATTAGGTTGAATCCATTATATCCATGGCTTGTCAGTAATTGAATTTGGATTTTTTATTTGAACTGTTAGATTTTGAATTTGTTTAGTTCCACTTCTATGCTTGTGTGATGGATTCAGTAGTAAGGGAAAATGTTCTATAAGAGGGCATTGTGGTGATGCTTAATCTTAGGTGTGGTGTTGTGAGCGTTTTCAGGTCTTGGTTATCTTTTCATAATGCTTGTAGACCGTGTTGGCATTGAAAATATTACCAGAATTTTTTTTCTATTTCAGCATCTTTAGTTAAGTAGCAATTACATTTACAATGTCCATGATAGAGCTTGAATGCTTCTTTGGGATCATTGAACAATTATTGTGTATATCATGGCATTAAATGATTGATTTTTACCACAGATAATTTTTTTGTTGTTCGTGTTGATAATTCTCATTAAGTGGCAGGAGTCAGATAATTTATGCATCTACAAACCCTTGTCGCGGGATTCCAAACCTTAAATTGCTGGAGAAGACACCACAAAATAGTGACAAGATAACATGTTCTAATGTCTCCGCCGTATCACTAGATATTACTTTGCTATTCTCGTAAGCATCATGTTATAAAAACCTAATATGTTGTCTCATCTTCCATATGGTGGGTAGCATCTTTATTTGCCTCCTAAATCCATCAATGTCTCTTGAGTTCTTGGGCGTAAGGACATAAGGTAGATCAAAAATCAAATCTCAAAGAAAAGAAACGTGAGGTTGTTATTCGCCCTACATATACATGACCTTTTTTTTATGTAAGTTGTTGAAGCAAATTTCAATCCTTTTTTTCCCAGAATTTGGAAACCATGCACATAATTACCGTCTAATTGTCCAAAGGAGATCTTAATCAAGTGACTGCGAAAGGCTCAATCGATTGCAGGGATTCAATACATAGTTGCGGGAAACATCCTAATTGGATATGATGCTTGCTTCCCCAGAAACTTGCTTCGGAAGCTTAGTTCTTCTTGCTTCCTAAATTTAAAGGAAGCACGCTTCCTACACAATTCCTCTTAATTAAGAGTATGCTTCCTATTTAAGGGATTTTTTTTCCTAAAATAGTGTTTTCGGCCTTTTATAACACCAAAGGACCATATTTAAAAAAATAGTGCATTTAAAACTAAAAAACTCATTTAAGTTTCAAATGGAACATGTGGATCTTTTTTTCAAAAACCCAAAATTAAATCTACCTGAATAAAAAGAATGTAAAACTATAAATGCCTAAAACTTGTAATTTTAATCACTCCTGAAGTATTCTTTACTAGTAATCCTCCCTACATTAACCCTTCCTCCCTAACCTACAATAACTCTACTCTTTCTATACACTTCTTGTTCGCTTCCATTGAGTCTTATTGCATACTTTCTGTTGACGCTTCCCACATGTTTCCTCTTTGCTTTCTTTATACCTTTTCACTTCCTGCATTTTCTCTTTTCTAAAACCCTCGCTTCCAGCTTCTGTTTCCCGCATCGCTTCTCACAGTCGCTCCCACTCTAGCAACTATGATTCAGAATGTGCAAAACCCTGGCCAGATGTTTGTAGTGGAACACTTTTCAGATCTAAGTCTCAGACATAAAGGCCTAGCTCTAACCTCAGAGATGAGGTTGGTAGCTTAAGGAAGAAGGCTAGGAGAGGGGAGACTAAAGCATGTTCATACCCAAACAAAACTACCAAAAATTATTAGTTTCCCCCTAGATATCTACATATGAATTTTGACAAAAAGAAAAAAGAGAGTAGAAAAAACCTTTCTCACCCAAAACTTCCAAGTTTTTAATTAATGAACACGAGAAATAGTATTCTGAGGATTTATATAATTATGTTTAGGAAGAAGTTTGTCTTTAATTGGAATCTTGTTTTGGGAAGAAGTTTGTCCTTTATATTGAAAGAGTGGTTTGCTTAGAATTCCATGCTGTTTGAAATCTTTAGGAGGTCCTTTTTTTTTTCTTTTTTTTTTCGGGGGGTGGGGGGGGGGGGGGGTCCATGCTGTTTTGAACTTTTGATGGTTTACCCTTTTGGGAGATCTCTATACTTACGTGGAAGACACACAAAAAAGGAGATTTTCAATGAAATTGAAAGTGAGAAAATACCATTCATGAATTTTTATTTTTGGGAAGACTATCTTCTCTTCTTGATGACTGGTTAGCAACCAGTACGAGATCAAATTTCAGCAGCTTCTTGGTTAAGCTTACCCGTTAACTCAAAGACAAGTTGCTGTTCATCTGTTGTCAAAGGCTGCCCATCGACACTAGTCCTTGCTTAGTACCAACCTCTTCACCCCAAGAAAAGATGGGTCATGGTGCATGTGCATTGATAGTAAAGCTATCAACCTGATTACTATTAGTATCAAGTACTGCCTTTCTATTCTAAGGCTGGATGACATGTTGGACCAACTTAGTGGTGCTTCAGTGGGATTGATCTTAAGAGTGGATAGCACTGCATTCGAATTCGACCAGGTGATGAGTGGAAGACGACTTTCAAAACTAGGGATGGGTATGAATGAATGGTAAGGCCTTTTTGGACTCTCTAATGCACCTAGTTCATTTATGTTGCTGATGAATTGGTGCAAACCTGGGGGTTCGTGGGTTATTTCGGAGAACTTTTTTAGCTTAATGGGTTAATCTTCACATAAAGTTGATCAAATTGACTTCAGAGTTAGTCTTTAAAGAATTTTCATCAATGATCTTAAATCTATCCAAGCATGAAATTTTCCATAACACGTCACACCAAAAGAGAGCAATAAAGATAAATATGGGCAGCAATAAATTTATGATCAGGATGCAATCGGAAAATAAAGAAAAAGAGAAATCTAGGGCCCAAAGTAACTACCAAACTAGATTAGATAGGCTAATGGATAAGGTATATGCAAATATAACAGTCCTAAGGGTATCGGTGACTCAAAATCTGAACTAGCTGTCCTGGAATGTTTCTTTTCATTACATTCTCTAAGGGCCCGTTTGGATGCCGAGAAGATTTTGATTTGGATTTCTCACATTTGCAGCCCTTTTTGCATTGTAATTTGGATCGGATCAAATTCTTGGATTTCTAATTCAGCAGCTGACAGTGAAAACAATCAGATTTCTAAATTTGCTGTGGAAATAAGAAATTGGAAATCCACAGATATGGCAGTTTCCTTCACCCTCTTTGCTTCTCAACCTCTCCCCTCCACTAGGAAGTACCTCCTTCCCTCTCTGTCTCCCTCTACATGAGCTGCCGGATCTATTCAATTTGTATTCAAAACTCAATTCCAAATCCAAATACAAAATGGGAGGTATCCATTAG
The DNA here is from genome assembly GCF_043159265.1 of Tasmannia lanceolata. NCBI lineage: Eukaryota > Viridiplantae > Streptophyta > Magnoliopsida > Canellales > Winteraceae > Tasmannia > Tasmannia lanceolata. The sequence goes on along the minus strand of NW_027518714.1, from coordinate 10,308,098 downwards.
GGCCCGTTTGGATACGTGGATTTTAGAATCTTGGATTTCCTCAAAATCCAGGATGGGAGTCGAGAGAAGGAGACCGTCCGCCGTTTTCTGATTTCTCGCTCTTTTTTCTGTCGAGCAAAAGAGTAGGAGATCATCCCATTCCCAGGTGTTAGAAATCGCGGGGGAGGGATGGATTTCTTACTTAAAATCCATTATTTATTACACAATGGTGACTTGAACAGGGTGGTTGTGGAAGGGGATTCTCTCAACGTCATTAGATGGCTTCGTGGTAAGCGGTACCTTGGAGATTTGCTGCCTATTTTGATGAAATTCAGGATAGATTGGGGGCGGCTCCGATCTCATTTTTGCATGTTCGGCAGTCCGCCAATGGAGAAGCGGACAAACTTGCGAGAGATGGGGCGAGCAAAGAGAGTCTTGAGCTATTTTATATTTTGATTATCTTCCCCCCTAGTTCTTTTCTTCATTTTTAATGTCTATTGGGTTGTAAGAAGAGCACTCCTCAGGGACCTTCTGTTTTTTAATAAATTCTATTTGCCATTCAAAAAATAAAATGGATTGTAAAATTCCACTTTCAAACTAAAACCTGGATTCTAAAATCCATGTATCCAAACAGCCGCTAAGTGATCCTCGAATTTTGGTGGAATTCTGTCTGAATTCAGTCAGCTCTGGTAATGAACTTCAATTCTCCAAGTTAAAGCTCCATTTTGGTGTAAATTTCTATGGGGAAGTTGGCTGAATTATGCAGAAGGTTTACCAATGCCCACCTAAGGACCAGTTCTGGGTGATTTGAGTAGAACTTCTGAGGCAGAATTTCGGGGCAAAAGCACCTCAGGTCTGATTGTTAGATTTCTTAATTGCCTGCTCAAGCTGCTGGTTTGATTAAGACAGATCTTCCGAGAATTACATCCATTAAACAGAATTTAATTTAACAATAAAGAGAAAAAGGCAGTTCTGATCATTGCGTATGTGATTGTATTTTCATTACCATTACCCTTTCATTGTGGGAATTTCTTACTTGATATCATCAAAAGACCTATGATTAACTAGTCAAGATTCTACTCATGTGTAACTCTGGATCTGAACATTATGACTTTTGTATCTGACTTTGACCTCGTTTCTTAAGCTTGGACGCTATGTTCAATTGAGGTAAAGTTGAATTCTCGTACACTAGTGGCTGGCTAAACTCATAATGTGATCCATGCCACATTCAGGCCTGGGTTTTGCTCTGGTGGTTTGGTGCTAATCTGTAACAAGGCAGTTCATCCACTGTTTCTGTACTCTTACTTGCCCTACGGGTCAAATTCAGTGATCTTAGTGTTTGGGAAGCTTGAAGGCTGACAGAACCAATTCCTTAAGCACTTCACCTAATTCGGTGACTAGCACCTGAGCATAGTCAATCTTTGTTTCAGCCAGCTATAAGATATTTGAGGGCAACCCCTTGTTTCTAAATTCAGAACCTGAAACTTATTTCTACCCTGACAAAGTTTTCTTGAAAACTTATATGTGCATTGGCTATTGAAAAACTACTTGGGAATGTAGATACCTTCCTTCTGGTAAGAGTAAACTTAGTTATCAATATAGAGAGGAAAATTCAATCTCCACTGTCATTCACCAGCTTGAGCTTGTTACCTCACACTGATTACCACATCCTTGCAAAACATACTGCATCTGTCAGTCTCTATTGTTTGCTCCTTATGCCCTCACTCCCCCCTCTGCCATACAGTCCTCTCTATTTCCTAGGTTCGAGCCACTGAGTGTGGGAAATGTCTGAATGACTAGTTATCCAGTTTAGGTAGGTGTGGGATTGCCTAACTCAAAACATTTCAATGCGCTCCTTTCTTTTGATGATCTCTTTCCCTTAAATGTTTCTTCTTTAATCTTGTCAGCTTATAATTATGACTTTCAGAGTTTAATTGGTGCCACTGATCTTCCCTGTTGAGAAAAGACTACTCATTAATGGGCTTTGTTTGATTTCCTAACTTGTTTTGTGCAGGTTGCAGCCGGTGCCGTCTTGGGATGTATAGTATCCTATTTGATGAGAAAATCCCTTCCAACTTGATTTCTGGTGTCAAGGATCAACAAACAGGATTATCAGCATTACCTCTTCTCTGTGAGCTTCTGGCACTGCTGAGTAGCTTTACCTATATGTATCTTTACACTGCAGTGTTATTCTTCCAGCCAAGGAATGTGGAGATATATATGGGGAAAATGTGGATACACACAAGTTGAGACCTCGTTCCATTTGGTGGAAGTGATATGGGACGCACCATGAGAATGGGTGTGGGCCACTGTTGCTTGCACCAATGGGAATGTGTCATTTACTAGTGATAGGATCTTGATATTATATGAGGAATGGTATGTCCAGGTGGATAGCAGTGCAGTCTGTGATAGGCCAGGGCTGCTGCCTCGCATGAATTTGTGGCTCAGCCTGGACTTGGGGTGTAATTGGGGTCAATTTTTGCGATTTCGGGTTGAGCTTTTTACCATAAAATTAGGTCGGGTTCGGATTGATTCCAATTCATTTTTCAGCAAAAGCTCAAACCGACCCAACAAAGTTGCATCCCTAGCCTGACCTCAGCCTATCAGAGTACCCCCATCAGGTGCTTCTTAATGGCACCTACCTCTCCCTCTCAATTTTTTTTTTTTTGAATGGTATATGCACTAAAACTAGCCAAAATGTCAACACAAAACCGAGATGGTATAGGAAATCAAAGACAGAGAAGACAGCAAAACTGAAAAGGAAAATGAGCCGGAAGTAAAGCCTTGAGGAGGAACATAGATGAAAATCATTTCTACCTTACCAACTCCCAACCGAGTGAGCCAATCCACCTCTCTATTAGCTTACTGTCAGCAAATCTTAAAGGACATCCAATACTCACCCATTTACATGAAAGAGTTCTTATGGCCATTGATGAGACTATCCAACAAACTTAAAAATCTATTGGCTGTTAGAAAACTTGTTTAATCAAATTTTTTCTTTGAACTATTGGGCTTTGTTTGCTTTGGATTTTGAAAGCCCAGCGCGAGTCCAAACTGATCATTGGACTCTATATTAAACATAAATATACCCATTAGTCCACAGCTGATTGCAAGTCCAAAGGGAAGTTTAACCATCGACTTTGTAGCTTTCATATGATGCAAAATATATCTATTAGGATAGAGATAATCTACTGTGTTAGCTGGTGGGCTGTGACCATCCATGAGATCTAGCCTAAAATAGGAAAAGGTTTCTGGGGAACTTATGCATGTTAAAATTGCATCAGCACTTCGATGTAATGGGAATGGGCCACACTAGCAAAATCAGGTTCGTCGATGTAGTGGGCCACCAAAAATAGACACCACAAATCTTCTTAAATTGAAGGCATTATGATCATCCACCAACCCTCATTTTTGGGGCACGGCCTATCTATAATGGGGCCAGAGAAAAGAATGGGTTATGATCACTCAACAGCCCTCATTTTCAGGCACAGCCTATCTACCATGGGGCCAGAAAATGAATGGTTTAGATCAATTTTTCAATGGCATCCCTCATTTTTGGGGCAAGGCACGGCATTGTAACCTCTTCATTTGGCAACGAGTTGGCCTTTTACGTCAAGGCATTAATCAATGTCTTAGATTTGTTGTTACCAGATTAGCAGAGTTAATCACCATAAGGTTATCTTTGGGATTAGAGTTATATTATCTTTTTCAAAAAAATCATTAGATACCTTACCAATACGCCAAAAGCTCCAGAGCTGATGGAACCAAGGTTTTAAATTTCGGTTTCGGCACCTATTTTGGACCCACCGAAATTTGGTATTAAGCTTCGAAATTTGAGACCGAAATTCCGAAATTTCATTTCGCAAAATACCAAATTTCGGTCGAAATTTAAAACCATGGATGGAACACATTAGGCAAGGGCCCTTTAAACCCGTCCCATACCTAGGTGGGCCCCCACTAATGACCTTAACAAAAATATTGAAAATCTCTCTTACCTCAACTCATTGTCTTAGGCCCTGTTCCGTTCTGGATTTTGAGAACCTCACTTACAATCAGTGCTAATATAAAAAACAAATAGGGCCTTAACAATTTTGAGTTATTGGTTGAGCAAAGAAAAGTGGAAGGATATGTATCCTTTTTTCTAATCTTTAAGAATAACAAATTTCACGACAACCCATTTTGAATTACATGAGAATTTCTTTGGATGTTTACTTGATTTTGTTCGGCCAACATGATCCTAATCTATTGTCAATTTGACATTATTGTCCCACCTTGTTAGGTAATCCTAGCTCCTTGACCAAAAGGTCGCATCTTCAATTTTTTAAACCTGCAAGAGCTTGGCCAGTAATTTTTGCAGCCCTCTATAAAATGGAAGGGTTCTTCATTCAGCATGGAGCTATGCATTGCACATATTTGCCTTGAGAGGGAATGAAAACTTGGGCACAATGAATGAAACAGAGATATATAGCTGAAGATAAGCTCGTTCTCTCTCACTACATTTAGCAGCACCAAAGGGAGAGAGGGATATATATAGCTGAGATTCAGACTATTTGCTTACCTTTTGCTGCTCCAAGATGACATTCAAGATTTTGCCTGGAACATAGATTCTCTTCTTTATTGTCCTTCCAACGAAATACTTGGAGAGCTTCTCATCTGAACATGCCAATCTGAAAGCATCGTCCTCTTTGCATGTTTCTTCAACATGGATGGTACCCCTGGTCTTTCCATTGATCTGAACAGGCAGCACCACCCTCGTATCTTTCAAGTATTCGGCCTTGGCCTGCATTCCAATAGGAGCCAGTAGAGGAACATGAGAAGATAAGAGGATTTTACAGATTATTCCAGGTTTTGAATCACAAAACAGAAAACAAAGAATCATGATTAAAGATTTTACTATAATTCATCAAATATCCATTGGTGAAATATATGGAAGCAACAACAAACCACAAACTCCACTTTATACCTGTTAAACTTTCAGTAGGCATCCATTAAGAAAACAAAACATCAAAGGGAGAGAAAGCACAAACAGGAAGCAACTCTAAACACACATATATGAACCAGACAGACCCCATTTTTTAGTTCTCCACGAGAAGTCACTTCATGGGGACTTATTTGCTCGAATGCTTCTATTTGGAAAGGTGCCACGCTTCCGAGTACAAATTCAGTTGTGGGTTCTTTTAAAAATTCCAAATGCAAACTCAAAGAGCCCTTTATTAACATTTGGAATCTATTAACTATTAGATGTTAAAGTATAAACGAATAAATAACGCCTTCTCCAACAGCTTCAGCTTTTGGAGTAACTAGTCGTTTCACATGGTATCAGAGCAAAGGTCCTGAGTTCAAACCTCCTCGATGTCAAAAAACCACACGCAATGGCCAACACAAATGTGAGGCCACATGTGCCACATGTGCCACATGTAGGCCGACCCAAAGAAAGAGGGGCCACACATGAGGGGGAGTGTTAAAAGTATAAAAGAATAACTTTTAGGTGAGAGCTCAAGCTAAATTTCGATGGGAGTTTGATCACAAACCCAGGTAAGGCGGGAATCGGAGGGCTTGGGATGATATAGGAACATTAATTATGTCTTACTCAGGCTTGGCAGGGGAATGTGACGCGAATGAAGCCAAAGTAGAGCTCTCCTTTTTGGGCTCCAATGGGCCCAAGAACATGCAGTGCGGCATTTAATAGTGGAAGGAGATTCAGCCAATGTAGTAAGCTGGGCCTGAAGTAAATCAAAAAGACCATGGTGGAAATTGTTGACTTAGTGCTGTTGTTGAATCCGAGGATAGAACATAGAAGGAGATCAGCAAATGAAGCAGCAGACTCCTTGGCTAAAGAAGGGGTCCTGCGGGTTTCTGTTATTATTGTTTCGTCCCCACCTAGCCCTGTCCTGTAACTGTCCAGTGCAAGCATACGATGTAACTCCAGTTGGGGGACATCTTGTCCCTATCCGACTCTTTTGGAATTAATAAAATGTCAATTTTCAAAAAAAAAGTCGGGAAATTGAAGCCTAAAGTAATGATTCACGATGAGGGCTTCATTTTTAGCAGTCTGGTGTTCGTATGTGCTGAGCTTTGTTATAATTGGACTACGATTGTGGAGGCACACATGCAAGAAATCAAAACATTTTTTCTCAAGCTGAAACACTCACATGCAAGAAATCTGTTATCAGAAAAAAACAATTGTATCTTGCAAATAAAATTGCAGAGCTCCATAATGCATCAGGTTAAGGAATCCCTTAAAGAACAGACCCTTACCTCAGGAAAGTGCTCACATGCGAGTGAAGTTGAGTGTCCAAGGCGAAACCAAAGCTCTTCAGCCATGTGAGGTGCATAAGGTGAAAGCAACAAAACGAATGCTTCAATAATTGACCTTGGATGCTTATCCCACTAAAAGAATTAAAAGAACAAAGAGGATTAGATTTACAATTAAAAATTCTGAAAAAAAAAAGACTTGGAGAAAAGGAGCTTAATAACTCCTTTAAAGATGACATTGATAACACACACTCTATAATTGATTGTATGAAATAAGAAAGTTTCGACAAGGCATCAACAATTTTACATAGGAATGAATCAATAGATGGTATATGATGATTAAAATGTCACACCACATGCAAAGGCTACAGAAAAGCTTAGGATTTGACAATGTAAGAGATTAAAACCAAAGATAACTATTTTTCACTACTCATGTTTCTGTTTTTATTTGACCCTACAGCTCATCTTGGCTACGGTAAAAACACTCCACCACCACCAAAATGTTTCACTCGTATGCCAAGAAAATGGTTCGCATATTTTCATATAATAGGGATAAATATGCAGAAGTTTAAAATCTTTTATGCAATAAAGAAAACATAACTTGTAAATATAACGTATCGGTTAAGCTATCCATTTAAAAATAAGGATTGACAGGCAGATAAATAATGTACAGCCGAATCAAATATATGACTTGACAAAAGGAAGTAATTCTTCCCGATAGATAATAAACTAATGAAAAATTAAAAACTCCAGAAATGGCATGGAATACTTGGCAGCTAGAGTAATCATGCTGTAGTAAAAATATTTGGCCAATCTATATGAAAAAGTTAATACTTTTCTATCACATTAATATAAACTCGTATACAGAAAATCTTAAGTTCAATCGATGGAGAGAAGAATATTTCTTATCCCATGTTCCTGAATCAAATAATACCTCTGCGTCTAGAGTGAAATGCATCTCTATCAATGAAATTAGCATGGATTTTTTAGGTAAACTAAAATTCTGAACTGGACGGATTGATCCTTATTATTAGTTAATTAGATTGCAGCAGTCAGTATGCTTAAGAAATTCCGTCTGTTGGAAAAACTAGAGCATAATGTCGAGATCCTTTCAGAGGAGCCAGATCCAAAAAGCAATGGCCATTAGGTAAAACCTAAAAGTTGCCAGCCCCCTAATTCAACAATACAAGGCAATATGATCATGCTAAGAGATGTCCGATGGCGATGACCATACAGTTCAGACTGGATAATTAGAGATGTGAAATGAGTGTAACCACAATGTTAGATAATGAATTTAGAATTTATCATTTACCTTAGGATGATGCAAATTGGAAAGAAGAATTCTGCCAACATCTAGTGGAAGTTAAAGAAAGTTTGACAGATAGAATCATTCCTGCTTGTAATATAAGGACCAAAGGGAAGACATAACACAAAATAATGACTTGATACCCTAAACTGGAATAACAAAGGCAACCATTTCTCACAATATTATTGTGCATGAAAAACATGTCGAATAAGCTTCAACTTTGGCCACCAATCTATGATACAACAACCAATAAAGAATCAAGATAACAGAGTAGATCAAGGTAAATACTTCAAAGCATATAACAATTGCCATGCAAATAAATACAGATTGCTATTAAGCAAAATAAAAGTGCCAAAAAAGCTACTACATGGGCATTAAAAATCTGCTTCATAACTAGGATCATTACAAATACAATTACGAACTATGAAGGGAGCAAACCTATGCAGAAAGAAGTATAGACATGCTATGGAGGTCAATTTTATTAGGTTATGAAGTAAAACCTTATATGCTGCATTAATGAACTCCATCATTGCAGAAATTCCAGTGTTAAATCTTGTCTCTTGAATTTCTTCTGATACCTGCATATCAAATCAATCAGTCAGTGTGCATAAATTAAATTTGGAGATGATGAAACAGAAAAGTATTAGTAAACAGATTATGAAATAAAAAGCCTGCATAAAGTGCACTGAAATTGATTTGCAAAGACAACTCCAAATAAAGGGCAGTGGTTAGATGTAGAAGGAATATTGACAAAGTATAGAGAAGACATTGATCAAAGTATTCACTATTCTGCAAGCAATAAAGCTAAAAATAAATTCTTTCAGATACATGAATTTTGCATACATACATATTATTATTCTATTCAGTTGTTGACACAAAATATTTTATACTGAAATCAGTCAACTGCTCGCCCAACTATCAGGGCAGATTTTGTAAATGCTTTACCCTGATCCCAAGTTATGTAGCAGATCCTCATTATTTTGAAAGAAATGGCCTGTATATTGGGCAAGGAACTACAATGATGTCAAGGTCTGGGATTTTCCGTGCCTTAGAAGGAGTCGCTGTGGAAATGGCAAATAGAGTATTTAAACTTCCCTCCTTCCATTGTATATTACATTTCCTGCTTTGTAACTTGCCCACTATTTTCTAATGAGAAGTAAATATTTGTTCATTTTTTGAAATTTTCTCCATATCTTTGGATAAAGATATTGTGCTGTTTTTACCTTTTATGTTCATCTTCTTAGAATGTTAGCTTTACGGGCTTATTATTTCTTATTGCCATTCTCGCATATTCTAAATGTCGAAAAGTAAAAATTGGAAGATTGTTTTTAATTTTTCCAACGAGAAGTTTATAGGTCTTCAGCTTTTCAAGTAACAATTGTTTCAGATGGTTTGTACTCCCATAGAAATTGCTTAATTTTATTGGAATTAGGGCAAAGCAGAGATGTTAGGAAAAAACTGTCTCTTTGACCTTTTCTCTATTTATTATCCATTGCTCTAACAGCCAACACTTGCATTAGCACTAGTCTATGCATTGGACTGTAGGGATGGCCAGAAAAATTCGAAGTGACTACAATAGATCTCTGGAATTACCAGGTGCTTACAAGACCTATCGTGTGATTGTGTTGTGTAATGTATAGAAAAAAGATGCATTGCAGATTCTCCCGCTGCGTAGATGTGGATGACTCTTTACCACATGATGTGGAACTCTAATGTGTACAAATGTGACTTTCGCGATCAGGAGATAGTTTTGCTACATGCTTTTGGCAAACATATAGGGTAACTACAATCATGGTTTTAAATTCCGGCTGAAATCCGAAATTTTGGATTTTGCATGGGACCAGAACAGAAATTTCCTGAAATCCGAAATTTCGAATTTCCAAAATTTCGGCAAATTTAATTTTTTTCAAAAATACATTATTTTTCTGAAATTTTGGCCGAAATTTCTAAATATTAAGTTAATACTTTTTTTACCGGATTTCGGCTGAAATTTCGGGATTTCATCCGAAACCGAAATTTAAATCCACGCCTACAATCTTCTATCTGATAGAGATATTAGAAGCTTTTATTTAGAGCCTTGACTCTAGGTCTAGAGGGATGGACAACTGCTAGATTGATTCAATAATGATGAAAGATATCATTGAGTTTATCTATGGGAAACATTCAAACATGAATAACAAAGAAACATCCAAAGACATGACGATTATCATACACAAATTGTTTTTTATAGGATGTAAAAGGGTTACCTCATGGCTTTCACTTAATATTCAATTACGTAGTCTACTCGTTTCTTGATACGGGTATTAGGTAAATGGTATTCTGGTTCTACCTCATTATCTTGTCACATAAATCGGGAAATTTCAGCGATCAGTCCCTTTCACATTTCCTGTATATTTCCAGTTATTAATGAACGGAACTCTATGATCTGGCCGACACTTTGAATTTTCAATAGACACGCGTGTCACACTCCTTTAGACACTTGTTACTGTACTTCTAGAACTGTCGAACTTAATGTGGACACATCAAGACGTTATTATACCCTGTCAAGTGAAATACTATTTATTATCGAATATTGTGGTTACCTATTCTTTTATCATTAACTCTTAATTTATTATTAACTCTTCTTTAACTAATATTTATTGCTATGCCCGCTCTCCTAAACCTAAAACACTAAACAAACACTCTTCCAATATTATATTCATTGTATCCCATCATCTCTCTTTCTAGATGCAGATTGGAGACTGAAGATAAGTACATTAGATTGATGAATGCATTATTATTTGATTATCTCATGTTCGTTTGTGATCTATAGTTGCTTAACCCTAAGATTTAGTAGTTTATTAAACGAAGACCCTATTTATTTTGTTTCAAATTATGATTAGTAATCCGTAATTTTATATGTAAGTACGTGTACGGGCGTGTCCCCATTTCTATATTTTTTAGGGGTTCGATACTCGACAGATGAACCCATGTCCTCAAATCATAGATGGAATTATGCTTAGAGTATTGCCTTAAAGCCTAATGTCAGGAAAACATTTACAACTAAGTAAATAATAGATGGTCTTACAAAGTAAATAATAGATTGTCTTACTGACAAGGTCTATTATGTTAGAGATATAAATCACCACGTGCAGCACATTTGTATCTTTACACAATTCGTGGCAAAACTTAATATTCTCCGAAAAATTATAGATAAAGAGATTGGTTAATTGCATTACAAATGCAGAAGAAATTGGTATCAAAATCAAATTTTATATGGTTAGAAAGAATATAACCTTTGAGATGCATTTGTGTAGAGAACGAAGTTGTTCAAAAGTAGGTTCATCATCAATTACAACTGTTCCATCCTTATATGATCCATCAGGCAAGGGAGAACCAACAATCAACCTCCAAGTCCTCCCTAGAAATCGATGAACACCTTCGATACCATTGGTGTTCCACGTTTTTGAGTCTCTACAAAGCAAGTGTTTACAAAATTAAAAAAGAGAAAGTTAGGATGATCAACAAACAGTGATTTATTTATGCACAGATTTGAATTTTATGACGGCTACCTTAATGGTCCCATAAACATTTCATATAGACGAAGAGAATCTGCACCATATTCGGAAACAACATCATCTGGATTAATGACATTTCCCCTACTTTTACTCATTTTGTGAGCTCGAGCAGTCAAACGAATGCTTGGATTATCTTTCAAAACAAAAAAGTCACCAGATTTCATGACCTAGAAGGAGAAAATGTTAGTTCCTCAATGATTATAAAGACTTGAAATCAGGGTTGGTTCCAAAAGAAAATATCATTATATGCAATTTGAAGTGATCGATTCGGAAAAGTAGGAATATTTTTTTAAAGAAAATACAGACCTTTTCCTCAGGTACTCTTTCTTGAAAATGGTCATCCACAGCGTCAGCTGAGTCAGCTGATATTAATTTCCCTTCCTGGTTTCTGCATGCTGTATACTCAACCTATTCCTTAAATTATTAGAAATTCACAGTGATAGATTATACCATTTTGATATAGGCAAGCAACTCTACTTACTTCTCCAAGTATTATTCCCTGATTTATCAGGCAATGAAAGGGCTCTTTAGTGGAAACGACGCCTATGTCATAGAGAACCTGAAACGGAAAACTTTTATGAACATCCTTTGAGAAATGCATGAAATTCCTATCTAGAAAATATAATGGACAAAGGTGAAGATTATGGACAAAGCAACATGGAGATAACTATCGATACAGTGTGTTGCCCATATAGGTCACATCAACCAGCACATGCATAAGAAACATCTGGGTATAGAGAAAGCTTCTAGTAGTCCCACATGTTAGTGCTTTCATGAGCATGGGACATGGTCACATGGGTTTCCCTGAACACTCGAACTAAGAGTATGAAAATCTATGTGCATTTTGATTCACTGTAACGAGACTGTTTAAAAAAAGCAAGTAGCAACAATCATTGAGCCCACCCACCTCGGCATTAGTACATCAAATTGCCTTCATATTCTTTAAACTGCATGCATATGTTGACCTTGAAGATTCACCATGAATTGACAAACAAACCCAATACTTGGTTTTTTATTGTCAAATATATCAAGTTTCCAACCAGTCTTCAGAATGATGCAAGTTCTATAAATTCATCAACCATGTCATTTTTGTGGAAGTGAGACTTTAGCATGGTTTGCACCACAATGCTCCTCTTTCTGACAAAACATTTACTGACAATTCCCTTTGTGAAAGGACTATCTCCTTATCAGCTATTTAAATAGTCAAAAATATTATAACTTCCCTGGACTATGCACTTTTGTAGACTACATTTAATGTACCTTCACATTCTTTAAACTGCATGTAAATGTTGTATTTAAGGATTCTCCGTGGACTGACTAACCACAGACATAGTGTCTAGTACGTGATTGCCAAACTTATCTTCATTATGATGTACTGATGTAGGCTCCATATATTCTCAAACCATGTCATTTTTTGTGGAAAGAGGAATTTAATATGGTTTGAAACCCATTATTCTTTTTGCTGACAAAACACCTAGTGCACGTTCCCTTTGTGGGATGGAATCGTGTATTGAATCAAATGAGTCAAGTGGGGTGGGAGATCCAACAAATAAATGAATTCAGTAAGAATAAAAACCTTAAACATTCATGGGCAGGCATTGGTATAGAAGAATAGGTTTCCCGTTGGATGGATCCTTGAGTCTGATTTTGCTTAATTATGTATTCTAAGTCTTCGGCCAGGTATATGAAGCAGACCCTACTCCCCGACTTAGTGATGGGTGCTTGGAAACAAACTTAGAAAAGAGCCGGAAAGGCTTTTTTGAGCTGGATAGGACAGGGACAGGCCTAAGTGTAGAAAGTGGACTAGTGCTATAAATAGGATTTAGGGATCCAACTAATGGTGATGAAAGAGAAGTTTTCTCTAAAACTAAATCTTGTTCAGTTTTCATTTTAGATTTATCTTTCAAAACGAGATTTATATATTTTGGGTCTTTTTATCGGATAACTACGTCCTCGACCCCGAGGTTTTCACTTTTTAACTGTAGTACACCCCCCCACCCCACTTCGGCTTTACTAATGACTAAATCAGCTTCGTTGGAACTAGATTAGTGGAACAGGTTTAGGGTTTAGGTCTGTTTAAGTTTAGGTAGGTAGAATCGGTGAGGACTTATCAGCATAGATAAGGGTAATTTATCAGTTTAAGAACACAAAATATCAAATCACGGGTCATTCGAATTATGGTTCAAAATGGAATCACGGATTTATGTGAAATCCCCTCTTCTGGTGATCTACGACCACCCTCGGTTCAGGCGGTAGGACCGTCCTGTCCAGTCTCAGTGGCAAGACCCAGCTAATCAGGCCTGGCTATTTGCACCCCTTGGCTTAAGGTGGCGGTAAGCTTACCCACTCCGTTGTCTTAGCATGAATCATTTTTTATTCAGCTCCAGACAGGAATTAGACCGATTCTCGTTCATAAGGGTAGCCTCCCCTGCTCATTTGTGAAACTACCCGTGCATATATGTAATTCTGTAACCAAGTGTCACAAATCACAATATAAATGTGGACATGTCGAGATATAGAGTGAAAGATAAAACACGGTAGGCAGGAATGGGTTTAAAAGTAGAAAGGAATGAATCAAATGTATCACATGTCATAAATAGTATTTTATGTATTTATTTTTCAAATTTCTCCTATTTTTATGATTTTTTCTCCAATTTTTTTCTGATTTCTACACCATTTATCTATAGGACAAGAGTGACAAGAGACAAAATTCTACTAGGAGAACTGAAAGACACAATTTTCTCCTAAAGGGTTTTCATGAGAGCATTTTTGAAACAAATAATATTCGTCTAGGGTAGAAAACAAATTAATTGCTTTTTTTCTATCAAAACTCCTTCATTTTTTAGGATCAAGAGAAAAGAATGAGATTAATGCTCTTGCTCATAAAAAAGATAACTATCTAACTGAGTCTATTTACCCCAAAAGACCCGCTTTCATATTTTCAAAAGTAAGCAAGCAGCAAAGACATCATCAATAACTCATAGCACTTATTAGCCTTATCAATCGTGAGTGTCATCTACAAGAATATGCAGTTTAATTTCCTAGCATATCAAAGAGCTATTTAATAAACCCGATGCAGAAAAGGAAAAGAAAATCTCCAATAGAATATTCCAGAATTTGCTTGTTAATTCATATGTCAAGGGAAAAAGTGAAACTAATAATTCCCACATAACTACCACGCCCTAAAATTCACAGGGATGATTCTGAAAGAAGAACCTTGTGCCAAAACCTCGCATAAAGTAAATGAAGGACAGAATGTTCAGCACCACCAACATAAACATCCACAGGGCTCCAATACCTGCGGACAAAAAAATTCCAAAAAAATTGGCAATCTAAGCATACCTTACTTCACTTATATTTTCATGTCTATTGAGTATAAGAAAAATCAGAAAATCTATTTGGTGACGACGGATGCAGAACCGTTTGATAAAAGGAGACATATGGGATATGCTTACATTTCTTTTTTCTTATCAACCAGTGCTTTGGAATTTTTGGGGTCCATGAATCTCAAATAGTACCTGCAGACAACTTTCAGAGATAAGACCTTGCATTTCTTGCAACAAACTTCACCAACATTCTAAATCTATGTGCAAACATGAGAGGAGTCTTTAGGTGACAATGGACATGTGAAGTTACACTAATGTTAAGGAAAATAACTACTACATTTAACATTATATAGTTCAACCAGTACATTATGTTTATGGAATGATGTAATAATGATATCCATTATGAAGGAAAATGATGTGACAATCTTGTAATAGATATCATGGAATCTTCTAACAGATGTCAGGGCCATTTGGAAATCTATCAGAGTCAAACCAGACACGTCTCTGTAAGGAAAAAACTGCATAGCTTATCCTTAACAAGATGATTTAGCTAAGACATCATCAAATAGTTAGAACTTTTTCCATTATATGCTATTACCCTTGTTATTGCCGTAAAATATCCTAGAATTATTATATCAAAAATACTTGTTTGCAGTCCCTGAAAATTCTTAATTCCTTTCAGCCTGGAGCCACATATAAGTAATGGAAACTTACCAGTCATCTTCTTTTAAGTACTTTAAACAAAAACATCCTAATATAAAAACTCTACTTACATGCTATGAGCAATATAATGAAAAGAAATCTTTTATCAGAAAATCCTATTCACACATTCCTGGACATTTCTAATAAGGGATTTGCTAGCGTCCATCGCAGATGGTCTGTTGCATGTCAGATGAGCCACCTCATGAATGCAGACAAAAGCTGCTGTAAAGTGAGCCTGTGTGGCTGGTCTGACATGCAACAGACCATCTGCGATGGACGCTAGCAAATCCCTTCTAATAAAGCATCTTCATTATAACAGGAAACTCAACTTTATATGCTGCCCTAACCACTGCACACATTTTGGGCTCTATTTATTCCCTATGCTTTTGTATCAACTCCCCCGCCTATTTGCACGGCTATAAATGTCGGTGTTTCGGACACTAAATGACCGACATATTTCTGCTTCCATCCTCACTTAAACGAAATCCTTTGATCAACATGTATACATTTTGATAATATTTCGGTCAAGGCAACTGAAACACTACCACTTTAGTAAAATACAGAACTTCGGTCGACATGTCAAAATTTCGACCGAAGTGCAAGGAGAAGCGTAAGTTTTCACATTTTTGCTTGGTATTGAATGGTAAAATATTCATTGAAGAATGGGGACCAAGATGATCAAGTACAAAAGGATCAAAAAGAAAAATCCGGAGACAATTCCGACCCTTAGAAGCACGAAGCGGGTGTGGGGGCGGGAGCGGGGGCGGGAGCGGGGGCGGAGAAGCGTGGGGTCTAGAAGAGTCCCAAGTTTGGAAGCGCCGTGGGAGCGTGCATGTAATATTTTCTTTATATATCTTTCAAAATTTAAGTACATAAAAAAATAATAGTTTCTAACCATTTTTCATTTGTATCTTTCAAAATTTAAGTACATCTAAAAGCTAATTTCTAACCATCTTCATTTGTGTGCACTCGTTCCTTGTGCCTTCTGAAGATGTACAAGCCTTTGTGCTTGCTCAAATGAAGTACTTTGAAGAGTTGGAGGAGTTTGATATAAGGAAGTTGGTGATGGTGGGACTTATAGAGTAATAGAAGCAGACTGGGAGCGTCATTAGAGCGGCTCCCGTCTCTCTGGGGTCGCGTTCCCTGGAAGCTCCTTCCTAAGGAGCGCCGAATCGAGGTTCCGAGGTGGGAGCGGCACCCCGAGAGGAGGTTCCTGCTTCTAAGTTCCGACCAAATACAAAACATATCAAAAAGAAAAATAAATATCAAGGCAGAAGAAAATCATACTGCTCAAGAGCCTCCAATTAAACCCCCCCTTCTAGCTAACCCGTTTGCCGATCTTATAAGCATAGGACATTGTGGTATGCTTACTTTATTTGGACCTTGTTTCTTCAATTATTGTGCAAATGCATCAAAAAATTGTTGATTTGCTGTATTTTCACACGGAATATTGCACGAATTTTCATTTTCATGGATTTAAAGTTTTGAAAATTGGAAATCATATATGCATGTTACTTCTAATTCTATTATATGTGAGTTCTTGCCCGATCTACCGATTGACAGAGTCAGATTTTTTTATTTTGAAAATTAATTATTTTATTTATTTTTATTAAGAGATTTTTTTAAAATGAGAAAAACTATATGATTTTTTTTATAAAAATACCACATGCATATTTTTTAAGTGAGTAAATTTTGCTCGATCTGCCGATTAACGGAGTCACATTTTCTAAATTTTGAAAATTAATTTTTTTATTTATTTCTGTTAGAAAATTCTTTAAATTTTTATCATCATATTGAACCCCTTCATTGTATTATAGTTTCTCTAAGAAATTAATGAATGGAATGACTTTTTCCAATTTTTTTTGTCTATTTTGAAGCATATGTATGTGTGGTTGCATAAATTTCGAGCGACCGAAACCGAAATTTCCCGAAGTTTGATATTTCGCGAAATACCAAATTTTGGCCGAAGTTTCGGAATTTCAGTCCGAAATTTCGGTAATTTCGGTTCGGATTTTTGAGAAAATGGCATTTAAAAAATAATAAAAAATGTTACAAAATTTCAGCCGAAATTCCGGAATTTCGGTCCTAAATTTCGAAGCTTAATACCAAATTTCGGATTTCGGTGGGGTCCAATATAGTTACCAAAACCGAAATTTAAAACCTTGCTTGTCATTAGGTGTTTGATCTTGTTTAACCATTACGGATAGTTGTCTTTCTTAAGTGATGGTTTCTAAGTGTGTATTTGTGCTTATTTTAGCATTTTCATAAGTTTCATTTTTTCATTTTTATTTTTTTACATGCATTTCCATTAATTTCCATAAAATTTTACATGGTTTCCACCGTGATCTATGACTGAAACTGACTTGTTTCGATTTCCATGGCAACCGACATGCATACCAAAACCTACATTTAAAGCCTCACACATTTGATAGTTTAAAGTGGACTCCAGTGAAGTAGCCATTTTTACATAAGAACTTCCTCTTATTATTCCAACATAAACATAAAGCATGCAACTCAACTCAACTCAACTCAACAAAGCCTTTGTCCCAAACTAGTTGGGGTCGGCTAAATGAATCCTTTAGAAAAATTTCATGAAGAAGGTGAAAGGAAAACATAAAGCATGCAATCTTACCTAATTCCCGTTCACATCATGGATTTGGTCATTATTAATCCAGTATCTATTAGCAACAAACTATCATGCTTTTTTTGAGAATTTTTCTCCTGATCATATACTGTCCATATCCTATTATTCTTTCATAGCCCTACTTCAGTCATTACAACAATGAGAGAAACATTGAGAAAAAAAAGTTAGCCCTTATGTGATTTCTATTACATAGATATACTTGTTAATACATAATTAGATACTTTTATACAATCTCTAACAGGAAAAGTATGCAAAAATAAAATGAGAAGGAAATCCTAATAAGTAAATAAAATTTAGGACATAAGAAGACAAGAGAAAGAGAATTTACCAATGCAATGAGGAAAAAACGTTACTTTCTAACACAATTTATAACATGAAAAAGTAAGCAAAAAATGAGAAGAAAAACCTAATCAGTGAATAAAATTTAGGACATGAGGAGACGAGAAAGATACTTTACCAATACGACGAGGAAAAAAAAGTTAGTTTTGGCACCATTTTTGTTACCAGCCACATCACTTAGTAGATCATGGATGATCCGAAAGGCCCTAAATGTTTCCAAAGTAAAGTAACTCATCTTACCCCATCAATCTTAGGAGAGAATTTATAACTGTTTCATAAACCTAGAAGATTTGATGCCACCAAGTTTTTTCTTCCCTCAACTAATCTTTGGCTCAAAACTTATAACAATTTTTCTCTTGAAGGAAATAAAACCTAAGGAAAGCAATATGGAAAATAATTACCAGCAAGAGCCAGCCCACTGGGGCATCGTACTTGTTTCTCGCAATGCAGGTCTTCCAGTTACAGGATCCATGGTTTTAACCTGAAAAATAAAAGGCACTAGTGGTAAATTATTAAATTAAACCCATATAGGTATATAATACGGAAGGGTATGAAATTGATAAGAAGTTTAAATGAGCAAGTAAAGGTTTTGGCTATCTACACAAGCAATAATCAACTCAAATTTCAGAGCACTTAAAAATTAACCCTTTCATGCGAAAATACAGCATGCACCAGGCTGAAGTATATTATTTGCTCCACCATCTTCTCTTGGACTCATTAGATATGTTAATACAGATTGAGATGGCAGACAAATCATGCATGTCAAGCCATTGTATGGTCCCATGGGCTTACATTCTCTGATTGGGCTATGGGTGCAACTTGGTTGGTAGATTGAGTTTTTTCTAGAAAAATGAATTGCATGTTGAAAATAGTCGAATTGTATGAGTATGAGTATTTTAATTGACCAAAAGTTGTATAAAAGGCAATGCAAACACACTTTTCAAAATTAACAAAGCATTGATTGAGTTCAGATGCCTTCATTTATCCTTCTCTATATTTTATATCTCATGGATGATCCATCTTTAAGGGTCTTTTAGCATGGTATCAGAGCAATGAGATCTCAAAGATCAAGATTTATAGGTCTTCCTCACAATCAAGGTACTTCTCAACATTTCCACTCTTCTCCTTTTTTTTCCTTCTAATATCCCTTCCCTTTCTTCCTATTCCTTCTCATTCTTCATTTACATCAAAAACATAGTTTTCACTTCTCTTTCTATTCTTATCTTCGAAAGCTCCATTTCTCTTCGTATTTGAAGTCACTCGAGTGACATATTTCTCTCTCCAAAAAAAAAAAGAAGAAGAAGAAAGTAATTTACATAGGAGGTGGACCCACCCATGGTTGGGTTTTCATAACTAAAGAAATAAAAGTTAGGGGGTTTTCTTCTTTCTCCTCATCCACATCCATCCATAAACAGTGAATCAAAAAATAAATGGAATACTTTAGCAGTTGGGCATACCCAAGACACAGCTTTAGCCAATGGTGGTTCCCCTGTTCCCGTGGGAGTGAAGTCATCCAATTCAGGTAGGGTAACAGGCAGTTCACTCTCAGGAAGTGGAACAATTTCACCTGTGTCATCCAAAATTATCACTGGGAAAGGCTCCCCCCAGTAACGTTGCCTGGCAAAAAGCCAGTCTCGCAACTTGTAGTTCACCTAATCCAAGAGAGGGACGTCAGCAAAGACAAATATAATAAACAAAGAATGAAATATAATCACAATTACCTTATTAACCGACATAGCCCATTACCTTTTTCTTCCCAAGTCCAGTACTCTCGGCCCAATCAATGACTTTAGCAGCAGCTTCTTTGCTGGGCAAGCCATTGATATTCAGCCCTGATGTCGAACTTGAAGAGTTTATAATAGTGCCTTCTCCTGAATATGGTTCTTCAAAACTACTGCAACCTTCTGGCTTTACAACCCAACAAACTTGAATGCCATATTTTAAAGCAAACTCATAGTCACGAGAATCATGTGCAGGAACAGCCATAATAGCCCCAGTACCATAACTGCAGAAACACCATGCACACACACCGATAAAAAAAGGAATGCTTTGTTCTCTGGTCAAACGTAATGAATGTGCAAAGTAAAGAATATATTTGTAATGAGATCCTTGTACAGAAAGTCAAGTAATATCTGACATCTATCAATATAGGGATCTAATGCCATGGAAGAATGTCCTACAAAAAAACAGGATGTTTTTGCATTGACGGTGATGCCAATTACAGCAATAGTGCCCTTAAACATTGCTATATCAGCTGATTTTACACAGTAATTTTGGACATGAGAAAACAAGGGAGCCAACTGCCAAGCACCTCTCAAAAATCATGCACAGTTTTTCTTTTATCCACGTATCATGTATCCAATATTCAGGTAATCCTCCTTCCGTTTATAATGTTGGGAATTCATGTTTTCCAATCAAAACTATAGGGACTGCCAAATTTCTAAACATCCTGGTCATGATAAAATATTATTATTTTCTAGTCGTAGTCTGTTTGCCAATTTATTTCATTGTGTGAGACGAGACTTGATAGTAGAGGTAGCTTTACAAAATTCCCAAGAGTGCAACTCCTACAGCACAGTTCAATGCTACCATAAAGCCATCACAAAGAGAGCCCACTGGGCTCTGCAAGATCAGTAATTCAATGATCTGCAAGGCAGTCATTTTATCTTAACTCTATGTCAAGGTTGATTTCTTGTGACTCAGAGAGTAGACCCTGTTTGCCAAACTATTGATCATCATGTCAACTTTAGAAGCAACAAAATCATCTTTTTCAATGTAATCAAGGGTACTATTTACACTCGTTAGCTTAAATTCACTGACACTCATTTCTGTCATTCTTAATCCAGTTGTCTTAAAGGCATAGGAGACATACAGCTCGAGTTGCAGCCTCAGTGCCTCAATGGCGTGTAATTGAGGAATGACTGTCAAGAGAAAGGGACACCTCTGGACAGAACCAAGAAAGAGTGGTAGTCCTGGTTTGAAAAGAATCTACCAGTTCCATTTGTGACCAATCTAAGACCTGGAGTTAACAGGCTTTTGGTTTCATGCATTGCTATTCTTGTGATATATTCACAAACATTTAACGGAATCAAAATTCATGAGCCGTATACAATTTCTCCACGACCATTTTTATGCTTGAACCTTTTTTTTTGCTTATGGTAGAGAGATGAGCTCCAATGGGATTTTATTCTATTCTTAACTGTTGAGTAATTTAATGTTTATCTAATTTCTGTTGTCTTCCTAATTTATTCACTTTGTACGTACTCTACGGAAGTGTTAAATATTCATATAAATAATTGTTCTAAAATCTAAATATACTGTACATATTGAATAGTATGTCATCATACTAGATATCAAGTATATTGATGGGTTGTGCATGTATTATTACGCACAATTTTTTACATCACTATAATTTTTTTCTTAGTTTCTCCTTTTTTTTGGAAGGTAAGTTGGGATTGAACCTCCGACCTCCATGTTGAAGAACAAAGCCTTGACCATTGAGCTAGAGGCTCAATCCCTCTTTTTTTATCATTATTCTTTAGGTTTTTTAGGAAAGAGAAAATCTAGGTCATGCAATTTTATGGGTATTTTTAGCTTCAGAAATGACTCGAATATCTCGCCAGAAACAAAAAGATTTCAGTCCCCTCCGAGTCATACTCCAAAACTGAGTTTTCCATCCATGGCATCACTATAACAGAGCAATGGTATGACATCCATACATACGATTTACTTGGAACAGTAGAAGTGTTAAAAGGTAGATATGGGAGCGACCTATTCAATAACCCAAACCGTTCATCTTCTGGCCCTATGGATGGGACATGGCCAGAAAACCTCCCCCGTCCCACCAGGTGATCCTAACCCTCCAAGCACTTGAGATTTTCCCACTGAATGTTCTCCATTGCGTTTTAAACTTTTTAGATACCCATTTGCCGGACAGCAATCAGGAGTTTAGCATTGAGGATTTTTTGGGGGCATAGCTCATCCATAGTAGGGCCCAAAAGATGAATAATTTGGATCGTCAAACATGTCTCCCCCAACTATATTTGACCATTTGTATTATTCCAAGGAATGATACGCACGAGCATCACATATTTCCTGACTAAGAAATAAAAACAATTCAGTATAACACAACAAGGAGAGCTAATCACTTCATGCCAGGGTAAGAAAGACATGCCTTCCTAAAACATAATCGGCTACCCATATAGGAATAGCTTCCCCAGTTGCTGGATTTCTGGCATAAGAACCACTAAAAACCCCCGTCTTATCCTTCTGAAGGTCAGTTCTCTCTAGGTCACTTTTCCTTGATGCATGCACTCTGTATTCTTCCACCTGCGTTTATATATTAGTCCTCTTCTATTTGCCCTAGAGATCTTAAAAGGAACATTGAACACGGGTGGTCCAAATAAATAGAAATGGGAAATATTAAAAAAAATAATAGAAAATAAATAGAAATGGGAAGCTGACGAGCGTACACATATGCTTTGAGCCTCAGATACCAGCGACGATAACAAGAAATATTCAGGTGCCACAACTAGATATCTGCCATACAGAAACCGTGATTAATAATTATCTTTGTCCAGCCCTAAGCCAGTCCATGTGAAACATATGAATTACTATTTCTAAGGAAATCAAAAGGAAATGCAACCCATACGTTGCTCCAAAGATGGTATCTGGTCTGGTTGTATAAACCGCCAGCTGTACACCTCGTTCTTGTCCATTAGAATCAAGAACTGAGAATTCCATCTCAGCCCCTTCTGACCGACCAATCCAATTCCGCTGCATTTCCTTAATGCTTTCAGGCCAGTTGAGATCATCTAAATCTTCAAGAAGACGATCAGCATATGCAGTTATCTTGAGCATCCATTGACGCATTGGCTATTTGATAATAAAAATGATGTCACTAAAGGATTAGATTAATTAGAAGTGGAAAACACTCTAAGAAAGAGAACTACGTCATTAACCTGGACCTCAAAGCTTATTACAATAGAGCATATCAAGATGTACGGCACATGGTCTCTTGCCTATAATTGTATACCTTTCTTATAACAGGATATCCTCCACGCTCACTAACACCATTTATCACCTCCTCGTTTGCCAAAACTGTGCCAAGAGCAGGGCACCAATTAACCGGTACTTCGGCCTGAAAGCATAAATTTGAAACCATCAGGGCTAATACTTGCCAGTAATCAGTAAAAGACGTTAATTTATATAAAAAACTAAGAGGGATATGAGAAGTTCAACAAATCGTTTGCAACAGCATGTGGATAAAAAATTCAGTCCTCACATAAATAGAGCACCGACGAACTCCAATGATAACATAGGTGATAAACAAAGGTCATTACTCATGACCTGATATGCAAGCCCTCTCCTCAACATTTGAAGGAAGATCCATTGTGTCCACTTATAATACTCAGGTTCAGTGGTAGAAATTTCACGATCCCAATCATATGAAAACCCTAATGACTTAAGCTGCAACGAAGGAACACAAATCATCAAATGAACAATGACTTTAACCACGGGCATAGCTAATGCAGGTGCAATATGTGAGACTTAAGTAATCGAATAAGACATAAAGCAGAAATTAACCATAAAATAATAATGAGAATAGTCCAAAATTGCTCTATTCCTCGTGAAACTTCTTCACCAGAATATGGCATGGAATTCTAGACTCGAGGAATACCGTTTAATCAGGGAATCCTCATGCCCTAATGCAAAGAAATTTCTTTGGTAGCATACCATCACCAGATATCTTCCAATGCACAGATAAGACAGGGCAAGAAAAACCTTGGGCAGGCTACCGACTCATTGCAAATACTATCTAAGGCATGCCTAGTGTATGTGATCGTTACCTATTGTATTATTTAGGCATTTCACCTGCCATTTGAAATAACATTAAGTCCATATATATATATATATATATATATATATATATATAGAGAGAGAGAGAGAGAGAGAGGTGTTCCTACACGATTGTGTAGATAAGTTATCTACTCCATCGGCTTAAAATACATTACCTCCATAGTTCGAAGGGTTAGGATGATCCTATGGAGCTGATTTTTTGGGCACACCCTATCTATGTGAGGACCTATCAAATGAATGGTTTGCATCACCCAAACAATGTGGGCCCACAGTGTTTTAAGCCGATGGAGTACATAACTTATCTACACTATCGTGTAGGAACACTTTTCTAATATATATATGAGGAAATGGTTTGTGAGCAGCTGCTCAGATAAGCTTATCTGAGCAGCTCTCACAAACCATGAGGGGGCCACATTTTTGGGGGTATCCAAAGCATTCATTTGGAATGCCCTTCCATTGATAGGGTCTGTACAAAAAATCAGCCCTATAAGATCATCCTAACTTGCCATTTGTGGAGGGGGGAAATGGGCAGAAACATGGACACACAGTGTCTGTCCATTTTCCCCTGCCTCCACCTTTGATTGGGTTAGGATGATCCTATAGGGCTGATTTTTTGTACACACCCTATCAATGGAAGGGCCTTCCAAATGAATGCTTTGGATCCCCCAAAAAATGCTCCCCCCGAGCTTTATAAGTTGGTCCTACATACACCCTAGGAAACCAAAGTTTTCGAAAGATTGAAAGTAAGATGAGAAACCCAATCACTTACATGAGATGAGTATAAACCCCCTCACTGCCCCACCCCATACACTCTAAACACGAGGATAATATTTTATTTCTCATCCTATGGTCAGACTCGTTATGAAGTTGACATCTTCTCCTTGTTGGAAAAATGAGCTTGTTGATTTTACCATGCCAATATCAAGGACAAAGATAGTATGGTAGTATGATCTCTTTTCTAGTTGTAGAAATAACCATTTTGTTACTAGTCTTGACTATAATAGGTAAGTCAGTAACGTACACCGTGTCAAGTTGCTGGCCCAAAACATAGGTCGCATGCTTAACTAGTTTCATCCAAAGCTAGTTCTGAACTATTTGACAGCATATATTAATGCTAGTCTGTAAAGAAAAAATCATGATTGATAAATGGCAAGGCATTGCTCGGTAATGAGCACTAGGGACAGAAGGATACCTCTGTGTTAACTCCTCACTTTCAAACTTCAATAGTAATTCAGAGTAAAAAAAGTATGATAATTAATATGCATTCATGCTAGAAAATTAAAAGATGTTGCTTATTTAATATCAACTAAGTAATGAACTTTGCAGGACCTGGGAACGGAAGCGGCCAATATTTCTCATTGTTGTGAGTTTCGGATGGGTTCCTGTCTGTAGATAAAAGAATAAAATATTAAGAAAAAAATGCAACCAGGATAATTGAGAGACACCTGTCTAGTAAACTGAACTGCAAATCAAACCTCTATAGCATATTGCTCCGCAGGCAATCCAAACGCATCCCATCCCATTGGATGCAAAACATTGAACCCTTTCATGCGCTTATATCTGGCAAGAATGTCTGTGGCAGTATATCCAAGAGGATGACCAACATGTAAACCCGCTCCACTGCAACAGTGATAAAAAAACGTGACTGATTGATCGCAAAAATAGAAATCTCCATTGCAAAAATAAATTCACAATAAAATCATATCAATTACATGACCCTCCTACAGCTGATATTTTATCAAATATTTATTTGGCAACAACTGACACTGGGACAGACTCTTTTTATTTTTTTTGGTAACAAGGGACAGACTGTTATACGTGACAGATTGGTTTTCGGTCACACAATGATCCCATAGAACTGTTCTTGAACTGGTTAATCAAACTATATTTACTATCAATCAATCTAATATGACAGTGAGCTCTTTATGTCATGAAGAAATTTGAGGGCTATTTCCAATTGTAGGTGGCCCAGTATTCAAATTACATTAAAATTGTCTTGTTGGTGGGAATATGAATGTGTTTCCACAGACTGTGTTATGTACAATCACATCAGTATTGTCTTGTTGGTGAGAATACGAAGGAGTTTCCACAGACTGTGTTATGTACCATATCCAAGAATCTAAGCGTGAATTTGGATATAAACTCAGATTGCAAACTTGGGTGTTTTGAATTGAATTGTGAGTGCATGAATAAATGCGAAATAGACGATGGATGAGAATAGGGAATTTTGCACATAGTAGTTTTTGAATTGAATGAATAAACCCTAAATAGATGATGGATGAGAATAAGGGGATTTTGACCTAGGATAAGGGAACATGTCGAGTATGTAGAACTTGGGCTTTGAGGTGTCGATTTTGTCCGGGGTCCGGAAAGTCCGATTCTCGTCCCAGTAACGCTGCCAACGTGGCTCGATCTCGTGAAAAGGATAAGCCCTCCTTGTTTGCTGCTTTCTCTCCACTCCATATTCCTCCTCACTGATGTTACTTGAAATTCGGGGACAGATATAGGTTGAAGTGGAGGAGGTTCTTCTGATAGAGGGTTTGCTTCGCGGGCAGATTAGGAAGGGTCGGTGGTGGGAAGGAGAATGAAACGGCAATTGGAATTGTATTTGCATCTGCATTTGAGAGAGAGAGAGAGAGAGAGAGAGAGAGAGAGAAGAAGAAGAAGAAGAAGACGAAGAAGATAATGGAGGTTGAAAAATGAAAAATAGCGCCAATATATATCTTGGAGAGGGCTCTGGGAAGTTTGTTTTTGGACCTTATATTTGGGAAATGATATGTTCTCTCCCTTTTCTTCCCCGGGACACCCTCTTGTGTATTTATGAGTTATGACCACTCTTTTTGGCAGTCAGCAGTTTGCACTACAAGGGGTGGCCCGGGGAAGAGAAGGAACGAATATATCATTTTTTGGGCTGTGGGGGGCATGGTTGGCCCATGAGAGTGAATGGAAATTTTGTTTGATGATATTCCCCCTTTTTTTACTTGGGGCAGCCCCCTGCTAGTGTATCATTTCCCAATCTTCGTTTTGGCTGAAATAAAGTTTTACTTGGGCCATGTTTGCATATAAAGCATTTGATTTAATAATTTAGAGGCAAATGATAAATTTTAGGGCATTGCAAATTAAGGGTGGTTCTAAATAAAACTCGAACTGCGGTGGTTCATGTCTGTGTTTTTTCATGTGTAATCAAACAATGGAAAAGCATGAAATTTTAGAATTTTTTTTTCCAGGAGAAAACTGCCACAATCAGAAACTTGAAAAAAATTTCACGGCTGCAGAACATGTGCCACCTTAGATTGATCTGAACAATCCAATTGATAGGTATTTCTTTGGGAGAATTTATATGATGGGTGGCCGTGAAAACACGTGAAGTCTAAAAAAGTAGGTACGGCCCACTTTTTTTATGATCCAAACCGTTCATCTGTTTGGGCACAACGTAAATAGGTTGTACCCCAAAAATCATTTCCATAGGATGATCCTAACCCTCCGATCTGAACTGATCTGAATATGAAGATTTCCAAAAATCATTTATGGAATCTTCTACAGATCGGAGGGTTAGGATCATTCTATGGAAATGATTTTTTTGGGCACAACCAAAGAGATGAACGGTTTGGATCATAAAAAAAAGTGGGCCGTACCTAGTTTTTTTAGACTTCACGTGTTTTCACGGCCACGCATCATATAAATTCTCTCTCTTTGGATCTCTTATGGCCCAAAAATCAAGCCAATCATGCATATAAGACCTAATTATGTGCATTTTTTTATCTTTGAAAACAGACGGTCAAGAACTACTACATCTAAGCAGCAATTAACATTCAATGGTCAAGAACAGACATTTAGGGCACGTTTGGCTACCATGAATTGTTTTCTCCTGGAATATTAGCTTAGCCAACGATGAGGCAGGGTGGGTGATGTAAAGACATAGGGGGGACAGGATGAAGAGAGGGTAAGAAAAACCTAAAAGCAGGAAACAAAAAATTTCCTTGTTTTTATAGCCACTTCTCACATTCTGCTCATTCGTGCCCTCTCAAGTCTATTCTTCTCCCACCCGCGCTACATGGCTCTCACCGATTGAGAAGCAAATTTCACCAGACATGGCCTTAGAATTGCATGATTTTTAAATCATACAGGATCCAAAACAATGCCTTTAAAATGGACGGTTTAGATCAATCAAAGATGGGACCCATTATGGCATAGTGGCCTTGCCTGGTTGTAATTTATAATGAGATCAGGGCATAATGAAACACACCACACTGTAGATGATCAATATGATCCCATCTTAGACTTGCATGATGATCCACACTGCACATCAGACACCAATATAGACTGACCATATCAGACCTCTGAAACTGTTGTAAATAATCCCTTGTGCCTAACACGATCTACTCGAAACAGACACAATACCTGATATATAACTTGGATTTTGTTTACCATCATGAAACAATCAACCTTTAGGTTAATTATGACCAACATTGTTCTAGTCCTACAAAAATCAACGGTTCAGCTTCTCTTTGCGGAACCTTAATCAATGCATAATAAATGAAGGGTTAGGATCATCGGATCAATGGATTTGGCCCAGACCCAATCACCACGGTGTCACATGTGAGGCTCAGAAAGTGGCTGTTACTCTGTTAGGAAAGAGACTAACAGCCACCTGTCTTTTTTAGCATTTTCCTTTCCAAACGGATGAATTGTTTGAATTTTCCTTTCCAGGTGGGGCCAAATGGATGAATTGTTTGAATCATTGAAGTGGTGATCCCCACCTGTTCTTTTCCCCACCGCAACCAGGCAGTATACAAGAACAAAAAAACACTCTAAAAGAACTTGATTTTAGGAACCACTTAGCCTTTCTTCACTAATCAGTCCTAGACAAGAGTCCTACACGAGGGTCCAAACATAATCACAAACATCTCCAATGTTTGTAAATATAGCGACATGTTTACGATTTCCTGATAAAACGACAAAATCCTGAAATATGGTCGAGATTTTGAAAATTCACCAAGATAAAATTGATGATAGTACCTAATTTTGTTCTTACATTTTATAGTTCTATATATTTTAAATATTTTTTTCCAGTTGTTTCCGATATAAATTCAAAAATAACCAAAAAATAATAATAATATATCCTGAGATACACCATTCATGAGAAATTCCCTAAGCAAATATTATGGTCCAAATTCATAGTATTAAGCTCTGTTAGAAGGTTTCTAAGATCTTCACAATACACTAATATTAGATATGGGAGACCATACTAGCAGCAAGAAGGAAGAACTAGTACACAGGAGATACAACAAAACCTAAATGTGTTCAAGCAGAGTAATATGTCTCAAGGTGGCTATTATGCTCACACTCCAAGTTCTATAATTTAGGAACCATAAAGAGAGCCTACATCACGGTCTAATGCTTGGCATAACTATTTTTAATGCCCTGTAGACCTGTGAGCAGGACGGCAGCGGCCGAGTTTTCTGCATCTTTTACTCGTGGTTCTTCATCGCTCTTCGACTCATATAGGCCATCCGGCGTTTTGACTTGAACGGAATAAATAAACCTTTTTCCATGAGCAGGCCCCAGTTCTTTTTCCAATCTGAAAGTGTCACACAAAAAATCAAAGGATTCTGCATGTTTAAGTAAACTGAAAGAAACCAACAAATTTAGAGCACAAATACATGTCACCAATCTGCTTGTTACCCATCAAGTCTAGTTCCTTCACCAATGAAAACCCATGTCTCCACACATCTTAGAAAACTAGGTTCACAGTCCAAAGGAGGACTGAAGGAAAGCAAAACAAAGTGACAACAGGAAATATGAATGGATAAGTGTGAAACCAAGTGAGCGAAAACAAAATAGAGAAATCCAAGGGGAAATGTGAATAGGGACTGGAATGCAAAAAATATTAAGAGCAAATGCAATTAACTTTGATTGTACTTCAATATTATACTGAGAAATATGAGGAGGATAGGAACACCATCAGTAACAAGAAGTTTTTTTTTGGTGGAATCTGAGATTATTATTCACGTAACCGAAGTGAAGAAGCTTGTAATAGTAGACTATGAAGTGAACATAGTTTGCAACATGAATGGTTGATGGGTAGACACTAATCCACTGCCCAGGTATGTGGCGACAAAAGTACATTTGTCGCCTACACTCAAGCGAATGAAAGCAATAAGCTTTTCATGGATAATTCTTCAATGGGCAAGGTCATAGGTAAAGGGAGGGTTGATTTGAAGCTCACATTCGAGACAATTCTCATTCTGCACCAAGTTCTGTATATTCTAGAAGTCAAGAAGAACCTAGTCTTTTGGCTACATGATGAACAAGTTACAAACTCATGTTCGAATCTAACGAGTATATCCTCATTAAGGGTGGGATGCTTATTAGGAAGAGTTATGCATGTGAAAGTTTGTTCAACTCAATGTATCCAGCTATCCATGAAAATATATGGGATTTGCTAGGGACCATCACATAAGGCATTTCGCAGATGGTCTGTCGCATGTCAGACCACCCACCTCGTGAATGATGACACAATCTGCTGAAAAGTGAGCCTCTGTGGCTGGTCTGACATGCAACAGACCATCTGTGAAATGCCTACTAGGATGGTCCCTAGCAAATCCCATTATATATATATATATATATATATATATATATATATATATATATATATATGAGGAAAGTGAAGCTACACCGCCGGTGTAGCTAACTTAGCTACACCGCCGGCTTAAAATACAATGGGCCCACATTGTTTTGGTGATCCAAAGAATTCATTTGATTGGCCCTCACATAGATAGGGTGTCCACCAAAAATCAGCTCCATAGGATCATCCCAACCCTACGATTTGTGGAGGCAAAAATGAACGTGTAAAAACCTTCACAAATTTGTCCATTTTTGCCTCCACAGTTTGAAGGGTTGGGATGATCCTATGGAGCTGATTTTTGGTGGACACCCTATCTATGTGAGGGCCAATCAAATGAATGGTTTGGATCACCAAAACAATGTGGGCCCATTGTATATTAAGCCAGCGGTGTAGCTAAGTTAGCTACACCGGCGGTGTAGCTTCACTTTCCTCATATATATATATATATATATATATATATATATATATATATATATATATATATATATATATATATAGGGGAAAGTGATTGTGAGCGGCCCCTCATATAAGCTTATATGAGGTGACTGCTTAAAAATATGGTGGGCCCACATTTTTGGGGTGATCCGAGCCGGTCATTTGATAGGCCTTGACGTAGATAGGGGATGCCCAAAAAATCAGCTCCATAGGATCATCCCAACCCTACTAACTGTGGAGGTGAAAGAGGGGGAAATGGGTGGGTATAAATTTGCCCACTTACCCGTCCAATTTCCCCTCTTTCACCTTCACAGTACGAAGGGTTGGGATGATCCTATGGAGCTGATTTTTTGGGCACCCCTTATCTACGTCAGGACCTATCAAATGACCGGCTCGGATCACCCCAAAAATGTGGGCCCGCCATGTTTTTAGCGGTCACCTCATATAAGCTTATATGAGGGGCCGCTCACAGTCACTTTCCCCATATATATATATATATATATATATATATGAGAAAAACGTTCTTGCACTGTAGTGCAGGGAGCTTAACTGCGCTTAAGTTGTTTATAAGGCCTCCCATTGGTTCCTTCTTGTGGACCCGCTATACGAACCAATGGGAGGCTTTATAAACAACTAAAGCGCAGTTAAGCTTCCCTGCGCTGTAGCGCAGGAACACCTCTCTACTCTCTCTCTCTCTCTCTCTCTCTCTCTCTCTCTCTATATATATATATATATATATATATATATATATATATATATATATAGGGATTTGCTAGCGTCCACCGTGGATGCCATTTCGCGGATGGTATGTTGCATCTGACAAGAGCCACCTCGTGAATGAAGACAAAGTCTGCTGAAAAGTGAGCCTCTGTGGCTGCTGTCAGAAGCAACAAACCATCTGCGAAATGCCTTCTGTGATGGACGCTAGCAAATCCCATATATATATATATATATATATATACAGGGAAATGTTATCAGCACAACCATATTATGATATTTCCACAGACCATCTTGTCTTTGAAGAGACAATTTGCAGATGGTCTGTCGCATGTCA
This sequence comes from Tasmannia lanceolata, assembly GCF_043159265.1. Lineage (NCBI taxonomy): Eukaryota > Viridiplantae > Streptophyta > Magnoliopsida > Canellales > Winteraceae > Tasmannia > Tasmannia lanceolata. The sequence goes on along the minus strand of NW_027518714.1, from coordinate 10,276,014 downwards.
GGCCAGCCACAGAGGATCACTTTTCAGCAGATTTTGTCATCATTCACGAGGTGGCTTCATCAGTTCTACAAATGATTTCAGTCAGTTCACTAGTTATATATAGATTAATGATTTTTGTGACTTTCAGTTCTAAAATATGGATTCTATAATTTTCATTAGTACATACAGATTTAATGATTTTGTCAGTTCTAATATACATATATAAAATCAATGATTTTGTCAGTACCTTTAAATAAAATTGTCAGTTCGATAAGTATATAGAGATTGAATAGCTCACAAACCATATATATATATATATATATATATATATATATATGAGCAATGATAGATACAAGGGAGCCCTTGCATAAAGAGCAAAAAAAGGGCTCTTCATTGGATCCACGTCATTTTCAGTTACAATTTAAAATTGGTTGAAAAAGCAAAATCAGTTACATTTGATGATGTGGATCCAATGAAGAGCCCTTTTTAGGCTCTTTATGCAAGGGCTCCCTTGTATCTATCATTCCTATATATATATATATATATACAATTCCTGCGCTCGAGCTCAGATAGCTTATCTGCGCTCGAGTGCAGGAAACAAGGGTGGGCCCACATTTTTTGGGTGTTCCTAAGCATTCATTTGAAAGGCCCCATCATGGATGGGGTGTGTACCAAAATTCAGCTCCATTGGATCATCTTAGGGTGTCCATTTGTGAATGAGAAAATGAACAGATACTGTTTGTCCAGAAATCTGAATAAAACTGTTTACTTATATATATATATATATATATATATATATATATATATATATATATATATATATATATATATATATATATATATGAGAATAGAGTTCCTAAGGTGTCACCTCATATAGCTTATATGAGGTGGAGCTTAAAAACATAAGGGTCCCACTTTGTTTGGATGATCCAAAGCATTCATTTGATAGGCCCTCACATAGATAAGGTGTGCCCAAAAAATCAAACTTCATAGGATCATCCTAACCCTTCCATTTGTGGAGGTTGAAATGGATGGGTATAAACCCCCATAAATATGCCCATTTTTTACCTCCACAAGTGGAAGGGTTAGGATGATCCTATGGACCTGATTTTTTGTAGGCACCATATCCATCTAAGGGCCTTTCAAATGAGTGGTTTGGATTACCCCAAACAAAGTGGGCCCCTTATGTTTTTAAGCGCCACCTCATATCTCTCTCTCTCTCTCTCTCTCTCTCTATATATATATATATATATATATATATATATATATATATATATATATATATATATATACACATGCGTTCCACTTGTTTGTCGTGTAGTATTTAAAGGGTTTAAAGAGCTTTTTGAGAACTGTAATATCCTCTGAATTCCCTTTAAATACTACACGACAAACAAGTGGAGCGCTTGTTTATCGAAACACCTTGGCGCAAACATCATTTCCATATATATGATGCCTTGTGGTACCCATTTTGGACACATATAAACATCCATGTTTATATGCGTCCATTTTGGACACGGTGTGCCCAACAAAATGAAGTTCTAGGATGACCCTTTGGTGCTGATTTTTTGGGCACACCCTATCTATGTTAGGACCTATCAAATGAATGCTTTGGATCATCCAAACAGCGTGGGCCCACTGTGTTTTTTTAAAGGGAGGAGTAGATAAGCTTATCTAGGGGAGAGACTAGAGACACTTTCCTCATATATATATATATATATATATATATATATATATATATATATATATATATATATATATATATATATATATATATAGAGAGAGAGAGAGAGAGAGAGAGAGAGAGAGAAAACAGTTCCTACACACTAGCTTAAAATACAGTGGGGGCCACATTATTTGGGTGATCCAAACCATTCATTTTTAAGGCCCTCACATAGATAGGGTGTCCACAAAAAATCAGATCCATAGGATCATCCTAACCATTCGAACTGTGGAGGCAAAAAATGGACTAATTTGTGAAGGTTTAAAGACATCCATTTTACCTCCACAAATCATAGGGTTGGGATGATCCTATGGATCTGATTTTTTGTGGACACCCTATCTATGTGAGGGCCTTAAAAATGGATGGCTTGGATCACCCAAACAATGTGGGCCCCCTCTGTATTTTAAGCTAGTGTGTAGAGAACTCTCTACACATATGTGCAGGAATTGTTTACTCATATATATATATATATATATATATATATATATATGAGTAAACAGTTCCTGCGCTCGAGCTCAGATAGCTTATCTGCGCTCGAGTGCAGGAAATAAGGGCGGGCCCACATTTTTTGGCTGATCCTAAGCATTCATTTGAAAGGCCCCATCATGGATGCGGTGTGTACCAAAACTCGGCTCCATTGGATCATCTTAAGGTATCCATTTGTGAGTGAGAAAATGGACGGATATTGTTTGTCCACAAATCTGCCCATTTTTTTCACCCCACAAATGGAAGGGTTAGGTTGATCCAATGGAGCTGATTTTTGGTACAAACCCCATACATGATGGGGCCTTTCAAATGAATGCTTAGGATGACCCAAAAAATGTGGGCCCACCATGTTTCCAGCACTCGAGCGCAGGAACTATTTCCTCTCTCTCTCTCTCTCTCTCTCTCTATATATATATATATATATATATATATATATACAGAGAGAGAGAGAGAGAGACAGAGAGAGAGAGAGAGAAAACGGTTCCTACACATATGTGTAGATAAGTTATCTACACACTAGCTTAAAATACAGTGGGGGACCCACATTATTTGGGTGATCCAAACCATTCATTTTAAGGCCCTCACATAGATAGGGTGTCCACAAAAAATCAGATCCATAGGATCATCCTAACCATTCGAACTGTGGAGTCAAAAAATGGACTAATTTGTGAAGGTTTAAAGACATCCATTTTACCTCCACAAATCGTAGGGTTGGGATGATCCTATGGATCTGATTTTTTGTAGACACCCTATCTATGTGAGGGCCTTTAAAATGGATGGCTTGGATCACCCAAACAATGTGGGCCCCCACTGTATTTTAAGCTAGTGTGTAGAGAACTCTCAACACATATGTGTAGGAACCGTTTTCTCATATATATATATATATATATATATATATGAGGAAAGTTTTTCTAGTCGGCCGACTAGAGAAGCTTCTCTAGTCCGCCGACCAAAAACACAGTGGGCCCATGTTGTTTGGATGATCCAAAGCATTCATTTGATGGGCCCTATCATAGATAGGGTGTGCCCAAAAAATCAGCTCCATAGGATCATCCTAGCCCTTCGATTTGTGGAGGTTAAAAATGGACAGTGGAGGTTAAAAACACAGTGACCCCACGTTGTTTTGATGATCCAAAGCATTCATTTGATGGGCCCTGACATAGATAAGATGTTCCTAAAAAATCATCTCCATAGGATCATCCTAACCCTTTGATTTATGGAGGTTAAAATGGACGCGTATAAACTCCACAAATCTGTCCATTTTTAACCTCCACAAATCAAAGGTTTAGGATGATCCTATGTATCTGATTTTTTGGGCACACCCGATCTATGCCATGGCCTATCAAATGAATGTTTTGGATTATCCAAATAATATGGGCACACAGTGTTTTTTGGCCGGCGGACTAGAGAAGCTTCTCTAGTCGGCCGACTAGAAAAACTTTCCTATATATATTCAATGATATTTGGTCAGCACCTATAAATGGCTTTCATCAATTCTATGGGTATATAGACGTTGAATGGTTTTCGTCGGTTCTAAAATATAGTGTGTGCAGCTTAGTGTGTGTGACTCCTCGCCTTTAGGTTGGTCTCTTCCCACTCTCACTTAGAGGCCCTTCCGATTTTCTCTCCCATCTCAGGTTTGAAAAGGCAGGTGACAGCCAGACTTACTGTCGTATGATTTTCAATAAAGGATTTATGTATGTAACACTATTTCTCATGGATGGATGCCTAACTTTGTAGAGATATTTGTTACGAGAAAGATAGAGAGAGAGAAAAGTGAGTTAGGGCTGTCTCCCCCTCACTAATTTATTTATATATTGAAAGGCAAAGTACAATTACTAGAATGCCTATAGGCTTGTTCTAACACTCCCCCTCAAGCTGGAATGTATAAGTTATACAAATGTCACTCAACTTTGCTTTATTCAATGGTTTTGTGAACATATCAGCCAATTGTTATGGAGAACGAGGGAATACAATACATATCTCCCCTTTCTGAATTCTTTGACAAATGAAATGACAGTCGATTTCGCTATGTTTTGTTCGCTCATGGAAGACTGGATTCGTCGCAATATAGATGGCAGCCTTGTTGTCACAATACAACTGTGAAGATGAAGGAAACACAATACCAATCTCAGACATGAGTGATCTCAACCAGATATTATCTGTACTAGTATGTGCCATTGCTCTGTATTCTGCCTCAGCACTTGACTTTGCAATGACGTCCTGCTTTTTGCTTTTCCATGAAACTAGGTTGCCTCCCACAAAAGTACAATACCCGGTAGTCGATCTCCTATCGGCAGGAGATCTAGCCCAATCAGCATCAGAGAACCCCTCAATTCGCATATGACTATATCGTTTGAATAATAAGCCCTTTCATGGTGCACCCTTTAGATATTTGAGGATTTGAACTACTACACTCCAGTGTGAAGTACGAACAGAGGTCAAGGACTGACTGACCACTCCAACGGCATAGGATATATCAGGACGAGTAACAGTAAGGTATATGAGCTTGCCCACAAGCCTTCTATACCTACCAGAATCCTCCAACAAGTCACCCTCTTCTGGAACTAGTTTTACATTGGCATCCATAGGTGCAGACACAGGTTTCACACCAAGGTTTCATGTTTCCTCCAACAAATCCAAAACATACTTTCTCTGTGGTAGAGATAAGCCACTAGAGGAATATGCCACTTCTATCCCAAGGAAATATCTAAGACGTCCCAAGTCCTTTGTAACAAACTCTTTTTGTAAGAAAGCCTTCAGTTTCTGAATTCCGACTGAGTTACTACCTGTAATAATGATATCATCGACATATACAATCAGCATAATGCATCCTGCTGAGGACTGATGACTGAATAATGAATGATCCACAACACACTGTTTCAGGCCAAACCTCGTAACTGCCTCACTAAATCTGCCAAACCATGCACGTGGAGACTACTTCAACCCATATAAGGATTTACTGAGGCGACAGACAGAAGAGGCCAACTCCCCCTGAGCAACATACCCTGGAGGTTGCTCCATATACACCTCTTCAAAGAGGTCGCCATGCAGAAAGGCATTCTTCACATCTAACTGGTGAAGATGCCAGCCATTATTGACTGCAAGAGACAGGCGAACACGAACTGAAGGTATCTTCGGAACTGGAGAAAATGTCTCATTGTAATCAACACCAAAAGTCTGAGTGTACCCCTTAGCAACGAGACAAGCCTTCAGTCGCTCAACAATACCATCAGGCAGATATTTAATGGAGAACACCCAATGGCAACCAACAGGTTGAGCACCAGCAGGTAGAGAAACTAGATCCCGCGTCAGGTTAGAATGTAGAGCACCCATCTCAAGGTCCATGGCAGCCCGCTACCCTGGGTGATTTAGAGCCTCATCCAAAGACTCTGGTAACACAACAGAAGACATAGAGAGCACAACATTTGAAAGTAGGAGTTAGACGATCATAGCAAACAAACTGAGATATAGGGTGTGCAGTAGAATGAAAACGAGTACGCGAAGCAATAGGTGAGTCAGATACACTACAGGAGAAGGGGTGGAGGCAATGTTCTGAAAATCGGAATCGTATCGTAAATCGTAAGAGGGGTCGAATCGTATCGAATCGTAAATCGTAAGATTTTTCAGATTTATATATAAAAAAAAAGGAAAAAATTATAAATAAGAATAAAAAGAGTAATTATCAATTTTCCATTCAAAACCATTAAAATAAATAACATAAAATGCTTGATAACCACTTAACCGATTGTCATGATTAAAATTAATTAACCATTCATTACCAAAATGGCAAAATCCATTCATTATCTCTATAACGATCTCAAAAAGATAAAAAAAACTTAAAGTCTCACATATGAACCACAAAACAAAACATGAAACATATCATGATTGTATAAAATATAGATCGTGGATGTCGTCGATCCCATTCACATCCTCATCATTATCTTCGTCATCGGCATCGGTAGTTCTTCCCTCAATATTAACACCCTCATCTCCATCATCTGTGTCGGAAGCAGAACCAAATTCTTCTTCATCTTGCAATTGGCGCTTGTCCTTCCTTTTGTTGAGGTTTCTAACGCCTGTTACATTTACAAGAATGAATATCAATAAATCATGTCTTTAACTCTTTATTACTAAGAAAAGAAATTACAAATAACTTACGTCTTTTCTTTTGTTGAGGCGCATGGCTGGAGCCGGCGCCTGTCTCATCTCCTGTAGCTTCTTCCACAAAACATTCACCCATATCCAACCAAGTCGTGTCTTCTGGAAGCACAGGTCCATCATTTTTCCGTTATCCACTCATCGTCCGAGTCCATGTTAGATAACGAAATAGGATCAAATCCTTTGTTGTCCTTCCTCTTTGAATTGCGAACTCGAAGTTGAAGATTGTATTTGACAAAAACAAGTGCATTCATCCTCTTTTGTTCGAGTCGGTTTCTTCTTTTTGAATGTATCTAAAATAAAAAAAGTTAATAATAAAAATTAAAGGAATACAAATAAAAAGATATGAATAAAAAAAGTAGACTTACTAACATTTACCTGCTCAAATGTGCTCCAGTTGCGCTCGCAACCGCTAGCACTACACATCAGGCTTTCAATTCAAATTTTAAAATTTTTGCAACTCGGGACATTCATCTCCAAAGGCGTCCCACCATAAACCTATTTTTCCAAAAAATAATTATGATAATTTCTAAATACATAAGATAAGAATTCAATTAAAAATTTTTAGTTAAAGAATTTACCGAGTAACTGTTCTTTCCTCATTAACTTTGACATTTCCCGTCCAAAGAGACCCTCTGCTTTCTTGAACTTATCAATTTAGTTACCAATTAACACCCTCTCTTTTGAACTTGGAACCATTCTTTCTAAGCAATCCAATAGCCCCACCTTAATTTCAATGTCCACGTCATTTGAAGTCTCATACTGAAACCGCGGATTTAAAAAGTAACCCGCTGCGTGCAAGGGCCTATAAAGTTGCCTGTCCCAACGTTCATCAATGATATTCCAAATTTGCTCATATTTCTTCTTTATGTTGCCCAAATTCTTTGCAATGGCTTCTTTGGCTCGGTCCATTGCCTCATAAATGTACCCCATGGCAGGCCTCTCATCTAAATCTACTAAGCGTAGGACTTTCACCAATGGGGATGTGCATTTCAAACAATAATACACACTGGGCCAAAATGTGGAATCGCCCAACACAATTCCGCATATCTTGCTCCCATCGGCTTTTTTGGAATATGGGCTTTTTTGCCAATCATCCGAGGCAAACATCTGCATCAAGCCCGCCTTTCTCTCTCTTAGACTCTTCAATGTCAGGAAGCAAGTTGCAAAACGTGTCACAGCTGGCCTTGTCAATTCCCCTTTCGTATGCTTACGCATTAGATGCAAAATCCAACTATGATTGTAAATGTATACTGTGATCATCCTGGCCTTTGCAATGGTCACTGCATGGGTTGGTAATTTTCCAATGTCTTCAAGCATCAAATCTATGCAATGAGCTGCACAGGGAGACCAAATTAATTTTTTCCTCTTCTCCATTAACAACTCCCCTGCTCTCACATATGCAGCCGCACTATCCGTGATAACTTGGACTACATTTTCCTCTCCCACTTCTTCCACAACCGAATCAAGTAGAGCAAACAAGTTATTTGCATTTTTTGAGATATCAGAGATATCTACTGATCTCAAAAAAACTGTCCCCTTTGGACTATTAACCAAGAAATTAGTAATGGATCCATTCACCCCATCCGTCCAACCATCTGATATAAGCATGCAACCCGTCTTCTTCCATTCTTTCTTATATTCATCCATCATAGACTCTATGTTCTCTACTTCACTTTTAAGGAATGTATTCCTCATCTCATGGTAGCTTGGGACTTTTAATCCATGTCCAAAATGGGTTATGGATTCAACCATGGCGTCAAAAAACGGGCATTTAACAAGGTTGAAAGACAATGCATTCGAGTAAAAGAACCTTGTTATGTTTTGGCAAACTTTATCCCTATCCCCTTTTTTCCAAATTTGATTGATAGTTGCTTGCTTGCCGGTTTTTTTGTCCTCTCTTACCACAAAATCATCCATTTTCCTCTTCCCACTAGCAACACGTGCATTCTCTATTTCCTCTCTATCTTGATAATAGAAGTCCGGCCGCCCCACATCATACTTTGCATCATCTCTTTTCTCCTTTTCTTCTTCATTTTCCTTCAATAGTAACTTAAATTTATCAACAACGTCATCCGGATTTTGTGTACAAGCAGCTACATTCTGTTTTGTACGTCCCAAATGATGCTTCATTCTAAATACACCTCCAGAATACTCTTTCCCACAATAATTACATCGTAATCTTGTCTTGTTATTGGGAACGGCCGTCGTACAATGCTCCCATGTCACATCGACTTCTCTAGCCTTAACCATCTTTCTTTATACTACACTTCAAACTTCTCAAGGAAATACAAACTTGTAAATCCAATGCCTGAAATAAAAATAGATGACAAAAGGAAAAATAGCCTTATAGTCCCACATTAAACCAATCCAACATGCAACAACAACACATTAAAGCAATCAAATAGCCCCAGTGCAATCCAATACTAAAGATTTTGACCTCAAAATTAAGGGCTCTGTTTGTTTTGGATTTTAAGAAGTGATTGGAGTCCTATCGGTTCTCAAAATCCAAAACAAACAGAGCCTAATCAGTTTTGGACTCTAAATCAGTTCTCAAAATCCAAAAGAAACAAATTTGACCAACAAAATACAATCAAATTTAAGGGTCTGTTTCTGTTGGATTTTGTGAACAGATTGTGAGTCCATAACATGTTATTTGACCCAAATTTAAACATAAATTTGGCTCTAATAATCAGTTTAGGACTCGAAATCAGTTATCAACATCCAAAACAAATAGAGCCTAAGGCCCTGTTTCGATTACAATAAACTTTTTAGAACTGACTTTCAAACAATCCAAACAGGGCCTAAAATCCCATAAAGTTTAAGAACTGATTGTAAGATCAGATTGTGAGTCCATAACAGTTTATTGGCCCAAAATTAAACATAAATTTGGGTCAGATAACACAAAATCAGTTCTCAAAATTCAAAACAAACATAGCCCCAAAAATAGTTACAAAAAATGATAATTTTGATCTCAAAATTAATGGTATGTTTGTTTTGGATTTTGAAAACAGATTGAGAGTCCATAACAGATTATTTGGCCCAAAATTAAACGTAAATTTGGGTCTGATAATCAGTTTTGGACTCCAAATTAGTTCTCAAAACCAAAAAAAAAAAAAACAGAACCCATTCCATTTATAAAAGAAACAGAGGGTCAGCCAGCCCTATTCGTTTTTGGATTTTAAGAGCTGATTGGAGTCCAATCGGTTCTCAAAATCCAAAACAAAAGGTGCAAAAATGAAAAAGAAAAGAAGGGGAAGGGAGGACCGTACGGAGGAAGAGAAGAAAAAAAAATGAGGAGCAAAAATGAAAAAGAAAAGAAGAGAAAAAGCAGAAATGAGGAGCAGAGGAAGAGGAGAAAAAAAACGTACCTGGTCTTCTTCGGAGGAGGAGGAGGAGGAGGACCGTACGGAGGAGGGGTTTTTGCAAACCCTAAGTCGACGGTAGAGGGTTTCTGCAAACCCTAACTCGTCGAGAAGAAAGCAAAGGTCTCGTAAGAGGGAGAAAAAAAACACGATTTTGGGGCTTTAAGTTGCGCTGTGGGGCCCACTATTTTCCAAAAAATACATGCTTAAATTGAATCGCACGATTCACTTGAATCGTACGATTCAAGTGTGTATCGTACGATTCAATCTAAAATCGATTCAAGGGACCGATTCAAATCGTTTTGCATACGATTCGATTTGAATCGTACGATTTGCGATAATCGTACGATTTTAATAACACTGGGTGGAAGATACCTGAGTAGAGGGTAAGGGGATCTCTGCCTGTGAAGACAATTTGTCCGGGTGCGCTAAAGGCTCCCGTGCTTGCTGCTGACGACGTTGATATTGAAACTTAATAGGTGGAGGATCCGCTCTGGGAACACAGGGGTCTACTTGACCAGGAGGGCAGTCAAAAGTGGATGGTAAAGATGCCAGAGTAATGTCTGGAAGTAGAGGAAGAGAAATGGACACCTCAGGCTCCAACCTGGAGGAGGTAGGGACAAAACCAGAACCGAAGAAGGGTTCGGACCTAAGTCATAAATTCTGTTCCGGTCGCCGTTCCGTTTTGGCTACTGGAACGGAACATTTCGGTGTTTCGACTGTTTCGTTCAGCGTTTCGTTGAAATTTTTTCGTTCCGCTCCGGTGAGGGAAATTTTTAAAAAAAAAGTTAAAAATATGAAGAAAAAAATCAGTGGGTATAGTGAATTTTTTAGAACTTTTTGGAATTTTTTGCAAAAAGACGAAAATAACCCTCCCAACAGCACCCCACGGTCATAAAACGAGGGTAAATTTGTAAAATACACTCCCCAACGCCATAAGGGCATTTCTCAAATTTTTTAGAATTTTTTTAATTTTTTTCCAACTTTCCAGCCGGAATGGGAGGTTTCGCCCATTCCACACGGAATTCCAGATTCCGCCGGAATTCCTGCCGGAACGACCGGAATCCAAACCAGAACGGAAGATATAGGCATTCCGTTTCGGAATCCGAACCGGAACCAGAATTCCGGTGCGTTCCGGCCGGAACGGAACGGAATTGATAACTTAGGTTCGGACTCAAATAATGTAACATCGGCCGATACAAACCACCGACGCAGACAGGGACTGTAGCAGCGATATCCTTTCTGGGTACGAGAGTAGCCCAAAAAGACACATCGTTCGGACCGAGGATCAAGTTTATTGCGACCATGACCCAAATGATGAACAAAGCAGACACAACCAAAGACACGGGGCGTAAGGGGAAAAGGTTCCTGCTGTGGGTATAATGTGTGATATGGAAAAACGCCATTCAACATAGAAGACGATTTGCCAGGAAACATGCAATAAGAATGGGTTCCCCCCAAAAAGATTTAGGAACCTGCATCTGAAAGAGTAGAGTACGTGCCACCTCAAGGAGATAGCGCAATTTTGTTTCGGCTACACCGTTATGTTGCGATGTGTACCCACAAGAGGATTGATGTGTAATACCATGAGAGGAGAGATAGATAGCGCAATTTTCTTTTAGATACACCATTATGTTGCGATGTGTACGCACAAGAGGATTGATGTGTACTACCATGAGGAGAGGTCGTCCTGAAAACCATGAGTAGCAGAGAAAAACTCACGAGCGTTATCGGTACAAAGACATTTAAGACTACAACCAAATTGATTCTTTATTTCAACACGGAAAGTTTTAAATGCAGAAAAGACATGAGAGCGGTCCTTCAGTAAATACACCCATGTCATACGTGAAAAATCATCAATAAAGACAATAAAAAACTTGAATCCATTATTTGACGCAACCCTAGAAGGTCCCCATACATCCGAATGAACCAACTAAAACTCACTATCGACTCGACTAACGACCCGGGAAAGGGAAAGACACTCTTTGATGCTTTCTGAGTTCACAAGAAGCACACTGAAAATAAGAAACCGAAGCAAGAACTAAAGATGTCTGCCAGAGGCGCTGAAGTGATGGGTGACCAAGTCGATGGTGCCACTGAAAGGCATCCACGGAACTATGTAAAGCAGTAGAAGAAGGACTGCAGTCAAGGCAGTAAAGGCTATCCACCTCACGTCCCGATCCAATCGCCATCCTAGTCGAAAGATCCTGAAATACACAATAATAAGGGAAAATTGAGATAGAGCAAGCAAGATTCTTCGTAAGTTGACTCACAGAAAGTAAAGTGAAGGGAGACTTAGGGACACATAATACAGATGATAGGGGCAGATGAGGTGAAAGACGAGTGGTGTCAATAACATAAATGGAAGTAGTGGAACCATCAGCTAGAGTAATAAACTGAAAATCAGATAGAAATGAGCGAAACGAAGAGAGCTGAGATGAGTTACCAGTCATATGATTTGAGGCTCATGAGTCAATGATCTAGAACCCTGAGCTAGAGAGTAAGGTACCTGACTGAGCAAAGCCTGTAGTGGATGAGACTCTATCGAAACCGCTGTAACTCCTCATAATCCACCCTCGTAAAACTGAAGGACTCATCAACAGAGGTAGAACCAGGAGCAAAAGTCACTATGTCAGAAGGGCCAGCTGTGGTGAGATGAGCTGATCAAGGTGGGCGAACCACTGGATGAAGCGTATAGCAAGTCTCGATCTGGTGGCCATCACGTTGGCAGTGGGTACAATAAGGACGGCCACATCCACTACCAACACGGCTGCCGCCACGGCCACGAGCTCTGGAAAAAGAATCGCCTCCTCTGGGTGGCTGAAAACCACCACCACCACCATCATATGCCGCTAGAGCCGAACTATCAGAGGGAAGCCGTGATGGAGACTCGTCAAGGCACTGTTGTGCACGAGAATAGGCCCCACGCAACGACGGAATGTTGCTCAACCAGATAATCTGATGACGTAGATGGATAAACTCCGGACCTAGGCTCTCAAGGTAGTGCACCACTCAAATTTGTTCTCGCTACTTGCGGAGAAGATTAACATCAAAAGTGAAGGGCATGAAGATGTCAAGCTGCTGACATAAGGAAATAAACTGCCCATAATGAGTCTTAAGAGACATGTCACCACAACGTAGACGCATCCACTCAGAATAAGTGACACAGATACGGGTGAGGTTCTCAACTCCAGAATAGGTCAAGGCATTGTGATCCCAGATCTCCTTGGCAGTCGAGAGGAGTATCATGGTGGAGGAAATGGCAGGGGTCATGCTCTACCAGAGAAGACTACGAATGTAAATGGCAGGGGTCATGCTCTGCCAGAGAAGACTACGAATCAAGGCATCTTCATGTTCCCAGCGAGTATACGAAGGGTCCTTGAGCAGAGGGGGATCCTGACAAAGAAAATTGACCTTAACTCGTCCAAGGAGGTATGTCTCAACTGCAACTTTCCAGGGTAAGTAGTTGGTTCCATCAAAATTGGCAATTTTCAGCTGTGAGTAAGAACCCTCCACAGGTGCCAAGGTAGGAGGAGAAGAGGAAGATGTAGCCGAAGGTGGAGGAGTGGCATGGACTTCTATGGTCATGCCGAGAGAGGGATCCGCAAGGACAGCAATTGACGAGAGAACTGAAAGACCAACAACCAACGGCTAGAAAGAGGGAAAAAAGAGGTATGGACAAACCAACTAATCAAAACAACGACTCATTGCCTGGTGCCACGGGCCACAGATAAGGACAGAGATGGAGACATAGCGAAGACGGGGCGAATCCGAGAAGAGAAAGTGAGAGAACTGACCGAGATCAGTACATGAAAGTCTAATTAAGAAGAGTAGTGGAAACTAAGGTTAGGGTTTGAGAACAGAGGAGGAAAACGTAGAAGATGTCGTGGGGGTGGAAGGGAGTCCATAAAGTGGCGGGAGGGGGTTCAGGATGGTCGCGAGGAGGGGCGGAGACACCAGTGGGTGTCGTGAGGGAGGGAGGGAGGGAGGCGGGGTGTCGCGGGGGGTGAGGAACAGAGGGGATCGGGTGGGGATGAGGGTGTTGCAGGAGGCGTAAGGGGGGGGGGGGGGGGAACAGAGGGGGTCGGGTGGGGAGGATGGTGTCGCGGGGTTGGGGAAACCCAGTGGGTGTGGGGTCGCAGGAGGGGGGTAAGGGACAAAGGTGGCAGGGAGGGGCAGATGGGGTCGGGTGAGGCGCGGATGGGGAAACCCAAGGGAAGGAGGGAGATGGTCCAAGGGAAAGAGAGAGATGGGATTAGGGTTAGGAATGGAGATGAAGAAGGTGGAGGCTGATGGTGATCCCTAGGGATCAAAAACCCTAGGACTCTGATACCATGTTACGAGAAAGATAAAGAGAGAGAAAAGTGTGTTAGGGTTGTCTCCCCCTCACTAATTTATTTATATATTGAAAGGGAAAGTACAATTACTAGAATGCCCATAGGCTTATTCTAACAATATTATATCTTGTTTCTGTTTATTCATCTTTTGTTTATACCTAAGGCATGCTAAAGTTGTAACCTGTTAGTTCCATTGAAAGAAAGGCAAACATTGTATCACTTGCATGACATCAGGCTTTATTTCTCAAAAAAAAAAGAGAAAGAAATGATTACTAAATTGAAAATAATAATGACTTGCATGGGCAAAATTAGATGGGGGTAAATGGGTGGCCATCGATGCCATCCGAGTACTCTTAAGTCTAAAATCTAACACGAGCAGCGTGCGCAGCCTCCCGTTGGTAATGCATCTGAGGGGACAAGATCCCTAACGCGGCATGTCACGTCGTAAACAAGACCCACACGACCACTACCTATGGACTATGAGGCACGGGTACGTGATTTGCCCAAAAAAAAAACCAGGTGCGGGTACGTTCAGGTACGCCGAATATAATAATATATTTTAATATTTTATTATATATTTATAAAAAAATTTAAAAATAATTGTAGAGCAATCAAATAACAATAACATCACTAAAATGGAAAATTCTAATATTACTCTTCATTTCATAAGTGATTAAGTTCCATATTTCATAACATGAGGCATCAATACATCATTCATTAGAAAAAAAAGTCTGACGCCAGTGTGTTAACCAGTGCCTGACAAGATGAATAATTTTTGAGACCAAATTATGAGATTTTTTTTACCGGACTTTTGGGATTTAATAATGTTTGGACACGATAGATTTTATGAATTTTTAAATTTTGAAAAATGCCCCACCGTTTGGAAGTTAAGAAAGTTAAATTTCTGACCCCGACCCTTTTTCTTTGAATTTTGTACTAGAACAGGAGAGTTGACTTTTTTTCCTTTTAGAATTGGGCTTTGAAACTATTTTTAATACATCCAAATGGGGGGTATTCCGTTATTTACATGTAAATCTTAAGTAAATGCCATTTACTTAAATGGTTTACATGTAAATACCGAGTACAGGAAAGGAGAGAGAAGTACAGGAGAGGAAAGAGAAGCAGCAGGAAGAAGCAGGACGTGTCGGGTACGCGTGGGTGCGCACCTGACATGCACTCAACAACCAAAATTGGTTTTTTTTTCTTTTTAAAATGGGGTACGTACCCAAGACATACCCGGGGCGTACCCGCACCCCATACGTGTCGGGTATGGGTGCAGGAGCCCCAGGAGAGTACCCGTGCTTCCTAGCCTATGGACGGGGGAGTGGAATGTCGTGGGGGCAAACATAATAGGCCGTTGAGGGCCTGGAGGACCTTGGGTAGCCGTCCCATGACACTTCATTCACACACTGTACACTATTCATATTTTCCTCTCACTAATATTGTCGTATTTACGCTCATGATTTCCCCTTATTCCTGTCTTAGACTGTTGTACTCTTTAAGAAACTGTGTTGCTGGATCTAATTATATTATTGCTTGCTAATACTTGTTTAAGTCGCTAGAAGACCCTGCTTTTTCTAATGCCTATTTAGACTACAGGATTTGCGACAGTGGATGGAGAGGCCAATGCTGTTGGAGTGGCCTAAAGGGGTGTTCGCAAGGATGAGGATCGCGTCATGTGTCGATGACAGACTACGACATCCTTCTTCTAGCTTTTATTTTATGGATGTCTTAACTTTGAGAGTTGTTGAAAAACTTTTACCGTGGATTGGTGTTTTAAGTTGGAATAATAAATGTGGATGTGGTATCTAGTAGATTAGAATTAAATGTTGGATCTTTTTCCCTTATGTTTCAAAAAAAAGTGATGGTTTTTGACAGGTTTCTTTTCCTGTAGCGACTTGGTGTTGTTCCGGGTCGTTACACTGCATGGTACATACTAAACAAAATACCCTATAAGAATTAGAATGAAACTTCATTCAAGTTACGAAAAGGCAGAAAACCAAACATTAAATAGCTTAAAGTGTAGGAGTATTTTACTAAAGTAGGCCTACCTCTAAGAAAACAAAATTAAGACATAACCCAATGCACTGTGTATTCACAGGATATCCAGAGAACAATGCAACTTATAGATTTCTAATTGTAAAATCTGAAAGCAACTCCATCAATGTAAGCAATATATAAGAGTTTAGAGATGCATGATTTTTTGAGGATGTGTTTCCTCTCAAAACATCCTATCTAGATCAAACCCTAATATCTAAAACTAAAGTTGCATCAAACGATCAGATTGTTCTTCTAGTGGAAAGAAACTAACCTAGATTTGACACTTGGAAGAATTTCAAGAGAAAAGAAAGATTGTTCTTCTAGTGGAAAGAAGATAACGTAGATTTGACACTTAGAAGAATTTCAAGAGAAGAGAAAGCTATTAAGAACGACTCTAACTTCTGTACCTTCTTATTAGAGGATGACCCAACCTTTTCTATGCCTTCCAAGGATGTAAATTTCAGAAAAATAATCTATTAATAATAAAATAGAATATATTAGGTCAAATAACACTTACGAGTTAGCAAATCTGCCTCCGAGATGCAAATCAATAGGTTGCAAATGAATATTTAAAAAGATAATCAGATCAGATGAATCCATAGAAAAATCCAAGGCTAATTAGTGACCAAGGGTTTAAAAGAAGAGAAAATTGTTTTGATACTTATTCTCTTGTAACTAGAATTGCAACCATCAAAACATTAATAGTTAAAACTGTCATTCATAACTTCAAATACATCAAATGGATGTTAATACAAATTTACTTAATCACGTCGAATACCTAGTGACATGTGTTGTTGCACATGTCTCGAACAGTAAAGTCAATAAAGAAGGGCTTATGATGCTGGCACTACCATGTTTCAATACTCACCCAAACTCAGCCTGTCTTTTCGTTTTTAATTGGCTTCTAAGAGTTTTTTAGGAACTGTAATAACCTTTGACAGCAGTTTAAATAAGAAAAGACAAACTGAGTTGGCGCAATTATCAAAACATGGTAGTGGCAACGTTAATAGCCTAAAATAATCAAGTATAAGAAAGTGCAATGGCCAGTCTCCTCTCTAAGGACCCCAACTCTATGCCAACACCACAAAGAGTTACCAGGTAGTATTGGTCCCATGCTGATCTGACCATGCATAAGATACGGTTACTTTCTCGTGCAGTTCAATGATGTTGCCTACCAAATATCATTCTCTACATTAATAAAATGAAATGCAAATCATAACATCTTTCCTTCTTTTTTTTATCGTTCCAACCATTTCAGTCGAATTTCTGAAATTTTAATTTCAATGGAATTTCAGAAATTTTGGTCGAAATTTTGGGGAAATAATGATGTAGAAGGAATTCATGTAGATTTTGTTTCGCCGAGGATGGAAATGGAAACATTTCGATCGTTTTAGGGAAATTTAAAACCATGACCTCACATGGACGGATTGTCGTTAGGGCATTTTTTCATGGCCCCTTATGAGAGCATATGTGGATCAACCAATAGTTTCCTCCAAAAATGAGAGGATCACGAGAAGAGTGGATGTTTTCCCATTTTGAATGACAATTAGCTATATCGCTGTCATTGTACACGTGCAAGATACTCGCAAATGGGAATTCTATAGTATCGTTCCCTAGAGAAATAGTTTAAAGAACCCATCAAGATATTGGGCCATGCATACACAAATAGAATTAACCAATTTAAGGACCTTTTGAGCATGACCATCCATGATGAGTGTACTGAATGAGGACAGGAGTCCTCCATGAACGTATGAAGATGTTGCGATGGGTAAACTTTTCCATTATGAATGTGGACCCCTGAAGATATTCTTTTTTATCGCACATTTGTACGACACCCACTAATGGAAATTTTTTATGTAAAGGTCATGATGATTCTCAAAACAAAGTCCTTCAAAGAATCCATAATGACTTCAGGACATACATTTTCTAATGGGACTGTCCAATGTAAGGGCCTTTTGGACAGGACCCTTACACATCTTATGTGAATAAACCTTCAGTCTTCCATCGAAGTTAGATTGGCCACATTATTTATAAACAAACATTTGACGGACATCAGCTAATGAGATTGTTACATATAAGTCAGGGTGGTTTCTTATAGCAGTCCTTTAAAGAAGCCATCATTATAATTGCCCATAGATCAACTAACATAAGTTCTACATGATGTATACTGGTTCCATTAGTTATATTGAACATGCGGTCGTGATGACTCAAAATATACTGGTTAAAACAAAACAAAAAAGACAAGATGATTATAACAATTTCATCATAATATGATGATCAATTGGTTGTGGTTATATATTCCTTAAAAATTTATAAATAATGTTTCAGTATGGAAAATCTATTCAAGAAACAAACATAAGGTTGGCACACACATCTACTATGGATTGCCAATTTAAGAGCTTTTCAAGCATGGTACATCCATGATAAAAAATTTCAATGAAACAACATAGTGTCCTCCATCAACGTTCAAGAGTGCTAGGATGAGGTTACCTTTTATCATTTTGAATATGGACACTACGTTTTTTTGAATTGCCAGCACCAATCCTCGAAACCTCAACTTATAAGGTTAAAGAAATGTTCCAAGCCATCACGGCAAAGGAGAGAATTGGTAAGATGAACACTACCTATATTCCTTTGATCGCACATTTCAGGGCATATCTCTAGTAAGTTGTCCGCTGAAGAGGTCGCGACAATTCATTAGAGATAGTCGAAAAGATCCCATCATTACTTAGGCTAGTGTATCCACTAATGGGAGTGTCCAATGTAAAGGGCTAATTAGACTAGTGTCAATCATACATGATTGCTTATGTGGATGAACAAATAGTTTCAAATGTCAACCAACACATGTCATTTTCAGCCAACATGTTTCGGTTTTGGCTATGACCGAAGTTGAATGCTTAGGAAGTCTTCTCGTAAAAAAATGCAGCCAACATCGACACATGGTAGCTTTTCGGTCATGACGATTGAAACATTACAACTTAAGTATATAAGCCATGTGACTTTTGCTGAAGGCATTTTGGTCATGAAGACAGAAACATTACAACCTAGGTGTATAAGTCACATAACTTCAGTTAAAGTGATCTATGCCGAGTGTAAGTCAAGCGTTGAACATCTATTTCAAGCTTTTCTAGTGTAAGTCACTAAATTTTTATATTTTAGTGTAAAATTCTTGCATTAATGTGTAATTGCATCAACAACATGAGTTGATGCATTTGCCCACTAATTTGGGTTGAAATTTAGATTTTGAACGATTGGGGGTTTGAAAATAGGATAAAACCCATATTTTGAAAAATAGATATTTTTTATGCATCTTAAAGTCTAAATATTTTCTTACGTGTAATGTTAATGCCTAATCTATGGATTGACGGAGATGGATTTTTTCCTTTTTAAAATTAGTTTAATTATTTTTGTTAGAAAATACTTTAAAAATAGGGGAGATAGCCACAAAGGAGTTATCTCAGACAGAGTATACCCATATTTAAAAAATTAACATATTTTTCATGCATCTTAAAGTCTCTAAATATTTTATTAAGTGAAATGTTGATGCCCAATCTATGGAATGACGGATGTCGGATTTTTTTCCTTTCTAAAATTAATTTCTTCTTATTTTTGTTAGAAAATGCCCTAAAAATAGAAGAGATAGCCACAAAGGATTTATCTCAGATAGAGTATTCCTCTAACTGTGAATGGAATTAGAGCACCTTCAATTTCATCCTCTCGAAGCGACTTAGGAGGGATGGACATGAGATCCTACACAAGCTTATCTTCGTTCATAACAACACGCAGGTGAGGATGAAGCATATCAATATGGGTTAAGACCGGGAGGATTACAACTACATCATTGATCTAACAAACATCTACTTTGAGGATGAGGATTAACTATAAGAGAGTGCAAGGGAGGCTAGATAGTCTATCATAAATGAGTTGGGATGTAGATCGAGTTCTTTTTTCGCTTCAAATATGGGAGTTGATGAGGACACCTTGATGAGTGCACAACAGGGGGCCTCAACCTTGCAGTTATGATGTCAACGATGTATAATAATTGTGGTGGGAATAATAGTTTTGGACCTAATGGTGGGGCAATGATGGAAATATTGATCGAGGAGGCTATTGAGAAAAACCACCGGGCAAATCCCATCCGATGGTGCACAAGAAAAAGTAAAGTAAAACAAAAAAACAAGCCACAAGATGAACACCGAGATTTTACTTTTTTCGGACAAGAGCCTACGTCCACGGGCGAGAAAATGATCTTCCACTATGAGAAAAACAATATACAAGGATTGCAATGGAATAAACACAAACCCACAAACTCGCAACTAGGGGTGCAAGTTTGGCCCTGCCAGCCTCGACCCGCCCTGAGCCCGAACAAGGTCAGGGCTGGATTTTCCAACCCTGAGGGCGGATCAGGGTTCATTTTTTTACACCCTGACTCAGGTCGGATTGGGTTCTGGGTTAATGCCTCGGGTCACCCTGACCCGGCCCGACCCTAAGTTTTCTATTATAGAATTGAACCATCTGTGCATGTTTCGTTTCTAATGTTTTCTGTTATCTTGGATTGATGTTTCTTTAGATTATTATTATTAATTGTCCCTGTTGCCCGTCATGTTGTTGAATTCATATTGTCTAATTTTGTTCCCTTTCTCTGTTTATTGATCATTTTGTTCTATATGATAAGTGGTTGCTTTATTTTTGGCACTCTTAACAGGTATTTGCACTAGGGTCAATTAGGGCCGGGCCGGCCCAATCAGGGCGGGCCAGGGCCAGCACCGAGCCCTGTAGGGCGGGCAATGGGTTGACGTTTTTCGAGGGCCAGCACCGAGCCCTGTTGGGCGGGCAATGGGTTGACGTTTTTCGACCCTGACTCAGGGTTAGGGCGGGTCAGGGCCGAGATAATGGGATCCGGGGTTGGGCTGGGATTTTGAAAAACCCGACCCTGTTGCAGCCCTACTCGCAACCCTTTCCTTGCCCTCTCACCCAAGATCGTATAAGAGAGTAACCCAAGAAAACCCAAGAGAAATTCTCGTTCGAGGTGGAGCTTCGCACCGAGGATGATTTGAGATGGAAGTAAAATCGACTTCTAACCAATTCAACATCGATAGGTTCGATGGAAAGGATAGTTTCACCCTATGGCAGATGAGGGTAAGGACATCCTAGTTCAACATAGATTTGCAAAGGCGTTGAAGGGAAAGGATGGGAAGCCGGAGAAGATGAATGATGTCGAGTGGGAAGACATTGAGTCGAAGGTGGTCAACATGATTTGACTATGTCAGACGGATAATGATATGCTTAACGTTATGGAAGAAGAATCAGCGCCTAAGTTATGGGAGAAGTTGGAAAAGCTTTACATGTCAAAAAGCTTGGCCAATCAATTGTATCTGAAGCGGCAATTGTACGTGCTGAAGATGCAGGATGGCGAAAATCTTCTGAAACGCGTTACGATGTCCAACGGGCTTGTGGATCAGCTCCATACGGTTGATGAAAAGTTGAAGGAAGAAAACAAAGCCCCTTTGCTTCTTACTTCGCTTCCTAATTCATATGACAACCTGGTGACAACTTTATTGTATGGCAGGGATACAGTGAAGTTGGGGGAACTCACGATGTCGCTCTTATCGAATGAGATGCGGAATAAACATTGTTCTCGATGAGAGTCAAGAGCATGGGCTGGTTCATGGTGGGAATCAAAAAGGAAGGTTGTTTGACAGGTGATCAGGAAAAGGCAAGTCAAGATCCAGGGTCAGCGGAAAGGGTGTGTAATGTTACCGTTGCAAGGAATATGACCACATCAAGCGGGATTGTTCAAAGCGAGCTAATACGCCGCTACAAAGGTGGTGACGGTAATAGATGAGGAAAGCGAACAGTTTGGAAACGTTCTCACAGTCTCCCCAGGTAATCGCGGTTCTCCTCATGATGAGTTGATTTTTTATCCAAGATGCTATGTTCATGTATGCTCCATGAGAGAATATTTTGATATGTTCCAGAAGACAAGGCCGGGTGTAGTGCCCTTGGGTGACCGATTGTATCTGAAGCGACAGTTGTACAGGCTGAAGATGCAAGAAGGCGAGAATCTTCTGAAACACATTACGGTGTTCCACGAGCTTGTAGCTCCATAAGGTTGATGAAAAGTTGAAGTAAGAAGGCGAGGACCCTTCGCTTCTTACTTCCCTTCCTTATTCATATGACAACGTGGTGACAACTTTATTGTATGGCAATGATACAATGAAGTGGAGAAAATCCCGGTGTCGCTCTTATCGAATGAGATGCGGAAGAAATATGTTCTTGATGAAAGTCAAGAGCATGGGTTGGTTGTTCATAGTGAGAATCAAAGAGAAAGGTCGTCTGACTGGAGGATCAAGAAAAGGCATGTCAAGATCCAGGGCGAGCGAAAAGGGGGGTAATGTAACCGGTACAAAGAATATGACCACATGAAGCTAGATTGTCCAAAGAGAGCCGACACGTCGGACATTGGTACTAAGAATATGGTGTGATGGTAACAAATGAGCAGAGCGAAGAGGTGCGAGACACTCTCAAGTCTCCCCGGTAATCGTAGTTCTCCTTCGAATGAATGGATTTTAGATTTGGGATGCTCTGTTCATGTATGCTCCGGGAGGGAATATTTTGATGTGTTCCAAGAGACAGGGGCGGGTGTAGTGTCCTTAGGTGACAGGTCTATTTGTCACGTCGCAGGAGTTGGAATGGTGAAGATCAAGATGTTCGATGGAGTGTTCGTACTTTAGGTGATGTGGCATATCCCAAAGATGCGAAATAATCTAGTATTACTTGGCTGGTTGAACTCTAGGTGTTGCAGGTATTAAGGTGCAGGTGGAACCATAAAAATCACACGCGGTTGTATGGTTCTGATGAAATGAGAGAAGTATGACGAATTATATCGTGTGGTCAGTGACACGGTGACTAGCGTTCCTAAAATCTCGATGGCTAGTTGGAACGGAGTGGTAGCACGTGCACGCGTAGGGTGTCTTTTGCAGTTGGTGCAGCGACAGGTTTCCAGGCTGCAAACGATGGTGAGAAGGTGATGATACCTGTGTCGAGGATGATGGATCGAGATCCCTCTCCATGGTTGACTGGGTGAGTCAACGGGTTGGCAGCTACATATGTGCAATGAATGTGTTGATCGTATCAGGAAGAGTCAAAACCAGGGTGATTTGATAGGGTGAATCGATGGTGTGTAGCTGGTACTACGAAAGGTCCATGGCGGTTTGCGGCGACAGTAGACTAGTGGCGACATCAATGGAAAATCTTCAAGTGACTAGGAAACAAGCCAAGGTGGAGATTGTTGGAAAAGTTGCATTGTTTTCCTTTGTGTGGGAAGGAAAAAATAGAAAGCAAAATTTTCATAGTTTTTAGGAAAACCTAGTTTAAAAGCTTCTAAACTTCTACGACTCAACGTCTGGTCAGCAAGTGGAGGCAAGGAGGGAGGCAATTTTGGGTAAAGAAAGAGAGAGGAAGAGAGGAGAGAAAGGAAGAAAAGGAGAGAGAAGGGGTTTTCTGCTTGGGTTTTCTTCTTGGGGGTTTTCTCTTAGGTTTTCTTTCGAGTTTTCTCAGGCTACTCTCTTGTACGATCTTGGGTGAGAGCATAAGGAAAGGGTTACGGGTTTGTGGGTTTGGGTTTAATCCATTGTAATCCTTGTACATTATTTTTCTCATAGTGGAAGATCGTGTTCTCGCCCGTGGACGTAGGCATCTTGGCCGAACCACACAAAATCCAGGTGTTCATCATGTGGGTTGTTTTCTTGTTTTACTTTTCGCTAACTTGTGCACGATCAAATCGGATTTGCCCCGCGATTTTCTCAACATAGGCCATGTGGGAGATAATCATGGAGACGGTGTGGGAGGTGGAACTTTTAGGCCTTTTAGCCCATTCGCACCAAATCAAGGTTTTGATTGCACCACATATGACCACGACCATGGTTCACGATTACATACAGCACAACGACGAATGGACAAGTATTCCAATGACAATGGAGGAGGATTCCGCTCAACGATGAAGAACATCACTCCCTAGATGCTTATTCTTGCAGGAGTTATTGTGATGATATTTTGTCCAACTTTTGAGAGTATGAGCATTGGAAGTGGGAGTTCTAGTAATGTTGGTGTTGGGAGTTCCATCAGTTACAACTTACAAGCTATGATTAAGGGTCTTATGGCACATCTTCTAATACATCTGCATAGCATTCATAAGGGTATGAGGACCCATACCCATACGGCACAAACACACAATGGCATATGGATCGTATGCACATGGGGAGCGTTCATCTTCATCTAGGTCAGCACTGTCAGTACATCAACAGCAACCTGAAGTTAATGTCAAGCGCCCACACTTGGGATTGATCATACAAGTTGAGCAGTATGTCTACGATCAGTATGTCCAGCAGCACCATCAATGGTACTTAGTCAACATCTCATGGAAGCTGTAAATCAAGGAGTAGATTCATTCGGGTATTCATCATGACCATCGGGTTAAGGATGATGGATTTGAATTGCCCTGTAATTCTATACATTAGTGGCATTGAGTTGGGGTCCTTGGGGAAGAGTGGTCATTATAGTGTACCCCTTTATAAAAAAATTTAATGATTATTGTACTCCTTTATATTAAGAGGGCGAGCCTTGGCACAACGGTAAGGTTGCTCCATTGTGACCTGGTCATGGGTTCGAGTCACGGAAGCCTCTCTAGAAAGCAGGGGTAAGGTAACCCTCCCCAGACCCTGCAATGGCGGGAGCCTCATGCACTGGGCCACCCTTTTTTTGGTACTCCTTTATATTGTTAACACGTATAGTTCTATTCCACTCAAACTCCCCCCTCCAATACTAACTATATAAAAAGTGTAAGACAAACAATCACTTCAATAACTCCCAAGAGAATGGGTAGTTGGGGAGTAATCTGAAACTCCCACCTCGAATATTCACTCTCAAAAGTGAAAGAAAAACTATCACTGCAATGACTCCCACGAGAATGGGTAGTTATAGAATCATCTTCTTCAGTTTCAAGTTCAAGCCTATGTTGGTGTCATTAGAAGAATCTTCCATGTCCCGCGGTAGTGTTGCATGTGATCCTAAACCATGATTCTGGTCCAGTGTGGCATGATCAAAACGATGCTCCATTTTGAATGATCCAAGGGGCTTAGAAGTCTCACCTCCCCATGATAGTCTCCCACATTTCCCCCATCACAATGCCTCTATCATTGCCCCAACTAGCAAATCCAGCACCATCATCCCCAACCCCATCACTATTCGTCATTGACTTCGTGGACTGATCCACATCATCATCATGAATAGGAACCGCAGCATACTAAGGAGAGCTCTATGTACACATCAAGGTATCCTCCCCATCTACTACCATCTCTAAAGTGATAAGGCCACTTGGCCTACCTCCTTACTCATTCGACAACGGCTATCCAGCCTCCCTCACCCACGAATATGGTAGGCCTTTTCATCCTCAGAAAAGATGTCAAATCAATGGGGACGATGCAGTCCTCCTAGTTATGACCTTCATTAATATGCTTCATCCTCAATCACATTTTGTAATGAACTAAGATAAGCTTTGTTTAGGTTCTCATGCCTAAGCATGTTACGCCACTTCAAATGATTGAGAATGAAGGTGCTCTAATTCCACTAAAAAACAAAGTCTATTCCTGGTTTTAAAGCATTCTCTAAAGAAAATAAATAAAATAATTAATTAGAAAAGATAAAAAAAATCCAATTCGTTAATCAATAGATCTGACATCAACATTTCACATATAAAAGTTTAGAATCTATCATTCAAAAAAAAAAAAGATTTGGAATCTAAGACGCATAGAGAATATGCCTTTTTCAAAATTATGGGTTTCCCCAATTTCTATTCATCGAATCATTCAAAACCAAATAAATTGAACCACAAATCAGTTAGCAAATGTATTAATTCATGTTATTCATGCATTTGCATATTAATGCAGGAATTTTACACTAAAACTAAGAAATTAGAGACTTGCCTTGAAAAAACTTGAAAAAAAGGTTTGACGCTCAACTTCTAATCAAATTCAGCCACTTCGAATGAAGTCATGTGACTTTCAAAATAAAGTTGCAATGTTTTGATCGACATGATCATAACACTATCAACATGTGTCTATGTAGGCCAAAGTGTGAGCCACTCTTCTAACCAAAAGAGTACATAAGGAATTTACTTGGTCATAGTCAAAACTCAAAACTGACACAAGTTGACTAAAACTGACACATGTCGACAGACATTTGAATTCATGGATGAGACGAGCAGACTTTTTCATTTGGAATGTAGAGCACTAGCTATATTTTGTTTAATAATAGATTTTCAAGACAGCCATTAGGCTCTGTTTCTTTCGACAAAAAATGGGCGTAAAACAAATTATATGCCCATTTTTAGTGAAAAATGGGCGTATAGTTTGTTTTACGCACGTTTTATGTCATAAAGAAACGGAGCCTAAAGGGATTTTTCGAGTAAATTTTTCAAGGAACTCATCATGATTTATGTCCCTTGCATTGAGTAACGGGAGTGTCCAATCTAAGGGCCTTTAGTATGGCCCATCCATGAAGTATGAAGCCTTACATCAAGTCTTCTATGAGTGAACCATCCAAGCAATCTATCAACATCAAAGGATCCATAGATGAGTAGGCACCATTTGTTATATACCATTTAACTGTTTGGGCTAGAAATCCACCAATGGCGTTGTTTGTATCCATCTAAACTTCTAACCTTATATCCGCAAATGAGATCCAATCTCCAACAAAAAGGCCTTTTGGCTTCCGCTAATCAACCACCAGAGTCCTCTATCAAAAGATGGGGGATTTGGCGAAAAGTGCCAAATTCTAGTTATTTTAAGGAAGATAGAAGAAGAAAGAATAGGGGTAAGGCCTAGGAGGTGTGGAAGGGATGACCCACGAATGGCCTAAGGGAACGGGTAACGGAACTGTAATATGTAAACTCTCGTATTGGTAGAATTAAGTTCCATCGATGATATTCATCACCATCTAAACATTTCAACAAATGGCCTAAGTTATGAGTAATCAGTTCCGGCAGGTAGTAATGTACTAGTAAGTACAATGGAATTGAAATATAACCCCTATTAGGTCTATAAAATTCTCCAGAAATGACTTGACAAGAAATGAGACATCACAAAGAACCCGTCAATAATAACAACGATGAACTCAACTCTCCGAGCGACCATGAGTAAATATGAAGAAATGGGCTCAGATCTCCTAACAGGCTGACATGTTATGCACCAGGGCCCATAAACTATCCACACGTGATTCTCATCAATTTGGGTTTCATTGAGCTCGTCCTCACAAGATTGCTTGTTGGCCCCCTCATCCAGAGCACTTTTACCATGGGGAGCTTCTTCTTCTTTTTGAATGATTGGGGAGCATTTTTTTCTTCAAGACCAATCCTATCCTCATCTTCTATAGGTTCCGACAAGTTGGCCTAAGGATTGAACGTCATAAGGGAGCAATAAGGACATGTGACCTAGCTCACCACACTAGAAACATTTACAGGTGGCGTTGTCTGGTTTAGATCCTAGGAGGCCATGTCTCGCATTTGTTTCATTAACAGGAGTTTTCATAACATTGCTATTTGGAGGAAGAGCGGAATTCAAACGACAAGTCATTGGGTTCTTGACGTGATTCGGCCATTGGATCGTTCTCTTTCCATTATTGCACTTGTTATTTTATTTTCATTGAAGATTGTTGGACTTATTTATGTTTATTTGATATGCCTAGATGTGGGGGATGTCCACATCATCCAGGGCCCACCATTGCACACACCATTTATCCCTTATTTATTTTGTTTAGCCTATTTTTCCTATTATGCCCTTATGAGCTTATTTTCCCTTCTTTGTTTCAGGGGCAGAGCAGTCTTTTCACTTGAGGATTAATGCTAGCAAAGAGGGTAAATTGTGGCTCTTTGACCAATGCATTAGGGGTTTTCGAGATGGAACTCTTTCGTGTATTCCTTCACGGATCAAGCTCTTAGCTTAAGGCCAAGTTGTCTATGGTAAATTGTGGCTCTAAAATTAGATGATAGAAACTACCTTCCATCTTTTCTTTCATTTTGGCCCAGCTATCAATCTTCGCCTTTCCTCTATGAGTTCTCCTTGTTTGGACTTTTATTCACCAAAATATGGCAGCACCCTTGAGATTTATGGTTAAAACCTAACACTTTTATATTCTAGCCCTTCCACTCGGCTAAGTGGTTGACGTTGTCTACCCACTATAGAAACTCGGGTCGAGGTGTGCCCTAAAATCCCTGATATCGACTCAAGTACCATAATTTTTAGAACCATCTAAGGCTCGCACTAGCTTATCCCAAAGTGATGTCTGGGTCCATCATGGAATTGTCGCGGCTCATCATAACATCAAACCTGTTATCTGGATATGACTGACCTTCAAAGGAGATGTTAATATCTAACCCTCAACGACAAGCCTCATGTGGCACAGGTGGGTAACCTAAGAGCGTAGACCAAAGGGGTTACGACATTTTCAAGGGCCCAAAGCCCTATTATGCTCATTTTTACATTTTAGCATGACCCTGGTTTCAGCCAACATATCTAAATACCGATCCAATGTGGCAATCATGCACTATTGTCATGCCCTTCGAGGTCGGCCAGTCCTTGCCCGAGATGTGGAGCATTGGCCCTATTAACCATAGTTTGGACGTGTGTAATTGCAATGCAAGAAAACCCTATAGACTTAAGAGATGTGCTAAGTCACCCTAAAAGAAATGGACTAACGTAAGACTAGAAAACTCACACCAAACAGATCTGAAGTAGACCTGAAATCTAGGACAACGTTAAGAAACTCAACTACTACTTTAAAATTCCCCAAAATACAAAATCAACGAACAGAATCTAACGGAAATTTAACCGAACACTATGTACATTAGATGAACCATCCAAGGCGTACAACTAAGCGGACTATATCGGTAATTTTACTAAATAATTGGAGGGCTAAAAGTGACGGAACCCTACAAGGAATCTGAGCTCTAACCTGCGATACCAGATTGATGCAAATCTAGGGCTTGCAGGTGAACTTCTAAGAATATGGGAGCATAATATGGGTTCTAACTCAATAGAACAACGTGCATTCCCCAAATCAACATAAACATAATATGAATAATCAAATCAGCAAAGGTTTTAAAGAAATTCTAGGCTAAAGAGTTCAACCATCAAAAGAAACTATTTCATCCAATGCATGTTTTCTACAATAGGCCCCAAAAAGAAACAACTAACCAATATAAAATAAAAATTAATCATCACTTAAAAATTTGCACCAATAATCAGATCTATATAGTTCACCTAAATGTGGCCTATAAGATGACGAAAAAGGGTAAGGATATGATGGGTGATGGTAAGAAGAGGATATGATGGGATCAGATACCACTTGATGCGAGTGGCCGTGGAAGCGCCTTCGAATTCTCCGAAAATATGATCGATCTTTGAAGGAAATTTTCGATTCGATTCTCACAAAGGGACACAAGAACACTCAAATTTGATTTTAATCATGGATTAAACAAGATGAAAAATGAAAGAAGATTAGAAGAATCCTAATCCTAATTCCATTTCCAAGACGATAAATGGACAGAAGAGAAGAGAAAATCTCTCTATCCACTTTCTCCCCATAGGATGAATCTCTACTCCATTTCAAACTTAAAT